>NC_137541.1:167121964-168596964 GCF_963082525.1 Nesoenas mayeri
CACCAAATTTAATGTAACCTGGACAAGACCATGATTTTTACAACTAAATTAAGACTGTGTGTGTGCACAAACTTACCATGCCTTGATGTGTTATCTATCCAATACATTGTCCATAGACAGGAATATTCCTACAGTTTGCTCAAATCTTTTGAATTTGACAGTCATACTTCTGAGATTATTACATGATAAATTTGTGTAAAGAAAGAAATAGAGGTGGTGAGAAGAGAAAACAAAAACAAAACCAACAACAACAACAAAACCACAAAACCAAAAAAAAAAAAACCACTAACAGTCCAGTTTGCTCACAGACATCTTGAGTTTATTTTAAAATATACCAAGTTCAGTATGTTCAATGAGCAATCACACAGAAATACATTGTAAAGTTTCAAGATTAGTATAATCCAGATAAAAATAACATTTAAACTCCACGGTTAACTATAGTAGTTTTTATAAAATATTCGCTGTGATTTATTAGAGGTTCCTAAAATGTCTGACAAACAGTTTAATATGCTGAAATGATAAGATGAAATGCACTTGTACAGTGTTTAGAAGCTAGTACAATCCAATCTGAGCATCAACCTTTAGAAGTCTAAAAGCAGATTATTAGCAGAAGGAATGAACTCATGTAAAGAGGGGAGATGGAGGATTACTTTTAGAGTTGTAGGCAGTTACCTAACTGTGATAGCCTTGTAAACCGGAATAAATTGAAAATCCATCATTTATATTGCAGTTCTATTCATAATTATTCATTTCATTGAGGTACTAAATCCTCTCAAAAACAAATACTCTCTATGCCCAGGAAAACTTCATCTTCAACCATTGTTCACACCTGAAAAACATGCTGTTAGGGAATGTCCTGTCTTACTATATGGATGATATAAGTGACTTTTTAAATTCAGCTTTAAAGAAAATTTACTAAAATCTGCTGTTCCACTCAAGATGTTTTGTAATACTATGAAGATATATATCTCCTGTCTTTTATTCATTCTTTTCACTACCTTTTCTTCTCATCAAACTGTAGTTTTAAGACAGTTATTCTTCTCTCTCACTTCATAATTTTCCTATTATTGTGGACTGCGGAGTAACTTGACAAGATGAAAGAGAACTTAAACCAACTACAACCATTGACATTTTTTTAGAACAATAATAAGGTTTAACTTTTCACATGAAAGAACCTATGCACTGGAAAAATATATCAGTAAAAAATTTTCAGTTCTTTCAGCATTGCAATGGAATTCTTAACCTTTGAAATATGCATGATCAACAAAATTAGTGCTAATAATTTTGTAAACACTTCTCTCTCCATTTTTTTTTTTGCAATTCTATGGAATGTACTATAGCATTAAAGATTCATAATATATATTTTAAAGATTATTACATGAAATAAAATATTTAGTTCAAGTGTGTTAATAATACTAAAGTCGGTTCATGGCTGGATATTTCCAAATGGATTATAAAACTATTAGCTCTTTCATAAGGAAGAGTGATTTTTCTTGTAAGATCTCAAGTCCAGAAGATCAGGAAATCAACGGATCATAATGGATCAGCACACTCTTGTGCAAAACACCAAGGGAGTTTGGGTATTGAATAACTGGAATTACAAAGATAAAACCACAATGTTCCACCATTGCCGTAGAAACACTCCATTCAGGAGATCTCTAATGCACTCTTGTCTCAGTGTCTGCAGAGCCTTGAAGTATCAGTAGCTTTTGGGAAGAGCATAGTTGGTTAAGATAAATGTGGAGATATTATTGAAATCTACCAAATGATATATCTTTGTTAATTTATTGTGTACCTGAAAGATGCAGGTATTTCAGACATAAAATTTTAGTTTATAAGAGCTCTGGTCCCTACACAACTGCAATCTTAGCAAATCAAAAATACACAATCTTTCAAGTAAGTTGACAGGCACTGAGTATGACATACAGGCATTTGCTGGTATTATAATAACCTCACCTAAGCACTCACAATACCATGCATATTTTGCCTTACCTTTTCCATACTTCTACTGTCTGTCTTCACATCACTCATGTTGGGCAGCCTTTTCAGATCAGCAGCTGCAATGTAACTATGGTTATATTTTTAAAATGCCTGCCCCTTCTTGCCACAATAGTTTTGGTAATTTGAGTATCTCAGAGAAGCCAGAAGCCATCTCAAGAAGCAGAATACAGAACTATGGGCCATTGGACAAAAGTAGTATAAATCAGGGTCAGAACAAACAAAAAGAAGGTTACCCACTTTTACTGACCTATTGAGTAGGTACTACATCTGTAGAAATCACTTGAGCTAGATGAAGTTTGGAATGTTCCTAGGAGATGTATTCCTTGGAGAGGTATTTCCCTGGTCTTCCTCTTTCCTGGCATCCATTTATGGTCACTGTTGGAAATAGAATACTAATTGAAGTGGTTCATGTGTGTGAAAAAGTATGACCATTCTCATGTTCTTACTTATTGTACTGTAGCTTTCTACCTCAGTGCTTTTCTATAATAAGACTACTGCTACTTGTTATTATTCCTGTTGTTGTTGTTATGGTTGGATAGCTATAAGAAACTATTAAAAAGGACACCACCATAGGTTTTCTACTGTTTGCTTTCTTGAACATATCCATTTTTTTCTCTAACACTATGTTAATATTTTTTTTTAATTTTTATATTACAAATGTTTTATAGGCATGATTTATTTTTTGTTTGGTTTTATTTTTTTGTTCACCTTTTAAAGTAAGATAATTTTAATACTCTAGCAACAACTGGATTATTTGTTTACTGCAATTCAGTTTTTCCAGTCTTCCTTCTTTACAAAAGCAATGAAAAGTATTTTTATGGGTTGTTGTTTTTTTCCCCCTCAAGATGTGTTAGTTTAAAATTTTCTAAATTAAACCCTTTTTATAATAAAACATGTTCATAGGAAGGCCTGGGTTCTAACCCTGGTCTTTGAAAAACACACACAGATGGAGGCAGAAAGCCGAAAATTGTATCATCTGCTGGCATAGAGTAGCAAGATGCTATTTGTCTGTTCACTGCAGAAAGCATAGAGAAGATTTGGGAAAAGATTAGCAATCAAGGGTAACAGGATTCATCTTGAATAATTTCAGCCACCTATAATGTAAGTTTCCACTTCTCAGTGGTCACTTTAGATATCCTTTCTAGTTTAAAGAGGAAAGAAATGTCTCTTCTGGCTAAGACTCAATTAATTTATTTTTAACGTATACTTTGAAATAGGTAGAAGCCTTAAAGTACCTGTTTCTTTCCATTGTCTCTGAAGATCACCTAGAATGACTAATTCAGCTGCAGATATCCTCACTATAAAAAATCTATGTGAGAGGTTTTTCTTATTGATTCTTTCATGTGCTGTTCTGTGATGCCTCACCCGTCCATATACAGGATATTTGGGCTTGTAGAGTGACTAAACTCATTAAAAAATGAGTCCCTTTGAGAATCAAATTACTCAGTTAGGATATGTATACACCAGTAAATATAGTTCCCAGAGACTATTTAAAGCGCATTTTTAGGTGAAATGAAATTAAATAAATAAAATAAAATAAAATAAAATAAAATAAAATAAAATAAAATAATAAAGCTCTCTACACTCACAAACTGTCAAGCCTTCGAAATAAGACACTACATGCAAACTGTTACTGACTCTGTCAGGTTAAAATATTTCTGACTATCATTCTTTGTACATTCTTTCACAGCACACATATACTGGTTGAAAGTCATCTCTCATCATTGTGAATGTCTGCAATTCAGAAATGTATTTATTTTGATACAATTTCCATTAATAGACAGTAGGTATTTTTCAGATACAATTCAATTGTCTTATTTAAGACATGAGATGGATCATAATTTAGATGTGCCTATTTCTTACTATTGACTATAAAAAGATGTCTACGCTGAAGATACAGCAAGGGAAAAATGATTAAGAGTTTATTAAGTTTTTCCTAGGTATCCTGAGGGTATAGGGTAGAACCCAAAGCTAAAGATGACCAGGAGACTTTCTATGTATAAATTATTTATTTACTGTTTATACAGAGCTTTTCAAGGTTATTAATTTCTCTAAGTGTTTGTTCAGCAAAAATAGAATGTTCTTTGGAAATGGAAAAGTCAATTTTGTCATTGATGGAATTCCTGATCAGGATGGGAAAAAACTGTACATAGCCTTTTTTCTACTTTTATTCTCATCCTTTCAGTGCCCCTCAAGTTTCAGTGCATCTAAGACTGATGGTGGTATTCTTCCTCAAAAAGAAGGGAAGGAAGGTTATAGTGGGTCATGAGCTTTTAGAGATCTTGACCAGGAGGAGTACTATGGTAACAGTCTGCAATTCCATGCTATATCTGAATTTACATTACGTTTTTTACATGTGTTACCTGTTTAATTTCTCTTTGTCCTTCATAAAACAAATTTAACCCAGCTCTCAAGATTGTATTCCTTTAAAAAACAGTAACTGAGCATTAGTGATCAGTTTATATCCTTGAAGCCTTTGTTTCATTCCACATCCATGCTTTTGAAGCCTCTGAAGTCACTCTGTGATTGTACTCCTCCAAATTATATTGTTATCCAGGGATCACTGTTTGAGCTACACAGAAGAGTACTTTTTCACTATCAATTAATTACAGAACTGTATCAAAATCAATATAACAACATGTTACACCCCACAGTCATTTAAAACTAAGCAAAACTAGAATGAATTAGGCAAAAATCATCGGTCTTCTGGTTGTCATAAAACTGCCAACCCTGTTAAAAAAAAGGTAAAAAGAGCTCTAAGATCTTTCACAAATTAGGCAAATCACAGCTGATAATTCCTTATGGGAAACTACAGCTGAATACAGACCTGCTACTCATAATGGTAAACCAGATTTACCAGTCTGCAGACATAAAACAACATCTTACTGTTTTGTTTTATATTGTTTTGCTTTGGAGACTGGAACACAACACAAATGTCTCTTTCTGTTTCTTTCTCCACCCTTCATCCCCCTGGCCACAACATCAGCACTAAAGTAATGTGACAGACATTTTTTTGCTGTAGATAGGAGAGGTAGGACCTAAAAATTATTTTTATATTTTATGCTTTTATTTATGGTCCGGGTTTTTTTGCCTCTTTGTATTGTTTCCCTTTGGAAGCTCCATCAAATTGAGATGCTGAGGACCTCTTCTTTGTTCTACTGCTACAATCTCACTCTTCAGCTATATAATATTAAAATATTATATACTCTCCGAGTATACAAAGATGGCTTGCAATAGGGATTTTGAAAGTCGGATACCCTTCTTCCATCATTCTTATATAAAGGACCAATGATTTCAGGGTATTTTCCTGTTGTGCTAGATTGAATACTGAAACTAGAAGTGGTTATAAGAGCTTTACATTTTTTTATGCTTTTCTTCATCCAGAAAATAAAGCCTTGACATGATTTTCCGTATATACATTCTGAGGGGAAAAAAAAAAAAAATAATCTGGCACTTCGAAAGTGTTTCCTGGGATTTAGGAATCATTTCAGCATTAATAGAAGCTTACTAAGTAAGTTGTTTTCCTTTGAGTTTCTGGCAGATTTAACCTTCTGAAATCAGCTGCTGTGATTATTTAAAAATGTCTCCTCTACTTTGGTATTCCAAACCAGATCAACATGTAATCACTGGATTAAACATAACATCATTCTGTGAGGTTCAGGACCCAGTAACCAGTTAAAACATGCACCATGCCAAACCTAGTCCAACTTGTATTAGAAGTTTCAGTACCCCGATGAAAGTCAGTGGAGTGTAATTGCCAAAAATCAAGACACCACTGTGCAAAGAGCTTCTGTTTCACATCATCTATTTTTCTGAGTAAGAGTGAGCTGCTGAAGAGCCTGCTTTTTTTTTTTTGGCTTTTTTATTTTAGCTTACCCCTAGGCAACTTGGAAAATAAAAGCAAAAAGGTAGTTTGCAAAAGTGCCATGCAATCTGACTTCTGTAATGATAAAAACATTGCCCAGGTTTCTTCTGCATTTCAGACATTGCTCTTGTACACTCAAGTCTAAAGTTTCCATGTCAGTCTGAACTGTATTTACAGCTTTTCTGCACACTGCAATAATAAAAATACTAAAACATAAAGCAAATAAAATAAAAGTTTAATCCTGATCTACTATAATACTTGTCCCCATAGTTACATGGAGAACAGTGGTGGTGTTTATGTGAACAAAGCAAGGAGACGGCTCCTTGTACATTACAATTTTCTCCATGAATATCACAAATTAAGAATATTTTATCCACACTGAAGCTTCAAGAAGTACAGAATATTTTTCATAATCAGATGTTTATACAGAGATTTCTTGGTCACATAAAGAAAAAAAAGAAAAAGTTACACAAAAAGTTCACAATATCTACTTCAAAGAAAAAATAGGCAGTTAAATTTAATCAATAATATTCACTTATATGTGTCTTTGAGCAGACAGCCTAATTTTATTGCAGGACTTGCTGAAATATTATATATTAAACCACAGCTATTTTACAGTTTTGCTTCTGTACTGCTCAAAGGTTATTCACAGGGAATCTTTTATCTTGAAATGTACTGCAGAATTGCTGTATATATGAAGTAGACAAGTATGTGCTTCCATTCACAGTGACTAACAATATTGCACTATTGCTGAAAGCATAGCTGAAAAATATCAATTTTACCCAAGAATTAGTGGATTTAATTACTATGATTACAATTCAGTTCAGTCAAGGACTTCATTGCCAAGGTTGTTTTTGTTCCTTAAATGAAGACAAGAATAAAGCATTCCTTTCTGATTGGACATTTCTATGACTTCTACTTGTTACTAAAATATTTAAGAACAGAATTAAAAGTGTAATTTGTGATTATGCATTTTACAGTTTTGGTTTCCATGCAACTTAAAAAATGTCTACTTTTTTCTGCTACAATTTTTTGAAAATTTCTACTCAACACAAATTAACAGAATATAGACCTTTAACTAGTTAGTGTGTGATATATAGATATTTAGACTTGAACAAGCACCTAGGATACAAGAGAAGATTAAATGTTTGAAGAAGAGAGTTTATTGATCTTAAAAACATATTGAAAATAAAAAACTTAATTATTTTGTTATTTCTGTGTTGAAATGCCTGAAAAAAAGAACAGTCTTTAGGAGCACTCAGAAAGAAAGACAGATATAGTTTTTCTTTAATTATCTTTTTCTTTCTGTGAAATTCCTTTGGTATTTCCTTGTTCACTTGTGATATCCCACAATGCACCATTCAGTAGTGCTGTAGAGACCACAGGATGCAGTGAGGCTTCTGTTCTCTGCAAAGGCAAATTATGAGGTATTGTAAGTGAAACAAAAATGTGTGTATTTCGCATACACTTGTGAAAACTTCCTCCCATACTGAGTGCTATTATCTAAATAGCAGCTAGTTACATTTGATACATGCATTAATATTTATTTAATGTAGTTTTATTTCTAATTGGTTTGTCTTCTTTTGTACTTGTTTAGCAATATTTCACGATGCATTGGCAAATATTGATGCTTGCAAATTTCAGTATATATGAATGCTACGTTTTCTGACTTTTTTATATCTTAAAATAAATGAACATTCGTAGTCCCTGTTTGCCAATAACTGACATAAATTCCAACTTTTATGTCAGTTTTTATTCAGAATAGACTATAGGGCCTGGGGGAGGGTGTTCTTTTGTTTCTTTTTTTTCAAATTGCCTTTTGTTGAGGGAGAGTTTATTGTATGCTTCTTGAGGATTGTGAGTGGTTTTGTTTGCATTTTTGTCTCTCTGAGAATTCAGAAAAGTGACATTTAAATTACCTTACTTATGTTAATCATAGACACACAGAAACATACACATAATGCAGATGTAATCCAAGAGCCAATTAAGACAAGATATTTCTATAAATTCAAAGATCAAATTCTAAAATTAATATAAAAATAAAATATTATTTCCCTTGTTCTTTTTACTCTGTCTTGTCATGAATATATTTTGCATTCTCTTTTCCTAGCTTGCTAAATCATTTGCATTTTTTTCTGCATTCTAATGTTTAATTTAGTGTCGTCTTAATGTTTACATCTTCGGTTTTTTAATGCTATCACTCTTGCATCTCTCAGTGACTAACTTATTGAGCCTTGTCCTGGTTTCGGCCAGCATAGTTAATTTTCTTCCTATAATAGCACAAGCAGATTTGATTTCTGTTTCTAGAATAATGAGTTTACCAGTTCAAGCTATTTCAGGACAGCATTCCTGTCTTGAGCTTCTAGATGGAAGAGTTTCACATAAGCCCCAAAAGTCTTGAATATCATGGTAACTTCAGTCTTGCCTAAAAAGACATGCTGAGCACTGTAGACTATTTCAATAGCTGGTGAAGAAAGATTCAGATGCCAGTTTAAAGTCTAGACAGGGTTTGTCACCTAGTTTTTAATACCACGATATGCTGTACAAACACAATTTCATTCTTTAATGAGATTACAATTATGTTTAATTGAAAAAAACTGTGCAGATGCAATGTAAATATTTATAAAAATAAAAAAATAAAATATATAAATACATAAATATATAAAATATATAACATTTATATAAAATAAAAATATATATTTTTTAGGATCTGTAACTTTATACTGCATGACATCCAGATTAAAAAGTGAAATACTGTACAGCATTGATAAATTTTACATTTACATTTACATTTTCTATGCATATTTAATAGCAGATCTCTTTGGAAAAATGTCAGGAAATTATGCAGCTACAGAGAGTATCATAATGAATACACACAGCAAGCCTCAATTTCAGCATTTCCAATCTTTTGAGTATTTGATTTTGCAAACTGTGTAATACTTTTAACTAGAGAAAGTGAATAGTATGGTGAAGGGGAGACAAGGGCAAGACCAGGTTTATACTCTGAATCTCTTCTGCGGTCGTGCTATATTTATGTTTCTTTCAAAGCTGCAGTATTCAGTATATGAGTATACAAATGTTCTTAGGAAGAGCTGGTTAGAACTTACACAGCACAAGAAAAAGTGCATCTATTCTGTAGTCATGTCTTTGCTAAATGACTAGATGAAGTAGATACACCAACTAGGATGGAAGCAACTGCTAAACATGCTAGTATAAAATTCACATCTATCCAAAAAGTAGCTAGTTAGCTTAAAACTATCTGAATACAAAGATTCAACTCTTCAGAAGTCAAATATGAATGCTAGTTGGATGTACCAAACTTGAGGACCTATGATCATTAAGAACTTGGAGCCCAAGGTTCTGGGAAACCTGTCTTTTCCTCAAGCTTGATTAACACATCTTTTGGAAGATTTCATACTCTTTACTACAAACTGGAGCCTGAGAGGTCTGAAATAGACTTACAAGATCTGAGGGATCATGACAGAGTACAGGGGTACTCTGTAACTCCAAATCTTGGAAAAACCTTGTAACTGTCTGGGAATGAATTTTCATCTTACAATATTCAGTGATAAAAAGGAAGCAATCCGTTGTGCGAAATGCATTTTGTGTCATGGTGTATCAATCTAGTAACATAAATAGTATGATTTGCAAGAGGAAGAAAAAAATCAAAATACAACCTCTCTCTGTGTCAATGACACACCTTGTCACCTGCCAATGACACACCTGTGTCATCTCACCTTGTTTTGTAATCCCTTCCTCTTCTCTATAAAGAAGGTAATGTGAGAAACTTATCCTTCCCTCATTCTAAGGGGGACTACTCAGTCTCATGTTGAATCTTACAAAGCCTCTACCTTGTTTTATTTTGTTAAAGAACTGGAAGAAAATAGCTTATCTTTGCTGATATTGAGTGTTTTCTTTATTAGCAAGTACCCAACTGAGAAGTAGATGAAGTAAAAGTAGTCTTTGAAGGTATACAAAGAAAGACTCAATTTATCTAAGACCAGTTCTTAAGAACTTCAGCTCCGGGTACTAAAAATGTATTTGAAAAGAGTTCACTGGGGTTTAGAACAAATGTTTTGAAGATTCTCTAAAAATCTATCAATAGATCAACTAGTCTGTATTTTTTCAATGAACAGGCTACATATATAGTTATTGTGTGTTATATATAAAATATAATAAACAAACCTGCATTAAATTTTGTATTTGTCATTCAGAGATAGAAAGAATTTATTTTAAATGGAGGAAAATGTTTTCATAATGAATAAATAATCCACTGATTATAGTCCTCCTTTGTAATAAGCTCAGAATGTCAGTGTTAGAAACCTTTCTGCTGACAACACACTCCATTCTTTTTCTAAAGACAAAATTGAATTTGGTTTGCATTCAGATTTCTTGCTTAAGCTTTCAAAGGGTCAGTAGCTAATACTAGAAAAAAAAAAAAAAAAAAAAGGGCTGCTGGATATTTTAATCTTCAAAGTGTCCTTCCTGTCTTCCTATAATTCTGTCACAATTTCTACTATAAATGCTATCTTTCAAGGTTTACTACGTTACCTGTTTTCAAAGTAGAGACTTGACCTGAAAATTGTCAGTACTAAAAGAACTAATGGAATGCTAATTAAAAGCAAAAAGCAAACAGTTTCTGTGATGCATAACTATGCTACCAAAACACTTGAAACAAGAAAAAAAGTGCAGCAATAATCACTGTTTTTGTCAGGAATAGTTATGGGGAATTGGTCTCCTGCATAAGAGGATTTTTTTTCTCTTCCCCTTTATCAGTGCTCCATACCTTATGAAACTGTATGTTTTATAGGAAAGTCTCTTCCCAATCTTAATTCATATTTTCATGCCTCACAATTTACATACATAGCGGTGTGGACAATGGGGAAAGATATATCTGGACTCAGCTCCACAGTAGGCTGATGTTAACTTCCCTCTGGGTCTTTTGTAGTTCTACAGAACTAACTTATGGAAAGAGTGATTGTGCTGTCAAGGGGGCAATTGGATGTACTGTATTTAGAGAAGTATTAGGGTTGCACTCACACTCCCTCTTGGGGTGATCACCTGAAGGAAATAGTTTCCAGAGGAGCTAATGGGAGAGATGGAAACATTATTGTCCTATTCTAGTTTGCAAAGTGAGATGAGAATAGAAGACATAGCTGCCTATGGTCCATCTCAGGATTCCTGCTGCTGCTGGTTACCTGCTTAACGCACAACTCTTGGTTGCAAATAAAGCACATATGTGATTTCAGCAAGTAGATAAGATGTATTCTCAACTGCAAATAATTAATAACTGCATTGACACAATAAGTGACTCACAGACATCAACTGGTGCTCATTTAAGGCAGAATGAATGTAGACTAAGCTGCCTGCTATATTTCTTTTTGCTACCTTTTCACTGAACAGTCTGTCTGGGTTTCACAAAGGACATTTTCTCTTTGATTCACTGAGCAATGTCATGGTCTTGATTCACTGTGTACTCTCCAGCTCAAACAGTTCTCAGAACACATTAGCTGTTCCTGTTGTACAAGGGTTTGAGCAGAAAGACAGGAGAAAGTGAAACTGTAAAGGATTTTCAGCTGATGGCTCTTCATTTCTTAAGGACTGATCCAAAATTGTAACACTACATATTGTTCTCTATTGCATGTTATTTAACAGATTTCTGCTGACCTGCAAATTACTTTCTTTTTCTGTGCCTAGTCATCTTGCTGAATATGCTTTCATGACAACAGTGTCTTTCAAAATATTTCTTGTTAGAACCGAATGGACATTAAGTAGTTTTGATTCATTAATGACTTCTGAAATATTCTAGACCTTCAAAACTCTTTGACAGTGGGAAAGAGACAGAATTTCAGTTTATATTTGAAACTGTTTATCATTTACCTAGAATAAATTTTTCACAGAATTTACTATATTAAATCTTCTGCTTACAACCAGAATTCCCTGAGATAGGATTTTACTTTTGTGTATCATCCAGACTGGCAAGTGACAGAAGGAATTAGTAAATTAAAAGTTAAATATATAAGCAAATATAAATATATAAGTAAATAAATAGATTTGGTCAGAATTTTCTACTTCTTAGAAAAAAAATTGTCTGGCAATACATTTGATAGACAGAGTACCTTTTTACAGAAAAAACCTGTGGTAGATTGACCTTGATCAGCTGCCAGGCACCAACCCAGCTGCTCTCTCACTTATTTTCCTCAACAGGACAAAGGTGAGAAATGATGATAAAAACATTTGTGAGTCAAGGTAGACAGGGAATTAATTTATCAACTACCATCATGGGTGAAACAGACTCAATGCAGGGAAAATTAATTAATTTATTGCCACTTAGAATAGAATGGTGAGAAACAAAAGACACCTTCCCTCCCCATAAAGCATCTTCTCCACCACCGCATCCCTTATTTTCACAGGCTCAGCTTTATACTTTAATTCCTGACTCCTACACCTCCCCTATCCAAGGGGAGATGAGGAATGGAAGTGATCAGTCTAAAACATCTCTGCTGCTCCTTCCTCCTCATATCTCTTCCCTGCCCCAATATGGGTCCTTTCCACATGCTGTGGTCCTTCAGGGTCAACCTGTTCCAGCACGGGCTCTCCGTAGGCTGTAGTTCCTTCAGGGAATATCCATCTGCTCCAGTGTAGGATCATCCACTGGCTGCAGCGTGGACATCTGCTCTGGTATGGTCTCTGCATGGGCAGCAGGGAAATACCTGCTCCATGGTTTTCTGCCGAGTCTGCAGGGGAATCTCTGTTCCAGCACCTGCAGCACTGCCTCCTCCTTCTTCTCCAACTTTGGTCTTCCCTTTGTTTTTTTTCTCAGGCTTTTTTTTCCCTCCTCCTCTTTCTGTGGTGCTTTCTGCCTTTCTTAGACACACTTCCCCAGAGGTGCCACCATTTTGGCTGAGGGCTTCAGACATGCCCTGCAGTGAGTCCACTGGAGCTGGCTGGAACCTTACTACTGACACCTTGACACCTACACCAAATATGAGGCCCTAAATAACATTTTCAGAAATAACTGAAAGAAACATTTCAAAGGTGGTTCAGCTCCTTAAATATGTAGTTATGTTTCTAATGGAAATCTCCAAAGTGCCTTTTATGGACAGGGGTAGTTTTTTTATTTCTAGTTCATTTTTAAAACTATTTACACATTGTATTATAAAATTCAGCCATATAGCAGTGAGTAAAGCTTCTTTTATACTCTCTCTTAGGTGCAGTATGTCCATGTTTCACACCTCTGGAAAGCAGGGCAATGAGCAAAATTAGATCTTCTCAGAGAATCAGTTACTGAATATGCATAGATTAATCATAAGCTGTTAAAGAAATCTGGAGATCCTGGACATGCTTATTCTCAAAGTGTATGTGGTAGGAGAATGACAAGTATACTCCTACAGCTGAAAAACAAGAAGGTGGTTCCACAGATGGCATGAGTTATTATGGTCAAAGTTGTACATAGAGAGAGAAACTTCTTGATCCTTAAGGTCAATTTATTCTTCAACAGCAAGACAACAGAGCATAACAGTGAAGTCCAAAGAGTTTGTGCATGGACAACAAGTGTAAAAGACAGGTAATGAATGGGGGGATTCACTAGCACAAACTTCAGCACATAGTAATTACATGTCTGGGTCTGAGTTCATCAACCCAGGCTGACTTTATGTTCAAAGGAGAGGGAGGGAGGACAGGCCATGTAACTATCCCTTTACGTGTGATCAAAATTCCCAAATCTGTCTATATTACATATATATAACCTGCAACACATTGTTCTTAAACAACAATTCTCACACTGATTGTCTTCTGGTAGTCTAGGCTAGAAAAAATGAGTGTGAGAGATACTTTGCCTTTTATATTATCAAGCCTCAGTTCCAAGAAGGAAACGTCATTTCTACACACATTTGGGAAAGGTAATAAGTACTTGAATGCTACTTGGAAACAGAGCTCATAGACGACCACCACAGGGCTTTGTGTGAAGTAAGAAGTTATTTAAACAAACTTATCTTCTACGTACAGCAGCAAAAAAAAACCTAAGTCAACAAGGATTTTTTATAACTAATGGCACTTTGTGTGTTGACACAGTGGGTGAAAAGAATTAGAGATACAAAGAACAAGAAAGGTTTTGAAGCTAAGATTAGTTAATCTTGACTTTTGTTCTTGCTTTTCCTTTTCTGTTTTTATTGTTCCAGATTTACAACTTTACCTAAAATATTTAATGTGCTTAATGATATATTGTCAGACAATATTTTTTTTAATACAAATGTTGTTGTTTACAGAGATAAAGTCTAATTATGTTATTCAGAAAAATTGTCTAAAGTAGCTAACAAGCACATTTTTCATTATGATTTATAAATAACCTTTTTGAGAAAGGATCCTAAAGGACTACATAGCTTTTAGTCCACATTTGAGTGAAAATGCTCAATGACTATTATCACCATCACTAAAAAGGTAAATACATGTAAAGATCCTTACTGTCCACTGGTTTCTGCAGAATTTTCCCATCGTCTACAGGATCTTTTGGATAACCTGTTAACTAAACATCAGTTTAGTTTTTACAAACAACTTGCTAGGAACTCCCCGCCCTCCCTCACCTCCCTAACCCCCAACAACCAAAAAACACTGAATAGATTTTCCGTGAATGTCAGGGTATCCTCAGTCTTGCCATGTTATCTGTATCATCATGCTGTATCTTTGCTAACTGGGATACAAAGCAGGGTTTGAAGAATCAACTTTTCCTAAATGTAAGAATCCTAAAGTCTAAAAAAGGTACTTCACTATCACCCTGTAATTGAGATTCTCATCTATATAAAGGAAGTAAAGTCATAGCATGCTATTTTTGTCCTTTCTTTTCTCCTCTTATAAATATGTTTCTAAATGTTTCCTGTTAATGAAAAATATTCATTTGGAATTTGAAATAAAATACATTACTTTATTTATCACTTCTTTTAAAAATGTTCTGCATGAACACTGAACCAAGTTTGGAAATTTTTGAGTATCTGCAGAGATCTGTCAATTGTAAAACATGACAGCTCTTTAACAGGAGTGAGGCTGAGAGTGGTTGTAATCAAAAGGATTTTTTTGCTTCTAACTGCAGTAACACTGGTCCAAGAACACGGTGCCCAGCTTGCCTTGGAAAATACAATCAGTAAGGGTTCAATATTAGACGCATGTCACAGATGTTGTCTTCAATCAGAAAAAAATAGAAGAAATTATGATGATGTCACTATGTCATCCTAGAGTAAGGAAACCTCCATTCCCAAACTCTCTTTGTTGCCGTAAGTCTAAGACTCCTTTAAAGTGTCTTGTGCATTTTAACACTAGAGGTAATATTTGTATTTTATTTGCCTGTTATGACCAAGTTTGGTGTTGAATTATCAGAAGCCAGTTTGCTCAGACCACTAGTGTCCTATGGGGTGTGCACTGCTTTTAGAAGAACAGGAGATTAAATGATGGTACCTTGCTTGTTTTGGAAATAATCTGCTTGAATTAAGTAACCAAACGGGAATTCTAACAAAAAGTAATTAAGCTAAATTTCAAAAGCACCAAAAATGCTTCTACTCTCCATCGAGAAAAGCACTAAGGAAGGGAAAAATAAAATATTTGAATGCTTTGTTCAGTCTAAGTTTTACAGTATGTTGAAAATAAAAGAACTTTGTAACAGAATATGATGCACATAGCTGAACAACATTAGTGTGCTTTTAATTCACACATAGGCAAACTTCATCTTGATTTCGACATTCTTTTTCCCTAATAGTTCAAAAATAATTAGATCTGGCCTGAGGACAATATGAATGAAATAATAGAAATATATTAGGCATTTTAGCACGCGTGGGCACTGAAAAAGAAACAATTATAAGAATATGATCATGAAGATAGCAAAGACAGTGAAAGTTTGCTCTATAATATAAAAAAAAAAAAAATTGATGCACTGCAGCGTATATGGGTGAATAACATACCTATGGGTAGATAGTCAGGTGACATTAACAGTTAATATAAGTCAATTAGGCTATATTTAATTATCTCAAATGAACCCCACAATTTCTGCTTACAGATTACAATCAGTCTTTGGGCATGTTAATTTTTAATTTTAATCACACTCACTCTTTAAAACTGATTCCCTATTCCCAGTTTCTGTTTGCATGTTTTCATGTCAACCATAAGATTTTTCTTCACCGCATGTTAAAAAATATTTTGGCTTTATGTTAATGTAAGTTCTCAAGGGTGTTTTGTAGATCTGGTAAAATCACTGCAATTTAATGTGTTTCTTTTTCAATTTCTGAAAATGCAAATAAAAAACAAATTAGAAAAATAAAAATTGAAAGAGAGAAAGAAAAAGTTAATTTACTTTAAGGGACAATGTTGAGTTGAAAGTTTTGTAACTTAAATGAAGATTTAAAAATCTGAATTATTGCAATGATTATAGATTGGGTTTGGTTGTGGTTTTTTTCTGCTGCTGCTATCACCTTGGTTGATTCCAGAACAGCTTAATTGAAGACATACATACCAGTATACTTGTGAATTTAATAGTTACCCTTTTTAAAGACAGGACAAATTTCAAACAATTCAGTAAGAGAATAATGGACCATTACTTCCTCATAAACTTGCTAATTACACAAGAACTGAGATCTATAGCTACCATACGCGATGTACTGTCAAAACAATGAGTTTGACTTTGATATCACCTCATTGAAGACAGAAACTTTGTATTTATATATTGAAGTTATTACCCAGGTGGCATATTTCTTTCAGTAAAAACTTAGTAGTTTCTAGCCTTGGGGTAGAAAATGAGCTATCCAGAGCTCAGCTTTTATATTTAACTTCAATCAGCACAAACGAACAGCATGAACAAATACATCTGAAGCAACATGAGTTCATTATCTCTAACTATTTATATCAAGCATTTTTCGCATCTATATTTCTCAGTCTGTTACAGTATTTTCTTGTCATCTGAAAGATATATACATTAAATCTATAAACACTTGGAAAATATCAATTTCAATGTTTGATTTGAGTATGAAATTGCCTTTGATCCATTTTCCTCAAGAAAGCTCTGTGCTACTTTATATAAAACAATAAGTTCCTTATAAAAGTTTCCAAATAGATACAGTTGAAGAACCAGCATCAACTTCTTGTTAAAAGCCACATTCTTTCATACAATTACTAAAAACTCCTGGTTAAGTACTATGAAATCCAGTTATTTTTACAACTATGACAGGAATGCACAATGCAATTATTTAAAAAAAAAAAAAAAATAATAATATATATGCCAAGGAAAACAGACATAAGAAAATGGGAATATGGAATATTTCACTGCAGAGGCTTAATGACTCATGTTTGCTATTATGCATCACAATATTTGGGTGTTCTGGAACCTATGGCCCTGGTAATTCTGCTCTAAAGAAAGACCCTGGCTACCCTCCTGTCTCTACTCTTTGGTAGTCAATTTTGCCAATTACAAACTTCATTCTGACCCATGGAAACATGGTACTAGTAAATAGGACAGTCGTAGTTCCTAATGAATCTTTAATTTTCTATCTATTTTCAAGTATTATGAATTTGTGAATGGTAATATGTTAGCGAGAATCTTAACTAATCTCTATACTTCACATTTAGTCTTTTTAAAGCAGCTATAAAATAAATCATTTGAGAGAAAAGAGATCTCCACACACCGTCATACTAGTGGAAGAAAGAATACACAAATTGTATAGGGGAGTCTATATACAGAGAGCTTGTGAAGCTATGGAAAATACCTGCTTACACATAATCATTGAATAGAAATTTATGTTTAGCTACTGTCCCCTATCCCTCACTGCAACATGCACATTAATGACCAGCCCCCGGTCATGTTTACAAATAGGTAATACAGATAATAGCAATGCAGATACAATTACTGTAAAGAAAAATTAACCTGCAATATTTTATTTACCAATCACGACAACTTCAAGTTCTGAAAGTAATTTTAATTGAAATGTCATTAAATTGAATGCCAAATTTTTGTGGGTTAACTAAAATAATTCTTTATATTTCCAAATGGGTATATTTTGCTGTTTAACACACTAGATGATGAGGATAATTATCTCAATACTACGATACTTAATAGTTACATGATGCTGCATGATAATACCTGTGTTGTGTGTCCCGACATTGAAGATATAAATATATAATTAATTTGATTTATTTTACAACTCCTTTCTCAAGAATAAAATGCTTTAACTTCTTTACCATAATTGAACATTTATACTGTATTATACTTATAATTTGCACACTATGTGAAATGTACGTATGCTTATTTATATACAGACACAAAGTGAAATGAAATGTAATTTAAAAAAATTTTGGGTTATATATTTAATTACATTTCATTCACTTGATTCAACAATAAATTGAATGTTTTATGTTTTCTTTAATATGTTTCTTGATCCATAAGTTTAAGATTCCGAAGCTACTTCATCATAAGATCTTGATTTGTGGCATCCTGTAACATTAAAAATTCCACATTTTAGGCCTAGATATTCAGCAATAAAGTAGCTCTACAAGAAAATGACTGTCAGGTTGAAATAACACGGAGTGTCAGTTTAAACAGCCAAATGAAACTCAAATTTCAATTACAGAAGTTCGGCATCATAAGCTCTTTAAAAGAGGTGTAATTAATTGAAATAGTATTAGTCCAGCATTCTGTTTCAGTTTTGCCATATAATCTGATTTCTGCTTAATTCTATTCTATTCTATTATAACTGTTATAAGAAATCCCCCTAAACTATCCTCAGCAAGTATAAAATTAAAAGAAAAAAAATTAAAAGCCTATCACATTTCTTCCCCCAAAACCCACACAATGCATTTGCATAATGTGCCAGGTCTGCAGAAGATAGAATAGGAATAAATACTGGGTTGTATTTCTGCTCTGCTTCATTTCAGTCAGAATAAGTGGAAGGGAACAGACACTGGGAGAAGCCAGCAATCCATAGAGGAACTAAATTAACTGGAAAGATTTAGTTCTTCAGCATTGTGCAGATACAAAATGTAACCAGTAAAAGTAACGACTCAGCTCCAACTTCCGATATGCCAGAGGCTGTGCTGCCATCTAGAGGGACCTTGACAGGCTGGAGAAATGGGCAGACAGGAATTTCAAGAAGTTCAACAATGGGATATGCTCAGTGCTGTATCTGGGGAAGAACAACACTGTGCACCAATATGTGCTGGGGCCATCCAGCCGGGAAGCAGCTTGGCAAAAAAAGACCACAGGGTCCTGGTGGACGCCAAATTGAATATGAGTCAACAAAACACTGTTACAGCAGAGAAGTACAATGGTATCCTCGGCTGTATTAGGCAAAGCGTTGCCAGCAGGATGAGGGAGGTGATCCTTTCCCTTTATTCAACACTGATGAGGTCACATCTGGAATGTAATGCCCAGTTCTGGGCTCCTCAGTACAGGAGAGACATGGACATACCAGAGAGAGTTCAACAAAAAGGATGATTAACGCACTGGAACACCTCGTATGAGGACAGGCTGAGAGAGAGTTGGGACAGTTCAGTCTGCAGAGAAGGCTCAAGAGGGACTTTATTAAGGTACATAAATACCTGAAGAGAGAGTACAAAGAGGATGGAGCCAGGCTTTTTTCGGTGATGCTCAGTGATGGGATCAGAGGCAATAGCACAAACAAAACCACTGGAGGTTCCATCTGAACATCAGAAAACACATTTTATGAGGGTAACTAAGCACTGGCATGGGTTTCCCAGGAAGACTGTGGAGTGTTCATCCTTGAAGATCTTCAAAAAACATCTAGACACAGTCCTGGGCAACTGGCTCCATGTGTCTCTACTTGAACAGAGGAGTTGGACCATGTGACCTACATAGGTCCCTTCCAATCTCAAGTATTCTGTGATTCCTTGAAATGACTATTTGCTCAAATAATCTGAAGAGAACTTACAAGTTTTCTAGTACTTGCCCAAAATTTTCAAGATATACAAATTACAACTGAGACTTAACTGGTTCAAGGGTACATGTATGATTCTAGCAGAGGAATTTTAAAATATTTACAAGATATTTAACATTCTGCATTAAGAAATAAAATAACCACCACTTCCCAGTTAAATTTTTAGCTTTCTGTGTTCATTTTTTATAATATGAACACAACTTCAGGTCAAAAAGTTGTCCTTATGTTTTTTATGTGTAGGTACAGGAAACAGAATCTAGATATCTGACAAAATGAAAATTTGGCAATATTGTGGTCTTCACAAAAGACACAGAATAACCATGAACAAGATGTAATATAAGACATGTGACAGAAGGTTTGCTATCTTTGTCAGAATACCGACAGACAACTTGAGTGACCAACTTAACAGGACTATATTTAATTTTATTAAAAACTTTTAAGAATGCATATAAATTATAAATACAAGTTAAATAAATTTTTAATAGTTCCCCTTTTCCATCTCTCTGAAATATTTTCATTTTTTTCATATATTACTGATAACTGTAGATAAATTTATGTATGGATATAAAGCTGTATAATTAATTCACATGGGACAGATTCTGGCTGCCCTGACATTTAATTTGATTATGAAAATTCTCTGTTGTAAAAGCATTGTTTAAGTTTTACTAAATTCTATCTATCAGAATCAACTAATTTTTAAAAGTCTTAAGGAAGCTATACCAGAATAGGAGGTAAATCAGATAAATGCAAAAGTGATATTTGTAAGGGAAGATAAAATTCTCTAAGGTTCCAATAAAAGCACTGAAGTGTAGCACCTTTTCGCAGTTATGCTGAAAAAATGACATATAAATCATTTATATTATAAATGCATCTTACAGAAAGGCTCTGCTATGTCCATACAAAAAAATCAATGAGATCATGTTGTGTTTTTACAGTCCTGCATGTGCAGTAATGAACAAAACATTCAATTTTATGCTAATAAGAGCTGTAAAAATGTTACTCCAATAATATATACCTTGCTTGTAGTTCATACACAAAACTCAAGAGTAACATTCAGCTTCTAGTTATTTGATTTTGTAAATATTTCTTTAAAAATGATTTATATATGGTACAAGGTTTCTAAGTATTGAAAAAATAATCACATTAAGTTTTGTTATTCAAAACAAGCTATGCTGAAATATTTTTAAATTACACTATATAAATATGATATATTATACACAATACAGATTGTATTATAGTCACACTCATTGCAAGGTTTTCTTTCTGCTGAAGCTGTCCATTGATCTGTTTGATTGGCTTGTACAGTTCTAAATATTCCCTCTATTATTTTTTTTTAAGTGCAAATAACTTGAAGGCAGGGATTAGCTGTTGCCTTCCTTTCATAACTAACTGAGTGTCCTAGTGGAATAGAAAAGGATTCTTCTTTTAGGGAGGAGTTCACTGAGAAACAAATTTTCATAAAAGATTTCATAAAAATAGTGAAATTTCAAAATATTGTCACCTCTGCTCTCATTTTTTTTTTTTTTCCTAGCTGGTCATGTATGTGAGCCATTTAACAGTATTCTACTGGGACTCCGACTTTCTGTCTAGAAAGATACAGCTGTCCCACAGGAGGTATTATATTTGAACACGGTCTTGGGTTACAGTTCATCTTCAGACTGAGAGATGTACTTTCAGGTGTCTTTACAGTAGGTGTCCACATACGAGATCAAAGTCTAAGAACCTGTAACAATAAAGTAAGTTCTAGCATTCAATTCACTTGCTACACTTAAATGTCTAATGCCTTTTGAGATGACCTAGGTGTGGGAACAGCAGTTCCAGCTAAAGGGCCTTGGACAGATTATACAGAAGTATTGTTTTTATAAACATAAGAAGTGATAGTCCAGGCCAGTGAGAATGATATCTCTGGTTGGAAAACTGCCCCCATATGTATGATGTGTGAATGTCCTTGGGCCTGGTCTGTGAATGAGTGGGAACGTAACTAAAACAAAGATAACATCAGTGTGGTGTGGTTTTAATAACAATTATTGGAAAAACATCTTATGTAACAATTTATGTAACACTTAGTCCAGGTCTGTATCTGTAAATCCTATAAATTATCACTGACTAATAAAGAAGGCCTTAGTCTGGCTCAGCTCTCTGCTCTGCCCGGCTCTGCACTCCTTCCTAAACAAGATCTCCGTCTGTGCGTGAATCTTTGCGTCCCAAAGTGTGTCATTTCTAATTGCCATACCTAGGTACCTAAGACAGCCAAGTGAACCTGAAAGCAAGAACCCAACAAGGATTCTTGATCTTGTAAATGGACAACCAGAGACCAGGTAGGATATGCTAAGGCATCAAGATGACATTATATACGCTTTTTCTTAGATTACAATATTGAGCACTAATCACACTCAGGGACCCCAAAGGCTTATACAGCTGACCAAAGACTCAGTTGTCCACATATAGGCTTCTAGAGGCTTTTGGGACACTGTGCAGAGCTGATAGATGTGATAGATGGGCTTTAGGGGAGACCCATGATGCAGTGATAGTGGCAGGACAGGCTGGAATACCCAGGAGAGTCTCAAGGAGCATGATGTGAGCGTGGTGGCAGCTGTAACCCTGTGTCTCTGTGCTGAGTGTAGCTGGCTTGTCAGGAGTTCCTTTAAGTCCTTGACTCTGTAGTCAAGAGATTATTACAGTCACAGTTCTGTTATTTTTTGTTTGTCACAAGAAATTATTCTTCGCCTCAAATTGAGTATTTTGAGGAATTTTATGAATTTTTGTGCTTACGTTGCCTCTTCATCTTCTGAAAAGGTTATATGGAATTTATAGAGTCATATTACTGGGGAGAAATCAAGATAAATTTTCCAGAATTAGAGCTAAATGCTTAGGAAAGGAAATGGTGACCTGTAGTAGGTCAACATTAGTAATTAAATGAAGTTCAAATTAAGAATATCCTTCTGCTATTAAATTTTGGAAGGGCAGGCATAATTTTGGTTAGCATAAATAATCTGGGAAAAATAATAGTTTTAGGGTTGGTTTCTTTTGTGGTTTAGGTTTGGTTTGGTTTTCTTTGGTTTGATTTTTAATGGGATCTTCTAGGGATATTACTGAACATAAAATAACTTCTGCCCTTAGAGAGGATTGTCTGTAATAAGACGTAAAAATCAAGAGAACTAAACAAATATAGACTCTCATTCCATGTTCTTTGGAAAATAAAACTTTTTATTTTCCTTAAGTGGCTTCTAGTTGTTTTAACAAGTAAAATATACTTTGGAAAGATAAAGGGTTCACTACATTCTTCACAGTTTTCACTGTTTCCTGATTTGTACTTGTCCTGATTTTGTTAAAACAAGTTTCTCTTTTAGTGAATTTGCCTGTCAGCTAAAACCTTCTTATGAGCTGCATTTTCCTGAAAAGCTAGATACATGTTTTGGTAGACGTAGTAATGGTATGCAAGGTCATTGATAATGATGCATGTCGTGAAATGTGCAAGCAGGAGGTGAACTGAAACGGACCAGTTGAGTATACCATTCCATTCATGTGATACTTCATGTAAAAGTGGGAGATCACGAGGATTTCATCCCTTTTCCTTATGGCCAATTATCACTTTGAGCATGATAACTCTATCAAAGTAACAAAGCAAAACTATAATTCTCTCAGAGTTGTTGCAAAGAGAACTGAATTGTATTTTTTCAAATCTTGAATCTAACAAATGAACAAACCTTTTCTTAAAGTGTACTGGACAATTGCCGACTCATTTGAAATTACTTCCACTTTTTGGTGAGTTAACTCTGAGTGTTGTCAGCAGAGAACCAACAGTTGTTCTTTCTTTGTAATAAAATCTCAAATATGAAAATACTGGCAATTTGAAGGGTCTTTGGGATATATTGTACTTTTAAATTTTATCTTATTTTGAGCAACTGGGCCTTTTTAAATGAAATTAAAATTTGCATAGACAATGTTATGAAACATAAATAAAATCTATTAAAATGGGTACTTGCAAACTCTTCAAGATGCATTTCCATGCAGTTGAAATGTTCTAGTGATGCACTGAACCTTTGGAAACAATTTTCTCCTTGTGCTTGGATGTTATTTGGGTAAAGAAGAAAAACATAGTGGATGACTTAGTTTTCTGGCTTTTGTTTCAAGTCCTTTATTGTGCAGTACACTATTGCAGCATTGCATAATTGCTACAATATATCACAACTGTAACTTCAAAGTTTTCATGAAAGTTGTATTAGCACATAAATGCAAAGAAGGGAATATATATTTTTCTTTCTTTACTTTGATAGAGGCAATTCTGTTTCAAATTCCTTGTAAAAAAGAAAAAAAAAAAAAAACAAACAAGTCCATTGATGTCAGGAGAGCTAAAAGAATGAATGAAAAGACCCTGACACCAGATATAGGTATTGATTTAGGAATACTTCAGCAAGAAAACTATAAAATCACAATAAAACTTAACACATTCTGAATGAAATCAGTTATTGTTCTCAGATGAGTTGTCCTTTTCATATTAAGGCCAACATACAAAAAGCTCAAAGCAATTTCAACAAAGGAAATTCTAGAAAGGGAATACTATCTTTCTTACAAGTTTCATCAAATGATTTTTTTTTCACATTGCATTAAAGTTCTGTGGTTCACTTGAGAAAACTGAGATTTTACAGTATAATTCAGATACAGCGTGTATATATTTCATAATGGATTTAATTCACATTGTCCTCCTTTTATATTTCTCTGTCATGGGAAATATTGCCTGTGATAGCAGTGTTATTACATATATTCTAAGATACATGTACTCAGGACTGGGAGCTTAGCTGGAATCAGTCATTTACTTCTCATACCCATTCATAATCAGTTTCTTCTGTGTCAGGATTTCTGCTTATGCTTCACAGTAAAAAATCAGATTGAAATGACCCTCTCAAAACCATTAAGGAGTACCAAAGTTTCAAATACCTGTGTGATTCTTTATGTTCATGCTCACAATTTCTTTGGTCTCTTGCCTGTTCTACTTGTAGACTGAAGTGTGGAGGATTTGACTATACTCTCTACAGGTTGTTCATCTCTAATTTGCAACTTAAATCTCAGCTCAATATAATAATATACAGTCAAAAAAAGCTAACTTTACACTTGTCATTTTTATCATTTGGATTGCTCTTGTATGTTTCTTTCAGATGAGCTGATACTTCAGAAACAATCAGCTGCATTCTCATTTTTGTAAACCTAATTGGTTGGCTAGATTGTGCGGACTATGAAAATTTCTGCTGCAGCCCTCTATCTTTTTTCTTACTCAGAGACGTAGTCTAAGTACTCATAGAAGTACTCTACTTTTATTCAGAACAAGTCACCCTAATACCTAGATGTACTGGTTTTCTAAACTCACTCAGGTGCATAGTAAAATTAATGACATTTATTTTAATGACTTTTAAAAATCATTATTGTAACTAAAAAGGAAGACATCAACTTGTTTTACTAATTCCAGCATATAGAGTTTCGGCATACTGTTTTATTACCTTCCGATATATTTTTGAGTTCTATGTAAAACATTTCCAAATATTTACAAACGATTTTAAAAGCCTTTTAGAATTTGATTCTAAAATTACATGCAATTATCTATATTACCCCATGATATTCTCTGGAATACAGTATGAAGAGAAAGGCTGAGATTAATATATGTTCAGATAAAAACAAAAAGCCAAACTGGAAGCATTTGTTAAGCTGAGTTGTAGAAACTTTTAAAAATGAAATTCTCACTCTTTTCTGTTTAGGACAGGTGAGTGAAAGAAAATAAATAAATAAATAAATAAAAGGAGTGCACTCTGAAGAATTTTTCTGCCTCTAAGGCAATTTAATACTAAAATTATTACATTGAAAAACTCCATCATTTGCAGAATGTTTTTGAGAGGCTTGCCAGATTCAACCTGATTGTGACTCTGTGGCTGAGATTTTCAAGGTTATTCTGTCCCATGGCAAAATGGCAGCACCAGATGCTCACTTCACGACAGTTTGGTACATCCTGTTATGCTCAGTTATGTCTTTTCAAAGCTTTTGGTGATTTCTTTTTTTTTTTTTCCAATGATTTCTTTGCTTCAGTAAAAGATAGCTGTAGCCCATGTTAACTTATCTATGAAAGTAGAAGGAAATCTAAGGAGGCAGAAGCATGATAAAGTTAATACATACTGAAGACAGTGAGAAATCAGTTTACATCACTACCATAGTTTATTCTGGAGGAAGTAAACACAACCACAGAAACCAAGAGAGACTACCAAAGAGAAAGTACAGGAAAATTATGCTTCTTTTTGTCTTAGATGTTAGAGTCAAGCAGCTGAAATTCCACGAGTTTTATATATAATGCAACATCAACGCCTTGGTTTTTGCTTTGTTGGCTTCAGACACATCCAGGACAAATGATGCTTCTAACAGCTGCACAAGGGTGTGAGTGTTCCCTGGCCCAGTTCCTTCAATAATCCAGACCCGTTCCACTGAGGTCTGATCCACAGTATTGAGGGAAGTAGCTGAAAGCTTTTGATGTTACTGAGAGAACTTGAGAGGAAAATGTAGCTTGTTTGGTTTTCAATTTCTAACAAAGTTATATATCGATTCCCAATTCCTTCTCTTCTGTCTGCAGTACAAATTCTGTTTCATCTCACTTCTGGTGACAAGGTTGCTTACATTTCCCAATTTCATTGTGTGCTATGAGTCCACTTTGTGTTAATCTTGACAATTTTGCACACACAAAACCTAATCCAGCTTCACCACTATAGTCAGAGCTAGCCATTTTCTAAAGAATCATATTTTCTTTGAAAGCTGGCATAACTTTTCCTCTGACACTCCCTCCAGAGTTAGCCCTATTGACTCTCATTTCCATGCTCTGTAAATCACATCAGTCTTTGATTCGTTCTCAACAATTGAACTATGTTCAGTGTAGCTCTTAGTTAGTGAAATAACATGCATCATACACATTAAAATCCACCCTAAATACACATTTTATTCTTCACTAAATTTTGCTCAGATTCATTACAAGGTATTTTATACCTTGATCACTGGAAATAGTTGGAGAGAGACAGTTAAATTAGTCCCTTCATGCATGTATTCAACTGGAATGGGCTAATTGTGTCACATTTCTTGTTGTAGGTAGAGATCCCAATACAAGAGGATCTATTCTGAACATCACAGCACAACATTCAGTCATTGTCCCAAGAACATTAGAATACATGTGCTCCAAACATAAAGTCCAGCTTTGACAGCCTCTGAGATAATTAAATTAAAATTCAAGTTCTCATATGTACTTTTCGTATGTTTTTTCTGCAGATATAGGGGAAGTAAGTCTCCCAGTTTCCTTCTTTGGTCAATTTTTGTCTATCTTTCTCTTTTAAATGAGATTTTTAATACAGAGTTTGATTTGTGAGGTTTTTGGGCTTCAATTTCACAATTGCTTTTATGCCATATAGTAACTTTATATTCTTCTTTTCAGATACAGAACTACAGTGTGGTGACACTTTTATATTGAATGATGTGAGACAAAAAAAAATGTTATATGCAATTATGTACTAAAAGAGATATTTTAACAGATGTTCAGTTTTCACTATTGGAGTTGAGTTTATTAGCTGTTAAACAAGCTTCTCTTTTTTACTGTCTGGCACACAGGTTCACTTTTGATGGTGTATAATCAACAGAAACATATGAGCAGAAAAAAATATTTCTGCTCCAAACCATTTAAGTTCATCTTCACACTGACATATTTTCAGCTTGGTTTCCTAAGGAAACAGGACATTCTAGTACACTATGTTTAACTGTGTGCCTGTCAGTCATTCATCTGATACCTTCAAGCTCACTGACAAATTGAAACTAATATTTAAGTCTTCAAAGATACAAAATTTCCTCAAGTTTCAATAAAATCTGTCTTGAAAGTGGACAGTGGTCTTTTAAGCTCCCTCAGTGACACAAAAGCTTACCTAAGATCATGACAGTTATCTTTTCATTTAGAGTATACAGTACTGGAAATCAGTCAGCATATGTACAATTTTGATACAGCTGCAACACTCCTCCATACAGACCAGTAATTAGGAAACAAGGAAGGGAAATGAGGATTTTGGTGAGTAATATGGTATTGGAAAATAATTGGAGGTATTATACAGTTCTACTTTCTCAGTTTCTGTAAAGTTATGCACCAGAGAGCTTTCTAAGGAAGTAACATACAACTCCATAGGAAAACAGGACTTGTAGTTTTCCTCTTGGAAGAGTTTATTGCTCCTTTTGAAACCTTTTTCCAAAACTTCACCCCATTGTGTGAAGAAATCTTCTATTTGCGAATCTGTCTGTGTCCCACTTTACAGTCGTCTTGACTTAGATCATTATTTTCTTTCCATTTAAGCAGTTCTTTAAAGCCGGTTACTGAACACAGTCTGTTAATTCTTATCTACATAACTTGTAATTTCATGTGTTCACATACTTCTGTGCATTACTGCCGCATAGGGTTTACCATGTCAGCAGTTCTTCTTGCCTCGGTACCTAGAAGGTATCTGTGTAATTTGTAAGCAGATAAAATGTAAAACTGTGCTGCTCTCAAGAAACTCTCCATAAAAGCTGGCTGAAACCAATTGTCATGTAGAGTTCATCCCTTTATACCTTTAGTCTTTCAAAGAAACCTTTCAGATACCTTAACTCTGAGCTACTATTGAGCATTCACTGAGGCTGAGATTCGGAGCTTACTTACCTAAAGACTCTATGTTTATTACATACACTTCTTAAGAAACAAGCTAAAATCAGAAGGTAGTTGTGTGAGATATGTGCAACTACAAAAAGGAAGAAGTCAGTCAAAACATTGATTGAAAGAGTGAGGAGTGAGGGAATCCATACAAGCTTAATTCAGACCCCTTGTATGCAGTCATTAGAGCTCATTCTTTAATTGTAGGATATTGTATTGGTTTTCTATAAATTTGACTCATTGCATAATACAGAGGATTCCTTCTAATAACCAATAGTTTGCTATCTTATTTTCTCAGTACATGTGTAGTGGAAAGCCTGCTTTAATGCATCTGGTTCCAGCAATGCACATGAATATAAAATTAGCATTTTTCCTAGTGGATTCTTATTGGTTAAATACACTCCCACAAAATTCATCATATCCATTTATATTTTCATCCACAACTCATTCGCAACTGGAACCATTAGATCTCCTCCACAGACCTCTAATATTTGAGCTAAGAGGGACAGGGCTAACAGGGAGTATTTCTCTTGCACCAGCAGGAGGAAGTACACACATAGATTTGCTCTGACATAGAGGATTTGCAAGAATCACAGATCTTTTGTTCAATTCATAAAAACTGCAAGGCATATAATCTGTATTAGGACAGACAGTTATTCCTGTTCCCTCAAATTTTAAGTAATTCTACTCTATCCCTTCTAACATTTTATCCTCTTATTTCCTACTCCAATATTCTTACATGTAAATATGTTTTTTAACTAGTCACAATAGTCTGTTACTAATACTTACATTTTGTTGGTTTATATCACTCTCTGAAAGACTTCTTTATTGACTTTCGACAGTCATTTGAGACACGTATGACAAGATTCGGTGGCTAGTACATTGACCCATGGACCTTTTTGTGATGTCTTCAATAGAGTACAATACCACAACTGATCTCCAACTGCTGCTTCAGAGAAGCATAGGTCTCCCAGAGCAGTGCTATGTAGGACAGGAGTGTGCAGGAGTCATGTGTCTGCCTGCCTTGCCTGGGTGGATGCCTTGGATACTCTGCATGCATATACCTAGTTTTTCGCAGCTAAGTCCTGTATTCACTTCAGAAAAGATTGTTTAGAAAGACCACAAACAACTTAAGTGCAATACATGTGTAAGGTAGGTGGACTGGCTGCCCATAGTAAAAGAAAAAGTACTGCAGTATAGAAATTTGGTCAAGGTTAATATTATATCACTTGTTTTTTGCAGTCATCTCCAGATTGTCAATGACAGCATGAAAAATTAGGAAAATAGCTGTTCCATTCCAAATGGATGGAAGGTTACTTTAATATTTTATTCCAAACAATGATTACTCAGGGCTAGATAATACTTGTCTATCTTACTTTGATCAGTTGTGAAGGAGAAAATATCTGGCCTATAATTAGAAACATTTAATTATGTAAAGCCACAAGGGAGAAGTCAAACAACTTTATTAAAGAACTGAGCACTAGAAGAGAAAATTGCAGAATGACATGTTAAAAAACAAGCTGTGTATTTGCCTGTATGGCTACTTTTGTTCCTTATAAGATGGAGTGGGCAGATTTTAGATTATTTTGTTTTATATTCAGCAGTACCAAAGTCATTGGTAAAGTCTGATAGTTAAAAATAATTTTAGAAGTGCTCTTTAAATTTTATTTCAGATGTTCTCAAATTTCTAAGCATTTTTACGTAAAAACATCTTTTTCTTAAGCTATACACCTACACTCCCCCCTCCCCCCCCAAATAAATACACATGTGCAGGTTTGCTTTACCTACCTGTTCTCTATACCGTGCAGCTGGTAAGTGCTAACTTTTTTTTTCTATTAATATTCTATTTATAGCTTATCAAACAACTTTTTTGTTTGTTTGTTTGTTTGTTTTTTTCTGAATCTGAAGTTCCTCTTCCATGTACTCAGGAGAATGAAGGAAAGATGGAGAGTTTTGGGTAAGTGTATGTTACAAGCTGAAGGTCTTTTTCCATTAATGGCCTAGGTGACTAATATGCAATATACTGCACTATATGGGGAAATAGGCCTTGCAGCAGAGATCAGAATTCAGAAATCAACCTTCCTGGACAGGTGTTGTGTTCACTAGAGCAAATAAACTATAGGTTTCTTTCTTCCAACCGAGATAACTTTCACAAACGAAGGGGAATGCCCTCTCATAAAAATCAGCCTGCAGTCAGAAGTTAGTGCTTGCTTCAGCACAGCAGGAGATGTGGTTGAGCCTTGCAGTCAGAAAAGAAATCAAAACTTTAGCCTAAGTTCTAGGCAATTCTTTCTGAGGAAAAAAAAAAAAAGCCAAAAAAAAAAAAAAAAAGCCAAAAAAAAAAAAAGCCAAAAAAAACCCCCAATTGTTACTTGCCTTCAAGTAAAGGATCTCTCACATGAATCACAAATGTCTAGCAGTTCTTCACATAAGCTCATGCCATAGCTAGAGACAGGATTTAAACTTCAGTCAGAGCTAAGTATTTTTTATTTCACTATGTCCAGTGTACTGTTTGACTTGAACAGTACCCAATAATGTTAGCTTTTTACATTTGCTAATAGCAAGACGCTGTGGACTCCAGGTTCCATGCTGCACTATCCAAAGTTAAGTTACACTAATCTGTATTCCATAAAGGAAAACGTTTCCCATAAGTTAGGTATACCAAATTCTCACTTTAAAGCAAGTTGTCCCTGAAGTGGAATCCAGAACCACAGGTAGTTTCCGAGTCTTTTCTACAGTACCTGTAGGACTGGTTCATTACAGCAATGATTCAAAAAGCTGAGTTGCTTGGAAACAGGCTGCCCAGGGAAGTGGTGAAGTCGCTATCATTGGAGGTGTTTAGAAGGCATTTAGATGAGGTTGTTAGGGACATAGTCTGGTGTTAAAGTTAGGCGAAGTTATGATTGGACTCAATGATCCTGAGGGTCTCTTCCAACTGAAATGATTCTATGATTCTATGAAAGAATCCAGTCTGGAGTCATCAGAAAACCCTAAACACAAAGATGTATAAAAGAATATACTCAAGGCTATAAGCAATGGTTTCTATCCACCTGGGATGCAGAGAGAAAATCGTCTCTGAAGGATAACTCACAGATAGTCATATCTCAAAGAACTGATCAAGAATGACTAAACTGTTGTAAATTAATGCTAGGAGCATACTCAGAGGTGATTATTACCCGATTTGGATGTCCAATAAAATAAAACACTGGTAGAAAGCACAAGTATCGTTTCAAAGGCTGCCTTAGATCTACTCAAATTCACATTAACTCATCTCCAGGATTTTTTCATCTCTTCAGGGTCACCCACTATGCAGGAAAATTGCAAACCTAAAAGCAATGTCTGCATTGTGTGAGCAGGTGACCTTGTATTGTGTGTGTTGTTAAGATATTAAGTTTCTGGCTGTACACTGACTTTTATGCTGACCACAAATCTTCTCTGGGTACAGGCAGTGACAGAACTGCAATGGCTAAGCAAATGTTCAAGTTAAGCAGAAATTTTATATATTATGGAGCTACTGAGAAAAATTTATTTTTTTCTTTAAGACAGAAATTTGGGACTTCAGAACATCAGCTCCATGTAATATTTGCTCAAACTGCACTAGTCTCCATCAGATCCAGACCTGCTTTGATTTTTTATTTCCCCTTTTCTGACAGTGAGAATTATGACATATTTAGTATTTTGGAAGTAAAGGTCATTTATAAAGATATGCAACCAAGCTTTTCTCAGAGGTCCAAAATGTCAGGAAAGTCTAATGTATGTCTAAACATGTCTCAATTTAGACATCCAAGAATGAGTACAATATCAATAATTTTTTAAACTTTTGATGCAGGAACATAGTTTCCAGCATTATTATTCAGAAACTTAGTAGTTCATAGTTCTTGTTAGATCACAGCTGCATTTTTTTTAAAGTATAACAACCATTAACAGTTAGTCCAGTCAAAGATTTGGCTACCAAAAATATTAAATAATTACAGCTTCCACAGGCTTATAAAATAGCCAAATTCTTTTGCAATTGTGAATAAAACACTCCATTTTGTGGTTTAGTATTTAGATAGCATCTGGTCCTGATCTTCAGCAAACCTTCCTCAGTTTCACACATGCAACAAGAGCTACACTTGATTTACATTACTTATCTGTGAGAATAAAATCAGTTCAAATTAGTTCAATTATTAGAAGCTGTATCAGCTTCATGACTCCTTCTGTAACCTGAAACAACCACTCATGTCATAGTGTAGCTATTAACTACACAGAGAAGCACTTCTTCCTCCATATTCCCCTTCAGCTCTGCTAGATCTAGACAAATCGCCATAATAAAAGGCACTAGTGAGTGAGGAAATATAGCAGAGGAAGGGAGAGAAACAGAAAGAAAGTATAGCTCATCTGCTTCCCTATTAGATTAATCAGTTCCTCTAAACAGATTTTAAATGCCTGTGACATGTTTTTCATTCTCAGAGTAATAAAATTTTATCATGCAACTAGCAGAAAACATCCCTCACGTCTGACAAAAAGGCAGCTAGCATAAAAACCAAACACAAGATACTTACAGTTAACCCATGTGCTGTTTCCATAATATAGTCCAATGAATAAGCAATATAAACTTTAATAGGGGAAACACAAATTCCCATGTCGAGCTTATGTTGGAAAAATCAATAAAATGACCATAACTTAGCATCTAAAGTGGGTGTGTATAAATAAAAACTATCTTGCCTTCAAATGCAGAAGAGAAGAGAAGGAAGAAAAGGAAAAGATAAACAAAGGAAACTAACTACATGGAAGTCATCTGTCTGATGGCTCTTCTTACATTCTTGTTGTGAGCAGATTCAGCTTAATGAACACATTTGTTGTGAACTCATTCTAATTGCATTGTGCCTAGGGAGCAGACATCTTATTACTTAAAATGTGGCAACAATTGTGATGATGAACTGCCTCCATATTGTTCTAGCAAATTTTCTTTATACTGTTTTACTGCAGTTGAATTTCTTTATTCTGCTATTGTTATGGGAATTTTGCACATTTTCCATTAGAAAACCTATTTTCAGACCTTTATATGGGGGATGCTGAAGGGTAAAACATACAAATCACGATTGACTGACACTTCAGTTCCTTCACTGTTGAATGAGATTCTTGAAATTGTTTGATAAAAGCCAGTATCTGCTGACAAATTAATTTATGGTGAGAAATACTTCACATTTGCACATCAATTTGATTTTGTGAATTGTTTACCTCCTTAAATTTGTCTTCTCTGTTTTATGGTGAGTTTGAATTATGAAATTTGGAACCAGAGTCTCAGCTATTGTAAATTGTCTTAGATCTACTGAAGTCAATGGGGGTCTATTAATTGATATCAGATAGATATTTTTTTTTTGTTCTTTAAATTGTATGTGTAAAATATATTTGAACAGGGTTTTTTTTTAGTCAAGGAGCTAGTTATTTATCACAATTTTCTTACTATTCCTACTACTTTATTCCAGACAAACTTCTAAACCCTCTAACTAGATCTGCTAAAGATCTCTGCTGAAAATTTGTATATTTCTATGGAATATGCATCAGTAGGTGTCTTTTAAAATGCTTTTAGGCAAAACCAGTAGGATCATCATAACTATATTTTATCCTGCCTTGTGCATTATTTGGATAAGTAGTCTCATTAGAATTATTCCAGCCATATCTTTCTGTGACTCTTTGTGCCATGGTAATATAGCAAAGTCATTATCTCTTAATCCTGATTAGACCAACTGTAGCCTCCACCCTTACTTGCATTTAAACATCCCCACAATGACACTAAAGTGCTCAGTTCTCCCGATCACAGATTCACCACTTCTCACTGTCCTCTCAGCATCTAGTCATATGTAGTTTGAAACCTTCTCTGATGGTAAGAAAACATTCCCTATATTTCTTTGCTGCAGTCATCCGGTAGTCATAGAATTAGAAAAAAAAAATAAATAACAAATTTCTGTCTCTCTTATTATTGTGTTGTTTTTTGTTTTTGTTTTTGTTTTGGTTTGTTTTTTTTGGGGGGGGGAGGTGTTAGTTTTTTTTGTTTTTCTCCTCATCCATTGAACCAAAACACTTTCTTTATAACAAGAAGGATCAAGTGATATTCCAACCCTAAGATGTTCAAAAGGACTAAGGAAAGAGTAAGTTGGGATCAGTTTGTTACTGGGATCAAACTTGAGTTATTTCTTTTGTTATTTTTTTCTTTAATATTGATATGACATCAGCAGCTGCATCTGAACATCTGAAGCTAAAGAGAGTTCAGAGAATTACAGGATGATCAGCCCCATCTGAATCCCTGTGAAGATGGTGGAGCAAATAATTCTGATAAAGTTTCCAGACATATTAAGAACAAGACAATAACTGGGAGTAGTCAGCACGGACTGGCAAAGTGGAAATCATACCTGAACAAACTAGTGGTTTTCTACAATAGAATCACTTATTCAGTGGATGAAGGTGTGCAGTGGGTTAACCCCTGCAGGCAGCTACGTACCACACAGCATCTCTCTCACACAAATACCCCTGCCCTATGGTGGGACAGTGGAGAGAATTGGATGGACAAAACAAAGAAAGCTCATAGGTCAAAGGAAAATAAAACAAAAAAAGACTCAATAAGTCATCCAAAAGCTGTTGTTCATCATCAGTAGACCAATGCTCAGCAGTGGCAATTTTGGGAAAACTCCCTCTCCACCCCACCAACTTCCTAGATTTATTGCTTAGCACAACATCTTATGATATGAAATATCTCTTTGGTCAGCTGGTGTCAGCCATCCTGTCTGTGTCCCCTCCCAACTTCTGGTGCACTATTTGCTGCAGGAACAGAATGAGAAAGGGAGAAGGCCTTGTCAATGTGTAAGAACTGCTAAGCCATAGCTAAAGCATAATTATGTTTACGTTACAAATCCAAAACAATACCATGTGGGCTGCTGTTAAGAAAATTAGTTCTATCCCAGTCAAAACCAGTCCAGGGTGAACATCGCTTGTTTTACTCCACTTGAGCAAGGCTTTTGACAGTTTCACATAAAATCCTTGTAGGGAAAGTGATAAAATCTGTGTTAGACAAATGGAGAGTGAGGTGGACTGAAACCTGTCTGATCTTCAGTGTTCAGATAGTTGTGATCAGCAACATGAACTGCAGCTGGAAGTCAGTCATTAGTGCTATTTCCCAGGTGCCAGTACTCTGTCCAGAACTGTTTAACATCTTAGTTAATGACCTGGATGACAGGATGCCAAAGTACACCATCAGCAATTCTGCAGGTAATGACTGATATACCAAATGGAGAGGTTGCCATTCAAAGCAATCTGAACAGACTGGAGAAATGGGCCAACTCTTTAAGTTCAAAACCAGGAAATACCCAGTCCTGACTTTAAAGAAGAATAACCCCATGCACCAGTACAGGCTGAGAACAAACTGGATAGGAAGCAGCTTTGTAGAGAAGGCCCTGTGCTCCAAGTGGACAGCAAGATGCTCATGAGGTACCAATATGTCCCTGCAGAAAAGAGTTTCCGCAACCTTCTGGGCTACATTATAAAGAGCACTGCCAGCAGGCTGAGGGAAGTGATCCTTTTCCTCTACCCTGTACTAGTGGGACACAATCAGAATGTGGGGTCCAATTCTAGCCTCCCCAGTAGAAAGGAGACATGGACATACTATAGTGGGTCCAGGGAAGGGCCATGAATGTGATTAAGAGCTTGGAATGTCTTTTATATGAGGTAACGTTAGAGAAGTCAGACTGTTTAGTCTGAAGAAGGCTCTGGAGGGCATAGGGGGTGATGGATTTTATGTGTTTAAGTAGCTGATGGGGGAGGGTGCTGTGAAGTTGATGTAGCCGAACTCTTCTCTGTGGTGTTCAGTTGCAGCACAAGAAGCAATGAGCAAAAACTGAAACACAGAAAATGCCACCTAAAGATTAGAAAAAATAGTCAGCATTGTTGTCTGTCTCTTAAAAGAATCCATCCAACCCTAGAACCATTAGGCACTCTATTTTTCATGTAAAAGATATAATATAAGCTATTAAGTCATTTCCATTTACCTGTAACAACTAAGTCATCTTATGTTGTAAAATATTTTTCTTTAATATAAAATGAGTGTGTTGGAGGTTCAAAGGTATTATAAGAATGCACAAGCTAGTTTATCGATTTCATTGAAATTTATTTTATTCATCAAAATTTTTAAAGAGCTGACAAAAAGTCAGACAAATTTCAACCAAAACACAATAATTATATACCATCCAACAGTTACAGTATCAAGAAAATGAAAGTAATCTAAGAAAGCTTAAAGACAGTTATATTAGCCTTCCCTTTGATGCAATTTGGCCCTAACCAACGGGCAAAATATTTGCTGTTCAAAGGTAGTTGTATTAAATCTCTAGAAATAATTCAGCTCTGGAAGAGACGGTTTCACATTCTGCATGAATCTGCAATTTGCATGAGAGGATGGAAAATGTCTGCAAGCATCCACCTAATTTGATGACGGAATTTTAACAAGAGCTTCCTAGGTATCCCCTCAGGCACATAATTGCTGCAGTTCTTTATATGTTGAAGGACATTGGGAAGATGCCTGCTGCTGAAGTATGGCACAGTATACTTCAAGAGGACATTTCATTTGTAGCACAGCAAGATGGAATGTCCCACAGGCCTTTCAGGAGTTGTATCATAGAAGAAATACATGCACACATACAAGCACTGCTGCAAACTGTTTTCTCTGCTTTTATACCTAGATGAATAAATCTATCAGTTTAATGTTCAATTTCTGCATTTAATTTCCTGTGCCTAATAAGTAGTTATTTAAAGTAAAAATAAGTGAGGTTTGCAATGTCTTCTCGAAATATTACAGGTGCATGAGAGTCCTCTTGATATGCATGTTGAAAGATGCTAGCTTGATTTCAAGAGAAAAAAGCTTTTCTATTCACCGGAGATCCTTAATATTTATGTTAAATATTGATGTTGAACCAAGTGTTTTCCAAAACACACATACAACATGTGTGTATTATGAAGGTTGGTGCTGTAATTACTCTGTTTAGTGAACAGTATAAAGCTAAATACTGTGTGAAAAAACAGATAGAAAATTAGTGTACTATCCTCCTTCCTGGGCAAGTTCAAGCTAACACCAATAGTTCGGAAAATTACTCTAAAATTATACCCATGAAAAGGCAACATTTTCTATCTTTTGATTCTTTTCAAATCCTCTTGTGTCTGCTCTGCAAAGGCCATATTTTTCTAGGTTAATAGTGGGGTTTTTTTAATTAAAAAAAAAAAAAAAAATTCTGCTTGAGCTTCCTTTAATAGAAGACTTGATTCTAATTTTCCTTATTGCATGTCAAACACAGGCAATCCCAATTAAACAAATAAACAAAGAATTGCACTGACATAAAAAAAAAAGATCAGCATGACAGGTGAAAGATCTAGTTTAATCTTTTTCTTCCAGTTTCTGCAAAAATAATTTTTAATTTTTGTATTATGGCTTCTCAAAAGGAGTTTTTAAACATCTAAACATGCACAAGGCTGGTCACTCATGTGCATAAAAAATGAAGGCAGTCTTGAAGTGGTGCAGAAAATTTCTACTGGGATAACTGGAAGAAACCAGAGCCTATTGAATGGAAGGATCTGGACAGGTGCACACACACAGGAACTCTATATATGTACCAAGCTAGTCAGGGCAGAGCTACTGATCAGTCAGGAAGATATAACACGTATTAGTTGTACTAATATATTTCCCATATACAAACAGCTTGGACAACTCAGAATGAAATTATGGTCAGGTGAGTTTTATTATGCCTGCATGTGTACATGTAGATATGTTTTAAGATAGTCAGAGTTGTTTAGGTCTAACGAATTAAAGCAAAGCTGAGAGAGGATGCTGAAGTAGTAAAGCCCTTGCCAGTTTTCCCATGCTTTTACTTCAAAGTAAAACCAAACCAAACCAACCAACCAACCAAACAAACAAAACCAAAACAAAACAACAAGTAAATAAACAAACCCCCACACATACTGCTCAGTTGTAGAGGTGAAAAAGAAGAAAAAACAAACAAACAAACAAACAACAAAACTAATATGGAGTACTTTCTTTTAGGGTGCAGAGAAGAAAAGTGAAGGAGTGTCAGGAGGTTCAGGATTCACAGGCATTATTTGTGTCTTTAGGAAGTACAAAAAATGCTTCAGAAATAACTGGAAAACTCTGAGGAGTGCAAACAAGAGCAGGGCTAAACAAATGACAACATTTTGGGGAATAAGAAAGAAGGGAAGGAGATTTTTTGAAAACAAGACAGTATCTCAACTGAGAGCACATCAATTTCAATCGATTCTATAAGGAAAGGTTAAAGCCCTGCTGCTTTTGTGAGATACTTAATTTTATTCACAAAAAAAGCTGTACTACAAGAACAAAATTCTTGTAGCCAGCAGCTATTGATAACTATGTAAAGTCAACAATGCATAATGTTTACAGGCAGGTCTTCCAATGACAGGGTGAGGGGCAATGTGCACAGGCTGAAGCATAGGAGATTCCATCTGAATATGAGCAAAAACTTACTTACTTTGAGGGTGACAGAGCACTGGAACAGGCTGCCCAGAGAGGCTGTGGAGAGTCTCCTTCTCTGGAGACATTCAAAACCCACCTGGACACATTCCTGTGCAATCTGCTCTACGTGAACCTGCTTTAGCAGGTGGGTTGGACTAGATGATCTCCAGGGGTCCTTTCCAGCCCCAGCCATTCTGTGATTCTGTGAATAAGATATACAGTCTAAGTTCTCATTTTATTGCCTTTTTCTTTTTTTTTTTTAAAAAGTCAAATCGTGATCCCTAATTACATTGGATTTACTGTACTATAAAGAGTCATTCAAGATTAATATTGGTTTATCTGTCTCTACATAATTATATTGCTTTTATAATGCTTATGTGATATCACCACAGAAGTTGTTATCATTCTTAATTGTTTGATGGCTAAAGGATGATTTGGGTGTTCATTGTTTCTTTGTTTTTTCGGGGGGGGAGGATTTTTTTTGTTTGTTTTTTCCACATCTTCGAGACTTGAGACCGGATCTGCAGTACATTTACCATAAGACGGGGTCTGAAACTAATTATAATGCACTGGCTGAAATAGAAACAGCAGAAAGGCAATTCCTCCTGTACCGTTTTAGTAAATATTAATGTGTGTTATCTATAAGCACAGTGTGGGTTTCTGGCATTTTTTTGAAATGAAAAGATATTCTTTTATCTGAAGCTCCTAGAGAGCCAGAAGAGAAACATCAATGGATCAAAAGCTTCATGCTATTTGTCTGGTTGTTCAACTGCCAAAAACAAACAGTTAAGATAGCAGCTTAGCCATTTGCAAATATTACTATAAGCATCAGCATCGTAATAGACTGTACAGTGTTGCAGGACTTAAACAAAGAAGGAAATACCTGTGTCTTGTTTAAGACACTAGATATCATCTCAATTTCAGATATTTATTTCCATTCATACCTACAAGATAGATGGGGCAGTTACACATCCCCATGAGATCCAGAGCCTTCTATAGGACAGATGATGGTTCCTTAGCATCTTTTTGCCTCACTGTACCTGTCCCAACGTACACACCCAGGGTGGTGCCAAGGTGCTGACAGTCACATCATCTCCTACCCCAGGGCAGGGTGACTTCACCTCCACCCAGATGACGGGGCAGAAGGGGTGGGACCCTCAGCCAATTGACAGAGTCCTCACCAAAGGAGATGCCCAGAGAAGCTGAAAAGCTTCTGGACCATGTTATAATGCCCACAGCCAGATTTGACCAGGTTATAAAATCGGATGTCTCAGGACAGTGTGTCTGTGAACTGGAGCCCTCTCCTTAGACCGGGATGCCATCTAAGGAGACTTCTCAGGACTGAGAGCACCTCACCTCCTGCTGTTGTGTGGTTATTTTTGTCTATTGGATATATCCTTGAACGAGTCCTTGCCTAACCCAGGTGAGAGTCCTCATCTAACCCAGGAGAATGATTATTTCTTGTGGGTACCTTTGAGTGAGAGGCCTCTAGTTTTGTTCGTTGTGACCGAATGCGTGTACATTGTGTATCCTCATAATTCTTATGTTGTTGTACCCCAATAATACCTTCAAATGATATCCCAACCTGTGTTTTATGTTGTTGGAGGGGTAAATAATTGTATAAACCCTGTTTCTAGTCAATTTATTTGCTACACTTTTCTGGCTAGAATAAAGTCTGTTTTGGAACTTGTTGTCTGCCTAAAACTGACTTTTGGGGTGCCTCCGCGAGAACAGAATTACAGGAAAAAACATGAGAGATCAAAATAAGCCACCTGGATTCTGGTGGCTTCAGGTATGTGCCTTCATTGGGGTAAAAATTTGTTATTATCTAATGTAATCTGTCCTACAGACTGGATAGACATTTTAAAAGCTGAGGATTCAAATAATTTTGTTCTGTGCCTTGCTATCCTTCTTCCTACTTGGGAATCTAAGAGAGTCCAAAAGTATTTGCAAGGCTTTAACCCTTTACCTCAAAAAAAGGAGAAAGAAAGAAAAAAAAAAAAACAAACCAGAACAAAACAGAAGAAAAGCCGAATGAAAAATAAAACAGTTTAACCAATAAATAAACTGTTTATGTTATATTCATCCAGTTGTATGTCATAGACCCACACCATCAATGTTCATGATATAAGATGTTCTCAGCGGAGACTGAATACAATCAAAATCACAATCTTTATGTGACTTAATTCTTAATGTAATGCAATTCTCGGTTATTCAAAGGTTTTAGGTTGAAGAGCAAATACCATCCTTCTCCTCTGTTTGTACGTTCTCTGTTCTCTAAGATTATCTATCTTTAATTTGCACTTCCTCTGCTGCCAGGATCTTTATTTTCTGCACTGAATATATTGCCATTTTTAATTATACAGCTAACAAACACTTTTTGATTGGCTAGCTGTAGAATTCAGATCGCTTCTAAGAATAAAAATAAGATTGCTCTTACACTCAATCTTTTAAATTTCTAGAGCTGGGACAGGGTTAGTCTAAAAGAAAGAACTTAAAGGCCTTGCCTTGTTTGGAAATTATTTTGCACAATTACTGCTGCTCTCCTTTAGGTCATCAGACTACATTCATGGGACTTCATAAATAAGCTTGGGAGCTGTATCCCATTATAGTTATTCTGAAATTTAGAGATACAGGTAGCTGCAAACATTTCTGAAAAGTTCTGAAGGCTATAGAAGGTAAATGAAACTCAGGTGTTCATGATGTCAAACACCATTTTTTGAAATAATGTTCAATATTTTAAGTTGGAGGAATATATATTGAATAGTTGTCAGTTTGATCATTTGATTCCTACATCTGGGATCAAAGTACTCAACCCACCCAGGTTTTCTACCCCCAGCAACAAAGTCGCTTGAGATATATATTAGACACTTAAAAGAAAGTTGACATGAGAAATGTGAAGATAGGAATGTATAAATCTGTCTGCTGTAGGTTAAATCCAGTCAGTTGGGTTTCTATTATCTTGTTCAGAAGAATTCTCCCAGCTACCAACCCCTAGCTGAACAGTCAGCTTTCAAAGTCAATGCCATTCATGCAGGAAATACATTATGGATTAAACTGGAAACCCCCTCACACAGACAGTGTAACTACTGTCTTGGCTTTATTAATACAGACAGCTGACTGACTCTGAACCAAACTACTTCAGCCCCAACAGTGATGGGTGAACTTCAAATACTTTGGTAGTTGAATTGCCATAGGGTTCAAAAAAATCAGTGCTCTTCTAAACATTTTATCAGCCGTCCAGGTTTCCTGGTTATGCAAAGAATACAGCCATAGTGTGATAAAAGCAGGCTCTATGATACTTATGATACATTCTTTTCTGGTCAGGCTGCTAACATCTGGAGAAAATTTGAGCACTATCAATATTATAGATAACCAGGGTTAGGAAATGTAGAAGCACTTAAAACTGAAAATCAGGGCTTTGTGCCTGGAATTGCTATTATTTATTCATTCTATTACAGTGACTCAGAAGCAGAAATTGGAATCCTGGCTATAGTGCATTAAGTAATGGTCAAGCATTTGGAGAGATATTCACTAAGTCAAAATGCTAATCTCTTATGATTTGTATGGGGCAATAGTGGCTTTGACTGAGGTCCCAAATGTGATTATAGATTTGTTGATGTTAGGTGTTGTGGCAAATGTCTCAAAAAACCCCCAAACAAACAAACAAACAAAACAAACAAAAAACCACACAAAAAAACCACTGAAAAGGTAAAAGATAGGCTAATGCCCACATTCTGAAAACACCTATTCTATTCTAACTGTTCAAATTAGTTTTATGATAGTCATTAATCACAATGGAGCAGGAATTCCAGGATGCATTTTGCTTGGTCACCCTTAGTGCTACAACAACCAGAATTAAAGTTTTCACTTACATTGCTACAGTAGAAATGTATGCAATTTAGTCTACAAGAATAAACTTTTTTTCTGGAAATAACCCCAGGCTATTACACTTGCAAAGAAATGAAGCCAGAACTTTCAAGTAAATTTGATTTATTTCCCCATTCTCCCCTCAAGATGCCATTGAGTCTGTAAGCAGTCTGTACAATTATCCTAAAATGGAAGTGACATTAACTAATCTTTGGCAGTGCTGCATACATTTTGGGGAGATATATTCATATGGTCTGCATTAGACCACATTTAGATATCTAACTGGATATAAAGAAAAATGCTTACAGTAAAATACCATAGAGTTAATGGAAAGAGGAGAACATTTGCAAGGTCCTCAATTCCAGCTATGTGAATAACCTTTTCCTTTTCAGTAGCAAGGCAAATATAATAACAAAATCAAGGAAACCGGACTTACTTGGTCCAAATACTGGAAAATCATCAATAAAACAAGTCTCAGTGTTTATCAAATATGATAGCTGTACTTATGTAGTACAATAATGAAACAGGTTTGAAATATTAATGATCAATCTATTAAAAATACATAAACATCACATACTTTGCATTTCACTCAGTTGAATAACTTCACTCTGAGACATCTTTTTCAATAAGATGTTATTCACAGATATTGAAGGCAGCCATCTTACTCGATCTAAATTTTGCTTCTTTAATACATGTGTTTTGGAGGGGAGGAGTTGTGTATGTGTAAGCTTTTGAAAGTATTGAAAGTGACTTAAGCACAGCTTTGATTTAGCAACATTAAAGGTTTATATTTTGACTGACTTTTACAACACTTTTCAAGTTGTCAGTAGACTTGTGTGTCTAATATGTGTCTAATAGCATTGGAAAATCTAAATTGTTATTTAAACCATACATTTAAAAGGAAAACTAGAAAACTGTATCACTGATATGGAAAACTGAACAAGACCTCACCCTTGCACTATTGACCTCCATAACCATTAACTGGAGCCTTGTTTGTTATATGTGCAAACCTTAGGAGCAAGAATATCATGGGGTCAGTATCATGAGGTCTAGAAGATCCGATACCTATTACATATTCTCCATATTTCATGACATTACATGTAAGCTTTTATATAGCAAGGCACAGAAAAGATAGTCTTCTTAAAACTTGTTAGGCTTGCATCTCATTTATATTATCTTACACTCTTTTGAATTCACCCTCCTGAACTGAGAAGGTTGGTGACTCCATATAAGAATAGCAGGACGTTAAGTAACTATGTAGGATGCTGCACATCTAAGGGAAGGTTTGCTGAGACTGCATTATGTCATGATGTGATTGTGATGTTGAAAGTTGACATTTTTTCACCACAGAAACAGTTGATATGTCTCCCTGATTAAGTCAGAACTGAAGATATGATTAAGGGAGAATATTCTGCACAGAGGTAAAACTACAATTTGTATGTTGCCATAAAAGATCAATTCCTTGTTCTCCTGTACTTTAACCCATTCTAACTCAAACCAATGAAACGTATGCAGTAAGAGTTCTAAGCTTTCTTTGTTATTAAGAGTCTTTTTTTTTTCTTTCGCATCCAAATTACATGTTCTATGGGTTAAAAAAAACAAACAAACAAACTTAAAAAAACAAACAAACAAACAAACAAAAAAAAACACAACCAAAAAAAGTTTGTTGTTTATTTGTTTGGGTTTGATGTTGTTTGGGTTGGGTTTCTTTTGGTTGTTTTTTTAGTTTGTTTGTTTGTGGGTTTTTTTGTTGTTTTTTTGTTTTCTTTTGTTTTGTTTTGTTTTTGCTAATGGCATAATAGGATTAAATAATTTTAATTGTATTTTGAAGCAGACTTCAGAAGAACTGAGAAATCATCTTCTGTAATTTGGTGAAAATACTGGCTATGTTACCTCTGGATAGTATGTAACTTTCTCACACAGGCAGATAGACACAGTATGTCTGTGAAGACTTTACAAGAGAAGAAATCCTCTCAATATCAACTTTGCAGTATAATCTGAGAATAAGCCAATTCCCAGATATTGTACCTGTTTTTCAGAATGGAGGAGACTAACAAGGAGACTAACTTTTATAGCCATATGTATGAGAGATAGTGGTTCAAAAAAACAATAGATGCTGTTCTTGTATCAGCCTCCTAACTGGTACCTAAAGATACATCAAGAAAAGTTGATAGATGCCACTAGAAATATTTTTATTCCACTTTTTTCTTCAAAATAAAAGATAGGGAAATCATGTGGATAGTGTGGTACTCTACATGTCTGTAAGGTGAAGACAAATTTCTTCAGTTTTAGTCATATTTGATCTAATTAATTGTTTTATGTCCCATCTCCTTCACAGGTGGACAAGGTCTGCTAGTAAGGCAAGATGAAGGTTTTGACTGGAAGACAGAGAGAGCTGCATTTCACTATGAACTGTGTGTGATTCTAAAAAACAGCTGACTGGTACAATTTTACCAGTTTCAGTAGCAATTTAAAGTAGAAAACATCAAGACTATGTTAAGATAGTCATGAAAATTTAGGTAAATATGTACAATGTTTTGCAACATCTGTGTTTCATAAATCAATGTTCATTTTGGTGATGTTAGTAAAATAATATTCTGATCCAAATAAAACTTTAAAAGGGGGCAAATGGGGAACTTTCTTTGCAATAGGAACCAGAAATAAAGTTCATTGTACTTATTTTTAACTAAGTGGGTTTTTTTTCTTCTTCCTGTATACACTGATTTCCCATTTAAATATGGTAAAATAACTTGTGTTTTGATAACCAGAACTATTGAATTCTTCCATGCTAGATGTAAATATTCGCTTCCTTTCAAAACCAAAAATGGTTATTTTACTGTTATTCCAATAAGAAAGAGCAAAAACGTCACTATTTAACTTTGTCATAATTTAAGGAAGTCTAAAGTCTAAGAGATAGTAACTACACCATTGAGAGATGTTTGATTTCTGTACTTCAAAACAGAAAATGACTCTCTAGTTGCTAAACAGCTGCTTTATATCAAAGGCTGGTTTGGCTATTTTTATTATTAATGTTATCCACAAACTGCATTCCTCACAAGTGGTTTACATGAGTTAAGATGAATATTACTTGCAATAAATTCAAAAAGGCTGTTACTGCTGAAATGAAATTCATGGACTATATTTCCTACTCCTCTACCTCTTACTGTACTATTCATTTCATTGCACAGGAGATTACACTTTAAAAACCTTAAAAAGGTTTTTAAGTTGATTTTAAAAGACAGGAATCATTCATTGTTCTTCATGTTGAAGAAATACTCAAGAGGTAAATAGCACAGACTTGAAATATTACCCTGTGAAAGGGTGAACAAGTGTCATTTAGACTGAGTCTAAGGTGTAGTTTCTATTGTTCTGGTACCACCTGGTATCTTCTTTAGGTCAAAGTGCTTACCAAATGACTGATATTACTCAGCTTTTCTTCTAGTACATTACATTTGATACATGAATAAATATGAGAACAACTCAGCCTTTACTTAGACATTTCTGTCCTCCTCAAAAAAAGGCAACTGATCTGAAAAAACTGTCTTGCTTTTTTTTTTCCTTTCTTTTTTTTTTTTTTTTCTTTAAATGGCTTTTTTCTCTGTATTCTTATCCTAAAATGAATAGATCTTGTCATCTCCCCTACCCTGTCTAAGTCAATATTTAGGAGCAGTGTGTTTTCTATGTTTTAGTTAAATACATAGGTGCACACAGGCTACTTAAAATAGTATTTTGAATGTTAAACAGAATATTTAATAGATGGTGAGTTGACTATAGCCTAGTAGGCTATATCCAATTTTATAATCCATTTTTTCTTTTTAATTACTGTGAGATTCTACTTTATGCTGTGGGATTATATGTAATGACATTAGGTTATCTCATGGGTAAGCAAAGAAATGGTGGAAAATACATCTGAGAGAGGACTACAAGAAAAAATGTCTCAGTAACCATAAGAAAGCAGGGTGACGGGGTCCTTTTTCAAGCATCTGGACACATATGTACACAGATTGGGGAGAAAACAGAAGATCTCACTGTACATGTCCATTTCAGGAAGAAAGATATTGATCCTGATTCTTCTCAGAGGTATACAGTAAAAGGACAAGAGACAATGTTCATAATTGTGACAAGGGAAATTGTGATATGCATGTAAGTAAAACAAAAGGAAAAAAAAAAAGTCATTATGTGCAAATTACCCAGAGATTTTTAGAACCAAGCAAGGCATGGCTTTGAGCAACCTTGAAGAACTCCAATACAGCCATACTTCAGGCAGGAGTTTGTTCTAGATGGCTTACAGACGTCCCTTTCAATATTAATTAATCTGTGAGTCTTGGTAGATGACAAATACATTTCCTATGGTCATGTTTCTGTGCTTATTTTGTTTAATTTGTGGCTGGTATTAGAGCACAGAACAGTTCACTGTTTCTAGAAGGAGTGTATTTTTATAACTGTTTTTTAATCTTAAATGTCTGATCTGTTTATATTTGTTGTGATATTTATCTAATAGTTGTAGCTATAACAGTATCTGAAAAGGGAACATTTAGGCTACCTGAATGATGTTCTCATGGATAGCATGTAAAACATGCTAGTAGGAAAATTTCATTTGATAGAGATTGCCAGCATCAATAAAATCATGCAGAACTAATGCTGTTCAGCAGTTTTGACCTCTTTGACAATACAATGCTTCAGTTTACTTAAAAATTAATTTCTGTGGTATTCCTCAAGTCTTTATCTTTAAATAACCATAATACTTTTTTTCTAAGTTTCTCAGTATCTTTTTGTCCTCAACTAGTTTTTGTATTTGTATAGAAGAGAGTCAAATATTTTTAGGCATTACTGCTCTCGCATTTTATTCCTTCTAGCCCAGGCTTAATTGATCTTTGTAAATGTTCAATAAGGGTTTAGAGAACAGTTAATTTGCATTTAGTTTATAATGTATTTAGTGTAAATTCTTCTATTTATTTGTGAAGTTCTGTAAAGACAGATTTGACCCCTTATAGTTGTGGGAGGGTTATTTATTTATTTATTTAGGAAAAATATATGAACATTATGGAAGAAAAAAAAAAATCGTTCCTTGTTGATAATTGGCTGATTTTCCTGCCATAGTGTCTTCTTGATGAAATAAATAAAACCCACAACTTATTTGTCCTACAATGTGCAACAAGGTACCCCAATATAGGAATTAATATTATGGGGTTTGTTGGATTATTTTATTTGTTTTTCTAAAGTGATTTTATTAATTCACCCAAGACTTATTTTTACAAGTTCACAGAATCACAGAATCTCAGGGATTGAAAGGGACCTCGAAAGATCATCTAGTCCAATCCGCCTGCTGGAGCAGGAACGCCTAGGTGAGGTCGCACAGGAATATGTCCAGGCGGGTTTTGAATGTCTCCAGAGTAGGAGACTCCACAACACACCTGGGCAGCCTGTTCTATTGCCCTCACTGAGAAGAAGTTTCTTCTCAAATTTAAGTGGAACCTTTTGTGTTCCACTTTGAACCCATTACCCCTTGTCCTACCATTGGATGTCACCGAGAAGAGCTTGGCTCCATACTCATGGCACTTACCCTTTATATATTTGTAAACATTAATAAGGTCACACCTCAGCCTCCTCTTCTCCAAGCTAAAGAGACCCAGATCCCTCAGCTTTTACTCATAAGGGAGATGCTCCGCTTCCTTAAACATCTTTGTTGCCCTGCCCTGGACTCTCTCCAGCAGTTCCCTGTCCTTCTTGAACTGAGGGGCCCAGAACTGGACACAATATTCCAGGTGTGGTCTCACCAGGGCAGAGTAGACAGGAAGGAGAACCTCTCTCGACCTACTAGTTGGTTCACAAATGTAAAATAAAATTATGTATAAGGGACAATGGTTGTAAACCCACTTTCAACAGGCCTTATCTTTTTCCTTTTGTAGAAAAATGAATATGGATTCATTTAACAGAGCATACACATGCTAATTTCACTAAAATCCAACCCTGTATAAGTATTAAAATGAAGGGAGCACTTAAAAATACAAAAACAATAAAAGAAAATGAGATGTTAAGAGGCAAGTTAAATATTAAGAATTATGGTAATGGATTGTGTGTGAAAAAAAATGTTCATGAAGTGGAAACCAGGATGGACAGAACTAAATATAAAACTATTTTTTAAAATATTTTAGGAGGAAAAATATCTTAATGCCCCCGAACAAAATAAGACCATTACTCTACAGACACTAAAATGTTACTGAAAAGAAGAAAGAAGTGAAGCTGAAGAAGACGTTGGAGAGGAAGTAGATGATGAAAACAAGGCAAGGCAAAGGCAGTAAGAAGCAATTCTATTTTTCTTCAACACATAGAAGTAGGCTGGATGTATGTCATATCGTGTCATATCAAGTAATTCTGAAATTTATAATAATTGAGAAAGATGTTGGGAAAAATTCAACAAAAGTAATGAAACCGTAAAGAATAAGAATGTTACTATTGCAGTTCTCATCAATCAGTAGAAAACTTCCTTTTTAGAAGATTCACTAGTGACACAACATAGTCACCCAAAATTACCAGAGAGGCAAAAAGCATGACAACATCACCAGTCATATGCTACAAACAATTGAAAAAAAAATACTAGGGGAAATACTAGTATCTGCTTTTTCTACAACATTCAAAAAATAAATTAGTCTTTTCAGAAGTAAAGGTTTGGCTGAATACAACACAGCTGCATCATTGTGGTCCCTGTATTGAAATTTACTTTCTGTAGTTGAAAATAGGCAATAAAGTATTCCTCCTGGAGATGAATTTACGATGTTAGAAAAAGTTCTGTGATACTAAAAAATTATTAATTTATTACCTACATGACACTAGAAAGAGCTAATGTTAGCAGATTTATAAAACACCAAAGCAGGTACCAACAATGGTATAATACTACAGAACACTAAATATGGTAGATTTTTACTGATGCAGTATTTTATGGCCTGCTCTCTCAGCTCCTTTTAATTTTCCTTTTTCATTGTGTAAAAATATATCACAAAGTCCCTTTGCGTAATGTTTTCACCAGCATTTTATGCTTTTGTGCTTCAAGATTAGATTATTGCAATGCAAGGTGAGAGTACCAGGCAGATGTCAGGTTGACAGGTCAGGAAGGAACATTAATACACAAACTGATTAAGCCAGGAAGAGAAAACATCACACTTTGATAAGCACAGAGGCTGTTCCTGTTAGTTCGTTAAGAACTCAGATCATTCCATGAGTGACATTCATTCCTCATGTCCTCACCAAACTTTACAGTGTGTCACAGCAGCCCATATAGGATCACTTTCCAGAATTTAGGTAGAAAGCATATGCTCTGAGTGGAAAGGTGTGAAGAAATGCTTCTCTTAATATCTGATGAAAATTACGCAGAGTACTGCACAGATGAAAGACACATGATCTATGACCACTGTGCAGTTCTTATGAATTTTAATAACTGCCGTGTGTGTTCTGAAGTATATGACACTTTAGCTGCTAATTTGTCAGCTCTTTTTCAGACAAAAAACTTATAGCTGATACTTGCAGAAAGTGTAGACTTTGAATTTAAGCTGTTCATTAAAAAGAGCATTGTGGAGAAAACACATTCACATCCAGAGCTACCCACCTTTTCATCAGCTCCAATTTTAGGAGTTCCTATGGGGCTGCCATTTTTGGGGGATAAGCTAATTTTCCAAGCTAAGTTGCGTTGCCTGGCAGAAAGTAGATAGTAGCATAAAAGTCTGAATCTGAGTACTGTGAGGACAGAGGGGAGGACAATATAGGTAGGAATCTGCTTCACAGATGATCAGTTCCTTAAACATCTAGAAAGACTATATAATGGTGTCCATACATATCTGTACAGAAAAGCCCCTAAGAAGTGTCTCATACTCTGTCAAAAGAGGCAATGACAGACTGAGTTTAAATTTAGCCTTTAGAAACATACTTCTTGCATTCAAACAACATTTCGTACATTTCACAGCGAGCATCCAAGGCAGAGAAAAAAAAAATCTTCATCCTTTTTTGTCATATTCAGAGAATACCAAGCAGATGTATATATTTTATAGAAAATATAGAGACTTATGGACTTCTCAGGTTGTGGCAAATCAAACTAAGTTGAAAATTCAAAATTGCATTGTTATGAAACTATTGCTGTTCAAAGGAGCACTAGGCCTTTAGTCCAGTGGACAAATCACTTATATATGTGATACATTTATTTTTTTTTCAGAAAGAATAAGCTGATTACTTCATACATTTGAAGCAGTGCAAACTGAAAATCTTTTTTTTTTACAAGACCCTGTATGTCTGTCAGTTAGGATTTCTGAAATGTCCATCACTTTATTATCTGTACAGTAGGGAACACAAAAGACTGAGATCCAAGAAGCAGACTTAATTTTTAGTGACAAATTTAGGATTCTGCTGGTGTTTGAAATTTCTTTACCTTCACCTGTTTCCCAAAGTGAGATAGCCATTGTTAAGAGTATAGAGATTTATGGACTGAAACTCAAATTCATGAGAAACACTTCGATTCTGCCATTAAGAGCAAAATCCACATATCATATGGATAACTTTTTAAGTGACTGAGGAGATATTGCTGCCTTATGTGTTGCTTCTTAAATTTCTTAAAGACCTGCAGCTGTGTGTGCTCAAGAACTGAAGAAAATGACATTTATCTGCAAGTACATCTATACTGGTGCAGGTGTCCAGGTGTTGCAAGTGGGGCTACAGGGTAGTCTCTGAGAGGCCAGAGGCTGCCCCGTGCAGGACACAGCCATTTCCAGATGGCTCCAACAGACACACAGCCGAGCCTTTCAGCAAAGGTAGTGGCATCTCTGGGAAAATGTAGGTAAGAAAAGGCAAAATGCCACACAGCACTGAGGAGTGAGGAAAAAACTGAGAAACAGTAAGCTCAGAGAATGAGAAAGAGGAGGTGCTTCCAGGGACCACAGCAGAGATTCCCCTGCAGCCTATGGAAGAGACCACAGTGTAGAAAGCACTTTCCTGCAGCCCAAGGAGAGGATCGGACCAGAGCAGATATCTACACTGGATCCCATGGAGAACCCCACAGTGGAACAGGTGGAGATTTCCTGAAGGAACTGTAGTCCATTGAGAATTCATGCTGGAACATAGCCCATTGAAAGATCCACACTGGAGCAGTTCTTCAAGGACTGTAGCCTATGGAGATGACCCACACTGGAACAGGGGAAAAGGAGGAAGAATGAGCAGCAGAGATTAACCATTATGAACTGACTGTAAGCCCTCAGTTGCCCACCCTCCTTGTGCTACTCAGTGAGGAGGAGGGAAGAGGCAAAGAAATAAGGAATAAAGGAGTTTAACTGAGTCTGAAAAGAGTGAGTGGGTTGGAAAGGTGATGCATTAATTTTTGTTTTCGTTTCTCACTATCAAAATCTATTGGCAATAAATTAAATTGATTTTCCCCAAGTTAAGTTTGTTTTGTCCCTAACAGTACTGAGTAAGTGATCTCCCTTGTCTTTATCTCAATCCTAAAGCTTTTTCATCTTATTTTCTCCCTCTTGTCCTGTGGAGGACAACAGCTGGATGTGTGCCTGCAGCCAGCTGAGGTCAACGCACCACACCATCCATTCAAAATTTTGTGCTCCTGACCATTTTCCCTAAGGAGCTGTATGCAACAGACATGTGAAGAGTATGCCAACACATGCTGACACTGAGTTCAGTATGATACACAGCAGTCACAAACTTACTTATAGATTGTTAACTAATTTTTGTACAAAGTCTACAGCTAGCTGACATTTCTTGCCCAGAAAGTGGGAATTCCAAGTTGAAAACACTTCTCAGAGTAAGAATATAAAACCAGAATACTGCTAACAAGGATAATATCCTCTAGCATGGGACTTAAAAGGCAAAGACGACATAAGAAAGGTATGAAAGAGAGAAAAGACAAGTGGTGTAAAGAAAACATTGGGCTGACATTTAAGTTGTGATCTGACTAACAGGTAAGAAGAAAAAGCAAAGGGGTTCAATGATATTTTTGGCTCAGACTTTCATTATACTGTTAGACCTGGGCTGCCTGGTCCCCCAATTTGGGGGACCACGAGTGTGGGAACAGTAACCTTCCATTTGCTGACACTGAAATTGCAAGGGACCAAAAGTACCAGCTGAACGTTAACAAGTCCATGGCGACTGATGGGATTCATCCCTGAGTACTGAAGGAGCTAGTGAATTTAACAGCAGGACCCCTCTTGGTCATCTGCCAAAGGTCTTGGGAGTCTGGGGAGGTTCCTGCTGACTGGAAGCTAGTCACTGTCATTCTGATTTACAAGAAGAGAGGGAAGACCCAGGGAAGTACAGACTTGTCACTCTAAACTGAGTTCCTAAAAGAATTATGGAGATCATACTGGGTACTATTGAGGGGTGTTTAAAGAATAATGTAATCACCAAGCACAGTCAACATGGGTTCACAAAGGGAAAGTCCTGTTTAACTAGTATGATAACCTATAATAAGATCATCCACCTAGTGGATAAAAGGAAGGTGGTGGATGTAGGTTTTCTGTATTTTAGTAAGGATTTTGATGTTCTCCCTCACTGTAGCCTTCTGACAAGTTGTACAGCTGTAGGATGAGCAGGTTCACAGTGCACTGTATGAAGAGCTGTCTGAAGGGCAGACCTCAAAGGACTGTAGTGAATGGGGCTGCATTACCTGTCATCAGTGGTGTTCCTCAGGGGTCAATTCTAGGGCCAGTTCTGCTCAATATTTTTATCCATCATCTGGATGCAGGAGTTGAATGCACCATTAGCAGTTTTACTGATGACACCAAACTGGGAGGTGCTGTTGACTCTCCTGAGGGACAAGATGCCTTACAGAGAGATTTAGATAGATTGAAGCATTGGGTAATGGTTAATGAGATGAAATTTAACAAGTCCAAATGCCAGATTCTGCACCTAGGATTCAGTAATGGTGGGCACAAGTATAAATTGGGAGAGTTCCATCAAAAAAGAACTTCAGATGGAAAATTCATATGTTCCAGGAAATAAAAAGATTAATGTATGGTTACAGATAACTGCTGAACCCGTATGAAGGAATGCTCTCCATCGTGATTGTCACGGAGGCACCCCGAGGTTAGTTTAAGGGACAACAAGGTCCAAAACAACTTTTATTAAACCGGTGAGAAACAGGGTTTTAACACTCCAAAAGTGACTTAAATACAGGTTTGGATATCAGTTGAGGAAAATTATTAAGGGGCAGCAACTAATACAACAGGCTGTCCACAGAGTGCATGCACATGGCTTCACCCAAAACAATGGCAGAGCCATCCCTGAATCCCAGAGAAGTACACACTTGCCTAAACACGGTGTGGGATTATTGTAAAAGAGATACATGTACTCGTAGTGAGTACAGAAACTGTACACTCGCAATTGTGCAAGGGTAAATTTACAATACACTCACAATCCTGCGAGGGTTTATTTACTTACATGTGCAAATGTGCACAGAATATTACACGTGCTTATGTGGAAGCACGGGAGGAAAATACACTCGCAATTGTGCGAGGAAGCAATTTATACACGTGCTCATATTGAGCATGAAAAGTTACGTGTGCAAATGTGCACGGAAGGAAAATACAACCATGATTATGCAAGGATTAATTTTACATGTGCTCATGTGCAGGGAAAGTATAAATATACTCGCAATCCTGTGAGAAGTTTTACTCACACCCATGGCGGTGAGGCAAGCGGAGTCTCCATCCCGGGGAGGGGGGCTTTCGGCGGCAGCATCTTGCTCATGCTCTGAGAGACCCGCGACAATGGGCGGAGTCTCGACGAGAATCCCGTTTTTATACTGGCTGATCAGATCTGACTGTAGGCATTCCAGAAGCTTCTCTGCACCCCAACACTGGCTGTAGGGTGCCCCTGAAGCCTCCAAACATCCCCCATACTGGCCGCAGATGCCCAGCAGCTCACTGGCGCCTCGGCACTCCCTTCTCCTAATGGCCCTGGCCAGGGTGCTCTGGGGCCAAACAAAAGAAGCTGCTAGCCTCAAGTAGCAGAGAAAGGAGATGTGCCTACTCCTTCCATACTGAAGGAGGGAGGGGGAGAGAGGGGGGTTTGCATTCTGCCACAGTGATATGTGCTAAATTTCTAAATATAAATTCTGAAATCACTAACTGATACTTTTAATGTAAACAGACTTAGTGACTCTTTTTTTTTTTCCTTTTTAAATAAAATAAAAATAGATAATCAGTTGCATTGGGTGAATCCTCATTGTTCCAAACACTTAATGAAAGAGTAAAAAGTTCTTCAAAGTGAAAACTTATTTACTTCTATGTGGATTTGGCTTTCAAAACAATAAGTAAAACATTTCACTCTTCCATTTTGCATCTATTTGATCCATTCACCTTCTAGATAGGAGTATTTTATCACTATTATAAGCTTTCTCAACTCTCCCTACTCCAGTTTTTGCTATTCTATGACATATCACTCAAATCTGAATAATGTTTGAGGGACTGTGATATCAGAAAAAAAAAAAAAAAAAGAGAGAGATAGCACATGCTCCATATCTTCAGACATCAACTAGACCATCAACTAGACGGAATGACCTTCGTTAGAATATATCTAACTGTCCAATGAAGTGGACAGCTATCTTGAAACAGAACTGTCATATGAATATGGAATTATGTGCAGACTAGTTGTTATTGAAGCTAGCACATTGAACAGTAGGTCAGTTGCGTAGACATTGTACTGCTTTATGTGAAACAGACATGCCCTCAGTATATTTACAGTTATTATAGATACCAATAGCATCCCACTGAAATAGCTGTAGGAATGCAGTACAGTAATATGTAAAAAAAAAAAGTGTGATTTTGACAGGCAACTCTTTAAATGAAACTCAAAGGAAAACCAAAATATCCTATGCCACACTGAGTCACAACTTGTAAATATGTTGTTTCAACATAGGAGAAACTGGTTCCTTTTCACAGGAACAGTTAACACTTTTTTTTGGTAAAATGAGCTTCATTGTCCAGACTTTGCTAAAACCCTGTCCCTGAAGACAATTTCACACCATCCTTACAGTGGTCTTTCAGGTTCAGAGAAGAAATCTCTCTCTTCCCAGCATCCCAAGTTTTCATGCATAGAATGAGGAAATGCAAAGTTTCTCTCTGTAAAGCTCAGAAGGTACCTCCAGAGAAGATCTAATTTAAACTCCTGCTCAAAGAACATACTGCTAAAGCATGTTTTTTAGAACCTTTTCTAGTCAAATTCTGAGTATCTCCCAGGGAAGGATATTCCATAGGCTCTCTGGGCAATGCAGGCCAGTGACTGATCACTGTTATAGGATGCCTTTTTTTTTTTTTTTTTAAATCTTGAGAATTTTCCATGCTCCCATCTGTGTCTGTTGCCCCTAGTTCTTCTCACACATTTTCATTAGGTATTTGAAGACAATAATATGGTCCCCCTCAGCTTTCTGTTCTTAAGGCTGAACAAACCAAATTTTTCCATCTTCGTATGCAGTGTGGGCTCCAGCTCCTAATCTTGGTTACCACTTGCTCTACTCCCTCCAGTGTGCCAATGTCTTTATTGGGTTGGGAAGTCCAAAGGCAGACTTGTGACTCCAGATACAATCTCACAAGTTCTAGAGGGGAATAATGATATTCTATGACCTGCTAGATACTTCCTTGCTAATTCTGTCCATGGTGTGGTTGGCCACCTTTACTGTAAGGGCACATTCCTGACTTATTCAATTTGTTTTTGAGCCTGGGTCTTTTTCAGAAAAGTGGCTTTCCAGCCAGTGAGTCCCCAGTCTGCACTGTCACATGGGGTTCTTCTTTTTCTGGTGTAAGACTTTGCATTTATGTTTGGAGATCTTTCTATTTCCATTTCACTGTTTCCTGGGTAGCAGCACTGTACTCCAGTGTATCAGCAGCTCCTCCCACCTAGGTATCTTCATCAAGCTAGTGGAGGGCACAGGCTCTCTATTAATTGATGCTGTCAACAAAGCTGCTGAATGTTACCAACCCTGTTATTGAACCTTGAGAGATACCACTAGCTGGCCACCAGCTGGACTTTGCACTGCTGATCCTCTGAATTCTGTCTGTCTATCTGCTTTATTGTCCACTCATGTCCCATACTCAACCTATACTATCTTGGATGACAGAGCATACTGCTCAAAAGTGAACTGTCTTTGCAAAAAGGCAGCCTGTTGATGCACAGGATACTATGATATCCACAATCAAAAATAATTAGTCTTGAAGTATGGTAACTTGTCCCTCTAAGTCTTCTAAAAACCTAATGAGTTACAGTAGTTTCAGTTTACCTCTACACTGAATTATGCCGTTTAAAGTGAAGACAGTATATTTTGCAAATGATGGATGACTATGTTGGCAGACAGCTGCAGAAAGGTATTTTCATCTACCTACCTTTTCAATGACAGTCAACACAAAGAACTTTATATATAAAGGGCTGTCAATTAGATCACAGACAGTATTGCAGGCCATTAATTGTAAGAGCATTGTCTTTTGTTTCATAAAATATATCTCTATAAAGGACTAATAAAGCTTCAAGTCTTTTCTCTTTAATAAAATAGTTGTGTAATTTCATACTGTTAATACTGGAACCTTCATAAAAAATTATTTTCTTCATAGTGGAGTGATTGCTTTAAATATCAATATTTTGAAACAAAGAGAAACATTGAGTTCAATTCCTTAATTTGAAGTGCCACCTGAAAATCACTTCTGCATAGTCAGCACTGTCTTTATTACCCCTCCACTTTTTGTATCTCTAGTTCTTTCTTTTCCTCTGTATTTCCCTTCATTGCCAAATACTTAAGGTGGTTTGTCAGATTCACATTACCTGTCTCCTACTCTTCTAATTTTTAAAGGTATTGATAGTGCCTGAACCACAGATCATTATTTATGTTGTTCATTTTCAGACACTGTTACCCTGTTACATCATTTTGCCATGAGCGTCAAAGTTATGATACTATGGAGAAGTGAATTAACTTTATAAATAGTTCTTTCCCAAGACGAATATTAGTGTGTTGTAATATTTCCCTAAAAAAAGAAAAACTGCAATAGAGAGGGAAGTGCTTCTAACAATCTCCATACTAACAAGGTACTCAGAGAACTCACATTAGCCTTTTGAATTTGGGCGAAGCTGTTAAGCTCACATTTATCTGATTACATTCTGAATGAATAAGGTGGAATAGACTTTGATCCCAGTGGTTATTTTTATTCATATAGAGTTAATGAAGTGCACTCTAACCTGCTGACCTTCTTCACAATTCCAACCAGTTTCAGGCTGTGAAGATGAATTAAAAAGAGGCACTAGTGAAATTTAGAGCCATTATTTTTAAGAGATTTGGTGTCCAGACATTCTGCTAGTGTAAAAGAAATTAAGAAATAAATAAATTACAAAAATGAAAATTTCTTCTCACGAAGTGTTAATATCTGGATGGTATTTCATACTTCCTCTTCAGCCCCGTGTCAAAAGTTTTCTCAAAATATACTGTATCTATGTAGCATTCCTTTTTTCTGTTTGAGATATTGTCTGTGTCATGAGTACTACTGTATTAATCAAGAAAATGGATAGAGCCTACCAATCACCTGATAAAGGAGGAAAAAAAAAAAAAAAGGTAAAAAAAAAAAGGTAGAAGATTAAATTACAGGCTGCTTAAACGTTTTATACTTGCAAGGAGTAAATCTCAGCTTTTAGTAAAGTGTGGTTTGCATTCTTTGGAACTTGATTAGTAAGGGATTTTTTTTTAATGAATGCTCTATTTTGCTTTTATGAGAAGGCAATATGTAAAAGGATAAATAAAAAACAAATGATACAAAAATGCTAGATTAGAGAAGATCTCAGTAAAGTATATTTATTTCTCAAAGGCTTAAAACAAATGACTCTCCTACAGCCAAGGCAGACACAGAATGCTGTGACTTATGTGAATGTCCTTGGCAAAAGGATAAAATTATCTGCCTATAAAGGAGATGTAGCTTAAGCTGATGATGTCAGAAGCTGACTGGACACCAATGAAGCATGACTACAGAGAACAATCCATGTATATTTGGATTTACCCCAGAGCAAAAAGCAATTGCAGTTTGATCAACCGATTGCAGTCCTCACCTGGGAAATCTGATATCACCACCTGTTGTTTTCTTTCGATGTTGGTGTGACACACTTCAACTGATTTCAGCAGAATATAAAACATCAGTGTATCCTGGAGGGACACATTTACTGAGTTGCAGTCATTTCTATTAAGCAATGTACTTGACATTTGGTATCCAAATTTGAACTCTGGTAGCTGAGTTTCTCAAAGCAAGCATCCAACAGAAAATGCAGCTACTCAAAAGATTTGTAGTGGTTCCTAACATTGAAGATGTACTTGAAAGTGATTATCCTGTCAATCTCTCTAATTACATTCACATATATATCTATGTGAGCGTGTGTGCCTCTGACCCCATGCTTTGCCATGATAGACCTTCTTTTTGAGCTGATTCTTTTGTCTCTTGTCCTCAATATTAACCTCGGTATTTATCACTAAAGGTCACTAATAATTTATCTTTCATTTAAGCATTTTTAGTCCCTTTTTGTTTTTTAAAATCTTTTATAGTATTATCTAAGGGTCACGTCATGAAAATGCTTTTTTTCTTTTTTTCAATAAATTCTATGATTATCAAGAGTTTTTGCACGTTTGCACTGCTGAATGAGAAGCAGAAAAGTAGAAGAATTTTCTTCCATGGAGAAAGGACTGACAAGCTAAATGATAAAACATCATGGGACTGACTGATGTACGAATACATAGATTGCACAAATAGAGATAAATTGAGAAATATAGCATGGAATTAATATTGTATATTAATAAGCACCTAAACACAAACTTAAATATGTATTTCTTAATAATTTATTTCAATATATAATGAAACCCTAAATAAATCCATGTAATTACTCTATTTTTTATTTTTGAGTATACATATACAGTCCCTGTTGCTGAGTGCATGTTAGGAAAATATTTGCATTGCTACCTTTACAAAGTGAAGAAAAAGAACATCCTTTGTACATTGTGACTTTTCGAAAAAGAAAAGGAAGCTAGGAAATAGAGCTGTCCAAAATGGCTCCTGCAGTACAATGCAGCATTTACTCCAACATTCTGCTGCCATTTCAGTTCAAAACACAGACACACGGCAGTAAAAATCTTGGAGTAAAGACAAGTGAGCTGAGACAGTTTTCTTTCAATACACTCTATTAGCTGTATACTTCCCTTTGTAAATAATAGAATGATGCCTTAAAAATTTACAGAGCCAAACACTAAAATTACAACTTCTCAGTCCAGGTGACAGATGGACTGGGTGGTGATATAGCAAAGCTAAGAATTGCACCCCAATCTCAGTTTAAAACAAAAATAAAATAAAAAATACAACGGCAAAAAATTAAGCTGATTACATATATAGTTACTTATAAGCTTTATCCTGGACCTGAGGCAATCAAGTATACCTAACCACTGTAATCTAATGGTGAATAAAGATTGATTGTGGCAAAGCAAGGTCTTTGTCAGCTTGTACTTTGTGGAATTTGCTGTATGTATGATTAATGTGCAAAAGGCTTGAGTACTGCCTTAAGGCCTCTTGCTAGCTCTTACTGCCATCTGCTGATTAAACCTATCTTTTTTCCTTTCCTTTTTTTTTTACTCTCAGTGGGTGCATCTGCCAGAAAGCTTCACTCTGTCAGTTTTATAGTTGCAGACCTGTCTCATGAGAACATTCCTCTAATCTTCAGAGATTCTTCCTGAGATGGAGTAAGCTGTGTCCCATGAATTTTCACAGAAGAATTAAAGGTTCTTGTGAAATACCAGTCAGCTTAAATGGAATGGTATTAAAATCTGCAGTTCATGTTTTAAAATAGTCTGTGCACTGGACAAATTAACATTCTAGTAATGTAATCTCCCTGTATGGGGAATAGATACTTAAGCACAGCTCTATGTACTATGATTAGAAATGACATACATTTCAATAAAAGGAATGTTTTTAATGTACCAGAGCAAAGTGTTGAATTAAAACCCTGACCTGCATGATTAGTTCACAAACAAGAAATATGGTTAGAGATTTTCAAAATCCGCAGAGGACGTCATTTCAAAGGCTGACCAGCACAATGGGAGAAAATACAAGCTCAAAAAGTAAAGCAGCTTCAGTAGCTATTTCTGAAGGCTTGATGGAGTGTTATGGGAGACCATCACAATTTACCGTAGTGGCAGCCCTGAAGAACCTCATTGAGCACTCTCCACAAAATGCTGAACGCTGCTTCATGAGCCACAGTTTCAAAAGTCTTTTTCTATTAGTTGCAGTAAAGTTGAAGAAAATTGTAAAGACTTTCTGTTCTTCAAGTGGTATCAGAATCTTTAGCTCCTTGGGCGATTTACCTGCCCCATGTGCAAGAGAACTTGATGCTTTAAACCTGACAGGGTCTTTTCAAATAGTTAAGCCCTTCAAGAGCTCTCCTAAGGATACCTGATGAGCTCTTCAGCAAGTCTTTAAATTAAAGTCTTCTATCTGTTCCTGTCGATTTCAAGAAACTGAAATAATTTGAATGTTTAGATGCAATAGCACTTTAAGTGATATGGGTATACCAAGTAGACAAAACTAACTGTGGTTTAACACAAAATGAAGGGTGATTTAAAAATTATTTTGCAGTGCCTCTTTAGAAGAAGGGAAAAAGCTCCAAAGCAAACAAACAAAACACTAACCTCTGCTATTTCCTGAAATTAAACATATAATATAAATGAAGACTAGTGTACTAATCACTCAGGCTTTATTAATGACCACGTGTCCACTATGGGTCTCTCTTTCTTTTTTTTTTTTTTTTGCCTAGTATTTTCCTCATGCTGAGGTTACTTAAAGTCTTTGCTGTTCCTTTAGAAGCCTATATACATAAATTTTATGTCATCATTCTCCTCAAACTTACATGGAAAAAAAAAAAAAAAGACAAGACAAAGATCAGAAATAGTGTGGTGCAGTCAGTGTATTTTTTTTAAATGACGTGTAGCATCCTACTGCAGTACCTATACATTGATGAGAGAATGTCAAAATTGTGCTCAAGGATCAAATACAGTGTTCATATTACCAAACTTCAGATGACCACAGCAGTGTTGTCTATATTTAATGAAGTCTCCATAGTAGTTAAAGAGAAAGAAGAATTTCTAGTTCCTGACTCATTTTATTTTAAAAAAAAAACAAAACAAACAGGATGAAGGGGGTTTGTCAGATGACCACTTCATTCATTCTCCATTTGCTTTTGATTTTGACTTCCAGATGGGGCAAGTCTTTAAGAAAGATGGAAATGAATGCTGAAAAAAACATTGGGAATGATGATAGTGACATGACTGAGTTATTGGCTTGAACCTCATTGCTGCTCTTCTGCTTCCTAAGCATGCCTCCATTTCATTAACAATCCAGCAATTCTTTAAATGTCTGCTTCAGCCCTTTGAGCAGTTCATACAAAATCAGCAAGACTGTTTGCCAATGTACAAATAAATGAATGTTTAAGTGTTTTTTGGAAAGAAGTCTGGAAATATATAATGTATTTTCTCTGTCTTAAGGCACACCCAGGATTCCCATATAATCTCGTAAGAAAAAATATATTCTTCCTGTGACCTCTCACTTGTCCTCTGCAGTGAGTAACATCACTCTTATAATTTGCTGTTTGACATATAGTGTTAGTCACCGCTGTGTCTGTTCTTGGAATACATCCCGAAATCATCCTATCCTGGCATGTAACTGCATCACATTTAGACAAACTTTACATTCAAGTAGTACTGAGGAACCTTTTTAAATTCCCTGGTTAAAGAGGGATGTCTAGCTTCTTTACTAAAGCCCCCAGAGGAAAATATTAAATTTTATCATGTGCTCCCTTGAGCCTTGAAGATACATTAAGCAAACCGTCAATTTAAAATGTGGCAAGTCTACTGCTTTCTCTTACTGAGTTACAAATCCTTGAATTATTTATAACAGAATTGCTGACACCATCTCAAACACAGCGGCATGAACAGGTAACTATAAAAATTATGATCCTGTTAACTTGTTAAACTCAATGCATTTGCCTAGGTTGTAAATTACTTCATTTTTTTTTAACACACAGGTAACAATACTAATGAGATATTATTCTTATAGGTTATAGGCAAGTTATATAGAAAACATTTCAAAGCAGACGTACATCTGTGACAGTGAAGAAAAATATAATTTGCATGTATCACTTCAGCTGCATTAGAACTGGAAATTCTTAGAAAAATACTCTTTTTAGTACTAGTGGTGATGGTGTTATTCACCATCTTATTTATACATAATGAAAACTAAAAGTGGGAGACAAAGGGAAGAGGAAAAAATAGCTAGAAGTGTCTCTAAAGTTTCTAAATGTAGACAAAAATTTCTGAGTGACAATTATCCAGATGATCTATACTATATAAAGTCTCTCTGAGTTTAAAGTGTTCAGAATTCCCTAGAACATGTTTAAATTTACTTACAATACTGGTTCTACTTTGCAGGACAATTTATATGTCCAAGGGAAAACTGGAGATTTTAAGATTTTATGATGTATTACTGTATAGCTACATATTTCCAAAAGGGTGCATTGTTTCTGAGTTTGGTTAGCCTTTTATTATTATTATTTTTTTTTTTTTTAAATGCTAACAGACACATTATGGCTAAAAGGTTGCTAGACAAGAATGTGTCCAGAATTCATAGAATACTGAGGTGGGTTAACCTTAGCTAGCAGCCAAATGCCCACCAGGCTGTTTGCTCACACCCTCCCTTAGTAGGACAGGCAGGTGAAATAGGACAAAAAAGAAGGAAAATCTCATGGGTTGAGCTAAAGAGAGGGACATAGCTTGCTAATTACTGTTGCAGGATAAATAGACTTGAATTTGGGAAAATAAATTTAGTTTATTGCTAATTAAAATAAAAATGTAACTATCAATTTGGGTAGTGGAAAACAAAAAAGTCAAAATTAAAACAACATCTTTCCTCCTCTCTTTTCTAACCTCAACTTCATTCCTTTGCTCCTGATTCCTCCATCCTCACCCTGAGTGTTGCAGAGGAGATAGGGAATGGGGGTTACAGTTGGTCCATAACATCTCCTCTCTGTCACTCCCTCTTCCTCACACTTTTCCCCTGCTATAGTGTGGGTTCTCCATGAGCTGCAGTCCTTCAGGAAAAACATATCTGTTCCATTGCGGGTTCTCACATAGGCTGCAGGTCCTGTCAGGAAAAATCTGCTCTGGTGTCGGCTCTCCATGGGCTGCAGTGAGTACCTCCTGTTGGTGTTCCTTCTGCCACCCCTGTAAACTAAAGCCTTCCCATATACACTCAATACAAATAATAAACAACTATTTAGTTATTTAGCTTAGTAAAGATGAGAATGAGGCCATGTCTCACTTAAATACATTCTCTGCTTATGATGAAATCTTTCATTCCAGCAGTAAAACAATGTGTCATCCTTCAGAAACCTAAAAAAAAGAATGAAAATATTTAAAATTACAGATCTTGTCTTTGTTATCTAATGTTCTGGCTCCTGAATTTTGTTTTGATAACTTTTGGTGTCAACTCTACACAGTTTCCTCAAGTTATAATTTCTGATGGAGTGACACTAAAAATATTATGTGATCCTGCACTTCAATCTCATCAGTTCATTCTCCAGATTTGTAGTTGTAGGTGATTCTTAGTTAATTCTATACTACATCCTTTGAAAAGAAATGTATGATGGAGAGATTATACCTCCCATTGTGTTGTCCTTGTTATGTGGGCAATAGCACTGAGACTTGGTCATATTTGTTTAGGTAATTTTACAGTGACTACCTTGCAACAAAGATTTTAAACTAATGGACATCTAAATATTCCACAGAAAGGAAAGAACTGGTCTGTCTGTGTGGACTGTGATCATAGTAATAAGGAAAATGAGTGTGTAAAGCTGGGTGGGATGAATCTGTGACTACATGACTTTCCTCAAATCCCTCAGAAATCCTGTTGCTGAACTTGGATTTGGTTTAGGTAATGCAACTATAATTAAGTCATCTTCCTACACAGTACAGAAACATTGTTGACAGCTGAGAATCACTGGAAAATGCACTTGTTTTTTGTATCAGTAGGTAACCATTGCCTTCTCTCTCTGTACAGAAGGAAAACTAGAGGTATAAGAATAAAGAGTTAAACTAAAGCTCTATGAAGCATCCACATAAATTAATTTCTTTGTTCTGTACTAGTTTTGCACTTTGCAATCAGCGAAGGAAAAGGAAAAAAAAAAAAAAAAAAAAAGGAGAAAAGAAAAGAGAGGGAAAAGTTAAAATATTAGACCCCTTCCCTTGGCAAAAAGATAGGAAAAAGAAGTATCAAGCAAATCAAAAGGGATTTCAGAGCTTTGGGGCAGTTGGTCAATGACTCAGGTGCTCAAGTGGTTTTCTCCTCCATCCTTTCAGTAACAGGCAGGGATACAGAATGGAACAGTCAGGTTCAACTAATCAACATGACTCAGGTGCTCAAGTGGTTTTCTCCTCCATCCTTTCAGTAACAGGCAGGGATACGGAATGGAACTGTCAGGTTCAACTAATCAACACAGGGCTACGTGACTGGTGTCAGCCATGGAACTTTGAGTTTTTCGACCATGGTCAGTTCTTCGCCAGGTCTTCTGACACCCAACAGAATGCACCTCTCACAGAAGGAGAAAAGGGTGTTTGTTCAGGGGCTAGCAAGGCTGACTGATACGGCTTTAAAATAGATTGAAAGGGGGGAGGGGGCAGTACCGGGCCAGTCAGTGATGGGCAGTGGGATGGCACACCAAAGCTTCAGGAGATGTTTGGCAGCGAGATTTCTCAGACTGCACCATGACGTGAAGGGCACAATCAACCACACTTGAAGTGCTTCTACACTAATGTGTGCAGCATGAGGAAAAAGCAAGATGAACTAGAAGCCTTGGCCCAGTCCCAAGGATATGATATAACTCACATTAGCAAAACCTGGTGCGATGAATCTTGTGACTTGTTTGCCATGATGGATGGCTACAGGCTATTCAGAACAAATAGATAGGGTAGGGGAGGCAGGGGTTGGCACTGTATGTAGCAGAGAGGCTGGATCGCATGGAGCTGGCAGCTGGTGATGGCAAAGTTGAGACCCTCTGGGTAAGGATTAAGGGTCAGACAAAAAAGGCAGATGTCGTGTGTGTCTACTATAGGCCACCCAGCCAGGATGACAACACTAATAAGTTATTCTACAAGGAACTAAAAGTAAAACCTCCAAGTCATCTACCTTTATCCTTATGGGGGACTTCAACTTGCCAGATGTCAACTGGGAATATCACACAGCTGGCACCAACAGGTCCAGAAGATTCCTAAAGCATCTGGACAATAACTTCTTGATTTGTTCAGCCTGGAGAAGAGGAGACTAGGACCTCATTATGGTCTCCAACTTCCTCATAAACGGAGGAAGAAGGGCAGGTGTTGAATTCTTCTCTTTGGTGACCAATGACAGAACCCAAGGGAATGGCAGGAAAATGTATCAGGGGCAGTTAGGTTAGGCATTAGGAAAAGGTGTTGGAGTACTGGAACAAGCTCCCTGGAGATGTGGTCACGGCCCCAAGCCTGTCAGTAATCGATAAGAGACTGGACAACGCCCTCAAACACATGGTGTGAACTGTAGAGTGTCATATGCAGGGACAGAGTTGGATTTGATAATCCTCCAATTCTGGACATTCTATGATTCTATGACCCTTTTATTTTCTGAAATGTTTGTATTCTAGGCTGAAAATGTTAGACAAAGTTATAGGAAGACCATCTGCTCAGTGGCTTGGAAGAAGGTCAGAGTAGGGAGATAGATTGTTCAGTTAACTTTGACAGAAACAGCAAGCAACTAGGATGAGTGACAACAAAAATGTGTGGCATAAGAGTATTGAGGTGTGTGCTGCTACTGGTGGAGAATGAAGGGATGAAAGGGGACTGATAGTAAATATCAAGGCCAAGAATAGACAATTCTAGAAAGGATGGTGCACTAAACTTTTACAATGGTATTATTTGAAAGTTCTGTTTGCATCTCTCATTTTTTCACAACAGGTTTCCTTTGTCAGTCATTATATTTAAAGTTCTTTAATGACAATACTTAATCAGACTAGCAACGGCAATATTGTGAAGAGCTTCCTACTTACGGATCATATAATTGTATAACAGGATGACAATTTAATCATCCTTATAAATAAATGACACTAATAGGTATTCCACAGAACTGCTGTAAGCAAGGAGTATGTGACATGATACATCAAAAATTTAGAAGTTGTAGAGAGCCTTTTTAAATAAAATGGAATTAACATTGCATTAAAATGAATTGGCATTATAAATTACACTCATTTCAATGCGTGTTAGAGAAAAAGACAATATCTAGACAGTGCAGTTACTGTATTGGCAAATATAGAAATAATAATGCACTCAAAAATTGTTCAGAAATTATAATAATTAGAAAATAATAATTAGAAAAATAACTGATTTTAGATGTCTGAGTGGAAAGATTTGTCCTTTGAAAACACTGGAAACAAACTTTTTGAATGTTTTAATTTTTTTTTTAATATCAAAATATGAAAATGAAGTATTTTAACAAGTTAAAACCAAAAAATTCTAAAGGGTTCTGATGAAGATGTTTAAGAATATATCTTCCTGAGCAACCCCCTGAATATTCTTTCTTTATTCATTTTATGCTTTACAGAAATTAACAGAACAAGAATAGAAAGTAAACCTCCAGGAATGCATAAATTTGCTCTTAACTACCTGAATCACCCTCCATGTTAAATGTTTAGCCAAAAACAAAGCAGATGCTTTCTGAAGAAACTCTTAATACTAGTATTTTTTGTTTTAAATATTAATAGGTTGAAATATTTGTTTACTAAGCATGTGAATAACAAAGTCAGCATAAATATCAGGGTTAATTTTTCTTAGCATTAGCAATGGTATTCCTGATAAAAAATTATGGGTTTGAATGCTAAAAGGGAAATGCCTACCTTTTGTGAGTCTACAACACTATGAATGGATGCCAGGTTTAAAATATATCGACATCTCCAAAGTATCTTATTTCTCAGAGAGTTAAATTTTAAGCAGCTGTACATTACATAAGGATGTTATAGGGGTTGTTTGCATGTTTGCTCTTCACAAATGGAATACTAAACCAAGAAATGAAGCAATTTTCCTCAAGAACAGGAATTTTTGGATGTATGCAATGTCAGATAACTTTTTAAAGTTTGGGTAAATCATGACATTTTCTCAGAAGCCCTTCCCTGTCTACGATTTTTCAAAAAGGTCTGTTTTCAGAAGAATTTTAATAAACAGATTAATTTGTGTTTTACCTCTAAATTCTTTTTATTTAGAAAATTTGGACTGTGGATTTATCATGAAGTCTGGTTTCCTGGAAAAACAAAACAAAACAAAACAAAACATTCATTTTGAGTGCATAAAGAAACTTTTTCTATCATAATTAATTCTTAAAGAAAAAAAAACAGAACTTCAAAAATTGTAATTCAGGTTCATATTACATTCCTTTCTGCAAAGAAGATTAATATCTTTAGGAATAATTTACTATAAAAATAGAATAACATGACAATAACACATTTAATCTTAACTATAAACTTTTGTGTGTGTGTGTGTGTTCCCTTTGTCTGTTCTACACTGTCATTATAAAGGGAATTCATAGCATCTACTCTATTGATTATTTATAAAATGTTCAAAAGAAAAAGCTAACTTTTACCTATTTGTTTTTACCACTGTTTTGTTACTGTAGTGGTTAACCACAGTAAATACAAGAAGTTTCATCAGAGGACACTAACAATGCAAGTTGTACCTAACTCTGCTCAAAGAACTACATCAGTACTCAAAGTTAACTGCACAGTTCATTATATGTTAAATCATTTATTACTGAAAATATTTTGAGATGCATGAAACTTAGCTCAGATGAATGTCACCCAAAAAGTTATAACAATAATAGCCCAAGTTGATTAACTAGTGATTAAACATTGAAAGATAGCCATTAACAGTTAATTACATATCAGCTTTATCTTGAAAAGTTTAATCTATAATGTACTGTTAGCAAAGTATCAGTCCAGGTAATGTCTTTGTTTTGGTATAGTCTATGATCCAGGGTTGTCTCCTTGCTGCTCCCAAGATGATGAAAAACTCTCCCCTCCCTTTCTACTTTTCAATTCTCTTGTGGTTATATTACCCAAAGGGTTCAGTGTTTCAAAATAATTGCCAAATGCAGTAGAATAATGATACATCTCCCTGTTTTGTTTTGTACTGAAGTTTTGATGTGAAGATGACAAAATTAGAACTTTCAAAATGATGCACCAAAATGAAGTACTCCATTTGTAAAATTAAACTTTTTCTTCACTAGTACACAAACCCCACTATTTCTGTTAACATCTTACTTCATTAGCAAAGGCTTCTCAGTCTCAAAACACAATATATTTTTTCCTTGTCTTCTTTTGTGATGAAATAGACATAATTAACTTAGAAAGTGAAGTGGAGTTTAACTTCTCACAGTGGAATTTCCAAGTGGTTGAGCTCCAGGCCATTTATGGTGAAACACCTTCAGAAGCTAAACTATTCACAGGGATAAATCGTTTAAAGATTAATATGGTCTGAACTAAAATCAATAATATGCTGGTGCAACAAACAAATACAGCAGAGGGACAAGATCAAGATTAACTAAATAAAATTATAACAAAAACAAATTATAAGAAAATGTACAGACTTTGGAAGATTATTTTGCTGTGTATATATTGAGAGAGACAGAGACAGAGCAGTATTAGTTGTGTCGGAAATCTCTCATGTCTGTCTGCTTTGACAAAATGAATGCATTGTATTTTAAATTTTAATGTTCATGGTTAGAGAGAAGATACTTGAAATAGGGGCTTATACAGAAAATACCAAGGGAATTTTTTCAGTGGGACTGTTAGCTGATACCACTATAATAAATCAACAGAACAGTTTATTCAACACTTCATTTGCTGAGGAAAATCAAGCACACACTTCTCCTCTTCTTGTCAGGAAGAATAAATACCTCATTTATTTACTGGACATTTCAAGAAATGCCAGACACCTGTACTGTTTAGATCCAACATTAATCATTTCACCACTTGTGTGTCTTCTCATTTACAGTATCTTCCTCCTCTCAGTTCCAGTCACTACTATTTCCTACAGCAACAGGGAGCAAACAGTTGGCCAGACAGCATTCTGTTTCTCTTGTAATTAGCAAAATATGTGGATTTTTAAAATTATTTATCATTTATACCTTGGTCTATTCTTGTCACATCTCTGACAATCTGTTACTTACACCAGAGACTTTTTTTTCTTATGTATTAAAAAAAAAAAAAGGACCTCTAGGAACATTGCTAAAGGAATTTTTGTGAAGGTAGATTATCAATCGTGTGTGACTTTTTTCCTTAAGGCCACTCTGTGCTTCATAGTTATAAAATGATGTCTAGTAAATAGAATGAAAAAAAACTGAGCTTCATCTTTTTTCATACTAAGGAATTGTAAACCTTTTTTCTGAGACCTGACTGGCAGCAATGAAGAAAACATTCATGTAGTTTGGATAGCTGATAAAGCATTGGTTCAAGGCTTTAAGAGACATCAGAGGATTAAGCTATACCTTGTGATATTCAGGCTTCTTTTATTCCAAACAGAAGTCAGTTATATAAGCAAAAAATATTTAATAAAGGAGAGAAAGAGAGAAAGAAAGAGAGAAAGAAAGAGAGTAAGAAAGACAGAGAGAGAGAGAAGGAAGGAGGGAAGGAAGGAAGGAAGGAGGGAAGGAAGGAAGGAAGGAAGGAAGGAAGGAAGGAAGGAAGGAAGGAAGGAAGGAAGGAAGGAAGGAAGGAAGGAAAGAGAGAGAGAAAGAAAGACAGAAAGAAAGATGAACAGAACATATTAACTTACAAAAATATAACCATAGTTAATGGTCTTCTCCTTTGGTGAGGCAATTCTGAGGCCAGCTGTTTGGTTGTTTTCTCCTGCACTGACACTTGACTTATATATTATGATTGCCAAGTTTTGCTACAGTAGCCATGGATTTGTGTTGTGTGCTGCTCTCTCCTTGGTACCCATTCCCACGCTATGGCACAACCAGTAGCTTCTGCTGCCTCCAGCTCCCAGATAGACTACATGTAGCATAGAGCACCGACAATCCTACATAACAGAAATTCTTAAATACCTTCTCACACTTCACAATATATTCGTAACTTTTTTGGCAACGTGTCCTGAACATGTATTTAATGATATTTATTTTATGTTTGTTTGTTTTCGAAGCAAAACAGATCACTCATTTGTAATATCCCTTGAGATTACTGGTGTAATGCTCTGGTTTTGTTAATAACAAGACCAGTTTCTCTTTTAGTGAATTTTTCTTTCAGCTAATTTCTTATAAGTAACTGCACTTTTCTGAAGTTAAATTAATTTCATGTTAAAATATTCTAGCTCTTGACCTCATTGTTTCCTCAACCGTTTTTTGTTTTGTTTTCTTCTGTTTTCCCATTTGTTTGTTTTGAAAAGGGTACTGTTGCTTAAAATATTTTTTATTGCAATAAAAATAAACTTTTTCAGGAACAATTTAGTAGCCTCTCTTTATGTTTCTCATTTTGTACAGATGACAATGAAATATATTTTTCCTTTACTAAAACCAGTTTTAAAGGATTATATAATCTTATTTCAAATCAAAAAAACATTTCAATTTTATGTTCTAATTCTTCAACTTTAGTGACTCCATACACTGAGTTATATATGTAATTGTTATATATTGGGGTTTAAGTATTTATTGACAACTAAATAATTAAGTATTTTATCTTAAAAATGTAATACAGTTTCCAATTAATTATTGCAGAAATTGTGCCATATAAAGAATGTTAAAACCCTTTGTATTTAAAGAAGAATTCAGGATATTGTACAATGTTAATGAAACTTGGTTGTGATAAAACACTCATAAAAATACTACAGTTTCACAGATTAAATAAATACCATTTTCATTAAAATAATCTGTTCTATCAAAGGCTCAGATTTTGATGATTATCCACTTTTTGTTTACAGTTTATAATTATAAAATTCATTTTTTTTAAATCCCTCATTCCTTGTTTCATGTGATAATTTAAATATCAAAATTCAGTAGAATTAAAAAACAACTAACCAAACAAAAAAATAACAATAATAATAATAATAAATTAAACAAACAAACAAACAAACCAAAAACCAAAACAACAATAACAACAAAAAAAACCCACTACCAAAACCTCAGCATTCGAAGTATCCATTCTGCTATGCAGAAGGAAATGTCAAGCTTCCCCCAAAATGTTCTGCTTCTTTAGGTTCAGTTTTCATTCTGCCAACAGTCCTTCTGCTGATTGTCATGAAGTTTTGTATAAAAAATACTATAGGCACCTGCAGTAACCTACAGATGTTTTTTAATGGTCTCAGGTCTTCCTGTGTACCATTAAGCTGTCATTCACGATCCATTTTGAGAGGTGCTGTCACTCATGACCAGATTTTAGAGGTGCATTATTTAGCTAACTGCCATTCCTGAGACAACTCTTTAACAAGTCACATTTCTGTTTTGCAACTGAACCAATGTAGAAGGTGGCTCTTGCTGCCCTATGACACCTGTTTTTCCCTCCTTTTTTGCAAAAGGTTATTATCATATACACTATGTATTAGAAGGGGTGTGGTTAGTAGATCAAGAGAGGTCCTCCTTCCCCTCTACTCTGCCCTGGTGAGACCCCATCTGGAATATTGTGTCCAGTTCTGGGCCCCTCAGTTCAAGAAGGACAAGGAACTGCTAGAGAGGGTCCAGCGTAGGGCAACAAAGATGATTAAGGGATTGGAGCACCTCCCTTATGAGGAAAGGCTGAGGGAGCTGGGTCTCTTTAGTTTGGAGAAGAGGAGACTGAGGGGTGACCTTATTAATGTTTATAAATATATAAAGGGTGAGTGCCATGAGGATGGAGCCAGGCTCTTCTCGTTGGCAAACAATGATAGGACAAGGGGCAATGGGATCAAGCTGGAACACAAGAGGTTCCACTTAAATTTGAGAAAAAACTTCTTCTCAGTAAGGATGACAGAGCACTGGAACAGGCTGCCCAAGGGGGTTGTGGAGTCTCCTTCTCTGGAGACATTCAAGACCCACCTGGACACGTTCCTGTGCAACCTCACTTAGGCGTTCCTGCTCCAGCAGGGGGATTGGACTAGATGATCTTTTGAGGTCCCTTCCAATCCAGAACATACTGTGATACTGTGATACTGTGACATGTCTGAATGTAGACACCATAAATGGTGCAAAACTCCCTCTTCCCTGAAAAAATTTACAATTCATTTTAGTCACTCATCAGCTAATTACCTAGATGCCATCTCTAACTGTGTTCATTGAAGACTTCTTCAGAGAGATCTCATCAATTATCAACTTTCCAATGCAGTATTAATATGTTGGATATAGAGGGATTTTATATGGTAACCTAGAACTACTGTGTAATAGTTTAATTGTATAGAGTTGAAGTTAGGTGCATTGTCCTTATCACTTCCGATTCTTCCAGACTGAACCTGATCAAGTAGACAAAACCACAGATAGCGCTGATGGATGTGGAAAGCCTTTTCCCTTTTACAGTTGGAGCACAGCAAACTTGTGTTCTTTAGATGTCTTGAGCATCAAATGGCCTCTGAATACAGGGGGATATTTCTGTCTCCTTGCAAAAGCATATATGAGGCTGTGAGAAAGTGAACCTCTTTCAGAATCTCCATAATGAGCAGGAAAGTACAAATTCTACTTTACATAAAAATAAATTATTCATACATTTTTTTTCATCCTTTTACTTCCATCGTCAGTGGCACAGTTTCTTTGGGAGACCTGACAAAAGCAATGTCATCTGTACAAAATTATGGATAAAAATCAAATTCAAACCAATCTCTGTTAAAGACAAGAAAGCTTGCATTGGAAATTCCCTTTCCTTGAGTTGGTCACAGAAACAATGCATTAATTCAGTGTATGTTTTTAGTAGTCATTGTATTCAATTTCTTGTAAAATAATTATTTCAGAGACAATGTATATGTTCTATATTGTGTTTTCAAATGTTCTTATCAATTATTTTAATCCACAAATTAACATAATGATGTAAAACTCTCCAGCCTATTTCTGCTTGAGGCTGATAAGTACATTGTCTCATTCTCTTCCTTTAAACTTGGCAGTAAGCAATTGCACTTGCCCGTAGCTCAGAGATAATAGCAAAAAGCCAAGGAATTTGGATTCTTTTTCTTTCTTATATTTATTCTTGGCTCAGTATTATAAACAAATTCAGAGTTCCCTACCACAAACAATTTATTTTGCATGAAAATAAAGCTTACAACTGATGATAATTTCTAACATATAAAGATCCAAGTGTCCGCCCCTTTGGGCTACTAGTAAGAAGATATTATAATATAATACTAATTTGTTACATTTTTGTAAGAAAAACAAACAAACAAACAAACAAAAAATCAAAAATAAGTGAAATACAGGGTGAAATGATGTTACTTTAGACCAAATATGACTTTAGTGTGCAACACACAGGCATGAATTTAATCAGGTCTCTTCTTGCTTCCAAAATAAACAAACAAAAAACCAACAGACAATGCCAAAAACTGGATAATGAAAAACAGCTTCTATACAAAGCTTACTTATTTTTGAAACTCCATATAAAGTAGGAACCAGTTTTCCAGCTATCCCAGGGGAAACAGTTTGACATGTAACTTGAGGAAAGTATGACTGACACATGATTAAGGCACCAGACTGGCTTTAGAATCAGGATTTATCTTAAGTCCACCACATCTCTCATCCATACTGCCACCAAGATTTGGAAAAGCATTGGTGAAGCTCTTACTGCATCTACACTCAGACGTGCATTGACAGGGAGACGTTGAACAGACTTGATTAGAATCAGTCCTTTTCTGATAACTTTGGAGTTGGGAGGGTGTGTTAGATTTGGGGGTTTTAGTTTTGTTTTTTAAATTGTATGATTTCATTTATTTCTCCAAGAAAAAATACTGAAGATTATTTTGTGTTTCACTTAAATTGATTAAAATCTCTGGGTAAAAATGATGGTTTAGGTGCCTTAGATATTATTTTTTTTCTTGAAATAAGAAAGTATTAGAATTTTTCAATGAAATAATTTTAAATCTGAAACATAATTTTATCACATTGAAAGGTTTTTAAGTAGTTAATATTGGAAACTTCCTCATGTACAATATCAACAATATTTATATTCAAAAAGAGAGCAAAGATACCCTTGGCATTTGGAATAGATTGCATGGGATTAAAAAAAGTTAACTTCAAATACACGCTTTCTTGGCTGAGGCCCAGAGGCATGAAGCAAACTTTCCCTTTTTCCCAGTTGGGTGCCTTGACCTGTCTGATGTCTGTTTTTCCAAATAAAATCTTGAAAGTTGTAGCATCCATCTTGATGCACAGCAGGGGATTGTTGTAGGGTGAAAAATCTTTTTCTTGCTGAATTCTGCTTGTGCCTTTTTGAGACAATGGGTTTATTTCAGGGTATAGGAACACAGAACCTTTAAAGTCAGATTCCTTTACAATATCTTGGTCTGACCATCCCTAAGCAGTAGTCAAGACCAGAAAAAAAAGGCTTGAAAACATGAAAAGGTTATGACGTTTCCAAATGTCAACAGGAGCCTAATTCAAGGACTGGACAAAGGCTAGGTTAGCTCGATTTATCCAAGTTGATTCACTCATTTTTAATTGAAACAGTCATAATATCTGAAAATACTATATTGTCTCACTTCAACCTAAAAAAAAAAAAAAAAAAAAAAGAAGAAAAATTATTTGAACTTTTAGTTTTAGTACTATTTGCAATTATTTGAGACCTATTTCTGAATTTACTGTGAAATCAATACAGCAAAATCTTTAAGAGACATATATTCTGTTTGTTCTAGCCAATAAAAGAATGAGCACATCTTTCTTTATGTACAAGGTTGGTACTACCACCACATAGCATACAGTAAATAATACCCATAATAGCTCTCTACCTCATTATAATCTCCTCCTCAAAGTTTTATAGTTCTCTGGTGAAAACTATGTGCTGTTAACATTGGATCCAACTATTAATCTTTAATAGTACACTTCTTATCCATAATCCTTAAAAAATAGTCTAAGTAGTAAACACATGCAAATAAAATATAGCATATCTGTATCACTATTAAGGAAATTTGAATTACATTGCACTCCTTAAGGTACTACTGATTAGGGAACATTTAAATCAATGTTTTTATTAATAGGTTTTGTGTTTGCATTACAGTACCACACAATGTCTCACAACACTGATGATCCGTTGTGCTAGGTACTGTGCCATGAGTCAACAGAGAGAGCAAAAAAGCAGTAATAACAAAATATGAGACTTTTTAATGTCGGTTTTCTCTTACTGGTCTGCACACTCATTTATTTTTAATATGTACAAGAACATTTTTTTTTTCTTTATTATTTGCAGAGAAAATGGCAACCTTCCAAGAAAGCTGTTATATTGGGCTAATACAGGACAAAAATTGAATGTTTTTTGAGACGTATAATCTAAACTGGGGAATCTTGAGACATCAGGTCAAGATACATTTCCCAGCTGAAATGGGTTCATTTCAAGGAGAAAGCTAACAACAAAGCTGCCCCATTTTTCTTTTAACCTCCCCATGCACAAAATGTTTTTCAGTGTAAGAAAATCTTGTATTAGAGACTGTAGGAGTACAACTGTGCCATCTAGCGATCTTCCCACATGGGGGAATAAAGATCAAGATACTGTTTAATTCCATGTAAAACACTCATCAAGATCCAACCAAGGTGGGGCTAGCTATTTTAAAATGTTTGATAATTAAGAAATAGAAATGTAGGCATACTTCAATGGTAGAGGAAAATACATCATGTCAGGTCCAACAGCACAACAGGAACAAAGCTGCCTCAGTTCCATGTCCTCACATCCAACTAGCAATGAAGCTGTATTCCCAGCAGGCACACGCACACAGAACATACATATATACGCATGCATGTGCACATATACACATCACCAGCCACACGGACCACAGGCAGACACACAGAAAACTCACGTGAACACAGACAGACCAACAGCATCATCTTGCTCCCCGCTATTGCTGAGTGGGGTGGAGGTTCAGTAGTGAGAATATGCATATATATACATAGGTACAAGTGTGTCCCTCCAGCAGCTGCCCCTATGTCACCAACTCCATTCAACAATATTCCCATATTTTCATTTTTCAGACCTTTACTACTGTTGTAACCATAGCTTTTCTATTGTCCATGAAGTCTCTTGCCAAACTTCGGCTTTCCTGACACCATCTTCATCTGTGAGTTTCTACGTTCATTGTCTGTGATCTGTTTCTGCTGCCTTTTTGCATTGGAGCTTGTCTATGAGTTCCCTGTTCAGCTAGGGAACCTCCAGAAATCTTTGTGCCTGTTTGCATTCACTGTTTTTGCCCTTTCAGAAGATAACAAAGAGAGAAAATTTTCCTATGACAGCCAGAAGCATGAAAGACAGAAACTTCTTGAAACTGTTTAAAAAAATCTTCATCCACTTCTTTGCCCTGATCAGGTGTTCGGCAACAAATTCCCAACACAATTTCCCTCCTACTAGTCTCTTCTCTGATCCTGACTCCTGAAGGACCAGAAATAATTATTTTCTCCTTTTCTTGCTGTTATGTATGGACAACATTTTGAGACCTAGTGTTTCTAAAAAGATATGTCGTTGTCACAACTCCACCCACTGCTGTACATAGGAGATACACATAGTATTTATGGCACTATGCTCTGTGATGGTAAAAGTCTTTGAAGAAAAATCATAAACAGACATTTACACACCCATGAGACATATACAATTTATATACCAACTGCTCACACTTCTCAAACAACACCCACCTCCTGTCCTTCTCTCAAGTAACTTGCTTAGGAACTATCCAAATATTATAATAGCTCCAAAAAATGTTGCAAATTAGTGGAACAGCAGGACAGAGAAGTGAATTTTTATTATGAAACAGGCCATTGGCAAAATATGTAGATGACAGAATAAGCCTTTCTCAAATGTCAGACAATTGTCGGAGGTAGGTCATTATTTGTTCTGTTTTCTTCCTAAAATACATTAGTGTGCCAATCATTAGTTAGAGTAAATATGTGATACTGCCTCTGTTATTCCAAGATACATTAAGGTCTTATGTATTCCATTTGTAAATTTTCATCCTTTTAAATATTTGAGGTGTTTTTCCAGAAACTCATGGGCATCACTTTATTCACTAACAAATGCAGTTATTCAATAAGTGTTTAAGGGAAACAGATAAATAAACAAATCCATGCATGAAGTCCAGTTACTTTTAATATTCCCAGTTAGGTTTTCAAGAGCTTTAACAATGGTTACCAGCTGCTACCTTCATGAATTGTACAAATTTTTGTAGAATAAGCAGCAGTTTCATGACAAAATTTGCATAGCAGTTAACATTATTTATATTGTCAAACCCAGGAAGCTTTGTGCCATTTCTGCCAGAATTCTTGCAAGTTTTCATCTGCTGAGTTGGCTCCATTTCAGTTAATCCTTTTGTTTTAGTCAGATTCTATGGGGGTGCATTTTGGAAAACAAGGAAGTAAACAGAGATGAACAAGCTTTTCTGGCTAGAGAAGACTTTCAGTTGATCCAATATAGAAAACTGAGTGTGAAATTATAGACAGCTTCAAAAAGCAATAGAACACATAATGCAGAACACAACTGAACTGCTTATATCAATGGAAGTATTACTACAAGTCAAGGGAATACTTCATCTTACATTCCAAATCAAGTATGTGGTACACAAAATTTTTGTCAGTCAATTTTGAGTAGCTTATCTGTTTTCTTTTCAGTAATAAACATTTATTTTTTTTCTCAGTCTGGTTCCTTAGGTTCTTTATATGACCTTATTTTTTGTGATGTATTTTTGAGCTCTAATCTAAAAATCTGCTTATCTGATGCTTTTCTGAATGAGTGTCACTTTTCAATAAGAAAATTTACTACTACAATTTTCAGTATTGCTCTATTTCTTCAAGTTATTTTTGATCTCTGGGACAGTTTCAATCACATTTGGGAAAGAGCCAGAAGACTTAAGTGCAATTAAGTTCCTAAAAGTTCTGTGACAAATGACAACATAGTATATAAGGAAATCCCAGTCTGTGCCTTCAGAGAAGAAAAAGGAAGCAGAAATTAATTTTTATATAAACCTTTTTGCAACATCAGACTGGGTTGTCTGCATGCACATAGCACTGATGCATGGAAAAATAGTGGCTCGTTTAAATATCTCTCTTGCTCAGGAGGGTCAAATGAAATAGGGTTAGAGTCAGAGTTATTTCTGTAGAAGATTTGGAGACCAAACAGAACATATTCATAAATTGTCAGGCTTCATTATCATGCTGTTTGTGTAGCAATATGGTTTACATTAAAATTCTCTGATCATTCATTGTCTTGCAATTAGGTTCATGCTTAAGGCATCCTGGCATCTGAAAAACAAGATAGGCTTTGGTTTATGTTGTTCGAATTTATTAGGGTCCTGAGGGAACTGGCTGATGTAGTCCCTAAACAACTCTCCATCATATTTGTAAAGTCATGTCAGTGAGAAAAAAGTCTCCAATGACTGGAGAAAAGTAAGCGTTATACCCACTTTTGAAAAGAAGGACCCTGGAAACTACTGACCTGGCAGCCTGATCTCTGTGCCTCCTAAGATCATGGAACAGATTCTCCTGGAAGGCTTGTCAAAACATATGCAAGACAGGTAAGTAGAAACAGTCAACATGGTTTCACCAAGGGCAAATCATACCTGACTAATCTAGTGGACTTCTACGACTGAGACACTGTGCCAGTGGACAGGAGAAGAACTACTGATCACATCTATCTGGACTTCTGTAAGGCCTTTGTTACTGTTACCGACAATATTCTTACTGCTAAACTGGAGAAATATGGGTTTGATGGGTGGACTGTTAGATCGATAAGGAATTGGCTGGATGGCTGTGTCAAAGAATTACAGTTAATGACTCAGTGTCCAAGTGGAAACTAACAATGAGTGGTGTCCCTTGAGAGTCCATACTGGGACCAATACTTTCTCGGTGACACAGACAATGGAATCAAGTACAGCATCAGCAAGTACATTTCTAATGTGAGAGGAACTGCATTCCCCAACCTGAATTTGCTGGCTTCTCATGAAAAAAAGTTAAAATAAATTGGATTAGAGAGAAAGAAGCTTTACCAGAAGAAGCAAATGTTTGGTTTACTTTATTTTACTTCGTCTTGTTTCTATTTTTAAGTAATTATTATGTAATACAGAAAAATAAAATAGTTCAGGGACCACAGGCTAAATTCAGGTCTATCTTCACCACCTCCCTTTACCTTTAGGATTTTTGCAATCTTAGGTGCACAGCAACCCAGGAACAGCAGAACTGGTGAAGGAACATCTTTCTGCATATTTGATGTGGATCTTAGGACATTTCCATGAGACTTGTGGATTCAAACCAACAGGTAGGTAAAAGCAAATCCAAATCTTTCACTTTCTGGATCTATGCTTTAAGTATCAAGTCATTTGCCAAATTCTTGAAGAACTGTATAATGTAATTACAGATGGAATTCTCTTCAAGATTTGGTTTCTCTAGCAATTAACAGTGAATACTTTTTTTTTTTTTTGCAATTAAAATTCAAGTATCTAATCCCACATGTTTCAACAGATAAAGATCTGCCAAGCAACTATTTGTTAGCTTCTTTGAACTCTCATTGTTTTTCTTAGAGTCCTCCAAAGCCAAGAAAAAAAGTTCTTGTTGACTGATGTTTCACCCCACATGTCCTTTAATCTTTCTCATAAGAAATGATAAATAGACAATGCTAATGACATCCAAAAAACTACACATTCACAGACCAACTTAATTTGTAAAAAAATACAATATAAAAAAATTACAATTCATCTGAAACATTCATGAACATGAACATCCATATTTTAAAATATTGAATTAGAAGAAATTTAAAGATTTTCAGGATGGTGTCCTCTGTATCTCTACTCCTGACAAGTTGCCAAACTCTTATGCTCTTAAATTAGCGTTAAAACTAGTTTCAAAACTATGGTTTTTAACTGTCATTTAAATAATAGCTCAGACATGGTATTAGTGATTCAATATTTTTGTATCTGGATTCTTAGATGACATTCTGAGATCTATATGTGCTTTCATAAATATTAACTTGAACTGAAAAAGACAGTTTAATATGTATATTATGACATTAGGATTAAAGAAAATATCCTTGAGCTGTGCCAGGGGAGATTTAGATTAGATATTAGGTAAAATTTCTTCTTTGGAAGGGTTATCAAGCTTTGGAACAGGCTGGCCATGGAAGTGGTTAGGTCATGATCCCTGGAGGTATTTAAAAGTCATGTAGATGTGGCAGCTGGGGACATGGTTTAGTGTTGTACTGGGCACTGTCAGGTTAATTGTTGGACTAAATGATCTTACAGCTCTTTTCCAAACTAAATGATTCTGTGATTCTATGATACTAATACATAAAACCATTTTAAAAAACCCTTTAATAATTATGCTGTATTATTCACAGAACATAACCAGGAGTTTATTAGCTCAGAAAAGCTCAAGGAAGTTTTTTATTTGTCTAAAAACTTTCTGGGAACCTCTGATTTTATTTAAATAAGAAAGATCCTCCAACTTTATCAGATATTTTTGAGGCTGATTTCTCCAAGGGATGACAAAATTAGGATGAAGAGCTAGCACAGAGAGATAAATGAGATGTAATTTCCTCCAAAGTGAAAGACAGCCTATGTTATTATTACATGATATTGAGAGGAAAGATTGCTTATTTTTAGTGTTCAGACAAACAACATTTGGAAGAGGTTGTGTGTTTTGGGCAGACATTTTTTTCAAATAACTTTAGTTTCTTAATTTCTTTAGGGATTACAACTAACATTCATTTCAACACATCCAGAGAACAACTTGATAAACTGCAGTGTGTGAAACAGATTTGTCTAAGTATCAATTTGCTGTCAACCTGTCTGCCTTCTCCATAAATTATGTAAGCAATTGTGCAAGAGCAGAGAGCATTTATGTTGATTTTCCAGGATGTGTTCTATCATTTCATTTGATTATGATAAAAAGGCATTTTCCATTACTAACAACTTGCATGAAATTGGCAGAGCTGGCCATTTCAGAACATTTAGTTATGCAGTTATGGGTTTTTTTATATGTTTATGCCTGCTCAGCTACACAATCAGTATCTGGAGGACACACACCTTCCCCACTTTAAGAACTTTAATATTGCACAATAAAAAACATCCTGAAAATGGTATTGGCAAGAAAATTATGAAGCATAACTGCATAATTTTATTTATAAGATAATATTATGCTATAAGAGGCTTCAGATGGCATGCACTTAGGTATTGCACTTATATATCCTCCATAAGGAAAATACATAGCGTGAAGAATTTCACAGTAAGGTATTGATTTTTGATTGTTGTTTTGTTGCAAATGTAGGTGGTTCTTAATAAAAGGTTTCTAAATAAAAGTGTTTGGATTCTGTTTTGGTTTAACTCCAACCAGCAACTAAGCACCACAGAGCCGCTCGCTCACTAACTCCTAGTTGGGATGGGGAAGAGAGTCATAAGGGTAAAAGTGAGAAAACTCATGTGTTTAGATAAAGACAGTTTAATAAGTAAAGCAAAAGCTCCACACACAAGCAAAACAAAACAAGGAATTCATTCACTACTTCCCCCTTGACTGCTCAGCAAAACATCAGTGTGTTCTCAATATTACTCTCATACTAAATCTAAAACACAGCAGTATACCAGCTATTCGGAAAAAAATTATTTCTATCCCAGCTGAAAGCAGGACAGATTCCTTCTGAGAATTCCACAAACATCTGAAGGATATTAAGCAAACTATTTATTTAAGCTAAGTACATCTACACTTCAATCATAACACTAGTGTGATCCGTATACATTCCAAGACTTCAGAAGTTACTAAAGGTTCTGACAGTAGCTGAGATTGAAGAATGTGAAGAAAAAATATAATATCTGTATGTATATAAACCATCTACGTATGCCAATGTGAGAGAGGAGGCTACTCTCAGTCTTCTACTGATGCTGCATGATCAAGTGAGTATCATATGATGCATCTCACCCAGTGTCCATAGTCAGCATTAGATCTTGGTGGTGTTGTCATTACATGCGGTGCCACATAGAAATCATGCTTCTGGAAAGGTCTACTACCACTGATAGTTGTAGATATTACATTTCAGTCCCAGCCTCTCTCACCTAGTTTGCATTCTTTAACTCTGGCAATGCCAACAATGAAGCTTAGCTCTATCTTTGTTCATAAATTGATATTTTCTTTCTTGCAAGACAAGCACATTTGATGTTCTGTACCCTGACAATGGAATTTCAGTATTCATTGTATTTAGGTTGTAGTATTGAAAATGCTAACAACACTGGAAGAACAGAAGTAGCCTTCCTTTATTTTCGGAAACTATTTCAATTTGGAAATTTGATCAGAGTTTTGCTTGTATTATTTTTGTTTCTGTCATTCAAATTACTGCTTTTCACATGTCACTTCTCTCTCTTGTACCAGAAATATGAAGAAAATTAAGAAGACCAGGATTGTTGTACTCTGCACTGTTCTGACACCTCTTGTCAGTTTAGGTCTTTAGTGAAGTATTTTTGTCCTATATTTTGAGGTGTGGACTCACATCAGGCAGTGGTTACAAGCTTCTATTTGAATCTTTTTTGTTATGGTTGATTATTTTTTTTATTCCACTGATATGTAATACTATTTGCTTTTGTCCAAAAAGTTAAGGTAGAGACCATTACACATCTGTCATGTTCAAGCCTCTGGCCATTTATATGAAAGACCTTTCTGGAAAAGTCGTATCTGCCAAGTAGATATTATACAAGTTGGAAGTCATTTTTTCTCTTCCCAAAATTAAAAGAAGCATTCTAAACAAAAATGTACCTACAATAAGGAGGTGTGACCTGCAAAAAGATGATCCATAAATGCTGAAAATACCTTTGAAAAAGCAACTTTACAAAACATGTCTTTAAACACTGTATTTCATATCCTAACTCATTAGCCTTCTATGTCTATTTAGACACAGAAAGTGTGTTTATATAACTGTCAAATGCCATCTACACTGATACTACTTTATCTATCATTACTTTCATTACTTCAATATTGATATTTTGCCTCTTCAAACCAAATGTTGCATGTTTCTTGTCACTAGACCCTGTATCAAATCTAATCTATAAATTAGTCCATGTATATTTTGTTGCGATAAACAATGATATCTGGAACAGACTATTCTTTCATTAATACAAGGTCATCCTCTGTTTCTAGTTATCACAAATGTATACCAGTCTTTCTATATAAAAGCAAACTACTATATTAATCATCTTACCCATACTGCAATTCTTTACAGCAAATGTTAAACCCGCTAATTTATTAGACCTCTCTGGGATCTCTTTCTCTTCTATTTACAGCGCTGCTTTACTAAGACCTTAAAATACTCAGCAGGTTAATTCAAGACATAGTGTATACTAAATACATAAGATCTTGCCTATTGACTTTTATCTTACTTTGTCAAGGACAGCAACACCATTCTTTTAAGCATGAAAAGATCTTAAGAGAAATAAGAGAGGTAATGCTGGTAATGTAATTGCAAGGGAAATAGAACAAATATGAAGAATGCAATTAATGTCATCAGGCTGTAGAAGTTTACAGATCCACACCTGGATCTAAGCTAGTCACTGTAACCTCTCTTTGTGTTAAATGGAAACAAATAGGTTCTTCTAGGAAATATTTTTCTGAATTTTTTTATATCTTATTTAGGGTGATTTAGAGTCCTACAAACTCCTATTCTATTCAGGAATTAGAAACCAATAGTGCATATGTAGAAATCTACATACGGTTATATCAATCTCACAATATCGTTATACAAAACAACACAAATGTGACAGACAGTTAGTCAAAAAGTATTATATATCTCTGCATTCCTGTCAAAGTTACTGAACATGGAATTCAAGGATGATTCTGCATTTTTTTTTTTTTCAGAGTAAGTCTCCAAGATTTTGATCATTTTGTGTTCAGTCCTTTGACAAAGCCTTTCTAAATTCATTACAAAAAATCAGAAAATACATTCCTTTGAATTTTCCTACATCAAGAATGATTCTTTCACAGAATCACAGAATGTTAGGGATTGGAATGGACCTCGAAAGGTCATCTAGTGCAATCCCCCTGTCGGAGCAGGAACACCTAGGTGAGGTTACACAGGAAGGCGTCCAGGCAGGTCTTGAATGCCTCCAGAGTAGGAGACTCCACAACCTCCCTGGGCAGCCTGTTCCAGTGTTCTGTCACCCTCACTGAGAAGAAGTTTCTTGTCAAATTTAAGCGGAACCTTTTGTGTTCCAGTTTGTACCCATTACCCCTTGTTCTATCATTGGTTGTCACCGAGAAGAGCCTGGCTCCATCCTCATGACACTCACTCTTTATATATCTGTAAACATTAATGAGGTCACTCCTCAATCTCCCCTTCTCCAAGCTAAAGAGACTTCAGCCTTTCCTCATGAGGGAGATGCTCCACTCCGTTAATTATCTTTGTTGCCCTTCTTGAGCATATTATTTTCAGTGAATGAAAGCGAATATAAAGATGACTCAGGACAAGAATTCTAAGAAAGAAAAAAAAATCTATGAAAAAACTTAGTATCAAACCAGTTTCCTCAGATTTTATGAATCTTTCATTGAATTGGGATGAGTTCATTGTGTAAGCAAAACTAAAAGCAAACCTGTATGAAAATGCAAATTAGGACACCTCCCTCAAGAGTTTCTTCTGTCTTCTTGCACAAAAAGCATTACAGATGAAACTTCTAATAAATCCATCACATTCGATAGTGCATCAGATAGGAAGAATATATGAGAGAATTAAATATAAAATTTATCTCTTTGTCATCACTCCTCACACAATAACTTCGAAAAGAAAACTCAACACTACAAACAATAAAAAAGTCTACATTAGGATTTTTGTAGTAGTATTAGAGTAATGCAGATGTAAATAGAGTAAGACAATTTTGTTTATTATTATATTCTCTGCTGATATTTCCATGCAGGAAAAATTATTTTGAAACAAATTACATGCAGCTGTCTTAAAAATAGTCTTTTATATAAAAATAAATTTAAATTATAAAAAGCACTAAGCAAATAATAATAAAAGCCCTGAAATAAAGATTATAATTATGAAGTTTTGACATGAATACTGATGCAATATTTGTCTTTTCTAATATATCATAGAAGCCTGAAATTACAATTGCTTGTTATTGTTGAAGGCATACTATTACCTGTTCCGTGTCAGCAAGAAATTAGCATCCTATGCTTTGTTACTTGGTCTGTTTCAAGCAAATTGTTAACCCATGTCCTCTTAATTCTAAAAAATCAAAATGTTTGAAACTAGGGATCTTCATGTTTTTTCAAACCATGGATTAACTATTTTATTGCACAGTTTACATTTCAAAAGTTATGAAGCCTCTGAATATCTCTGCTGTCTATCTTACTGCATCCATTAATGATACCATACATCTAACAATGAAGTCTTTGAATATTTGAATAATAAAAATTCCATGGTCTGATGAGAATCACAGGTAAACTCCAACAACTAAACAAAAGGCTCATCAGTTAAGACCTAAGGGAGAAGTTTAAACTATCAGTCATAAAAAAAACTTAAATAGAAGTGTAAGGGAAACTGTTACTCAGATCGGTGTTCGCAGTGTTCATGCCACTTTTATGGATGTTTTGCTGGGGTTCAAGAAACTGAGGTTATTAATAAAGGCAATTTCTTATTGAGTGCTCTGCGCAGAGAAATAATAAATGTATATGTCCAGAGATATTGTTCCCATGGAAACCATAATTCAGCCACTTCATGCACATACATTAAAGAATACGTTTATGCAAGAGACATGAAGTATGGTTTCTTTGGGAACCATAACTTTGACTTTACCGACTTTTGTGTATGCTAAATGTCAACCATTATTTTGCATTAATATATCTTGTACTCTATTGCATTGTATTTACTGAATAGCACACTGCGTGTTTGTGTAATGAAAGGATGTTTTGAAATATTTTCATGCAGAAGATAAGACATAAGGTGATAACAAGAAACTAATTTCAAGTTTCAAGTCTTATGAGGTTATCCTTTCAGCTGACAAGTCTGGAGTTGAAAGATCATTTCTGCTTACAGATCTGCACAAATGCAGAGCCATGATCACTCTGCTTTAGGGAATTTCACTAATAAAAACATTATACAATAGAATCTACCTTGAAGCACTGCACTGCTAGTTTTCATCTTCCATATAAACTGAAGATGCAGAAAGCTAGAAAGGAACTTGTACAATATTCTTAAACTAGTGAGTTTAGCTTTTTTGGGGGGTCAGAAAATGAATCATAACTTCAAATTTACATAAAGCTCATGTTACATCACAATAGCTAAACAAGATCTAAAAGACCTATATATTTAGCAAGTAGTCTTTCTCTTCAATATAATGCTTTTCAAATTGCTTCATGTGACTGAAAACTTTAATTACAAGATTTCATGACAATGACCTACACTGTTTTATTTCTTTATTTGGACGGAAGTGCAAGCAAACATCTACCTATTTTTATTTTTTTTTCCCTATACATGTTTATACCATGTTTAAACTTAATGAAGTGGACAGATTAGCCTGTGTGTTCCAAGGACTACTGTAACCCTTTTTTGCAAATGCACAAAGAACTAGTGCTATTCATTCTACAAAAACAGTTTCTGATACAAAAGTTTGTGACTGGACTAAGTGCCAAGACAATAATCCCACCATGGAAATTATATATTTTCTTAGCATGGAACTTGAAGTATTAGAGAACAAAACAAGTAAGTATATTTCTACATCTTTTTGCAGCAAGGAGCTGGAAAAATTTTTGTGTGCTTACCCAGATGATGGATTTCAGAAGCACTTTTGCTAAATCCAAATCGATAGACCCATCAGGTAAACTATCAGTTTAGATCCAGCTCCAAGAACCTATGGGGGCAGATTGAAAGACCAGAATTCAACAGTCCTTTCTTTTCCTTACAAAAGTTATATATTCATGCTATAGTGGAAGTAAGCATAAACCAAAAAAAAAAATACTAGCCAGTTCCTAGCTGTGGTGAAGTGGCCCTGGTTAGCAGACATGCTCCTATGCAACCACTCGCTCACTCATTGCTTCTGTCCTTAGCAGGAATTAGGAGAGCATGGGAAGAACAAGAATGAGAAAACTTGTGGCCTGCCTGGCTGTGGCTCAAACCTTCTCTGGCAGATCCCAACCCTGCAGCCTCCAGTCCCTTCCTCCCCCAAAACTATCCCTTGCCATTTACACCTGATAGTTAAAATCTACATGGGGTTGTTTCACGCAGCATCCAGGGCCAAACAAAGATACACTTCCAGGAGAGCTTTTTCAATTCACTTCAGTGATGTGTTAATGGATTTCATATATTTTTCATATCTTCCTATACATTGTGTCAAGCAGACCTTACCTTAGACTATGCCGTAGTGGACTTCCCTGGTTTAGGAATGGGTTTACAAAAAATAGCTTAAAGAAAAGCTGAGGCATGTTAGGAAATAATATGGAAGGGTTATATGACTTAAATTTGCAGTAGATTACTACAAATATGAGCTTGCTCTTCTACCAAACAGTCCTGCTAAAGTCAGTGAGATTCTTCATGGAGTGAGATGCTGCCCATTTTGGGATGTTAGCAGAGTCTATCCCATAATTATTACAGTGAACCATTAAAGTCTTGACATTTATCACACTGTGGTATTTACCATTAGTGAGGCATTTTCAGTTCCCCTATGCTTGGAATGGGGAGTACAGCAAATACCATATGAAGTTTAACTACCATCAGCACTAAATGTCAAGATTCTAATGGTACTTGCTCTACAAGTAATATGAATTTAGAACTGAAAATGTTCAACAAGTTTGGGTTCTGAACTAAGTTTATTTTGTTGTATCCTGTATAGTAACCTGTAATTTTACAGATTTAAGTTACGCTTGCGATTTATTTCAAGTTTATGGAAAGTGTTGAAGACTTTATTGTCAATAATTTAATAAAGTTTAACTTCCTTAGAAATTGCTGCCATGAGTAGCAGTCTAAACAATCACACACAGTAATTGTATAGAATTACTGTATAGGTAAGAGTTAGTAGTCTGTTTTATAATAGCATAGCGTAATTAGTTTTGTAAATTGTTCTTCATCAGCTTGAAGGAACTTTATAAATTCCAAACTATTCACTAATGTTATTGTAAGATGCTATCTAGAACAGATGTGAAGAATATTAGAAGCTTCAGTATTATTCTCAGACAGTTGAGAGAATATATGCAAGTACAAATACATGCATGCACACACACGTTTGACATCAGACATTTCTCACAGTGCCATTTTGTAAGCCTGCAAGCTTCACTTTAGATACAAGTCCTTTTTGCCCTTTATCGTCCTTGTGCACCACAGGTGAAACAGTACAATAGCTAAAATTCAGTAGCTGATAACATTTGATTTAACATGAAGAATTCTTAAACCTCAATAAGACCCTCAGGTTTGAAGCATCATTTCAGGGGGAAAAGGGGAAGAAAGAGTTAATAAAATAAAAGCAAACTAACAGAACTAAAGAAGTAATACATCCTGTTCCTACATTTATCTGTTATCCCAAGGTGCATAAGGGTCCTACTCACTGTACTATTCACATCAGGTATCCATGGAAAGTGCTGCAATTTCCAGTAAAACCAATTGCTCTGTCTGGCTTTCTGTAAAGAAGGAAGTGCTCAGAAGAGAAGGATCAGACTTTTATTTAATCTGGAATCTAAGGAAGCTCTGGAGCTGGAAATGTTAGCTAGATCTTTTTATAACTGAGCCTAAGTGAACTGGAGATGACACTGACCATCTGATGTGGCTATAAAAATGGGTACATTGGGGGTGAACAAGTCTGAAAAGAAAAGGTGAGAAATGTAGAAATATAGTAATTTCACCAGCTATTTTAGTCAAGGAAAAATAAGTCAAGAAGAGTCTAACCTTAGCTCTGCAGAAGAAAACATAGAATAGTGAAGTGCTTTACTAGTGAGCTTCTAAATGACATCTTAATTGTGTGTTTTAAAAGAGAAGTAGTAACAATGTATAGCTAGAGATCTGTCCTTAGACACTCAGGCTGACATACATAACAGGGTCCAAAATTTTAAATAGATAGCAGACCGTGAATTAGGAGACCTGTTAGCCATGGTAGACAGTTTGACTTTTACAGTGAAATCATTTACAGTAACTTTCAAGAGAGAGCAAAGATGTAAGCAAGATAACATGTAATAGAAAGGCTTACTTGATTGTGCAGGTTAATATACATTATTTTGAAAAGCTAGTTATGCATTTACATATTGACCACAGGTTTCCTAAGGGAAGAAAGAACAGGCTAAAATCCTACTGCATTGTAATGACAAGGTTTAAAAACAAAGGGAATCATTAATTTTGAGTCAGAGGCTCTTATCAGGAACTATAACAATGGATGGAGTCACAGATAGAACAATATTTTGTGCTCTATGAAAAGAAAAATATGTTTGCATGGAGGCAATGAACAATGCTAATAATTAGTGAGAATTGGCACAAACGTTTTTTTTTTGGTCAGACAAAAATTTACGTTTATTCTTAGCAAATTATTTAACATACAGGTGTGATCTTAGAACTCGCATTTTCTCACAGACAGCCTTGATGTGTAAAAGTCCTGAGGGCTGAATTTATCTCAACTCTTCCTTTAAAACAGAATTAATGTCTTGCTTTAATTATTCACCATCACACACTCCAAAATATATTGGTCCTTAAAAACAAATTGGCATTTACATTAACCAGAGGGTAAGAGAGAGAAGGTTCTTGTTTTGTTTTGTTTTGTTTTGTTTTTAATTTATCTATAGCTTTATGTGAGGCACAAACAGATTCCAATTGGCTATATAGTTCTCTTGTAAAAACTTTAACAAATCTGTTTCATGTCAAGATATCAGATGACCTTTCCGACACTCATAGATTACTCTTGTGGACGCAAAGTGTATAGCATGTAAACTATAAACCATACCCCATAAGTTACTTAAATGAAAAAAATTAGTAACGTAGTGAAGTCTGTTGAGTACTTACATCCATTTACCAACAATGACATTTTTGAAATGGAACCAGAGAGTTTGCCTGGATTTTATTCATATCATAAAAGAAAAAACAAAACAAAACAAACAAACAAAACCCACCTTGAACAGCAAAAGTAATGTTTTTTATTCACAATTCATGAAGCATACATTCCTGTCCATGGACACACACAGGACAAATGATGAAGATATTTAAGATATAAAGGCAAAAAATATTCAAGAATAATTTCTACTTAGTAAAGTTTATAGCCTGCTATCTAATGCTTCATGAAGCTAGACCTTTAATGAGATTTTTTAATTTTTTTTTCATATGCACAGCCTTTTTAAGAGTTTTACTTATTAGTCTGGGACTAATGAGGATAAGGCCAGGTATATATACACATACTTACAGACAACGTATTTTTCTCAGAATTTGCAAATAAAGAAGCAAACAAACAAAGAATGTCCTGAGAAATAAAAATTTCTTACTCTTTTTCTTTTTCTTTTTTTTTTTTTTTTTTCCTAACTAGCAAACTTGAACTGCATCAGTCTCCCTCAGTTCTTGAATCTTCAGAAAGTTTTGTGTGCTTGGTACAGACAAGAAAAAAATAAATCTCTTGGAAAGCTTTCTCCTTGTTTAATTTAGTTTTATTAAGTTGAATAGATAATAATTGACACATATTTTCCATCAAACCCATCACTGTAAATAGAAAAAAGTTTTTTAAAAAGAACCATTTATTCACCCCATCATGTTCTTCTGAAATGTTAAACAGCAGTTAATGATTGACATTCATGAAGCTTTCTGATTCTATTACAAAATATTTTGAAAAACATGGAAACAACTTTAATTACTTCTCTAGAAACTTGCTCCCATATCTACATAAAAACTTGCTGTCATTCATTCAATAGTGCTAAACTTTTAAATAACCATGAATACATACCTGAGAACAAAAGGTTCTTTAATATACTAGATAATTACAACTCCACTGTTAAATATCAATCTTCTCATAATAGCTATTTAGAAAAATAGATTTAAGGCAATGTGTAAGGTTTAATTAATAAAGAACTGTTAACTGGGAACTGTTAGTACGCATTACCTTATATAGGCAGAGTCTTCATCCTTTTCTGAATTGCTCTAAATAATTATGGAGAGGTTTCCTGTAGATCTTTATTTTTTGCCCTGTTCTAAAAATTGATATAAAGCAAAAAATCCTCTGCCCTGAAATATGGTAAGCCCAGTAGGAGCATATTCAGCCTAATAGTTAAGGATAGAATTTTCTTCAGAAATCTCCAGCATCATTACACAGTATTAAAAAAAAAAAAAAAAAAAAAAAAAAAAGGTTTTGTAGTTTTGTACTTCATTAACTTGATATTGATAAAACACCTTTTATTTTAATTGAATGTCATCTTACATGATGACATTTTAAAATGTGAACTTAAAATAAAGTTCAAACTTGAGAACCAGTGGTGTATAATCAGATAAGTACAATTATGAAATTAGAAAATAAAATAAGCAATCATAACAGAGGCTTATTCAACAGAAATGACTGATAATTAACACTTATAAAATAATAGCTATAACGCATGTTGCTGTTTTTGCATCAGTAAGTTCAGATATTTTGTGTGTTAAAGTCCAGATACTAAGCTTATGAACTATGTCTAGCAACGTTATGTGAGTTTTAGAACCTGCACTTTGCGAATTCAATGAACTTTAAATAAATGATAAAAGTATAAAAAAACTTTTTCCAGAACACAAAAACTACAACTAGAATTTAAAAAAAAAACATAAAATCTGAGTCTTTTATTTATTCAAATGCTTCATAAACTATGGCCACATAACAAGATTTTTTTAATATATACAGTTCTAAAATTTGTATAAAACAAACACAATAGTCCTTTGAGATTTTAAAAAATTAAATATCAAATGAAAAGGAATATTTTGGATGATTTTCAAGGAACACTTTCAATAATTTCAAGGAACACCTTTAATTGCCTCTGTGGAAACTAAATCACATTTTCATAGATTCATAGAATCATAGAGTAGTCCAGGTTGGAAGGGACCTTGGAAAATGATCGGGTCCAAGTTTTTTTGTCAAAGGGAGCCTACATGAGGTTATCTAGCACGTTGTCCAATCTCATCCTGAAAAATTCCAGTGATGGGGATGCCACCACCTCTCTGAGGAGGCTGTTCCAGTGTTCCAGTTCTCCTTGCTCCTGGGTGTTTGCTGGCCAGCTGGGAAGGAGGCCACATTGGTGACCCTGAGGAGAATTGCTATGAAGAAAGCCATTTTGGTAGGGCCTTTTGGTAGGACTCCCTTCTTTTGTAAATGAGGGTATGTTAGTGGGACTGGCCTGATGTACAGCCTCTGTTATGTCACAGGCTGATCTACAGGATAAAATCCTCAGCCTGATCAAGTCTCTAAGAAGGTGACTGATGCCTGAGGTGGGGGCTGTCCCAGTGCCCCCCAGCTGCCCTGTTCTCTGACTGGGACAATGGAACGGGTCCCAGCTGCCAGACCCTCCTCTGACAGCCCCTGGGGAGTCCCTAGTGCCCATGGGCAGCTATGTATTGCACCTTCACAGATATACTAGCACTCAGCAGTATGCATGGTCATCCAGATGACTGCTGGAAAATAGTCAGAAACTCAGATTACTGAATTTCTTACTTCCTGTTACTGTTCTGTCAGAGACAATAAAAAATTATTCCAGTCAACAGAGAAGCTCCACACTATCAGGGATCACCTTAGTAGAAATGATTTAAAACTTACCTCAAAATAAGAAGTTTTAGTGGGTATTCTCTAAAATCCTCACATGTAAAAGAAAGGGATGAGTTACTCATCCCGGAAACAAATGCTCAACTATGGATGATGTCTCAAAGAGGCCTACCTGTTGAGCAGATGTTTAGGTTTAAGACTTTTGACCATCTTTGTACTTCTAAGTAGATAGGAATACAGAATAAAACTCAAATGCATTTGGCAAATGAAAGAAATGAAATAAGTAGGATTCAAATTCAAGGAGAGTGTAGAGTAACTAGGAAGAGATAATCAGCTATGCAAATATAAAAATAAATGAACTTAATGAGGAAAAGAAAAAGTAATGAAATCTATCTTCATAATCTTGGGAAAATAATGTTTGCTGGGCTTAATGAAAGTCAGCATTTTGTCAGAAAGATGAAGACGGGTTTTCTTGTTTTGTTTTGTTTTGTTTTTTGTTATTAGTTAATGTCTCAAGTCAAGTATAGCCTTAGAAATTTTAAGTCCTCTCCTCAATACCCTCCAAAAATATTACAGGAGCAATGTCCAGAAGAAAAAGTCAGGCAGGTCTGGGAAACACAAGTGTTCCAGGCTGCATATTCTCTGGATGAGAAATTGGAAATACAAGTCCTCAAATACTTAGAAAATAGATGCAAAGTGGATGAGAAGGTTATGGAAAATATTTGTATAGGGCAAGAAATAATGAGCTTAAGATAAAGCGAACATTTCTGGACAGTGCTTTCAAAAGATTTAACATGTCCGAGTTAAACACTAGGATAGATTGTAGAAATTATTCTTTGTAGAAACCATATCTAGACTCTGCATTCCCTTTTGGCGACATTTGTCTAGCATTGCTTATGAATAGTGTATTTCACTGTAGGGCTGGAAGTAAACTTGCTGACCTATTCAAGTCTTTTACAGACTTGTTTTCTGTGATATCTCACAGGTAATGCCTAGAACTACTCTAGTGATATCTCTTTTTCTCCCTCCCCCCACCTTTCTTAATAATTCATAGTTTAAAAACATACTTTTGTGCTTGATCTGATCCACTTTTTTTTCTCAGTGAGACAAATTCATGTGTTTAGCTCTAGGCTTTCCATAAACTGCCACACATAAAGTATTACTCTCGAAGCAAGAAAGTTGTTACTTGGAAGGTTACATGCTGTTTCAGCAGGATGATTTGTTACTGTAATTAAAAAGGTTAATTGTTCAACATTTAAAATATGACTGTGCTAGTATTGTTTCCTCAATCCAGTGTAGAAAAATAGTCTTATGAACATAGAATCTTATATTTGTTGTTTTGCCTGTTTCCAGTCTTTCAATTTCCTTAATGGTTGTTTTTCTAGATGTGATGGATATGTGTACAGAAGGAATTTCTTAAATCAACAGTGATTTTTTTTTAATCAGATGACATAATATTAATTTACATTATCTGAAGATCTGAATTACTGCTTTCCTTTTTTTTTTTTTTTTTTCCCTCAAACACATATTTCGTGACAATCCAAATTCTGTGAAATTAACATTCATAAACTGTAACTGAAGGAAAAGACACCTAGGAAGGGAAAACACTAGGAAGGAGGTTGAAATGAGCCAAGGGTTTCTGCTGCTGTTAATGATTTACAAAATCCTTTTGTCTTTAATGGATCTTTGTTGTTTACCCTTCAATGGAAACTCCATCCAACATTTTCCTCAGGTAAAATGGAATTAAGTCAGAATTTTCATTGTCAAGGAGTGAAAAGGAAAATCTATTCAGGGTAGCCGAATGGAAACAATTACGGAAATATTCTTAAAAAGATAATAATAATTTTAAAAATCTACTAAAAAATGCACTGGTAAAGGGGACTTTAATTGCTATTTTTTTCTCTATGAAAGAAGAAGCTAAGTTTCAATTGACTTCATAAGGATGCTCTTCAAAACAAAGCAAAAATGCTAAAAACTAGAACACTTCTATATTTGGGTACACCATTATGAGCATAAATACCTTTTAAGAGCAAATCTTCTCAACATCAGAATCAGTGTATTTGCATTAAATTATAAAGAAGGAACAACACAAGGGAATTAGCACTACAGTAGAAATGGAATGAAAACAAATAATTCTCTAGATAATAAAGAGAAACATCCAAGTGTATTTCAAGATTATAGGTTTCCTAGCATTTATAGCTATTAAGAAAATATTATATCATTAAATTAAGATGAAAGCCCATTTGCTTCTTATTACAGAAAATATTCCAAAATAAAGCTATATGTGAATTCTTCACATTTGCAAAAATCAACAGTGAACAGTATAGAAAGTCTGCATTTAACATCTACAGGTTGAATTTTGACTCCTGTTTAAAAGGATATGCTGTTTTCAATGCTTTTATAGGTGTTTTCTTTGTATTATAAAGTAGTTGTGTTAATGAAGGCAGCAAATACCTTTAAAAAGTTGATATCACTAAGGAGTTGAGATACATATTCAAATCTTAAAGTATGAAAGTATGAGAAGCTTAGTTTCACTTAAAAACATAAATAAATTCTATACTAGTATTTTTATTTACTTTAATTCACTGAACACTAACACATAGGACCAGCTAACACAAAGGAAACACAGATGTTCTCCTCCTCTACCTTGACTTGTAAAATACATTTAACAAAAAGATTAAAAAGTAAATGTCTCAGGGGATTTCTATGCAGTAGAAACAGAAACACCTCTATACTTCAGGAGAGTTTGGATGACCAATGCAAAGCTCCAGAGCGAAACTCTGATCTTTTGAATTTAGAAATAAAACTAATGCTAAACAAGTTCTCTTTCCTGAAAAAATAGCAATAGCCGTTTTACATCATAAGGTAATTTCAATATGTTTTGGAAGGGTCTGACACAAGATAATGTGCCGCTCAGTCTGTCCTGCATATCAGTTTACATCTCTTGATTGTTATGCCTTTTTTCTTATGTGAGCCATACTACTTGTGCATAGAGGTATTTTCTTGCTGTGAGATTCTGATATCCTTCCAGGAAAAAAGTACAACAATCTAGGCTACGAAAAGTATGTAATCCTTTTCACAAGTGTTTCCTTATTGTTAACTAGTTAACATCTAGATAAGTAGATAATTATCTAAACATCAAAGAACATTTGATGATGTAACTTGACAAGGGGAGGCCACTGAAAAATCAAGTCTGGTAAGTCGCTATGCTGTTTAATATTATATGACTGCCATTCATGAAGCAATATTAAACAGTTCCAGAAGTAAAAAGGACATTCCTGACACCCACAACTTAATATAGTTCCATCAGAGAATCAAATGATAATTCAGGTTGGAAGGGACCTTGAAAGGTCCCACACAAAGCTACGGGCTTGGGGAAGGGTGGTTGGAAAGCTGTCGAGTGGAAAAGGACCTGGGCGGGTTTGGTGAACAGGCATCTGAGCATGAACCAGCAATGTGCTCAGGTGGCCAAGAAGGCCAACAACATCCTGACTTGCATCAAAAATAGTGTGGCCAACAGGACCAGGGAAGTGATTGATCACCTATACTCAACACTGATGAGGCCACACCTCAAACCTTGTGTTCGGTTTTGGGCCTCTCACAACAAGAAGATATTGAGGTGCCAGAGTGAGTTCAGAGAAGGGTAATGAAGCTGGTGAAGGATCTGGAGCACAAGTCTTATGAGAAGACGCTGAAGGATCTGGGGTTGTTTAGTCTGGAGAAAATGAAACTGAGGGGGGACCTTATCACTCTCTACAACTACCTGAAATGAAGTTGTAGCAAGGTAGGTGTTGGTCTCTTCTCCCAAGTAACAAGCAATAGGACAAGAGGAAATAGCCTCAAGTTTCACCAGGAGAGATTTAGATTGGAAAAATTTTTTCACTGAAAGGGTTGACAATTGTTGGAATAGGCTGCCCAGGGAAGTGGTGGATTCACCATTCCTGGAGGTATTTAAAAGACATGTAGATATGGTGGTTAGACACACAGGTTACTGGTGGACTTGACGGTGCTAGGTTAATGTTGGACTTGATGATTTTAAGGGTCTTTTTCCAATCAAAACAATTATATTATTCGGAGGTCCTGTTCAAAGCAGGATCAGCTCTGGGATCAGAGAGAGTTGCTGAGGGCTTTGTCCAGTTAGGTCTTCAAAATCTCCAAGGATGGAGGTAGCACAGCCTCTCTGAGCAACTTGCTGCACTACCTGTTCTCTTTTAAGATTTCCTCATTTGCCTCTCAGTCCTCTGTCACACACTGCAGGGAAGAACCTAGCTTTATCTCCTTTGTGACCTGCTCCTAGGCTCTGGGGGCTGCTGTTATGTTCTCCACAGCCATCTCTTTTCCAGGATGAAGAAGCCCTGCTCCTTCAGTCTCTCCTCACATGGTAAGTGGTACAACTCTAACCATCCTGGTGGTCTTCCATAGCACTTTGTCCAACTTATCTACATCTTTCTTTTATTGTGTGTGTGTGTAATCAGGTGCATTATCTAAATGTGATCTCATAGCAGCTAAGTACATGGAGATAAGTACTTCCCTTGACCTTCTGACTGTGCTCCTGTTTATATAGGCCCATATGCTGCTTATAATCTTTTTTTGCCAGGGTGTCTTACTGGCTCACATTTGACTCACTGTCCTTTAGACTCCCCAGAACTGCTGCCCTCTAGTTCATCACTCACCAGTCTGCACTGCTGCCAGAACATTTTTGTTTCCAGAGGACAGAGTTTGCATTTGATCTTGTAGAATTTGAGGAGGCTCTTCCAAAACATTTCTCCACACAGAGAATGTCAGCACTGACCTTCAGCATATCTACTGGTCCCTCTCAAATTGGTGTTATATGCAAATTTTATTAATGTACTGCATCACCTTCTCCATGTCATTGATAAAGGTGTTAAACAGGACACATTCCCATAGAGACTCCCATGGTACTTGTTACCAACATCTGACCCATTAACCACCATCCTCTGAGTCCAGTTATCTGACCGGTTTTTCACCTATCAGTTTTTCCACCCATCCAGGTCAAAATGTCCCAACTTTGATACAGGAACATTATTTGAGACTGTGTCAAAGCCTTGCTAAAGTAGACATAACTTGCATCCACAGAGGTCCTTTCATCCACAAATCCAGCTATTTTTTCACAGAAGGTAATCAGGTGGGTAAGGAATGATTTGTCCTTGGTAAGAATCCAAGCTGACTGTTCACAGAGGACTCTAAGATTTTTCTAGGGACTCCAGTAAGGCTGACCACATTATAGTTTCTTAGCTTAACCTTTTGGACTATCTTTAAGACGAGTGCAACATTAGCCTTTCTCCAGTCATTTGGGATAATCTTTGATTTCCATGACCTTTTGAAGATGACAGACAGGAATCTTGGAAGGATGTTGTCCCCAAAACAGGGTTCTTTATCCAGTGTGCATACAAATGAGCCAAATTTACCACACAGAGATAAGGTATTGTTTATTACAGAGTTGTGCAAGCCTGGATGCTGGAATAAAGCCAGCGTGCCAGCAAGAAAAGTAACAGACATTATATACAAAATCTTACCACACTCAGGGCAGTCCTAGAGAGCCAATTGGTAACACATTTGCATATTGCATTACATAATCATTTTAGCATATAATGAGCAACGTACAGCTACAGGACACTTTATCTAATAGTCTCAATATATGTGTTAAAGTATGACTCAACTAATTGAGTTGAGGCTTCAAAATGTCTAAAGCTGCAAGATCGGTCTCTCTGAGCAGGTGTTTTGGAAGTCACCCTTATCTTTGTCAGACTGACCTAAAACTGAAAGGATTTACACATCTTTAGGTTAGCAATTGCAGACAGCATTCATTCTTTTAAGTGATAATGACAACAAGGGCACTGACAAGCTCATTCAGCACCCACAGGTGCAGCGTGTCAGGTGTCATGGACTAGTAGGGGTTGAGTCCTGAATGAATCCTCATCTACAGCTGGTATTTCCTCTTGTCCTTAAACTCTGTGTCTAAGTACAGAGGACCCAGAGATCTTGTTGATGAAGACTGGGGCAAAGGAAATGTTGAGCACCACAGCCTGGCTAAATTGCTTATTCCTGGGTTTTTGTTTTTTTCTTAGGATGATTTGGTAAATACTTGGTCTGTGAATTGTGACTGTGTGAGATTGGTGTCCAGAATGTTTGCTTGTTTTCAGAAGATTTTTGCCCAAATGGGTAAATAATCATAAATCAGTCACAACTCTTTCCCCTACATTCACAAAATCCTTTGGAAATCTTTGCTGCAGATTTAAGTTTTATGTTAGAATCATCCAAGTTATTACTCTCTTAACTTCAATCAAATCAAATTTAAGAAAGCTTTTGGCAGTTTCCTATCAATTTATTTTCAATATCTTCAAAATTGCATTTAAAATATGCTAGTATATTTGCTCATCAGCAGAACTATCTTGTCAGTAGGACCTAATATGATAGAAAATAGCTACACTCCACTAATAAATACACAATTTCTCCTCATAGACTGGATCAAAATTAATAAGCAAGATCTCACAGAGAGTCTCTAAAGAGATAATTTGGACTTGACAAATAAAAGTATAATATTGTAACTGTGAGTATTTAGGACTGTTTCTGAAAAGAAAAAAAAAAAAAAACACAACACTTTTCCCTTTGTTCTTAAATTTAAGCATATTGCATAGCTTAGAAATATTCAACATATATGCTTACTCGTCCAAATAAATTGATACATTTGCAATCATAAGTGAATGAGAACATAAGCCTATTCAGGCAAGTTACCTTGCTTTCCTGTATGCCTGATTTCAGCTCACGTCAATTCATAATCCCACAGAAGGAATTGCAGGGATATGCATTTCCTTGTCTTACGTCAGCCAGAATAGCTGCTTTAAGAAGCATAAAAATATTGATTGCATAATCAGAGCCTTCCTCTTTAGTTAGTATTTTTTATTTCAGATGATGTGCAGAATATCAGCTCTCTGAGTCTTTTACGAATTCTCTGTCTTTTTAAGAAACATCATTCCTGACTGAATTAAAAAAGAAAAAAACAAAACAAAACAGAACAAGTACTTCACTACAATAAAGACTGAAAACAAGAAAACAGAACACCACGCTGTGTGACAAGAAAATTCATGATTGCACTCAATCTTGATGCAGACTGTCATTCCAAAGCAAATCTCTCCCTTGAGAATTCAGATAAATTAGCTGTTTCACCACCATTTGAGTATACTTATGAAAAAGCCCATTCAAAATGTCTTAAATACTATCAGCTTTTTATTTACTTCTTTTCCTTGACCATGACCATTTGCTTTGACTGCAAACTTTCAACACTTCTGAAAACAGGTCTTGTCTGTATTAAATATGAGTTTTCTCTGTCTTTGAATTTTCATTTAGTCTGACAGGTTAAACAAATTTGGAAAGTTCTACACTCTACAAAAGACCACAGAGTAGAAATCCCCCCAATGAGTGAGCAACATAAAGAACAAGGTCTAGCTTTTGCTAATCAAACACAGGTACGGTACTAATAGTCTCTGCATAATACTGAATGGATGTTATTGCTCAATAAATTCCTTAACATACTATTGCCCAAATCACCATAGACATAACCTTTCCCAGTCTCAAGAATACACTTCCAAGCCTTAGTTATTGATAAGTACTATTAATATATCATAAAAGCATTGCTCAACCACTTTAATGTCTTCATCATCACAATATACTGAGAAACAGGAAAGCTGTGTAGCCATTTTGTACTATTTTTTCCAATCCCATCACTAAAAATATGAAAAAAGTCAAATCTCAAAGCAATAAGTCACATTGTTAGAGGAAGGCAGTATACAGATGAATACGTTTTGTTTTGGTTTTTTAACTTCCTAGATACTTAATTGCCATTCATTTCAAGAAATGTGAAATATTTCATTATAAACATGTATTTCATTATTATTCATTACTCAGATAATATTTCATGGTATATTTCGTAATAATATTTTCATTATTTCATTCATATATTTCAATATATTTCTAAGATTAATCTGTGTAGCCTGAAACATAGTATGCAATGAAATAAAGAAACAAATTTTCTATGGTTTCTGATGAGTAATGACATCTACATAAGGGGAAAAAAGCAAAAGGTAGAATTTGTAGCTCAGATAGTCCATGCCAGATGGCCTGCTAAATGCACTAATTCCTTGCCTACTCGGAAATCCTAATTACTGCTTTAAAAGAAGTAATTTCAGTAATTTTGTAGTGGTTTCATCTGATATAACACTAAAAAAACACCAAACAAACAAATAAACAAAAAAAAAGGAATGAAAAAATTCATGAGAGATAAACTATTTTGTCATTTAGTATTCATCTTCAAATCTGTGGTACAACACTGATTATTCTGTATCTAAACATAAGCAAGATCCCTGTATTATATGGTAGGGAAAACTACTGTATTGCATTAAATTCTGCAATTTCATTCCTGTGTTTTCCTCAGTCTTACAAATTTTTTGTCTCTGTGCTAGTTACTCATTTTACACTGAGTTCCATATGGACATCACAGAATAAAATTGCAAATTTAGCCACTTCATTAAAAAGAGAAAGAAAGGCAGAATTTTCCACCACAAAAAATAAAAATCTGATAGCATTTTGTGGAAATGTACTATAAAGTTATGAGGCAATTTCAGAGGAAATAAATTTAATGTAAATGGATAATCAAACTTTTTAAAGCACTGTTTGTATACTTCATGATTTGTTATATCTTGTCAGCTAAAAAGCATGTTCATATTAATTATATTCCCTATGTTCATAATTGAGTAATAACCATGCTAGCTCTCATTTAATTTTGTCTGTACATCACTGACATGCAATACAAACCCTTAGTGTTTGCAATCATACAAATGTACTGAAGCCTAAACAGCATAGAATAACCACAGGATCTTAAAATTATTTGTTGACAGTTCTTTAACTTCGTGTTCACATCTATAACATTAGGAAAATGCAAATAGATTACACAGACTTGTTAATTTATAGAATCATAGACCGCAAGGTTGGAAGGGACATCAAGGATCATCTGGTCCAATCTTTCTCTGCAAAAGCTCTGTCTAGACAAGATGGCCCAGCACTCTGTCCAGCTGAATCTTAAAAGTGTTCAATGTTGGGGAATCCACCACTTCCCTGGACATATTATTCCAATGGCTGACTGTTCTCATTGTGAAAAAATTCCCTTTTGTGTTCAATCAGAATGACCCAGAAGTAACTTGTACCCATTACCCGTCATCTTTTCCATGTGACTCCTTGCAAAAAGGAAGTCTCCATCTTCTACATAGCCACCTGTTAAATACTAGAACATCATGATGAGGTTTCCCCTTAAGCCACCTTTTCTCAAGGCTGAACAAGCTCAGTTGTCTCAGCCTTTCCTCACACAGCAGCTTTCCAGTCCTTGCATCATCTTCATGGCCCTTCTCTGAATCCTTTCCAGCCTGTCCACATCTTTTTTGTATAGTGGGGACCAAAACTGAACACAGTATTCCAGGTGTGGCCTGTCAAGTGCTGAGTAGAGTCAAATAATGACTTTTTTGTCTCTGCTTGTGATGCCCTTGCTAATGCAGCCCAGCATCCTGGGCTGTTGTCTTTCTTTGCTGCAGCAGCATACTGTTCACTCATATCTTGCTTGCTGTCCACCAGGACCCCCAGGTCCCTTTCCTCAAAGCTGCTCCCAGTGGGGTAGATCCCAGCCTGTGCTTCACTCCTGGATTATGTTTTCCCAGGTGTAAAATCTTACACTTGTCTTTGTTGAACTTCATACGGTTCTACTTTATTTAGCCTATTCTTCCAGTCTATCAAGATCTTCCTGCAGGGTGGGTCTCCCTCCAAAGTGTCCACTTCCTCATTCAGTTTGGTATTATTAGCAAACTTCATAATGATACTATTGATCCCATCATCCAGGTCACTTATGAAGATGTTAAACAGGGTTGGGCCCAGTACTGATTCCTGGGGGACTCCACATGTTGACTGACATGTTACCAGTTTGAAAATAAACCATTTACAACCACTCTCTGAGTATGGCCTGTCAGCTAGTTCCCCATCTACCCAGAGATCACTTGACCAGACTGTAATGTCTCAGTTTCCCTAGGAGGAAGCCATGGGAAAACCTATCAAAGTCTTAGAGGAATCCAGGTAGACAACACCCACCGTTTGGCCCACATCAGCCAAGCAGGTTATTTTGTGATAAAAGGCCATCAGGTTTGTCAAGCATGACTTGCCCCTAGTGAAACTTTGCCAATTTCAATTTGAGGTGAGCTTTCACTTTTCTAACTGCATCTCTGCATGCCCTGGCAGTGCCCTTGTAGGCATTATTCATTCATTTTTCCACCTCTGGTTCACTTCTCTTTTGGTTTTGAGCAGGCTCAGGAACTCACTGTTAAACCAAGGGGACCTCTTTCTCCACCTACTTCCCTTACCTTTAAACAGGATGACCTGGTTTTGTGCTTCCAGGAGAGCATTCTTGAAAAACTCCCGGCACTCACTAGCTCAGCAAGGATATCAGTTTATGTACAGTCTGATTTCTTTTTATAGTATCAAACAGGTAAAGTGAGAGCAATCAAGGAAATCACAAAACTGCAGGGTGCACCACAGGTGCAATGCAAAGCTGGTTATTTGCCCTGTATCGTGCTCCTCCTTGCTTTGTCATTCCTCTCTCTAGAGTTGAAATGGTGCCAGGGTCATCACGTTCCTGTTCTAGCAGGGCAGAAAAGGGTGGCAGGAGCTAGAAGCAGTGTCATTTTGCCTGTGTTGGCCAACAGCTCTCTTCACTCTCCTGATGCAACGCTTTATTCATAGTGCCAGTCATTGCTGTAGATTTTCTCAAATAGAGGACATAGTTTAAAACAAATGGGTCCAGCTCCCTGACACCATGGTCCCCACCAAGAGGAAAAATCCCACAAGGGACAGGTCCTGAGCATGCTGAGAGTGCAGATGAACCAGGGACCAATAGAGAGAAACAAAAGAGTTCTGGCCTAACAACTGTTCCTCAAAATATCACCATGGTAACACGTCCACAAAGTTTAAGAGGATTATAAAACTTGAGCTGAACATAATGGAAAATACCAGAAACAGTGGTAAAAAAATTCAAATGTTATCATCCATCACTGATTGGTGTTACTGAAATACCACAGTGGATATAATACAGTTTACAAATCAATCTAATATATTTCTGCACAGTGCACTGAGCTCTTTTTTCACATGCATATTGTACAGTCATTTAGTCCTGCCTATACTAATCAGGACAATGTTTTTTTGCCTGATATACCCCCTTCTACACTGATAAGACTCAACCAAATAAAGGAATCTGACTCAAGATGCACATTTAAGAACCTCTAGCTTAAAAGCAATCTAATTCCACTTATTCACAGGCACACCAGTTTCCAAAAATATTTCTAACCCAGGCTGGAAATTGAAATCTAAGCAACAGACTAGTGAGTGGGAAAAGGAGATTGGAACTTCCATATATTTATCCTGCAATTTTATGCAGCAGAAAAATCTAAAGATGTTAGATTACTAGCATTGTTCTGAAGGTAAAAAGCATTTAAGTTAACCCACATAAGATTGTTTTGGTTTAGTTTGTTTGTTCATTTTCTTTTAAAGATCAGGTATCTGCATGCTTTTGTGTAAATGCTTTTATGACACATTTTGGGAAAGGAAAAACAGATTAATCTGAAAAAATATCAATGTCTAATCTGATGTAACTACTTAGGGCATGTCTACACTACTTTAAAGGAACTTCCTTCTACCATGCCCTAAATATATATATATATTTAAAAAAACCCCACAATGAATGACATTGAGCAACCTTGGTCACTAACAATGCTTAATAACTTCATGCCTGAGTTTCAGTTTTTATAGGGTTTTGTTTGTTTTTTTAAGTCACTTTAGATCTTTGTTCGACAAAGCCTGCCAGTGGTTCCAGGAACAGTTATCTTTGAGAATTGCTCCCAAAAATAACATAGATAGGTTTGCTCCTCAGTGATGAATGACCGCTCATCTTCACCAAAAAGGATAGCTAATAAGGCAGCCAATAGAACACACAGCACCCCCACAACCTTTTATTTCGTATCTTGCTGGATATGACCCATGTTCATCAAGAAAAAAGTGCTACTATTTGGAGTTGACCATGTTTCTACTAGGAAAAATGCTACCAATTTCCAGACCAGGTTGCAGATGATGCTGTAGCATTCAAGCAGTGTTGCAGTAGAACTACGGGACATTTCAAAGACCTTTTGCTGGAACCTTTTCTGACCTTAAGAATCAAAACCTGTTACAGGGCAAAAGGACTGTAATCTCATATTGCATAATTTGCATGATTGAAAAGTAGCTCATAGTATCACTGAGATAATTAATAACATAACATTTATATTTGTAATTGCCTCTTATACATGTGCATGTGTATTGATAAAAGTGTATTAGCAAATCACCTGTTTTCAGTTTCCACCGTAGTGTTTCATTTCACAAAAATCTAACAACAGTGATGATAAAACCATGGTCTAAAGCTCAGCCACTCTAAAAACATACTTGATCATTTATAATGGTGAGAGATCTAAGCATCTTTTGGTTAGAGATGTTAGATCTACAGTAAACAATCCTGGGTAATGTGTTCAGCTTCTGGAGTACCACTCTCCATGCTGTTGGATGATGGCAATCTTTAGCAAGGTTTAATTCTCTTTCAGCTATCATTTTCCCAAACAACATTTGGACATAATTTTGGGAACTGCAATAGGCAAAAACATGTACCTAATAGGCAGAAAAAAAATGAAGATATGTTACTTTGTCATGCTCTTTTTGGCACAGTCCTCCAATATTGTCCCAGTAAGCAAACCCATACCATGTCTTCTCATCACATCAAAAGCTGAGAAATGTACTATGAGAGGAAAAAAAAGAATCTGTCATATTTTCCATAGACAGTCTCCCAGGGCAACTACAGATGTCAAAGCAGCAGCATTAGTGAGTAAGTCTGCACAGTAATGAGGTAACTCACTGATCAGTATGTCACCAACATAACATGCAGGACAGCAGCGCTAAACACAGCAGAGAAATTATCATCTGCAGACAATTGATCCTGTACATACCTGTGAACGCATATGAGCTGACCAGCTTCCTTCTCATCAAGCAAGGGGCATGGTCCAACTCTTTAAAAAGTGGAAAAGTTCAGCAAGGAGTGGCAAAAACCACTCACATGAGGAGCATTGAGATTACATCTTTTTTTTTTTTTTTTTTAATTTGGCTATTCCTAGGGTAAAAAATAAGACTTGGTAAAATTTTGTGAGAAAAGTGGTAAAACTTGCTCTAGATAGATGGCAGTCTTATGCATGTGTATTATACTCTGGGCGTGCAAGGGCTGGAGGGCTGAAACCTTCTGGATCGTGACAGTTGGAGAAACTTACCAGGAAAGCCTGTTCAAGGGTCAGCATGCAATGATGATCCACCTGACACTGATGACACAATAACCCAGCCTTTTACTTCCAGCTTTGCCACCTCACAATAAATTCTCTAGATGCAGGCAGATGAGTTGGGTGTTGTGTTAAAGAGGTTTGCCAGTAAGTAGGTAGAAAAGCTTATGAGAAACACCCCTTTCCAAGGCCTGTGGCAAGTAAGTGACTATTCATTTTTAAGAATTTATATATATATGGGCATGGTGTATTCCATGACGCTTTGCTCTAAGGCTGGAGAATGGTCCATACACTTGATCGTTGTCACAGACTTCTCTTTCACACATAACCAAAGGAGTTTCCAACTGAGTCATGATAATGAGCTTTTTGATGTGGTGTTTTGGATAAACAAAGGGATCTCAAACATACCAACTGATGTTTGTCCAACATTCTCATTTCTCTCTAGCTTCAGATTTTTTACTGTCACTCTTCCCATTGATCTTCAGTCAGAAACAGAAATTTTAATCTTAAACATATTAAATGAGCCTTATTAAAACTTCATCCTGTCTGGTAAAAGCACAGAAAAGAGAAGTTTCAGCTTTGAATTAAAATTGTAGACAAGTTTCCAGGTGAACCTCAGCTGATTTACAGTCACAGAAGTAGTTGCCCAAGTGGAACAGATTGTCTTTCTGAACAGATTAATCTATAATAAATTTCCATCAGGATAAAAGACTAATAAGTCAAGTGACAGACCCTCTTAAGTTTTATTAACTTGTTTGAGAATGAACTCTTGCTGCAGTAATAAAATGGGGGAGACACTGACAGACAACAATGTATCTTTTTTGGTAAGCTATTTTCTCACAACTGGAAGTTTTGGCTCAGTAATGCATGAGGAGGGCAAAAAGGCAGGACTGCAATTCATCACAGACACATGGTAATAGGAAGTATGTTACCAGTGAAGATATTCCCAAAAAAAGGAGGGTGGTTTCATCCTAAGCCAGCATTTTCTAGGACTTCTATTTATTTATTCATCTGTTTATTGGCTGTGGGAAAACATTGAATAGTAGTCTCCAGGAATTTGTATTCTGTTTCAGGCTACCTGAATGACATTTTTTTCCTCTCTCTCTCTCTCTTAAAAATCAAATGAATAGCATAGACTGCTGGGTTGTAATCCAAAGATAGAAATATGAGATGTTTAAAAAGCCATCCTCCATTAAAACTAGTTCTATGGAATATTTATGCTTTAAAGAGAACTTGGGAGGGGAGGGGGAAGGAAAGAAGGAGCAGTAGTCATAATGCTGTTAATACTGTTTTGCAATCAGTTATTGTAAGATGTGTATGAAGAAAGAAACTATAGCCACAAAAAGCAAGCAAGTAAGCAACCAACCAAGCAAAAGCTCTCTGTTACTTTAGTCACCAAATGAGAAATAAAGATCTAAATCTTTATCCCTTTGGATAATGAGGGCAGGCAGAGAGAGAGCAGCAAAAATGCATCATCAATGCATGCCTTGGGACAGTCAGTTCAGAGCTTATAGGTCAGGACTGGAGAGCAGACTAATGCTGGAAATGTTGCAGTTAGTGTCTGCCATAGATTGTCTCATCAGGAAGAAGTGAATGAGGCCTTCTGCAGAAAACTAGAAAAAGCTTCATATTTGCAGCTTCTCATGAGGAACCTGGACCACCTGCTATCAGCCTTCAGGATATCAGACCCCTGACACCCATAGGAAAAGTCTGGAGTAAGGAAAACCAACCTTCAGCAAAGGAGGATTAAGCTAGCAAACACTTAAACAAGTTGGACATACACAAGTCCATGGGACCTGATGGGATGTACCAACAAGTGCCGAGAGAACTGATTGATGTCATTGCAAGGTCACTCTTGATTATGTTCTGGGAAAGCTACCGTGTCCTTAAAAGGTAAAAGGCTAAGCAAAAATTCTGGGGGAAAAAAAAAAAAAAAGCAGCATTGTACTTCAGATGAGATTAATTTCAAGGACTGAAATTACTCTATCCAGAAGAAAGGAACCAATCTTAATGTGAAAATGTAATATTTCAAATGGAGAAAGTTGATGACTTAAAAATTAGTTTATTGATCCATGCCATGTTTATTCAAATTGTTCTCCTTTCATTTAAAGAAAAGTACTACTTTGCACAGGAGAAAGGGAATCCACCATTTTCCCTGAAGCTTTTGGAAGCTGTGTTTAGAACACTGGAGAGAGCATTTCGTTTGAATACTGTAAAGTACCAATGCCAGCTGTGATCCTGTCTGCTTAACTTAGAAATTTCAATTATGCCGAAATTTTGATATTGGCGAACTAGTTCCCAGTGATTCCCAGTGAAATCAATGGAGAGACACAGATGTCTTTGAAGATCTGTAAAGAAAGCTCTAGTTGTGTAATGAACGTTATTTCTATGTTTGGAAGAGATATGAGACAGTATTTTCCTGACTGAAATTAAAAATGTCAGTCATGAAATACACTGCTCTGAATGTTCATTTTAGGTCAAACCCCAGCTTTAACCATGGGTAGATAATTTCGTTTTGCCAGAATTCTGTTTATACAGTCTGCCTCTGATCTATGCCTTCATGTAAAAATATGAAGTTGCATCTGCCTTCTTTCTTTTATTTTACCCTGCAAAGAAATCTAGTCTTCCAGATTTATCCTTAATTTACTTCAAAATTTTGGGAAACCCGAGAACAGATTTGAAATTAATTTATTTATTTTTTTACCACCTTTCTTTCCAAAATTTTACATTATCAAATACTACTTTTTTGACTACATGATTATTCATCCAAAGAATAAGACAGAATAAGAAATCCAGTGTCCTGGAAATGAGTTAATGAGTTCATTGTTTCTCTGTCACTGAAGAGGAATAGGACCTTACAGAATAGATTTGTTTTCAATTGTGAAACTTTTTTTTTCCTGTTTGTTATCAAAATGGTATTGAAACAAAGAACAAGGAAACATTAACACCTCATTTACCCTAAAAAGAAATCGAAGTATTCAGTATAGCTGGGGAATCTGACTCAAGGGTTGGTTTTATGTACAGTATGTACGTATCTTAGTAAGTTACTATATTATAACACATAAACAAGGAAAAACAAGCAAGCAAGTAAACAAACAAACAAAACATAGTTTGAGAAACAAAAGCAGAAAATCCTATACAGAAAAATGGTAACCATGAAATGTGGAAGAACATACAGGATGTTCAAAGGAAAGATATACAGAGTGCCATGATCAATCTGAAAACTAATTTGAGAGGAGCAGGAAAGACCTTGGTTTAAGAAAAAGACCTGTTGACCAATGGGATTTCAATTTACTTGACAATTCAACCAAGAATATCCATTCTACAATCACTAAAGCAACATTTAGGCAGTTCAGGGTGGAATAAGACTACTTCTTTACTGTTCAATGAACAACAGGATCAGTGGCAAATGGAGAAATCATCTTAGGAAACAGACTCAGTGTAATAAAGTGTTAGGAGATGAAAATTTAAGGTCTACTGATATCATAAAGTCTAAAATACTCTGGAGAATATGGTGCATATAAAAAGCCAGAACTTGCCAAATCCACTGGAATCCATAAAGAGGTCTAAAGAAAATGCAGCTTTATTCTTAAATGCTTAAATTAGAACCCATTACTGTCAAAATGAAATTTAGGAAATTTTATTTACCTAAAAAGTAGTTGAAAGACATTGCAGTCCATGCTTGCAATAAAACTCTATCCTGACTGGAATGGTGAATGAATACAGATTTCAAGAGAATAAAATAGAAGAGTGGACAGAGATGTTAAAATACATGTCATTGTGATCTGATTTTTTTTTTTTTTAACTTCCCCCATAGTGCATAGTATTCCAGATGTGCTGAAAACAGGACATTTGATTCTAAACAGGCTAACACACTTTTTTTTTTTTTTTTTTTTTTTCTTAAAGGAAGAACCATGTTGAAACTGTTAGGTTATGCAATCAAAGGTTCAAGAAGGATTCACAAACAAGAAGGATCACGGAGGAAAAATAGAAATAATCTAATCAACGAGAGAAGTCACTGCCCTGGGCCCTCTGTCAGGTGTCTCAGAAACTTTCAGCCTCATGGATCATGAGTCAGCAGGAGCAGCTCTCCAGATCACAGAGGAGTATTGCTGTCTAGTGTTATGGAGCTAATGCTGAGATGCAAAGGAGCAGCATTTTTGGATTTCACCAGACTTAGCAGGGAACGTTAGGAGAGGAATAAAAGGCACAAAAAGGAGGGATCAAGGTGGTTTAGAGAGAAATAAACATAGGAAAATAGAGGAATAAAGAGATAAAAGAGGTCATTCATGTAAACGGATCCTGGTCAGTGCGCTTCTGTGGCTGTGCCCTGTACTTGATTCCCGCACTGTGTCCTGTCTCCTCATTAAACTCCATTTCTATTTTCTAACTTCTCTGCAGAGCCTGCGAGATCTGGTGGAGTCAACTGAGAAACCTTTTCGCATATATGTGTGTGGGTGTGTGCATGTGCATCTGCACATGAGGTAACCGAAAACCAGGGGACCTAGGGATGAGCTATTGAGGAGAGTGGCCATCTTCTTAATCAGCCAGAGAGGGGAAGATGATGAAGCCATTGATGTCATTCATGTTCATGTGAGTGACATATTTTCTTTCTGAGCTGATCCTTGTGGCCAGGTGTCTGTATACATATATATGTATTCTATATGTCTGTTTGCATCCATGCCTATAGGGAAGATGTGTTCAGCTTCACTTCTAGCTGGACCTGTGAAGAAGGAACTACAGCAGCCTTGCTTCCATCAGGCTACTGAACTCAGCAACTCCTAACAAAACCAAAAGATAAATATCACAAACATTAAGATGCTGTGGTGCTATTTATGGTAAAATTAACTTGTGCAGGAATATATATACCTGAATAAGTAGCTGTTTGTGCAGAAACAAGTGGTTTTTATATTTCCCTCCAAGATATTTCCACTAAATAATTAAAATATATGATCAGAAGAAAAACAGATCCATATCTCCCTAAAACATACAGAGTATTAGATAGTTTATACTTTCAGCCAGTTTGCTTGAATCTCATTCAGAACATACCTTGTTTTGTTTCTTTTTTTCTACAAAAGCTTAATGAAGACCTTTACAGATTTTTCCAATTATTTTAAAAAATGATGACTTTTTTTTTTTTTTTTTTTCCTAGAGCTGGTAAAGAACTGGAATCATTTCATTCCCATTCATTTTCAGAATCAAATTTGTATTACTGTTGATTTCAATACAATATATGCAAAGTTACTGAATTGAGTGGAACTATAAAATTACACCAAGGTTCATCCAAATTTTAAATACCTATTACTGACTGTGGCAAAATAGAGGAAGGAAAAAACAAGCCAAAGATGCTCGTCTTGATTGCATTTGCAAAGGCAGATTTTGTTGTTCCAGAAGACCAACTAGTATGTTGGATATTTCCCTTGAATTTACCTTTTGCATGAATGAAATTGAACTAAAATATGTTGATATTAAATGTGGCACCATAATAACAGAGAAACAGAAAAGGGAAGATATAAGCTTGTAGGAATGGTCAGGATTAATTGGAAGCTCTCTTTCTGAAATAACCCTGTAAGTTAAGAGGAACATTTAAGAAGACTTAACTCCATCTGAAGCTAAGCTGTTTATAAGAGGGAGGTCTTGAGGCTTCTAAATTAAATTTTAATTTTTCAGTCCTTAGACTTCCTCTTGCAAGCTCCCCATAAATCTTCATTTCCATCTTTTTTTTTTTTTTTTTTTTTTAATCTTTTAAACATTCTTCCGTTTCTCTCTCCTTCTTGGGTTGTCATGCACTCCTTTCCTCTATCATACATATTCAGTCTTTCATGATCCTAGTCTTCCTAACTCAAGAGTTCAATTTAGCTTGCCCTCTTTATCTTGTGTTATAGTTTATCCAGTCACTTCCCCACTATGTTGAAGAATCCTCTCAATGTGAGTGGATTGCGCCTCATATGAGTGCTTCCAACCTCGCTGGCTGTTTTCTGTAACCCATACTGAACCTGACTGCATAGTAATCACTCAAGAATGATCTTATCCGTTTTACAGAAATTATATAACTGCATAATTTAAATGGTAAAATGTTAAACAGCAGTAATTTGGGTTTCAAGACTTATGAGAAAACAAAAGCTTACCTTTAGATGTACTAGGAAAGTAAATTGTCACCTTGATCTAACTGACAGCTTAAAAAATAAAATTAATTTACAGCTTTTAATTTTGTAGCACAGAATTACAAATTAATGAAACATAATTTAAGTAGTTCAGAAACAGAGTAGAATGTGTGTTCAACGTAGCTTAGTTAGAAAGATCTAATGTTGGTTTGATCTTTACATGTCATTTTTACATAACAGTAAAATAATGAAGTCTAAACAGGCCAATACTGACTAATAACATGTCTAAGAAATCTTTGGAATTACTGCAGTAACAGAATAGTATAATTCTTACCTCACTGAGCTAAGTGATACTGTCTTGGCATTGAAGTGGTACAGTTACAATGATTCTGCGCTTGTGTATCTGTGTAAATTTAAGCCATAGTGACAGCTCCATGGCTTCAATATCTGATTCATTAATGGTTGGTTATATTACGTACGCTACTCTAAGTCTTTAAAATGTGGATATTTATCATGAAAGTTATCATTCAAGCCTACTTATATAGTGTAACAAAATATTTATTTTGAAGCACAGCATGCCATCTAGTGGAAACACGTTGCAAGAGGCACAGCAGTTAGAACTGGAAAAGATGGTGAAAAGCTAATCACCACCTCATCTGAGCTGAGCAGCATTCACTCACTATCCATTAGTGCTTTGATTAATGAACACCTGACATATTTGTGAATCTTCATTTCCAGCTAACTCCAGCCAAATATTTGAAATGGTATTTGAGGACTTGTTATAAATTATTCAAATGAATGGGTATTCAGCAGAACTATTTTGAAAGCTGTGCACGAAATATTAGAGTCTCTTAAATAAAAGCTAACTTTCAAGAGCAGGAGCCCAAGAGCTTAATTAACTGCTCACTGTGACACTGCAGAGTAATTTGCCCTCAACAAACAATTCCTGTGGTTTCAGGGTTTTTCCTTTCTTCATACTGGGACATAAAAGAAAATACTGGCAGTACTCCCTGTTCTTGCACTGATGTACAACAGCAAATTTTGAAAGAGAAATTTCAGAATCACAACACCACAGAATCACAGAATGGCTGAGGTTGGCAGGGACCTGTGAAGGACAAGTGGTCCTCTTCCTCCAAGTAGGGCCATCTAGAGCCAGTTGCCCAGGACCATGCCTAGATGACTTTCGAAGATCTCCAATGGTGGAGTCTCCGCAATCTGTATGGGCAACCTATGCCAGTGATTGATCACGCTCACAGCAAAAAGATGTTTCAGATGGAACATCCTGCATTTTTGCTTGTGTCCATTGCCTCTTGTCCTGTCACTGGGAACCACTGAGAAGAGCCTGTCTCTGTCTTCTTTAGACTCTCCTTCAGGTATTTATATATATAGAGGAGATCCCTCCTGGGCTTTATCCTCTGTAGGCTAAACAGTCCCAGGTCTTTCAGCCTTTCATCACAGGATCAATACCCCACTATCTTCACCATCTTTGTGGCCCTTTGTTGAACTCCTTCCACTAGGCCCATACCGCTCTTGTACGAGGGAGCCCAGAACTGGACACAATACTAGAGGTGTGGCCTTACCAGTGCTGAGTAGAGGGGAAGGATCACCTTCCTCCACATGCTGGCAGTCCTGTGCCTAATGAATTCATGGATACCACTAGTCTTCTTTGCCACAAGGATACACTGCTGTTTTATTTTTTACTTGGTGTCCAACAGGACTCCCTTGTCCTTTTCTGCAAATCTGCTTTCCAGCTGAGTGGCCTCAGTATACACTGGCACATTCATTTCAAAGAGGAAAAATATGTCAGCTTTGTTACCACATATTCTAATGTTATCATATATTCTGCTACATATTTAAAGGAATTATTAATTTATCTTTACTTTTTATTCCCACAAATCCATCTCAGACATGGGTTTCATAACTCTTCAAATGCACAGATCACTATGTGCATCACTTCATAGATTAAACACATAATAAATTCAGTCTGGTGAATGTCTGTTAACTAAGTGGGCATTCACTGATTTTGGTGGGACACCTAAGTCGTGACTCTCGTCTAGTGGCTTTCATTTTCAGAAATCTTTCTGTTGACGTGATCATACCAGCCATCCTCACACTGCTGAGTTAATAACTGAGCATTAAGGCATATCCAGGTGTGACAATATGCGGATGACTATTTTAACAGTGCTTAAGAAGACAGGGGAAGGACAGACAGTTGCATTCAACATATCTAGAGGAATTCAGCAAGAATTATTTCACCTACCATTACAGCAGAAAATACTGTTTTGAGAGCCTCACATTCTTACTCTTGGGTTTAGATGGTTCATATCAATCTAAGAGCATCTGTTTCTAAAAGAGAAGTCCTGCACTTGCTCCCAAAAGACACATAGGGGCAGGGCTGAATTATCTCTTTCCACATCAGTGTGGTTTAAACCGACCGAAACTAATTGTGAAACTGCTCCCCAGAGGCAAGCTGGCTGATGAGCAGTACCATTCATCTCAGATGCTCCCAGTGCTGGCTTACAGCCCCCACAGCATTGTGAATTCAGAGACCTCAAGTTTCCCATGCCTCTTGAGTGCTCACTGAAGAAGGAAAGCTCTTCTGAGGTTGCAAAGTCTCATCTTGGTTCCCAGCTCCTATTAAGATTCAAGACTATCCAAGAGCTATACAAAATACTCACATGAGGTGTGGCAGCATTTGCCACCCACCATTTTTCACACTGGTGCTCATACACTAATAACTGGATCACTTCAAACTAATAAATGTAATGAAATTCACCTGAAGGAATAAATAATTTATCAAAGGAATCTCAGAGTCTTTTGCTATTGTCTTTGACAACTCTTGGAGGACAGCTGGGGTTTGTAGAGAAGAAAAGGAAGAACATAGTAGGCAGCTTTAAAAAATGGGGGAGGGAGACGATAGACAGAGGGAACCAGCTTCTTGATCTTACAGGTTAATCTCAGATGCCAGAAGTGTCCTGGAAAAAAATAATCAACTGATCTAGTTATAGCCTTTGGAAAATGAAAGATCGTGTTAAGAACAAATCACATCAGAGCAATGCAATTTGAAAATAAATAAATAAATAAATAAATAAACAACAACAACAAGAAACAGTCCTTATGAGTAGAGAGAATTATAAGTCACTGTCACTTTCTAGCTTTTAGCATTGGCTCAGGTGACCTTTTAACAACACTTAGGACACATGGTGCAAAGCAAAGAAGAAATAATAGAGTGGGAGTAAAACTTGCCAGAAAATCCTACAGGATGACTAAATCACAGGTTAACCATCAAAATGACAGACAGTTTTGCACAGGGTTCTTCAGTCTATCTTTGACAGTTTCTAATCCTAACATAAATCAGTAAATGTCAAGTTGCAGCAGAAAGGGGGACAAGCACTGAGATGTATAAACATGAGTGTTGCTCATAATACTGAAAGAAAAACAAAAAAAAAACAAAAAAAAAAAGAAAAAAAATCTATTTTCCTCATAATCCAGAGGTTATGTGACAAGAACACACAGAAGTACAAGAAACATGACCTACAAAGAATGACTGTAGGTATGAGGACTATTTAGTCTGCAGAGGACTAAGGGCATAGTCTTTGCATGAATAAGGGTAGTTGTTGCTATGAAAAAGGGAATAATTTGTTCTCAGTGTCCACAGGGAATAAGAAAAACTTTTCCATTACAGGAAGTTCTTAAGGACAGATTTGACAAATATTTGATACTAACGGTATGGACATAGTTAATTAGAAAGTAAAGGAATCACTTATATGACTCTCAAGGTTAATTCTAGTTCTAATTTCTATGACTGTAGATGACAGACATATTGGCCAAACCATTAAGCAATTTTTCTGTGTCCAGAACTAAAATTGTCAGAGGTCTTGGGAAAAAATCAAAGACATTTCTGTTCCTGTATTACTTTGAAATTTAAGGAAGGAGAAAAGGCTCTCTATACTATCATTTTTTCTAAATTTTTTTCAGAGGAAATATGAGAAAAAAATTAATAAACCTTTGAATTGTACCATGACTGTCTCTTTGTACTTTTATTGAAGTTAAGGACACTTGTAATGTTTTTACAAATACTTTCAGTTCTCATTGTAAGTTCTGAACAATGAGTAGCTTTACTGTACTTTAAAAATTCTTGTTTGGAATAAATTAATCTGCCTCTTCCTGACCTTCCTCTCCCATGCCAACCCATTTTAGCCATATGTATAACATAACATATGAATCTGACTAAATGACACAACCATATATTTTGAAAAAGAGGAGGGAAAATAAATATCTCGAGAGTGGTTGTCAAGAGAATGGGACCAGACTCTTTTCAGTGGTGCCAAACAATAGGATGAGAGGCAATGGGCAGACTGAAGCACAGAAGGTTCCATCTAAACATGAGGAGAAACTTCTTTACTTTGAGGGTGCCAGAGCACTGGAACAGGCTGCCCGGAGAGGTTGTGGAGTCTCCTTCTTTGGAGACATTCAAAACCCACCTGGATGCATTCCTGTGCAATCTGCTCTAAGTAAATCTTCTTTAGCAGGTGGGTGGTACTAGATGATCTCCAGAGGTCTCTTCCAACCCTAACCATTCTGTGTTGTTCTGTGAACCTGGGAAAGATAAAAGAAAATAAGGTGAGACTTCAGATAGGGCTACTAAGATCCAAGAATTTCTGACTAGATATTTTCATGACAGGACTCTGGACATTACAGAACGCCTTTCCTACAAAAATGACAGTCTCAAAGTTGTATGAAGTTCTGGTTTGATTAGTTTCTTGTGACAATGAAGGACCTGTGAAGGACCTTGTGGCAGTGACTGTGTGGGTGTCTTGTGAGACAACAGCTCCTTTTGGGCTGGGGGTCAGGAGTGGCAGAGGCTGCCCATCAGGGCAGGGCCTGGCAGCCAGGGCCTGTCCCACCACCATGGGCAGGGTGGAGAGAGCCCTGAGGGTAGATGGACAGGAACAGTCAGGGCTATTAGTGCCTGCAAGGGTTGAAAGTGACCTTAAAAATGTTAGATATTGCATCCTTAATGATATGCTGACATGGCAATCATGGCTGTCAGGTATTGTCAAAGGAATATTATAAATATTTTCTCATTATTAAAGACTAAAAAACAAGGATTTTATCAAATAGTAACAAAAATAAAAATGAAAAGTATCCAGCACCAAACCCCCGTAAATTATACCATTTCTACAAACAAACAAAAAAAAAAAAAAAAATTTTTTTAATTAGGCAGCCTTCTTAAAATTCTAACCCTCTCTACCTCAAGGCCATCCAAAAGCTTCTAAGTGAGAGTTACAATGGTTTACCATGTGTTGCAGCATTAAAGGACAGATGCTACCAGAAAGTGTCTTTCTATTGTGTCGCCTCATCTATAATGTTGAAAGATTTTTCTAAATCAGTCCTTTAATTCTCACAAAAAGTACTGATTTCACTTGTTACCAACAATGTCACTTGAGTAGAAGAGCCTGACACTTAATTTTACAATGAAGAGCAACTATCTCTTGTTCTTTGCCCTGTGAAAACTTTGTGTAGTTCTGCTTTCTGTGCACAAGGAATTTGTGTGTTTCTATCTTATAGCTAACTTTACTCTTAAGTGCCAATTAATGTTAGAACTTTGTATGAATTTCACATAGCTTCATTTGTCAGTTTGTTTCCAATTTAAGGCTCTATCCTATCAGAGGCTCATTGGCTGCTGTATTTGCTGTATCTATAAAATCACACCTGTGTAGAAACAGCACCATATGTGGGTACAGATTTGCATTTAGGAGCAGGTGACAGAAGTGTTCTGACTGTTTTCTAGTGCCATGAGTATAACCACAGAACACTTGTGAGGTGGTATCTTCTCATACAAAAGATCACCACCAGATGAAAGTTCACTACTATAAAAATGGATATAAGAAGATACCTGTCTGCTGTGCTTTTATTTGGAAGAATATGCCGATACGCAGAATTGAAATTTGAGGTCAAATCACGTGGCCAGTATTGTAGTTCTGCTCAATCAATGAGATCAGAATTAGACTCATACAAATTACATGCCACATTGATTCAAATCATATGGGAAATGGTGTAAAAACTTTCATAACATAACATATTAAGTAAACTAGGATCACTTGCACCAAACAAATGAAAGAATCACAAGAGTTCGTTATGGCTTATTCTGTTTCTGTTGTCTTGGTATCTCACTGTTCTACAGGGCTGGCTGTACTGTACATAGAAAAGTTTCTAGCTTCATTCAAAAATGCAGGACTTACAAGTCTATGCAAACCTTGCCAAATGATGTATCACCTCAAGATAACTGTTTCTGTCCTTTTTTCTAATTTCTCTCAAAGGCCAGACTCATCAAACAGTGTAGTCTTCCAGCACGTCTGAAGGTCAGTAAGTTGAGATTAATTTGCATAGGACTGAGGAACAAATTCCGGAGAGAAGCAGAATGAGCTCCAACAATTTCCTTTTGACTTGTTCATACATTGGTTACTAATGCAAATTTTCGTCTCTCTCTCTCTGCCTTTCCCAGAAAACCTTTATATTTGGGAAAAAAACTTTCATGTGCAGATGGTGTTTGTGCTGATAAAGCTAACAAAAAAAAATAGCAAACAAAACAAATTGCCACAAGCCATCACAGCTGAGCATGCAAGTAACTGGCATTTGATGTATCTTACAGGGATACCATGTTTAAAGCTTGCAATAGCTTCCAGCATTTGAATAGTGGTCAAATGGAGGAAGAGTTTAAAAAAAAAAAATCACTCTAATTAATTAAAATTCATTAAATACACTCTTCATTTGAAGACAGCTTTAGAATCTTCTCAGTAATTAAATAATTTGAAAAGATGATAGGAGATGAAGGAGAGGGAAATAAGAGAACTGTAAAATTGGCAGCATCATTAACGTTATATTACGGTTGAAAATTATATACTCACATTATCCTGATAGGTCCCAAAGTGATAGGCTAAGCACAGTCGTGAGTTTCTGAATGAAGTGACTGTAACAAGAAAAAAAAAAGTCAACATCCATAGGTTATTTTGTTACAAGAGATTAACATATCATTCACCATGATTACATTTTTCAGGGCATATAATCACATGTATTTTTTAACAAGCATGTAAGTATTTTCATTTGCTGACCATCTGAGGGTAGAAATAAGAAAGATAAGAGACTGAGATACAAAATGTTGTAACTTTTGAAAATAATTACAAAGTTATTTTCATTTTTATCTTTGTTTCCCACTAAATCTTCCCCCCTTTTCCATCTCATATAGACATTTCTTACCCTTGTACACATCTAGACTAACTGTTCACCAGTGGATGAGTTTATTTAATGAACTAGAGATTCATTCCCCTATGTGCCATCTTTTTCTGACACCAAATCACGTTCATGTGAGTTGCCTGCAGGCTGTACACTTGCACTGCATTTATTATGGAACTTATGATGACATGATGATTTTTCCAGGCTCCAGCTGTAATGCATCTGGTGTTTATGGAGGTCAAAAGAGGCAGAAAACTGTGGTTTTGCTTTTTTTCCTGCCAGTTCATGTCTTTTTTTGACATAAAAGTTTCAACAGGTGTTATCCATTGTAATTAAAAAAAAAAAAAGAAAAAAAAAAGAAAAAAAAAGAAAACAAAGAAAACTTTACAGATGTGACCTCTTAGGGAAGGAAACTTGCTGCAAAAGCAAGTTCTACAGTGTTCTACATTCTGCTCCTGTAAACCTTTTCTGGTGAAACAAACATTGTCATAGTGCAGTCATATAGCTAGACAGACAGCCCCTGAAAAGATAGCTGCAAATAAAAAAAAGAACATATGCTTTATAGTACAGATATATTTTCAGGTAAACAGGAACTGAAGCATGCACATCTGTCTTTCTAATATGGAGGGAATATGATATTTAAATTTGAAATAACAGAGCTAGAAATAAAGAAAAATCATTTCCAGGGTAGAGGTCTGTTCACTTCCACTCAACGGTATCTTTTTATACCAGAAGAAAGATAGGTTCTTAAGAGGTTACCCTGTTTCTTCTGTCTTGCAGTTCACTTCTGAGCCAAGATGTCCAGTAATCTTAGCCTGAATAAATAGCTAAACAGAGCCATGTTCATGAGATGAGAAATCTACACAGACAGAACTGGATTGTTTTCTCTGAAGAGTTCTGTGATGAGGTGTTTGTAAAGCCATCACATCACTATGTCTCACAAAGATTATGTTGCAAGGAAAGTTTACAAATTGCTTTGTCATTTTCATGCCAAAGTTATATGAAAAGGAGATTTTGAAGAATCTGGTCATTCAAAAAATTAGCATGCAACATAAAATACATATTTTCACTGATCAAAGAAGCATGAAGGTGCTTCTACTGATCAACCCATGTTTTTTGCCTACCATATCTTCTTTAACATACAGTATCTAGCACAACTTTTCATATATTAGGCAAAAAATAAATGCTTTATAAAACCATTTTAACTGAAGAAAAAGCAGTTAGTTTAGGATATAGTTCTAAACTGCCAAGCTGACAAAATTGAAGATAACTTCTCTGTGTGCACCGGGCCAAAAGAATTACTTTTAAACGTTCTGATAGGGTCTCACCAAATCCAAATCAGGTTTCCAAAGAAAGTATTCCCTGGGTTGCTGGTTGGTTTGTCCCAGGGCTGGGAACACTGAAATGTGCTGCCTCTTACCCTGGGTTATACCCACCGCCTAGATGTATTATAGCAATGCCAGCGTCTGTGATTTAGGCGCAATAAAAGCTCCAGTTTTGATAATCCCTACTATGGAATAAAGACTCTAGGGTCTGCAAGACTCTAGGGTCTAAATAAAGTTCAGCTCTTGAGTTCTCAGCAATTACTCTGGGAGTCATATCTCTGGGTAACCTTCTCAAGGTTTTGAATTTTTAGACTGTATCTTAAAGAGCTGGGGCATGGAGACTAGGTTTCTTGAAAAAAAACTTTCAAGACTCATTAGTGCCAGAGCAGTATGAATGGTACTCTGGCTGCAAGAGGGCTTCTCAGTCCTCCTGCAGATGTTCAGTGAAACGGGAATTAGGCAAGCCCTTGAGGCTGCAGAGGCCTAGAAGCTTCCAGCCAAATTTGAGTTGAAATCTAATTCTAAGGAAACAGCATCCTCCACAAACTGGAAGTTCCTCCAGTTCTGAGTTGATCAACAGAGTAATGAGAAAGCAGTTAAAACACAATATCAGACTGTTTAGTACATAGAAAAATAAAGCCCAGAAAAAGATGCATACATTATTTTTTCAGTCATAGCATCTTACCATCAGGACATTCTGTAAAATAACTCTACCTTTCCCCATCTGCTGCAGCTAGCCAGGAATGTGAACTACAGGTTTAAACAGAGACTAGATACCTTTTTCTGCTTATGTTGTCATGTAACTCTTATTATGGGGCAATTTTTCTGGAGAGGTAATTTTCCACCTTTCTCCTCTTTTCCCATGCAATATCTTGCAGCTACCTTAGCAGCTCCTATAAACTGCTTTTTCTACACGTTTTCAGTATTCCACTAGTTGCAGGAACATCACCATTTTCTTTCCAGACATAGATCTCCTCCTGACAACAGGATTATCTGCCACGTACTATAGTTACTTGATTTCAAATGGAAGTTCACTTTTATCTTCTTTCCTTTCATACCTTTGCAGCCCTTAGAGCAACTAAAGCAATACAATTAGATGTTACTGGAGCTCCTGTTGCAGTGAAATCATCTGTGGTAGAATGCTATGCGGTACTGCTCTCAGAAAAAATGTCTCAGGAACAGCTTATAAATCTGTTGTCATTATTGAAATGAACTGATAATTCCACAATCATTCAGGATAAGTATTTTCTGGTGGTTTAGGTACCATTCGGCCATCACTGTCAGTACAACTTGGGGTATCAGAAATTGCTAAAGATTAGAGATTAACTGGCAGAGTTTAGAAAAGCCAACAACTTTATCTTTGTGCCTTGAATGGATTTCATGGAGAACAGGATCATTTGCACTGCAGAGTTACTTCTTTTTCATTTAAGATACTTCCTTTTAACTGAGACACAAATAGGCTGAGATGCACAGGTAAAGATGACACAGGCAAGCAACACAGCATGCCTAGAAGACTAAAACTTTATGTTTATTAAAACCAAAATATAATAAATGGGCAACATGGGGAAGTATACAATGTGACTACAAACACTAAAATTAAGACATCTAGCTGTATGTGTTCATGTGAACTAGATGTAAAAACTTCAAAGGCAAAGTCAAGGGAGATAAATGAAGAAATTCAGTTGCCAAAAACACATCTACAAAACCTGTCTGTGGGAAATACTCTAGATATCCCTTGTGGACTCCATCTCCCCTTCCTGAAGAACTTAAACATTTCATTTTTAATTATGATCACCTCAGGGTTCTTATTTTCATCTGTGAAACCAGGAAACAAGGATTATTTTCTTTTTTGTACCACTTTATATTTGTGTCTTTGAATTTTATCTAAGTTACTGATTCTGGCACAATTCTTCATAGTTTGCCATCATTCTCAGTATGGTGAATAGTTCTGGTATAAGCAAACTTTGTTTTTTCATTGATAACTATATTTTTCCAGGTCATGCATGAATATGCTTAATGACTTACATTCCAGAGCGCAGCTCTGGATAGAACTCCAGTTACAGGCTCCATCCTTGGAAAGACAAGATTATTTGGAAGGCAAACTTATTTGATTGGAAGGTCCCTTACAACCCAAATTATTCTATGATTCTATGATTTACCTGTACTCTCTAAATGAGTATTCAGCTTAGCTTTTATCTCCTGACTGCAAAGTTTCCTTAAATTCATTTAGTGAGGGATTAAGCCAAAACATTCTGAAGTCCCTTTATATCAATGGAATCATTCTTATTCATATCCTTCTAAAGAAGTCCAAGAGGTTTGTAAGATGGCATTTCCCTTTATGAAACCCCTGTTGACTCACATCTAAGTGGATCATATGTATGCCAGTGTCTACCAATTCTTCTATTGGAGTGATAGCATTATTGTACTAAACCATTTGCCCTACACAGATGTCAGGCTCAGTGTGATATAATTTCCTGCATTCCTCCATATTTTTCCTTCCCACACACACTGTCTTTTGGTACAAAGTTTTTAACAGAAGATTATATACTAGCACTAATACCTCAGCTACATAATGTCTGAATTTTCTTATATTCCTTAGCGATAACCAACTAACATACTTTTATTAGCAGAATATTTATGACTTAAAAATAAAAATACTGGGTTTTTAATGATGGATACATCACACTTTTACAAACTTCCAAACAAAATTTTCTAGAAAATTTTCTCCCTCTTTTCCTCCAACTTTATTAAAATATATAGTCAGATATTCCTATTTTTAAAACCAAATAGAAAGAATGAATTGTATTTTGGAAAAAAAAAAAAAAAAAAAAAAAGAGTTAGAAAAAGAAGTAATTACTGTATGTTAGCCTTAGACTTCCAGATTCCTTATGGAGGGTTTTCTTGTTCTGAGTTAAGACTAAAATTTAAATGACAGAAAACATGTGTCTTCTAGAAATAGAAAAGTCTATCAAAGTACGAAAGCAAAAATACATGCAGTTGAGTACTAAGTATTTTTCATCTTCTGGTAAAAAATAATAAGTTTTAATAAAAAGTTCTGAGAACAATGCTACTACAAGGCATGCTAAAGCAGGACAATTTCATAAAGTGACACATTTGAGAGAAGCTCACACTGACAACCTCATCACTATAAAAATATTCTAGAGTAAGGTAGATAATAAAAATAGTCTAGACTTATTTCAATAAATAGGAGACAGTTTAATCACATCTAAGTGGCTTAACTTACTGGTTGAGAATATTCAGTGCTAGAAGTCATAGGGCTTTTAAATTAGAGTGTTTAGAACCATGAAACCTGAGAATGGGTGCTCTGTATTACGAACTGTTGCCATATTCTATAGAGCATGGGTGTCAAACTCATTTTCACCTGAGGCCACATCAGCCTTGTGGTTGCCTTCAAAAGGCCGAATGTAATTTTAAGACTGTAAAAATTTAAGAGTAGTTACACTTATATAGTCCTAAAATTACATTTGTCCCTTTGAAACCAACTGTGAGGCTGATGTGGCCTCCAGTAAAAATGAGTTTAACACTCCTGATATAGAGTGTATGTTTTAAAAATTGACAATATTATAGTATTTGCAATTTGTCATACTTTCTTTATTCATTACTAAATTTCTTGAATATTCTCTTCTGTACTCTGGAGTACTGGCACTTCACCTCAAAGCTTAATCAGATAGAAAAATCCTGTAGTTATTCGGTTCTGCTTAAGGCTGCTGAGATCGCATAGTTAAGTTAGCATTTTAAGTTAGTCTAAATCCTCATTAACTTTTTCTACTTTATTTGGAGCCTAGGTTTATTTTTCTATAAGAACTGAAAAGGCAGACACTGAAGCTGAAAAAAAACTTCCTATTTTCAAGGTGCTCACACTTTCTACTTTGTGGATGAAACATTCTGTAGACCTTCTCTTACATTTAACTTGGGCTTCTGTACATTTCTTCCTGTCAGAAGCATCTAATTCTTGTCGACTTTCTATGCAAAACAGTGAATTCCTGCTCCAGGACTCTGTTGATCTTTACCTGTCCCACTTTCATGGGATGAATATGTGGGGTTTTTTTGTGAGAGACTGATGTTTTTTCTGCATCTTCTTCCTATTCCTGTTCTCTATTTTAAGGAAGATTCTTAAAGAATTTTTCCTTCCTGTGCATTAAGCAAAGTTTTACTCTTTCCTATCCAGGACTGGTGTACAAGTGCAGACAATTCTATGAGTGTTCACAAATCTAAATAAACACTTGTAGAATCAGATTAGTGTGCATTTCTGAGGACCTTCTTTATGTTTCACAATAACAAAGCAATGTCATTTTGGAGTGCAATATTTTTTTCTTTGCTTCATCAAAAACATATACACGTTGTTTACTCATCATTTATCACACAAAATACAAGATGAGGCCACACCAATGCTAGGTACAGCAAGATGATTACCTCTTTTGACTGGCTAGTTATGCTGTGTTTAATGCACCACAGAACGTGATTTGCCCTCATGGCTTCCAGAGTACAATGGGACGACTAAATAACTCTGTTTTCCTAGATTTTAAGTGATTAACTTTCAGTGTTCCCTATTGAACATGGAGGCTTTGTGTATTGTCCTTAGAGGATGGCCAAGTATGTATGGAGTCCTGGCACATACCAGTGAACTCTAGACCACACAGGCCACATACATAGTGAAAGGTTTTTGTGGTTTTTAAGTTCATCTGTGTTCAAATGTTATGTCAATATGGTTATCTGTGTTTAGGTTAGCTAAAAATTTGAAATTCTGACTGCATCTAGAAAAACATAGCTCTTTACTGCCTACAAGTAGGAAAAGGTCTTTAGCTTTTGAAAATTCTCTATGCTGTGAAATAGAATGCTACATATACATAATATTTATTTAATATTTAAAACAATCCCACTAATCCCACAGCATCAGCAACACAGGCCAAGTGACACCAAACTTCTGGCAACTGCTGGCACATCTAGCTGAGGCAGATGGACATCATGTAGAGAACTGTATACTCACACAAATTTTATTTTAAATTCCTCCTCTTTAATAGCAGCTTGTTTCAATGATTTCACATATATCCTTCAGGTGCTTTTTACTTTCCAGTCATTTTGTCTGACCTAAAATCTTTTCCCTTTCTGTGAAAAGAGAAGTTATTTAAAATGAAAAAGGTCATCCAAGTCTTTCTTATGCCCTGAATCATCAATTAGTTCTGCTCAGTTGCACCTCCTCAGTCTCAGTATTTTCTCCTGAGAGACTGTGCCAAGGTAAATGTTCAATAATAATTTGTATTTCTGTGTAGAATTTAGAATGTTCTTCATACTCAGATGCCAAAGGTTTTCTCTGAAACATCTAACTCCGTAAGGCCTCTCTGGATATTCATGCTGCGTAGTCTCAGTTTTCCAAATTACACTACTGCCCAGGGCATTCTTCCTAGTAATTTTCTCCCCAGACTCTCCTAAACCCCTGTCATACAAACAAATAAACAAAGAGTTTAACTTTTGTAGAATTTTTCTTGCTGTGTTGCAATCAGCTTTCAGGTTTTCCTGCTGCCCAGTATTTGGTACATTTTCCTTCCAAAGAAGTATCTTCTTTTTATTTATTTTTTTTTTTTTCCCCCCACCAAACACCTCCACCCACTTTATCCTCAGAGATTACAACTTCCAGATTCCTTAGTATTAAATCAACCAAGATAGTTAGAGGTGAGCTATTTTTAAAGAAACAGACTCTGATATTATGTCCCGAAGGAGTGTGTAGATGAGGTTCTTAGGGAGATGGTTTAAAGGTGGACTCAACAGTGCTAGGTTAACAGTTTGACTCAATGATCTTAAAGATCTTTTCCAACCAAAACAACTCTATGATTCTATGAAACACAAAACTAGAAGTCCAATAATTCATTGACTACAGTTTACGAGTGTCTGAGGCACAAATACTGACAACTCCAAGCTTATTGAATAAAAAAATATAAGACACGTAATAGGATAATGAAGTGTGAGTAAAATATGGCACAGCATAAAACAGAAAAGAGAAATGAAATACAGCTTGCTAAAGATTGCCTAGCACAACAGGATAAGGTGGTAACAGAAAAGAGGATATTTTTCATGTAAAGTGGCAATCAATACACCCATAACCTGAGAAAGTTTCTCCAAAAGCTGCTGAGCTGCTAATGGAAAAATTAGTAAGAAAACAAAGGTCTGCAAAGAATATAATAAATCAGGGCTCCAGGGTCCTGAAATACTTTTCATGCACAGAATGTAATAACATTTCATTTCCTACTTTTCTGACAGGAATGCCGGGCCAGCAGGATGATATAGAGTCATATAAGCCTTTCTGCTTCATTTCTGTACTGGATATTTAGTAATGCGTATTAAAATAGTCTACAGACACAAAAGAAAACAATATGTTCTGATTCAATATCCCTATTTTCTGTTCATAAATACTTCAAGACTCCTCATAGTGATGTGCCATTTTCTACAAATAATTATCTAAGGGTCATACATGTGTTTTTTTTTTTTTCTCTCTTGATTAAAAAATGGAACAGACTATTCAGTTCTGATTTGATACATAGAGTGAACTTACATGGCATAATGCAGTTAAATATCTAGATACCATGACATTGTTGATGGCACAATACAAAAATATTAAGTATTTCTATAAAAGGAGGTTGCCTAACTGTCTGTAAAACATGTAGTTTAATAATGTTGACTGAAGCCTGTGGCCCAAAACTCTTTTTCTAGGATGCTAAATGTTTTGGATCTGTTTCTGAGGCCTCTAATTCTCCCTCTACATTGTAAAAGTGGCTTATGCATCTAATTTAAAATACGGATGTGGCTATGGGACAGGAACCAGAAAGGTTTTGCAGTATTCAGTATTGCAGTAACCATATCCCTTTTTGGCTTAGACATTTGTCTAATGCTTAAGAGAAATATATCTAAGAACTTGAAACCAGTTTTCTTAGAAATCAATCTATTTTGAACCATGACTATAGCAAAGTGATTCCACCTATCCCAGTCTCCAGCCTTTGGTCTTCTGTGCATGTCCCATGCCATTTTTTGATAAAAACTGAGCTTTTTTTTTTCAACAAACAGAGCATCATGAAGATCTTCTCAAAAGTAAAATCTATGAAACTTAAAAACTGAATGCAAATAGTCCTTACCTCCAAATAATATGTTTTAACCTGTACCTTCCTCAGTATAATGACATATAGCTTTGATTGTTCTTATTTTTTTTTCCCTTAGTCTAAGCACTCTTAAAACATATGTGGTTTATGTCAAATAACATTTTGTATAGATCAATATAAACCATGGTTGGTAATTGCATATGGAACATTTATGCTATACTATTTGGCAAGGTCATGTCATTTAAGTATTTTATGATCATCAGTCATTTTCTTGAATGGTAAAACATAGAATCAGAATTGTTTGGATTGGAAGGGACATGAAAGACCATCTTGTTCCAGTCCCCCTACCACAGACAGGGACAACTTCCACTAGATCAGGTTTCTCAAAGCCCCATCCAGCCTATCCTTGAGCATTTACAGAGAGGGGCCATCCAGAATTTCTCTGGAAAACCTGTTCCACTGTCTCATCACTCTCATAGTAAATAACTTTCTCTTAATACCTAATCTAAATCTACCCTCTTTCAGTTGAAAACCATTACCCCCTGTCCTACCACTACACTCCCTGATAAAAAGCCTCTCCACATCTTTCTTTTAAGTCACCCCTAGGTACTGGAAGGCTGTTATAAGGTCTTCCCAGAGCCTTTTCTAGGCTAAACAACCCCAAGTCTCTCAGCTTGTCCTCATAGGGGAGGTGCTCCAGGCCCCTGATAATGTTTGTAGCATTCCTCTGGACTTGCTTGAGCAGATCCATATCTTCCTAATGCTGAGGGCCCCAGAGTTAAAGACAGTACTCCAGGTGGATCCTTACAAGACCAAAGTAGAGGGGCAGAATCATTTCCTTCGACCTGCTGGCCACATTTCTTTTGATGCAGCCCAGGATAAGGTTGTCTTTCTGGCCTGTGAGGTCACATTGCTGGCTCATATTCAGTTTTTCTTTCACCAATACCAGCAAGTCCTTCTCTGCAGGGCTGATTTTATTCCTTGTATCACCCAGCCTGTTTGAGATTGTCCTGACTGAGATGCAGGACCTTGAACTTGGCCTTATTGAACTTTATGAGGTTTATATGGGCCCATCCCTCTATCCTGTCAAGGTCTCTCTGTATGGCATCCCTTCTCTCTAGAGCATCAACCACATCACTCAGCTTGGTGACATCTGCAAAATTTCTCAGGGTGCACTCAATGCCACTGTCCATGCTCCTGTCAAAGATGTTAAATAATACTGGTCCCAATATGAATCCCTGAGGGACACCACTCATTCCTGGTCTTTACCCAGATATTGAGTCATTGACTGAAACTCTTTGAGTGCAGCCATCCAGCCAATTCTTTATTGGCCAGGCGGTCCACCCATCAAATCCATGTCTACATTTTAGAGACAAAGATGTTGCATGGGACAGTATCAAGTGCTTTGCACAAGTCCAGGTAGATGATGACAGTCATTCCCCCCTTATCCATCAGTGATGTAAACCCTCTGTAGAAGGCCACCAAATTTGTCAGGCACAATTTGTCCCTAGTGAAGCCAGGTTGGCTGTCACCAGTCACCTCCTTATTTACCATATGCCTTAGCATAGTTTCCAGGAGGATCTGCTCTGTGATCTTTTCAGTCACAAAGAAGATACTGACCGACCTGCAGTTCCCCAGGTCCCCCTTTTTTACCTTTCTGAAATTGGGAGTAATGTTTACCCTTTTCCATCATTAGGAACTTCACCAGTCTGCACCAACTTTTCAAATGTGATGGACAGTGGTTTAGTAACTTCATCTGCGAGTTTCTCCAGGACTCTTGGATGCATCTCATCAGGTTCCATGGACCTGTGCACATTCACTTCCTTTAAATGGTCTCAAGCCTGGTCTTCTCTTACAGTGAATGGTACTTCAGTCTTGTACTCCAGGTGGAGTAAAAATGCATCAGTATTTTTCCTCAAATTACTCTTGTAATAATGAATATGCACGTTCGATGCTGTAAATAAATTTCAAGTACCTAAGAATAGGCACATAAACATGAAGTATTAAAAATTAATGACAATAACAGCAAGAACCATTCAAGAAAAGAGTGGTCTAAATGTTACAAAATACAGTCTCTAGTTTTGGTACCTGAACTTTTGCTTCATTCATGATACTATCTGTGCATGAGCCAATATTGACCACTCAAAAAAGGCTATTTAGTGACTACAATAAAATTAATTTACAATGACAGTTGCATTTTACTATTTGGCCCAGAGGTATATTTGTTTTACTGAAATTAAGTATGAAAGGACATTGAAATCAAGGCATTTGTTTCACCTAAAGCTTTCAGTGTAAATATTTATGTAATTTTATTTTGTATAACAAAAAGAGAAAACACACAGGACTCCAGAAATCTCCTCAGCTGAAATGAACTGGAATCTGAGAGTGTATTAGGAAGCTATATGCCTGTCCTGTTCATCCTCTTCTGTGAGTACCTGCTTACAAGACCAGTGCTGAAGACAGGCTTTGGGGCTAGATGGACAAATGGACTGAACCAGTGTTTCTGTTCTTATGTTTCAACCCCATAAATTTCAGGAAAGTTTTCATTGTTCTATAAAAAAAGAGAGATGTTTGTACACATCTCTACTCTCATTTTCTCATGTCATTGCCTCACCAAACTTGATTCTTTCCAGTAGCCACCTGGGAATGAATTTCCTGCTGGGTTAATTACTCTAAAAGCTGACAAACCTGTCGACTGCCCTCACTGCGGCAGCTGTTCAGACATTCCATTATATATAACCCATGTAATTCTCCCCTGCTAACTTGCCAAACAGCATGCAGTTGGCTGAGAAAACAAGTCATGGCAATTGTTCCTTTATGACTGGCATGGATCACCTCCTCGGTACCTTAGATCACAAAAATAGCGTGTGTTTTTTAATTATATCGCCTGTGCACTCCTGTCTACATCAATACAGATAATAATGTTTCAGTCTTCTGGTAATGGAACAGGTAATAACACAGCTCCCACAAATATTCTTATACTACTTATTAATTCATACAGCAAAATATGCTAAACATTGTTATTTTGACCCAATTTTGATTCTTTTCATGTGTTTTTGATTCTCTCTCCAAGTAAATTGTGTAGAAGGAAATCACCATACAGTGGCTGAAGACAAAAGCTGGACTAAGTTGTAAAGTTTAGGATTAAATAAATACAATTACATGGTACCTTTTAGAAAACCATTTAAAAGAAATTCAAATATGCATAGGCATTAAAATACTCATGTACGGCATCCAAACAATGCTACCTGTGCCATAAAATAAGTATGATGTTAGAAGGTTATATTTATATATATTTTCAAAGGCTGAATTACATTACAAAAAAAAAAAAAAAACAAAAAACCATAACATAAAACAAACAAACAAAAGTTTTCCCTTTGGGATACTTCCTACTAAAATGTGAAATAGAAGTGCACTCTCGTTTCCATCCATGCTTTCACTGCATGTCTTTTTCATATTACATAGGTCTTGATATTTTACACTTGTCACTAGAAACAATCCACACATGAAATTGCTAAAATCCCTGTGGGGCTGACAGAAGTACCCATGCTTCAACATTTTCATGCATTTTTCAAAGAATCTCACTCTTCCAACTAGTTTAACAAAATCAGATGCTAATAATCCCTTTCATCTTAAATACTTATTCCAACCAAGAAAAACATCTTAAGCAGCAAAATGAAAACATTTACTTACAGTGTCTTAGAGTCTGTTAGCATTTGCATGTCTTCCTGCAGTCGTATGAATCAAGGGAAAATTATATTCTAACTAGTGCCTCTATAGCTTTAAATAAACTTTGTCCATAGAATGATGTACCATTAGTATTACAAAAGTCTTAGAATATCTCTAATAGCAGAAACTGCAGAGCATGAGAATGAATTACCCTACTTTTGTATATCCATTACTACAATGTAAAAATTCTTTTTCTCCTGATATTGTATCAATGGGGTGTTTTATTACAGCAAGGCTTCTTATATTACCTCAGGCTGTTAAAATGTTATTTTAACTTCTTTCAGAATAATGTCACAACCCGTCCATTAAAATTAACCGTTAGCATGTGAACTGCAAGCTGCTTAACAGCACAATCTCTTCTAGCTAATAAAGACCATTCCTCGTTTCCCAACCCCCCAAATGGTGAAGTGGACCATTGTAAGTCTGAACTCCGCATTAGAATGGTTTGCCTCATTTACAACTGTCACTGAGGGTCATCCAGAAGGCAACCTGCCTGAACTTTACCTTCACCCAGTAACCCTCAAAACCATCCATTATAGCACTCATCAAACTCAGAAGGAATGAAGCAGAATAGAAAGCTACTAGGCAAAAATGAAAGTTACAAAGAAACAAGAGTTTGCCACAACACTCTTTGTAGGATGATTTTTTTTTCACTTCTTTGAAAAAAGTGAAAGCAAGTAAGGCCCAGAAAAAGAATAATTAGTCTTCAGACCATTTTAGTCGAAACAGTGCTAAATACAGATAGGAAATAAACTATAAAAGGGCCTTGGGCACAAACAGAAAGGAGGTAATTATTTTATTACTCCCTTTCCTCCCTTTTAGTTGCCAAGATTACAACTGTATTTTATTGCACTGGCCAAGCAGTCACAGAAGTCAAGATGTCTGTTTGTGTTTCTGCAAGTATATCCAGGAGAAATTTGTCCTGGCAAGTGAGTCTATCAACTTCGACTAATGACATCCAGCAGGTCTTATTTCCTAAGGGAAGGATTAATTTCTCATTAATGACAATAGTAAAGATGATATCATAATTCATTATCCAGTTCACTGCCCAGGAAAAAGACTTAACAAAGGCAGTTTTCTTTCTCAGCATTGAAATGTAATTTTTTTCCTTGATTCAGACATGTAAAATCTGAATTCTTATGCTGTTGAGGGCATGAAAGTCACTCTGTCAAAATCCATTCTCTCAAGACAACCAATGCAAATACCACCACTTGGACTCATTAAAAGGACTCCAAAACCCTAGCCTTGTCCCAGTGAGAAGTTCACCAAGTCCAATGAGAACCAAAATAGAAGTCCTATTGCCAAAAGCTCATTCAAACACATCAGATACGTTCCTTTCCCTGCTCTCCACATGCCCATTGCAGCAGGAACTCTGGGAAGGCTTTACCTTTACAACTTCTGCCATGTAAAACTTCCTTTTGGCAACTCCAAGCAATTTATTTGACCCAGACTCTTGGTTATACCATCTTTCACAGTAAAGACTCCCAAACTACTTAAGAATAAGCAGCTGTTTGACAACGTAAAGCAAGGCTACTTGGCAGTTTAGGACAGGAAGTACAGAGAGTTGCCATATGCAGCTTTAAGAAATTGGGGCAATATCCAAACTGGAAAGGGGCCAAGACACTAGATCTAACAACTCTATTCCCACAGGCTCAGAGACATTTATTTCTTAATCCCTCAAATTTACTTTAATTGTGTGTAAGGAAATGTCTGTGTTAAAAGAAAAAAATAAGGGTTACAGTAGTTCTTTTACAGCTCTTTTTCTGCACATACCACTCAAATAAAGTTTCCTCCCCAGTATTACTCTTTCCAATTACTGATTGCTTCTAATCTGTTCCTGTTTCCTATAATTTTCTCAGTTACTCTGCCTCTCTTGACTCTACTTCATTAATTTACTGCTAGCTCTTCCTGCCTGCTGTTCCCCATTCTAACCCTTTAATCAGTACCTTCTGAAGTTGATTAAGGTACCAGAGAAACTTTGATTCTCACTGCCAGTTGACTGATAAAATATGGAATAGATAGATGTGATTGAACAGCTGTCTTCTCCTACCACTTAATTAATTATTTTTTCCTTCATTTATCCTTACAACTTTTGCAGTTTCACATAATACCATAATCTGTGCATTAAATCATTGTTCTGCTTGGTGATTACTTGGCAGACAATATGTTTTTAGAGGTCCTTATATAATAGATTTTAAATAACAAAAGAGTCCTTTCTTTGAGATTTTTGCCTTTTTCCACCACACTCAGCAACAACACAAGTAATCATCCAATTTTCTGGGAGTTGGGGAAAATCATATGTCTTAAATGTCTGCTTGTGTTAGCTTTTATTCTGGTTTTGCAAGATAATTTGAAGATGTAGTCTATAACATTTTATTCGAAGATAGCATTGTGATGCTGTGTATGAAAAAAATGATATTACTTTAAACACCATAAATTAATGAATTCCACTGAACAAAAGGCTTAAATATAGAATCTGTAGAATAGTAAAATTAAAATCCTAAGTTAGTTGAGCTTTTCAAAGTGAAACCAAAGAAATGGTCAAGCACTAATGAATTTGGGATGTTCATTTTTTTAAAAAAGTGTTCATTAGTTAGAATCTCATTTACTTTTGTGGAGAGATTTTTAAAAATCCCAATGACTTAGATTAACAGATGCAAGGAATACGCTGTAATCTCCACTGCAATAACCATATTTTGGCATTTCAGAGAGGTTTATATGCATTACACTGACGCAAGCTACCCTTCTCCAGTGTCCATATAAACATATATTTGCAAGACACTCTGAAGGGTACACTCTGTTGGGCTGAGTTCTGATTTCACTTCTGGCAATGGTGCATGCTTCAAAGGCTGTAGAGTATAATGTCAATTCAACATTACATAGCTGCTTCTGAAGAGGAAGTAACTCCTTAGAACAGGGTGTAGTCACCACAGATGTTTAGCCTGGAGGCTATGAGAGTCCCTGGAAAATAAATGAGCTATGGTTGGACAAGTCCTAATTCTGCATTTGCAGTGTTATTGTTTGAAATAAAAAGAATAGAAGCTCAGAATAGTTTACAAGCTAGCCTTAAAACAAAACTCTTGAATTACATGAGAAACTAGAATAAATGACACAAAATGACAGATTTTTCTTAAACAAATAAACAAAAACAATAGGTAAGGAAGGCAATGCAAAATGTGCTAAACAAACTAAACAAACACATTATTTCGATGTTAATCCAAAGTAAACCTTTGATCCAAGTACACTCCCCTCTTTTCATTATATAAAAAGAGGAGGTGAAAGTTTCTTTAGCTGAATTTTCAACTTCAAAATTTTTGCCAATCATCACTTTCATGCTCTGAGTCCCTTCAGGCTTCTTCACGTGACTGAAGTCTTTGCTTAGACAAAACGAACAAGATTTGATTAGATGAGAATACGTTTGACTAAGTTCACCTATCCCCTGTTTTTCACCTATTCACATTAGTTGTTGTAACTTCCCTATGGCAGGCTAAAAAGGGGTAGAAAAAATTGAAGAAAAAAAAGATAACAAGAAAATACTTTTAACATCTTATTCCATTTTACCTAATAACTTAATTGCTCATTCAAAACAGCTGGTTGCCATGCAACAGAAATGATGATTAGTGCAGCAAAACTAAGTGAATGTAGAAGACTTAAAGCATTTCACAGGAGAATGCAATCTGCAGGTAACTATTTTCTGTGTTAAAGAATTTCAGTTGGTAACTGTTTTTTTAATAGATTTAAGAGACTGAGAAATTAATTAAACACTGAGAGAGATTTCTGAAGGCCAATCTGCCACAGATTCCCAAATACTGTATACCAACTTTCCTAACAGAACTTAGATGTTAAATTACCTTTAGTATCTTTGACAGCCTGAGCCTAGAGATTTGTTCCTAATGCAATGATCTTATCTTTGTAAGAATATATTATTGAATAAAGGTATATTGAATAAAGAGTTAAATATTAATGGAAGCAGGTGGGTGCTCATCACTTGAAATAATTCAGCTTGTTTGCCAAGAAATCTAACTTTATGTTTTACTCTTTTTAATCTTACTTCTTACACCACTTGAAAAACTAAGATTTTAATAAATATTGCTGGTTTTTTATTCTTTTATATAATTCAGAAATGTACAGAGAGAAATAATTTTAAACTTGAGAATTTCAATTTGATGACAATATTATTACTTCTCATTCTTCACTAAGAGGAAGTAACAAGAACTATTTGCATATAAGCTTTGCCTTGCAAGATCGGTATTTTGACATTTGTATATCACAAATCCAGTAGTTTTAAACCAGGCATTCACCTGGAGTGGGATGCATTTCACTTAGTGTCAAGTGTCTAAAAATTAGAGGTCTTGGCCTGTGTTAGTTATCTTGATTCCACAGTTACCAGTGGAAGTATGTGTCACCCAAGATAAATTCATATCTTCTTTAAATAAATGTTCAAGACAGAAAAGATTAATCACAGAAACATAGAATCAGTTGAAAGAGACTTTAAAGATCATCAAGTCCAACCATTAACCTAGCACTGTCAAGTTCATCTCTAATCCATGTTCGTAAGAACCTCATCTACAGATCTTTTAAATATCTCCAGGGATGATAACTGTTAAACCTGTCGCAATGCTTGACAACCATTTCAGTGAACAATATTTCCCTAATATCAAATCTAAAGCTCCCCTGGTGCAACTTAAGGCCATTTCCTCTCTTCCTATTGCTTGCTACATGGGAAAAGAGACCACAACCCTCCATGCTACAACCTCCTTTCAGGTGGTTGTAGACAGCTATAAAATCTCCCCTCAGCCTCCTTTTCTCCAAGATAAACAACCCCAGTTCCCTTAGCCACTCCTAATAAGACTTGTGCTCAAGACCCCTCACCAGTTTGTCTTTCTTTGTCTTTCTGTGTAGGTTCCTGTCTCCTTCCAGTTACTGTAGAAATAGTACAAAAAAGTAGTTCAGGCTTCAGGCATACATTTTTGATGGTAAAGGTAGATATCTGGGGTCCCATTCAAAGATCCAGTCATTTAGGTAATATTAATATTTGTTTATAGGGAGTCTAATCTTGAGCTCTTGAGTAACTCAATATATTCAAAAGCTGCACTCAGTGTAGCGTTAGAAAACCAGATTGTGAGTGTGTGGGCATGAAAAAAAAAAAAAAAGAAAAAAAGAGTTAAACTGAAGGGACTCACTTTTGAAATTCTTCACATGGTACTTGGACTTTGCAGATTTCATTAATCTTATCTTTATTTTATTAAATAATTCTGTATAAATAACTAAATAATTACAGCCATGGACTGCTATAAATACAGTGGTATTATCTCTGTCAGTTTTATGGTGCTATTAAATATTTTTATTTTATCTAATGAAGTTGACAGTAGAATATAATATCAGAACTATTGCCCTTCCTTTCTCACCTCCCACTCTGTAAAGGAAAAATCAGTGTATGACAATTCTGAGTATGTTTTATAAGATAGTTATACTTGTGTTCAGGCTTCGTCTATTAGTGTTGACAGCCTGGAATATCTACTGGAGGGGCAGGTACTCTAGACTTATGTGAACAGTGAAGTACTGTGGTTTTTATTGCATAATTTAGGGCACATCTAAGGCATGCCTTCTTTAATACAGTAGATTCCTATACTTGAGGGTGTTCCAACCTACATTTCCCAGAGAGTGCCCTTTCCACTAGGCTTAATGACTCTGTAAGAAACTGAGTCTTTCATTGGGACTTTCAGACTGGTTAGGATTTTGTTTCCATGTCTAAATATGTAATTTCAATTTTAGCAGCAACAAAATGGGTAGAAAATGAAGTATTTAAAATAATTTTAACAGTTACTTGCACTGAGAAAATCTTATATTTACAATGTATAGAAAGTCTAGTTTATGGACAAATAATGCCTGCTATTTATAGGTGTTGTAGTTTAACTTCGTTAGGCAGCTAAGTCCCACACAGCTGCTCGCTCACTCGCAGCAGGATGAGAAAGTGTTGGAAGGGTAGGAGTGAGAAAAATCATGGGCTGAGACAAAGGCAGTTTAATAGGTAAAGCAAAAGCTGCATGCATAAGCAAAGCAAAGAAGGAATTAATTCCCTTCTTATCAGTGTGCAGATGTTTAGCCATTTCGAGGAAGGCAGGGCTTCATCACATGTAAATGTTACTTGAGAAGACAAATGCAATAATTTCGAATGTCCACCTTTCCACCTTATTTCCCCAGCTTTATATGCTGAGCATACACATCATATGGTATGGAATATCCCTTTGGTCAGTTGGGGTCAGCTGTCCTGGCTGTGTCTCATCCCAGTTTCTTGTGCACCACCAGCCTAAGGGCTGATGGGGCAGCATGAGAAGCAGAAAATCCCTTGATGCTGTGTAAGCACTGTTCAGCAATAACTGAAACATCCTTGTGTTATCAAAGCTGTTTTGGTCACAAATCTAAAAATACAGCACCATATGCAAGCTGCTGTGAAAAAAATAAGCTCTGTCCCAGCCAAAACCAGTTTAATAAGGAAGGGAATTCTCCTTACAGACTTCAGGACTTTGAATAAGCAATTTGATGGGTATGGTGTAGTAGTACACAAGCAGTATATACCATGGTACTAAGAATAAAAACTAGATGTATTAACTCTCTTTACAACCTCAGTGTTGGCACTCGCAATATTTTGTAGTTTGGTAGCAAGTACATTTTATCAGAAAGAATGGGTAGTGTTTAATTTACTAGTAATTTAAATACCTTGAAAATTACAACAAATTTTATTAAATGTAATAGTAAAGAAAAAATGGAAAATCAGAAAATCACAATATGTTTTTATTTGTAAAAATAGTCCTATTGGTATGCCTTAATCTGCACATGAACAAAAACGTAGAAGACAACTTTTTACTGTGTAATTCATACACTGCAAAAATGTACGAATATTCTTTTTGTTGTAATGTACACTTTTTGGTTTATATATATTTGCGTTAAATTTATTTTTAAGAAGCAGAGGTGGAAAAGCCTTCTGACTTTACCATTATGAAAGGATATTGATCTCTCTATATACATCCACTTCTACACAGCTCTTAAACAATTCGCTATTATCCACTGAATTCAACAGTCTACATTTATGTGTGTGTAAGTGCATATGTGTGCACATGTACATACATATTCCTGTATTCTCTTTACATTAAATATCAAGATTCAGTCACAGTTTTAACTTCTTTTGTGTGTACAGGGAAGTACAATCACTTTCAGCTTCATCTTTTATTTTCTTCTTGAGGAAACAAAGCTGAATCTTCTAAAGTTTAAAATTATGGGGCATTGTTTGTTTATTTGCTCTGTGTTAAGCGGCTGGAAGACACAGTCAGTCAATAGTCTCAGGAGGTTTGCAGATGTTCATTTAAAGGCATTATTAAGAAAACTAGCAGATGTATTCTCTGGCAAACAGCTCAAATTGCTGTGACCTTCTGTCCCTCAGAAAGATAATTTACTAAATAATGAGGTGAATAAGACCTGTTATGAAAAAGTGGTTACATTTAGCTGCAAAAGAATGTTACTGCAATCAGTACACTGTCCGGGTGCAATGAGAAACAAAGCAAAATACTTTTCCTGCAAGACCATATCCTGTATGGAACTAAACAACTGCTATCCCCAAGGCTCTCTTAGTGCCATGCAAGCAAAGATAATGTGTGTCTCACAGGGTAAATCATTCCATGGACAAAGGAGAAAATTACACTTTAGTTTAGACCAGGTTGACTTGTGGTCACTGGTATTAGTACTACTGGTTTTATGGGTGGCATAATCCTTATTGTGCTAAAGAAGACAGCAGGGAAGGGTGAAGACAAAGATTCAACATTATGCTGCTAGATGGCAATACCCACATAAAATGTAGATATATAACCTCAGATGATTACTCTTCTTTCCTTTTGTCAGTATAGAATGCAGTTGTCTTCAAGAGGACATTTACATTTCACTGCTGGTATTGGGAAGTAAAGGCAACGATTTGTCTTTACTGTGAAGAAGGTGAAAGATCACCAGCTCAAATTTAGGCATTGACAGTCTAGACGTCTGGGGCCTGATTTGGTTAGCTAAACATTGGCATCTACTGCGATCTGAGAGGTTGAAGTTAGAGATATTTGTGTGAGGATGACAGATATAACATATGATTTGTAGAAGATCTAGGCCTTTCTGAAGTGACAGCTTGAAGCCAGGCTGTTTTGCAAAAGAATCCTACATGGCACTCTTATTATTTGGACTTAGTTTGAGAACAAGAGAAAACACAGAGATGTTTTTAATTTCTCTGGTCTGAGACACTAGATAAATGAATCAAGTCCCTGAAGTTATGTGATATTAATACCACCCACTCTGGTCTAGATTTTGATTGAAAATACATGCCAATAGGGTCTAAAACTTTTCAATGTTACAAGTGTTTCGCCACTGTCAGGGCCAGAGAATCTGTTGCTATGAAATACCCATTAATTTGCACCCTTAGTAATCAGCTTTAGTAATCCATAATGCACATTAACCAAGCACTCTGTAAGTGATTGTTCAGGCATGCTAAAAATGCAACATTTCCTCATTATGTGGTTACATTAGTGAGTTCTTATGACATTCTTTTTTCTATTGCTACCCCATAAGCACTCAACTTAAAGGTAATAAACTAATTTTGCATTTTGAGAGCTAGAATTTCAGCTGGCTTATATAAATATAATTTCACCGGAGCTAATGGAGTTTTCAAAGTTTACACCAATTGAGACTTGACACAGAATGAGGTTATGCAATACATTTGACCAGTACAGCTTGATACTTTTGGTATGAGTACTTAATTTGGTCAAGTGAGCACAGCAAAAGTCAAACTTTCCAATACTAATGAGCTTTTTATTTTCTTTGGACTGTGGTTACAGAATGACTTATGAGGTTCAGTCTTCTACACCTGTCTGTCTTTCCTTCTTGTTGGGCTCCTGATGAGTACTAAGAACCAACAGTCAAGCTTTCCCACAAGAATTGCTTAACTCATGTCTTCTGGCTGGATACTCAGGCTTTCGTCTAAGTTCTCCACCTCCCTGGCTGGCCTCTTTTGCCACGGGGTTGTCTTGGCTGTCTGCCCTCATTATTTTTTCTCTCTGTTTCACCTCTGCTCTCTGCTGTATGATGTTCTCTTCTCTTAACTGCTGAGGAGATCTCTTTCTAAAACTTCCTCCTAGTTCTATTTCTCAAACTGATGACTGAGTATAATCATTTATTTCATCTCCTTCTCAGCATGTCCCTTGACAGGGAGCAGCCAAAGGTCAGAGGGAACATATTGAGAGAGGGATGCATTATTATCAGCTGGCCCAACACTAAAATGTGGCAACAACAATATTTGCTCTCAGTCTTCCTGGGCTTTGAAAGCTTTGAGAAGAGAATAGGATAACTGGCAGAAGTTAGGTAGGGAGGTAGAAGGGAAATAAAAACAGAGATCTCTGAAGAAAGGGACTTAGACATAGAAGAACAGCATAGTGTCTATCAACATATAGATGAAGTGCAGGCAACTAAAGATAATTCAACTAAGAAAAGTTGATATATACTGAAGTAAAAAAAAAAAAAAAAAAAAAAAAAAATCTCAGAATAAATACATTTCCTTTACTCTTTTCCTTTGTTAGGATATACACTAATTAATGAAAAGCTTCCAGTTTAGTTAAACTCAACTTTACAAGTGGAAAAACTGATACTGAACTTGACATTGGTGACATTTTTTTTTTTTTTTTTTTTTTTTAAAATTAGTCTATAAACAGTCTAGAAGTCAACACAATGAGATAGGTTGTGAACTACCACTAGAACCTTTGAAATGTCCTGTTAGCAAACTGGGAAGTAAATAGAATGCAACTGCACCCTGGGAAGGAAGAATGCACTGGGTTGTATTTCATTTTGTCATCTGTCTGAAACAGACAGAAACAGAGGCTATTTTGCATCTCACAAACCTTGTTGGAACCAGGGATAACTTCACTAAAGTCAGTTTAAAAGTCCCAGTATAAAAATAATGTGAAAAGGCAATACAAAGTTGTCTAAGACCTTTAATATAGATGGATGATTCTTCAGTGCTGGAGTCTGGTGGTGTCTTTGACAGCTGTCTGTGCTGAACGCAAAGTGTGTATACATTAGCTACCAAATTAGAAATATCCAGTCATTTGTGAGGGCGTGTGTGTGTTTGATAATGATTCCAACAAGTGATTAGCTAGATGATTCTGGTACATCTGTAGTTCTCCTGTAGCTGAATGTTTGTTAGAAAAACCAAAGAAAAGTAGAAAAGTATTACTAAAGTAATCAAGGAGCATGAGAAATGGAAGAAGCATATGAAATAGGAATGTGCTAGGGCGAGTATGCAAAGGCAAGAGTTCACAACAGGGCTCACAGTCATTCAAGACTCATATAATCAATAAATATGAGAAACATACAAAGGTATTCATTAGCAGAAACAACTAAAGCTTTGATACTGCATTTGTTCAATATTTGAAATTCCCCATAGGGAGAATTTTGACTTTTTTTTTTTTTTTCAGTGGGACAGAGTACTCACGGAGGGTGAAATATCACAGCAGTGACTTTCTAGATATGATTAATTTAAAGTATTTTAATGAAAACAAAAGATATCATGCTCCTCATAATGTTTATTACTTTAGAGTTCATGCTGGATCCAATAACATTTTTTAGCTCAAATACACGTATATATTATTGGCCAGAAAAACAGATCAAATTAATCACCATTAATGTTTCTAATCATGGTGTTTGAGCTTATGCCAAAATCAAAATATGTTTTAAGTAAGAAACACATAAACATTATTTAATTTCTTTAATTCATAAAATCTAGCTTAAATACACCTTTTACAGTTACAGCTTCAGATAACATCCGTGTTTAATTCTTACTTCATGCACTAGAGGGTTCCCTTTCCCTCCTGTTATGAAGAAGTTACTAAATAGTTTAACATATATATTTAGGCTAGCAGGAAAAATCTTGGAGTGTGTTTTTGATTTGCTGCTATTTTAGGTAGAGGAATTTATTTAGCACATTAAGCTTTCACTATGTGAAGGATTTACTCTATAATCCTGTCTTCAATAGAAGGATATTTAATATTATCCTGTCTTCTGAATCTGTTCATTTACAGATATAAAGGTTTCAAAATTATTGTGCAGTATGTGAATGATATTTACTACAATGAATCATATTTTTATACACTTATTTGTGGATATCTCTTTTGCACAAAATCCCAAACCAAAATACAGGTACACTATTATGGTGTTATAATAAAGGTATAGTAAAGTAAAATACATAGGGATAAACAAATATGGCAGAGCAAATAAGATATTTTCCTGATTTTCAAATAAGAATTAAAATAAGGTGAATGTAAATTTTAAAACAGTGTGACATTGTATTTTCTTTTTAAAATGTGAAAAAACTAATGCATCCAACTACATGTTCTATGGTATTAAATTTATTCACATTTATTATATAATGCAGCAGAGACTTCGTTTGCTTGTTTGCATAATAATGTCACCAGGGCTATGAGATGCCTGTTAAGGGTGAGACTAACTTCTGTTTAATTATTGACTTTACCATCTCAGAAGTTTCTGTCTTACATGCAGAACAAACATGGCAGTAAACAGAATAATTTCTGAGAAGGACTAGGGAAAATGGTAAAACTTTAAAAATGTGTTACATTTGTCCAGTATCTTGCCCTCTTCTAATAATAACAATAGCAAGTTCCACTCAAAACTTCTTTTGAATCAAAACTGAAATATTCTTGCATTAATTACAGTAAGAGAATAAATTGTAGTGTAATCTTCCTTTAAATTAAACCTGCCCCTCTTTCTAGCTGTTTCTGTCTGCATCTTTTTCCATGCATTGAAGTCCAGGGTAATCTAAGTAGAACTCAATGACAGACTAGAGGCATATATTAGATATCTATGCATAAACATCAAATCAGTAGAGACCTAGCTAATATAGTAGAAGATACAGACAGCTATTCAGTTGACAAAATCTAGGTGTCTTTGTTTGGGTGAGCTGAATATCTCTCCAGACCCTACTGTCTTTTTTAATTAGATTTCCATTTTGACCATAGAGGGAGCTAGCCATTACACACTACACAGGCACATATAGTCATGGATCTACAGACAAGACCTGAACCATCTTCCTAAAGTGTTTAAAGATAAATTCTTTTTACCTGTCTAATTTCAGTTAGGAAATAATATTATGGGCTTAATTCAGTTACACATAATATATCAATGCCATTGGTCCAGGTATCCAAGACTTACCTATTAGACTGAGCAACAGCATGCTCTGCAGTGAGAGTGTCTTTCATCTATCCCTTGCTGGAATATAGAAATCCCTACATTCAGAGAACACAAAAAAGTCCCTTTGTATGCAAACCATGATGCACTGAAAGAAGGTTGCTGCCCTCAAAATCTTCATCCTAATAAAGGCTTTAACGGTGCCTTCTCTAGACCTGCACACTGATAAGCATGCCTGAGTACTGTAATGTTGTGATAGTCAAAATAATTCCCATGACATCATAACTACAAAACATAACTTCTCTTTATTGTTTACATAAGTATGTGGCAAATGAAATCACAAAGCATTGAAGAAAAACAAATTTTCTTAAACAAATAAGATACATAGCTACAGCTGAGCATAGCTATTGTTCATTTATAGACTAAAAACTGGTGGTACAACCCAGTGTAGCTTTCCATCATTGCTAAGTCTGATTAACTTGCCTCTGCACTTAGAATTGCTCCAGCTAAACTGACATGGTAATTTACTAAGCTAATGCCAGATGTTTGTGCTTGTCAGTTCTACCTTACCATTTAAAAAAGAAGTCTTTGCTAGTTTAGTTTGTGCCTAACTTCTTAATCTTAACTCCTATCTTATTACTTTAAATGTGTGTTCACATGATTGCAAGCAATACATTTATTGCAATTTAACAAGTTACCATTTGTCAATTGATCAGCTTAATCATGATTTTTAACGTTCAAAATGGTTAATGTGCTTAGCTCCATTTAAAAAAAAAAAAAAAAAAAAAGGTATCTAATTTCATTTGCAGCAAGGCACGAAAGGTTTGAGAAAAGAAGGTACACATATGTTAATTACCTTGGCTCAATTCACAGCAGATAATTTGATAAGCAGCAGTAATTTGATCAGCTGAAATAGTCTGAACATATTCTGAAACCCTGTAGACAGACACAAATCTTTCTGGGAATGTGGTTTGTGGAAAAATTGTCCCCAGCTGTACATTTGGTCTCTCTCTTGAAGGTTACCCAACACTAGAGCAGAGCCAGTTATGTGTATGTTGTTTGTACTCCTCTTTTGCCTTAGTACAAAGACAAAGGTCTTTCTTTAAATAAATATCTACATTGTCAGCTTTTCTGGTGGGTTTTACTTGGTGCTTTACTTCAAAAAAGCAAGAAAACTAGCTTCAGAAAGCCTATATAGCACTGGTGATGAGTAAGTTATATGGAACAGCATGTTTTCTGAAAAAATGAGAGCCATATGCAAGTAATTTGTTAAAGCAAGAATAAAGAAAAGATAAGGTATGAACTGATCCTGACATCATCTGGAAAGTCTGATTCCCTGCATACATAGTATTGCACTACTGACGAAGTAGCTTGTTGGAGATTTTAATTTTTGTCTGAAAATACTCATCAAAGCCTGAAGAATCATATTTGATGTGATAGAAAACAGAATGGCAAAGGAAATTATATCTTATTTTCTAATTTGTTAATATAAACAGGACAGTGTCAAATTTCAGGCATTACCTACCAAGTCAAAATTCAGGTCATCAGCCCACTGATGGCTGGATAGCCTCACATCCACAGGCATGCCACATTCACACTGTAAACATACATTATGAATTTGTTCATGCGTGTGCGTGTGCATATTGACATTAAGGAATGTACCTATATCCATGCTTATATTCAGCTATTCATGGGTATGCAATTCACTATATTAATGGATTTATTTCATCATTATCCTTTCCCCATTCTCCTTGGTCCCAGCTGATATTTACCAAACAGAATACCTTTAACAAAATAACATCAAAAGAATGTAGTTATTAATACCTTAAAATTACAAATTTATACAGTAGAAATTATTTTATTATGAGTGTCATTAAGTTTTTGTTGTTTTTTTTTTTTAAGGAAACATAAAAACCCCCATTTTGTGCCTTGTACATGGAGATACATTCCTCTGAAAAGAACGAAAGAATTGAAAGAAAAGAAAAAAAAATCATGTTATCGCATTCCGTTACCATCTCTACTATAAAACATGTTTAGCAGCAGTGAATATTTTTTCAATATTTGAAATATTAGCCTGTGTGAAAGTGAAGGAAGTTTTGAACTATATAATCTTTTGTTATGCCAAAATTTATAAAGGTGTACTTAAAGAACATGTACTGATTTTCTAAATGTAAAAAACAGTGTACTTTCAATACTACTGATGTGCAGAGTGAAGTGCCATTCCCTTTGGGAGTCATCAAGTTTCTGAGTATGTCCAGTTTAACAGGAAGATCACCTTAGAGTGCTTCACATATTTTAGAAGTGCTTTAGCCTAAAAGCAATAAAGCTAGCCAGCCTGCCCTCTACAACATATTCTTAAGAGTACATTTTCAAAAGGCAGCATAAATTTAGCTTGTGATCACGTGTTTGGTGGTTTTGTGTGCCCAACCTTTATTTGACAATCACCTGTAACGTTTTTAGTATGTATTACAACTGGTTTCTATTATAAACACAATGATCCAGGATATCAGCTGGTTTAAATCAGTTTTGCTCTACTGGACTCAGTAAACAAATATTGATTTCAATGGAGGTATGCTGATTTTTATTTCCAGAAGTCTTCTTCCATTGTGTAGAAATATTATTTATTATTACAACAAATTGTGTTAGCACTTCATTTGGTCTGAAGAACCCTTCACTAATAATGGCACTTTTTCTTATTGGTGACACTTTTAATCAAACTTTAGTGTGTATCACAAATCTATGCTAATTGAAGAGGTGTACATGAGGTTATGCTACTTTCAATTATCTCATTTAAAACTTTCATAGTTCCTTAGGGTAATAAGCACTTCATATATAACTGTAAGGTTATACTCTATAGCACACCACTGACAATATCTCATCTTAGATAAAAAGGATTCCACCTAACTAATTATTTTCCAGACTTTTCTGAATCATGAAGTTTTACTGAAGTGAGTGTGCAGTCACACAGTATCATTTGACTTGAGCACTGTAGCAGATCTTAAATATTTCAAAAAGCTTTGCAAGTCACTATTCAGAAAGTTTTGGCCCAGAGAAACAATGTCCAACAAGATCTCTAAGTCTTGCATAAAAATATCTATATAATAAAGAGATATTTCAGAAAACTAAGGAAAAAAGGCAGATCTGAGAATTATTTGCAGGGAAGAAAGAGAATCTCCCTGTGATCCACTGTCAGGCCATTTGATGAGTTCAGTGCATTGGCCTAGAAGCTCTCTCTTCTCTCAAAGCCACAGCTTTTCATTCCACAGCAATGCTCACATACACACATCCTCAAAAAGACAAGAGCATGCAATTTTAGCATTGGGCCTCACTGGAAGTGCCCATAGTACGAATGTAGCTCATTGTAGATCACACATCACAATATGCTTATCAAACTAGTTAGACACAAAGGAAAGGGTCTTAGGCAAGAAACCATTAGGAGTGACAAACTTTTACACCAAATAGCTCTTGTTTAACAACAGGGTAGTAGATCAGGGTATCTGGCTCAGTTTGTTTGCAAGGAAGAAAAACCAATATATATCAATTTTCCATTTTTTTATTCATGCGCTTTTGTATTACTTATAAGGTAACAAAGGTGGATTTTGCTCTAAAACTGCATTCTTCTGACACTGACCTCTTGTCTGCACTGAAATTCCCAATTACAGGTGTAATCAGATATTGTGTTGTAGAAGCATATACATATTTCTAAAATAGATAATAGTAAAGGTACAGCTAAATGCTATCATGATGTTAAGAACTGGTACAAACAAAACAAAAAGCAAATATAGCTGCACCAATGAGCCTTTAAGTTATCTGAATATTAAAGAAGATGAGAAATATATGTAACTAAGTTTAGATGCGGAGGAAAAGCATGAGAACTGAAGGATGAAGCTAAAAAAGGACTAAGGCAAAAACTAAGTTACAAACAAGTGACTTATTAAGGAAAGAATGGCTCATGGAATATTTCAACAACTTGGTTCATTGTCAGTAAGTAATCACTCATGAAATCCATCCTCTGGCTCTAAAGAATCCACTAAATACAACATCCAGAATATTAGTGCTCTTCTTTGGATACTAAGGAAGACATGATTATATTTAAAAGAACATAAGGAAAGCTATATAAATGAAAAGGATAATCAAAAGTAAAAAAAAGATCAATTCTAGAACTCACAGATACAATGGAATAACTTAATGAACAGTCACTTTGCTAACACCTCAGTAATAATAAGGCAACCAGAGACAGACCATCGATAGAAAGCAACAGCCGTGTATAATGTGTATCATTTCCTTTCTAGATGCTCTAATAGGTCTGTTGTATATAGGTGATTCAGTAGACCTGATATATATAACAACACTTCGTTTAGAATTCCATATCAGAAGTAAAATTTTGAAAGTAAAAATGCTGAAAAAAATACACAAATAATAGTTATTAACAGTCAAATTGTGAAGATACATCAAGGAAGATCCTAAAGGTACCATTCAGAATCATAGAATCATTTTGTTTGGAAGAGACCCTCAGGGTCGTTGAGTCCAAGCATAACCTAGCTCTGGCACTAAATGATGTCCCTAAGAACCTCATCTAAATGCCTTTTAAACACCTTAACGAATGGTGGCTCCACCATTTCCCTGGGCAGTCTGTTCCAATGCCTGACAAACCTTTCTGTGAAGAATTTTTACCATTTCCTTGTCCACCAAACAGTCCACCCATCAAATACATATCTGTCCAATTTAGAGAGAAGGCTGCTGTGGAGGACCATGTCAAAGACTTCACAGAGGTCCAGATAGACAACATCTGTAGCCCTTCCTTTATCCACTGATGTAGTTACTCCATTGTAGAAGGCCACTAGGTTGGTGAGGCAGGACTTGCTCTTGGTGAAACTGTGCTGGCTGTCCTGAATCACCTCCCTGTCCTCCATGTGCCTAGCTTCTAGGAGGGTCTATTCCACAATCTTCCCAGATAACACTGAGAAAAAGATTAAACTATATGCTACAGGATGTTCTGATTAGCTGATTTTCGTTGCCTTGAAAATATTCAGCTGTAACTGTGAAAAAGCCCAACGATCTAAAGTACTGACCTAAGAAAACAGAATATATAGACAGGGCTAGATAGTTACCGACTTCCTTCCACACCAGACTCCACGTCAAGAGCAAAATATGTTACCAGTTTTGACAGCGAATCTGGATACCATCGAATTAAGAAAGAAAGAAAGAAAAAAAAAAAGTAGCTGAAGATTAAGAGCAAAAAAACATATTTATGACACTCTGTCAATTATTTCAGTCCTCTAGAATGCTTTTCAAATTGTGAGTGCATGAGGGACTTTTCAGAAGGCACTAGCTGATCTAAGCCACATTTTGAGAATTTTAAACATCCTCACGTATTTAGATGACTTCATTTGTTTCCATAAAACATCGGAAGAACATCTGGCAGGAGCGGAAAGGCTTCTAAAGCTTTTTAAGGAGTAATGGTTTAAACTTCAGAAAAACAAATGTGAGTTTCTGAGGGATCACATTACCTTGTAAGGATATGCATGTCCTGAAGACAGACAGAAGCCTCAGTCACAGAAACTGGATATTAAGAAATATTGTATAGTTCCTGGAAACATAGATGTAAAATCTTGTCCTGATTCTCAAGGATACTTACACAAAATTTTCCAAAAAAGCCAACTAAAAGCAGCTTTGTCATGATACAAAAACATGAGAATATTTTTTATTTCCTGAAGTTTTAAATACATTTTTGTTTAAATTCCTTAAAATACAGCAGCTTGTAGAAACTTGTGTTTCCTCAGAAATTAATGTCACACTATTAGGGGAATAAATCAATAACGTGCTGAATAACACCTTTTTAAGATTTTAAAAATGTGTAGCAAAATTAAATACTCAAATTTATCTTCTGATCTTTGAGTCGGCCTCAAAGAGATACTCACTAAGAATGAAATGCATCAGGTATATGGACTATAATTCCTCGTACTGTCTACTTACAAACCCAAAAGAGTCTTGTGGAAGTGGGCACACAAGCTATCTAAAAAGAGTTTCAATTATGTATTAGTTTGGAAAACAGTGTGCCAGCATATGTTTCAAGTTCACTAAAGGCAAAGAGATTAAAGACACTGAGGTTCAGTGGATGTATTTAAGAAAAATAGGTTTTACAGGTTAAATTGAAATATTATTGAAGTATTAATTTGCCTATTTGCCTAGTTATACATGTCATAGAAATGTTACATTGTTGCTGTTGTCTACACTATAGACAGAAGGGACCTGAAGTGTTCTCAAAGCCTATGGTGGTGACAAGCTGGATTTTTACTTTTTTTTTTTTTTTTTAAATGTGGCCTGCTTGAAGCTGTTATTGTCTGGGTATTCTTTTAAGAGATCTCAATTCTGGAGAACAAAGAATTGTTTCCAAAATCTCTAAGAAATTAGATCACAGAGAAGCCTGGCAGATATCTGATGAAGTAGCCCTATATATTTATTTTTTTTTTCTGAGACATCTATTTCTGGATATTTCCAGCAACAGGATACTGGCTAGATGGACAACTGGTTTCACTTCAGGTGCTCAAGATGTTCAGTCTTAAAAGTTTGTCCACTAAATATACATTTAACTTATTGTACAGACATGAAATTCTCTCCTTACTGAAAATCTAGATCCTGTTCTGTGCCCATAAACACAAGACTCAAGAAGATCAATTCAGAAATATTCAGAGAACAACAGAGTGGATGTTGGTGACCAACGAACTGGACATGGAGGAGTCAAGAAAACCAATTAAAACTTGTGAAGTTGTTTTGAAACTCTTTATTAAACTAAAGAGCAGAAAATAGAAAGAAATAACTTTTAATAAATACTAGTATTATCTGAAATCTGACTTGGAGTTTGCCTGAATCAGTCACCCTAAAAACCCTTTATAATCACTAGAAAGAAGCAGACATTTTGTGAGGCCTGGATGTCTAACACGGGAAAGATGTCTCACATCTTAAAAGAGGCTACCTCTAAAGTTGGATCAGAGAAAGGCAAGTACTGTCTCTGTTACTTTCAGTAGCCTTCTGTTAACTGTATAGTTGCAAAATCAAATGCACAAACACTGAAGGACAACAGCAGGATTAGCATTCTAATGTAAAAAAGATCTGGGGAAGTTCACTGCTGGCGAATGCCAAACGAGACATGTTAGCAGATATAATGTAAAACAGACATTTATGGTTTGTAAACTAGCTCAATTGTCTCAGTAAAAACAAACAAACAAAAATAATTTTAGAAAGAGTAAAGATTAAGTTCAATGGACAGTTTACTGAAAATATCTTCTCAGTTTGTAATACTGTTTAAAAACCCAGCATAGCATTAGAAGGCCTGAAGAATGAAACAAACATTATAATTACAGAATATTATAATATTTTATTTAAACCAGGAGTCTATCTTCACTGCAAATACTGGTCTATGTTCTTCACTACCTTAACATGGGTAAGGTTACAAACACTTTAACAGTCTGGTCATGGTAGTTATTGTGACTGTGGAACAATGTTCATGAGAAGAAACTCTGAATAAGACTGAGATACTTTTCATCAAGTATGAATGAATAATAGACTTAATAAACACATGCAACATGATAAGTAGTACAGGAAAAGAAAGAGCAGATTTTTGTTTTATTATTTTTCCTTTTTACAAAACAGACTGATGGCAAAATGAGAAGATATGTAGATTTGTAACAATACATACTCTCACACGGTGTAGAACTGTCACAAGTTATCCACAAGGCTTGAAAAAAGGGGATCAAAAATGCTTATGAGTCAAGGACACTTAAGGAATGCAAAATTCATTATTTAAATACACCATGGGGAGCATAAAAATAGATGCTATGTTTCATAGCCTAATGTGATCTCTGACTTTTTTGAGAGAAAGTAAACTTTTTTGCCCCTTCTTCTTGTTTGTTCAGAACTGGTCACAAACAACGACAAAGTAGTAGATTCTCTGAAAATTATTATTTTAAACCAATCTGTTAGTCATTTTGATGCAAGAAAAGTAAGATATTAATGAAATACTCCGTAGACTCTTGTAGGAGATCTTCTGCCTGAGTAGACTGGAGACAGTAGAATTATGCTTTCTATCCAGAAATCAAATTACAAAGCTCTTGGAACTCCATATCTATCATTTCTGTCCACCATGTGATATGCTCTACACATTCTTCAAGTCCATTCTGTGAGCTTTCAAACTCTCTTCTTTTTCCAGCCTTCTCACTTCAGCGCTGTTTTTTTGTATGATGCTGCCTAAGATAACTTTTCTCCTTAAGCACTGTTATATATAACACAAGCAGAAAAATACTGCTAGAATGCATGCATTTTTGCCATATATAAGTAGCTAAAGCTTTTCAGATCACTCCAAAGCTTCAAGAGCAACAAACTGTGATTCTGCAAGAGCACCCAGCTGTTCCAGAAAACAGTAGTCAAAAGAAACAGGACAAGCTCCACAGGAAGACTCATGTACAAGTAGTGCCTTTCCCAGTAGGACTGTCAGCCATCACAACTCAATTTAGATTGCTGTCATGCTCTACTACACTTCCCTAGCCAAGACTATGGGCTGCTTCCATACAAACACAACATTTGATGAAATCTTCAATAGAACCTAAACCCAAACTGTATTTTGTTCAGCTTATATCACTTATTCATGAACCTGCTCCTGAGTAACCACTTAATAACTGTAACTTTGATTGTGTGATGATAGAATTTACATCCCCACTCAGGTTACATTGATTGCCATGAAAGTAAGGTAATTTGATCAACCTTATATGAATCTGTCAAAATACCACACATGGTATGTCTAGTGAATGAGCTGTTGTTACTGGTCAAAATTGCTTCCTTTGAAGAACAGCTAAAAACAGAAAAGAGGAGAATTTGTCTTAAAGATGACATTGTTATTTTCCTTGAATATATTGACAGTAAAGGGATAATGGTAGAAAAAGAATGAGTATAAACTGTACTTGACTAAGCTTTGGCTAGAAATCTAAACAAAGATTCTATCTATCTTGAGAGAAGCCAGATTCTTGAACAGTGTTTCACCAAGATAATTGAAGACAAGGAACATAACTGCTTCTGGATGGAGCTGAATATATTAACAGAATTGTATAAAGGACTTGAATATAATAGCCAAGAACACTTTGGCTTACTCCTGTGTCCCAAAGGCCTTTATTAGTGTGATAAAAAGGAGGGCAGAGCTTAGACATAGTTAGGAAAACACAAGGGGAACTGGTGGGTGAGATTTCAAATGCACATATTTCCTAACTTTTATAGTACTTTCAGGACAATCATAAATAAGCCAAAATAAGAAATTCAAATTAAAAAAAAAAAAAAAAAAAAAAAAGAGCTGTATCTCCTCATTCTATAATTTTGTTTACCTTTTTTTTTTTTTTTGTCAGATAATAAAAGGGCTATTTATTTTATCTGTCATGGGTATTTATTTTATTGATGGTAAGCAAAAAACATATTTAAAGGAAGATAAAGAATTTTAAAATTCTCTACTTTCTGACCTAAATCCTGCAGAAAATGGTTTTAAAACTCTTAAATATGATGATGTGTATACCTGACATAAATATTTAAACTGCCATTTGAGAGTAGAAGTGAAGTTATCCTGTTTGTAGATGTAGATACAGTTAGATACAGTCTTCCAGATTTTGTGAGAGTAAGTGCTCTTTTCATTCCTTCTGCTATGATTAAAATCAAGACAGGCACTTTGAAGGTTTTACTCTGAGTATGATGGGTGTAATATAAAGCAGTCTGTAAATTTTTTGTGGTACTGGTAATGGCCTTCTACTTTGTCACTTCTATGACTGTTCTGTACTTCATCAAATATTAAACATCATCTATTTAATCTATCAGAACAGAGTGAACAGAGTGTTGGTTCCTGTGTAACACACACGACATAAGTTACAGGCTAGAGTTCAGCCCTACAGCTAGGCTATTGAACTTCTAATTTTTGGTTATTCACATTCGTATCAAATGCCAGAGAAGATTAATCACTGCAATACTGTTCACAAACATGTGTTCTGTTCCCTCAGCCTCAAAGAAATGTAAATTCATTTTGTAAAATATCAATAAACTACAAAGAGTAAATCTCATGTAAATCTTACGAAGTTTCTACACTCCCAAAGTACATTATGAAACACTACTAACCAGTATGCAGGAACTCTGTTGCAGTTGAAAGTAAGCAAAACCATATTTACAGTATGTGAAATATGAATCCTTACCTTCTTTGCAATGCAGAGTATTCAGGGCCTCTGTCTTCCAGGTGATACCCACAATTACAAATGGGAAATTAAGTCTTGAGGATTGAGGGGACATTTAACCTATGGTACTTACTGTTGAGCTGACCATGTGACTTACCATAACTATTGTCAGCATCAGCTAAACTAATACAGAGCCTTGATGCCCACACAGGGGAATTTCACATATCTTCTGGGGATTGGTTCAAAAAGTTAAAGAAATTGACTGTCGAGTTGCAGACTGACAGCAGCTGAAGAGTGCGCAGTGTGTCTTAAAAGTGTGGTGTTTGGGGTAAAACTACCAAAGATGTTCTTAGTCTCCTTAGCCTTTGCAATATCTGAGTGCTTATTGAAAATGCAAGGAAGATCCAGTCATATTCCCTTTTTACAGTAAAATTCGCTATGCTCACAAGCGATAAATTGGACAGCATGTGGCATCAGTTTTAAGAAATATCAGGATCCCCCTGGCATGGAACCTCTCCATTCCTATGCTACCTTTGGAGCCATTTTTCAACGTGTGCGAAGGATCTGCAACACAGTAGAGGACTGAAGACTTATGTGTCTGAAGTCTATTCAACACAATAGGATGAAATTGTTTTTAACAGCAAAAAACTCTAAATGCCTGTCTTATCTGTGGATGTCATCTGAAAAAAACAATGAAACATATACACTTATGCATGGACTGAGAAACTATGGACACACAAATCAATCCCAAAATTCAACTCATTTTGTATCTCATACTACAGATTTGTAGAATGCATTAATTTTCATTGCAGTCTTCTGCTGAGAAAAACAGCCACTAACAAGTGCTGAGACAAAATACAGCTTAAGAGGATCCTGCAAACACTTAAACCCTAAATGTGCCCTAAGCAGAAACAACTCAATATCCTGCATTTAAAATGAAAATATATTTCTCCTTTGTGAATAGTTAGCTGGAGCCAAGAGCACATCTGTTATGAGGATTCCACCTCATTTTTGTGCTCAGCATTCCTGAGAACAAAAGGTTTTTTTTGTTGTGTCTTTTTTTTTAAAGATCATTTATAAATGTATATCTTAAAAAAACTTTGTATTATTTTTTTTTTTATTTTATTTAATGTTTTCTGTTCATCCATTGCTTATCATTAGGTTCAACAACAAAAAGCTGAATCTCTCCTGAAGTGATAATGGAAAAAAGGGATATTAGAGAGAGGAAATGTTATGGGAGTGACAGAAGAATGCAGCTATATATTTTGATGAACAGTGAGTGTTCAGTGACCCAAGACAGAGGAAGCTATAAATGATTTATAACTTTGAGATATTCTGTAGTTGAGGTAATTTAAGACATAGAGTTCTATCTAATTAAAAGTAAGTACAGTATCTACTTCGGTCTTAGCTCTTTTATTGGGTCTTGGCTTCAGTAAAATTATTTTCATGTGAACCACATTGCTATTTTAAGGGCCTCTGTATGGTGTATTGGTTGATTTATTATTATCTGATTTACACATTGAAAATGATTGCCCTCAGGAGAATTACAATGGGATTTGATTCAGATGTAAATAAATAACAGAAGAGCCCTGAGATCTCAGCACAGTTTGCTTCTTTTTGTGGAGCTTTCCAGATTTCCTAACTTGCCAGAAAATATTTTCCAAACCTAAAGGCATAATTTTACAATTTGTGTCCCACTTTTTTTTTTTTTTTTTTTTTTTTAATTGATACATTATTTATGTAATGCACAGCTGTCTCTGACTTCTCCGGTATGGTTGTCCTTGTGGTCATTCCTGTTGTAAATTCAGGCTAGATAAATATTTCCAATACTCTCATTTGATACCTGAAAATAACTTTCTATTATTTGCTATATGTATAAAAATACCCTGATTCTGCAAATATGTGCACACACACATAAATTTATCTAAAACCTAAGCTGAAAAACTAAACATACAGAAAAACCTCAGATGCCTTAAAGTCAAAACCTGGACTTCCATTTTTTAGACACCTGGCACTCTGAGGGAAATCCAAAATCTGGATTCAGGCACATTAGACAGGAAATCAAGAGAACTTGCAAGTACTGGTCAGGGAACTGCAGAGCTAAGCAGAAGAAAACCCAAACTTCCCTAGAAATTAGGAAACTGAATGGGACTTTCAGGGGCTTATCCTGAACACCAGAAATTAACAACTATTTCCAGAAGAACTCGCACAATATTTCTGCCTATTTTTTGCACAAATGACTGGCAATCTAAAGTAAATTACTGTAACACAATTAAAAAGATTGCAACTCCAGTTGAGGGACAAGGAATTTTTAAATACCTTGAGATGGATAACAAGAATATGTTTGATATCAGAGCATGTATCATTCATGATCCTGTGTATAACTTTTTACTTCTCCTCAGGTGTAAACTTTTACCCACAGCTTTACAGTTTCATCCCTAGTGATGACATAAGAAATCCATCCTACATTCAGTGAAAGTAACCACAACGGCTTAATACAGTATTAATTGATTAAAATATTTACTAATTCATCACTTTTTACCATCAATTATTTGGAGACCTCCTTTACTTTAAAGAGAACAGGTGGACTGTCTTTAACACTTATGATGGCCTGGCTTATCTGTTCTTTCAGTTTCATGTTTTCCTTTTGGAGTTCTAGGGGACACAGTCCCTTAAGATCATTGAGTCCAACCATAACCTAACTCTGGCACTAAAACATGTCCCTAAGAACCTCATCTATCTATCTTTTAGATGCCTCCACAGGTGGTGACTCAACCACTTCCCTGGGCAGCCTGTTCCTGTGCTTGACAAACCCTTACTGTGAAGAAGTTTTCTCTAATATCCAGTCTAAACCTTCCCTGGCACAACTTGAGGCCTTTTCCTCTCTTCCTATATTGCTTCTTACTTGGGAAAAGAGACCAACATCCTTCATCCTACAACCTCCTTTCAGATGGTTGCAGAGACCAATACGGTCTCCCCTTAGCCTCCTTTACCCCAGGCTAAACAGCTCCAGGTCCCTCAGCTGCTCCTCACAAGACTTGTGCTCCAGACCCTTCATGAGCTTCATTGCCTTTCTCCGAACTCTCTCTAAGTACCTCAATGTCTTTCCTGTAGTGAGGGCCCCAAAACTGAACACAGGATTTGAGGTGCAGCTTCACCAGCACTTAGTACAGGGGGACAATCACTTCACTAGACCTATTGGCTACAAGCCAGGATGCTGTTGGCCTTTTTGGTCAGTTGGGCACACTGCTGGTTCGTGTTCAGCTGGCTGTCAACCAACATCCCTAGGTCCTTTTCCACCAGGCAACTTTCCAGCCACCCTTCTCTAAGCCTTTAGCAGTATATGGGGTTGTTATGACCCAAGTGCAGGACCCGGAACTTGGCCTTGTTGGACCTCATGCAATTGGCCTCAGCCCAATGATCCAGCCTGTCCAGATGCCTCTGTAGAGCCTTCCTACTTTCAAGCAGATCAACACTCCCACCCACCTTGGTGTCATCTGCAAACTTACTAAGGGTGCACTCAATCCCCTCATCCAGATTGCTGATAAAGATACTGAACAGAATTGGCCCAAATACTGATACCTGGGGAACATCACTCATGACCGGCCACCAGCTGGATTTGGCTCCATTTACCACAACTCTTTGCGTCCTGCCATCCAGACAGTTCTTTACCCAGTGAAGATTATGCTTGTCCAACCCACGAGCTGCCAGCTTCTACAGGAGAATGCTGTGGAAAACAGTGTCAAAGGCTTTACTGAAATCAAAGTACACAACATCCACATCTTTTCCCTTGTCCACTGAATGTGTCACCTTGTCATAGAAGGAGATCAGGTTAGTCAAGCAGGACCTGCCTTTCATAAAACCATGCTGACTGGGTCTGATCACTTTGTTTTCTTGTATGTGCTGCATGATGGCACTCAGGATGATCTGCTCCTTGACCTTCCCTGGCACTGAGGTCAGACTGACAGGTCTGTAATTCCCCAGATCCTCCTTCCAGCCCTTCTTGTCAATGGATGTCACATTTGTCACCTTCCCGTCAACTGGTATGTTCCCGGTTAGCCTGGACTGCTGATAAATGAAAGTAGCTTGGTGAGCACTTCTACCAGCTCCCTCAGTACCCTTGAGTGGATCCCATCTGACCCCATAGACTTGTAGGTCTCTAAGTGGTGTAGTAGGTTACTAACCATTTCCACTTGGATTAATGGGGCTTCATTTTGTTTCCTGTTCCTGTCTTCTGGCTGTGTTGTGTACCTGGGGGTTGTGTACCTGGAGAACAACTATTCTGACTAATAAAGACTGAAGCGAAGAAGGCATTTAGTACCTCAGCTTTTCCCTCATCCTCTGTCACTATGCCTTCCCCAGTATCCACCAAAGGGTGGAGATTCTCCTTAATCCTCCTTTTGTTGCTGATGTGTTTATAGAAGGATTTTTTTGGTTCCCTTTTACAGCAGAAGCCAGGCTCAGCTCCAGTTGAGCTTTGGAGGATGTGTTTTTCTCCTATTGACAATTTGTGGTGTAAATGGCAGCATGCATTGAAGTCACAGTAGCTCTGACAGGCACCATTCCCCAGAATCTGAATGAGGTGGGCTGACATGTTAGAGAGTGACAGAGACCACTAACAGCCCCCAGAACTTTCAGGGAGGAATGAGCCAGAGCTGGGGCCCAGCCAGCCTGTCCCATCACAAGCAGATGGAGATGGGACCAGAGACAAGACAAGATTGAAGAGTCTGGTCAGGAGATGAGGTCCCCAGAGAGTCAGAGCCAGAGACAGGGCTGAGCACAGAGACCCCTACAGTATTAGTGCAGCCAGGATGGGTCCTGACCAAGCCAAAATGGGGCACAGGGACCCTGAGTGGGGGATCTCAGGTCAGACCCATCAGGGCTAATAGGATCAATAGTGCTCTCAGGACCCTGGCAATAAGACTGTATCTTTATGAGAAGCTAGAGGATGAAAGAGCAAAAGTTATATACTTTTGGTGAAACAGAGATTTAGGAGCAGCATTTAAATCTAAGTGGGTTGTAAAATGGGTGTTGTTCCTCCCAAGCAATGTCAATGCTGCTCTAAAACAATGTAGGATGAAAGCCCACGACTTGCAGATTCAGGTAAGGAAGTTGGAGATGCAAGAGTCCTAAGAAATTGTCATTAGGTTTTCTAAAGTTCTTGTGGTAATTCCATCACATGACCTAGATATCATCAGAGTGTAAGTTACCTAAACGTAAGTTTTGTTATTTTATTTTTAAATCTCAGCCTTATCTCACTGAAACTTTCAAACTCATCTGCTCCTATGTCATTGCTAAATCCCTTTTTGAGCTCAGAGTTTTAAGGCAAATGGAGAGAAAAGAGATGCCTGATTTATTACTCAAGATATTTGACTCATATAGTCCTGTCAATGTCAAAGAGAGGTTTTTTCTTCCTCCCTCGATTACACCATTATTTTAAATACCACATACAGTTCAGTGTTATCAAACTTTTCTACAAAGAGAATCACATATGCATGAAGAAACTTAGTAAAAAATGAAATAAGAAACACAATCATTTAATGAACAAATTTGTGTTGTAAAAAAAATGCAGGACCAGTAAGGAGAAAAAATATATGGATGCAGGAGAATAATGCCAAGAAAATAGAATGTAAATATGAATGATAATGCAAGGGGAAAAGAAAAAAAAAAAAAAAAAAAAAAAAAGAGGAGGAAAATATCAAGAAATAGGAAGCAGTAGAAAAAGTAATAAAAATGGGAAAAAAAATCACTGAAGACAGTATATTTGTTGCAGGAACACATTGGAGGTAATTATAGCAGTTGCTAACCAAAAATCTGATATAAAATGTACATGACACACTTGCATGTGAATTAAAAAAACAGTCTATCAAGATATATCATAGAATAGCAAGCAATTGCAAATTAATGCAACAGCTTGTGCTTATTTTTGATGTCTAGATAGTGAAAGGACAAGAAAACTTCACCTCAGGATGAACTAATTAACTCAAGAACTCAAACATTTGGGTTTATTTGTTTGTTGGGTTTTTTTGGTTTTTTGGTTTTTTTTTTAGAAAACCAAAAATTATTCTTAAACAATTTAAAAAATGCAACATTTTCTATTCTATTCCAGTGTTTTTAATTAATGTATTTATCTTTTCATCATGCAGCTTATCAATGTTTTAATTCATACTTTTGTTGAATAATATATTTCAGTGTGATTATATCCTCAAATGTTTAGTTTGTGTCTGATAATTAGTACAAACAGATGCCTAGGTATAGTATGTGATTGCATTGTGTGTGATGGTAGTATGTTTTTTGGTGAATAATTAAAAACATGATCAAAAACATTAAAAAAGTGGTAGAATTTATTTTTTCATTATTTTGTAACAAGACTAAACAAAACAAAATGTAACATCCCTGCTGAATATTTGGGTTTGTAAGGAATGTTATTGGCAGTTAGTTTGTTTTATTTTTTCTCTTTAACAAATGGATACATACATGACCTCTCCTTCTATTAAATCCTAGTTAAGGTAAAACACCATCAACTTTGGTGTCAAGACATTAAGGTCAATGCTACAGTCTCACTTCTGTTAAATTCATTTACTCAGCTTCATATCCACTAGGTAAGTGAGAATGTAAGTTATTAATTTTGTTTTGATTAATTTTAGATTACAATATATGCATTCTGCAAAGCAGTCCTTGTCCTTAAATTATTCACTTCATAGGTCATGTATCCCCATTTCAGCTCCTGGTACCTCTCCTAAAATATATACCAAATTATTATCCCAACATCAATCAAGACATAGACTACCCAGCCAAGAGCTACCAGGAACTAGGACATGGCCTCACATGACACAGATGTAATATAAAAACACCTACCATTTTGACATAATCTTAGTTACCACTACATAGAGATGGAAGATGAAGTGAAGAATTTCTAACAATATGATACCATGAGCCATTTACTAAAGGGGTAATTTTTTCATGATAAGAACATTTTTTATAAGAGACACAAAGAGTGAATACAGAGATGTGACTGTCATCACAAACAACTGTTCCTTCACAAATTGATAAACATATGCATGCAATAAAGAAAAAAAAAAGACAACAAAGCCTGAAGAGCAAAAGGAACATAGAATCAGAATCACAGTATGTCTTGAGTTGAAAGGGATCATTGAATCCAGCTCCTGTCCCTGCATATGACAGCCCCACATTTCACACCATAAGAAGACAAAAGAAATAATGAGCTCAGAAAGGTAGATGGTCATAAGTTAGAAAGATGGACCTAGAATTTAAGACAGTTTAAGTTTAAAGATTTATATATCACCAAAAAACTAATACACATTCAGAAGCCATACATTTTGTGGTATGCTTTATCTAAGAAGGGTAGTCTTCGTGTCCTGAAAAATTTTTGTAAATGTAATGATTTCAACCTTAGATACTTTGTAACTCATCTGCCAAACATTTCCTCTAGAAGGTGGACAACGTGCCCTCCAACTAGCAGTCTGACTTGAGCAAAGGAGATGGTTGAACCATCAGTTACCACTGCCTGGGTGGGTGATCTAGGCAATAGGCTTTCAGACATGAGGGAGAACATAATTTCTTCATTTCTCTGCTTTTTTCTAGATCTGCTTTTGAAAGCACGATTGGGTCTAACCCTAGAAGTAAATAAACAATGTGAGAATCCCATTGCAAACTCAGGTATGCTCTGAAGATTTTGAGGACTACGCCAAGAGTGTACACAGGAACTAGAAGAAGTTTCCCATGGATTTTGAATGCTTCCCTGGTTTGGTAAAGGGTACAAAACTGTTCTGAAAAGGTTCAGAGCTCCATTAATATCAAATATTGTCTTAGCATGATTAATAGTTATCTAAATCTTTTCATTATTTTAATTCCTTATTCCCTCAGCTCTCCTTTGGCCATCTCCTAAGACTGAATAATGATGATTTTGGGGTGGATTTTTTAGACTGTAAACTCTCTCCTTCTCTCTAAGTATTCAATATAGAGCCTAAGTATCACCAGAACCTTACAGGCACTCTTACAAGTAAACTCTTACAATAAACGAAGTTTTGGATACTGTGGCTAAGTTGGTAGGAGAGAAATTATTTAGACTGAAAGCTTTGCTATAGATGAAGCAGAAGAAAGATAAGGGAGCAATTAAAATATTTTGGATTCTTTGAAGTTTCAGGTTCTCCAAATCCTTCAAGGTCAATAAAGAGATGACCTAGATTAACTCCAACAGATGTATTCCAATTCAGTAATTGTAAAAAGGTTCCAAACACATTTTTAAGCACGATTCTCTTAAGAGAACAAAAGACAGAGTTCTGGTTCTAGTGGAGTATGAGAACTAAATATAAAAAGATATATATTGCAATTATATTAACAGTTGTATCACAGTAGAACAGGCACCAGGATAGTGTTAGGTAGTTTTTTAGAATGCAACTGGCCTAAACAGTACAGTTCCATGCAGAAATATCTGAGCTATTATTAGTATGACACCATTTTAAGTGTTCATTGTGACAGCATTGTGTCACTTTTTGTACCAATCTTTCTTATAGAGATCATTGTTATAAAGTATCAAACTTCCTGTATCTTGTATATTAAAGTAATCAGTTCAGTTTAAAATGAATCTACCCTGACTCATTGACATTCAGAGAACGATAAAACTAATGACCAAATACTTCAGCCTTTACACAGAAATTAAGGTACTAAGAAGCCTAGATAGCACTCTGTGAATAAGAACCAGTCAGCACTACAGGGAGATAGGTAGGGAAAAAATAAAAGAAAAAAGCAACAAAAACAACAGGAAAATAAAAAAAAAAATAAAGAAAAAAAAATAAAAACCACAAAAAAAACCCCCACATAATATGTGTGGTCACTAGCTTTGCTGGTCTTGGGTTAGTATTTACAGACATCCTTTTGAAGACTTCTAAATTTTATGAGAAACAATAGGGCATTAGCTAATACAGTTTCTTTATGCCTGAAGTATTTCTCCCTCAACACTTCTCAAATTACTTCTGCAAAATAATTACTGTAAACTTTGCTTATGGATGTTGCATTGTGTTTTTCTGAACGATATGTCATCATTCATCTGAACAGGGTGGTAAGCCTGGAAGAGATAGGGAGAAACTCTTAATTACTTTAACTGTAAAAGCCATCTGTTACGAGAGTTTGAATTAACTCCCATTTGCCCCCTTGCATGTCTTGACTAAAATAAGTTTGCTCAAATATAAAATAACTCACCTATACTTACAGAAAAACATACACGAGATAAAGCATCTGACTGTCACCTCCTGAGTTTACTTCACTGGTTTAAATTATACAGAAAAAAATATTCAGAAGCCTTAGTTACTGACACTGTGCATATCCAAAGGTAATATTACAACAAGCCAACCCTACAATTAGGAGACTCAATGAAGGTAAAGTTAAGTTGAATGAAAGGTACTGTCTAAATTCATAACTCTTGAAGGATAAAATAGTTTTAAAAATTATATTTATTTTTTTCTGTGTATTCCCCTAAGAAGTAAAAAAAAATTGTCTTCATGCTAATTAACTTTAGAAAACAAACTTCTTTTTTTTTTCCCCCATAAAAAGTTAGCCCTTGATAATATCGTCAGTATTGGGAAAGCAGTAAAAATGTTTTGTCTAATCCATTTTGAATGGCAACTTCAGGGCTAAATTGTGGGATCATATCACTGGATGATAATTAAGAATCTGGATTTTGTGTTCATGTCAGTGAGTTTGGGCATGTTCAAACACATTTTTCTTTATTATTTCAGTCAACAAACAAAGAGAATCCACATCTTTGGATAACAACATCAAAATATGGAAATTCTGCTTTGAACATTTCTGGAAATTTTGATCAATATATCAAAACCTTGTTGAAGTAAAAATTGCTTTCCTCATACATTCAAATCATTCATTTGGTTAGAAAGACTTCTACAGTCTGAAATATCCACTCAGAACCAATATCGTAAGAGCAAGTGTGGAGCCACAATTGTGGTATATAGGCTAAAATGGTAAGAATTAGCTCTGTCACCATTTGAGTCTTTAATCCTCCAGCTGTGCATGTGTGTATTAACTCCAGAAGAGCTCTGGAAGGGTGCAGGGATGTGCCTACATAGCCCACTGAATATTCAGACTATACATTTTACTACCTCTCAACACAACTTTCAGTTAAACTAAACTATTACATTTCATATCTTTTTCTCACTGAAAGGAAAACAAAAAAAGAAATTTTATAAAAACTTGCATCTGCCCATAAAATTTATGCCATTTAAACTCTGAATTTCTAAAAGCTCATTAGAAAATGAGTCACATTTATTTTAAATGTGTACTTGTCTAAGACTGTGTAGTAAAATGAAGACCAGATTATGATATACAGTGGACAGGTACTGTATGCATTTTTTTCATTGTTTGAAGAGCTTGAGGTTTTGTTTGGTTTAGACCAAGACATTAAATAAATGTCCAGAAATCTTGTACAACACAGCTGTAGCAGAAGTTGGGACACTATAGTAAGCTATAAAATGAACGACATGTATACTCTCTATTCTTCTCTTTCAAAAACACCTAGCCTGCAGAACATTATTTTGCTGGGTTTTTTAATAACACTAGGTGAATCACTAAACTGGAAAATCGTGTGTTTAGCAGATATTGTCACTGTATCAGGATATTATCAGAGAATAATTCTCTCCTGCAATTACAGAAACATGAGATATGTTACAGTAATCCTGGATACATAAGGCAAGATCCTGTTTATTTTCAAAAGAGAAGTATAAAACCTGTAGCAATGTAACAGTACAAAACTTTGCTGAATTGCACTTATACTATTTGTCATCTATTGTATCTGGAAAAATGTGGAGTTAGGTATTATTCTCTGTGTGCAAGGGCAAAACAATTTGATTGTGACTGGATTAAATAACAAACCTATTTGAACTGTTCCCCTTTCTCCATAGACTGGTGATGAAGAGTAGAATTAGGTGGGTGTAAAGCTTTAGAGACATGCCAAAAATTAAGGCAATATGTCCCCTATGTTGTTCATAAAGATAACAGCTCAGTAACAATAATACTTTTAATAAAGCTGAATCCCAGTTCATTCTTATCTTTAGAACAAATGAAGAGTCACAATTAATTGTCCTTCCACACTTCAAGCACACAAGCACAATGATGTGCAGACTCTTAGAAACAAATGCCTATGACTTCTCTCTGTTTTCACTGTTCAAGCTATCTTATTCTTGATATCAAATTCCTATTTTACATAAGCCACACAGCATTAACAATTGCCTTTCCATATCATCTCAATAAGCTTATTAGTGAGTGGCTGCATCAATACGAAAAACTGTCAATGAGCCCACGGCCTGTTGGACAGCTCCAAATTAATGATCTATTTCATTACAAAAACAGCATTTCCCTTCTTTTCCAGATGACAGTGATTATAGTCAGCCATGGAAAAGTTTCTCCAGATGAGGTGCCTGAAGGAGAGCACTAATCTGACTCTTCTGAAAGAGCAATGCTTTCATTTCCCAGAGGCTACAAAACACCATAAAAGAATGTTCTCCTTGGCTTCTACCCATCTTTCCCCCTCAACATGCACTTCTCAATTTATTGAACAGCTTCAGAGACTGAACTGCAGAATTTAACTCCTGCATATCTGAAGTGAAGAGGATTCAACCTGATTAGCCTGACTTTCCTGCAAATTTCTTTGTTCTTTTCCATCTTACATTGAAAAGGCAAATAAAGGAATGGGGTGGGGGGTGGGGGGAAGAAAATGCATAAGTAGCCATGAATGGATAATCTGCTTCTTCAAAATTGCTCGTTTTGTGAGGTACTTAACCTATGAAGTGACACAGAATAAAACAAGAAGGAAAGACTTTTCAGGAGGAACAACCAACAATGTGGTTAATGAAGGCCAAGAGGCTGCTCTGAGCTTACCGGTGGTCCTTCAGTTATGAATGACAGAAAAATGGGATAAATGCTGATGGTAGATCTACAGAATATCATGTATTTACTTTTCAAGAGTCGCTATACTCCTTGCCCATAACAGGCGAAGGAAAAAGAAAAGAAAAAACTCCAAACCCATAAATCTCAGTTTCAAAGGAGTCTCTGGCTTGAGATTCACAAGTAACCAAAGCGACAAATATGAAACTGTATGGCATCTGTGTCACTGGGTTCAGCAATGTTTACTGTTCTCGCAAAAGACATGGAAATATTCATCAAAAATAGTATAGACTTAGGCTGCAATAGGTGTTTTAACAAGAATTTCAGCAAAAGAGAGGCTTGAACCAATGCAGTCTGACACAGAGACAGTCTATGTACATGCTCAAGCGACTTGCTGACCTGATGACTAGTCATGAATCTCTTTAGGGATGCACAGTTTTCTGCTCAGTAATGAGGCAAATCTCCATCCCTGATGACTCAACTGAAAAGGCCGTAAGATTTTCTCCTTTTCTAGGCTTTGCTATATAAAAGGGATTTTTTATAAAATGGTGACTATTCTCAAAAAAAAAAAAAAAAAGTATAAATTGAAGCAGCTCATTTTATTTATTCTGAGGATCTTCTTATCTCTTCTTCCTGGTATCTAAACACCTGTTTCGTTTCTCATTACAAACGACAGGAACAATAGTATTCTATATCAGTATTGAATAAACAAATCAATGCAACAGGCATATGTTACTACTCAAAACCAGCAAAAATGTAAACATCTGCTCTAAATCTCCAAACAAAATATGTTTTCCTTGGGGACATTTAAGTTTTCATTTCCTGATAGATCATCTTTCTTGTCTCAGGCTTCTTATGGGAAATCCTGAAGCCATTATTCTGGATAAGAATAAATAAATGTAAGAACTCCAAAGCAATTAGGATTTAAAAAAAAACCCAAACCCAACCCTGATTAAATTGTTTAGAATATACACAGGCTATGTGATCACAGACAGATAAAACATGGTTAAAAATATTAACTACAGTTTTTCTACTTTTTTTTTTCTCTCCAAATACATAATAACAAGCCTTTGTACTTGCACTTTTATCTTTCTGTTTGGATTAGCAAATATGAGTAAGACTGGATATAACAGGTTTCCGCTGTTTTGAACATAGGCTTGTATATCTTGATGTAACTATATAATAAAACTATCGTAGAGGGTTAGGGCATCATACAGTTTGATTTTAGAATCAATGTATTATTAAGGATCAGAAGGCACTAAGGATGCCACTTCCGATCAACAAATGTTAGTGTGGAAGTACCAAACAATTGACTTTGGAATGGTGGGCAAAAATCACTTTGAAAAACTATTTTATAACTTTCCCCAAGGAACTGTCTTTGACACTGTGATGTTTAATTGCATGGTTGAAACCATCTTTCCTTGGAAACCTACTGAAGAACTGAGAAGAAACAAGACTGAAGACACTGACCAGATCTCACTGTGAAGTCAGCAAAAGAAGATCTGGATATGGAGGTTCTAAGGAAGGTTTGACCTGGAAGAAGATGTTTAAGTTAGCGTTATGATTCATCACATGGATAACTTATCCTTTTGCAACTCAGGATTTTTCTAAGATGCAAACAGATTTCACTGTACAATCAGTCAAAATATACACAAAGCTATCAGACAAAAGTAATATAGGATGAAATCCTGACATTAAAGACAGTGGGCAATTTTGTTACTGATTTCAGCGTAGCTAAAATCTGCTGAGCATCTTTATTACTTCCTGATGTATAATCATAACTGACATGCTAAGTAAGTTTCTATATATACCATGGTGTTTAACAGTACTACCTCCCTAAAACAGTAAAGTATACAGAGTATATGTAATCAAAATGTTAATTTAACTGAATACTGGAGAGGAAGTGTTAAATATCAGCTGCTTGATGTAGGTAAACCTTGAATTAAATCAGTTGGAAGAGCTTTATAAGATTTGTCCATATCCACAACCATGAGAATACATTGGTCATTTATTACATTGTGTTTCAGTACTTTATCCTGACCTGTTTTTCTGCTCTAAGAAAGGGAGTGCTTCTTTCTGTGTTACTGAAAGTAATACCATGACTTTTTGTTTGGCTGGTACATTCACTCATTTTTTTTTTTTAACTTAATATTAAAAATAAAATTAATTACAAGACTCTGTAGAAACAGAATCTAGTTGTTTGTACTTTGTTTTGCAAATCAGCAAGTTACAGATATTAAATCTGTGAGTGGATTTCATAGTGTTGACATTAAAAAAATAATCATATTTCAAAGAATTAGGCAAACCTTACTATTAAAAAAGTGAAAGTAGAAATTCTACTTATGTTTGTATTTTAAGAATACTGACAGCTGTATCTTTTTCTGACCCATGTGATAAGTTGAAAGATTTGGAAATTTTTGTTTTGCTTAGAATATTGTTAGACTACTAATTAGAATATCTGTTTTATTGATCCAGCTGAGATCAGTGTAATTTAAACTGTAGATTTGTAAATAACCATCTGCCTACATTGGAATCTGCATGCTACACGGAGTTTTAAACAAGAATTCTGTAAATGCTTTGTTCCAGCTTCCTTGAACTAATAGGGTCAAATTCTCCTTAAGATACACATCTGGCCCTGTTTGCTGAAACAGGACATACTGCATTTTACAAAGAGGACTAAAGAACAGCCAAGTAATCTTTCATGTATTTTACAAATGCATTTACACAGTGTGCAGCTGCTGCAGTACTCTTCCAAGGTGTTCCCCTTATTTGTGCCTCTGCTTCTCCCAGTGTTGGAAGCGGAAATTATTCCATTGCTAACTCCAGATTATACTATTATTAAATACTGGTTCTTAAGTAGGAGAGCAGGAATGTCTGGGATTAACATCAGCACTTCAGTATCCAGGAAACAAAGGCAATAAAATCTTAACAGTAATAGGCTTCTAGTTATTTTTAATCTTCCTGGTTACATTCTAAAACTTAGATTCTTCAAAAGAAAGCAAAATCAAACTCAGATACGTACTGCTTGACAGAATGTATCTTCCTGGTATATTACGAATGTACAGAGTAATGCATTTCAGAACTTGAAACAACATAACTTTTCTGAAGTTCAAAATAGAAGAACTATCTTTTCAAACATGTCAGTGATTATTCCCATCTACATTTATGTGTTTCTTTCCTGCTCTTGGTCTCTAAAATCCTCCATACTTGCATGAAGCTATGTCTTTAGTAAAGACAAGCATACAAACAACAAATTTAAGAATAACTTGTAGACAAGTAAGCTGTAACTCAGGCTACAGTCATACTAGTGTCAACAAGAACAATAATGCTACAAACAATAAATTAAATTAATTAAATTAAATTTCCTTTGAAAAACTACTGACCAATTACTGTAAAAAAAAAAAAAAGAAAAAAAGGAACATATTGTTAAATAAATTAATGTACAAGTATTTTATAATTACTGTATAACTAGTTAATATATGTTAATAAGTGAAAATGTATTTATGATGATAAATACAACATTCAATATTATAACTGTAAGCGATGGTGATATTTAATGGAGACTTTTCTTCTCTTGAAAACTCACACTATTGACTACAGCAGTACTTCATTAACTTCTGCCAGTTTAAATACTGACTTCTAGACTGAAGCTTGACAGAATCTATTAAATTCCATAAAATGAATAGAATAAATACCTGTATATTTTTATTTAACACACACCTCTATACTATACACATGAATATGTACACACATGCCTACATATATGCCTGATTGAAAAAATACATGAAAGAAAAATAATAGTAATGCCTTTTTAGAATTCTAAGTTTAAAATCAAATAAGAAAATAAACAAATCACCACCATGAAATAAGGAGACCAAGAGGATTCGAAGCTATATAGTTAAATAGATCCTGCAGTAGAAAAACTCACCTTCTCTACAAAGGCACGCTAACTTGACAAATGTAACATAAAGAACTGGCAATTATGTAAACTCAGCACTACAGGAAAGGTTCATTAATGTTTTTACATCATATTAAAATAATGTGAATCACGAAGTCATCTTAGTTGTTTGGGTTTTTTGCTGTCCAAAGTGACTTAAAAATGCTGCAGGCAGGAGAATGTTCTTCTAGTCATTATTTTTAGAAATAAAAATTCTGGACCAACTGTATCAATGTTCTCATACATTTTAATGCAGCTACATTTGTTTGAGGTTTTTTTGTGTTCCATCAGTAGTTCTGAATTTTCATATGCCTGTTCAGCAATTGTTTTCTGCTCTAATGAAGCAGATATAAATATTAGCATAAAAAGCAAGCAACTCTTCCTTATGTCATATCTAATTTCATATGATTGTGACTGTAACACAACCCTTACATTTCCAGTCAAGTGAACTAAATGTATGTGTGCATTTGTTTAGATAATAACAGCCTGGAACACAGGAGTGTTGCAAAACCATGTGAAGAGTCCCTTTTCCATTCTCTGAGATGCAGTGCTCATCTCCTTTCCAGAGTCACTATGTCAGTACTGAGCTGTGCAGAAAAAGTTGCAGTTTAACTAAAAGGCAAAACTTTCCTATTTTTGTCTTGTCCCACCTTCTCTTCTGAATCCTTGCCTTGCAGTGACAGAGTTTCAGAGAAAATGAAAGTACAGAAAAGCCACTTGCCTGAGATATCATGAAGAATTTAGAGAATAGAATAACACAGTTAGCTGATGCCATTCTAGACACAGTTATTTCCACCTGGCTAAGGTTGTTATAGCCAGAGTGATGTGGTACAAGTGGTTTCAGACAATTCAAAGAATTTCAGAGAATTTAAAGTCAGCGACATCAGTCCCTATATCAGGGCTGGACCTGAAGACAAACCATTTTTCCTCTCCTTCAAAACAAAATAGCAACAACAATTATCAAATGGTCCTATTTTACCACACCAGAGGATGCATATGAAGTTCTTCATACTAACAGCAGGCAGAATTTCATAGCTGTTGCCCTATTAGAAAGCTCTGGAAGAGAATGAATTAGAAATTAAAGGAAATATAGACAAGAAGTTTTGGGAAACTCTGGGTACATTGGGAAAAACTGAGACAACTCCCAATGGTACAAGCTGAGACAAATCCAGAGACATAGTATTTTTTACCTGGATTTATTTTACCAGGAGAGGACAGTTGGAGTAACATATTTAGGTAGGGTAAACAGAAAAGCATAAGAGCAAGTCCATGATTTCCATACAAAATGCTTTGAGAAATGTATTTAAATATCAATAATGCTTTAATGCAGTTGCATCGGTCCAACATAACACAATGCATGCCCCAAATATTGATAAATGCCCAAATAGGCATTCCCATGCTCCTGTACTGTTGGGTGGGCTTACAGTGAAGATCTTTGTGCTTGCAAATGATATTGAATCTTTAGGCTATTACAGTCTATTGGAACTCCCTATCTCTTAAGAGATCAGGACCAGAAATCTACTGACAGTATTTCACTGCACTTCCTGAAACTCCACTTTGTCGGAATTTCTGATGTGCTAGTTCTAGTAAGAGAGTTATATGAGAGACTGTAGAGCTGTAGGGCTGTAATTTAACAAGCAATCATTCCTGTGTTAATCATGGACAGTATATATGCATGAAAACCCACAAAAATAATAAAATCCTTATTTTTCAAACAATTTAATTATTTGAACTTTCAGCTGCTTACTGCTTATTGTTGTAACAAAATTATTTGTCACCTCAGTTTCAGAAGTTACCAAGGAGGTAAACATGAGCTTCTTCCCAAAAAAGAGTTTTTTAGCATATAGGGATAAAGTAGAGCTCAAAAATAGGCATAAGCAGAGTAAAAAATAGGTAATGTACATTCGTCTCTTTTCCTTGCTTGTTTCAAGCTGTTCTGAGAGATTTAATTTCAGAACAGGAAAAGATTCACTTTGGACTAAATGAATCCCTTTTGGCATTTGAATTCAGCAGCTTAAGCACTTCCTATAATTAAGTCCAAAGAAATACTTATTTTAGGCTTAAATAAATCCCCTTGGAGCTGTCAATGAATGCTGACTTCTCTGGGCTCCAGAGAGATGTAGGGGTCCAGGGATTTCTCTTAAGTGCCTCATTACCCATTAGCTTGCAAAACACATTTATTTTCAATACCTGTAATATGATATTGAGTTTTAAGAGAGTGAAAAAAATCAGTTGAGAATCCAGCAGGAATGCCCCTTATGAAATTTAATATGAAACTAACTTCAATCCAGGATTGTGTTGTGGTTTATATATATATATATATATATATATATATATATATATATATGTTTGGGTTTTTTCCCTGATGGAGTGCAAGTTAACATGAAACACCATACAGGAAACTTTTTTTCTTTCTGCTTTTTCAGCACCCCATCCCCACCCCCACCTTTGAAAACAATGTACAAAAAGGGACTCTTCTGCTGCCTGCAAGAGGTGTCTAATTACTAACTGGAAACTCCATTCATCACACAGGTGTTAGCAAACACAGCCTCTTAATAGCAGGCCATTGCACTTCAGTGAACTTGCCCTGCAGGGGATTGGATTGTTCAAGGCCAAGCCTAGGGAAACCTGTTCCCAACCATATGGAGGAGGTCTATAGTTTTGTTTATAACAGGCCTCCCTTAATTCCTGTTCTTCCTTCACCATCCCCACAGAGATTTCAGAAAAAAAAATATTTGCAGGAAGAAGCAGACGCCTCCAGCCACCTGTCCAGCAATTTTTTTTTAGCATAGAAGATCGTTGTTGGATCTCCTGTGCAAAACTAAAATAAAGTACGTGTGCATGAACAGCTATCAACCATTAATGTAGAAAAGGAACAGAAGGAAAATAAACAAACAAATAAACAAAACAAAAACAAAACCAAAAAACAAACCCCAAAACAAAGCAACAACAACAAATAACAGGAAGATTAAAAGTGACTTGAACAAGCGTGAAAGAATAGCTGTTTGAGGCAGCACTACAAATCATCTATTATTTATATTCTCACTCCTAAAGATCTAATCTAATTTACTTTCTTTTTTTTTTTTTTTTTCCTATTTATTTGGAACTGGAGAGTGATGGGATAAACAGACACACCATCTTGTGCATTTAAATTGTTGAAGCATGTATGCATAATAGTCATATAAACCCTCATGTTTGTCTTCCTGACATTTCTACTGCATTTTATAGCAGTTCTTAAAGCACTGACAAATACAGCTCTTTCACCCAATTGGCCAGAGCTTCAACCTTGCTGCAGTTTAATTTTAGCCAGTTTTAAACAGTCCCGTACTCAAATTCCACAGCGTGCATGCCAAGAGGTCTATCCCTGTTGGTGCAAAATGCACTGCATGTAACTACAAATGAGTTTTAGGTCAGATCACGAATTTGAAACTAAATGTCCTGATTACTGTGGAGTAATTCTCCTCTCAATGTAGCCTCAAAGAGTGCTAAATGCATCTGTTTTAGCTGAAAGTAAAATGGAAGATGTGCTTAAGGAACAAACTGAATTTGTTCCAACTGTTAACGGATGTTAAGCCCATGAGACCAACCTAGAACTTGTGAAAGGTCCTGAAATGTTGACATACGAGGTCCTCAGCACCAGCTGGTTCCCTCCACAGATCTGCTGTGCCACACTACTTACGAATGATGACTTAGTGTGGGAGCATCTGCTGAGCAACAGATACTACGCAGACCAATTCTCTCTAGCTAGTCTCTCTAGCCCTTTTCTATCTCTGAAGTTACAAAAAATCCTTCTGTATCTATTACTGATGAGCAGTTCAGTCATCCTGAAAAAGGAAACAGAGTGTCACAAAGCAACTCCCTCTTCCACAAATGATTAGGAAAATGTTTGTAATTTCAAAAAGAACTGGTGGTAAAAAAGTGGAGTTCTGTATGTTGAAGTAAGTTCAAAACTCATGCTTATGATATAAAATACATTTACTTCAAGTTATGTGGGTATCCTACAGAAGAGGAGTCTGTAGGAATCATTGAAAGTGATTATATGATTGTTTTGAAATGCCTACTTTAGAATAAGATGTATCTACTGATATATCCCTGAATACACACATATTTTCACATATATAAAATTTTCTTCTACATTACACACATATAAAGATATGTCTATAGGATATTAAGAAATATTAGTTGAAGTGAATAATAAATACTGTGCTCCTCACTTGTATAGATGGAGATGTCTACACAGAGTATTATGTGCATAAAAGACATTATGACTTTTGCTTGTTCTGTAACCTGGACTAAAGATGGGCAACTCCAGTCAACAAATCGGGTAGCTATTTTTGCCTGGTGCTGTTTCTAAATGAGCATGACTCTTAGCAAAGATCAGATATGTCTATGTGGACGGCAGTAATGTGAGCAATATTCATTGAGGCATTGTACTACACTAATGTAGCTCAATGGTATCCAGAACAAATTTCCAGTGTCCTGTCATTTGAAACACAGACTTGAGGAGCAGGAGCACTTCTTCATCCATCCGTATAGAAATTACCTGAGTTTGCATTTCCTGACAAGGCTCTAAGTACTCTTGGAACCATTGTCTCCTTGAAGTCTCATAGCATAATGCCCAAGAAATGAATATTCACAAAAAAATTAATATAGGAAAGTTGTGATCTTCTAATTATTTGCATTAATCTAAAACTCAGTTTTCAATTATATTCAGACTGAATATCTGAAGGAAACAAAGAACTGGTCCTGCTTTTCAGAGTATTTGGTATTTTCAGTTGCTGCATTTGAAAGCACAGTAAACATTGTTTGGGTCTCAAATTTATTAAAACTGCGAAATTCTTATCTTTAAATTTTTGTATCCCTCCTATGTTTAAAGTATCTCAACTATCTCAGACACACGCACTTTTTAATTTCCATCTCTATCTAACAATGTTTGAACCCTGTTCCAGGCTTTACTTTCATCAACTAGTCTTTAGAAGAGACCTCCCTTCTTAATGAGAATTTTATATTTACTTCAAAATTTTCCTATATTCAATCAGATTTCTGTTAAGAAAATTATTTGTTAATTCCTAAAAGTTTTTCAGAAGTCTAATGAAAAAAACATGTCTTAGAAAGTATTCTTGCAAACAAAAATGGTGAATAAACTCACATATTTTTCTCTTTTTTTTTTTTTTCCCCCAGTAACTGTGCCCGACATTTCAATTTGCTGATATTATGTGTGTTTTCTTTTCACCAACTTTCCCAGGCCTCTACTTCCTCTGAGATGAGAGGCCTTTCCAACTGCATTATCTCCAAACTCCCATGTTGACAGAGAATCATTCTTTCAGTTCCCTTGGAAGGACAATGTCCCTTTGAATCATCTGCTGAAGAGATATGCTATTATATCTCTTATTCGCTTTTCTTCCTCTTTTCTCCCTAAAGGAATAAAATGTCTGTACCTCCATCAAAAATTAAATGAGTAGCTACTTCTCTGAGATTTTCATCCACGTTCTTTATATACTGCCTGTTCCAGAAGAGGAGGCTGAGTAGGACTTGCTGCATCAACTAACATAAATAATTTATGCCTGAAATATCAAATGATCTTCTGCAGAACACTGATTATAGTTTCTCTCTCATCTTACATTCTACTAAGAGAAAGAAGGCCCAAGTACACTATAAATATCTATGAAATTTAATAGTTGTGCTCAAGAGCAAAAAGTGATAGATTATGTTCATTTAAAAGACTTAACGGAATGCATATTATTGTACTATACATATAGAAAATTAACTTTTAAAAATTATTATTTTAATAGGCAAATACAATGAGTACATTATAAAAAGAAAGGAAAAAAACACCAGTATGAACACTTAAAGTTCTAAGATATTTTTCTGGAAGGTATCTTCAGGTTGAAAGATTTTAAAAGCATATGAGCATAAGTAGAAATCTGTAAACATAACAGCTTCCTGAAAATAATCTTTACAGTCTATTATTTGAATGATGCAGCAATCCTACATTACAGCACCAGACCATGGCTTGTTCTAGTTACTAACTGACTCACAGGCAAATCTCTTTAGTCACTTATTCAAGCTATTTTTACTTTTAGATTCAGTGTTACCCTGTTTCTTTGAGCTAATGATTTTATTTATTTTAAATTAACGCATTAATGTATGCACAATACTGAATGTCACTAGATTATCATGAGATAGAATCATAAGAAAATAACATTGCCATGAGTTCAGAAATCATCATCTCTAATTTAGCCCTAACACAATCATGTATATCTATTTCTGACAGTGTTCCAGTGATATATGTTTAGTATGTTCTGTTCTTTAGTTCTCTTAGCTTTACAAAATTTTCCTGACATCTAACATGATCAATTTGCTAAAAAGAGTTTCAACCAAACAATAGTAACTTATTACTGCTCTTCTCTGCCATAGTTATGGAAAACAGATTGTTCTATTCTTCTTAGGAAAATTCTTTTTTCTATTTGAAGTGTGTTATCATGACCTCTATAAATCTTCTGTTCTTTACATAAGCAACACGGTTTCTTTCATTCATTTATCACATATCATGTTTTTTATACTTGTGGATGTTTTTGTTTCTCTAATTAAGACTCTCTTCACTTAGGCCAAATATTATGACTCTGTAGTACCCAAACTTGAATTCCAGTTGATGCTTTAATGTTGCTCAATCCAGCACATGGATCATTGACATGTCTTACAGTCTTAATTCCTATTCAAACATCTCAGTTTGATTGTCTTCTTCATAACACTATGGCATGGTGAAATTCTGGTTCCTTGTAATCTCAGAGCCTTTTCTTAAGAACTGCTGTTACATAGTTTTTTTCACCTTGTATTTCTTCAATTAATTATTCTTTACTTTATGATGGCCCTTGTTAAACATTTCTCATTTCCTTCTCAGCCAATTTCACTAATAAGTCAAGACAATTTGATCACATGTCAGTTTCTTTAGGATTTTAAAGATGTCTGCTGCATATTACTCATATTATACTTGTATTTTGCTGAAGATTCCTCATTCTTTTGCAGAGTCTTCATTTAGAGGTCATTCCATACCACTGATTAGCCATTTTACCTTCAGTGTACTTTTTTTACTTCTGCTGTTTGATGGGATAATAAATTGTCACAAGGTTAATATACATGCTGGTTTTAAACACTATTTATTGAATCAAAGATGTAGTACTATTAATATTACTTTCTAGAGAACAGTTTGCAAAATAAGTGCAAACATCAGAATCAAACTGCAGAAGAATTAATGTGTCAATACAGGATAAATATTTAAAACTCAAAACCTTTCAACACTGTTTCTATACAGTTTCATCACAGTCAATTTTATGCAGTGGCTTCAATTTGGAAAGTAGACAGCTGCACTCTATTACTGAAATGTTTTGCATACCTGTCCTCATCTGGGTTTCTGGTTTATTGTGCAGGTCATAAAATAACATTTATTCTGAAGAATGTTTTCATATATTTTATATATATGATAGTGGGAAGTTATTGAAATTGTTTATGTAATCATCAGTTTAAAATGTCAGTTTAAAAATAGATCTACCTGCCAGTTCATACATTTCTACTTGTCTTCGCCTTATTATTATGAGTTTCATCCAGTACTCACTGAAATTATCAGCTTCATTTAACAAAATTTTCTCTGCACTTCAGTGCTTTGTGTGAGACTTCAACTCTTCTGGTTGCTTGCCCTGGACAATTTGTTAAACCCCAGAGAGATCCCGTGGATTTCATGAAGTCTTCAGGCTTTTTCCTGTGTGGAACTGTTTTAACAGCAAGGACTTGTCCTTCACCATTTAACACTACACCACTATACTGTGAAATTTAATCATTATTATACTCATCATATGTTATTTTTGGTATATTCACAGATATGAACATTTATGAAATTCCAAATAACAGGAAGTCATTTCAGCTAAGCCTAGGATGTTTGCTGTTTCAATTGGACAGCAGTACTGGCAGTAAAAGACTAAGCTAAATCAAAATGCGGATTGGCATGTATTATTTATTGTTGAATTAAGCAACAACTTTAAACTTAGCTGCTACTGCAATATTTTAGCATACAAAAATAACAGTATAAAACTGTTCATGAACTGAACTGAGGACTGAGTATATGAGTCTCATTTTTATATGTGCGTATATATATGCCAAGTGTACATAAATGAAGGCATGCTTTTTAACTATAGAAAAAAGATATCAAGGAAGCAGTAGAATGATATTTTTTTGATTTTTTTTTTTTTCATATGGTGAAGATACTAGGTTTTACAAAATTCCTTACTAGAGAAGGCTGAATGACTTGACATTCTTTGTTGTAGTATGACCATATTACTGCAGAAATAGAGCTCAAAATAGACAGAAACAGTTTTGTTTGTTTGTTTGTTTTTATCGCCAGTGGGCGAAAACACTAAGAGTTGGACCTCCAGGGAGAGGACTCACCTCACATAACTTCAAACATCTAAAACTGGTTACCAGCATCTATGACAATTGCCTTATGCTCACTGTACTATCAGTAAAGGAAAATGAAATTTTCAGGAGCACTCTTTGTCTCATCTTCATATCTAAAATCTCAGACAATTCAGGTCAATTTCCTGTTTCTCTCCATTGTCTCTAAGGAAAACTATTATGAATAGCTCAGGTTGAAATGTTTAACTATTTCTTGCCTAAACTAAGGGAAAATGTTCCAAATTTAGGGGAACTAGAAGTTTTAAAGATATTAATGATTTCTTTAAATCAGTGTCAAATTAGTAGTCAGCATAAAGTATCTGATTAATCTTGATCTTGTAAGGTTTCTAAGCAAGTGCTTGACAATAAGCACACAAATAGACCCAGTAACCTCACTTCTAACTCAAATTTAATGGAGTGACTTAGATAATCACAAGTGGGATTAAGTAGTAGTTACGTGGAAACCAGGGATCATATCATATCTATCAGCCAAGTGTCATAAATGATATGGACTCTATTAAACTAAAATCTGATAGGCAATGTCACCTAAACCTATCTAAATCAGTTTGGTAGGCTTCTGTCATTTCAGTTCTGAACAATACTGAAAAGATAAATACTGATGTGTTTGTAAGGTATTTATGGCTTCAAAGGAGGTAGAATTCAGTAAATTTTCACTGCTAAACACTTGTCACAAGGTTAGCCAATCTGTCAGTGCTTAATTAAGCCAAGTATTTCAAATAGCTGTGATAACTGACTAAACATCAAACTATCTGAATATAAACTCTGCAGTTCTTAAAGTCTGTTCAATGCTATATTAAAACTTAGTTGAATTGACATTGCCAGGGTAAATACTTTGTACAATTGTACAAAAATATTATTGTTATATAAAACATATTTTCTCTTAAATAAGGAGTGCTATTAGTTTGTGACTTGTGACCTTAAAATCTGTATCAGAGACAAATTTAACAGAGAAATATAATCATTTTATCTCAAAGAAAATCCATGCCACGTTATTAATGTTAAGCATCCTCAACAAAACTTTTCTAAAGTTAGAAACTTCTAACAGGAATTTACAATACATATCAAAAACATATAAGATGTCTAGGGATGTAAAATTCTGTACTGCTATCACCAAACTCCACCACTTTCAAAACACTCTCATTTACACGTGGTGGTCACTATAAATTCGTGTCAAATTGATCCTCCTTTGAAGACACAGAACTGTAAAGAAATGTCATTATATATACTGCAGTTATAAAAATCTCATATAGTACTGTAAAAGGTTTCTTGTGGAACCCAACAAATTAAAAAAAAAACCCTAGCTTGCTGGTGTGATGTGGCTGAGGAGAGAGAATCTATTGTTTCTAGTGGCGGTAAATCAGCTGGCATTCCCTAAGGATTTTAGTCTACACCCAAAAATGTCCCCATGCAAAACGAAGTTCATTTCCTTTCTACCCCACATGCCACTCACCCTGATGCCAGAGCAGTGAGGATATTGTTGACCAGGAAAATACTAAAAGCAAACAGTATTAGGAACTTCTTACAGTGAAAATGATTTCATAGTTAAAACAAAACCCCCGAGCTTTCTTTGGAGAACACACACAACTTCTTCACACTTAACAATTCAGCTGCTTAGAGCTAGCCATCCTGTTCTCAGGTCAGTGCTCAGCAAGTGAAAGTATTGTCTGTTTACAGAGAAATGTTCCTCAAAATATATTTTCTCCATTATTTTTAATTTATTGAGAAAAAGTTTTTGAAATTTAATAACATTTCATCTCACCTGTATCACAATAGTGTGGCTCAGCTCAATTTCCTTACTGAATTAATGTTTGGGGAATATATTTCTGAAAACGTTAATTAGGCTGGGATAGAAATTATAATTTTCTTGTGAGTCTTCTTGTAAGTTTAAAAACTGGGATGAAAAAGACTGTTGGCATCAAAAAAGTTCATATGTACCTCAGCATTTTAAAACCTGCAGACATTTTTCTGTTATCCTCTGTTAGAAATTTCAAGGAGCATATCATATAATAACTTAGTTAAATTAAGCAGTTAGAAAGTCACAGAACTAGTCAGAAGAGACACTGAGGTTCAGAATGCAGACATCTTTTTCTCATTATAATTATTTAACAGCTGATTTTTTAACTTTAGAACTATGTCTGCCATGTTTTTAGTGATTTTCATCCATTCTTTCATCTGATCATGTGAAACTGTATCTCTCAGTGATATCCATGTACAAGGTATAACCATGTCTTTTCAACACTGACAAGAATAAACATTTTTACATATTTCTTATGTAAGAAAAATATTTCTTTCATGTAGATTTCTGAGAAAATTTTGATTAAAAAAACCCAAAGTAGTATTATACAGCAAATATGGGCTACAACAGCCATTTTTCTGAGTCCATATGGGCTTCTTCTAGTTAGTTGTATAAAATCTACAGGTTTACTTTTTTCAAGTATAAAATACAAATCAAAATCTTTTGACTATGCTATTGTACACATGAACAAAATATATTTTGTAACATTTCATGCTTTCTAGAATATTTTAATGCAGTTTTAATAAGATTATTATTTCATATATTGTAGGGTAAAACTGATGAGAAGTACCACATAAGAGTAAGTACAGTTCCTATCTTACTATTTAGAGAGTCAGTCGGTATTTTTTTTCTGCATAATATGGAAGCCAGACCAAGGCCTATATAAAAGAGTCCTGAAGAAGATTGTAACCCTTTTTCTCTCTTTGAAAAGCAAAATCCTAGCACTACCATAACACTAAGCCTACTGTCAGTGCTTCCATAAGTAACTGCATTCACATTATTATCTAATTTACCCTTTGAACTGTCTTTGCAGCATTTAAAACCATTTAGTAGTTCATATTCTTTCCCTCAAATATTCTGCTGTATGGTAGCAATTAAACTGCAAATTGTAGCACCTGTGCATGCTGTTTTATTTCACATCACAGTTTCCAGATGGCATGTAACAGGTGATACAGCAACACAGAAAGTCTCCTTTATGACAGGGAAACACTTTAGTATGCATAGCACCACCATGTTTCATTGCAGCTAGATCCCTGAAAAAAAAAAAAAAAAAAAAAATCCCTGAAATACATGAAGTTTACAGCAGCAAAAAGTGCAAAAAGCACCACTGATGACTAACAAATAAGGTGTATCCCTTTCCTTTAAAGAAATGTAGAGACAAAGTTCCTGCCTCTCTGCCTACCCTGTGAGTTAAAAGAAATACCACAAGATCATGGTCAAAAATTCCAAGCCCTATTGTCATCTCTCTTTGCTGGAAATATACAGAAATCAATCTGTGTTTTTATATACATCTATTAAAGACAATTAGTTAAGATACTCATTTTTCTCAGAGTTAGATTGTTCAGCACAGTCATTTTTCTTTTTATGCTTCAACCAAGGAAGTCCAGACCTTATTTATTATGAAAACAATGGCAGAACTGTCATCAGGCATGTTAGTGCTGTGTGATGGAATGTGGTTGACCCTCAAACCAGCTAAGATCCAATTCAGTAAGCCTCTAAAAATGACTTGAAGTAGCTTCTACACATCCATCTATCTGTACATACATACATCATACATACAAAACCACACTATTTTATCTCTTATTTTTCTTTCTTCTACAGTTAAGAGATTTTGTGTATTTTCTGCTGGAAGTAGAAGAATCCACATCTTCCCAAAACCTCTTTTTTTACCACTAGAGGACCAGTAGATACTAGATTTCTTTACTTGCCCATTATATAGCTAATGTTGGAAGAATCCGGAGCAAGTAAAGAGCAAACATTATTTCTGGCAGTTTCTCATGGCTTTGTTTTTCTTGTTTGCCACTGGGCACTGCTCAGAGAATCTAATTGTTTGAGTTCTTATGAAACAAAGATTTGAAGTGCACAATTCTTGTGAGGGGATCGGAACTGCACAAGTAAATTTAATAAGTATCTGATTCATGCAATTTATTACACAGCAACCTTGTCCATACAGATAGTAAAACTTGATGCTTGCATGATTGTCTGCACATGAACAGATGCATTTGAACTCAGCTGCAAGCTGCCTAAAGACAAGAGAGCTTGCACCAAGTCTTCAGTGATTTTTACTAGCTAGGGTATATCAACAATGTTGCTTACCAAGAAATAGTAAGGACATTCCTGTGGTATAAAATTTGTGGAATATATTATTACTTTAGGTTATTTGTATATTTTTCTTTTTAGACTAAGTCTGCTTTGCAACAATTAAGATAGAATAAATTAAAACTCTTGCTTGAGGCCATTAAAAATTGACTCAATGCAGAAGGATGTCTGATGGAGCTTCATGAATCTACCTCAGTAATATCTGCTGGAACGATTTTCAAGTACTGGCTGAAGTGCATTCCTGTGTATTTCCACTTGAGCCATCTGCCAATCTTAATACTTATTCCTGAGGGAGGAAGTCTTCCAGTGCTGTTTTTCATTTAATTTGCAAGGACATCCTGTTTAGGTACTTATCAAAAGAACAGAAGAATGGATGCCAAATCCCACAGAAACTTACTGGGTCAGTCTAAAGTAACAAGCTATATTTTAAAGAAGCTCCAGCATTGTTCCTTTATTGCTCCTTATTATTGCTCCTTTCAGACCAGATACATTCATGCATGTCTCAACAGTAACTGCACTCTATTTCTTAAACACTAAAGGATTTTGCTAAAAGCAGCGAAATTCCTCTAGTTTGATGACTAAAGATGAAATCCAAAAGAATACCTAAGTGAGCTATGCAGAGAAATCATGACTGACTTAGGGCACCAGTTAGCTTAGTTTCCTAAACAATCATTGACCACAAGAGTTCAACGCAGGAGTGTTAACATACTCAGGTGCCTGAAGTTCTGCTGTTGTACTTGTTTAGAGAACTTGCCATTGTGTCTGGGCCAAGGATCATGGTGCCTACCTCATGCTTCAGGCAATTTGGTTCAGGCAAAAGAGGCTTCCTTGTGCCTTATTCTCCTGAAATACATTTTTTTAGAGTGAGAGGGGGAAGGAGAAGGGGAGAGAAGAGAAAGGAAGAGACCACACCTGGAGCACACTCAAAGCACCAAATAAAGTGCAACCACATAGCTATCACGTGGACCATCATGTCAAAAAGACTGACAGAGAGAGGCTGCAGGTTTGTCCTGGACTATCGGTGTTCATTTTGTCTTTCTAAAAGAGTGCCTAACCACCAGTCTGCATGCAAAGCTTAAATTGCAGTAGGAAGACTCTCCTGTTAAACATTGGGCTACTGTACAAAACTAGATCAGTGAGAAACACAGAAGAAAGCTTATAAACTGCACAGTAGTTAATACAGTTGCATCCTCCTGGCAGGAGAAAAGGGTCTTAAGTTCCATTTCATGATTCAGAGACCTTATACTTTCTGTGTTGAAAAGCCATTGGATAAAATGCCTCAACCTTAATGGCAAGAACTAGAATGCAGGGAGAAAAGAGAAAAACAGACAAGCAGTAACTAGCCTTAGCATACTAATAAAAATTGCTGTATTCTTTGCACTCTGTCTCTGGGGAAGTTGAATTCCTACAGCTCCCACTGGCTTCACAAAATAAAATTCCCATCTCGGGGAAAAAATATAACCAACTTCTGTCCGGGTTTTGTGATCAGTATGATAAAGTGACTCTACCAGCTCCGTTCTCTTCTACTCTTTAAAGGGTAGAACTGGTATTGACACTGGGAAAAGAAGTCAGTCCCCTACAATGTAAACTGATCCATCTTAGTTATTTACCTGAGGGTCTTTTATAGGCAAAGAACAGAGTTTTGAGCAGCAAGTCATCTTATCCAAGGTTAGCTACCTAAGCAATGTTCAATAGCTTGAACCATGAAGGGGTCTATGTCCTTGTGTTGAATAAAAATGAGTCAAAGTAGCTGCTCAGATGCAAAGATCTTTAGTATGGATACCCAAAATAAAGTGAGCCATAATACCTTCTATTTCAGTGGGGGATGTTTGCTCGCATAGGAGTAGCATGCTTGGTCTCAGACCTTCATTTCAGCTGAACAGGAAAAAATAAAAAATAAAAAAAAAAAATTAAAAAAAAAAAAACCTATCACTGAAGTTCTGACCAAAATATTATTTTCTACTGATAAAATAAAAATAACCCTAAGAACATATCCTGAATTTTGCCTTTATAGCAAATAAAACTTGACTGAAGGCACAGATACAAATTTGGAATCTTTTCCTGCTAACAGGAAGAAAAGAGTAAGACTAAAAATGGCCTGATACACTGTAATTATTCAGCTGTGGATATCCACTATTTGACAAACAGCCGACATCATAACAGTATTAATGTGAACCCATGGCTAGGAGCTGTCAAACAAACTGTTAGAAAAGGAGAAGATAAAGTCTATTGCCAGTAATCCACCAAAGATCGACATCTGAAGTTATCTTTGTCTGATTCTGTGATCCCTCTGTACAGGGAGTCAGGGTGGAAATGTTTTTTCAGTATTAGATTATCTGGTCCCACATCAATCTTGGCCTACATACACTTTTGCAATGCCTTTCTGCTTCCATATATGCAGCTTGCATAAGGCTGGGCTGTGCTCCCTGCTGAAAGTATTTAACCCTGTTTACTTGTCTACAGATTAAAAGTAAAAAAAAAAAAAAAAAAAAATTAGCATGCCAGCCAAGACCCCATATGTGGCTAAAGACGAGTTGGTTGGGCTTGCCTATTAATGAAGAACAGACTACATTTCAAACCTAAAAAATAGTATTTTTTTAAACACCTGTGGAACATGTTTCTACAAGTTTATAAAAGACAGAGAAACTGTTACTAAAACAACCATCAAAAAGAAAAAAAAAATAAAAAAGAAAAATACAGTGAGGAGATTCACATGTAATGGTGCAGTGGGGGTGGGAATAAAAAAGCTGAACAGTGTTAAAGTTGTGACTCAGATGAATGACTGCCAGGAAATTCAGTGTTAAGGAGGGCATTCCATTAAAAACTCATGCTGTTGTTCCTGTTTCTGAGTTCTCACAGCCATTGGAGAAAACCATATAGTCTGAATTGTCTTGGGTTTGTCCACTGGAGTTCCTAATGCAACCATTTAAATGTGGCTTTCATCTGCTTGAACACACTTAATTCATGAACTCCAGGCTTATAATGACCCATTTTGAAATGCTGCATTAGCTGAAGGAAGAGCCAGTTTGTCTCAATAACCGATTGTGAGGCACAAAACAGTTACTTAGTCATATCTAGCAGCACAAAACTAACACGTTTCTTCTATTTTTGTCATGTTCATTTTAAAAAAAAACCAGATTAACTGTGGAAACATTTTACTAAGAAATTCTATCTGACCTGGCACTGTTAACTCAGTCAGGAGAGACCTCTCTCAACAAAAGAGTGGCCATTTGTTCAAATGCTTAAGCTATCACGAAGATATTTTTAACATTAATAATTGCAGTACAACAAGAGTGTCAGTTTGGCAGGGGTATCGATTCACAGTCATGAAAGACTAGAGTATCCATCTAGTCTCTCACCTGATGCTTTGGAGTCAGAATAACAGGCTTAGCTATCCTTTGACAAAGAAACAAATCAGCCCACTGTTAAAGTCAAATGATGTTTGGCTAAGCAGCTTATCGGAGTATTGCAGAACTTGCTTGTGAGGGTAGATGCATAGGAAATGAAGGTCAGAAAGGGTTAAATCCTATCAAGTTTATTAAAAATCACTACAATCATCTTGGGGCAACCAAGAGCATTGTATCAATATACCACACTTAACATCAGCTTCCTTTTTTCCTTTTCCTTCTCTCTCATTCTACTAAGACTATTAAAATTCAAAGAATTAATTTATAATTGTGCAGGCATTCCTATGCATCCTGACGTTTGTTCCTATCAATTGGCTCTTTATGCCTCTCAGTCGAAGTCGGATGTTTGCAGTTGCTGGCAGCTGTTGTTCCAGGCCCAGCAAACAGCTGATAGACTGGCAGCCTACATTGAAAAAGTGCAGCCCAGAGCCTGGGAAAGGTCCTAATGCTGAATACTCTCAGCTCTGGTGGGTAATTAGCTTAGTACATGCAAGATTAGAGAACTAGCACTGAAGATAGTCCATCTGACCTGCTTTCAAAAGTCATTACAAATTAGAAACGGTAATTCTTTCACAAGAAATGTAAAGAATTTTGTGAATGGGACTTGTTGGCTTTCTTTGCTGAAGAAACTCCGCTAGAAGATGAGCTCCTCTGAGCATTTATTCAAACAAATGGTTATTATTTAAGATTTTCTTTGTATGATTAATTAGTATATTTTAAAATTGCTTAAAAATGAATGTATGTGTACTTTTCTCTGGAATTTGTGTCTGCTGTGGATTTTCAGGCATAATTATTTGCCCCATTGAATCATCTTTTAAAGGAGGGAGTGGGGGGGAATCACCTTTCAAATATTTATAGTAAACCCCTCCTTTCTTCCAGATCTGATTTGAAAAAAAATAAAAAATGAGGAAACAAAATGCTATTTGTAAAAATATAATTTAGGCTCAGGTTTTTTTCTCCTTTATTTTCTAGTGAAATCTCCATATTCGTCTTATACACAGAATCAGACCCCAAACAGATGAGATCAAATTAAGTCTTCTGTGTCCTAAGAGGATCTGCTGTAATATTCAAGAAGTATCTGCATGCATGGGGGAGGCGTGTGTGTATATATGTATGTATTAGAGCATACCATATCCTTTTCTGTGCTCAGCACTTGGACTGAGCTTCTTTTAGGATCATGAAGTTCTCGGAAATTCTGATCTAAGAACAGCAATAAAACGTCTCATCCAGCCCTCACACTAGCTCCCTCTATATCTTCATGAGTTTCTGCAAAAATGAATAAAATTATTATCGACTTCACAGATGATTTTTTGGGAGGGGAGGGAAATTGATGTCTGCAACATACTTAAAGGAAAAAAGTAGAGCATTATCATAACTACAAGTCCATTGCTACAGTTCTTATTAAAAATTCAAGGATTTTAATGCACTTTCACAATACTAAAATGTTTGGCATATTCAGCTCTCAGTGTCAGTCTTCTACCTGTATTTGGACTTGAGAATTGCTACCTGTGGTTCATGTTGCTTGGGCTTTGGGCTTTCAGAGAAGAAGTACAAAAATGATTAGCAGATCTAGAAACAAACAGAGACCATGGATGAGCCTTCTCCTCTTTTGTTTTAGCTTACTGTAATTTCAATTTGCAGTGACATTTTTTGCTGCTGAAGGAACTTCTTTAGAGAATAAGATAAAACCAGCTGAGAAACAACAAGTTAAACAGTTAAACACAGGACTACTAAATAAATGAAGAATTTAGTCAGTGTCAAGTCTCTCTAATATTAGTTGTTATGGCTGAGATTACTTCTTCCATCAGATAAAGAACATAGTTTAAGGAAAAAAAAAAAAAAAAAAGAAAAGGGCAAAAGCAAAGCATGATGTATTTTGCTAGTTACTATTATTCACTTGCTCATTTTTATTAAATACTGAACATTATCAGTATTCCAAACTTCATTTACAGCAAAGACACAGCCCCAAAGTTTTATCATCTCAGATACAGTATCAAAAGCTGATGTGGCTTCATATTATGACTTAAAGTCAACCTAGAAATGCAGAGATTCACAGTTATAAAAATAAGCCAGGAAAAAAAAAACCCTGACAAGAAGAATAATCTTATTTTCTTCTCTTTATTGCTTCAGTACAGGAGAGGTACAAGACACAATGTCCATGGTTTAACTTGTCCAAAGTTTTACTAACCTATTTGTGAAAGAATCTATCAGTAAAGACCACGCCATTGCTGAGAGTACTCAGTTTTTCACAACAGCCTCCATGTTCATCCCAGAAGTGTTGCAGTGTTCTTGTGTCCTTTTCTGAAAATAAAAGAAGGAAGTGCAGAAGAGTTTGAATGTTTTCTAAACCAGAAATCAGACACACAATTCATTTAATGTAACTTTAGGTATCTGAAGCAGGATGATTATATGTAGGTTAGTCATGTTATCATCAGTGGAGGCTTCTGTGGACTGATTTATCTCATCCTAAACCAAAAATATTATTTGTGATTACTACCCATTCAGCGTATTTGTCTCAATTGGATCCTCTTACAGGTGTAGACATTTACATTATAGATGTCTAAAGTTAAGTGAATTAAGTCATTCACTGAACGCCACCCAGCATTTCCCCTGTCACTCTTCCAGAAAGTTATTCCATGACCTTCACTACAAATTTAGAAGAGTAGTGACCAAGACACTCCATTACATGAGCAGTGCTAAATTACACAAACTTTATAACTTACTACACCCATCCTGTTTACATGCCTCAGTGTGGAAAGCAAAGAAAAATATCATCATGAAGCTGACTCGTTGGGGACAGGGAGAAATACTAGTTACTCCTTAGCACTCCTGAAAGGCATGTGACCACGTCAGAGCTTAGGTTGGTGAAGCACCATTTCTGATTTTTCATTCAGTTGTTCAGAGCAACAGTTCCCCAGGCAGGAGAATAAGGTTGTAAAAAGAACAGGTGTCTGCTATATCAGTCCAAATCAGGCAATTATTTCAAGAATCCATCTCCTATCAAGAGACAGTGCAGGCTGACCAATCATGTGGCAGGTACAGAGGAAATTTTATATGTGCTTCTGATTGCTCCGAGGTTGATTTTTCCACTGGTCAGCTTATACAACCCTCCTGCATCTAACACAGAAGCAGAAGTTGCAAGAGGGTTTTTAAATGATAAATAAGTTCCAGAGAAGACACATATACTATCAAACTCAGAAAAAAAATATTAAGTAATAGTGATTTACACTATTGTTGCAAATTTCAGCACATGCAGGTATTATGTTTTTGTGTTCTTATATTCACAAAACAGACTGCTTTCCCCACAAACTGATTAATATGTTCAAAATCACGAATGTTTCCACCTTAAACTTTAAGATTTCTTTCTAAACTGAAGTAAGAAACAAGAAGTCCTCAAAGAAACGCCACAAAAGTACCAGTCAGTATTAATATGAATCATAGAACGTCAAGGAGAAGGCCGATAAGAGGAAGAGCACTGATTTATCTCTGTGTACATGTCTGTGTACATGAAAGAAAGGAAGAGATGCATAACCATTTGAATATATCATGTGGAGGATGGATAGCCATCGATATTGATGTTATTGTTGAATTCCTAAAACAGAATTATATTTATTTTCATTTGAATTGCAAATTGAATGTTACCTGACTTTAATTTCCATAAATATAACAGGCCAGTGTTTTTGGTTTACATAATCCTATTTAAACTGTAAGTATTCTTTAGACTTTCTTTCGAATATTCTCTCAAAAATGTTAAGCTGTAGACCACATAGAAAAAAAAAAAGGTGGTTGTTGCTAGGAATTATAACTTTTAATGAACTAGTCTACGGTAATTTGATCTTATATTATTAATATAATCTTTATGCAATACGTATGTCACTATCATAGTCTCAAATTATCAGTCAACAGACTGGCCCAAAATTAGAATAAGGAGGAGGAAAAGACAGAAAGACATGCAGAAAGAAAGATAAGAAAGACAAAACAGGAAGGAGGGAACGAAGGAGGGAAGGAAGGAGGGAAGGAGGGGCGGAAGGAAGAAGGGAGGGAGGGAGGGAGAGAGGGAAGGAGGAAGGAAGGAAGGAAGGAAGGGAGGGAGGGAGGGAGGGAGGGAGGGAGCAAGGAAGGAAGGAAGGAAGGAAGGAAGGAAGGAAAGAAGATGGTTTAAAGGTAGGGTCTTTGATATCATAATGGAACTCAAGTTTACATTTCTGGCTCCCTACACTTATCATTTTGATTCCAGGTCTTGCCTACCTTTTGGAGAGTGAATTTCCCTTGAAAGATACCCAGAACTCAAGAGGATAGCTTACCAAGTTTCAGCAAGATTGACTGAAACCAAACCTTAAACATGACTCAACACTATACTTTGCCTACAGACCACACCTCTTCCAGACACCAAAACTACCACAGTGGGCCACTGTGTTATATCAAATAGCTATGGTCCATGGTGATAAAGTAGTACATCAACATTACTGCTAAAATTTCATTAGAATCAGCCTCAGGGAACCTTAAAAAGAATCAGGCCTCTGTCATAGGTGAAACAATTAATTCAATTTACAGTTAATTTTGGCCTGCACTAACCGTTATAAGCCTCCTGTCTCAGTTATTTCATTCATTACAAGATTTTTACCATTTAAGCTAAAATTTTCTAAGATTGATTTTCCCTGGGGCTGATTATGCTAAGGATATTTCAACAATAATGGTTCTTTTCATTTTTTTAACACTTGACTTTATGACTTCAATATCTTTTTAAATGTATTTTTGCACAAAATGCTATTAAACTACCATCTTAATGATTCTTAGTCACTAGCACTAAGAGCTAGCCTTTCTAATCACTTCAGATGGAAGAAAAAAATCACATTATAACTGTCAACTCACGAAACAATGAGTTCATATAAACAATCAAATAGGGATAAAACTGAGGATTAACCTAATCTTTATATCGTGCTCATCATTATAAAATGTGGTTTGCGTTACTCTGCCATGCTTCTAGATACTGTAAATATTTTTTTTTTCTTAAAAGCTGCATTTATAAGAAAGGAATTTAATCAATAATCTCCTTTATCCATTCTAAATGTTAACAGATTTCCTGCTTCTATTAATTCTTCCCAGAAGAATATGTGTGTTACAAAGATGTAAACACTGAAAAAAGTTCTGTCTAGGACACAAATACACTGAGTCTCTCTACTTTGATTAATATGAAGTCACCAGTTCAAACTAATTTAATTAGGAAAATTGAAAGATGTCTCTTGGTAGAGATTTAAATGTGAGGACTGGATCAAATAGTGCTCATTGGCAAAGCTAGTTCTATTGGAATTTTGAGGTTGACAATATGTAAACTTTGGTGGAAAAAAGTGAACAGAAACACCGAGCATTTAGACTTTCTGATATTATCTTGCTACTATCAAAAATAATTTCATTTGGGATAGTTACCATATTTACATTCAACATTATAATTACACCTAATTTTAACTTTTATGTAATAATATATTAATTTTAAATTCTATTGTGTTGTATATTTTATTTAAAACTTTCCAATGTTATCAAAATATTTATTTATTTGAGGTGATGTATTCTGAAGTACTGAAGTTCAGTTGGTCCAAGAAGTGATTATACATAAAATCTGATTACATGTGGAATTTTAAAGTTAGACATTTTGAGCTTTTTAAAAAATCAAAGCATAAGTGATTTCAGAATATTTTTATGTCTAAGAACTGAAAATTCTGGTCTCCAGATAATACAGTGACACAGCCTGTTCAGTTAAACCATCTATTTGTGACTGTTTGAATATCCACAGTAGGATTTCTGTTAAGGAAGAGCTTAGTCCTGCCTCTTCTCCAGTTACTCACTTGCAAGGACCTTGAATGACTTAGGACAGACAAGTTATAAGGCAGACACTCATCCACGCATGACTTGTTTGTCCTGCTTAAGGTGTATGTGCATGTGTGCTTGAGCGTGCACTAAGGGTTATCACAGTCTTCCCTCGATATTTCCCAAAGGCTGTATGTGCTGTATCCTTTTGTGTGGCATAGTCTGTGGTATGCTCAACCTATTGACATGATATGAGCAGAAAAAGAGCTTGTACTCAACTGCTGAAAGGTGTGACCTTCCAACTTAGACTTGGAAATGGACATGTTCTTAACAAGAAAAGTTTTCTGCTGACATTCAAGAGATAAAAAGCAAAACAAAACCCAAAAAAAAAAATGAAGGCCAGAACAGAGAGTCCATGTCTACACTAGTAAATTAAATAGCTTGTAAACATTTCACTCTCCATTAATATCAATTGTTAGAAAGGCTACTTTAATTACTTCAGTTCAGTCAAGTGTGAAGCTGGGGCCACTCCAACAGATGGTTTGTATGTAGGCCCTGTATTTTGGAGACTTAGAGAATTTAGTAAGAGGAGGTGGGCTGTTCTACACTAGTTAGAAAATAATTCTGAGAACATTAAATTAAATAGTACAGTGAGTTTCTAAAAAAAATAAAATAAAAAAAAACCACAAACAAACAAAACAAACCAAACAAACAAACAAATCAAAACCTAGAAAAAATAGATCTTAGAATCAGAAATAAGATGGCTCATGGAAGGTAGCCCAGAAGATGGAGAAGGAAGAAGGCCTGAAAAGGAGTATGAGAATAACATAGGAAAAAGAGAGAGAAAAGTTAAAGCAGGGCTACTAGAATGGGGAGAAGAGAGCTAATCCTTTGTTTGGAATTACTTGAGGAGACCACTGAGTGTATGGATTAAGGCTAGAAGTCATGAGGCCAAGAAAACAAGTGGAAAAGAAAGAGGTAGAAACTGGGAAAGTAGGAAGGATGATAATGATGCCTACAGTGATATCTGAAGAAAATGAGATCTAAGTGAAATGGCACACAGTCTAGACAGAAAGGAGATAAAAATGGTGGAGAATGTTTTAAAATTGTGTTTTGTGCATATCTGCTAGAGTTCTCTTCCAAATATCCCTGATATGAAAAATAATGATTTATTTATTTAGAAACCTAATTATACAAATATGTTCCTGTACTTTTCCACTATGGTCAATATCATGAGTAAACTTTGTTCTTTTGTAAAAATGACTGGACAGATAAACTGAGTTAATGTTGGAAAACTTGACACAATAATGAAGCTGTATCATTTCCTTCTGAGGAACTTCATCTGAAGCCGTGGACCTCAACTGAATCAGTATAGTTAAATGAAAATTTAATTTTCTGCTTTATCTTCAAAGTATGTTATTGATAACATGTTAATCATCTACTGCTTCCTCATTGGCAATCTGAGTTAGGCAAACTTGTACAAAGCTAGTAAAAACGTTTATTACTTTTAAATATTTAGATAATTGTGGGACTACGGTGGGTCCGTGGATTCCCTGACGGAGGGCATGTGAACAGAAATTAGCCTTGAAGATATTAAGGCCTACCCATGAGAAAGATGGGAGTAAAGGAGTATCCGGAGATATTAAGGATGTACCCATGAGAGAGAAGGGAGTAAAAGAGTAACATCGATGATAGCAAAAATAGCCAATGAGATGTTACTGCTGTAACTTGTAACCAATAGTGAAGAGACACATGAATTGGTAAAACTGTATAAAAATGCACTTGCAGCAACAAGTGGCATCTACTACTTTCATCCTGGAAGAACTTGGTCCATGTTGTTTGTCAACAACCACGACAGATAAGTTTTCTGCAAAACAGAAAAAAAAAAAAAAATAACAATAAAAAGGGAGCATATCAGAACTCAGACTGTCCTAGTACTAGTAAACCACAAAATATACAGGAAAGTTGCAGACATTTTCATGTTAGATAATTTATGTAAACAGAGGCACCTAGTGCCTTTTTGGGTGGCCTACAACATTCTGCCATATCTTCAGCTGTGTGTGGGAAAGATATGGGTCTTTTGATTGACCCCTAGCAGACCTGTGCAGATACCTTGAATGTTCTTGTGAATCTCAAATGGGATAGTTTATTTGTTTAGGCAACTGAATACAGCCATTTGTCAGACAGAGTAGGTTGTGCTCTACAGCCAAAAGGCAGATTTTTAGATGCAAGCTAGTCACCAACACACAGTGGAGATCTCAGCAACAGGGTCAATAGATTTGGAGAGTTACTGAGCTCACTCTAAACTATCCATGTTCTGCATAGCTCACAGGAATACCTCTCCATGAGGCTTGGTTCAGTTTTCAACACCTGAATGCACAATGTTGATGTGCTGTGGTTCCCTACTTTGTCTTCAGCTGCCCATCTGGAAGTGTGCGGCTCTCCCATGGGTCTTCTGCTGTAACTGCCAGTTTTATGCAGCTGTCTTCTGTTCCTAGAGGCATCTGCAATGCTACCAGATATCTATTCGTGCACAACAACTGAAACAAGCCCTGGATTTTCATAGACAATAGTGTCAGATCAGAGCTTTAACTAAATGTTGACAACTAATTTTAGATGTCTAAACTAAGTTGACAGTATAGTAATGATGGCATTGTTTTCAGAAGCTTAAATTGTTGAAAAAATTGAAAATATTTGTATTGGAAGAATCCCAAAAACACTGATACATTTAGTTCCTATAATTCCATTATAACTATTTCAAAATTGTATTACTTGCAATTTTAAGCCATATATATATAAGATTTATAAGTATTCACAGACATATGTAGGGTTTCTAACTTCCTCCTTTTTAAAACAAAAGTCATTCTTAAATATATCCATTTAGAATATAAGATTTTTTTTTTTTCCCAAGTGAAACCAAAATAAGATGGAGGCAAGGAATATTTATTTCTAACTAGATCATAAAATAGAGAGCTCTCCTGGGTTTGGGACATATCTATCTAAAGTGTTTGGTATAAAAGTAGGGACGAAATGAGTTTCTTCATTTCCCACTAGTCTAAAAACTGTCAGCTGGTTGATAGCTCAGTTCAATAAATAATTGATGTGAAACAGCATTATGGCCTCTGAAAATGTTTTTACACTGTTCATAACTGTAAGCACAATCTCTCTCGCAACATGTAAGCCTTCAGGCAGAACAAAGCTGCTGTGGCTGCTGCCTTTATACAATTCAAACTCTGATGTGCCAGACTTGGCAAAAGCCTATATTTTATTAACATCAAAGGCTCTCAAATAAAACACCATTAGTGTTGTTTGGGATTGTCATGAGCAGTGCATATAAATACACATCTCTTACACTGTCATAGTTGTGTTATTCTTCAGTATTAATGATGGCTCTGGGACAGAGAAACCTGATTTAGAGCTAGATTTTGAATCTACCACATTCAACCCAAAGATTTTGGAAAGTGTGTTGATGCCCAGTGTTCGATTTAGAACTGTGTAAAAATTATAAGAAATATCAGATTTGCAACTGAATTGTACAGACTCATCTAACATCTTCCATAAGTGATCCCTCTCTCTCCCACTCTACTATTGTCTTGTATGTCTGCTGTACCTTATCTCCTCTCTCAGATGGAGATGTGCATCCATTCAGACATTCTGAGTGAAATCATTATTTAGACAGAAATAATTCTGAATGAACTTTTAAACTTCTCAGTGTAGACTGGTAAGGTGTTTAAGGTGAAAATTTCAGATATATTTACTTTCTTTGAACTCTTTTCTAAATGTATCAGAAACTCATATGTTTATAATATTAACCTTGTTTCTGCTGTTTGAATAAATGAAGAAACCAATTGTAGTTCAGAATTTCCTGGACATCACTGTATCTTTCTACAATATAATGACTATTTGATATAGTAGTATTAAAGCTCACTATGAAGAGTATCTGCCCTATGACTTGCACATCAGCATATGAAAATTGTGGCATATAGACACTTGGCTTTCCAAAAAGAGGAATGAACAGATTAAGTGGGTTCTTTGGTTTTAATTTATTTGTTTTCAGTTTCTCTTGTTTCCAGTTTGTTTCTCTTTAGGAAGAGATAGAATAGATAAGATCCCATAAACTCAGCAGGTTATCAGCTCCCTATAATTCTTAGAAGCTTCCCATTCTGGCAATGATTTTATACTGGTAAATCTTTCCAGGTCTAACTACTTTTGTAGCTCTTGTAGGAGGCAAATTGCTTAAAGCATATAGTTCTTACCAACAGAAATCACAGTTCATACCAGTGAAAATAAATAAACCACCAGCCAGAGTAAAAGAGAATGCAGAACAGCCATCAGGTAACTGAAAACAGACACAAGGACCTGAAGATTCGTTTCTCACCTTCAGCAGGGTGAGGCATGTGGTTTCATTTTAGTGATTAGGTTTTTTTCTACTGTTTGGTGAACTGCTCTTGGCTAAATTTTACTACGTTATACTGTATATGTGCCAGTAGGACTTCCAGGTACATTGCACTGTGGCAAATACATCAAGTAAACTTGGATATGTCTGGGAGCTTTTATTATTCCAGGTAATTTTTTGGCCATGACACTCTCATTACATTTTAATCAACACTACATGTTTATCATGAAACTGTGAATTAGGTTTTAAAAAGATCATTTATCCAAAATTTTAAGTATTTCTGCTTTTTAAGTGATCTATTATTTTCATTTAATGTTGCTATAAGGAATAGCTTAAACAGACAAGAGTCGTGCAGATCTAGATATTGGTAGATATATGCAGAAATAGTTTGCATATAAGAAGTCTGATATACTATTTGGCCTTATAATATTGAATGAATGCCTTCTTGATTCTCCTCATTTCCACAAGAGTTTAGAAGTGGTCACCATGAGAACATGCATTCCTTATGTGTGACAGATGAAAAAAGTTGCATGTGAGTGGTTGATTCTTAAACACATATTGTAATTTCATTGCCATGTATACACAAATGCAAGTATGCTGTCACTTTCTCAATTATTTCGATAAATGAAAAATAGCTGAATTTGAGTAAAAAGTTTGTAAACACTCTTGGTGACCCAAAATCACTCCTTTGAAATATTTTTAAATATGCATGTTGGTTTTGGTTTAATTCTATTCCGTTTTTTAACTCTTGAGAGATATGCAGTAAAGTGGAAACAAAAACTGTATATCACTATAATTTTCTAGCACCTTAAAATTATTAACAAGCTAATGATCCAGTTGAAGAAACTGATAGAGGTATTGTAACAACAACAAAAAATATTCAATTAAAACACTTGGTATCCTCATAACATCTTTAAAGACTTCCTAAATGTTTGGCTCAGACATTAGATAAATATTTTCTGAAAAGTTTCATTGTTATCATGAGATGTAATGATACTCTGCCTCTTCCTAATACTCATGTATACCACGGGTTTCAAGTTCTTCAGCAATTTTTACCTGTAAAGCAATCAGGACTGATACAGATTGCTAAAACAGAACAGCAGAGATACTATCAAGATTCAGACACTGGCATTATAACTGTTACTTTATTGTAACTCAATAATGTAGTGCCAGAATTATCATAGTTATATCTGTTGGTGATTTTTTGTCAAAAAATAATGAGATACTGAATGTTATTTCCTGCTAAAATAGCCAATATTTCTGAATTCAATAAAAGCTTTGACTTGCATTACTCAAAATGGCATATACTAGCAATTGTAAACTAAGAATATTATTGCTGCCGCTTTATTCCAAAACCGTACAAAAACATCCAATCAAATGTGATATATTAGCCCTGAAGTTTTTGATTGTTTGTTAAAATATTCTTCTTTGAGCAACCTGAAATGAAGTTTTGCTCCATCTAAAGGTATCTAGCAAAAATGTGTAAAATATACTCTTAAGGCTCTTAAAAGTTGTTACAAGGCAAGGCAGGAGCTACTAAGGTCTCTCCTTCAGAAATATGCAATATATAATTGCACAGACCTCATCTCTTAATCAGAATGTCAGTGCAGATGTTTTCCATCAAGTGGGATAAGGAGAACATGACATGAGCATCATAAACCTTTACAAAGAAAAGTCTGCTCAGTTCCAGGACATACCACTCGTCTTAGCTGTGGGATAAATCCCTGTTTGGATAATGCAGTTCAGTTGCTATAAAAACCCTTTGGGAAAAAAAAAAGCTGCCTGTTATTTCTGCAGCTGAATTAAAACACAGTACACGTATCTCTATACCTGTTTGCCCTTCTAGACAAACTAACATAAGTAACTGCAGTTGTCTCTAGATGGTCGTGCAAAAAGTCTGCTGTCTGGACAAATTTGTCAATATGCTTCATATTTTTTACATCATGGCAGGACGACAAGGTCTTCAATACGAGTGGAATGACAGAAGCTTTTAATAACTTCTTGTCAAAATTTGTGCTTTGGTTGAACATACACAATATAGTGTCCAGAAGGCTACTGACTGTTTTGATAGTGGCACCAAAGCAATTCAGATTTAACATCACACAAATGAAAGGAGAATTCCCGCTCTACCCCTACTACATTGAAAAGTACATTGAGGTGATAGTATACAGTGGTGAAGTAGCCCTGAAATGTATGAATAAACTTTGCATCACAATGTTTCAGTTTATCAAGACTGATGATACATACATAAGAGATACAAAACCACAGTCACCTTTTGAGAGATCAAAACATAATTCCTAGGAAGAGACATTTAATTGTATTAAAAAGGCTCTATCTACAGAAGTTTTGCAACTTATAACAATTTGCTTCTCAATCATGGTGAATAGTTTTCCTTCCTGTATTCAGTGTCAAAGCAAAACTCCCAGAGATACCATTACAGTGATAGTGAGCACTTTATGCTAAGTAATGTGACAGATACCCAAAGTTATTCTCTACAGTCTGATAAAAAATAATACACAGGTGGAAGGTGGGGCAGTGAAATATCAAAAGGACTCATCTAAGGCAAGTCTTTGGTTGTTTTTCCATAATGGGGAGACTGCAGCTGAAGATCTGGTATAGCAAAGAGAATGGTACTAGTACTACCAAAACCCCAACACATCTGAAACAAACACATCACATTTAAGGTACTGGAGAAAAAAATGGTGTTATAAGGGGTTATACTCCAGGGTCTGGAAAAATTTCTCTACATTAAATGGAATCTGGTATGATCAATCAACAGGACATGCCATTGTAATTGTTCAATATTAAAAGAAATGCCATCTTTACCAAATATGGCTTATCAATGGTTGGAAAACACACAAACGAACAAAACCACAACAATGACCAAATAAGCAAACAGGACAAAAAATGTTTCTGCCTTTTAATTCATGGAGATTTCCAAAAGTATTATGATCATATTGCTGTGTATGTACCTGAAAAGATAAATTTAAAAGTCTTTTTCAAAGTATCTGACAACATTTTCATAGTGTTACTTTCAGGAGGTTTTAACCTGCAAATTTCCCTGCATATTTCCCTGGATTTGTTATGATTTTTCTGCATAATCTGGAGCTAGACTGAAGCATATTTTTTTTAGGTTTTTGTTTGTTTTGTTGTTTTTAATCTTACATTCATACAGCTCATAAGCATTAAATGCAAAACACAACTTTAGAACTAGTTTAAACAATCTTCAAAAGTATAGAAACACTGCAAAAACAATTAAAAAATATTCAATTCTAAAAGAAAATATTTGCCTTCGGTAAATCAGTACAAAAGCATTGCTTGTCCAAAGGAAGCATAGAAACTTAGGCCATAGAATATGGATGTTTTAAGAGAACAAAGTGCTGTCTTACTGAATTCATGCTGGAGTCAGGCAAAGAATGACAAAGAAATATTTAGACAGATTATGCCATGAGCTGTTCATTTCCTGTTACCAAGGAAGAGGCAGTAGCCAAAATATTCCAGCCTTCCGGCCGTTATTGTACATCTGCTGTCTTATTGTTGTTTAGCACACTAAGTTCTCATTGACCAGAGGCTGAGTTAGCATAGTTGTTCCCCCAAAAGACATAGTCAATAACAGATGTTTTAAAATGCACATTATGTTATTTTGAGATTATTTTTTTAAATAACTTGGGAGCAATCAAGTGAAGGCTATAGATACATAGCCATAAGGTAATGTATGTACGCTTCTTCTGAGAATAGGCAAGGCTGATTCCAATGAGAAAAATGATTTGCCTGACCTATACATTTTATATTACAGATATATTTCTCTCATTTGTAGTACACTTCAGCTTTTGTAAAAAAATCATATGTGTGCCAGGTCACAGAACTACATTTTCTGTATCTGCTGTGAGATTTTGCCCAACACACTACAGAATTCAGACAATGTTAAAGAGGTATTGCAGTCATTGTGTAAAAAACAGATATGACACAATATAGAGATACTAAACAGAAGGTACATAGTTATGAGATTACTGTGGGAAGGGATGTTTTGTACATTACCTTTTTAAACATACAGGAAGTCAGGATGCACACAAAACCGCAGCCCATTTCATCCTAAAATCTTCTCAATATCTGCACCTTTGTACTTAATTTTCTTTCTCTTCATTTCAGTTTTATAATATTGTTTATGTGATTTCTTGAAGACTTTAGTGAAATGTGTTGTAGCTGAGGAGATGTGTTGGTTTGAACTGGAAAAAAAATTACAGATGTTTTTGGAACAAAAGAATGGACTGTGTTCTCTTTGGTGACACAAAGTAATCCCCGAAATGAGTAAACAAATATAATTTTTAAAGGTACCTTCCCTCCTGCTGCCTTCAAATTTCCTGAAAAAAAGTATTTAAACTAATCCTGCCAAGGGCATGGGGGTAGGGATCTCAGGGAGGTGGGGATTCCAGGTAGGGGGGGTGGGGAGAAGGTGAGTTTAATATGAAGAAATAAGAAAACAAACAAACAAGCAAGCAAAACTATAAAACAGCCACTACACACTAAACACTCCTCTAATTAAATAAAGCTATCTGTTTCAAAGGTGAAATATGAAAATGATCATTTGAATATTTAGCTTACATTTCAACAAAATCTGAACCTTTTTCCCCAAAAAAACTCCAAACTTTGCAGATCTTGTGAAGAATAGGAAACAACTTTGACAAAGGTATGCATGAGAGATTTTTTTTCTGCAAAGAAAGAAGGGCAAAGTAGTAAAACAAACAAAGGCTATAAATCAGATGATAAAAAATGCACGTTATGAAAGAACTGCTTCCTGTTTGGGAAGGCAGAATAACTAAAATAACATGCACTCAGTTTTCACTACCTGTAGCAGGAATGACTTCAAAGAAATAGCTAAGCAGCCAAAGGTTAAAAGGAAGCATCCGATCCCATCTGACAGAATCTGTTTTAACTTTTTGGATGGAGATATGCCACATTTACACTTCTTTTTTAATTCCGGAAGGAAAGGAAATAGTTAGAATGTTCCTCTTTATCTATTTGTGGACACTGGGATAAATTAATAATCTTTCTTTAATCTCTGTAATGCAAATAATTTTTGTCCCAGTTTTGTGGATGAAAGCAGAGGCTACGTGAACCGTGAGGACATAAACTGAAAAGAACAATTGAAAAAAAACCCACAAAACTAAATCAAATCATGTTATCATTGCCATTAACATTTTCTCTTCAAAGACAAATGAAAGACTTATTTGGACTGTTGTTTAATATCTGTGTACAAATATATTTGCAAGAATGTCAAAGGCCCCATTACACAGCATGTAAAGGAAAATTTTCTTAGCTGCTTTTTTTTTTTTTTACATTTCTCTCTGATACCTAGAATAACCAGCTATTTCTTGCATGTCTATTTTCATGCCTATTAGTATTTTCTCATTTCATTACTGTTGTCTCTACTGCAATCACTTGTTTTACATCCTGCCCAGCTGCACAGATCTTTCAAATTTCAGACTTCTTTTGGGGAAATTCAGATGTCACTATTTCCAGGTAATCAAAGCACGTACCCTTGATCTAATTTATGTAATCTTCTCCAGTTCATTGCCTTAAAAAATGAACTTTTTTCCCTTAAGGTTAGAAAAGTGTTTGCTGTTGCTTTGTCCATGTGCTTTTGTGTGTTCATGTGCATATTTTTAATTCTAAACAGACACACCATGTATTGGAAAAAAAAAAAAAGCTTCTCAAATGGCCATTTACTGTTAATAAATACTTTGGAATATACAACTAGTCACTGTTAAAACTCTATACTAGAAATATTGAAAGCCATAACTTGCCTTCATAGCTAGCTATCTGAGCCAAGCAAATTATTTTATTACACTTACCTGTAATTCCTTTTGTCAGAAAGGACCAGGCACTGCTCTCCAGAAGTTATGAACTCTCAAATACTGAGACAAGGAATATACACAGTTTGAATTTTCCTAAAATGCCAGTCCTAGATCTGATCTAATATAGCTTCAAATGACATTTTAAAATGTATTGAGAGATCTGCAACCTTTTTTCATTCTATAATTTCTAATGAACTGTGTCTGACTTTACCAGATTGAGGTAAATCTACATGGTGTTTCAGAAAGATAGACCCAATTTGAAATCACTGTATCTCTGCTACCACTATCCACCCATGACCGAAACTCATATCACTTGAAAGGGCAGGGAATAGAGTTTCAAAAAGTTACTAAAACTCATTAACTCATTAAACCATTTGTAAAATTTTGTTTAGTTGTAACATGTTGCCATCATGAAATATACTGCTTTGAAACTGGGCCCACCTTTTTGAAACACCCTTTATCTTTGCCTGTAACAGAGACTGTACGAAGAAAAGTTTCTGGAATCTCCCACCTCTTTTCAGTGTTCTTTATTACAACATTCATGCATCAAAATGCACCTCTTCCAAAGTCACCCTGCAGAAACAGGAAAGTTTACTAGAAACTTAATCGATAGAAACAAAATGTTAAAGAGAAAAAATATGGAAATATTGCTCCATGTACTTAAGGAGAAAATGCTGAATTTCCCAGGCATGTTGAATGTGCTGCTAGGCATGCCCTGATGGAATGAGTAGGAAGATCACGGCTTGCCAAGGAGTCTCTGGCTTTCTGAGTATGCATGGAGCGGTTCTGCTGTGCATGTGGAGCACACATGCGGCAAATAGCCTCGTACTTGGAAGGTGCCTGAAGAAGACAGAGGTGAAGACAAGGCTGCTCTGACTGCCAGAACTGTTGTATCTGGCTTGGAGTTTTCCTGACATCTCCTCAGTATGGTGCATGAAACATTTGAAAGCCAGAAGCTAGATGAACCTCTTTTATAGGCCAGCTATGCCTGGTTAGTGTCACCTGTTGAGTTTGCATGTCCTCAAGTATATTGCATTCTAGTGATGTCAGATAAATATTATAATAATTAAAAACAAACAAACAAACAAAACCCCAAAACAAACAAACAAACAAACAAACTTCTCATATTTTGCCTCATACATTTTAAAGAGTTAGATTACAGAGAGGAAATGTGGCTTTTAAATGAGTGTGAGCTGCAAAACCAGCAAATTTCAACATTTTAGTTTGTGTTAATCATAGTTTTTTTCAACCTCGTATGCCTCTTTTAAGAATAAAGTTATCCAAGTCTCCTTTCACAGTCAATGAAAAGAGAGAGGAAGCCTACAGAGAGATTCAGATTCTATGAAGACTGGATTCTTCCTTCCACTTCCTTTCTCAGTAGCTGAAGACTTAACTACAAAATAGACTTCAAAATTAAGAGAAAGGGCTCAAAAATAGGAAAATTCTGATCCTCCTCTTGATTCAAACTTTATAAAATGAACTGCTGCAAAGGAAAGTTAAACCACACTGAAAGGATTTTGAAAATTTGGATACTTCAGCAGTGATCACCACAGACAAATTGAAACAAAGCTGAATCCACAAAATAGCCTGAGACTGAAGTATTTTTAAAAGTTCTTATTTTGCTGAATAATAACACCAATTACTTCATTTTTAGAACAAAATTTATGTAATGGTTATAAAAAATAAAATCATTTTGAGTTCAAGTCATTAACATTTAAATGAAAGACAAGTGAATCATCATTTTCTACCCTGATTTATTTACTACTTATATTACTAAATTATGTTACTTTTTTTTCACTGCCAGCAGCAGTCTGGAAATAAGACACAGATGTGCCACAAATGTATGCATATAGCTTCTTTTCAGTGTTGTCTGTTGCAGATTTGTGCAACAGTCAGGGCATAGAGTAGCTTTTTGGAGCATTTAAATTACTTTGCATAAGATTTTGTATTAGATAGTTTTTAGATTATGGAACATTTACAGTATTTTTGGTCTTCTGTGCTGAGTCAAGTAGGCATGACTGGAAAAAGTGCTAATTACAAAAAGGCATAGTTCCATTAAAAATAATTATGACGGAAACTAAAACCGTATATGACTATTTATGAGCCATCATATCTCATAGAGATAGTATTGATGGTTCGTTCGAATGGTTCAGAATGCATCAATAAACTGCAAGAAGAGTATTTAAAGTCACAAAAACAACACATCAACCCAACATGTAACATTCCTGTGAAAAGCAAATTGGTCTTTTCTCAGTTTTGTTTACAATCAGCTCTTCATAGACTAAACTCCAGTAAGTTGCGGAGTTTCTGATGTCTTCTCTCTATATACAAACAGTGCATTCACTATAAACACAATGAGGGAGGTAGGAAATAGAAGCCCACAGAAAGACTCTGAAAAACTGACCCCTTATATGAAGAGCTGGTTGATAATGAAAACTGGTGGGGGTGACAAAAGGTAAGAAAAGCTTAAAGCACTAATGATTTAAGCAAGAAAATATCAGCTTACTCTCTCTGATTTCTGCAATACTGAAGCTTACAAAGATTCAGTTTTCGACCAGAAACAGAAGTTCATTTAGAAGTGAGTTCTGTAAGAAACATTTTCTGTTTGCATATGTAATTGATAAGTGCCCTACAGTACTAAACAGAATCACTTTGGTTTTAACTTAGGTTTCAGTGTTTACAAAGCTTCCAGACTGTTTCCTATGAACTACAAAAGCTGTTTTATATTCTATAACTTTCTACTGCACACGGTTTACAAGTGTTGAGTACACAGTAACATGACTTTAAATCTTTCCAAAATGTATTAATATGCAAAGACATTAGTAATATGACTTAAGCTTAATTTTTCCAATATACAGACAAATAAAAAAATGTATCTATAAAAAAAAAAATCTTGAATATAGATCATAAAATATCTGTTGCTTTTTAGGAGGATATCTGTCAGATGTGTATATACTTCGGCATGTTGTACTTTCAGGTTTAGGAGTTAGGTGGCCATTTGTGGCCATTTTCCAATTATAAGACTTCAATAAATACAGTGTTACCAGTACCTTGCTGAGTAATCTAATCAGGAGTCTTAAATTCAAAAGAACATCTGCTTTCTTGATTAAAAGTTAGACAGTAATAATAAAGGAACTGTACAGAGAAAGCAAGACACATATTCCCACAGTGTCCTTGCTGCTGAACTGAGGAAGTGTGGTCTGGATGATCGGGTAGTGACGTGGACTCTGAAATGGCTGAAGGGAAGAAGCCAGAGAGTTGTATTCAGTGGGGCATAGTCTAGTTGGAGGCCTGTATCTAGTGGAGTCCCTCAAGGGTCAGTACTGAGACCAGTATTATTTAATATATTAATCAATGACTTGGATGAGAGAATAGAAGGAACTGTCATAAAGTTTGCTGATGACACAAAACTGGGAGGAGTGGCTGACACACTAGAAGGCTGTGCTGCCATCCAACAAAACCTGGACAGTCTGGAGATTTGGGCGGGGAAAAAAATTAATGAAATATAACAAGTGCAAGTGTGAAGTCTTACATCTGGGCAGGAACAACCCCGGGTTCCAGTATAATTTGGGGAATGACCTATTAGGGAGCAGTGTAGGGGAAAGGGACCTGGTGGTCCTGGTAGACAGCAGAATGGCCATGAGCCAGCACTGTGCCCTTGTGGCCAGCAAGGCCAATGGCATCCTGGGGGGGATTAGAAGTAGGGTGGTTAGAAGGTCGAGAGAGGTTCTCCTTTCCCTCTATTCTGCCCTGGTGAGACCACACCTGGAATATTGTGTCCAGTTCTGGGCCCCTCAGTTCCAGAAGGACAGGGAACTGCTGGCGAGAGTCCAGCGCGGGGCAACAAAAATGATTAAGTGAGTGGAGCATCTCCCTTATGAGGAAAGGCAAAGGGAGCTGGTTCTCTTTAGCTTGGAGGAGACTGAGGGATGACCTCATTAATGTTTATGTAAAGAGTGAGTGTCACAAGTATGGAGCCAGGCTTTTCTCAGTGACAACCAATGATAGGACAAGGGGCAATAGGTACAAACTATAACACAAGAGGTTCCACTTTAATATGAGAAGAAACTTCTTCTCAGTGAGGGTAACAGAGCACTGGAACAGGCTGCCCAGGGAGTTTGTGGAGTCTCCTACTCTGGAGACATTCAAAACCCACCTGGACACCTTCCTGTGTAGCCTCATCTAAGTGTTCCTGCTCTGGCAGGGGGATTAGACTAGATGATCTTTTGAGGTCCCTTCCAGTTCTTAACATTCTGTGATTCTGTGTATAATCGTATGTGTCTTCTGACATCATCAGGTATGAGAAATTTAACAGGTTTTTCCCCTGGAAAAGAGGGAGGTAGAATACCTGATTTCATCATTACCAGAGGTAGATTGATGTACTTCTGAATAGGAAGCAGTCTCTGCTCCTGCATGAAACTCCATGTTCTACAAATGATAAATCGTGACAGAAATAAAGCTCTTAGGAGAATGTTTGCCAAGTGGTACTGTTTGTAAACCCTCACAGGTCAAGATCAAAAGATTAATTTCATTTTTTTTCCTATAATTCCTTCTTTCACTTAGGTTCTTCATGCCAATATATACTGTTAACTGAAAAGGAAATATTATAAAAAATTAGGTCGTTTTCCTACTGTAAAATATATTAAAGCGTGATGTAACCAGCTTCTTGTGTCATTCAAGTACCGAGTTGTCACTGAAGTTGTAGGCTGAAAAAATATTGGCAGGTATTAACAACATACTTGATTTCTGTGATACATATTTTTGAATTATAACCACTAACATGGAATTGACATTTTTCCAGCCACAGATTTTGTTAGCAGTTTCTTTACACAATTTTAAAGCTTTTCTCCAGAATTACCCCAAAAATATCAAAACAAAACATCAACAAAAAATGTTGCTGATCCAAGGGAGATGCCACATATCCATATCCTGGTAAATTTAAAAAACTCCACATAAGGGCAGCTTTCAAACTGTGTGCAATCTCTAGCCTCTAATTTGGGATAGCATTCCTCTATTTTTCAACAATTTGACAGTCATGAAATAGAATATAACACAACAATAATTTGGTGGACTCCAACTAAAACAAAACAAACAAAAACAAAACTGAACAAAACAAAACAAAAAGTAAATTAGGGAACAAGGCCTATTAAAAGTTTTGTAACAAGATTTGGAATGCTCCTAGTTATGGTTCTGGTTACATTAAATGAAGCCCTGGTCTCAATCAACACCTGTAATAGTTTACCAAAACCACAGTCACATTTGGTATCCATTGATACCCTTGTTTACAGTCTCAGAGAGCAGACAAAGCAATAAGTTAACGTGGGCTTAGAACTGAATCCTAATTCTTGTTAATGAGCTGTCAGATTTGCCTCCACAAAACTGGCAGGAGGAGTGTGGGGCCTCAGCAATAGTTACGTAATGAAAATTGAGAAACTGAGTCTGTCAAAAATTGAACATATGCTTTTGTCTCTTTCTTCCAAGTATCAAGAAGAAAAATAAAGGTTTCTGATTTTGTAATCTGGATACAACATAGATGCATGGCATCTTTTTACAGTATACTTCCCAGAATCACCAAACTCACTTGCCAGGGAGTGGTTTCAGCTATCTTAATCTAAGATCCAGGTAGTGGAAATTTTGCAGTCTTTTCAGGCGATGTGTTCCAGTATTTCCTTGGCCCTTTCTGTTTGAGTTCTTTCTTCTTCTATCTAATCCAGAGCTTCTTTTCTGTAATTTAAAACATTTTTTTTTCTTCTTACCTGCTATGGATATGTAAACATATTATCCTTTCCCCTCTGTAAGACCCTTTTAAACAACTTTCCATTGATGTTCAAATTGAGTTCCGTTCCATCCTACAGATCTTTTCAAAGCCATTTGTCTTGTGTCTGTTCATTTCTAAATATAGAAACTGCCTCTTTTTTTGATGAACTACATCCCTCAATAAAACATTTTCTCAACTTCTAACTCCCTTTTGGAATGCTAATTACAATCTCCATTGTGCTTGTAACCTTGATCAGCTTCTGATTTTTTTAAAAGTATCCTCTATTGCATTACCATTCAAAAACAGCTAAAAGAGGACTGTAAAGACTCAAATCTGTACATCCTGCAGTTTAATAATGAGCAATTGATAACTTCTTTGGCTTTCAGCCAGTTTTGTATCATCTTATAGTAATATGTTTCTCTAACCTACTTACAAGAACATCATATGACACTATGCCATTAATTTTATTCAAGTCAAGATGTACAACACCCTCTTCTTCACCTATATTTACGGCCCCTGTTAATCTATTACATAAAAAGTTCATTTGATCTGTAATCATTTGTCTTGGCAATTCATCCTATTTTTATGCCAAATTCTATAGCACTGTTTATAAATTTTTATTACTTATTTTCACATAGTCTGAGGATTGAGTTTATACTGACTAGTATTTAATTTTTAACCTAAAGTTTTGAAACGAGATCAGATTGGTGTTAAATGTCACAGTTAGAAAAAGAAAACATCACCTCTTCCACAAATGTTAAAATCTAAAGAAGGACTACTGTCAAAGTGATTAGGAGAAACAGCATGAACTCCCTCCCTACACCCCAGCAATTTAAATGTGAACAAGCAGAAGCAAGAAAGCAAAGACAACTTGATCTTTATTCTACACCTAAGTCACTGAGGCAGGGAGAAACAAAGCAAAAGTTCTGAAGGTATTTCCTTTAGAGAACAGAATAAAAGCAAATTATGTTTCTTAATTTAAAACATTTGCAAGATTGCAGAAGCCATTATCAAGACATGTTGTGCTGACATTTTACAAGAAAAAAAGTAAAGGTTAGCATGAGCAATGCCAAATATGTGCTACAGTGGAATATAAATATTTGCCAAAGGTGTGGGGAGGCAATGTGCATGCTGCAGAAAGATAGGCTTATGGACAACCTTTGCTGGAAAAACAAAACAAAACAACACCACATAAAATAATATTTTCCTTAGTTTCTTCATTAACATTGTTAGAGTTTCATAAACAATTTATTTGAAACAAGAAGATATTTGATCTTGGTGTACGTTCTTCAGTATACAACCAAATAAGTACGCATTTTCAAAGCGTTAAAGAGTATCTAAAAGACAGCATGTAAATATTTCAGAAGTCCTCTGAATATTGTTTACAATAGATCATGTGATGTTTAACAAATTTCTGCCACTTACTTAAACACTTAGCCAAAATGAATGAAGAAATTAAAGGTGTAGGGGAAAGGAGAGGGACTAAGAGAGAAATGGAGGGGGGAAAAATAAATCAATAAAGTAATAAGAAATAACTTTACATTGATTTGAAATTAGAATGCCTTGCCAGGTGCCAGTTCAAGGCTCTACAAAGAGCTGGAGGATATTTACATTCTAAAAGCACGTTCATTCTAAATGAACAATATGCAAACATCAGCAGAAAGAGCTTGCAGAGTGTGCTATAGTGCTGGTATAGCTATATACCACTGAATAATTTTTACACAATTAGAAAGGCTATGAAAATCGCAAACACTTGTAAGCAGTCTGCTGGCTAAAGATGTTTTTTGCAGATGGATTGGAAAGGGTGAGACATTTTAGGAATTATTTTCAGAGCACATTCTTAAAAAAATATGTACTGATTCATAAAATCACTGGATTTGTTCAATTATGAAATGAATTGTTATAGAAATCCCTTACGAACTTTCCAGTCATTAACATTTTAATAGCATTAAATGCTACACTTTTCTTTGTGGCTGAAAAGTAAAATTACACAAACATTAGATTTGTATATAGGAACCTTATTTTTAAAAGTTAAAAAAAAAATTATATATCTAGACACAGTTTACTGGAGAAGGTTATTAAGAGTCTGTTTTCAAAATTTTCTTGGACCTGAGATACCAGAGCCACCTCAGTTACCACTAAATACTAATCCCACTAATCCTTCATCCATTCCCTTTCCACAGCAAAGTTCCTTCTGGGTATATCTGGTCTTAATGTGAGTATCTCAAGCATCTGTATGCCTTTTTTTTTACTATATTTTGTGTTCCCAGACTGTCAGTCAGGTACTGAGCTCTTTTTTTTTTTCTTTTTATATCTTCCTCTTTTTTCTTTTTTTTTCCCTTCTTTTTTTTTTTTTCTTTTTTTCTTTTTGTTACTCCTCCTCCCCCACAAAGTTTTTCTTACACTGTTCAGCTAAGAAACCTTCCAAGCAGCAGTAATTACATGGAAGAAAAAGTTCTTCATATAGCTTCTCCCACCTGATTAGGAAATCCTCTATGTAACACCAAGTCCTGACAAAATATTCCTTGTTGTATTCATGCAGAAACCTGTCAACAAAAATTGATCATCTGCTCAGAACTCAATGTATTACAAAATTCAAGGAGGGAATTCAGGACTAGGTTTAGATACATGACAGTAAAGTATGAGGTTTGATCCTGATCCCTAAATTTGTGGCTGTACAATCCTCTCTCTTTTTAGCTATTTCATCCACATTTCCTCTGTTTTTTCATCTCCTCTCCTATTCCTCAATCTCTTACCAGGTCTTGCACTTGACTACCAATGAAAATATACGTGAGGAAAGATACATGGGTCTATATAAATTCATTTATAAAGATGAGGAAAATAAGTGAAGACAACATTTAATTATTTCTTTACTTTCCACTAGCTTTGAAATAGCTTGCTCACGTATATCATGTTTAAATTGAGGGAGTGTGCTCGCTTTAAATGTCATCTGAAAGTTCAGAACATGTTGGATGCATGGCAATGAGTGACATTGTACTAGACCCAGTGTAACAGCCTGACATTAAGATCATAAGATCATTATGATTGCTCCTAAACTTCGTACTCACTAGAAAAAAAAAAAATCCTCTTTAGATAAACACTAATGTCAGTAAATGAAGGTTGGGCACACTTCAAGACCTCTCAAGAGCACTTAGTTAAACTTCTACCGCTCTTGTTTATCTCTGTTAGGAACCAATAGGAAACACTTGGTGCCTTCACCACTGTTTTCTTGAATTTGGGTATTGTTTTTTTCTCTTTTATTTCTTTTTTCTTTTCTTTATTTACTTTTCCTTCCCTTTCTTGATATATTATTTTCCTTTTTCCCCATTTCACAATTATATGTATACTGAGGCTAATAAATACAGACTGCTTAAACAGAGAAGGGAAAAAAAAAAGATTCTTATCTGTTTCATATAGGGGACAGGACGTTCATGTACAGAACACTACAGTTTATTAGTCTTATATATACACTCATTTAGAATAAGAGGTATTTGAAAGATTTGAAAATATTCTGTAACCAAAATACAAGTAAAAATTAGATTCAAATGAGATTTGTGGTATTTATATGATGTGGTCTACTGTCTAATGTGATCTAGGGATATAGACAATTCTTACATCCTTATTTCTCCTGTGGGATTACAAGGGTAAACCACCAAGACTTTCACAAATAAGTTTACTGAATTGAATATATACAGTTCTTATTCTTATGTAAACAAACATGCTATGACTTGAAGCCACACAATGGCCTTAATTGTACAAACTATGTATTGCTAAAATCAATCTGAGTCATAAATGCGGTGAGCAACCATCTGAGTCTTGAGCAATCTGTCAGTAAATTAATAAATTACATTAATGTGGAGAGAGGAAGAACTCCTCTTTTTATGGGCATCTGTTCAGCACTCAGGAATAGCTGGGTTCAAACTTTGCCAACTTTAATCAAATAAGTAAATCCTTTTTTGCTTAAAAATTTCTCTAAATCTTTTAGGAACTAAGATGTAAGGGATTTGTCATTTTACTTTCTCTTCATGATGGTTTGAAAGCATATAAACATGGAAGTAACAAACATGTTCATCTCTTAATCCTGAAGTCCCTTCTTAAAAGAACCAAACTACACACACACTATGACAGTAAATCCACTTATTTAAAATGTTCCAGTATTTTGCTCTTTAACATCCATGGGAGATTCTGACTAAACGACGGTCACAGGACTGCGATCTGAAAGAATAATATGCGTCACTTTCAACATGTGAGTCGTGTCACTGACAGTAACAACTACTCTTATTCTTTATTATTTTACAGCAGATAATTTACAACCTGTTGCAGAGAGAAGCAGGCAGCCCAACAAAGAGAACGGGCTTAGAGACTGATGTACATCTGTGGGACATATTTGGAATAATTTCTCAGGATTAAAAACTGAATCTCATACACATTTTTGAATGGCATCTGATAAACCATTTTAACAATGCCAGAGGACTAAAAGTTAAGAAAATCTGAGTTACTGGTCCTACTGAATTCAGCATGACATTAAAATTAACTTTACTGGATCAAGTAAGTAATGGAAAAGCAAACGTTAAACACAAACTTTTTTTTCTTTTTTTGCTTAAATTTACAGTGACATTATTCTTCACTCATGAAGCAGACATACATTATGTCGTGGGAAAAAAAATACACTATCTTTAGTAAATATGGAAATGGAAAGAAGAATTACCTAATTATTGAATTCAGAGATGATTTTGCCCCCATTGAAGTACACATTCAGTTTGACAGTTTCCTCCAGCATTCTCCTGGAAAAAATGGTTGTTTACAGCTTAGACAGGCATACTCTTCGCTGAGTAAAAAGTGTCTGAATAGCCAGGCCCAAAGAGTTGTGGTCAGTGGAATTAAATCCAGTTGGTGGCCGGTCACAAGTGGTGTTACCCAGGGTTCAGTATTGGGGCCAGTTCTATTTAATATCTTTATTAATAATCTGAACAAGGGGAGTAAGGGCACCCTCAGTAAGTTTGTAGACAACACCAAGTTGGGTGTGAGTGTTGATCTGCTTGAGGGTAGGAGGGGTCTGTTCTACGGAGGGATCTGGACTGACTGTATTGATGGGTTGAGTCCTATTGTATGAGCTTCAACAAGGCCAAATCGTGCACTCAGGTCACAACAACCCCAGGCAGCATTACAGGCTTGGGGAAGAGTGGCTGGAAAGCTGCCTGGAGGAAAAGGACCTGGAGGTGTTGATCTATAGTCGGCTGAATATGAAACAAGAGTGTGCATCCTGAGTTGTATCAGAAATAGTGTGACCAGGGCTAGGGGAGTGATCTTCCTCCTGTATTCAGCACTGGTGAGGCCCCACCTTGAATACCACATTCAGTTTTGGGCCTGTCACTACAGGAAAGGCATTGAGGTGCTGGAGTGTGACAAAAAGAAGGCCAACGAAGCTGGTGAAGGGTCTGGAGCACGTGTCTCATGAGAAGCGGCTGAGGGAACTGGAGTTGTTTAGTTTGGAGAGAGGGAAGCTGAGGGGAGACTTTATGGTTCTCTACAACTACCAGAAAGTAGGTTGTATCAAAGTGGAAGTCGGTCTCTTTTCTCAAGTAGCAAGTGAAAGGACAAGAGGAAATGGCCTTAAGTTGTGCCAGGGGGGATTTAGATTGGATATTAGGAAAAGTTTCTTCACTGAAAGGGTTGTCAAGCGTTGGAACAGACTACCCAGGGAAGTGGTAGAGTCACCATTCCTGGAAGTATATAAGAGACATGTAGATGTGGTGCTTAGGGACATGGTTTAGTGGTGGACTCAGTAGTCCTAGCTTTACGCTTGACCTCAATGACCTAAAAGGTCTTTTCCAACCTAACTGACTCTTTGATATATATATATATGTGTGTGTATATGTGTGTCTGGGTATATGTATATGTGTATAAATGTATATATGTGTGTATATGTTTGCATGTATCAGCAGCACAAACTTAGAAGCTTACAACGAACCAAGAAACAGATTTTGTGTCATGTTCTGACAACTTTGATCCATGTCATGACCTGGATGAGTAAACCTTGGTCACATTCCTACTTCAGTGAGATATCTACAGGAAGTGATTCCTGCAAATACGTGGATTTCTAGAGGTCAGACAGGATAGGTCAGAATGAACAAGTTTCTGTGAGGTGGGCATACCTGCACACTGCATGGGTGAGACTGCCAGTCCACACAACTGTATTACAGGACCAAAAGCCCCTGTTGAATCAGGAAGTCCTAACCTGAACAACAGCCTGCAGGACATCTTGCCTTTCCCATCTTCTGCCTCCTCCTAGTAAGCCCACACCTGGCTAGCCCATCTCTACAGAAAACAAATTTCAGGGCAGAATGTGCTAGTAGTAAAACAACAAATATCTCCATCCCACACAGGAAAAGTAGCAATTAATTTCTAAGTCATTTACCACTTCAAAATCTCTGTAAACTTCCTGGAAAACCTTCCATTTTTTTAATTCCAAACACTGCAGATACAGTTCACTTCAGACTTCTATATTGTGCACTAGAGGACTGAGAGGGAGAAAGCATGGAAACAGGAATTGGCATCTCTATTTGTAGAGATTCTCACCTTTCTATACACTTTGTGAAAGCATCAGCAACATCTTCAGCAGACTAAGATAAAATCAAGATGGCACCATGGATGCCATAATAATGACTATTTATGAGATGTGAATTGAGTGCAGGAAATGTGATAAAACAGCCCTTCATTAAAGCCCAGCACATAACCATGTCTATATTAAAGTATTACCAAGTCTGTTACAAAGCCTCTTGAAGAAGGCAGTCGACTTCAGTAAGGAAAAGTAAAGAACAAAACATAGCTACAACACTGAGTTCAGGGATCATTTAATAGCTCTTTCTCTGTTACACAAAGCAAGATCTCTAGTCAATTAAAAAATAATTTTATTTTTGTTGTCAGTCAAAGCGTCAATACAGTCACAGCCTCTGTTACTGAAAAGCTTAAGCATTGCACTCCCAAGAGGGGCTATGGTACCAACCTTGCCTACAAAGAATAGTCTTTACCCTAAACAGTTTAAAAACAGGCAAGATAAACAAAGGGATAAAAGGCAAGAGAAATAACATAAAGGACAGAAAGTTCATTAATACTTTGGAGCTGTCATATTAGTTCCTTTCTCTTTTATTTGCTTTTTCTTTGTTGACTGGTGATGTTGTTGGAAGATGAGGAGAGAGACAAAGTGGGTGGTAGAAGCAGTGGAAGAGGAATAAGATAAGAGGAAGGGATATATGGGTGGCAGTTTGAGTGAGGTTGAAGTGAAGTGACTGTAAGGGAAGAGGTGCAAGGGGTTGGAAGCAAACAACCAAGATAAACTATATATAAGAATACACACATATGCATTACTTTATATCTTCAAAGCACAGGAAAAGTATGTTTGATGTAAAGTTAGGCTTTCTGTCCATTTCAAAGTATTCAGTCTTCAGAAAAGTGTTTATAACAGGAAAATAAAAGTAAACCCTTGAAGGAAAAGGGAGTGAGAGGAGAGCCTCCAACTGTCAGGTCTTTGTACTGGGACAGTTTCATTTTTGAGTATCATGCAATACTGCAAAAATGTAGAGCACCATGAAGATCCACTCCACTTCAGCAAAAAACAAAAAAAAAAGTCAAACTCCTGCTAACCAGATATCACTTACCCAAGGAAAAAAATGTCAATATGGTTTCTATGTTTCAAAGTATGCACCTGTGATAAAATAAGGTGATTATGATTTAAAGATTCTCATTAAAATTATGAGATTATGGAACAAAGTTATACTATGCACTGTTTCTGCATAGGTGGAATCCACTGTATGTAAATCCATAGTATGTCCACATCCCATGTGCTCTTGCAGGTACATTTACCTTGTCTCACAAGGTATATTCTCCAGGACAATAAATCAAAAAAGTGATCAACAGCTATGAGGAAACTGGGACAAGGTTACAAATTTTATCAAAAAAAATATACTAATCCCTTCATTACTGACATAATTTGCTTTTAAACAACACAGGAGACAAGAAAGCACATGTAACCAATAATAGATGCACAGTTTGACTTCTGTAAACTGAAATCAGATTGTTGGTGGCTTGGTTCAAATCCAGTAACCTGATGAAGACGAGGAAGCTGCATCTGCATGCCCCCAGCTCCAACCCATAGCAAGGGTGTCAATGCATTCCTTTTAGGCATATATACACAAGGCAGACATACACGCCATGTACATATGTAAATATATGGATAGCGCCACACAGATCACAAACACACACAGCACTCACATGAACTAACAGCCTCATCCTGCTCTCCTCTCTGACTGACCAGGATGAAGATCCAGTAGTGAGAATATATATATGTTTATACGTACAAATGTACAAGGTGGATCCAGGCAGCAGCTGTATTCACCCAGTCTGCACAGGAGCTGCCCCTGGCTCCCAGTCTCCTCATTTGCTGGTATTCAGGCATATAAGCCTTCGAGTCCACATCCCCACACCAGCTGCTGCTACAGACCATCCTGTACTCATATGCACACACACACACACACACACACACACACAACTCCCCTGGTACCCAACATCCAGCCTCTCCCATGGTATTGACCTTTGAGATATGCAACCTGGCTCCCAGGCTATTTCACCTACTCACAAGCTAGTCCAGCTTGCCCTTCGGTAGTGATCATGCACTCAGACAACCACACTCATTCCACTTGCTGGTAGAACTGAAACATGGCCCCCCATAGTCCCAACTACTTACTGGCATTTGATTTCACTGAATCCAGTTTCTCCAGTCCCTGTCCCCATGCAAATGGACCCTCCAGCCTATGGTCTGACTCCAGTTGCTGCACCCAAACCCCCATACACATATATGCACACACTGAATACAGAGCCCTCACTCAGGAAAACAAGACAGAAAGGGAATTGACAAGAGGACAGCTAAGACTGCACTGACCAGGCACAGGAAATGACCAGACATACATATCCACCAACAACCATTTAGGCAAGACTGAGCCTTTTTTGGCTCCTAAATCTTTGGTTTTCCCACATTTTTTCCTCTCCAAATAATCTATAACTATCCCCCTCTTCACCTTTGGTTCATCCCCTAAACATCCCATAGAAAAACCTGTGTAACCCAAAATGTCATGACATTCCCCTGTATGTCACAACACATCCCACACCCTGGGCCACAATCCCCTCAGTCCAAAAGGTGCTCTGCCATTGACTTATCTCGAGGAGCTTCACACCAGAACACTGGGGCTGAGTCTCTCCAGGGACAACTCCAGGAGATACTCAGTTTGTCACTTCCTTTGAGTCTTTAATTTGGGTTCCTACATGACCTTGGGCCTCTCTGTTCTGTGTGTTTGTGGAGATGGCTCCTGGGATTAGCCTGGGTTCCTCCACCTCTTTCTTTCTGGGTGTGCAGTTGAGCTTTTATCACATAATCTAACACAAATTGTTTACAATATGTCCCATATCATATCTTATAAAAAGAATGCAAAATAAGTAATCATAGAATCACAAACCATGGAGCTCAGGAGGATGGCAAGGAGCTATGCAATCCATTTCCTGACTCAGAAGTATAGCATACCTCTATCATTCTACAGAGAGGTTTAACTACTTGCTTGTGCACAAAGGGACATTGCTTAAGACTCTTACAGTCTATTACACAGCTGAACTAGCTTTGATGCTAAAAAAATTTTATTAATGTTTAGACTTAGCCTCATTTAATTCTGTTTTATGATGCTGCTATTCATGCTAGACATGGAGAACTGTTTATTCCCATCTCCTGTTTTTACCTCTCTGTATCCTGTTGTCATAGCTCACTTGAGTCTCCTCAGCTCTAGACTAAACAAGTCTAATTCCTTCAATTTTTCTTCAGAGGTTATGTCTTCTAGACCTGTAAGCATTCTTGTTATTTTCTTTCGGACTCAGTCCAATTGATTTGTATCCTTCTTGAAGCACGAAGCCCAAAACTTGATATAATATTGCATCTGAGGCCTAACCAAAGCCAAACAGAATTCAACTACTTCACTTGTCACTTAAACGATGCATACAATGTCTCTGTGTTTCACTACAATGTTTGACCTACATGTATATAATCTCTGTAGTAAACTAATTTTGTTGATCATTTTCAGCTTATGATTTGTTATAACCCATAGATCCTTTTCAGCAGTGTGCCTGTACTTCCTGTTATTCTCTAACCTCTGTACAGTTAAACCTCCAAATATTTGATAAAGTGTTTCACATTTCAAAAAGTAATTGTAAGCTACAGTGATCACTTGATATTTCTTTTCCCTCTTGTCATTACTTTTAAAATCTTACAAAAAACTGTACTTATAAATACTAATTATGAAACTAATTTCAAACTAAGTTTACTAAAATCGTTGAAGGTTTTATTTCTCATTAGATGTATGTGTGGCTTAGAAAAAGGACAAAAATCTATTTAAAGACTGTACACATGATCAGCATTACATCATCTATCTCTTTCAAGTTTTTAAAGTCACATTGTTTTGGGTGGAATATCTACGAATTCTAATTTTGTTCATCCAACTCAAGTAAAGAGATTCGCTCTCTACTACTGTAAAGGAAATGAGAGATCATATAGAAAATTATTACTTCCACGTAGTGGATTAATTTTCCAAGACTCTTACTATAGTGACAGGAGAGGGAGAGACTTCTGCCACAATTTAAAACATCTAAGCTTAGGTACTAATCAAGTTCTGAGGTTCGCATTTCTTTTAGCTGACCAAACAGAACACAACCATCTAAAACCAGCCTTTTTGAATTAAAGCTGCTTCTTGACAGATGGTGGCAACCAGTGTTTCTTTACAAGATGATTTTACATGAGTTAAAGGTCTAGGATCTACATCTCATGTTTGGATTGTCACATAGACTTCTCCAGTGCTCAGGCCCTAGTATTTTACTTTAAGAAATTCAACATTCAATGTTTATTTTCCAATGACAAGGACTGTGACCAAAAAATGCTACTCCCCTCTGTGTTGGTCAATTGGAGACACATTACAAAGGATTTTCCCTTTCCTAAGAGTCTTTATTACCCAAAGGGTAGTAAAACCTTGGTTTCTGGCACATGGGATAAAATAGGACTATCTTTCAGTATCCTTAAAAGATTTCTTCATCTAGTTTAAGGATTAAATCTAAGAGTATGCTTCTAGATAGAAACATTTACTTCTACAGATTTTCAGAATTAAACAGTGTCTAGTTTCAGTTTGAATAGCTGATAGCTTTGTGCTAAAGGACTTTTGAAAAGCCCATTATGTAGCTATACACATCACTGAAAAATCTTAAACTTAGTTCTCAATACTGTGAATGCTTACAGATATGTTAAATTATTTGGATTAAGCAATTTCACTGGAATCAGTAGGACTACTCACATAAGTAACCACAGGTGTAACATCAGCATAGGATTTTAATAAAATCTCGATCATAATGAATTTCTGAAAATTCAAAATATTTTTAATTATTTTAATTAAATATTTAATTTAATATTTAATTTAATTTAATTCTTTTAATTAATAATTTAATTTATATTCTCCCATTTACCAGAATATTTATGCTTTTATTAAATATATATAGACACATTGATATCTCATGATATTATCTCTACACATATTCTGTAGATACATATATAGTATGTAAACATATATAAGTAGGATGTGTGTATATATAACATATATCATATTATACACACATCTTGTTTATTGATATATCAATAATCTCATGTGTAAACAGTCCTCTAATTTGTTCACAAAGCAGTAGTGCATAGAGACAAGTTATTTAATGTTCCATTATTGTAGGTGTTGGAATATATATCAGAAACTATCTGAATGATGTTGGAATCTTTTCAAAAAAGCTGGAACTCAGGATACAATTCTCAATAAGAAATAGCATTTTTTCCCATCAATGTTAAACAATAACATAAAAGTAATCCTGTCAAGTGAGAATACTGCATCCACAACATATTTTGGATGTTTTTAGCTCTTTTTTAAAATAAAATACTCCTGTTATATTAATCATTGCAGCAGAACATTGTACCAGCAAAAGCAGTGTGTTACTGGTCATCTGCTTGGGTTTTTATTATTATTATAGCAATGGAAAAGTTGCAAGGAGGATAGGAAAAATGCTGTTCTGAATGTGTGAAAGAAATAGACATGTAGTCTATTATATGTATATGTAGTCAATGGCATGTAGTCTACAACAGTGATTATCACTATGGTGTTTTAGCTGTATTACATAGCCTCAGTAGGCTATATTGCATAGTCTCAAAAGTCTCAATAAGCAAAATTTTCTACAACTCTTAGTAAATCCAACAAGCAGACACTTGGAGTAAGTAGGACCATCAAACTCTTCAGCAATTTGGGAGGATTTCCTCCACTTGAGAATGAGGTCTGGTTTCCTAATTCCTGCTTCAAATAGACTGCAGGTATATCCTCTGAAGCCCTCTGAAATTATTTCAGCAAGCCTTCACCTCTTCCATGACCTCTGTCTCTCTGGCTCTGTGACAATCGAAGGGTCAAGTTTCTTCACACACACAGTTTCACTCCTGACACATATTCTCGATCATTGCTATTCTTCCTAAAAAGTCTCTCAAGAGGGTTCTTAACAATTAAAACAATCCTTAACATGTTTTATAAAGACAAACAGCTTCAACAGAATAGAATCCTAACTTTTCTTCAGAACAGCTTGCAAGAATACCTATCTGGATTGCTAGATAGTTGTTTGTATCCCTGTTTCTTAGCAAACTGAGCCAACAACTGTCAGATGAGTCCATCAGACACTTGTACACCTGCTACAGTAGGACAGAAAGCCTTCTAGAGAATGCGAGAACAATGTGATCTGACTAAAGATGGCAGAAATTTTGAATTCTGTATTACCTCACCTCTATCCCTAGAAAGGTGATGAAACAGCTCATTCTGGACATCATCTCCAAGTATGTGGAGGAAAAGAAGGTTATCAGGAATAGTCAACATGGATTCATCTAAGGGAAATAATGTTTGACCAACCTCATAGCCTTCTATGATGGTATGACAGGCTGGGTAGACAAGGGAAGAGCAGCAGACATTGTCTACCTTGACTTCAGCAAGGCTTTTGACACTGTATCTCACAACCTCCCCATAGGCAAACTCAGGAAGTGCAGGCTGAATGAATGCACAGTAAGATGGATTGAGAACTGGCTGGATGGCAGAGCTCAGAGGGCTATGATCAACAGCGCAGAGTCTGGTTGGAGGCCTGGAGTTAGTGGGGTTCCCCAGGGTTCAGTACTGAGTCCAGCCCTGTTCATCCTGTTCATCTTGGATGAAGAGACTGAGTGCACCTGCAGCAAGTTTGCTGATGATACCAAACTGGGAGGAAGGGCTGACACACCAGAAGGCTGTGCTTCCATTCAACAAGACCTGGAAAGGCTGCTGGACTGGGTGGAGAAGAACCTGATGAAATTCAACAAGAACAAGTGTAGAGTCCTGGACTTGGGGAAGAATAACCCCAGGAACCAGTACAGGTTAGAGGTTGACAGGCTGGAAAGCAGCTTTGTGGAGAAGGACCTGGGAGCCTTGGTTGACAACAGGTTGACCATCAGTCAACAATGTGGCCAAGAAGGCCAATGGTATCCTGGGGTACATTAAGAAGAGTGTGACAAGCAGGTTGATGGAAGTTATCTTGCCCCTCTACTCTACCCTGGTGAGGCTGCATCTGGAGTTCTGTGTACAGTTCTGACCTCCTCAGTTTAAGAAGGATAAGGAATTACTGGAGGGAGTCCAACAGTGGGATATGAAGATGATTAGGGGCCTAGAGCACCTTTCTTATGAAGAGACACTGAGAGACCTGGGTCTGTTCAGCCTGGAGAAGAGAAAGCTGAGAGGGAATCTCATCAATGTTTATAAATATCTCAAGGGTAGATGTCAAGAGGATGGGACCAGATGCCTATCAATGTTGCCAACTGATAGGAAGAGGAGCAATAGGCACAGACTGAAGCACGACAGATTCCATCTGAATATGAGGAAAGTTTTCTTTACTTTGAGGGTGACAGAGCACTGGAATGGGCTGCCCAGAGGGGTTGTGGAGATTGCTCCTCTGGAGACATTCCTGTGCAACGTATTCTAGGTGAACCTGCTTTAGCAAGTGGGTTGGACTAGATGATCTCCAGAGGTCACTTCCAACCCCAACCATTCTGTGATTCTTCAAATTAATGAAACTACAGGTAAAAGTTTAAATCAAAGAGATAGTAGGGTCATTAGTGTTTTCAAAGTAACTTTAAAGAATATTAAATGAAGTAATTTGGAAGATTGGATGTTAACACAGGACTTAAAACTTTAATTTATTAATACCTGAAAATTTAAGGGTTCTCCAAATTCCTGCAGTAAATATTCAGTCTACCACTTACCAAAATCCATAGTCTGCCTTTACAAAAATGAACCTTTAAGCTTCTAAATTACTACATCAACTGCTATATCATTTTCAGAATTCACATCATATACTGTAACACAGATATTCCTACTGGATTTCTTTTTATAACTGTGTCTAATAAAAGCAGTCCTGCATTTTTAATAACTTAAATGCCAAACAAAATAAGAAATACATGCATCTTCTTCTTCCTTGTTTACATGTTTTTCAGAAAATTGCTTCTAATCTTCATTCTGCTGAAACTCATAGAAGCTACTAATTAACACACCACATGTGTTCTGGCTGAATGCTATACAATACTTTCATTTCCATACACCTCAGTTCCTGTAACAAAGGCCAGTATCACACACCTGCATGCCTTCCAGGAAATACAACCCCAACAAACACTGCACAATAATAATTCAGATCACTTATAATTGTTTATGAAACAGTAAAAGATTACCTCCACCTTTTGCAAGGCAATATCTGAGATGCCACAGTTATTTTTCATCACAAGCACACAGAAAAGCTGTGGTATCACAAAGATACTATAATATATAATTATTTCTAGGAACAACTTTCTTTTGAGAATGTCATTATTCCTGGTAAATAAACTCGGTTAGTATATGTGCGGAATCTGGAATAGATGTAAAGCTTTGGTAAAGACATTTCTGTGCCTTTATCATACTTGTCTTCAGTTTTAACCTAGAATTCTCTTATATTTTGATATTTTCTACAGCTACATATTTTACTCTCATGCAACTGTAGAAATGCTGGTCAGAAAGAATCCCCGAAGGTCATCTAGTATCTTTTGTTTCAAAAGGGCTAATGACGAAAGGTCATCATGGTAGTCATGCTGTGGTTGATTTGTTTGGTTGGTTGGTTTGATTTGGTTTGGTTTCCTTAAGTAAATGAAATGAATTGCCAATTCAGAATTTGGAAAATTTCAATTTCAATGGAAACATAGCATGATATTTAATACTTGCAAATATCACTGTGTATATTTCACATAATTTTCCTCAAGTTTTCAATCAGAAAATTTTTTCTCCAGTATTTCAGTGGATTCATTTTAATAAAGCCAGGTTTCATGTGTTTTTTTTTCAATTAATGAAACATTAAAATGATTAGACATAGTCATTTGTCATTTTTCTTCTGAGTGTTTTTTTTTTTTTTTTTCTTTTGCATCTTTTCTTAAGTTATTACTTACATCTTCTCCTAAGTAAATAAATAGTGTCTGGCACATTTATGATATTGATTGTTTTTTACATAAAATCCAGTAGATGAAGTTCATTGTGGAATTTTTTTTTAATCTAAGGAAGGAGAATTACACTTTTCCAAAAAAGAACATTAACGCTCCACAGTTGAAGATAGTGTAACAAAAATGTATATTCTAAGGGCGAGAAGTTACACCCTGTTCTTCATTAGAAAAACTTAGTCATATTTTTCGAGGTAATAGTAGGCTTAATATGAAACACCTGTAGCCAGGGGAATACTTGAGAAGAGTAAATCCAAAGAGGACAACTGGTTCATCCTTGTGCTGTAGTAATCCAGAGTAGAGCAATTATGCCACATATTGCATTAAAGTGTAGAGAAATAAAGTGAATTAGAATGTTTGCTAAATTTACTATAATATTTATGAAATAGTTACTATAATAGAGCTTAATTCCCTATTAAATTTTATTTCACTGTATCTACAGTTCACTCTAACCTCTCTAAACACCTCCCTCCTAAATACCTCTTACACTTGGATTGATTTTAAGCACGATACAGGTAACAGTAGGACTATTCATGTTCTTAAATCTGAAAATATACTTATGTAAGTAGTGAGGAATATTTCATAATGCTGTAATTATGAAAGGTCAGACAAGCGTGTTTCTTTAAACAAGAATTCAAATGACAAAGGAAAGCAAACTTCTAATTAATTAAAGCATGGCAATGCCAATATCTCTAATTTATTGTGTTTAAATACAAGCAGCAGTGTAATATGTAATAGCTCACAAGGTTGGGACTCCTAACAATCCCTCAAAATGGAAACAGAGGAATAAACTAGGATGGTTGTATAAATATCAGAAATTCATTATCTTTGCCTGCTTGTTAGATTAACATTAGTTTAACCTCACTTTTTCTCCTGTGTATGGTGATACAGACGATGGCCTTTCATTATTAGAGTGCAGTTGCTGCTCTTAATGAAAGAACACTTCCTTCTAGCATACAGATTAAATCATTTTAAGTTGCAGCATAAATAAATGCTTAGAAGATGTCAGCTGAAAATCTTAGTTATTTCCTAAACCTGCAGGTGCTAGAAGTGGTGTAATGAAGTAGAGACAGCTGCAGCCACAGGCTCTGGCCAACTGGAATATGTCTTCAGAGTGACATGGAGCGTAACAGAATCTCACTGTGTTTACTTCCAAGAATGTTATCACTTCGGTCTTAAAAACAGCATAAATCAAAAGACGTGCTCACAAAGTACAGCTGAAGTCACATTATCTTTATTATACCCCTATATATTTTCCTCATTACAACCTGATATATGTTGACATAACAATTCATACTCATCTATAATGTAACTAATAATTATACTGCCACAAAGAAAAATGAGAACAAAAGCTATTAGAAGGCTGGAATTAATCAAACAACTGACCCATCGAATTACGACCAACCAAAGTAGTTGAAACTTTAAAACCTCAGTTACAGAGGTACAGGCAAATTGTAATAAGTCCTTATGAAAGAGGCAGAGAATAGCAAAGTCATTGTTATCTACAAACCTTTTATTCAAAATCATTGCATATTGAACTCTTTTTATTTTTTTTTTTTTTTTTTTTGACCTGTGGCAACATCCTTTCTTAAGACTGCCACATAGGAGAATTAAGACAAATTGAAAAGCTTAGCATTACAGATATTTAGTACTCAAAGCTCTGTCGTCTTTTCCAGGGACTTCATGAAAGATATGGTTTTATTTTGATTAGAACCAATAAAAATAGTTTGTGATCTACGTTGTCATTTTGGAAAACAACTGGTTGCAAGACAGCAACTACTTGAAAGATGACAAACCTCCACAAAGACCTGTTTTCTTTAATATTTTTGCAGTTATATCATAAATGCTATCCATTATGAAATAATTATACAGTCACAATTTTGGTCTCAGCCCTCTTGTGTGAAGACAGAGGACCTGATCCTGTGTGGTGCTGAGTGTTCACCTGAACACTGCTGGCCAATCTGGATAGTCATTAACCACAAATGGTTAATGCAGGACTTTTGAAAGCACTTAATATTCATTTAGTATTTGCTTAATTCCATTTGTCAAACAGCAAATTGTAGTTTAGCCATTAGCTTTCTGTTTTCTTTTTTCTGCCAGAATAGAAATTCAGTGATTGGCAAAAATCCATTCAAGGGCTTATTTTTTCTAGAGATATCCAGTCAATGTTCCTAGACACTTTTATTCTACACATTTCCAACTTAATAGTCAGTGTGATAGGAGAGGTAAAAGAATGGGTGGTCCTTTCATTCCCAGCTGCCACAGACAATTTTTTAGATTTTATTCCTATAGGATATTCCATAAGAGGAACTTACATTCCACAATCCTGGCATTGCTAGTACATGCAGAATTTTGACCTCAGTGTGAGATGGAGGGGAAGGGAGAGCGCTCTCAAATTAGTGTGCATGGTTTCTAAAATAGATCTGGAAAGAGTGCAGAATCAAATTAAAGCTCTTGAAACTTCATTTCCATGGTAGAATGAAGCACTCTGCAAACATCCTTAAAATCAAATGGAAATCTGCTGTGATTTTGCACCAGAACAATCTCTTCTGAAATACTGCTTTTCAGCAAGGTTTGTGGACATTTATGAATATTCAGAACTGAACTTCATTCATGACTAGAAAAAAAAAATGACAAGAAATGCAAAATCCACATGAAGATTTTCTGCTTCTTACTAATAGTCCAAGTTTAGGTACTGCCAGCAGTGACACTATATCAGTCCTAAAAGTAGGTGATGAGTATGGACCCAACAATATTGTCTAAGAATAATAAATGATTATATGAAGAACTATAATTGTCATTTTGACCAGAAGAGAGTTAGAACGATAAGATACAAAAGGAAGAGTTCACACTGATGGCCATCTCAGGCTTCACAGATGTCCCTTTTCAGCCATTCAGAACTTCAGAAGGCACTACCCTGAATTTCACAGAATAAGACAGATAAACAGATTCCAACACACATTTTTTCTGAGATAAAGGAAAATGTTAAGTAATCCTACTGTAGGTTTTTCTTTGCACAGCTAATCAGTTCCAGTCCCACACATTGCAATAGAAGTGTACGTATTGTCCCCTTCCCATATTTTACAGAAGCTTTCAGTAACGAATAGTCTTTTTTCTTTTAAGTTTATTTTTCCATATTATAGTTCTCACCATATGGGGCCAGTATCATTATGCAATAAGAATCATCAAACAAATGAACATCACAAACCTGACTGACTTCAGTAGTGCAGACCTACTACATATTATTAGAGCACAAAAAGTTTCATGTATATCAGAAGCTGAAAAAAATTAGTTTGTTTCTTTAACTGCTCCACTAAAGACAGTATTTCTCCTACTTTTTAAGGGCATATCTTTACAGAATTATATTAGCTAATGTTCTTCAAATTCATCCTAGTTAGTACTCCTGTTCTGAGCTGCTTTTCCTACTGTATCTTTTTCCCTCTGGACTCAGCAGCTCCTCTGTCCTGTTGGTGCAAATTCAAGGAAGGAGCAGAATTTCCCGTCTTCTCAAAGTATTTTCGTTTTGACTTCTTAAATAAGTGTAATAACCAACTGTTGAGGGTTTGATTGTGGGGTGACAATAAAACCGTGGCAGATGTATTGTTAACCGCCTCTCTCCCCTCTTTCCCCTTCTCCTGTCCCTCCCTCTTCCCACTTCCCACTAAGGACAGGTGATCGGGAGGAAAAGAAGGACAGAGAGAAGAGAGTAGGAAAAATTAAAAATATTTTACTAATGCTACTAATAAGAATAGAGGAAATAATACAAAATATACAAAACCAATCTTGAAAGTCTCAGCAACTGCAGATCCGGCACCCGAAGTCCTGGATTGGACTCTGCAGCCAACCAGGTCTGGATTCTGTCTGTCACTAGACCTCAGTTCTCAGGGACAACTAGCAAGGTCCTCTCCTAATGTCAGAAAAAAGCAAAAGAGACGAGGTCCTGGTGATCTCCCACTTTTATATGAAGTATTCACGTGAATGGGATGTTATACTCAGTTGATCAGTTTCTTGGTGACCTGTTTCTCATTGCTCCTCTCGTGAGATGTGCATCACTTCATTATCGATAACCTCGCATTCCATTGCTATGTTTACCAAAACATGTATCTGGTTCTCTAGGAAAATGCAGCTAATATGAAGGCTTTAGCTGACAGGCAAATTCACTAAAAGAGAAACTTGTTTTTTAACAAAACCAGGACAACAGCTGTCTTCAGTGCTTCTCTGGGTTACCCTGTCATGATTAATTCATTTATATCAAAGGGAAAAATGGCAGTATATATCAGTCACTGATCCAACTCTGTATATTTGAAACCTTAATGGCTTAATCATATACTTAATTATAACAAAGCTATAAATGCTGTTTTAACAACAATAAGTGATTAAGTAGTAATGACCACATTATGAGAATTTCCCTGGAGACTATTAGATGGCTGGGAGTATTTGATGGCTTGATTTACTTAAAATGCACACTTTTGGGGGTTATTTTTCTTTCCCATTCTATATGCATAGTTTCACTAAGCTAAGCATCGAGCAGTACATCTGGCATTTAATTCCCAGTGCATTAGCTAAGAGGGAATCAATCATATATTTGTTAAAATCACAGGCCTCAGCACTATGAGTAGCAAAAGCCCTGAACACTCTGAGAATTTTCATTGTATGTACTTGAACACACACACATAAATGTAAATATTCAGTCAACATCTAAATCAGTAAAAAAATATTTCTATGTATATACCTATCTAAGGATCAGAATGACGTCACTAGATTTAGTTATTGCCTTCTTGGAGGAACAGGAAATGTAATACTCCTTTGCACTACTGTGCCCTGAAATAATTCTCACTCCAGATGCAGAGAACTGATAGCTGGTCCTTGTAGTAGGTGCGGTAGTAGAACTTGCAGATATAAACGCTAAATTTTTTGTTAAATCCTCACATATTCAGATATGATATTTGGAATATTTACTAGGCAACACTTAGTAAAGAGATTTGGTTTGTTGGTCATGATTGCTTTGTATTTTTGGTTTGGTCTGGTTTTTACCAAATATGAAAAAAGAAACCCTGACAGTTACAGAAGTGGAAATGTAAAGTACTCGCACACTATTTAAGCATAAATCTGCCTCATAAAGCCTATCGTGACAGATTACCAAGCCTACAGATGTCAGGGTCTATAGGTCAAAAGATGGCGGTGACTGCCCCATGCAGTGGGTCACAAGGCCCCTAAAGCCAGAGAGACCTCTAAGGCCCATCTCTGCTGTTCCAAAGCCCCCTACCAAGCCATCAGGCTGTTGATCCTATAGACTGATAAATAACTTCAGACATTTCTTGCAATGGATACAACCCAAGAAATCAAGGTTCCCTGCAGCTAAACACTCATAAACCTGTCTCAGCTGGTCCATGTGCCTCATTTAATAGATGAGGAGACAAGATCTAATTTTTTTATCAGGTTATCTGAGAAAGTAACGTCTTATCCTATATTCAGAATACCGTAGTGTTTTATTGTACATATTAAGTAGACAAATGAAAAATGGACAGAATAATGTCAACTGAGAATGTATCATTCTAGTAATGAATACAGACATGAACAGAACTAACCTTTCATCAGAATAATTATTTCTTCTATGAAGACGCCTGTGCTTAGCAGATAATTTTGATCATATATGTAAACATGCATTCTAATACAATACACTCAATTTATCATTTTACTCTGAGAAACACAAGTCTTCACATATTTGACCTCCATTTAAAATAGTATATAAATTTTATTCATTCAAACCATGTCATTTCATAAACTTCTGGCTAGTTTTGCTTTGCTCTTTACTAAATTTCCATGCGGAAACCCCCTTTTAGGAAACCAACACTCAAAACAGTCCTGAAGGAAGCAATAGGCGTGTGCTATCAGCCCTTGAGCTACGCTAGGTTGTAACATTTCTCCTGCTTGGAAAAATCTCATTTCCTCTTCTGATTGCCACTTTATCAAGCTATTTTGTGTCACTTTCTTAGGGCTGTTGTATGGTGTGTTCTGTTACATGCATCTGAATTGCTGTTAAATATTAAAAGGGTTAAAAATATGTTCTTACCAGACAGTAGAAAAGCTGGTCAAATTTCTTTTTGTGTGTATATACATATTTGTATCAAAGTTCTTCCTTTGAAGAGCACTGAAGTGTGTTTGCATGACCACGTGCATGTAACAGCTGGAAGGATTTTCACCATTAATTACACCTTTAAACAATTCAGAGATGCCTGGGGGACAACAGGAATTAGATGAAATAGATTAAAAGAATAAAGGAAAACAGCAGGGAGAAAGGACCCTTTGTAATCCTCTCTCACTCATTTTCTATGTATTATAGCTTTAATTACTTCCTTGATGATGAAAAGAAGACATGCAAGAGAAAAAATATATGCATCTAGGTAGGAGAGAAGGGTCTTGAGGTACATATAATTTTAGTCATAGTCTGCATCTTTGTGGAGAAGGCTGATCAGTCTTTTGTTAGTCTGCAGAAGCAGTGCTGGGTGTCCATTCTTCAACAAGGGAACACACACGAGGCCAATGGCTATAGTTGGGCTGCTAGTGACTGTCCCATGTCTACATTGCTTCAGGATTAAGCCCCTCCGGAGTAGCTGAAGTGGTCCAGAACAGCGCCAGCATATAAACTACCGAACAAATAGCAGGATCCAGTACTTGAACTTGTTTCCCACCTTATTTCTTAGCAGTGTAGGTGTACCAGTGTGACTCACCCACAAGAGACAGATCCCTTAGGTAAGTATGAAAATGATGGTGGGCAAGATAAAAACAGTTATTATCCGGATGGTAAAAATTTCATCTCTATTGTGAACATACTAGGGAGTTGCACATATAACCTAGTCATTCAGAGAGCACTTGAGTACTGGAGGGCATCAAAGAATCAAAATAAATGTATCAACACCTGAGCCAAATTCAAAAGGAGGCATAGACTGAGTGACAAGTGCTGTGGTAAGAACTCCCAGAGAAAGCAATTTGTTTCTGAATTTTAAAAGGAGAATAAAGGAGAATAGGCCTGAATAATGTAAGAATACAATACCCTCTCTTTCTCTCAAAACAAAACAAAACAAAAACAAAGAACACCAAAACCAAACCAAAACCAACAAAAAAAACCAAAACAAAATCACAAACAAAAACCCCACACACTTTTCAAAGTACTCTTTTTCAAAGTAGTCTTTTTCAGGGCAAGTTTGACTTTAGCACCATTTTTGGTCAATATGCATTTTTTTGGGGGGAGAGGGGCAGGGGTATGACTAAAAGGAAAACTGCAACTGCAGTGTGTAGAATAATAAATAAGCAACATTTTTTTATGAGAGACATTTCATTTAACATTCATATTAATTCTAGAAACTTAGCAGAACTTCATGAAACCTCGATCTTTATTTTTTTTCTTTGTAGTTCTTCAAAAACATAGCAGATGTGAAGGCAAAAGGTGATCACTTGATTTGGAATTGGGCTTAGGAAAAGGCAGAGTGGGTTTTATTAGAAGACAATGTATTTTTGCAGAATAATACCTTTAAAACCATTTTGTGCAAATTCAGCTTTCTGAAGTTGTAATGCAAGCGTTGTTAATAATGTTCCTCTAACCTGTCAGGCAATGGTATGCACTTAAAAACGAAAAAAAGAGAAAAGCCACGTTCTATTTCTCATGTAGCTATCCCCAGTTTCCACCAGCTGTACTAGATTATTCTTTCTTATCCAGGGGTGTCAAACTGTATAGGAGTAGCTACATTTATACTGAAATTACATTCGGCCTTTTGAAGGCAACTGCAAATCTGATGTGGCCCCTGGTGAAAATGAGTTTGACATCCCTGGTCTAGGCCATTCTTAACAATGCTTACCCAAGTTGTCTAATATATGGGGTGGTTTAGAACATTTTTATGCTTAGGTTGTTAAGTTTACTTCAGCTAATGGGACGTTGTTGAATAACCGCTTCTCATTAGATTATTTTGTCATTAATCTTTTTATTCTACTGCCATGAAGAAGAAAAACAAAACCAAAACAACAAACTGACTAGCACCATTACTTTCTGGGTTATGGAAAGTATTCTTAGCAGAGAATAATACTAGTATGTTTATCATTATTTCAGTACGATTGAATGACATTAATTTTTCACTCGCTCACCCCTAACTTTCAGGAGAATTAAATAAAACATTACTGGTCATTTCTGTCGCAAAGTTGGATATTTCTCAACCTTTTTATTTGTTACTCACTGCTTTTGAATTGAACTTTTACTTTGCTGGAAGCATTCGCTGGTTGCTTTCACCTTTGCACAAACTTCTGTTGGGGAGGAGCGGCCCTTTCTCTTCTTGTGAGTGGTTTCGTCCTGCTGTTTCACATCGCAGCTGCTGTTTGCTGGTGGTCCCTGCTGCTGCCTTCTCCCTCATTTGCCTCTGGTTTCTGGAGCTCTCCCAACAAAGTGGTGAAAAAATTAATGTTTACCCTTCTTTGTTTTTTGTTTTGTTTTGTTTTCGGGGTGGGGGGGGGGGGGTAGGTTGGCTGGGGTTCTTTTTTGTTTTCACTTGTTTAGTCACTGTTCAAACTGGATACCTTACAGACAAGTGAGAATAATCTTTAGCATATGTGCATCACACACAGCATTCCAACATATGAGCTTTTTTGTGCAACAATTTGCAATTAGATGTAATATAATGCATTCCAAAACACATAAAAAAATAAACTATTATTAAGAAACACACTTTCATGAGACATGGATTCAGGTAGAATAAGGAAGTCCGACTCAAACCTGTATTAATGAGGGGTACAGTTTAAAGTTTGGCTTTGAGGCAACATTAGGTCAGGTTTTGGGCTGGTCTTCACAGATAACAGTGGTAAACTCACAATTTCTTCCTTCTTGGAGCACAATCTGATGAAAATAGAAGTTGTCTGTGTCCAAACTGGAACTATGAAAGAGGCCCCTTCTAATTTTGGATTTGACCTGGGATCAAAGCCACAGTGATGGGTTTAGAATAGAGTGTTCACATCTGATGCTTTCTTCCTGATATTGGAACGATTTGAATATGAGGTTCTGGGTTTGGTCCATCTGTATCAGGAATAACAGTGAACCTTGCCAGTGGAAAGACAAGTCTCTCCTCAGCCCACTTCAGTTCGAACAGAACATATCCAGTAAATTAAAACCACTAAGCAACAGGAAAGACTTTTAACTTCAGAAATAATAGTCATGGAAACATTCTATGCCAGATCTTCGGCTGGCACAGAGGAGCATTTTGCCATCTGTGTCATCATTTGCAGAAAATGACAGCAATTTTACCACCACCCAAGTCTATGGTAAAACTTCAATCAAATCACATTTTGAGACTCAGAGACCATTGAAAATTGTGCCCCCTGACTGAGATGCAGGAGCACAAAGCTGCTTCTCGAAAGTGAGGTGGCCAAAGAATCTCTAAGAAATATATTTTTAGATGAATAACAAACAAATACAAATATTTGCATTTAAATTCTTTAGTAAAGTGTTTTTATCTCATGCTTCCTGAAATGCTCACCTATATAAAGTGCTTTCAACTAAAGGGAAAGGAATATTTTTACTCTTCTATATCCATCACAACTGTCCTGATATTTGTTTCAAGCATTTAAGGGAAATTCAGTGGTGCAGGAGAATGTTCTGTGGCTGAAGAACTAAGTCCAGTTTCTGGTTCTGCCAGAGATTCATTTACCTTGCAACCTACAGCAAAATGCTTAGTTTCTCTGTACCCGAAAGTTTGTATTTCATTGACCTTTACTTTTTTTTACCTACTTCATAAGTCCACTCGAAGAAGCAAGCATACTTTCTAGGACAAGCAGATATTTTGAGTGAACACTTTTCTGAGGCAGCTGTAGCTTGGAAAGGAATCTGTTCTTAAACCCAGGAGCTGCCTGCATTTCAGTCATCTTCTTTGACTTAGGCTTGGAATAAAGCTGAAGTTCCTCCACATGAAGGGATTTTGGCCTTGGTCTATTAGACACTGTGGAAATACCAATGGTATAGAGAGGGCTCTCCCCAGACTTATATAAGGTTGAATGGTCTCCACCATGTTTTCCCCTCTGCACTGCCTCATTTAAACCAGCTCAGCCATCCCGCTCTGGTCTCTGTTCTTCACTGCTGAACTTCCCAGTGGCAGCCAGTCTCCACTATCTTTCATGAGAACTGTAACCATCCTTCATGTGGGAACTATCCACTCACTCCCCATTATTTTTCTATGTGCTTCTGAATTCAGACACCTCACCTAAACCACCCTTCCATCCGCATTGTCCAGCTTGTCTTGGCCTCACTGGTTTTTAGACCGACATGCTTGGAGAACTGCAGTCTCCCTTCAAGTTCTCATTTCATTTTGATTTATTACTTGCAGTTTTTCTTCCTGGGTCTCACTTCTTGAAACAACAACCTAAACTTTCCTCCATTACCCATTTCAGTCCCTCATCTCTGTTTCTTTATGCCTTGTACTGGCCTTGGGCCCCCGTTACAGTATTAAATGGCTCTTGTTCCAGCTGCACATGAAGACAACAGATTTTTCCTCCACACTACAGTGGCACAGGATAGCAAGCTTTTTCCTAATTTCAGGCATATGCCACTGCACATTCAGAGAAACTCATCTCCAGGGTGTACAATAGACGTATTGAAAAGTATTAAAATCACACAGTTAAAATTAATTAAGTTCTAATCTAGGCATCTAGAAGTTAGGAAGCTAGTTCCCTGACACATTCACTTTGCTTAATGGTAGATTCTTGTTACCAATAATAAGAATACAGGAACGTTGCATACCATCATAACTTTTTAAACAAATGTGCTTATTTATTATAAAAATTTGGAGTGGGAGTGGTGGAAGCGGAAGGGAGTTAATCAGATTTGTGAGAATACATAGTTTACCCCAGTGTGATTCTCAGAAATAAATGAAGGTGGGTTTGTTGTTTTGGTTTTGGTGTTGGTTTGTTTGTAGGTTTGTTTGTAGGTTTGTTTGTTTGTTTCTTGTTCGCCTCCCGCCCCCCCCCCCCAAAAAAAAAAAAAAAAAAGAAGTCTTAGATAAGAATTTAAGAATTTTTAGTTCAACTGTTGAAACTGGAAAAGTAAGAGCCATCTAAAAGCAGAGTTTTCTGATGGAAAATCATAAACAAATCCAGTAACAAGTAGCGCTAGCAGAACTGTCTAGAAAATCTTTGTTGTGTACTGTATGAAGCTATAGCTCAGTTAAATATATTTGTAAAGGTGGGAAGATTAAGATGAGTTTAGTGGCTACCTTCAGCTAACAGATTTCCCAGCATTTAACTGCAAAAGGATGATTTTTCTGATCAGCTGTCAACAAAAGTTCTGGGTAAGAAATTAAGTCTGGGTAGCTATATTCAGAAATGATACACTGGATCACTGCATGTGGAAAACAATATATATGTGAAAGCATGCAAAGTGCTGGAATTTTGAAAAAATAACTCGTAATATTATCCTAATGTATCTTTAGAGACTTCTAATGTATAATAGATCTTTATTTAAGGGTTAAATTTCAACACATTTATTTTGGCATTACTGTAACAATTTTAGCTTCCAAATAGGCTCCAATGTTAGTATTTGTTTGTATCCCAAACAGAAAATGCAGTATAGATAACAAATTTTGCAATCAGCTTGAGTTTTCAGAGGTTCGATCTTGAAGTCTCTATCACAGGATTGTGCTGGGATTATCTACCCAGATATTTTTGTGCACATAGGTTTGAGAAATCACATTCCATAACATCAAATCTATGGATTAGTTTAAAAATAGGGAAATATTTTAAAACACAAAGATATATTGCTATCTGTTTTCTTCTCTTCAGCCTGTTAAAAGTCTTTGTTAACTAATCACTGTTTATCAACTTATGTAATATCCAGACAGTTAAAGCTGCACCTGTCTTGCAAATAACAGGTTTAGGAGAGAAGGGTAGAAGAAAAACACAACAACTTTTGGCTAATCTTGGGTGGTCTCTTTACCCATATTAGATTAAACTTCCACCCACCCCCCCTCCCCCAACAGGTGACATTTTAATTGTTTTCTTATGGCAACTTATTTATTCTAGAGGTTTCTATTTGGCTTGTGTTAGTTTTCTGAGTTAATGACTATGTGACAACATGCTGAGTACAGGTGGCAAAAGGCAATGTCAAGAATGTGAGTATTACAGCATGTGTACAAGGAGGCTATTGGCGCAGAGCAAATCCTGCTTCCCTTGATCCTGTGGGTCCTCCCTGAGGTCCAGAGTTTGGAAAATGGGGACCCCTTATCCCTCCAGAGTCTGTTAAGTGCCTTCAGAGAAGAGCAGAACCGGCAAATCCAGAACAATCTGAAGGTGAAGCTCAGTGTGGTTTTCACAAACGTCGCTTTTGTTTTCTTGAATGCCAGGAGATTTCCCTGATGTGTACATGAACTACACCAAAGTGATCATCTGTATCACTGGATTTCCTTCGTCTAGTGGGCCGGGGGGGAATCCTAGTGATGAATTGTGAAATTCTTCCTCATCACCAGCTAGATGCCTACATGTTCTGTCTTTCCTATCATTGTCCTGGATTCTTTGCTGTTTATGCTCTAAATCATCCATCGTAACAAAATCAACATCAAGGAAAAGCCAAGAATTGCCCAGCAAGATTCAGTAGAGAGAAAACTGTCCTAGCTATCAGCCATAAATAGCTGAAGCCCCATATCATGGCTTTCAAATCACTGCTGGCAAAAAAAAAAAAAAAAACAAGGCAGAAGCAACAACAAAATAATTAAAACCAGGCAGCACCGACTATACAAAACTGCAGGACACAAGCTACATGGAGAGTATCAGCTGTGGAAGCAGCGATTAACCTGGCTAATGAGTCTGATACTTACATACCTCCCTTTCTGTCACAAAAAACATATGGTTGTAATTAGCTGACGTAAAGGAAATACCATCTGAAGCCCCTGTTTTCTGATTGGGATGACCTCTGGCCCAGTATGAAGACAGCTGGAAGTATTTGCTCAGTGCTGGTTAGCGAAGTACGTAGTGGGTGGGGGGCAATTTGAACAAATAGGGGAGGATTTGCCAACTATGTTTAAGCTACAAAACTGTGTTGTACCACGTAACAAACTGAGAAAGCATTTAAAGGAAGTTGGAACTAAATTAAACCCCATGCTATTGCCAATTCCACAGTTATTAAAAAAAAGGTTTCTACTTTATTATCATTTGGAAGTACTAGTGGCACAACAGATTGTCATCTGTGTGAACATAATATGTGTTGTGGAGACCAAAATTTTCAATGTGTCTGACACACTAAGACCCTCGCCACAGAATATAGCATAAAATACAGAAACATTGAAACATTTATTCAGGTCAAATGAACTGTCATCTCCTCTCGTCTCCTGCTTCTTTCTCTGTTCTGTCTCAGATGGCTCTCTAAGATGCATGTAGAACATTGTTCTAAGTTTTTGTAGTCTATTCAGTATGTCTCTTTCCTGAATCATCTTCTTTTGAGAAAAAAAAAAAAAAAAATCCCATATAGGAAATATATTTGCTACAAAGAACTGGAACATTTTGTAGGTTCATTAAAATTCTGACATGTGAGAAAAAAGTTATATATTTCTCTTTAAAATTCTAGATATAGGTTTAAAAGTTTTATTAAAAAAAAATACATTTTACATTCTAAACGTCTGAGGAAAAAAGAATTAAGGTACCCCTATTTCATCTTTTAAAAACAAGTTGGTTTAATTCTATTAGGTTCAGTAAGACTTTTCTATGATATTAGTTATTGGCAAATCTTATGCATATGGTATAATTATGTCCAAATTGACTCAAAATGTATGTTTAACAAATATGAAAATCAAAATCCGTGAGAGTTTTGCAGTCAGCTCAGCTACTGATTTTATACAGCTTAATATAAAACAGAACATCTACTATGCATGTACGGATTTATTTACTACATTTTAGATACAGCATAAAAGAACGCAGGGAACTCATACTTCTAAGGGAATGTAATATAGTAATAGCACTCAGATCTTATGTTACATTACACACCATTAGGACCAAGCTGTGCAGGTGTTGATTCATTTATTTATAGACCTATTTTATTTTATTTTATTATAGATCTATTTTATTTTCCCAACAGACTCCAAAATTATTTTTTAAGTCTTCTCATGTAAAAAAAGTGAAGAATTCTTATGTAGCTCAATCTTTTTCATATTATAGGAAAAGGCTATGTTTCCCTACCCAGAAACTCCAAAGCTTCAGTATTCCCATTCATACAGAGACACTGGAGATAGCCAAAAAGAATGACTCGTGGAACACATTTTAGCTCTTTTTCCAAAGGAGGAGGCCATTATGCCTGGAAGGATGCCAGGTAATGATAATCATCTGTCTTTCTGGGGCTGTTTTATAACTTTGCAGCTGTATTATTGGCTGCAATTTGCAGTCACAGAGTTATTGCTTCTTTATTTTTTTTCTGTTGTACTGGTTAGGAGGCAGTGTTCCTTAAAAAAAAATAAAACAACTTTTTAAGGGGAAGGAGAGCTGCTGTTGCATCTTTCAGTCTCTGTAATGTCAACACCACTTAGGACAAACTTCAAGCGTTCACCATTCTTAGACTTACAGCTGCCTGTAATGTGAATCATTAAAAGACCAGAGCATGAGCCATAAAATGTGTCTGTGGGTGTTAGCTAATAATCTGCAGGTGCATATCATCCCAGTAAAGCTTTCAAATTATATGCAATTTATAAGCTATGTTTGAAGCTCATAATCGTTATGTCTGAGCAAATTAGTAGATACTAATTTTATTTGCTTCAGTTTTTGAGAGGCACATCAAATTGGTAAAGGAGGGGACAAGAAGGAAAGGTTGTTGTTTCAAACATGAAAAAGTCAGACAACAATGTTCTTCCATTTAGTTTTTGTTAAATTAATTGGGGCAGGAAGAAATATTGTTCCAATGACTTTAACTTTACATGTTCAATAGTGCACCTAGAAGGAGGCAAACAGTACCTCACTGACTGAAACCTGATTTGAGTAAAACAATGAAAAATCTGCAAATATTCAACAGTTGTGTATCTATCCTCTAGTGAGGGTTGTGACCTTATTATTTTTCTTATATTCCTCTAGAATTCAATCCTTCAAATCTTAGTTCAAGTACAGAAATGAGGACCAGCAGTTGCAACTGGTTGGTCTGTCATGGAATGTCTAACCCATTAAATGTTCGCAGTTCTGCTTTGAACATACTGTTTCATCTGCACTCTCTCACTATGAGATTCCTACATCATGGAGGTGGTCATGGCTTCTACCAGGTGGCTGTAAGTTGCACAGCTGACGGAGTCCTATAGTAGAGGAAATCTGGCATAATGAAGCTCCAGAAACTTGCCTTTTAATCCCAAAGTGCTCCAAAACAGGAACACTGCAAAGTCCACAGGAGTAATGTTATAAAAGAGTTATAAAAGCTGGAACGTTCTCTCTGAGGTGTATTAGGTAGGATTCATTTAACTGCATATGGACAACTACAGTGCAGGTGTCTGCATACAGACCAGTCACTCCCTGTCTGCATGATGTACTTTCAGGTGAAGCATACACCATTTGAGAAATTGTTGGACAGCGGAAAAAAACAACAAGCCAACTAAGCAAACAATCTTTTATTTCATAGTTAAAGAAATAGACTGGTCATTTTCTAGGCTTTAGAGTGGAATCAAGCTGTAATTTTATGTGTTTGGCAAGTATGGAATATATCTGAAGACAAGCATATTTGGTGATAATAGAAATTGAGCTGTGAGAAAAACTAATATGATACAGAAATAAGGAGTGGGGGGGGGGAAACACAATTTGGGCATTATTTCTCTTTGGAATTATTAAAGAGAAAATACATTTTCATAGAATAATTGAAAAAAGCTACTTTTCTTTTTTTGTTGCATACAAAAATGAAAAACATATCAAAACACAAGATCAAAATATTTTTTCAAAACTGAATAACTATTCTTATCTCTGAAAATATCCCTTCAGACAGCTGGGCTTGATTAATAATCAAGCTCAGAATAGCAAAAAAAAACCCTTGCTAAATCATTCCAAATTAAATTAAATCCATTCTGATGAAGGAAAACAAGCAAATTAGTCAAGAAAAGCTGCTTATACAGGCTTTTATTAATTCATACTTTTTTTTTTTTAATTCTAGAATTTATAGTCCTTCTGAAAGTGTTACGGTTTTACTTCATCACATCTTTAGAAATTAAATATATGCAACAAACTGAGTGTTAGTTCAGTAAAGGGATGATATTTACCAAGTGATGTTGAAAGTACATTTTGATTTTCATTTCAAACTCCTATAGGAAAAAAAAGAAGGAGCATTCTTACCCCTGAAAATCTATCACTGTAAAATCTAAATTACTTGAGATTTTCTTTTAAAGTTTCTCTGTCATCTGAAAATTTGCCATATGAAATTTTTATGTTATATGCTTTGTGAAACAATTTATGTATCGCAGCTTGCACTGCATATACGCTTTTACTGACTAGCAACATTATTAATGTAAAAAAAATGTCAACAAGTTGTAATAATCATTGAAAACAGACAGATTTTTCCCTTCTGGTCCATGTATAAAGTTCACCTTGAGACATAAATAATTAAATTAGTTGAGAGCTGAAGACAGCTTTAAGAAAGGAACTGAAAAAGAGCAGCACAACGTCAGCTTTTATTCTCAAACACCACACTTTTTCCCTGTGGCTGGGTTTTAAAATTTTGTTTTATTTCTGTTGCGTTAAAATAGTTAACTCCAGAACTCCTCTGAGAAATAGCCTTTCCATTTCTGAGGAGGCCTAGGGTCATGGAATGGAACAGCAATAGACGATCTTTCCTACAAATAATCACACAACAGACTGAAAACACAAATAACATGTGGGAAACAGTTATGTGCAGATTTTTGGCTCGTTCCACAAGGAGACTGAAATGTAGCACTGTTAACCTCAATCTACTTCTTGTAGCATAGAGCCACCCAGGATTCTTCATCTTTGCAAAGCACTTGAGATCTGTGTGAAAAGACAAAGGCAATTGCAAAGCATTATTAAACTGCTGCAGAATGCCAGAAGAATATTTCAGGACTGTGTGTCTTACTAGAAAGAAAACAAAGAATAAAATAAGATGGTTTGTTTGGGTCATTTTTTGTTGTTCTTATTTTTTTTTCTTTTTAAATGGCTTCTAATTTCATGTGTTCCTCTGGCTGAGCTACATACTGAAAGTTTAATGTCTAGGACTGTACAGCAGGTCACAATAAGGTTTATACTGGAGTCAGGTTTCTCTGAGATTTGTTGGAATTTTAGCATCTCTGTGACCTAAAGCATGTATCAAACAATCCTGCTTCAGCTACAGTGAATATACAATCACTTCAGGCTTTATGCAGCTGATATTCCCAAAAGCCGTTGCAGATTAAAACAAAACAAACAAACAACAACATAACACACCCAAACCCCCCTACAAAACAAAAACCTGTAAATGCAACTTCAAGTTATTGTTATGTTACATCTACTTAGAATTAAGTTTCTTTGGTGAAATTTGGCACAGTATTGATCTCTGTTAGGTGTTCTTGTTTTTCTCTTCATCTACCTGGTAACTATGACACTTTCGGTACAGTATGATTATTTTGTTTCTTTCTACAGAGAAGCTGTTTTTTCTCAGTTATAATAAACTTCTACAGTAATATTCCTGTCCTACTGTAGTAGTATCTTCTCACTGGGCTTTAATGGACTGTCAGCTTCCAGTTACTTTTTATACATAGGAAAAATATATATTAGTGATTCCCAAAGTATAAAATAAGATTAATTTTTTTAGTATGCTATGTTTTGTGAGAAATTATAACATATTCCTATTACTTGTAATCAAGAAGATTATGTTTTTTAAATGAAGGAAGACTGAAATGTCCCTGACTTTGTCTGAGTCATTAGAAAGCTACTTTCTTGGGGTTTGGTATGTTTTTTGGGGGCTGTTTTGTTTTGTTTCAGATAAAACATATTTTTAAATTTGACTTTCTCTAGAAGAAAATATAAATCTCAAAAAAGGTCTGAAAAACAAATTCTTCAGTTTTCATACAACTGAAACAATGTTTTTTTAGAACTGAAAGTAGGTCTATTGTGATTCAAAGTAGTGCCATAGTATACTGAAAGTGTTTGGTTCCTATTTCATCCATGTCTTGTCGAGAATTCTACCATTGATAACTGAGCCACATAAACTGGTAGGAGACAGAAAAAGCAGTTTATGGCAGGAAATATAGTCCAGTGAGATTAAGCAACTTACTTTGTAACAGCAGGGTATAGAATCCTACCTAACTTTACTCTTCCATATTACATGAAGAACTGCAGCATCATTTTAAATGTAAATATTTGACTTCCATTTAATGTCTCTAGTATTTTCCAAATAAGTCAAATATGTCTTCAGAAAGACTCAGACAGTCCCTTCAAATCCAGTCATATAAATTTTTGATCAAAAATCTACTTTCAGATTCAACAGGTTTGTTTTGGGTTTGTTTTGATGTAGATCTTATGGGGCAAGAGTAATGCTACAATCCTTTCCATTAAGTGTCAATTGCTCAGTCTTTAACAGGTCATTTTTCTCCTTAAATCTGATAACTCTTATTAAAAACTTAAAATTTACGTAAAAGGGTGTAAGCATTTTATTAAAAAAAGAAAGTTAAACATAGACTTGACAGATAAAAATAATACAAGTTTCCTATCTGCTGGTAGGAAAGAGTAGGAGTGTTGGAATATTTAAGTGTGCAGAAAGCCATGTTACAGATGAAAAGACTGGAAGCATTTTGTGAACCCTCTAGAACTTATTTTCAAAGGTTTTGATGTCAGGAAACTAGGAAACTTATTCTATTTTAGAAAACACTATTTCCTGTCATTTAAAGCTTTGTTTGTCAAGTACAACATAATTACTAAAATCTGGGATTTTAAACTTAGTGGAAAATATAGCCAAGCCACCAATGAAGATTACTGTGTGGAAATAAGTCTTGCTCTATTGTTAAAACTACTGAAGGAAGCAGTGTACACTTTTGTATAGAAAGCCAGACACCTTCACTTTTGCCAGAGATAAATTTAACTACAACCTCAGAAGGCTCTGAATTATGTTCTAATTTATAGCACTCATTCTAAATTTTCTCACATTCTTCTGCCATATGTATGTGAAGATGAGCAAATAAATATTGTCTAACTAGGAAAGATGGAGTTGGGACCTTTTGGATCACAGGGTTCAGATGGGCAGGAAGATCCAATCCCATCTCAGCTGACTGGGACTTCTTGTTAATTAGCAGTCCATTAGAAAGTTATGAAATTGATTGTAATTATATGTATATATATATCCTAAATTCATGAAGAATATAGAAGCGTTTTATTAAGCATATTTTCAGATATTAGGTTATACATTTTTTAGAGAAATTGGGGGTTTATAAAGTTAATTTGTTGATGCTTAAATACTAGCGGAATTTATGTCAGGGACACGTGACTATATCAGTTGCAATGTAAGTTTCTTAAGAAAGCAGTCTAACAGATTCTTACTGATGTAAAATCAGTGCAAAATTAGGAATACATATTATCTACTTTATTTTGAATGTTGGATAAACAGAATGCTATTTCATTAGAGACCTGTAAATGTGAAGTGGAGGCTTTTTACCATATGTCCTACAGCGATTTTTACAAGTAAACTTGGAATGTAACCATGCCTTGTGATCTTCTCTCCCTTGTTTCCTTTGTTCACACTGATAAGTGCAACAGTGATTTCAGACTACTTCTGGGCAATATAAGAAGTAATTCACAAATAATCAAACACATTTCATTAATTATTCTCTTTCTTTTTCAGTCTGGCTTTTTTTCTCTGTTGGCCTCTACATGGTTGTCCACTTGCTAGAGTACTTTATAAAAAAAAATGCACTAATATAAAAGATAGAATAAATTACTAGAAGCAATGGAATCTTGCTCCTAATATGTAAAAGCCAAAATACACTGAAGCTACCAACCTGATACTGATAGCATTTGACATCAGCTGCATATGGAAGAAAGCAAAATCAAATTCATGGAAGGAGAATAAATGTGTTTTTAGTCAAAGAATACCTTTTAGAATAATAGGATTACCCCTGACTAATAGCCACCTCCAGAGAAACCGAAGAGACAATAGAAATTTTTCCTATTTATAAGATGAGAGAGTTAACCTGCTCTATCAAGGAAGTTCTAAGTGAAAGTAAATGCATGTTTTGCATTTTTGAAGGCCTTATCTCTTTCCTCATATGTTCTTCCAACACTTCAGTGTAAATGAGAGACAAACTTAAAATGTTTCCCTGAAATTCTCCATTAAAACAGAACAAACTATTTTAGCTGTAAGTGACCTACAACGATCATCTAGACCAACTGCCTGACAACTTCAGGCCTGACAAAAAGTTAAAGCGTGTTATTAAGGACATTGTCCAAATACCTCTTAAACACTGATAGGCTTGGTGCATCAATCACCTCTCTAGGAAGCCTGTTCCAGTGTTTGACCACCCCCTTGGTAAAGAAATGGTTCCTAATGTTCAGTCTAAACTTCCTGTAGCACAGCTTTGTATTGTTCCTATGTGTCCTATAACTGGATCCCAGAGAGAAGATCTCAGCACCTCCCTCTCCACTTCCCCTCCTCAGGAAGATGTAGAGAAAAGTGAGGTCGTCCCTCAGCCTCCTCTTCTCCAAACTAGACAATCCCAGACTCTTCAGCCCCTCCTCATAGGACATTCCTTCCAGTCCCTTCACCAGCTTTGTTTCCCTCCTCTAGACACACTCAAGGACCTGAACATCCTTCTTAAATAGTGGAGCACAGAACAGCACACAGTACTTGAGGTGAGGCTGCACTAACACTGAATACAGTGGGACAGTCACCTTTTTTACTTGAATCAGATAACATAATACAGATTATTTTTGACTCTGAGGTCAAAAATTATTGCTGCTTGGAAGGTATTTTGTTGGAGGTTTTTACTATTTTGAAGTTGAACAATTACCTTTGTGTTCATTTTTGTTTACAACACATGATTTAACTAGATAGGAATAAAGATTTGAGGAGTACTCAAAACACAGGGATACTCATGTAGAAATCCCTTTCCCCTATTCTAGAAAAATAATGAAAGGAATAGTCAGTTCTATTATAAAAACTGGGGCATTTTAATTTCTTTTACTGCACTTAATATGTGAAGGGCTGATGGCTCCTGGTGTAAGCATAGGACTAGACTGGCAGAGTATTATTTGGGCTTCCTCTCCCACAGTTGTCTCTCTGAGCGTATTTGTAGGTGTGGAGACAAGTTTTATCACATAACCTAACTTAAGCCTTACAAGTTAAGCACAGGATAAGTCTCTGAAGGCTCATGTAGACAGGTCCAAACTCCACCTGCCCATACTCTGAGCTGGTCATCTGCACGCACTGACTGGGCAGTGTGCCGTGTCTCACTGTGACTACTGGTGAAGAAATGACTCCTACCTATCCAGAAAAAAAGCCTGAACACAGGAACATGGTTCCAGTGCATTCACATAACACGTGGCTTTATTTAGTTACATGTATGACATGTGGCTTTATTTAGTTACCTACTACTGTCTAAATATTTAGTCTTTAATTTATCTGCAGGTATCCAAAACAGATGTCACAAAACCTGCCTAATTCATTCACCAAGGTATTGTGAGACTGATAATCACTGAATTATCAAATTAATGTTATTTTTACAAATGATGGATATTTCTTTGGGTAACAAAGTCTGAAGGCAAATACTTTCAAGTTTGCCCTACTTTTGCATTTTAATTCCAGCTTGCTATGATCCTACTCTTCTAGAAACCAAATCAGCATGATGGGGATTATTCTGTGGCCAGTAGCTGAGAAATCAAGGGATCTCAACACTAAAAAGAGCCAAGTCTCAGCTCTGTCTTGAAAAAAATCTGCTATTTGTTTGCATAATCCTTTAGATTTTGCCTTTTTTTTTAATCCCCTGCTATTCATTTCCTGTCATCGTCACATTGGCACTAAGGGAGTATGAAGGCCTGTATTCATTCAGCTTAGCTTAAAAACTTAATTACAACATTAAATTGATGCAAGCTTCAGCACCTAAGAAATAAACAGCTTGCTGGAGGTGGCAGTCTTATAATATTGGTTTCCTTAAGAGGCCTGAATGCAGATGTGGCACTACCATACTGCAACCCAGTAGAAATTCTATTTCCATAGCTGGTAGTAGGCCACTGGCTTTGTACTGAGTTTGCAAGGCCTCAGGACTGAAACCTGTCAGTTTTGCTTTTTCTAAACTTTTCTTGTCTTACCTGGAGCTCTGTTTTCACTTGCTTTAGCTATAAATGCAATTTTTCTAATGATGAGTTGGCTACTCCTGATTTGGAGTTTTTGCTTTTCGTATCGTATAACCAAAGTTTTACATAGATAATAGTAACCAGTATTTTTTCTGTGTAGAAGAATTTTTTATGACAATTACATATATGAAGAAATATGTTCCTGATATAAAAGCAGATGCCTTGAGAAGTAGGGACACAAGATGCAGTGGAGATGAGTACAGGCACAGAATGATTAAAGTCAGCATACAGACTGATGCTAGAGATTTGAAAGCTCTAAATAACTTACCAGTGGTCACTTAAAAAAATGCAGATCTGGAGCTCAACAAAACCAGCTTTTGTGGTAACACAGAACAAAGAACAATTACCTGATTATGTAAAATGCACCATTGTGGTGGACTGAGCCTGGCTAGGTGCCAGGTGCCCACCAAAGCTGCTCTATTACACCCCCATCCTCAACTGGACAGGAGAGACAAAATATAACAAAAGGCTTGTGGGGAGAGATAAGGACCAGGACAGATCATACAACAATTACCATCACAGGCAAAACAGACTTGACTTGGGGAATTAGTTTAATTTATTAGCAATCAAATCAGAGCAGGATAACAAGACATAAAACCAAATCCTAATAACACCTTCCCCCTACCCCTCTTTTTTTTGCTGGGCTTACCTTTAGTACTGATTTTCTCTGCGTCCTCCTCCCCATTGGTACAGGGGGAGGGGGAACGGGGGTTGTAGTCAGTTCATCACACACTGTTTATGTTGTTTCTGCCTCTCCTTCCTCCTCAGGGGGAGGACTCCTCACACTCTTTCTCTGCTCCAACATGGGATCCATTCCATGGGATACAGTCCTTCACAAACTTCACCAAGATGAGTACTTCCCACAGGCTGCAGTTCTTCACAAACTGCTCCAGCGTGGGTCCCTCACAGGGTCATAAGTTGTAATGGAGGCACCACAGAAATCAATTTAGGCAGGCAATAAGCTCAAAGCAAACTTTATTCTAACCAGAATTGTTTAGCAGAAAATCAACTAGAAACAGGGTTTGTAAAAAATTATTCAGCACTCTGACAACATTATAAAACACAGATTCGGATACCAGTTAAGAGTTCATTTACTACACTGACAGTTCAGACACAAGGGATCAGATACTAAAACTCCAGATTTCTCATGCAAAACATGCATCCTCACACTCATACAAACTGAGGACTCTTAAGAGTACCCAGAAGCTCACTTACCAATAAGGCAAGGTGTCTCAGTCCTCGAGGAACTTTCCTTAGATGGTCAGCCTAAGGAGGAGAGTCTTCACCTGCAGACTCACTGCTTCAGCGAAGACCAAATCAATGGGGTCTCTGGTAGGCCCCATTTATACCCAAGTGGAATCTGACTTGTGGTCCAGAAACTTCTCTCAGCTGGAGCATGTCGTTGGTCAAGGGGCTTATCTGTTGACCAAGAGGTCTGTGCATGACAATAGCTGTCTATTGGTCCAGCAGTTCATGGCGCTTTCAGGAGATGGAGCAGGCAGGGAGGGCAGGAGGAGGGAATGTGTCTGCCACACAAGTCCTGCCAGCAAACCTGCTCCAGCATGGGCTCCTCTCTTTCCACAGGGCCACAGGTCTTGCCAGGAGCCTGCTCCAGCATGGGCTTCCCATGGGGTCACAACCTGCTTTGGGCACATCCACCTGCCCTAGCATGGGGTCCTCCATGGGCTGCAGGTGGGTATTTGCTCCACCGTATACCTCCATGGGTAGCAAGGGTACAGCCTGCCTCACCATGATCTTCACCATGGGCTGCAGAAGAATCTCTGCTCTGACACCAGAAGCAACTCCTCCCCCTCCTTCTTCACTGATCTTGCTGTCTGTAGAGTAGTTTCGCTCACATATTCTTGTTCTGGCTGCTGTTGTGCAGGTTATTGTTTTAGTTTGGTTTTTTTTCCCTTCTTAAATATATTCTCACAGATGCTCTACTATGGTAGCTGTTTGTTTCAGCCTTGGCCACCAGTGGGTCTGTTTTGGAGCTGGCTGGCATTGGCTTTATCAGACATGGTGGAAGCGTCTCGCAGCTTCTCACAGAAGCAATCTCTGTAGCCCCTCCTGCTACTAAAACCTTGCCACACAAACCAAATACAACCATATACAGTAAATTTGGATTCACTGTGAATTTGCAGGCAAGTGAAGAAAGAGCACACTGTAAAGCAATATTACCACACATGTAAAGAGTGGATCCTAGAATATGGAAGATTAAAACATCAGCATCATAGTCTTCCTGGTTCAGGAACTGGGATGCTTCCAAATCACTGTACCACACCTGTACTAGACCAAAGCTATCAATGTTAGAACCCCAAGGAGCAGGAAAAGTGAACATCACATCAAGAAAGTGGTTAGAAGCTAGAAAGTGTGTGTGTAATAATTCTAACTCTGTTCTTAATAATAGTAGTAATAATTATAATTTTATGTATAGTAATAATTGGTTATTATTTTCTTTCTCCTCCATTTTCTGCAATAATTCGATCCGCACTAATAACAATTCTGTGATTAGACTGTTAAGATTTCAAATATACTAGCAATAACCTCTTGGCTTTTCATATAAGATGTGTTTTCTTTTTTGGTCATATGTTTTTGAGCAGCAGACTGCTCTCCAGGGCTCTGGTGCAGGCAAATAAATAGGAAGCTCATGGGACTTCTTTCTGGCCCACTTTGGTGAGCGATGAGAAGGGGTAACACCGATTGAGAGGGGACATCACCTAATAGGTCATGTGAACTGCCTGGTCTGCTAAGACTAAAAAGCGCCCTGTGTCTTCATAAGATCCAAAGAGTTAGTTACTGTCTTTTTGTTAACAATGCAGCCATTTATAGCTGTGGAAAACAAAGCAGTTGCTGAATGCTCTCATATCCATAAAAGACTGTCTTGGTTATAATCGAATGGAGAATCAGTCTGATTGTCCAAATGGTAAGTCCAGGAGATGATCCTGAGAAAGGAAAATTCATCACTGCTGACACATGAAATTGAAAGAAAAATAATCAAAATCCATGTTCTTAAATCTATTTGACCAGATTAAAATCCCCTTTTCTGGTATAGCCTGTTAGCTTTTTGTTATGCAGTTAGTGAATGCATTTTAATAGTTCAATGTGAAGTTCATAAGAGGATCACATGCCTAAATATTATTTTGAGTATTATTTTGTAATGCTTTCCAACTCATTTCCTTTTTTACTGCTGATACCACTAAAAGGTCTGCCAAGAACATACTGTCAAATGGTAAGGACTCAAGTAATGAACATCTCATCCAATGTTTTGGGGATAATTAGGGGATTACATGTCTCCAAGAATAAGGCCACCTTTTATTAGTCATAATTTGTTCTTTTCTGTGGATTTTTATTACTTCATAACACTATTATTTTTAAAGGTTCTAAAAGCACATAAATGTTTCAAATTTTGAACATTTGGAGCTCCAACGTGAGTATAAAACAGCCTTCCATCAGATCTCCCCAAAGTTATTTTTTGTCATTCATGAGTAACAGCTTAGTTTAGTTAGTAGAGGTATTTCTGATAGTTGGCTGGCTACTGCTAGCCATTGGTTTGCAGCCTATTCCAATAGAAATAAGAGCAAAGTTAACAGAAGATACAGTAAGTGGCTTATTTATTAGAAAGGTTCCACAGCTTCCTGTAAGGGAAGAAAAAAAGGCAAGTTGTTCAAGTTTCCATAACTTGGCATCATCTTCTGCCATATTACTCACCAAATCTTTCATGAATTACAGAATAATTTATTGTGTTTGAGTATCTGGCTAATGAGATGTTCTTCATAGTTTTTTGGTTTTTTTTCTTAGAATATACTACCTCACTGATTAGGGTAAGAAAAAACAAACTAATAATCCTTTTCCCCTTAAGACAGAGCATTTGAAATGTGATGATCACTTTGGACAAAAGTTTAGGTTTGTCTTTTTGGAGATTATAGTTTGATTTTCTTGATAGAAGAAAAATAAACAAAGTGAACATGAAAGGACAAATAACTACAACACCATGGACCCACTTTTTCATCTAGCTATGGTGAATGTTTAAAAACTCAGTAGTCAATGTGGTTAAAAGATTCATCAAACATAAGGACATCCAACAAACTAAGATCAGATGATAAAGTCAGTCTGTATACCATCCCTTAAAGAAAATTGCCCTCTGAATAATGGAAATTTTGCAAATTTCAGCGTAATTTTTCATTCAAGTGAAATGTAACAGACTTGTATATGAAGTAATTATTATTATTATTATTATTATTAGTCAATATTTCGGTCTTACTTGGCTGCCTCCTCAGCTGTCAATCTGAGTAACTCTAGGGATATCCAGGAAGCCATGTTGCTATATGTCAACTGTGGAAATGGTCTGTTTGGAGGAATACCAGTTGATTGAACCATCACAGGCAAATGTAAAGAAGTGTCCATTTAATCTATGTACCAAACAATGTCATACACACATTTATCGAAGGTATTTGACATAATCAAAATAAGTGATACAACTTACTGGACTTGTGCATTTTTGGTGCCGTAGGAAGGATGAACTGATGGATTTTTTCTCAGCTTCCAATTCAGAAGTTATCATGGGACCATTAGGGTAAGAATTTGCATTTTAAAACTTCTTCACAAACTGGAATTCATGTTTTCAGCACAACAAGCAGGGGGGAAAAAAAAAAAAAAAAAAGAAAAGAAAAGAAAAGAAAAAGTAAATAATTGTAAGAAGGAGGGAAGGAGGAACACAGTGAAAATATCAAGAATACCAAGTAGGCGAAATCCAATGTCAGTAGCATAAGCATAAAAATTGACGCTGAGGAATAACAAATGGCTCTTTCTACTTGGAGCTAATTTTTGGCCTGTAACCTTCAGGACTGAAAATTTATTTACTTTCCTGGGGGTGGAAATTGAGCAACAGCTTTCTACAAAAGCAAATAACTTATCCTTCCACTTTACTGTGGTTCAGATCCTGATCCCCAAATCTTCCCCATTATGCAGACAATTAAACTCCTGAGCTCTCTCTTGGAACAAACGAAATAGTTTTCTCCAGGATGAAACGTAGGTCTTTTTCTGGGAAAAGACCTTTCCACAGACTACATCCAGGAAGTGGAAGGGATTTTTTCACCACTGCTTGTTCAGTCACCCAACATCATCCTTGGCAGGTCTTTCACACTCCAGCCCCCTCAGGTGCCCTTATATCATTCTCTAAATCATGCTCTGCCTCACTAGATAGCATTATTCTGGTGAGTCCCTGCATTATTTCAGACACTTTAAAATAAAAAAGAAAAAAAAAAAAAAAAGGAAAAACAAACAAGCAAAATTTTAAAAGCTCAAATAAATGTAATTACGGCTCTGGATCCTGCTAGGTCAGTCCAAGAAAAGGCCAATGCAGGAAAACACAGTCTGCTCTGTAGGGGACTATCACTGAGCAGTATGGATGCAAACTGATCTGACATTTCTGGCATAAGAACCAGAGATTGTTCTCTCAATGGATACCTTTTATAGTGTAGATATACTAAAGCACCCTCAGAACTAAGACTATGTGGCAGTTTTCATCCCGAGACTCACAAAATGATTTTTTACATTTTTAACATTTTTTCATTTATTAAACGTTGATTATTTGTTAAAAATTACTCAAGGGAAAAAAAAAAAAAAACTATTTCTCTGTAACAAAAAAATAGTATTAAGAACTGAGTTCAGTGAAACATCTGCATTCAGGCAACAAAGGACGTTCTCTATGTATCCAATTTATTTATTTTTAGCAAGTTCTTTTCTACAGAAAACTAAAGAAATACAGGATGCTTTTTCAAAGGGGCACATGTTGTTTTTTTCACTAGCTTTATTTCATGAAATGGAAAAGAAAACAAAAGTAAATGCTGCCTAATTTGGCTAGTTTAATCTTTTGTCTATGTGCAAATAGGTAATAAATCTATTGTATAAGAAAGAATATATATCTGGTTTATGGGGAAGTAAGTTTGCCTAGAATTTCATGGAAATTTTATTAGTATGGTCTTTCCTAACCTCGAAAGAAAAACAGGATCTTTAATAAAAGTCAACTTTCACCAGTTGAATTTGGTTTAAAAGAAAATGTGATTTGTAGAAATAAACCTTCTTTATTAATGATGACAAAGCTCTGTATGTATAAGGAGAATTTAGGTCATTCTTTTATGTCCTGTTATTATTATAACATTTTAAAAGATATCAGAGCAATTTTTTTATCATATTACCACTGAAAACAGTAGTGTTAGAGAATGAGCATATGAGTCACCATGTAAGAGAAAATGTGATGAAGAAGGAAAATTATAATATCTATATTTAAAAAAAATCAACCCTTTAAAGAAGTATATCCATCTAAGAAGAATGTCAAATATACAAGTTACTGATTCTCAGCTATGACTTATAGCCTGTTAGGAAATGAACTGTTGGTCTTGTTCTCAGTAGGACTGATACAAATGGAGATGAATGGGCCAGGAATTCCTCTTCCCCTTTCATGGATGGAAAGTGCTTAGTAAGGAACAAAGAGAAACAAACAGAAAAATATTGTGGCATTAAAATATTGGCTCTTGCAAGAGGAACTTATAGTTGATCCAAATTAGTGCTGTCCATTTAATGGTTTCTCTGTTCAGTAAGCATGCAAGTCATAAGAAACTAAGATAGGATAAAAATCTAAAATTTAGATACCTAAAAATTAGAAATTTAAATCTGGATAAATTTATGTAGGTTCCCTTTAACAGGCAACTCTAAAAGGCAATTCAGCTCATGCTAAAATCAAGACTTTGACATATAAAAACAACCCTGCTCTTTCCTCTACACTCCCCACACAGGGAACTTAGGGAGACAAGCTGAGAGTTCAACACTTAGATATCTAAATTTGGAAGATAAAAATCCCAGTCTACATCACAAATCTCTATGGCCACTTACAGACTTTTGTATATGGGCTAATTTAAGAATGATTTTTTAACATATGACACAAGCATGTGTATGATTTATCTACTAGAGTTCCACATACACACTTCCATTATTTCCTTAAATCAAGAAATCATAGAATCATAGAATTGTTTGGATTGGAAGGGATCTTTAAAGGTCATCTAGTCCAACCTGCCTGCAACGAACAGGGACATCTTCAACTAGAGAAGGTTGCAGGCAAAGTCCTAGAAGGCACAGATCAAACTCATAGCTACATGACAGCTGCTGCTTATAATTCTACCAATGCAAAGTAATCATAAATTTGGCTTTACGGGTTAGTTAAGCTCGTGGAACAAAGCATCTAGAAGGGACCACTGTATCTGGTCATCAGATCGTGGGTGTATAAACTGCAAGACTGCTAGTGGTAACTAATCCAGTTCATTGAACAGCTTCCCTCTCTAGTGTTGACATGTGAGTAAAATGTTATTGAAGTTCTTAATTCTAATTAATTTCATCTGTTGTTTTAACATAATTCAAGTATTTTTAGGTAAGTTGCACTTCACTGGATAGCTAGAAATATGATCTTTCTGAGTGTCACCGTTTAACCCAAGCTAGCAATCTAAACCACGTTAGCCACTCACTCAGTCCCCCTACCACTCCCAAATACAGGAGAGAAGCAAAAGGGAAGGGAGAAACCAGTGGATTGAGATAAACCAGTTTAATATAATTACAATAATAATAATAATATACTACTACTAATACATACATATATATATAAATACATATATATATATATATAAAAAATGGGAAATAGGATATAAAATAAAATGTGAATCCTCAAAAACTCCATCTGCACTGAGCAACCAGTCCCAGGGAGAGAGAGAACACCCTGGTCCCAAAAAATCAATCCTGGGAGAAGAGAAAAAAAGGCAGAAAGGCCCAGACACCCACAGCAAAACAGTAAAAGGCTAAACTAAAAGAAACTCCTGAATGGAGCTCCACTGAAAGCAAGAAGAACCAGAATGGGTTTCCATCTCCCCAGGTAGAAAGCACAACTCTCATTGAATACAAAGCATGACACTAAACATGTGTAATGTTCTTATTGATCCATCTGGATGTCAGTCAAGATCTGCCCCATCTGTGCTGCCGTTCCTAGCTGCCTCATACCTGCAGGCAGATTGCTCAGAAAGACCTCGGCTCCCAGACAACAACTAAGATAACAGTAAACTCTTATATTCTCTTTGTTCCAAACCAAAGATGCTGCAAAGTTACTTGAAGAAAAACATTAACTCTATTCCAAGGTGTTATGTTCTTGTGCTTAATCTAAATCCAAAAAACAACAATGCTAGCTACAAAAAAGAAAAGTTTCTAAATGCATGAAGAAAATGAACTTGATTTCAGTCACACCAGCACACTCAGCAAGAGAGGTGCCAAACCTCTTCTAGTACTGCGAGGGGTATTGGTGTTACCTGCTTTGTGCCAAAACAATTACATATGAAAGCCAATTCCTTAGTTTGCAATACTGTAATAAAATCTACGTAAAAATAACCATGTAACCATGGAAACTACACTTAGTATTAAGGTTTAAAAATTTATCTGAAGTACTGTGTCTATGTTGATAGAGTATGGACAAGGAAATATAATTAATGAATTAGAATGCATTGAACAATGAATCTGTGACACTTTTCGCAGCCTTTTACTCGGCAAAATTAATAACTTGCTTTAGTGATGAAGAAACATGACTAAGATAATGCTCCATACTGATATAGTATGTCTACATATTTTCCCTTTCTCAAAGCAATATAAGAAAACAGGTATTAGCTTTTAGCCCATGAAAACAAAGCAGTCTATTAAGGAAAAGTGGCCTATTGACAAATCTATTTTATAAAAGAAAGTCTTTGAAACAGCAGCCTTCTGGGAAATATCACTACAAATTATTCAACCATCTAACTGAACTTGCGTTGAACCATTTTCCTTTTCCTTCCCTTTGAAGGGTTTTGTAGAAGCTCAAGAAAAAGTCAAAACTTTTTTTGCTCCTGAATAATGAATGCAGACTCACTCGAATAAACACTGTATTTTTGTAAAGAAAGAGAACAGCTGGTGCATGAAATCAAGCTTCCTTGCACATTTCAAGAAAAGTTCTCTCAAAATACATCCTTAGATAAACATCAGTCTACAATCCTTTTCTGCATGAATATGAAACCTATTAAACAGTAAAGGCAGGAATATTTGTTTTGTGTGTGTGAGGTGGTGTGTTCGGCCTAGCAGAAAGGCTTCTTATCCATCTAGGCTCCCACAGGCCTGTGGAATAAAAGTGGGTTGTGCATCAGTGGTTTTCTGTGGGCTCTCAGACCATGTCAAACAGCCTATGACATGCTCTTCATTCAGTATATGGGAAATATTGCTTTGCAACCCAGTGTCAGGAAGGGAGTGTAGCTGGGAGAGGAGAATATGGGGGCTTAAAGGTGCCGACAGTAAATGTACATTCCAGAGAGTGGTTAATGGTCAAGAAAATCAGGGGTTCACTGAGGCAAGACAGAGAGGAATGTCCAACTTGTTCTTTTGATTGATGGTCAGCAGAATGCCAAGGATCAAGTGAAAATAAGTACAAAAAGACATTTCAGTGGGGAAAACAAGGCATTAATAGTGAATATCATGCCTAACACTGATGATGATTTATAGTCTGGCTTGCAGACAAAACCACTGATCTGGTACTGCTAATAACACGAGAGGCATGGAAAACTCCAAGGCCTTTTTCAAAAATTATAGAGTATGTAACTGTTGCAAAATTTCTTTTGGAGGTTTGTTTCCCTTTCAGAATCTCCTGTAATCATTCAATTTGCAAGACCATCAATCCAGAAAACATTCTAAGGTGCCAGTTTAAGACTGAAACTGAAAATATTTCTGGTCAAGAAATACAGATCTAGCTCCTTGCATGAGGCAGAGTAAATCTACCTTCATGATGCGAAGTAATTGAGTATGAGGCACTTACACCTATAGAAAAACTTTTATATGACATTTTTATGTTCTGACAGTAAATATATGACAAAAACTGGGATTTTTTTCAGGGAGTACATGGTTTACACATAATAATTTATTTTTCTAAAAAAAAAAAAAAATATTTCAAATAAACTTTAATATTTCTATTTCTTTCTTAACTGTGATCAAATGTGCACTATAAAATGTCCTGCTCAGCAACTCTGTCCTTCCTTTGCCCAAGGATATTTGAGTAGCAGTCTTTCGGCTTACAAAATAATCCACCTGACAGGTAACAGAGTAATTCTATTATATGTTATCTCAATTTGTATTTAAATAATTTTATAAAAAGTTACTCAGGCAGAGAGACTGAGAGAGACATTTGAAAATACTCCTGATGATTAGGCAATCTACCTGAAAGGTTATTTACGTTCTTTCAATCCCCATTCTGAAGTGAACAAAAATGTGAACTGTTAAGACTACAAGATATTCTTAGGAAGCTTATTTCAACCTTTCCTGTTGACACTGTTCCACTTTAGATAAAATGTTCAAAAGGTCATTCAGATGGAGAACAAGAACAGCTCTCCAGCCTTCTAGCTAGGACATTGTCCCAGGAGATGGGAACACATGGACTGCCTCTCTCCAGTAAATATTTAATCGAGTATATGCAGTGGAACAGTGTCAACATGAGACACTGAGAGAGCCCTTTTATGTTAGTTTAAAGTTAAGGGCAAGCATTTAGAAGTGTGAGATGTTGGTTCAAAACTGTTCATGCAGAGGAGTGAACTGAATCTAGGTTTTTCACATCCTCCATATTGCTGCTTGAGTCCCTGAGCATATGAGAACTTCCTCTTCTTCTGGTAACTTGAGTTTTGGACTGGTTTATTTTTTATTTAATAGCATAAATAGCCATAATTTCTTCATAGATTTATTTATCAGTAACGCTATTACTTCTTCCACTGTTACCACAAACTCACTTCTACAACTGGAAAGTGATGCTGAGTTCCTGGTTGCAGCCTCTGAATATCTAGAACAGAGCAGCAGTATGTATTCATTAAAAAGTTAATGGATTGGTTAGTTTCATTAAACTAAACCAAACTAACATCACTGTTTTTTTAAGAGTATTCACAGATGATAACAAATTGCGAGGGAAGCACCTGATACAATGCAGGGCAGGGCTTCTCTTCAGAGAATACTCAATAAGGTTGCATAATGGGCTAACAAGAACCTCATAAAGTTTAATAAAAGCAAATGCAGAACTCTGAATCTGAGAAGGCAGAACCCTGCACATCTGCGCATCTAAAAAGCAGCTTTGAATGAAACCACTTGGGAGTTCTGGTAGAAAACAAGTTAAACAGGAGCTATTGGAGTGCCTTCCTGTGGAGACAGTTAATGTAGGGCTGTACTAGCAAGAGTGCATCCAACAGGTTGAAGTGATTGCTTCAGTGTATTCAGCATATGTGAGTCTGCATCTTCAGTACAGTGTCCAGTTTTGGGATCCCCAGTACAGGAAAGTAGGCATACTGTTGCAGAGGGGTCACCTAGCTAATCAAGCTAGAGCTCAGGTCATAGGACAGAGAGGGCTGGTCCTGGTCCTGTTCAGACTGGAGAAAACCAAGGTAAAGGGAGACCTTACAGCTCTCTGCAATAACTTTACAAGACTGTGGAGAGAAGATGGAGCCAGACTCTTCTCAGAAGTGCACAGGAACAGAAGAAGAGGAAATGGGCAGAAGTTGGAATAAGAGAAATTCTGATTATATGTAAGGAACATTTTAATTAACAGAGCGGATTTTCAAACAGATTGTCCGAAAATATGGTGGAGTATCTGTCACTGGAGATATTTAAACTCGACTGTACATGGCCCAGAGTAACTGTATCAAAGTAGGTGCTGCTCTGAGCAGAGGTTGGACCCAGAGACTTAAAGAGGTCCCTGACCTCAGTCAGTTTATGTCTCTGACATTTTGTTTTCCAATATAAAGACTGTAGACAATGTAGACACTGTTCACACTTCCTTGCTATTCTTTAAAAATTTAATTCCTAAGCTATAGGATTTATAGTCAATGTAGAACATTTTGTTCCTACTTTATAGATGTCTTTGTTCCTCTCCCTACTCACCTTCTACATTCTCCAGCAAACACACTAGGAATATTCTGTATTTTCATGTCTACGTCTAGTATCTTCACACTATTTAGGGTAATAACCAATACGACCTGCTATTCCTTGCTTTCTTCTTCCACCCTTCCTCTACCAAACTGTTGTCAAATTCCTAACATTCCTTAAAAATAGATATATTCTTACCCTGTCCCAAATGCAAAATCCTGGTCTCCCTTTTGTACAATTTTGTTTTCAAGATATTTATGTTAAATAACTTTTTAAATCAAGAAATATACATATATATGTTTAAAGGCAAGAAAGATTTGTGATTTATCATCAGTTGTCTGAAACACACAATTCTCAGGTCATGGTGGAATAACTTTATTTCACCATCATTCAAACATTAATGCATTAATATCCCTACTTTCAGATATGCACAAATAGATATGTACATGCATCTGTGTTCAAGCACACAAGGATAAGTACACATAAAAATTTCAGAAGAAAAATGAGCCTCTCAAATTCAGTAGTAAATGTGAACACTGATGATTTATTTAGAGTTTATGTGGATAATTTTTTTTTTTGGCTATTATATTGAAACAGAAAATGTGTTTATATTGACAACACTTCTTTGCATGTACTGAACTACATATATGGCTTCTGAAATTGAGAGACCCTTTTAAAAAGGACACACTTGGAAACCTCTTTGCTCTTACATGTATAGTTTCAAAGAGGAAAAGCATTGTGTTCTACCATAACCTTTCACATAGGTATTTTACCTTAGGATATATCACATATACTTGGAAAGAAACATAGAAATGTCATTTCACTGTTTTGCATTCATTTTTGTAACTCTATATCCAGGAGAAGCAACAGCCTTTAAAGTATATGAATGTTATTATCCTCTGGGATTTCTCTTCTTCAGCCTAGCATGAAACTTTCAGTCTTGCATTATGGACCAGCAGTCATTCTTGCTGCTTGACGAACCACCGAGTATGTTAGGATAGTATGTTCTTTGTATTGACTTCCAGATCTATTTCTGAATTTAAATTGCTCTGAATCTTTGTATATTGTAATTCATTATATGGTTTCAACCCACTAAGAGACAAAAGTGAGCAACCAGAAAGAGGAATTTCAGAGGTAGAGCTGAATCCAGAATTAAACTGAAAGAGTGTGGAGGGTTTTCGTTTCTCAGACAACTTTTGAGAACTACTTTTGGTTGAGGAGGGAAGAAACCATCTAGTAGATAAAACCTGATTTGCCTCAGTAAGTATGTATCTTTTAAGTCTTTCGCATGAAGTTGTCTTAAAATTCTATTACATAGAATACTTTGCCTAACTTACCCTCCTACAGCAGGTTCCACAAGTTTTTAGCAGAAGCACATAAAAAATATCTGATAGGTTTAGATCCATGGCCCATCCAGGCCACTATTCTGCCTTCAGGATTGGAAGTAGGAGAAGTTACCTGTGGAAAGCACGAAAACCTGGCTGCAAACCTGCTACTTGGGGAAAGAAAATCTGAAAGGAGGGAGAGATGGAGAGCCTGGGCCAAAATGTGAATCAGAATACTTCCAGACTTCTGAGTTCAAATGGTCACTGTAACTGCATCCCATGCATCCCAGCATTATACTGGAGAGAGTCGAAAGCCTACAGAGTGTTTCAAAAAGATGGACCCAATTTCAAAGCAGCATATTTCACAATGGTAGCAGGTTACAATTACACAAAAAAAGGCTAGGGGCTGTTTGTGCACTGGGAGAGGCATCTAACGGCAATCATTTGAAACTCTATGCCCCACCCTTTCATACAATCATAGAATCATTTCAGTTGGAAGAGTCCTTCAGGATCTTCAAGTGCAACCGTAACCTAACCTAACTCTAGCACTAAACCATGTCCCTAAGAATCTCATATATACACCTTTTAAACACCTCCAGAGATGGTGAGCATCCTGTTCCAATGCCTGGCAACCCTTTCCATGAAGATTTTTTTTCCTAGTATCCAATCTAAACCTCCCCTGGTGCAACTTGAAGCCATTTCCTCTTGTCCTATCACTTGCTACTTGGGAGAAGAGGCCAACACCCTTCATGACAGAAACTGCTTTCAGGTAGTTGTAGACAGCAATAAGGTCTCCCATCAATCTCGTTTTCTCAAGGCTAAACAGCCCTGTGGTAAGAGTTTCATTCATGGGCAGTTTGTGCTTGCAGAGATATAGTGATTTCAAATTTGGTCCATCTTTTTGAAACACCCTATATATCATACCTTCTTTTAGCCATTTCAGTAAAAAAAGACCCAAGGAAGCATACTGAGAGGCAAGTGTAGCATGTTCTGACCACAGCTGCACCATGAACAGTCAGGAGAACAAGGCTTTGTGGCAACCAAAACCATGTAACTACTGGTCAAATTGGATGTAGCACGTGATTAGCCAGAATTTCCAGGTTGTTAGGAAGTGTTATTCTGCTGTCAAATGTAAACATGATTTTGAAGTTCACTTAGGCAGGAGGTACCTTATCTGAGCCAAGCAGAAGGGACGTAGGAGCAGTTCTCTGAGAGTAGGTCTGGTGTATGGCCACTGCCTTCTGAAGGGCTGAATTTGGGGTATGCATAGCATAAATTATATGTGGGAACAGGGACACACACTTGTGATATCTTACTTTCTTCACAACTGAACTTGAGGCCCAGAATCTCAGTAAGTCAGTCATTTCAGTCCATGAAATGAAGCAGCAAATATATCTACAACAAGAAAAAACGTTGCAGCTCTGCACTCTTTTTGTCAAATGTATCAAGACTTTCATTCAGATGTAGTGCAAACTATTAATCTGTTGAGTATAGAAATCTAATCTCTTCTGTACAGATATACACAAAATCAGGTGAAGAAATGGAACACATTTTTCTCTTCCAAATAAAGGCAAAATGTATTCTCTGAAAAGGAGACTTCAATAAGGTGGACGCCCTTCAGTTTGTTCATATTCTGTTTAATTATTTTGTAATTTCAGGTAGTTCATGCACATAAAAGGCATACACATGCACAAACACAGTCATTCAGAAAGATGCTCTCAACACTCTGTCCTGAGCCATTTTCTCTTTTCTAAAATCTGTAGTAAAAAAAAAAAAATTACTTGTGTATATTACAACCAGCATGTAGGATACAGAACAAAATTGATGGCAATAACCAAATATCCTTACTATAGTAATATCCTAATCCTTCTTTTCCCAGTAGCCAGTTCCCTGATGTTACTAGCCTTTGATTCCTACTGCTTACTAGGCCTTTGCTCTTTCTGAAGATCTTTCTTGAAAAAACTGTCAGTGGCAGCTGCAAGAAGTGACATATATTTTTTGTTTGGCATGTAACATAGGCATAATCATGGATGTATCTGACATTGAGAAACCTATGGAAAACTCTTCCTTTGTTGCAACTTCTACTTAGAAAGTTTTCAGAAATTTTGATACTCAGAATGTGAAACCAATGAAACATTTCTCAGGAGCAAAATGCTGCGGAAATGTAATAAATCATTTAGAGAAAGCTGCAAAACAGCTTGAGGTATCTTTCACTGGAGTCAGTTTGATTCAAATTCATTAAGCCTCAATACAAACATCTTTATTATGAAGTCTAATGAAGAAAAAAAAACTCATTCACTTTAAGTAAAACAAGAAAGAAATTCTTTGAGCACCAGAGCTCATGAAGCCTGATTTCCTATGGATTTGCTTCTCATGGTTGACTGCAAGCTCTGATTGAAACTTTCCTCATAAAGTTGCTTTTCTATGTGACTTCCTTGGTGTTTGGTAACAGGGAGACTTAGCTGCAGTCAACAACAGCCCACAGGGATCATCGCTTCAATATCTTTTTTCATCACTTTAGCTGTGTGTTTCTTAAAGAAATATCTATGTCTGTGAGAGCTCTTCCTTATATGCATTTTGACTGAAACTTGTTACAGCTTTCAGCTTTTCAGTTCGTAGATTATTGTTTGCTTAATTTTAAAAGAGGAGATAATAGAATGAGATAGATAATGAGAAAAAAAAAGAAAGAAAAAAGATGACTGCATAAACCTTCTTTCCTTATGAAATAGTACTAAAATCTTCAATAACAAAATTAATGTCTGCCCTAGCCATTATCAGATCTGGTCTCAAATCACACTTTTCCTATACTAGCATATAATGCTGTCCAGTCCTGATCCCATCCCATCTAAGAAAAGCTTCAGGGCCTAGAGAACAAGAGAAAAGCTTACTTTTAGCTTGAGAAGCATTTTAAAGTAAAGGATGGTCTTTTGGAAGGTATTAACCCATGTGGATTCTTGGACAAGATAATACAAATACTTTTTTATGCACTATGAAGACAAAATCAGCAAGTAAAATGAATACCATGTACCTCGAGTAATTACCACAAGGTAGAAAAAAAAGACTGACACAGATAAACCCAAAATCTCAGAGTCACTGCAATAGCACCTGTGGCATTATTTGAGGGAATAAGACAATCTCTTCAAAAATGATTCATTGCGACAGTCCTGAAATACATGAGTATCAACACTTGTACAAACAGTTGTGTATACAGTTCATTGATTTTCAAGTGCATTTACAATGCTCTCATGGGTTTAGCAAGAACTTAATATGCTGCTACTATGTAAAAATATGTTCTCTCATATAATCACAGTGTTTCACCTTACCTGTCAAAATTATGACCACTGGGAACAAGGCTGAATACAATGTGGACCTAATGAGAACAAATTTGAAAACTGCTACTATAGGTCTGAGAACTATAATGTATTCTAACTTCATGGGCTTTCAGTCTACCATACTTTTCTCACCAATTTTCATTGGAATGCAAAGCAGAAGTGACTTTTGCTAAAGAAGGATATCAAAGAGTCAAGTACACATACAGGAAATTATACAATTATCACCTTCTTTGATAATGGTATCTAAATATCCTACCTGCTTACTTCTAATCCTTTTTCCCTTCACCAGGGTGTTATTTTACCATTACAAACACATTTTAATATATGTTTTCCAAAATCCAAGATAATCCAAGAGTGTGTGTGTATACTGAGAGCATACACGTGCTACTCATGCTAATTGACCCTTATCCCTCACAATAAGGACATTGAATGAAGTTTTATTTCTTATGAATACTCTTACTTGCATGGCTTATTTGCTAACCATGGGAGGTGGGCGTTTAATCTGTCAAACATTCGTAAAACACCAAAAGCAATGTAACCTTTGACCTGGGTCACTGAAACTGCACCTACTTCTTGTGATTTTTTCTGTTCACCCAGCCTGTTTCATGTATTTGTCCCATGCCTTATGAAGCATGCAGACAGAGTATGATCTTTGACATTCAGCCACCTGTGTCCCATACTTTTTGTGTGAAAGAAATAAATGACAGGCCTAGACATTAAGACCAGACTGCACTCACTCTCTCTCTCTGTCTTTCTCTTTTTGTCTCTCTTTTTTTAGGTGACTTTTTCTTTCCTTCTTTTTTTTCAGATGTTTTGCCAGATCAACAACAAGACATCTGTGCTTTAAGCTATAAAAGTTTCTTTCTATTTCCACAGACCTTTTGCTAGGTATGTATTATGTCGCTTTAAATGACCAACTATCTTTAAATTTTGTGCAAAAATATTGAATTAGATCATTCTCCCAAAAAAAATAACAATAAAGTTGTCATTGGCTTCAACATGAACGACGAAAGAGACATAAAGTTGCTTTTTCACAGTACATTAAAAAAATGAAAAAAGATTTTTTCATCTGCACTGTATTTCTCTCCTAGCCTTAATTCTACAGCATGCTGACTCTTTCCTACATTAACATAGGGATATTTTTAATTTTAGTTATACTTTGGCTCAAAACAATTTTCTAAATGGGAAAAAAAAAAAAAGAAAAAAAAAAGAAAAATGTGTCATTTTATCTTTGCAGCATTTACTTGCACTTACTACCATTAAATGATGTTAAATCAACTAAAGTAAGAAAGATCGTGCTTAACTTCAGTTGTTTCGGAGTTGAACATCTTGGCCAACGTACTACTCCTGGTTCCCTCATAGTCAGTGCTGGCAGACAGGATCATCTTTGTCTTGGATGGATCATTTGGTGAAGATGAGACTGCCTTCATACGGAGAAGGAAATTAATTTGAGCATCTTCAGGCATAGGTGTCTAGAGTTGTTGTAGACATTTTTGAGTATCCTGTTGGGCTACCATCTGCTCTTCCGGAAGAATGCAGATCTCTCTCTCATAAGCCATATTTGTTGGCCAAATGTGGATGTCTAAATAACATCAGTGCTCTGTCTCAAATGACACAACATGCTTCTGTTTAGGAAACTGAACCATGCCTCCAATCTGGACAGCTTACATTTTTCTAGTGTTAATTCAATGAAATTAATCCTACCCACATACTACAAATACCGATATTTCAGTAGGAAACACTTATAGGGTAGGCAAAATGTTTCATTGGCTGACCTTCAGTGAACACAGTTCCAGGAGCTGATATTAGTACAGACTAATAGTAAGTCAGTGGAACTCTGTTGATTTCTAATATTTTACATGTTTAACTAAAAGTAAAAGCTGAGCCTCATTTCTTCCACATAGTAGCTGTTATCACACCACTTATTCTATTTTTACTGTTTGTTGAAGTCATATTCAGTAGATGAAAACAGTTAACACCAAAGTAAACTTCAGTAATGAAATTTGCCTGTTTCTGGTACACAGAATTAAGAAACATTTTAATTATGCATTTTAAAGAACATCCTCTTTAAATAATTAATATTATGTTCAGCTTATTCAGTTCTTTAGTTGTTTAGACTTTCAGTTGTTTAGACTTTAATAGATGTCCAAAATTAAGAAGAAGACCATATCCAATAAAATACTAGAAGCGCACACAAGAAAATATTGTAATTATGTTCACATGACTCAATATAATCAGATGTAAGGTTATAAATGTAAAAAATAGTAGTATTATTTCACAATTAATAACTTCATATTTACTTTACGATGGTGTAAGGAAATAAGAAGAAGTGAAAGACTTAGCCACAGCTGCAAGAGTAGCTTAAATTCAGGCAACAGCAGAATCAGTGGTTTGTAAAGCTGGGAGGGAGACATTAAAAAAAAAACCAGCAGTATCTCCTCACACTACTGTTGCCAGATGGCTTCAGTCCTTTTGCTCTTCAACTTCTGGCCAGGTGGCTGAGCCAAAGTTTTAAAATATACCAGATGCACTTTTTTGGACTATGTCCCATATTTTGCTCTCCTAATCAAGAATGGAGGAAGGGTAGTGAGGTGGACTGTGAACTGGCTGAAAGAAAGAAGCCAGAGAGTCGTGGTCAATGGGGCAGAGTCTAGTTGGAGGCCTGTATCTAGTGGAGTCCTTCAAAGGTCAGTAATGGGGCCAGTATTATTCAATATATTCATCAACAACTTGGATGAGGAAACAGAGTGCACTGTCAGCAAGTTTGCTGATGACACCAAGCTGGGAGGAGTGGCTGACACACCAGAAGGCTGTGTTGTCACTCAGCAAGACCTGGACAGGCTGGAGAGTTGGGCAGGGAAAAATTTAATGAAATATGACAAGGGGAAGTGCAGAGTATTGCACCTGGGTAGGAACAACCCCAGGTTCCAGTATAAAGTGGGGAATGACCTATTAGAGACCAATGTAGGGGAGAGGGACCTGGGGATCCTGGTGGACAGCAGGATGACCTTGAGCCAGCACGTGCTCTTGTGGCCAGGAAGGCCAATGACATCCTGGGTGTATTAGAAGGGGGGTGGTTAGCAGGTCGAGAAAGGTTCTCCTTCCCCTCTACTCTGCCCTGGTGAGACCACATCTGGAGTATTGTGTCCAGTTCTGGGCACCTCTGCTCAAGAAGGACAGGGAACTGCTGGCGAGAGTCCAGCGCAGGGCAACGAAGATGATTAAGTGAGTGGAGCATCTCCCTTATGAGGAAAGGCTGAGGGAGCTGGGTCTCTTTAGCTTGGAGAAGAGGAGACTGAGGGGTGATCTCATTAATGTTTATAAATACATAAAGGGTGAGTGTCACAAGGATGGAGCCAGGCTCTTCTCAGTGACAACCAATGGTAAGACAAGGGGTAATGGGTTCAAACTGGAACATAGGAGGTTCCACTTAAATATGAAAAGACACTTCTTCTTAGTGAGGGTGATAGAGCACTGGAACAGGCTGCCCAGGGGGGTTGTGGAGTCTCCTTCTCTGGAGACATTTCAAACCCGCCTGGACACATTCCTGTGTAACCTCACCTAGGCGTTCCTGCTCCTTCAGGGGGATTAAACTAGATGATCTTTTGAGGTCCCTTCCAATCTTTAACATTCTGTGATTCTGTGATTCTGTGAAGGATGAGGGAGAATGAGCCAGATATACAGTGGCAAGTTTAAAAAGAAAAAAAACTGAAAATGTACAAAAATTATGAAGCATCCAAGCAAGGAAGTAGAGAAGTAGAAAAAACTAGTCAGAGGAACCATATAGAAAAAAATCACGTCTTTCAGTAGAAGACTATCTAAGGAGGTAGGAATGATGTAACATTCAGGCAAGAGCTGGTAGTAGGAGGGAATAACAGTAGAGAAGTAGAAAGGTATAGGCCACCATATTAGTAAAATACTTATGTTAGTTTCTGTAGTGGGACCAAAAGATTTGTACCTGTTAGAACAGGTCAAGAGGAGCACCATGAAAATTATCAGAGGGCTGGAACACCTCTCCAAGGAAGACAGGCTGAGAGACCTGGGTTTGTTCAGCATGGAGAAGAGAAGGCTCCAGGGAGACCTTATTATGACCTTTCAATCTAAAAAGGAGGTTTATATAAAAGACAGAGTAGGACTTTACCTGCAGTGACAGAACATGTGGCAATGGTTTTAAACTGAGAGTAGATTTAGATTGGACCTAAGAAAGACATTTTTTGCGATGAGGTGATGAGACACTGGAATAGGTCACCCAGAGAAGTTGTGGATGCCCCATCCCTGGAAGGGTTCAAGATCAGGTTGGATGGGGCTTTGAACAACCTGATCTGGTGGAAGATGTCCCTGTCCATGACAGGGGAGTTGTTCTAAATGGTCTTTAAAGGCCCTTTCTAACTCAAACCTTTCTATGATTTTATGATTCTATGAAGTGAGAGGCATGCTTTCTAAAATATAATGTATTTCAATGAATGCAAAGTTAGATTTACATTATTCAAAATACTGATGGACTTCAATAATGTAAATTTCCAACAATGCAGGTTCTACAAAATTCCCTGGGAAATATGGATCAGAAAGAACTCAGCTTGAATCCAGCAAGCCAGACTCACTACAGTTCAATACTTGCTATGCCAAATCCAAGGACATTTCTGAAAAGTTAAGGAAGTATCTGTGGACTATGAGAAACAGTGCTCCAAGATATGAGACAGACAAAAATCAATGTGAATTTGGTACTAATGCAATGAAACCAGCCTGGAATAAAAAATGGTACCAACCCAATAATCATTCTAGGACTCTGGACAGTACAGTGCCTTCTGTCCACAGAAGTCTGTCTGTCTGTATCTAAGTATCTATTACGCCTGTCTGTATTTAAGAGAACTTGCTCATTTTGGCACAAAACCATATTGGTCAGTTAAAATGTTAGCCAGTTGGAAATACAAGAAGTCCTGTATAGCTGCCCTAATGATACCCAAGAATCTCTAGTCTTCTGCAGAAAGAGTGAACAACAGATGTTAGTCTAACTTTTGAAAGAGAAGGTTGCCTAGAGAGGTCATGGTGTCCCCACCCTTGGAGATGCTTGACACCTGACTGAACACAGTATTAGGCAATGTGTTCTAGCTGATCCTGTATGGGCAGGAAGGTTGAACTACATGATGTAGGTCCCTTCTGACCTCACTGTTCTGGGAAGGAGAAGGAATACTTCCCAACTCTGCCTCCACAAAGGCATTCTTCTCAACTGTATATTGTCTCTGCCGTAGCTGTCATGAGCAGAACCTGCTAAATTTTTTATCATCTGCTCTGCCCTCTGAAAAATTGTCTTCCATTTCTTCCTCACCAAATTTCCACATTCCACCTCTCCTTTCTGCTTCTATCCAATCACAACCGCTACACAAAGAAAATCTAACCATCTTCTTGTAACTAGTATTTTGCTGTGTATACTCTGACTTCATTTTATAATATAGTATGGTCAACATGGAGGAGATTTTTTTTTTCTTCAGTCTAGAAACGCTGGAGTTCAAAAATTTCAGTTCAAAGAAGACCCCACTCCGATCACTGCTCAATCATATTATGCAATCTAATAAAATGTATAGAGAGTAAAAGATACAAATTTTTTTTTCTTCTCTTTTAGTTCCCATGAAAAAAATACTCAAGCCATAATCATACTAATTTTCTGGTGCAAGACCTCATAGAAATGTTGGTTTTCTTATGGTATGGTGCTAGACCTTCTATGAGAATTTTTCAAATCTGAAGACATTCGGTAATTTCATAAATCAGTGTAAATTATCATCAGACATTCAAGCAACTATTAGTTGCTTTATATCATAGAATCATAGAATTGCAGAATGGTTAAGGTCGAAAGAGATCTAAGAGATCATCTAGTTCCAGTCCCCCTGCCAGGGGCAGGGACACCTTTCACTAGACCAGGTTGCTCAAACCCCCATCCAACCTGCCCTTGAACACTGCCAGGGATGGGGCATCCACAAGTTCTCTGGGCAACCTGTTCCAGTGCCTCACCACCCTCATAGCAAAGATTTTTTTTTCCTTATGTTTCCTTATGTTGAATCTAAATCTACCCTCTTTCAGTTTAATGGCATTGCCCCTTGTCCTATCACTGTAAAAAGCCCCTCTCCAGCTTTCTTGTAGATCCCCTTTAGGTACCGGAAGGTGGCAACAAAGTCTCCCTGGAACCTTCTCTAACATCTAGTAGAGCATTCAAGTCTCCACCATGAAATGGAAATTGTCAGTTGCACTTTCTGTTTGAGGACATAGGCTGGTTTATGTTTTAGGCTAATACAATACATGTCAAAAAAGTTCAATGAAGTCTCGTTTGTTGGCTGTTGGTTTGGGGTTTTTTTCTGTTTGTTTGTTTGTTTGTTTGTTTTGAAGTGGAGTTTTGTTGTTTTTCCAGTGTGATATTTTTTATATCACTTTGAGGAGATTAAAATTTTGATAAAAGAAACAAAAAAAGTTAAGGGTAGGATCTTTGCATGACTCACTATACTTTCATGTAGATCGTAGCATATATTTTCAGGGTAAGAAATGGAAATATTTAAAGGTATAGTTGTAACTTATTTCTTCGACTATCAAACTGATTTTTAAAAAAATAATAATATGAACATTGTGTGTCAAATTTCCTTTAAACTGTGTTTCAAAGTATATAGCGGAAATGACAATGTTGTAATGATTTTTGCTTGTTTTTCCCTTAATAATTAAAATTTCTGAAAGACCATATTTAATTTTGTCTCCTTATTACTGAAATTGCAACTCAGAATGCCCTGGAAATTTGACCATGTTGTCTCATTCCATTTACTTAATTCCTGTCAGCTTGCAGCTTGAGATATCTAATAATTGTCTTTTCTAAAACAAAACAAAACAAAACAAAAACAAAACAACAACAAGAAACAAACAAAGAAAAAAACCCCCACCTCATACCTAAGTATGTAGAATGCTGAGAATACCATTTTTTAAAAATTTTTTTTTTCAAAACTACAAAACTGCAGATGTATCTTTGAAATCTGAATCTGTTGCTAAACTGCAAAGTTAAACAAAAAAATGAAATATTAAATTTATTGTGCTATACAAACAAAAAGTAATTGCTGACCTCTGTTAAAAACATTCTAGTTGATGCCAGTGAAGTTACAAGCTAAAAAAGCATTCAACCAAATTTCATGGCTGTGGAGTTAGACCAATCTGAAATAATTTGAAAATCTCAAGACAAATCTTTCCCATAGAAGCTTAATTTTCTTATTCTACTCCAATTCTATGTGTGTTCTGAAAGCCATTCATCTTTATAGGAGTCACTAAAGTATTTTATTTGTGTTCTTGTGCTTCCTACATCACCAAGGTATTAAAATTTCTTTTTTTCCTGTCTCATTTTGTAGTATATCCTGGAGAATATGTGCTTACATTAGAAAAGACAGTTCATAGATAGTAGTGAGCAGTCCAGTCTCCCTTTGTTCCTGTGGGAACTCATCCCAAAATTTAGGATAGCCACTGAGAAAATACCTTTTGTAAACAGTTTATTTGTGTCATAGCCCTCTTCCTAAAACAGGAGCCCCAAGCTATCAAATGCATTTAAGACAAAATAGACCTTGTACACAACTCATCATGCTGAAGAAAGCTGAGCCATACCACAGAAGATGCATTCAGTGTGGTCAATGAGAACCCAATGTGGCAACACAATGTCCTGTTACAATCTGGAGTGTAGCAAATGTTCCAGTATGCTCATCAGTTTTGCAATAACATAATATATTTCTGTTTTGTTGAATAAAATGCACATTTATTTTAATGACAAATACTTCATAAATAAGTCAGGATGTCAAGCTGAATTAGTGTAGTTATGAAAAATGTGATTTGCAATTGGTTGGCAGCTGCTTTTGGTTAGAATGTTTTTAATCTCTGCAGCATAGAAATGTGCTTCCCATGGTTAACGGATGTATTATTGGCAAAGGACAATTAAATAAATTCCAGATTCAATTCATCCTCCACAGTGATGTTCTTTATCATAAAAAACAATTACTTCATATGTTTTATTGCTGTCTTGATAAAAATCAAGGCCTCATTTGACCCCATGCTACAGGCAAGTAAAGTGTTCTCCTCTAATGGAAATTATTTCTTATTTCCTACCATTGATCCTTATGAGACAACCAACCGTAAGAGGCCACAAACTCAGAGGTTACTTGTCTTGTGATTTTTGCTTCATAATAATTTCCACGGGATGGAAAATTAAATTTTGGACTGTAAGAAGGGAACAAAGCTTTGATAGAAACACTCCAACTATTTTGTCTATGAATATCAGAAATTTCTAAACATAATTGTGGAATTATATGAAATATTTGATTCCCTGAAAGGGAAAAAAAAATCCATTTTAATTATATTCCCATTACATTAATACCTAATATTCCTGTCTAAATACCCATTACAATAATTTTAATATCTAACCATACTGCTTAACTTTTGCGCACACATCACAAACAAGCGGAGGACTTAAGCTGTGAACCATGGTTTCTGCAGTTTGGAAATAAGCACCTGAGTTTATGTGAAAAACAGTTTCAAACACTTTTTAGTGTTTCCTGCTGTTTAGTTTAGACCTAGTCCCTCTACAGGCTGGCTGTCCCAAATCCCACTCTGATGTGCCTGACTCTTTCTTTTCCTTTTATAAGTCATGTAGGTCAACAACTCAGCACTGTAAATTCTTAGAAACAACAGCCCAACTTTTAAATGTTGTAGGTTCCTCTATGAGTAAACTTCCATTTGAGGTCCTTGCTGGAACTAGGAAGGCAAAAATTATGTGAAAACTAAAAAGCCACACAGGCCACACCTTTGCTTGGGTCAATTTTAATCCACAACATAATTCAGACATAATTTCTAGAAAAGATGATTCATTATAAGATGGAAGCACATCCATCTGCATCAACCTCTTTCTGCTCTGGTTTACTTCATGCAGATGTTGCCCATTGATCACTGAGGTTTGCAAGAGTTCTTTGTTCTTTTTCAGGGTCCTGCTGATAGTATTCAAAATGGCATTTGCTAAATTATAGGAGGAAATTTACTCTAAAAATCTGATGTAAACCTGTTACTATTTTGCTTTCAAAGGTCAATTCTCTGCTTACCAAAGACAGTACGAGTTTGGGGTAACAGGAGAATATCCCTAGAAGGTACAATAAATGTTTTGGGTTTGTTTTTTTTTTTCCTTACTGTAAATAACAACTAGCTCATTTTCTGTAAGTTGAAGCAGTTTTCTTCCCACGTTTCACGTTTTATTCTTTGTATTTTCTCTTCTGATGCTGTCATGACCTCTTATGTAACAGTGCTTAAAAAATCTCACAATTCTTGTGCTATAGTCATTACTATCAGAGTCACATAAACACAGTTTCATGCAGCTGCAACCAGTTTCACATAGTCAAATTGATATTACAAACAGCTTAGGGTTTTTCTCCTGTTTTCTTCTTTATTTGATGTATTTTAGCTAATTCAGTGTTTCTTAGAATTAATAGCCGGTAGATATGCTATGGACTTCAGACAACTTGTCCTTCCTGCCGTGCTGGCAGGTATGGAAGCATTCTAAAGAATCCAGTGTGGAAAATATATTTTTAACAGAAGAGAGATATCAAGGCTTAACTTAACAACTCTGTAATGTGTTGTTTTGCCTTTTCACATAAATACTGAAGGACTGGAAAGACAACACTGCACAATTACATATATTTGTTTTGGTTCCATGTGGTTTTCATATGAACATCAAAATAATCTAAGATATAATGTGACAAGTAAGCGTGGGAGACAGGAAGATTTTTTACATTTTCAGTCCATCAATGTTCTACATGTTTTTTTAAAAATTATGAAGAAAAAAGCACACGGCAGTATAATTCCATCACAAAAATACGGTGGTGACATTTTTCCTGGAGATGAGGATGTTTGTCTAACTACAATACATTTCAGCTAGTACATAAATTTGGTGCTACCTGTCAAAGTGTCTTTTATGGCGTTACTGATGGCAACATGAAATTTACAGAAACAGCATCAGAGTGCCAACCAACATTTCACCTAGTTTAGGGATTAATGTGACAATGGTGTCACTTAACAGAAACACAAGAAAAATGCCTTTGCTGTGCAGTGTTGGTCCTGGAAATCTAGTCCCATGGATACTGTGAGGAATAACAACTAAGATGATGACATTTACATGTTAAAAGGAGGTTTGAGTTGTGCAAGAGTTATGCTCAGAGTTCCACAAAAAAACTCATTATCAAAGATCCTGATGGACAGAGTTCAGACTATTTTGGGGCACTCAGAGGGTAAATGGCACACTATAAAAATGAAGTTGTTTTTCTTTTCTTTTGAACATGAAAGGAAGTGACTATTCAATTGATTTTTGGAAGAGCTCATTGTCCCATACAAAAATGTTGTTATAATTACTTTTTTTTAAACTATGACCTCCCTTAGCTATGTCTAGCTTAGACATTGGCAAGTATCACAGAGCAAGTCTCCAGTCCAAAATGATCCCAAACACACTCAGATTCATTTATTCATATTTTTACAGTTAGTTATGTTTTTGTTCTTCTTTTCCATCTGTGTGGGGTTGTGGTATTGTTTGTTTGTTTGTTTGTTTGACTGAGTGGAAATTATTGGAGAAAATTAGTTTACCTTCCAAATGCTTTTCTTTTTCTTTCCACCTGCATGCTCCCAGAAATGTTTTACTTCCTCTCATCATTATTTCTAAGGTCTACTATCATATTCTGTCAGCAATTCAAAGCCTTCTGGGAACACCCTCCCATGCAGCAGTTGCATGGAGGTCTAGCTCCATGCGCTGTGTGGTAGGTGAAACCTTGTATTATACCAAACTGAAATTTAAAAAAATAATAATAATTTCAGTACATCAGGACTTCATCCTAGTTATCGGAGATATTTGAATTTGCATTACTATGTGTTTAATAAAGTGGTAGACCACTAGTAACCAACTAACAGGAAGACAAACAGGTTGAGCAAATAAAAATTCTCAGTTGAAATCCCAAACTGGGAAACAATCTGTGCCTACTGTTAACTACATCAACTTCTTCAGCATTTGTCAAAGTCAAGTTTCACAGAAAGTAAAAAGTAACTAGCATCTTAAGTTTTAAATGTTTCATCTGGTTAAATGAAACTGTGTTCCCATCTTTTATTAATACTTTTTCTTATTATTTTCTTTTTTTCTCAGATCTGTAGGGGAAAACAAAAGAAGTCATATTAATTGAAATTCCTCAACTGACATAAAATTGAGAAATCAAACAATATATTTTCACTTTATGGGAGAAAGGTAGGTAGAGGTAAGACACAGCAAAATTCTATTTTCTGCAGTTTATAAATAGACTTACGGATACACCTGCTGGCCACTAGATCTCACACAGTCCAGAATCATTGACTAACTGAGATTAGAAATGGCCTCTGGAAGTCACCTGATCCAACCTCATCCTCCTTATTCAAAGTAGAGCTAGCTTAGATTGGGTTTCTTGGCTGGTAAACTGCTCAGCCCACTTTGGGCAGGATTCAACTCACTTAACTATGAGATTGGACACAACACTGATGGGAAATCAACTCACTTTACTCAAGCAGCTTGGTTCATTTGCATCCAGATCAGCTTTTAATGCCAGTGGAGATGTCATACATATCTAAGAAATCTACATGGACCTATGAGATTGGACACAGTACTGATGGGAAACCACCACTTCCTGGAGTGGTAGATGATGACCAGGGAGGGCATCTAGACACAAGGGGCATGTGACAGCAATGAATAAGCACATGAATCATTACCTTCCTTTTTAAAGTTTCACAGCTAAGAGTTGATAACGTTTTCTAGAGATCAGCATAGATTCTATGTAAGTTTAGACATCAAGCTGAAATGGAAACATCTACACTATGTATGCCTAAATTTAGACATTTCAGTGTGTCTAAAATGGAAACAGAATCTCTACCCTAACTTTGAGATGGCTAAAATAAACAGTACTCTATAGACATTCATTTTCTCATCCCAAACTACATAAAATAGCATGCACTGAGGAACAGAGCCGTGCATTTACTGCATTTGTGAAACAGAAATAGGCCAAGAGCAAATGGTTGAAAACTAAAACATCCAGTTTTGGTATGAATCTAAACTTTTGATGCCTTCTGAGTGCCTGCCTGCTTCTGCTTTTTCACTAGCTGTTAAGCCTACAGAGAAACCACAGAAAGAAATCTGTACAGATCATTAATACAGAAATTATCAGAGCAGTTTTTCTCATTTTGTGATGCCACTGCAGTGCACTATCATTAATATTTTAAGTTCCTGGTTTTAAGTTAAACTCTTACCACTGTTTTAGTACTGAAAAGACACAACTTCTTCTCACAAATGTTTCATTTTTCTTTTGGTTGCTTTATTCTTTTAAAAAATGTAAGATTTGAGAGGCCCTAGACTATCAATATACCATAAAACACAAAAGCAAGTCTGTGCATATAAGTTTTTAATGTCTTATTTTTACATTCTCATATTACTCATAAAATTCCTGACTGTTCTTAGAAGCACAATCTACCTTTAAAAAGAGCAAAGTTTTGGTCAGGTCACAGATGGAGGTTAGCACATCGGGCTTTCACCTCCAGATTCTGTACAAATACTGTTTTGGGGGGCCCATGTCAGCAATGTTAGGCTAGTTTTAGTTTTGTCTCTGTTACAGGCAACAAGCAAAAGAAACACAACTTGTCACTATTCAGAAAGATTTTCAGTGTTTCATTGTCATTAGAAAATATGGCTGGCTCAGCGTAGCAAAGACATTTATGGTAATGAATTGGGTGGCATTATCAGATTTAAACCAGAAAGCTTGACCAAAGTCCTTTAATTTTTTTTAGCTCTTGAGTCAGACACTTAGGAAAACCTCTCTTCTTGCATCCAAATAAAACTGAATTTTTTGTTAACTCAATTTATTCAGTCTTCACAAAGTACGAAGCAGCTTTTTGTATTTGCATGCAACAGGGTATGAAAATCCATGCTTGTTCCTCATCCCTGACTGTCTTGAATGTCAGGAAAGACATTCAGTTCTAACTAGTTAGTTGCTAGCACTCTAGAGAAATTGCCTGAGAGAAGGCTCCTTTATAGTAGTGTGCTGACACACATTTAAGTTAAGTAACTTCAAGCATTATCTTGAGTGGGTATCAATGAGAAAGACTTTCAGACTGCAAATATGATAAGAATCAAAATGACCAGCAGAAGAATACATAGTCATTTACCACTCCTAATTCCTGTACATGTTGAAATTGTCATTGCAAAGGCTTTTGAATGGCCTCAAATTTTAAAATGAGTCACACCTTCAGAGAGAAGGGAAAGAGCTAAATCTGGGTGATTTGATTCTTTAAGTGGACATTTTATTACAGGGTTATATTTCCTCTGGCTACAGGAAGTTTTGTATATAAAGTGGAAAGCAATAAGTCAGTCTTGAGAAGAATAAACTGTTGCAGGAATATAATAAACTCTACATACCCAGCTGGTCTCGGAGAGCCTGCTAGCACCTTTCTCTTCCTGTTGGAGCAAGTAACATCTGTTTCTTAAGTGAAAGAGTATGAAGAGAATGAGCACACACAGCTATGCACAGAGACATGCAGGTGAAGGAAGTGATTTATTATATTTCAAACAGATTGTTTCTGCTCCAAAAACAAAAACAGAGCTTAAATGTTCTTCTGTAAAATGATTTGTGTTTCACACTTTTTTTCTTTTTTTTCTGCCTTTCTTACCTTACCTTTTTTTTTTTTAAAAAAAAAAAAAGTCAGATAGAGGATAACCTGTAGTAATTTTATTTCAGTATAATACAAAAATACAAAGTAGAGAAAAATCTAATCAGTGCAGTGAACAAAAAAAGACCTTATAAAAAATCTTTAAGAAAGGAGCTCCTGTTCTTAATACAAGATCTTCTTCACTTAAAGGATTACTTTTTGGCAAAAACATTTCTGCCTTTTCTAAAGGACTTGCTGTTGGATTATTTAGGTATATAGAGGTTGTCAAGCTGAGGTGTGTTTAATGGGAAAAAATGTTAAATGGGAGACCTAACAGAAACAAACCTGCTGTAGTGAATTTTTTTTCTGAACTGTTAAACTCTATGTTCAGGCACTTGTCTCATCTCATGAAAAGTAATTGCTGGTCAACAGCACTAACTGAAGTTTTACAAATTATCATTAATAAAATGAGTTTAGTATCAATCTCATAAGCTTCAAGACAAAGAGAAACAAAGTAAAGCATTAGAAGTTTTCTGTGAAAATTACTTGAAATTCAACGATGAAGTAAAACTATCATGCAGAATAATCAATTCAAGTACAAGAACCAAGCAGAATGGAATTTAAATAACTATAAATGTAAAGAAGTCACAGTTATACCTGATTAACTTTGGTATGAACTGAAAATAAAAACTGCTAAAGGTAATGTAGCAGATATAATCAGCATTTATACTTGAATAAGGCTTTTGATACAGCACTGACTGGTGTAAGTTCTTTAGATGATGTGATACTGATAGGGAAATCCTCAGTTGGTTGAAAAAAATTGCCTAGAAAATGAAGCCATATGATGAATGGTTGTAGATTAAGTATCAGGAAGCTGATAGATGGAGTGTTAAAAGAGTGCTAGAATTAAAGCTATCCTTGCTTATAAAATAAATCACTGACCTGATGGGGAATATGTAACATGGTGATCAAATGTGCATGTGACATGTCAATCAAAAAAGAATTAACAGGTATTAAGTTGTATTAATTTTCAATGGGACAGGCTCCAAGCCAATTTATGTATTTTGCGAAGAAAAGCAGAAACATCCAAACAGCGGTAGCTGGTGCTCTAGTTCTGAGGTAACTCTTTTAACTTACAAAAGTCCCAGATTTAATGTCTCTAAATCAGACATTGAAGGAACAAGCTGAGGAGCATTTGTGTGCTCTAGGTCCTGGTCTAGTACACCAATCCAGCATGAAACTGATTGTCTCAGTTCCACCTTCAGTCTGGAATATTCAACCCACCCCAGAGGAAAATTTCATTGAAACATTACCCAAGAAAATTTTTGATTTATCAACATTTTTTGAGGATAAATATTTTGCTAAAAAATGCAAAGCTGTTCTAATTACTAATTCCTACTAGTCTACCTAATGAGGACAGCAGGACTATATGCATACTTAAAGCTGAACATGTATCTATCAATTGAATCTTCAATATGAAATTAATATCAGTACATTCAGTCATTACAAGTCCATTTTAGAACAGTGTTATTTCCATGAAATCCAGCAGTAGAAGCTCAAGAAAAGAAGCAGAAACCATAGATCATACACTTCAGTACTTATTTTCAGATTTAGGAAAATTCAATAACTTCTCCAAAACAATTTTCTGTCACTTGCACTTAGTTGAATTTCTCACTAGGAATTTCTCATGACCTTGTTTAGCCAAAGAACAAAATCACTACTTCATAGTCATCTCTTCAAGCTGTTAGCTTTAAAATAGTCAGCTATATTTTTTCTTGATATTTTGTGTATTCTTTACTTCATGAGTCTATTCTTTGTTCTTCATTTACTATTCCAATTATGTCTTCAACAAGTTTTTTCAATTTTTTTCACAACAGTTTCAAATAATTTGTCAACATCTTTACACAAACATACACACAAATAGTTGACTTTACCAGAAAAACTCATTAATCTTTTGCTTGGACTGAAATATTGATACTGTTTTCAAATGCAATTTTCTCTATCAACTAAAAAAAGATTTATTAATATATTTCCTACTAAACTTTCTCTATTACATTATTCTTTAATAATAACAGGTACCATCATTAAGTCTGCTGCTTAAGCCTGTAACTTCATCAGCATCTTCATCACAGGCCTTTTGGCAAGTTCTATACCGAGCAGACTTCTGTGTTTAGAAATACTGCAATAAACATTTTTTATCTCTATAAAATATTTCTATGCTCTGTCCATTCTAACCCAATTTGAAAAAAAAAATGCAATGACTGGTAAAACACTACAAGATTTGTATTGACCTAATACTTCAGGGTCTCAAAACTTGCCTGGGTTTGCCCTGTTATAATGGGGTTTAGTTTGTTTTAGCTGTAATAACAATTGCCCAGTGGTTAAGTGGCTACTTTCTAGTCTGTTTCAGGGTAATTCTGAAAATACAATGCATGGTAAAAGGCTAACCAAGCTAATCACTTCCAAAATGGCAGCTCTCCATGTTAATTGAAGAGGGTTGGCTGCTGTGCAACTTTTAAATTTTAGTTAGGATCAATAGAAAGAAGCAATCTATGTTAAATAGTGTCAAATTACCTGAATATTGCAGTGTTGATATTAATGTAATTGTACTACTAATAAAGTCAAATGCATTTTTTTGTTGTAATGTTAACATCGTATTTGGACTAACAGTGAATGGATAAGTCTGTATGCATGCTGAGTTCCATTTTACTGATAAAAAGACTTTTTCACTGTAACATAACACCCATCTGGAAAGCTTCTGCTAAAATCAATGTCCCTACCTTCCTTAAATTATAGTTTGAACAACATCACCGCTCTGTACATACTTTGACTCATTCTTCACTCTATCATCGAAAGTGATGATCTTTTCTTGTCTTTGCTCCTCAAACCCTTCCTGTCTTAATCTTACACTATGTGCTTCAGTAACAGGAAGCAGTTTTATTCTGTATATAATTCCAAGGTTCTTCACCTTCTTCTCAACTGTAGCAAAACTTATTATTGTACTCATCCCTGTCCATATATTTTTCCTCAGACATAGCAAGAATATCATCTAACAATAAATAGATCTTCTTAATCCCTTTTTAAAAGACTTTTTTTTTTTTTTTTTCTCTGAAGCACAGTAAAATTTTCAGTGTTACATGGCTGGTTTATAAACACTAAAATCTGTATGACTGAATATTCATATAATAATAGAATAATGGAATGTCGTGAGTTGGAAGGGACCCACAAGGATCATCAAGCCCAAGTCCTGCCCAAGCATATGACAACCCCACAGTTCAAATCATGTGTCTGAGGGCGTTGTCCAGTCTCTTCTTGAATACCGTCAGGCTTGGGCCTGTGAGTACATCCGTGGGCTGACAGACAAAATTGCATTAGAAAATTGTACTCGCATTTCAACCCAACAAAAAATTAATGTCCTGTTCCTCAGTCTGTATCAACAGGTTAATTTTTATCTTTATTGTAAGTTGCCTTAACAAGGACCATCTATTTTTATGTGTTTATTCAAGTCCTCCAGAGTTCTGGTCTGTACTTTCTATTTTCATCCACTATACCTATTTCTCCTTACTAAGTAAAAGAAGGAACAGGTGCTGATTCCTGATCCGCAGGCAAAGTGACACCAACTGAGTTACATACACACAGCTTAAAGTTATTCTCTACTACATCAGGACACGGGCTAGTCCAAAAGAGAGCAAGGAATGGATACTTTAAGTAATATGAGGAATGTGATACATATTTAAGATTATTTTCTTAAAAATAGAAATGCACCCCCTAATGTGTTAGAATTAACAATTATAGTAACATGAGAGAAGGATTTATGAGGATCATTCAGTTTTCTTTTTAGAAATGCTGCTTTGACCTTTGTGGAATGGAAGTTTGGAAATAGCCAGTGAAATAGCTTTTACTGCCTCCTAGATTCACTTCAACATTTTCCATACTTTTTCCTTCCCATGTTCATTTGGTTTATGAGTTTAAAAATGTAAGTAAGAAATGTAGTGATATAATTTCATCTTGCTTGCTGTAAACCTGTATCTATTGGCACATAGGTATATGTATCACAAATTTTAAAACCAGTATTCAACAGGACGGTCCCTTCTTAAGGAAAGACATAATTTTTACTTAGTTTCAGTGAAAACTAAAATAATTAAAATTCTTCTGGTGAAATGCACAAATCAACAAAGGTTAACCAAATGGTTAAAGGCTTAAACAATTAAGTGTTCATTCAGAGAAACCCATCTTTGCATTTAGAAGATTTTGGCTTTGAATGCCATTTACCCATCTAGAGGCCACTATGGGTTTAGTTTGTTTTTAAATGTCTTCCCAGAGAGCAGTTAAGAATGAGCAAGAAGTAAAACTGGAGCAGTGAACAAAGAAATTGTTCAGATATTACTCTGTCAATTATAATTTAGGGAGTACAGCAATTTAATGGATATAAAGCAAATAACCTCAGAATCCAACAGTGATTCCTTCCTGCAATCATTCCGGTAAAGCCTCTGAGCCATTAGCATAAAAAGGCCATTCAAGTGAAACATGTTAAATATGTATTATACAAAAAATGGATCAATGCAAAAATGCTGTTTTGAGTCCATCCTTAATCCCACTTATTTTGCAAAATACAGTGCAATAAAATAAGAAGGGCATGTTCTGAATTATTTTTTCAGCAGGCTACAGACGTCTATAAAAAACAATTTTTCTGGAAAACTCTACTCTTCCGGGGTATTTTAATCTTGTTGGAACTGTTTGTTTCATTTTAATTTGAAAATGACTGCTGAAAAACTCTACATGTGGTATTGTGTAGCATTCCTGAACTCCTTTAAGGGGGTAATGGAAACTTCTCAGCAAGAGGAATTAGACAGGAGTCATACAGAGCCATACAAGGTCTTCTTTCTATTAGACCAACCTGCAATAAACATAAATGCAAATAATCAGCAGGCTGGGAATCAAGTCCAAAATAGCAACAGGAAGAAATTAAGCCAAATGCAGGATACCTATCTCCTCTAAAAGCAATAATCACCTCGTTATTTTGATATCTTAGATTTCCTCTTGGAAAGTTCTATGTAAGTGCAAGTTTTGGGGAAAAAATGTATGTGATTCATATTTACCTGTGTCCCTGGTGTTGTTAATGAATATGACAGGGGTAGTGGGATGATATATGAATTTATTGTCAGGGTTTGTCCTATTAAATTGTGTGGTGACCCTACACACAAGTGAGGAGCACATTTTACTCTCAAAAATTACTCAAAAGAATTACTCAAAATCATCACAGACCTGATGTAACTTGCCTAGCTGAAATGCAGCTTGACTCAATAACATCATCTCAACATATTTGTGATTATCCAAGCACAGATTTTTGATCTAATAGAGTATATAAAGATTTATGACCACAAATTACTGCACTGCTGTTTCAAAATTAGCCGAAGGAAGATTTAAGGAATAAAACTGTTTTGACATATGTAGGCTGACCTGAGCAAAGTAAAAGTAGGGAATAAGAGGTGCAGATCAGTTTCCCAGTCAGCATGCTGACAGTGAGTTCTTCAGTTTAATGGTCAGCTCAAGTATCTTCATTACTAGCAACTTCTATCACTGAACTAAGGATAGAAGTGAGCCAAAACTCTGGCTTTGCCTTAGCTGAAGCATCACCACCTTTCCATGACATTTTTAAAGTGAGGAAGACTGCAAACAAATGAATAAGCATACGTGAGACAGTCCATGCAGCTGAAGTGATGTTAGAAGTGCCTTGCTAGATGAGGATGTTAGAGTAGTAACTGAAGGCACTGACTGATCTGCAAGGAAGACTTATCTCCTTTCTCCTGCTTTACATGCTAGGCTCCAGGCCAGCTGTGAGCAAACATGAATTCTTCAGCTTTACAAATGAATGTGGTTATTGCTCTGTTGTTGCGCATGTGTCCTATGCACCACAGGTCAGAAGAAATACTTAAAGCTTTGAATGTGTAACAGTGTACTCTGCCACTCTGAATGTACAAGGAGCAGCTTGTAATATTGTGTTTCTCTTGACCATCACAGGTTCAGAATGTTTTCTTCCTACAGGGATTGGGAGTAGACTGCAAATCCTCTTTGGTAATACGCACTCTGGATCATAATCATCTATTTATACTGACATTTCCTCTTTATAAATAAATGTAGAGGGAAACAGAATAAATATTCATTTAAAAAACAAATGTTTATGTTTTGGAAAATGCCTGTTTACCAGAAATTCTTCAAACAGAATGATGTTCTCCAGCTGCATGGAAGGTTTCCATTAAAATGCTTTTATATTCATTGCATTCACTACTATAGCAGAGTGACCCTCTGTTGGGTAATCACTGAGTTAGGGTTTCAGGTTACATCAAATCCTTCCTTCTATCTGTAGCAGGAAGGCTGCGGTGGTGTAAATTAACTGGTTAGCTGATGAAAGGGCACGATAACACCACAAGGAATGCAAAACCTGTTGATTGCTATATACAGTGTAATGATGGATATTTCCTTTAGAAAAAACTGTCTTTTAAAGAAAACTTTTATGTGATGGATAAGAGTACAGCAACATGCAAGATAAGAAGTGCACTTCCTAACTTCTTTGCCCCGATTTTCCTGACAGCAGCCTAGAAACATGTCCAGAGAACAGCCTAGCTGACAGTAGTACCCGAGGCTGATATTTTTGTATTGAATGATTCTCACATGGTTGCTTTTTAAAGAGGCTGCCTTGCCAGACAGTTGAATCACTACTACCATCACCCTGAAGGAGGTTAATATGCAAAAAGCAGACTGTCACATCACTGTTGCTCAGCAAATTTGGAGGACGACAGTAAGACTGAATCACAGATCTTCTGCAATATATTTGCTGTCTGTCTTGCATGGACTCACTTGAGGTTCCAGCTCCACCTCCTCCAATATCTACCTCTTAAATCTACCTATGAGAGGTAATCTCTATATTTTCCACCCATCATTTAAATGCTTTAATCTCTTCTGAGGACCCCAAACAGAGTTTCTCCCCAGCTAAGTGGTCTTCATTGCCCCCTCATACCTTAGATCCTTCCCTAAGGACCAACAGAGTCTCTTGTGAAGTATGCCAGACTTACACATGCAACCCATCATGACACCAAAAGCTGGAATTCCTTTGATGATTTAAATTATGTCTTGCTGATAAAATATTTAACAGGAGGTTACTCACAGAGAATATTGGGCATATTTCCTGGAAACACTATAGGTCTGTTCTTAAAGCATGTAAATTATTAATGATATTTTATAAAGCACTGATTAGTGAGCCCTTCATACCACTCTTAATACATTCACAGGAAGTCAGCTTTTCCAATTCAAACCAAGATTAGTAACAGGCAGAAAACAATAAATAATAAATATATGTCTTCTACCTCTGGCACAGCAACAGCGACAAAGTGAAGACAAGCTATTTTTCAAGCCAAAGGACAAGGAATTTAGCTATTTTGCTTCATAGCGGGATCAAACTGAAGTACACTTTGAGTAGTTATAAACTGATTTTTTTGAGCTACGGTGTGAGTGAAGGGGAAAACAAGACAATAGTCAAAGAAGTACCAATGAAAATAACTTTGAAATGCTGCTGATTACTTTTTTACTATGAAAAAGTAAAATACCAAACTACAAAATGCATGAACTATGCATGAGTGTATCAGAAACTCACTTTTGCTGCTCTTGGTAAAGCAGTACCTTAATCCTAGTGAAATCAGTAAGGACACTACTCAGTGAATCAGTTCATAATGTGTACTTCTGGCTGCAAAATGTTATGAGTTTTCATTTAACATAAAGATTTTAATATAAATTCCTCAAGCAATAAACTAAGATCTGATTTTTTCTATTTACTCTTTACCTATTCTATCTCAAGATCATTCAGATTCATACATCTCCTTCACAGTCATTCATTGCTTAAAGTCCTGCATTGTAAGACTATCCTTATGCCTGTTCTAATCCAAACAGTGAGCTGTTCTTTTTTATGTATCACTTCTACTAATTTATCCATACTGTAATTTCAGTACTCTATCATGTGAGTCAGGGCAGAACAATGTATTTGCTATTGTTGTTATTAGAATTTCTCACTCTCCTTTTACAAGATTTCTAATTAAACACATTTTGATAAAAGATAGTTATGTCAAGGAATGTTTTGGTTGTCCTAGGAAGTATGTTGGTGGTCATGTATTCAGTTCATCCCAGAGCTAACAATCTAGACTTAATTCAGGTGTCAGAATCTGAGCTGTAAGTTAACTCCCTTTTCTTTCCCCAAGCCCCAAGAATAAGCAATCAACTAGGGCTCCTAAAGGATGCAGCAGATACCATGAAAGGTGACAAGTCACCAAATGCCGTTCTTACGTGGGCATGGGACAGGGGAGAAAATGAAAATGTCCATTGCCTGAGCACAGCTTCGGTCATTCCCTCTCCTCTCCTCTCCTCTCCTCTCCTCTCCTCTTCTCTCCTCTCCGTTTTTGCATGAACAAAGACTTAATCTTCGCAAAGCCAGAGCTGTCAGAAAAGTAAGTCAGAAATATCAAAAATCTAGCTATTGGGGTGAACAAACTAAATGCACTGATTCTCTCTAGCCCTACATCTCACAGGAACCTTGCTCTTCTGCTGGCTGGGCTTTCTTTATGAAGATGGACCCTTTTCTGCCAAAAGCAGACTAGCTCCAAATTCCCCTCCTAGGCTGACAACTGTGAGTAGAGCCATAGCACAGGGTCAGGGTCAGAGTCAGGGCAAGGTGGGCAGGACAGCAGGGGAAAGGCTTGAGGCTTCATCATTTTCTAAACAGACAGTTTAGACAGTTCCTGAAAGGGGAAGAATCTGTCACATGGATTGGTATCGGGTAGTTGCTACTCAGAGAGCAGCAGAGAAAAAAAAAAACTGCTAAGGTGTAAGCAGCTGTAGGACAAGTGGATTTGTTTTCTTTGCTTGATTTGTTTCTTTTTCTACAGTCCCCTCTGTCTTGACCCCCTTGCTACACAACTATGTGTTTGTCTTTATGGCAGTTCTGGTTATACGCAAAGATCTGTCTTAGGTGACCACCCAAGAGACCACTAAATTTAATTCACCTTTAAGAATGTGCTTTATAGAAAGACAAAAAAAAAAAAAAGAAAAAAAAAAAGAAATTGGAAACCATGACACACCACTCTATAATATTTGCCCAATAACAAGCAAATTCAAGATTTCAGATAATATTTAGTTGAACTGTATGACTATATAAGAAAAAGCTGGGAATATCTTTGAAAAGGGCCTATAAGGATTTTTCCAGAAAATTTTGTTTCCTAGTAGGAAAAGTTTTACCTGTGGTGAAGAAAGACAGATACCCTCAAAACAGAAGAAGAGTTGTGGGTTATTTTAGAAGTTCTCAGTCAACACAAATGATGACTATACTTGACATGAATTCTTTTCAGCCAAGCATGTCAACTGCTTGATGTTGAAATCTAACAAATGTAAGAATTCTTCTGAGGTTTCCATTCTATATTTAAAATATACTATCTTAGGTTCATGTTATATGTTCACCAGTGGTAGTAGTGCAGGCTTGGTTCCTCTTAAGCAAATATGGCTATATTCCCCATCCTCTCTGAAAGATTATAAAACCTCTGTATCCTTTATCCTTGAATCTGAAACATTAATAATAAGAAAAGAATATGAAGAATATTGTGTGCTATTTTATGTCAAAGGTTAAGTACTGAGCATAAATATTGGGTGCTGGAACTTAGTATGAGCCCATTTTTTATTTCCTTTTGAGGAAATATTCATTCTTTCAAAAAAACATTTGTGGCATAGAAAAAACTTATCACACATGGAAACTGTAAATGCTTCTAGTAAATTACTCAAAGAAAACATTCTCTGAATAGTCAATGTTCATTAAGTCTAAACTTTTACTACCCATCAGAGTGCTTCCCACATGAATTGCCATTTTTTACTGTGTGCCTGAAGACCTACATTTTTGGTTATTTACTGTGATGTATAGTATTTTTACTCCTCTGTTTCACAGTTAGGACTTGCTGGAGAGTGTCCCTCAAATTCCCTTTACTATGTCCCTTTCATTCTCCTTTTACATATTACAAACTACCATTTCAAGTGGGCTCCTTCCTGATCTCTGTTTCATGGGAAGAGCAGAGATTGCAATCAAATAAGTGCAAATCACTTCAGCTGCCTGGCTAGACTATGAGGCTTTCAGCTCTAAACGATCACTTGTGTGTGGCTTGTGCTCCCAGCAATGGGTAAAATGCATCTTTAAGGTCTTGTACTAACAATTCTTGTAATGAACAAGGTAGTGATTGGAGTTGTGCCTAACAACATCAAGAAAATTCTTTGTGATTACATCTCTAACCTCAAATGTAAGGACCCAGAACAATCAGTAAATCTCTGGTGCCTCTTGTTTTTGGATAATCTGTGTTTAAATAAAAAAAAAATAAAATTAAAAAAAATAATTAAAAATAAAAAGTGGGAGTGGAGAAAAAAAAAAATCAGATGCCTCTTTTTTCACTGATAATTTTTTTAATGTACTGTCACCTAGAGCTCTTTTCTCTTAACTCATATTCATCTTGCTGTTAGACTAAAGCATGAATTAGAAGGTCTAGTTGCTTTCCGACAGGTCTTCTAAGACTGAGATCAATTACTCCCTTTGCATACTACACATTTACTGTAAGTGCTTCACAGCCCAGACCCCAGAGAAAGACAGCTCAGTTACTGTGGAGACGTAAATGCACGCAGGAAAGGGATTAGGTGCTGATTGATACAGACAGTCAATTAGTACTTCAAAGCGAAGCTGACTCCTTGTTTTATACACACAGAACATGGGATAAAAGATTGTAGTTTGATGTCTTGTAATCTCTGTTGCTTCAGTGTTGACCAGGACAGCATGATATTAAAAGGTTTCTCGAAAGTTAAAAGAGTCCCGCATTGGTTCCTAATGGAATGGAAGCACTAAGAGAAACAATGACATTGTGTGATCTGTACACATTAGCTTTCCTAAAGTATTTCAGGCTGCAGTGACTCTCTGGGACTCTGTCTGTTCAAGTCAAAAGTATTCTTAATCTCTGTGATGTGCTGATGAAACCTTGAACTGTCAGGTCAGATTATTTCCACAAAACCAGTTCTATTTATGATTAATTAAAATTTCTTCTTGATTGCATACAGTCTTTTTAAATGTATAATCCCTTCATTGTGTGGTGATTGGGAGTATGGTCCCAGTCCCTAAAATAAAAAACAAATTATTTCAGTGCATGTTATGTTTATGCTGAGGTGTATTGAGTTCACTCATTTGATAAAGGAAACAAAAAGCAGAAACCTAAGCTGATAAAAAGTAAACCAATATACTGTAAAGGATGAGCTTTATTCATGGTGACTATATAGCTACAATTCCATTATGTACATTGGATTAAAAATTTTGCCCTTAAAAGGACTGACTGTCAGCTTTGCAATATACTGAAGTTTGTGGATATGTTTTCAAGTTCTGGTCTCCATTCTTCTCAAAAGGGCAGAACATCAGATTAGTATGTAACTGCAATCAATATTCAAGAAAATATTTTGTCTTTTATAGACAGTACATTTGTTTCTCCTCAAATAATGAATATAAACAATTAATGTAATTATTTAAAGTTATGACAGCTAAAAATATGATAAATTATTTGTAAATTATTTTACTATTCCTAAATTATTCTAAATTTTCTTTTGTTTCTCTCTTTCTTCTTCTTCTTCTTCTGCTTCTCCTCCTTTTGATAAAAATCTTGAAGTCCTCTCTTTACCTATGTTAATTATCTGTTAGACTTATTTGTTCTCTCTCTCCTGTAAGATAAACATAAGGAAGTTCCCATCCAAATGAGACGAAGAATGAAAAACAGAGAACACAATCTAGGGTGGATCTCTAGAGCCATCCAAATTGAAAAGTTCAATTGAAGCATCTAAGTAAAGAGAGAGGAAGTGCTACATTAATCTCACTTAACTTTAGACAAAATTTAGATGTCTACATGGGAGCTAGTCCTTCTGTATGAAAAACTTTACAGGCAATGGAAGAAATAAGCACTATCAGAGGATAATTATGTCGATCTATTTTAGAAACAGGTGTTAGAATGAAAGGAACTTGCCTCTGAAGTGCTAAGACATCTCCAATTTATCAGATACATTCTATTGAAATCTGATTATCATTAAGTTCATGTACAGTAAATGAAGTTTGTAAGTAAATGAAGTAAATTACACTCTGAAGTGTAATTTAACCTATCCAATTTTTGAACAGCCTTCAGTATAGAGCAGTCTCTGAGTTGTTTGTCAGAGAAACCTACAAAAATAAGCTTTTTCATTTGCATTTTTTTCCTATTTTGTGTACTAAACACAAGAGATTTTTAGTAACTGCAGATACAGCAATAATTATGTATAAAAACTTATTGCAGATTGCTCACAGGATGATTTTAAAGTGTGATAAAAAATAGCTCCATTCAGATTATTAATTCATTGTGTATCCATTAGTCTAGAACAATGAGAGAAAATTATATTTCTCATCAATTTTACAAGCTAGATCTGAAATTTTCATAACGTTGACATTGCTTTGCTTTGAGCACACTAAGCATCGTTGATACTGATCTGTTGTGATGTGTGTGTGTTCCTATCAACTCTTCCAGCTCACTTATACAGGGTTTCTTCCTTTGAAACTATGTGAAAAGTTTCTTCCTTTTTAGTTCATAGTTCACTGACATGACATCTTAGCAGTTTCCCTGTCTTCATATGCATATTTTCTAGCCTAGCCCAGGGGAAACTATTCCTCAGTGTAACAGCCAGAATGATTCTACAGAGCAGATAATGTTGTAAGAACTATACCCTAGGACACCAAAAAGTGGAACAAAGTTTTTGATGCTTTCTGGTTTTCAGTTGCAACGTCACATTGTGGGTGCATCGTGTTACTGGGTTGTGTTTCTGTCACTATGTAACAGTATAACTTGGAATTTTAATTGCTTCCAAATCCTACCGTTACCTATATCAAGTGCCAGTGCTGTGATAGCACTGTGATAACATGTTCTAAAGGGCAGAAACAAATAAGCATCTTTTCACTGTTGAAAAGCTAAAATGTACATCAACACTCCTCTTGTGATGCTGAGATCAACTGACAGAGAATTTTACCTTGACGATAGGACTCACTATACAACATAGAAACAATCCTTGAGGTACATAGTACAACCAGCTCTTAGAATGACTATGGAAGTTAAAGATCTGTCTAACTTTCAGTATATTCATCTCCATCTGTGACAAATGTGATTTTGTTTCTCTTTCATTCTCATTTATTTAGCACAGACTCCAGTCTGCTCAAAGAAGAGCACAATAAGGTGTGCCTAAATGTTTTAAGCTAGCAGTTTTGTCTGTGTCTCTAAAGGGGAAGAATATTTTGCAATTGTTCAAAATGCACATTCTGAGATATTAACCAAAGCAAATTTATTGGAAAAAGTGTTACAAAGTCATACTTCAGTTAAATTAAGTCCTAGTTCAAGGACAAAACAGAAAAATAAAGTGAGGCAACCATATTTGAAACATGAACAAGAATGAACATTTTTGTGGCAAGTCTTAGATTTAGAAATACTACTATGAAGCTCAAAAACCCCCAGAATACTAAAGAACTGCATAGAATTGTGATATTGCTGACACTTTCTTACTTAATCCAGAAAAAAAATATTTTTGGTTACACACTAAGTTGGCTAAGACTTGTGCCTGAATTTCTCAAATTGCTCTGATAAACCCATCTATTTCCCACAGGTCTTACAGTAGCTGCACCACAGATAAGCAATATATTAATATCACAGTAGTGCCACTAGTGCTACACTATACTGGAGAATACTACACAAACACCCATGCTCTAATGCCATGGCAATACCACTCTCATCTATTATCCTGCCTTGATATACACAGGCCAAACAGTCCTTCTCTGCTTCTAACCCCTGCAAACAATGTCTATGCTGCTAAAATACCACAGTCCAGGGAAGAAGATGCCTAATCGTTTACTCTGCCACACCATCAGCCCTCTCTCCCATCCCTGCCTTGGGCTGTTCACTTTCCAAAAGCACGATGGACAAGACTACAAACGTCTAGTCCTGTTCGGCAAACTGGTCTCCTTAAATGTGTCCATATTTACCCTATTTTGTTTCATTTCTGGTTCTGGTACTCTCTTTAGGGCACTCTAAAATACAGATTCCACCAAATCCTCTTACAGCACTTTTCCATGACACAGAAAGATAAAATTGCCCAAATCTCAGCTCAAAACAGAATTGGGGCCTAGCTACAGTGCACCACCAGTCTGGCTAAGCAGGAAATCCTACTCAATCTAGTAATTAAACTTACTTAAGAGGACTGTAGTACTAGTAATGTTTTTCCTAAATCTGAAGCTGTTTCAAGCAGGAGTTTTCAGCTGAGAAATGATGCTGAGATGTTCAGCAGTATGATTTTAGTACAATGCCTTTGATGACAACTTCTACCTACTGGCTTTGTTGAATGATACTTTTCTGAGAGGATTTCACTTTTGTATAATATTTTGAGAGATAATTCACTTGAAAGTCTTTTCTGCCTGTATAATATACTTCTTCGTTCAGTCAGTTGTTCTGAATCATCAGCTTCCTCAATAGCTTGATGCATCTGCTGAACAGAAGTGGAGGTTCAGTTTCATACCATCGCTAACTCATAAAGCACAAGTGTTGAAGGACCATTGACCCTTTTGCCACAGATCTCTGTGGCCAGCAATATTTGTCTCATCTGTCGTTCTCATGGCAGCTCAACTATTAATAAGAATCCATTTGGGTAGTTTAAGAGTTGTTTTTCTCTCCTCTTTCAAAGGAGACCCTACACTAAAAGGTAGCTGCTTCAGAGTCAAAGAAGCATTTATCTTCTCATCTTTTTATTCTTCATATTTCTAGAGCTCTATAAAAAACCACACAGCATCCTGGGCTTGTAATGTCACTGAGAATCCCACTCTCTTAGAAATGCTGTCGCATTAGTTCTCAGGACTTCCTCACTATCCTGAAGCTTTTACCTACAGACCTCACACTAACTGATGTTTTCAGGGAGACTAATAGAGCAAATTAATTAGATATTAGCTTAGATAAAATTACGTTTTTCTCTTCACTACCCCAAGAAAAAAGTAGTGATGCAAGTAAATTTTCACAAAAACAGTTTCCATCTATTAGAAAAGTTTTTTTCTTATTTATTTTGTTTACTTTACTTTGTTTACTTTAAAATAGTTCATTTAGTCAACAGTCTTCTCATTTTAAGCCAGCACAGTTTTATGCAAAATATATTTAATATTTTAATCCAGTTAGCATGAAAAATTAGTTTGTGTTGAAAGCACGAGAAGACAAACTGGGACTTGTGGTTTACTTCTTAAATTATTCTAAGTATTTCTTCATGACCCATGGTTTTTGCTGCAGACATACCAGCCCTGGCTCAGCGTCGGTTAACAGTGGAAATTAGGGAAATGCACACTGCACTGACAACACTTCTGGCTCTGCATGAGACAATTCAGGCTTGAAAGCATATGACTGCATTTATGCACTGTTAACTGCCTGAGTCTGCATTAATTTGGGCTTTTTAAAACTGTGCTACAATCTATGGTGGATATGACCTTAAACATGTAAATACCTTTCTGGTTTTTTACGTGTAACTTTCAGTTGTCCTGTTATTCCTGGTTAGAACACTGAGTATCGGAATTTCCTTTTTTTAAATTATTTGCCAGATCTATACCAGTCTGAACTGCTGAACTGTTCAGAATCAAGTCCCAGCAGGTTTAAAAAAAAGAACACTTTTGTGAATTGCCCAATTTTATAAATTAATCAGTGAGCACTTGCATGTTCAATACAATAAAGCAACTAGAGTGGGCTACTCAAGAATCAGACTATTAGATTTAAGTCCTCAGGCCGTGTGAAGAATGAATTTCTTCCACTTGGAGCCAGGACTAGAAATGTTAGCATTTGTATTGAGTACCTGCCTGTTGAAATTGGCTGATCTGTCATAAACAAAGATCTTTTCCATAAGATGGTTCACTGTGGATAGAACCCCATAACACACAGACAAGTGTCCAACATGCACTGCAGCTGAACGCCTCTGTTTGCATGTCCAGTTGTTTCCACTTCCTTGGCATCTACCTTGACAGTCTTAAACCCTTGCACACATCACATCAGTTAGGGATCCCACTATGTTAATGTTTTAGGGCAGCTGGCATATTCTCTTGGTCTGTTCCCAGGACACCAGGTTCTCCATGCTGCATAGCACCTAATGAAGCTGGAACCTGTGATGTGTGTGAGTGACAGAATTGCATAACCTGATAGACAGAATCTCACAATCAACATACTTTATCATACAGATGATAATCTCTGTTTAGCCTAGTTTGTTCCTCTTTACAGATAGGCAATGGTGAGGCCATCCTTCCATGTAAGTTAGATGATTCCTGGCTCCAAAAGGGAAGAAGACTGTGTTTGTGCCAGAGTTTGGGTTTTTTTTTGGTTGGTGTTGGCTTCTCTGTCCATCAGGATTTATACGTGAACACAGTGAGGATTCTTGCCTCCTTCGACATAGAGAATTTAATTCTCCTAATCCCAACAAAGCCCAAGCTCCATCTCTTCCCGCTAGTGCTCTAACCCGTGCATCATACACAAAAAGACAGATACCAAGTACCCTTTTCCATATAGCACCAGGCCTTGGATGAAGTGAACTCAGCAAATTGCCCCCAAGTTGGCAGCATTTGGATCATCATCAGACCCAGAAAAATCAGTCGCATTGTGTTGTGTTGTATTTCAAGAAAGATCTCCCTTTATGGCAGATTCACGGTGTCTCTTGTAGATTAATTTTGGTATGAAGAAGTGAAAATTATTCAACACTTCAACATAGTGGGCTTTATTTTCTGCAAGCACCATTTACAATACCGTCATTACTGTTAATGGACTTTTTTACTCTTATGCAAGAAAACAGTAACACATTCTGAGCTGTTACATGGGTGTTTTTTTTTTTTCTTTTTTTCTTCTATTTTCTTCCTTTTTTTTTTTTTTTTTTTTTGCTGAGTCACATCTTTGTTACTAAAAAACAGATGTTTTTTTCTACTTCTGTACTTGAAACATTGCTGCACTCATGACACACAATGAATGTTTCCAAAGGACTGAACTTAAATTTAACTACACAGATTCCATTTTGTTCAATGGGAAGTGTGCAGCTTAATCCTATGCAACTCTTTTAGCATTAAGAACATGTTTTTCACCCAGTTAGCATTTCAGTGAAGTAGATTTTGGAACAACTTTGTGACAATCTCTGCAAATCCTAGCAACCAATTCTTAGTTAAGCAGATGCTTTCTAAATAGGTTCTTTAAATCTTTTATGCACTTCTTCTATGGGTTTTCATATTTTTAAAATTGGGAAATACTGGCATGCATTTCTCACCTGCTTAGCATTCATTTCTGCTTCATAATCCCTCTACAAACAACAGGTTTATTGATTATAAAACCTCCTGCAAGGCATTCTTACCAGTGTGTGTCTTTTTTATGAAAACGTGAAAAAAGCCCCAAACCCCTGAAAAATGGTGACTTGGAAATGAGCCACCTTTATTTTAAGGATTTTTTTGCAGTCAACATGTTGCCCCAGCAACCTAGGTCCTTGCTGTCTGGCAGAAGACAGATTTCTTTGGTTCCATCATGATGCAAAGCTGAAAGAAGGAAGAGAGAGACAAGCAATGAAAATTCACCATTTCATTATTCAAATATGTGAATTACCCTGAGCTGTGGCCAAGCCATGGGTCTTATCCACAGTGTCCTTCAACACTTATTCAAACCCTTCAGTGCTGCAATACTTCATTTCCATTAATTAAATAATTACACCAAACTCTGTATAAAGATAGCATTCAACTGAATTCAGGCATTCCAAAATAGTTATTCAGTAAAGCTGAAGCTCATATTATTATGCAATGAATTGACAAAGATTTTGTTTATTTCCCTTACCAGATTTTTTTTAAAGTCACCAAAAATTCTGACATTTCATATACGTGAATAAAACAGAAGTTATTGTACCATCTTAGCTCTTAATATCATGAGCATGTCATTACAACCTAGTACGGTTAATTCATCTTAAAGATTAATTTCTATGAAGTTGATTAAAGGACGATTGTTGTTTCTTACATAACATGAAGTACAGTGTAAAGCAGATCATTAGGTGACCAGTTGCAAAGAAAGGGGAGAAAGGCATCTAAAAATGCATGTAGAAGGATGCCACAGAAGCCAAATGTGCCTTGCAATAGAGTAAGTGATGACATTGAAGGGAGTGGTCTACATGATGTGCAGGATACAGTATTGTGGCTTTGAGATCTGTTCTTTAGTCTCTAACTCTCCTCCGTCTCTATTTACAATACAGATATTGGGCAGCCAAAACATGATTGTGTAGCAGGAAAATCAGAGATGGAAGGTGACAGACAGTAGAGGTGACAGTGGCAAAGCATACAAAATATAAACAGGACAGCTTGCATACTAACCCACAGCTATCAGACACCACACTGTGAGGATGAAGGAAGAACAGATGTTCAGCTAAAGAAGAAAGTTCTTTCACCCATTACACCATTTCATTTTATCCCTAACAACCACATGCTGCCACTAAATATGTCTATGAGTGAATGGAGCTTTTGACAAAAGTGGAGGACCATAAAACCTAAAATAAAATCATGCATTACATTCATAGGCAGGTAAATTGAGGAATGACTAGGGAAATCAGAAGTAAAACACGCTGTGACACCAGCTGTGATATCAGATGTGAACACCATTCTCTGATGTTCAAAGTGTTACAACTCTAACCATAATCTGTAATCCAAACAATTATCTACTGTTTTATCTGAAATATGCCAAGATTTTTGACAGAAATGTATTCTTCTCCCAGAGAAGTTTTCTCTTTCATCCCTGTCAGATCATAATAAGCAACATTTGGAGGACCATAGAGCAAAAAGCATGGGCAAGACAAAGAAGAAGAAGATATTAATGATGATAGGAGAGACAAAAGAGGGACAGATTTCCCCCTATCAGGCAGATCATGTGGCATTTGAAAATTCTTATCATGAAGAGAAAGCTGTAGGCTTGGGCATGTGTCTTGTGTATTATTGTGAAAAAAATAAAGGAACAGCAGAACAGAGATGACACAAGATTGGTGATACCTATCAGTAACAAAGGAGAAGTTACTGAATGGGATGAAAAGTTGAATCATGTCAGGAACAAATCAACAAAGCTATGAGGAAATCAGTCATTTCAGAGAGAATTGAGAAATGAAGTACCATTAAATGTGTGGTAAAAACACACTCTTTCTCAGACACCTTTTTCTTTTTTTTTTCTTTGTTGTTGTTTTTTGTTGTTTAAGGGTTTGTTTGTTTGTTTGTTTGTTTTAGCATAGTTGTTGTATATATATATGTAGAAGATGGAGTCACAACTGATCTAAGGTATGGTATGGTCTATGTAATTGCCTTTTCAGGACCGTTTTATTCAATCACTCCATATTCTTTGGCCTGTAATTGTTTCCAGAATCCCATATATTTAAGATTTTTTTTATAATTAAACCTATTAAATTCTTTCTGATTGCACAAGTTGCCTCTTCCAGCAAAAGACTAAAATCACGTACTTTTGTATACAAATAGAATGCAGTCAAAGAGAACTAAATAAGCAACAAATATGGTGGGTGAAAAGTTTCAAAATTGATGGATGATTTTCATCCTTTCCCTCTTGGACAGCCCCATTATGCCACTGGATGATTTGACAACCTAAAGTAAGGAAACAAAAATGGAAACACAACAATGAAAATGGAATAGAAAAGTGAAAAAATTATACCACATACCACTATTTTCATTTTCTCTTCTATATGTTTCTTGTTTTCAGCTGTTTTTTGTGTTCTAGACAGTTTTTGAGATCCTTTAGAAATATATTTTATGAATGCAGAATGTTTATACTTTACACCTGCTACTGCAGTCACCACAAAATCTAGATCTTTTCAAACTAAAACTGTCTTGCTTGGTTTTGGTCTGTCTCCAATTTTAGTTATATATACAAACATGGAGATGATACTGCATTATTCTCCTCCAATTCATTTATATGTTATAAATAAGAGATCTTAACTTCTAAAATAAACTAGTTGTTGTGCCACATTACCATTAACAATTTCTTTCTTCTTCCTCCGTTTTTATATGCCCTTTCATCTGTTAGTTATTAATCCTTGTATGAAGCCTCTAAAGCCAAGACCTTCAACTTTTTTTCCATCTTGAAATATCTTCACAATACTTGATTTGGGCACTGTGGAATGTGGGATGAATGACTAAATAAACCAAGTGTCTGATGTTCTCATCATCCTATAGTACTATTTCATTTTCATGGAGCAGAATTAGAATGCCTCCAAACCAAGTATTCCCAAAGGTTAAAGAAACTTCAAGGCTCTCAGAAAAAAGTAGGTGTATCTATGTACTCAGTGCATTTCATTCTATTATATATTGGTGGGTTTTTATTAATAGAGCATGCATATATATATTGAGATGCAGATATTAAAATTATATATATATTTATATATAAGTAAAAACACATCTTTATCAACTATTATAGCTGAGATCAGAGCTTTAGATACTTAGCTAGAGGCATGTAAACACAGCCAAAGCTCCATTTTGCTCTTCTAATCAATTCAATGCTTGAACTTTCCAACCTTAAGTTAATAAGACTTTAAAACGTGAACTTTGAAATTTATTTTTAAAATCAGTGAAAATAAACAGAAACTGTAGAGCTCAGGCAGCTTTAAGGGAGTATTCATTTTAGGAGCTACTTCAGAAAAGGTATGTGAGTTTAAAATATTCCTGTGCTACACATTTAGTATTTTGTCAGGTTTTTAAATCTTGCTTAGGTTTTCATCTTTGCTTAGTAACTTTTGTGAGAGCTGTATTTTAAATTATTACTTTAAATTGATATATAAATACAAAATACAACCTTCAGCTTGGTCTGTAAATTTGCTTCATAGAACTGGCCTGAAAGAGACTGTGCTGAGACCCATAGCTTCTCTACTCATCCATCTATCTTGCCTGAAAGGTGCTTTAGTACAGTTAATATACTTGAGTGTTCAAAAAGCTTCTCCTGAAGTTCCTTTCTTAATCGAGCTTCTCAAAAAAAAAAAAGAAAAATACTCTTAGAAACAGTTTTATGTGATTCTCGAACAAATTGTTAAAAAATAAGAAAAGATACAGATACATAGAAATTGTCAGTTTTCATGAAGAAAACAGATTACCAATATATGCTCCAAAAATGTTTATTAGGTATTTAGTTTCAGCATATTCATAGATGTTCTAACAGAGAGCATGAAGAGGCAACAATTTTTGCACACAATTACTTCCAGTAGCTAGAACAATTCAGTCCAGAGATACAAATGATCTCATATTAGAGACAAGTAAAATGGCAGATTAAATTCAACACTGAAATCACCTGGAAAAAGTGACTATAAAGAAAATAATTTTGCTCTAAACTAGTCATTAATGTCTGAGAAGAATGTTAGAGTCATTGCAGAAAGCTTTCCACATACATCAGCTCATCATCCAGAACTGGGCAAATATAACAGAGAAGTACCACACCAGAAACCGAGAGCAAGCAGAAGTCACCATTATTGCCCCATATGGTGTACTCAGCTCCTACACACCACCTGAGGTTCTGTTTGCTTCACCATGGAACAGATGCTCAAAAAAGCAAGAGGATGATCAGAGGCACTGAACAGCATACAGCTTAGAGGCCTGGTAGATTATGATTCCCCAGGATAAAGAACAGATGACTGGAAAATAAATTATTGTTCTATGTAGTGGTGTAAATAATTAGTCAATTAGAAGAGAGAAAGGGAGAACTGTTTCTCACAGTTTAAAGGTAAATAAAAAAAAGAGGAGGAGGGGATAGGGATTATCTATCAACATTGAACACATTATGGAGCAATTTGGATGATTAATAGTTTGTGGGACTCCTTATCACATGATATTTTCGAGTCTAAAAGTGGGAGTTTACAAAAGAGTTTGATAATTCATGGAGGGCAGATCCATCAAAGACTAGTACACAGTAGTCTGGATGTAACTCAGGATCAGGAAGTCCCTAAAAAATTGATTTCTGTAAGGTAACATTGAATTGACTTTATAGATATGTTGTTTCCCATATTCTTTCCCTTTTCCCCCAGAAATGATAAGAAAAACCATCTGGGACAAAACAAAGGTGGATCTTTTGTCCCATCCAGTGCATCCCTCTTGTTTCAGCTTGCAATTTAGGTATCCTCTTTTCTTCTCTAATTCTCCTTTATTCTCCTCTCTTCTCCTCTCTCCTCCTCTCCTCTCTTCTTCTTGAGATTACATTTTAAGTGGCAGAGGTTATGGTTAAAAAAAGACAGTGATGACTTACACTTGTGAGTGTAATAGTTCTTAAATTCTACTAGTTTCTCTTTAAATTCTGCAACTTCAGCTAGTGCATAAGCATGTCATTTGTATTCAGATCCTTCACATTGTTTTATACCCAGTTGTATTTCCTAGAGAATCTTAGGTACTCTTCATCTTCAATTTTATTTATGTTAAAACTGAGGGTCTGCCTTGCATATCTGAAGAAATACAATGCAATTGTTATGTGGTTATGTGGGACTTAATTTTCCTTTCTTTTTCAGTTTTCTTCCTAAGTTATGATTTAAGTTATGGCAACGAAACTACTAAAATCTTGCTCACTACTATTTTCTGCGCTTCCTGCTAAACACACAAAGTTTCACTGGATAATGTTGTTTCTTATCCAAAAGAATTGTATAGAGCTATTGTTCTCTTTAAAACAGTCTTCCTCCCAGGGACAGATGCATTTCAAAAATGAGTGGAGTGATCCATTGAGACAATTATTGCTGATATACAAACTCAGCAGAAATAGGAGATCTCTGATTAGCACGTAACTAAAGCTTGGGTGTGTGTATTACTGTTGTGGATGTAGAAGTGATAGTGGGCTGTATCAAGAATGGATTTCCTGTAAAAACAAAGGAGTATTAATGTCAAGGGCCTGGAAGGACATCATTGTGTAATGTTTCATTCACCTATCTAAAGGAAGATGATTTCAAACCGATACAGGTTGAAGGAAGGGCAGATGGCAAGATTAGGAAAGTCTACTGTCCAAGAAGAGAAATCAATAATACAAATTGTTTGGTCCAGCAGAACAAAAGTTGGAAAGCGATATAATTACTGCATTGATGAATAAACATCCGTGAGAGAGAAAGGTTATTTACATTAAAAGGTAATACTGACAGTAGAAAAAAATGAGTATGAATCACCCAGGATTAAATACATAATCAGAACTAAAAGAAGGTTTCTATCAGAACAATAAGGTTCTAGAAGACTCTAGACTTTAGACTCTAGACTCTCAGACTCTAGACTCTTTAGACTCTAGACTCTCAGACTTTAACTGCAATTATATGGAAAGGGGAAACAACTAGTTTCATTCTTGAGTTTAATCAGTTTGTAAAAAATATTATCTAATTTTTTAGTGTGCAATAACAGGGAATTTGGTCCCATGAGGTGTATGATTCTTTTCTGTCCTGCAATAGTCAAACTGTATACCCTCAGTGAAATTTATGTGATAAATCTCTCTGCTAGTGGTCTTCATGCATCAAATAGGGGAAATGTAGCTTTGCACAGTACTACAATAAAAATGGCATCAAAATATAAATTTAAAATTATGGAAGAATGGAAAAGAACTAAATGCACAGAAGTGTTAAAAAAAAAAAAAAAGGTGTAGGGCCAATGAAAATACAGGACAATAATACAAACAAAATTTGGTTGTATGAAATAATTTGCACAGGATGAGTTCAAGAAACAGGAATCAATGACCAAGATTCAGCTTATCTCAAGCTGAGCTTAGTAAATATTCCACAAAATCAGATATGTTTTTTTACGTCACTATAATAAAGCATAGTACTTGCAGAATCCTACTTTCAAATAAGTTTCAAAGAAACAGAATGATCTCTCAATTTCGACTTCTCCAGCCTAGCTTTTTTTCTGAAAACATCTGTCAGGCAACACCAACTGAGAATGAATGAGTTGACTATGTTTGCTATCGTTTTCCCAATAAATAAATCACATATTCCGTTCAATTATGTATGCTTTCCACAGAGAATTGATGTGACATGCAAATGTCCACTATGTTTATTCTCTGCCTTCAGTCTTCCATCAGTCTTGCCCTCAATTTACAGACAACTAGATTGTTGGCTTTTTTTATGATGAACTGAAGCAATCAGAATGTTTTCTGCAACAGGCGGATATGAAGAGCTGGAGACTCTACAAAAGGTTGAACTGAACCTCTTCTTTTTTCACTTGCAAAAGTGAACACTCCACTTAGTACAGTGTATCTATGTTTTATATTTTATAATAAATTTATCTTGTTTTATTCCATCCAACCCAAAGGAGGATAACTCCCAACAAGTTGCTGTAAGTCTATCACACTAGGTTTTTTAAATAGCTTTTAAAATTGCTGCCACCTTTTTCATGAAGAATTTCTATTTTCAACATATTCTGCACTTCCTCCTACTTACAATATAACTTAACTTGCAATATCATATCAATCAAAATGTCTGCCACTTACACAAGGCAGAGTCAGAGAAATCAAGTGTAATTTATGATTATAAAATCAGAAAGAAAGGATCATGGAAAAGACGGAGAAGTAGGAGCAAATAAGTGCATGGAAAGATGAAAGATCACCTCTGCGACAGATGGGGAGGAAAGCAGAAACCCAGCTAAGAAGTGAGAGATGTGGATTTTGGCCCTGCTGTAAGGGAGACAACTGATGCTTTCTGATGCCAAGGTGCATCACTCCTTCCTTTCCTTTTTTTGTAAAGAGCTATCTCATGCTTCTCTCTAAACACATGAATCATGTCTTACATGGTACTGAGAAAGTACTTTGCAGTTGCATCCTAAAATAATGGCTAAGTGTGCTATATTCATACTCTACTACACAAATTAGTATTGAGAAACATGAAAATAACAATTCTCATCAATCAGATAATACCAGGCATGAAGACTGGGAGTTTTTATATCTCTCTAGTACCTGGATCTCTTCCCCTTAACTCAGATACTTTAAAAAGGTACCTCTTCACCTTGGGTTTCCTTTGTAACTCAGGGAATGAGATAGACACTTTGTGCTTGGGCCAACTTAAAATGAAAGCAGAGGAGATAGACACTTTGTGCTTGGGCCAACTTAAAATGAAAGCAGGTCACTCTGTGCCCTGGATTCAGCTCATCCAAAGCTTGAGAAACCAGTGTAGAACTGACAAGCCTTCCAAATATTAGTAAAATGTAGTCTCTCTCTAAAAACAACATGAGAAATAAAAGAATTTATAAACATGAATTACAAATTCATATTCATATACAGATATAAATAAACAGAAATTGACTTATTTCCATTAGTAGAAGTTGTTGATTAACTAAAATATGTATGGACCACTTTAAGTCTCCATGTTTAATATTGATGTTTTATGAGAAAAATGTTGGACTAGAAGCATATTCCAGCACAGCCTTCACTTTAAAAGGCCAGCTGCTGAGCCATGTACTATAGAGCTGATCATCACCATTCATGTACTATGCTCTTGAGCTGTAAGACTGTAGGCAGCCAAAATCCCAGCGACGTGATTAAAAAAATTAAAAGAAAGATCTTAACATTTCAAGATTTTGTGATTTTATAAGTGTTTACAATGTTTTACAATGCAAGCAAGACAAAAAAGCGTGGCAAAATCATTTCTACATGGAAAGCAGTGAGAAATTACATAGATCTTTCTGTCCCTTGTTTAAATTTTAAAAAACACTTAGGCCTTCTGGCCCATGAAAACCCAGTATTTGCAGAGGTTGATGGATTTTGTGCTTCTTGACACTTTAATAAAATATTATGCAGTATAAATGGCTTATTATGTATATTATTTATTGATTTAGGTACATTTTCTTCCCTTGAACCCTTACTAAACAGAGCTGTTGTTTTCTGAATTGATTTTGCTGTCTCAGCCACATTGAGGGATAGACGCTTTTTTGGCTTCCGTCTGAATGAACAATTTCCTAGTTAGACACACTAGATTTGGAGTTGGGTCAATAAAAGCTTTACTGTGTCCTTTCTCTTTCCTCACACAGCTCACAAAAGAGAACTAAATTCCATTCATCCTTTCACTGGCCACTGTGGAATCTTTAGCAATGCAGTTCTGGCTAGGATGGGGAAACATGGCAAGAAATTGGAAGAAACACAAATAAGAATTCTTTATTTCCCATACTTACTGCCCTGAAGATCTGTTGCCACTGGGGATGCATGTGAATTTCCTGCACTTCAACTATTTGTCTTTGCCATTGAATTGCTTTGGAAGTATAACACGCTAAATATCAAAAGACGATTTAGCTTAATCCTGCTGAATCTGATGTGGTTAACTGCAAGTTATTTGCAAAAAGACCGTTTTGAGTGTCTCTTGGCAATATGAGTATAAAGGAGCATTGAACAAGTTTCATGTGAAAAGTACCTCTTAACTTTTGAATAACATAAATTTAACCATGGTTTAATAAAATATTTTCACTCTAATTTTTGTAGACAGATGGGTATTTCTTTTCCAAGATTCTGGAGTACTACATAGTTTTTTACACATTAAAATTTGCTATTGTTTTTTCCTTGTTTTTAATATAATATAGTGCTCTTATAAATAGGTCATTCACAATAAAAACAATTAACATGGGAAGTTATCATCAATTTTAATTTCAAGCATCTCCAAATTAATTTCTGGTGTCTCTATTTCAGGCTTCCCAACTAGCTTGTGTGTATATATATATACATACATATATATATATGCCAGCTATATCCTCCCATTTTTTAAGACTTTTTCCTTCTTTCCTTCATTTCTATGTTGATAGCCTATGCACAAAAACAGGACATATAAAAAAAAATTCCACGGAAGTAGTTTTCCTATAAGTCTAAGCATAGTAATAATTTCATCATAAGGCTTCACATGTACATGCGTGAGACATGCAGATGCTTAAGAGCACACATTTAAATCCTTTTAGGCATAAACCCAGGACTTACCTAAGGGCAGACTGTTGTGTTCATATGTGACACAGTAAAGTAGTCCAGTCATACCACTGGTAAGAAAAAGCATGACTAAAACTCAGCAACCTTTCCCAAGTGCTGACAGTATATCAGGAAAGTAAGGTTCTCTGTGCACAGTTATACTCAAAAACAGTGTGCCTCAAAGTACACTTGATCTGTTCTGACCTACCTATCCTTAATGATCAACTAAGTATTTACAGCAGGGTTGAGTAGAGACAGTCTACTCAAGCTCTGTGTCCACAGGAAGACCTAGAAATTATTTAATTCTGCAGAGAGAAGTAGCGCAAATATGAAGTACTGTAAAATAGTCAAAGAATATCACTTTTAAAATGAACATATAGAAAGCCAGGTCATGTGTCATTTGTAGAACTAAAAAGCAACAATAAATGGAACTACAGAATCATTTGTAAACTATGTCCATTTAAACATAAATTACATGCTTTGAAATTTGCTAAAGGATTCCGTAAGTGAATATGCAGACAGTTCATTCACTGAAAAACTTTATCCATTTGCAATATTCTAACTTACATCTCTAATCCCCTGATTAAGGATGCAAACAACAGGGGTCATTTTAAAGCTGATGTTTTGAACATTTCTTTTCATCACCTTCGATATGAACTCTCTTTCAGTAGGATTTTCAACCCATTAGATAGATCAACAAATGATATCTGCCTCACAGCAGTTCTGACGAGTTAAGACTATTTAATATGTAACTTATTAAACTAGGTTTAGAGTCTCAGTTTTTATTTGTCTTCTTTTTCACATTTTTATGACAAAATGAACACTTTGAATAAGAATAGGGCTTTGAGATGCTACTGGTAGGTTACGTTCTGCTCCAGAGCTTAAATTATTAGCTTACTAAGAATTTTTACAACACTGTCACTTGACTGTAATTAGGAGAGAAAGAATAATCTTGAATTTGAAAGGAGGAGTTAGAAGGATGGAGGAATAGAAAACAGAGTTTAGGGGTTTACAGTGAATTTTTAATTTGTTTTTTATGCCATCCTGCTTAGTAACTTTGCCTTCCATTCACACATTTTCAATTTTTTGTGAGAAACTGAGAAAAATATTACCTTCCCTGTTTTGTTTTGGTTTAGTTTGGTTTGGTTTGGTTTTTGGGGGGTAGGAGGGGGCAAGGAAGAAAGTAAATATTTCAATTCTTACAAAAGAAAATTGCTGGAAAGTGGAGGTTTAAGGCACTCTAGAATGTGATAACACATATTGGTTATGATCTGGATTCTAACTCCATTGCTTTTAAATTTTATACCTATCATACAAGAAACCAGTACATGCGGGTTACTGGAAGAACAAGGGTTCCAAGGGTTTTCTCATCACAAGAAAGGAGTAAATAGGAAGGGCAGCAGGACCTGCAGGACCAGTGAATTTTGTATACATATAATATTGATTTTCTATGGCTTGGGATGCAGCTTTTTCAAAGGTAGAGAGGATAAAAATCTTGCTGATGGGACAAAGCAAAGGAATGTCTGTGAAGTTCTCAAAGAGGTTCTCCAGCCAAACATCTTATTAAAGATTTATTAGAGATGTGAATGACCTGGAAGTATTTATTTTTCTATTAATAATACAAAGGGAGGGGAAGAGAAAATTGACAAAACAGACAATATTGACAAAATCAAGTAGAAATACTTTAGAAAAGTACTAAGCAGTTCTAGAAAGAGGTTCGTTAAATATTTGTTCCAAACAGCAAGGGTCAGATTTGTAGATAAAGCTCTTACTAATAATATTAGAGCTATATATAGTACCAAGATTAATATTCTGTTGCTATTCCGTATGTTGACTGAAGAACATATTCCAACAAAAATGATGTGATTTAAATATTTTTTACACAACCGAACCATGAAAAACAATGATTTCTTAAAATGCATGACTAGGATATAGTAGGAATCTAATACAGCTGGAAAAATTGTCCTGAAATAAGCAATTATGAGAAGATTAGGTTATGGTTATGGTATAAGTTATGGTCCAAATATAAATGAAATCAAATCTACTAGTAAGATTTTCTATTTTAATAACAAAATGAAGGGAATTAGTGAAAGCTGGGTATATTTGTAGAGTTTAAAAACCTGTCTGAAAAATAAGCTTGGAATCACTTCAAATCACAGATGCAAAACCAATACATGTTGTACAAGTAAAAGAAAAATGATCGAGAGGAAAAGACCCAAGACCTAGCTAACTAGCTCACTGCCTCATGCTGAGAATCAGGTAGTAGTCAATTAAGGGGTGAATAAACTCTTCTGTGTGATGTTTCACTGCAGCTGTTGAGATGTGGGTAAATGCTGTATTGGTCAGATTAGAAATCCATTTACCCGTTTCTGGCCTTGATCACATCACTGCAAAACAGGATTTTCAGTGGCAAGCTTGGAGTCTATAAGGAGCTGCAAGAACAGACTGCTAATCAGAAAGCTATGTCTTGAAGGTCAGAATATGCAGGAGAAAAGTGAGACTTGCCAACACTCAAGCTGAGCTGGACCTAACAAAGGAAATTAAAGCAAACAGTAAAAGATTTTTAGCCACAAAAAGAAAAGGAGAACAAAGAAACAGGAAGTGGTGTGTTAATTCAGCAAGTATAGGAGCAAATATTAATTTTAATACAGCCAAAAAAAGCCCTTTAACTCAGTTTTCAGTAACTATAATGATGTAGTACATGGAGGTGAAGTCAAGGGACTAATGTGAATAAGAGTATGAAAATGGAAATTCCCATAACTGAGGAGGAAACAACATTGGAAGAGCTTACTGCACTGAGGTCTGTGCCCGGTACCAAATTCTGGATCATGTAATTACAAATCCAGAAGGAAGGCTTTCATGCATTTACCAAGTCAGATCTATGTGTTAAATAATAGTACTTTCAGCAGATTTTCAAGATAGACATTTCAGTACCTGAAGTGTAAAGATATGAGCTCAAGAACTCAGGAACTGAAAAATATTCAGCACAAGATACTGAAAAGTAGAAGCCAATGGAAACGAGAAAGAATACATGATATGGCATCTTACCTAAAGAAGTGAAAAAAAGGCAGACCACAAATACTATTAGAACCTGTCACAACCCAACCAAACTCTAATCCTGCAGGAATCATCAGTCAGAAGACTCTAGTTCGGTTAGAGATGGTTTGGTAATGTATGGAATACAGAAAACAAAATAGTCTAGAGTATGCACAGTTGTCCAGTTGGCACAAGTCTGAAGCTCTTAAGCAAAGACCTTTACTCCTGTGAATTTCCAGTCATGCTTGGAAAAATCACTGGATTACATGAGATGAGAAGGCACATCTTAACTAAGTGCAATGCACTGAACCACCAGAATAGCACTGGTTCAGCAGAGTTCAGGTGGATTAATAGTGTTTGTCTGATGTTAATATTGCTCTTCTGTTGTCAGAGAAAAAGACGGATGATGATACTAAAACTCACTGTTGAGCCACAATAATTGCAGAACATCTGTAGAGATGCAACTGTCAGCACACTCGCATATTCCTGTATGTCTATCTCAAATGCAAAATATGCAATTTTGCATAAGGAGAAGATATCTAACTTTAGGAGTAAATCAAGTTGCACTGCAACTGAAGTGGGACAGTTCTGCACATATATATTTCTATGCACAGCTGTGAAGTTTTAGACTGTTGTTATTGGCTCATATGACTAAAATATCAGTGAAAATTGGGCAAAGTCATTTAAACTACCTTGTGCTTTCTTTCCTGGAATGCAAGGTGAGGTTTAATCTTAATAAGATCAAAATCCAATCTTTTCTTTCCAGGCTGGCCAAGAAGTTTCACATTCAAGTTCTCATTAGTAGCGTGAATTATTTCAGGTATTACAGTGACAAGAGCCAAAGTCATCTATGTATAGTAACACTTTAGAAGAAAAAGGAACAACTGAAACAATCTGTAGGACTTTCAATCTAAAATTCTTATGCTTTTAGTTAAAGATGATGAAGGTAGACACAGAATTTCACATTTCCAAAGATAATCTTAACCTTTTTAGTCAAAATATTGAAAAAGAATATATATAAAACAAAAAATAAAAACCATCTGTTTGGCTGAGAGAAAGAAAAAGGTTTCCCCAGTGACAAATTTAAAAAGAAGAGGAAATTGCCTCCAAAGCATTAAGATGGAGAAAGCCAACTTCAATCTATCTGAATCTACATAAAATGGTTTAAGCATCACAGAAGAGGAAAAAGGAATATCTCTAAGGACCAGAACACCATAGAAACCATCCAAAAGGAGCAAAAGCAAAAATGAAATAGAATGTAATCCTTATATAAATAACAAGTTTCTATGTTTTCTTTTAAAATACTATATTATTCATATATCTGTTCTGCAGAATATATGCAACTTGTTTTTAAGATGAGCAAATAGATAGGTAGGTAGGTAGGTAGGTAGGTAGGTAGGTAGGTAGGTAGGTAGATAGATAGATAGATAGATAGACAGACAGACAGACAGATAGATAGATAGATAGATAGATAGATAGATACATAGATAGATAGATATCTCTTTAGAGATCTAAAGTGTCTAATCCTAAGCAAGACATTTTTTATAATTGGTGTAGGTAAAAATGCACCTCCAGACAAAAGACTTCATGTGAGTATCTAAGTAGGTCAGATGATCTGCCCTTTGAATGCATTCATTTCTGTCTATAAGGTGAGTCTGGTCTAACTTGCTTAAACATGTGTGTCAAACTTTTAGCAGTCTAAAATTCAAACAGCTGAAATCCATCTGAACAAAATAAACCACTGAATTAAAGGAAGAAATTTCTTATCAAAACCTAAATGTGCTGACAAAACAGATGGAAAAACCAGCCAAAGATCAATTGACTAACCTGGACTAAACGGAAGTCAGAAGCGTTCAAGAAAATAGTAATGGAAATTACATAAAGCAATCATACAACCCCCTCCTTCCTGTCCCATCACGAGACCTGGACTACCTGAAACCAAAAATCATGATCAATAAATTAAATGACTGATTTCTATATTTATTAAATTCCAGATGTGTGACTGCAAAAGTGAAGCTCTCTCCATATGCTGTTATAGCATCTCAAATCAGGGGTTTATATATAAAAGGCGATATGAACAAGACTAAACCAGGTTCATTTATTTCCATTGCTCTGTTCTGAAAGGCTCTCCTGCATGTCTTTCAGACTTTCCCAGACATTCAAATGAACTATCTTTGAACATGCAACATCTACTCTCATTTTCATTCTATAATACACCTCTCTCAAGTTCCAGCAAAGCCCTCATGTTATATCAGATAGTTTGAACTCAAACAAACACCCCTTCCTCTCTTCTCCCCACCCACAGCCCAAAACGGTCATGCTATAGTGCCCTGGGGCAGCCCAAAGGGGCTGCTGTACCAAGCTCTATGTTGTGTGGTCATGTCATAGCTGGTCTGTAGAGATCCAGCCTTGAACAAGGTAGGTACAGACAGTCTGTACAGCTTGGAGCCAGGGATCATTCCCTGTGGTGGATACATTTAGCAGAGTAGAAATAGCTCATGTCTTTCTTATGTAGGAGCAAAGGGAGATAATTAGGACATTAAACAAAATGATCTAAGCAGAATCAATAAGAGTGTCCATTTGGACAGCAGACAAGAGCAAAGATCTTTATAATTCCTGACTTTACTGCACGTTTCTTTCTTTCACAGATCATTAGAGAGCAAGGACTCTGGCTCATTTCATCCACATTTCATATTCTGCTTGTCGACAACTTTATGTTCTTTTTGGAAAGATTTCCACTTCTTATGTTTCATGTCTCTTCATGCTGTGCCCTCCCCACTCCATATCATTGTTTATTCAATTTTTCTAATTTAAGCTGAATGAAAAGTAGGACTTAGAAAAGATCTGATAGTCTGTTACACCGCAGCAATGGAATAGCAAATGCTAAGAAACAAAAATGACTGTGATACTTCTTCAGTTCTTATAAATGGTAACCAATGATGAAACCAGTCATTAAGTGTCTCTTAGTAAAGAAAATTCTTTCTATATACATTTATATATTTAATGAATATTTAGATTCTAGAGATCTGAGTATATGCTTAAAAAACTTGAAGTAATATTAGCTGCTGTACAAAGATACTGAAAAACATAAACCAAAAAGCTACAATCGGAATATCAGTATGCATTTAGGACCAGTTCCCTGGAGGCAACACAATTACAGTGATCCAAAACCGGTATGGAACAACCTTTAGATTCAAGTCCCTTGAAATTTAAAGAGTATAACTTTTTGTGTTATAAGAGATTTGCAAGTAACTGTGCAAACATTAAGTATTGTGTCTTACTACTTTGAACTACCCACATGTTAAATTACTACAGACCTCTGTCTTCTTTTCAGTCAGTGCAGGAGGCTTGTTCTTTCAAAACCATTTGGAAGTGTCTATCAATAAGGCTGAATATTATACATTTCCATTTTGAGCTTTTACTTTCTTTCAAATGTGGACTCTCATGCTAATACTGTCCATTTTTTCCATGCCTTACATTGAAATTGAGATGTTCAGGATGAATGGTAAAGTGGTCAAGCTGAAGAAAAGTAAAAGGATTGTCTTCATTACTCAGCATCTTGATTTTCTCCAGCAATTCAAAAATGGAATCTAAATGAAAGTTCAATACTTTGGGAGCTAGCCTTTGTCATTAAGCCAATTTCTGAGAGGAAGACAAACATTTTAGAAAAAAAAAAAAAAAAGTCACATCATGAATGAAAGACTTGGTCATTTTAATGGCCTTTGTCTTAAAGCTATATGATTATTTTCTCATGATCAATACCCAAACACAGTCGTTTTCCCTCCAACATAACAGCTTTGTTCCTTCTGTCCTTTATCTTCCTCTTTCAAACATGCAACACATGTACAGTAGAAAATGGTTAATATTTAAAGAGAAAAGTCATACAAGCAGTGGCATTAGTTTCATTTTGCATGAACATTGACAGCTTTACTGTAGCCATCAAAGTACACAAACATATATACTTTACATCTACATTGTAATATATATATATAAGACGAGAAAACAATACAGAAAGTATATGGCAAAAAATAAATCTCTCCTTGTTAAATTCAGTAATTATTCATGTGTCTCAAATTTCTTGTCAGTTGTTATAGTCTGCATATCTATGAATGGTTGCACTGCAAAGATCAAGTTATACTTAATTTGAATATATGTGTGCTTAAAAAGTTCCTTTATAATTCAATGTATCATTTTAGATACTGATATTGTAGCTACCAATCCTTTTTTTTTTTTCTGTCATTAAAGTTCTTCTGTAAACATATATGAAATTCACTTAATACTCAGGACAAAATAAAGCTATCACTGATATCAGTAACTATTTTTTTTCTTGATGGATTTAAAGAGCAGAAAAAAATAACTAGAGTTATTGAGGAATTATTTTTAACATTAACTAGAAACATTAAAAAATACAGGGGAAAAAAAGCAGAAGATTTCTTTTTTCTAAAATGTCTTTTTAACTGCATTAATTAAGGTTATGTCTACTGATTGCCAAAATACACTCAGGATGAGATCATAATGGCACATGAAGATGAATTTCCCACTCCTGCTCCTCAACAGAAAACAAACAAACAAACAAAAATCAGTAGATTCATGTATCACTCTTTCATGGACAAAATACAAAAGTATGATTTGGCATAGCATATTGTTTTTGTAATTTCATGGGTTTTTTTTTCAGCTGGAATTAAAAATTTTGTATCTTTAACCATTTGGGCATCAATAAGACCTTAGGACGGAATTCAGCTCACAGACTAACTAATCTAAATTAAGAAGCTTGATTCAAGTACCATGATATGGGTGTTTAATGACAGCTGAGACAGTCCATGTTATCCAAGGCATTCAAATGAAGCAGACTGATATGACACAGGAAATGTCAAAATTCTCAATCAGGATAATCATATCCAGTAGACCTAGTGAGTAAATTCAATGAAGTCTGGCAAGCTGTTTAGCTTGCTGAATTTTGGTTTCCATTTTATTAAAAGATACTGTTGCCTAGTCTCCATTGGATATTTTATTTAATACTCTGTTGTGTAGATTTCCATTTACTATAATGAGAGCTTGGTCATAATAAAATATAGATGTCTCCATTTCCAAGTTGAATTACATCTGTAGAGCAGTATTTAGTTGTCTCAGATAAGCATCCAGAATGAAATTTGTTTGCCTGAATTCAGTCATCAAGAAACATAAAAGTCTATTGTTAATTTTTGTCCTAAGACAACTTAAATAGCATTGAACATTTATGGTTAAGCAGCTGTATTCTGCCTTTAGTTAATTTTAATTTGTTTTCATTATTTTATTTTTTAATCTTTTAAATAATTATATTTTATATTAAAACATCAGTAACAAAATGAGGTATTTTAATTGTGTTATATTCTATCCTACAGCTTTTATTTAACCACACTTGTGATGTAAATTTATAAACTAGGGCATGAGATGTGAAGTCTGGGACTTTTGCCTGGCTTAGATCTCTTCACTCTAAAAATATAAATTGGAGCTCTTCACTCCATGTTCTATTTACAAACAGTGAAGAAACATATGCACTTTATTGCATGATTCATCTGACCGATAGCTGTGTATTTTAGAATGAGATCACTCACTTCTTAAAATATTTTTTGCTGTTGACTAAAGACTTGACATCTTTCCACAAATAAGATGTAGATGTTTACATTTGGCTTCCACAGTCTCCCCTGGGCTTGCAAGTCATTACAAAAGCTACTAGTGACTTCTGCAGTTATCCATCCTCTAGGAAGAGGAGAAATGTCTTTAATACATGGACAAGAATAAGCAGAAGGAAATGTTCATTTGACACATAGAAAATCAGAAAGACTATAAATAGTAAAAGAAGGAAAGGGAAAGGGAAAGGGAAAGGGAAAGGGAAAGGGAAAGGGAAAGGGAAAGGGAAAGGGAAAGGGAAAGGGAAAGGGAAAAGGAAAAGGAAAGGAGGAGAAAGGCGAGGCGAGGCGAGGCGAGGCGAGGCGAGGCGAGGCGAGGCGAGGCGAGGAGAGGAGAGGAGAGGAGAGGAGAGGAGAGGAGAGGAGAGGAGAGGAGAGGAGAGGAGAGGAGAGGAAAAAGGGAGAGGAAAAAGGGAGAGGAGAGGGAGAAGGAGAAGGAGAAAAAGGAAAAAAGGAAAGGAAAGGAAAGGAAAGGAAAGGAAAGGAAAGGAAAGGAAAGGAAAGGAAAGGAAAGGAAAGGAAAGGAAAGGAAAGGAAAGGAAAGGAAAGGAAAGGAAAGGAAAGGAAAGGAAAGGAAAGGAAAGGAAGGGAAAGGAAGGGAAGGGAAGGGAAAGGAAGGGAAAGGAAAGGAAAGGAAAGGAAAGGAAAGGAAAGGAAAGGAAAGGAAAGGAAAGGAAAGGAAAGGAAAGGAAAGGGAAAAAGAGAGGAAGAAGGAAAGAAGGAGAGAAGGAAGGGAGGAGAGAGGAAGGAAGGAAGGAAGGAAGGAAGGGAGGAAGGGAGGAAGGGAGGAAGGAAGGAAGGGAGGAAGGGAGGAAGGGAGGAAGGAAGGAAGGAAGGAAGGAAGGAAGGAAGGAAGGAAACAACACTACAAAATCTAAAATCAAAAAAACATCGACAACAAAAAATACTGTGTTAAGTCTTTCTCAGTGCCCTAGAGTAATGGTTGACAAAATCCTGCTCCTTGTCAATTGCTCATATAAATTCAGTCCTTGTCCAGTGTCCAATGAAGAAAGAAGGCAGAGTTCGTTCTCTAAAAACCCTTCCTGCCTCTGGGAAAATGAGCTGTTAAAAATAACAGGCCTTTTTTTTGTTAGCCTGCTTGTTACAAGACAGCCATATTTGAGTCATATTGTCTGACTAAATGGAATCTTGGATTAAGTTGTTATAGAAAATATTTTCCCAAACATCTAATTTTGCCAGTAAATAGTCTCTTTTATGGGATGAAGCAAGTATGTTCTTGTTCAATTCTAAATTTCATCTTTGTGAATAGGAAATCAAGAATTTTAACTTGACACTTTCAAAATACCACATTCACATACACAATCAAAATACATTTTGGAGGTCTTCTTTGCAACTACAAGAGTGTTTCTTGCAATGCCTTCAGACCTCACACCAGTGTCTTTCTAGTTCCCTGAATAAAAGATAGGTTTACTTACACATTTCTGCTCTGGTGTCTACAATTAATTTCAAGGCAAAGTCAATGCTCCTTTGGTATACCTTGAAACCTTATAGGAGGGAACCCTTGCTGAATAACTTCAACACTGAACCCATTAATTACAGTCATCGCTCAAACAATCTGTCAAATGTGTGATTGTAGACCCATTTCTTATTTTACAGTGTGTTCATTTTGTACAGTCTATTCCTGTTACTATTGCTGAATAGGCTGGTGGATTATTTTAGTGGGTTTTGTTTGTTTGTTTGTTTTGTTCCTGAAAGCAGCACTAGAGGTAAATAAAAATACATAGCATAAATAGATTCAGATTATAAATGTCTTAACCAACAGTTTTCAAGGTGCTTACAAGAGATATTCTGATTTATTTCAGTAGAGAGACTCCAGCATCAAAGTTATGTACATCTCAATACACAGAGAGAAAACGGAGACTACATCACTGAATTTCTTGGCCAGTGTTCTACGGGAAGGATATAAAAAGGGCTTTTTTTTAGTTAAAGACATAGGATGGATTTTAACAGGATGAAGAATAAAAAATAACAAACTGAGAATAATGGGGCCTTTAAATGAAACTTGTTTACAGCAATGTCCTTTTCCAATCTTTGACTGGCAAAGTAAATCTTTGCCTGTGGCAGATGGAACTTTACTCCTGACTCCCTCTGGTCTGCCTTCAGGAAAACCATCTACAGTAACATCTGTTGATGTCAGCAGGGAAGCTTTTTCTGTCATAATTATAACAAGGTGGAATACAAGTGCATTAAATCATTACATAAATTACTGATGTCTTGCTGAATGAACTGAGAGTTTCAACCTTCACTTAGAGGTAATTTGTTGGACAGAAGCCTCACCTTTTCTAAAGCATTACTGCATCAAATATCCTCAAGAGCAAATATTTTTTTTTAAGCCTCAGAAGGGTAGATTGCTTTTCAATAAACTAATAAATATTGTAATAGATTGACACATTGTGTTTGATTTCAAGGAATTGAGTTTAAAAACATCACTTTGCATTACTTAAATCATTAAAGAAACTGTAACCTGTCTTTTGAGTTTGATCTAGTCATCTCTATAAAAACACAATTTCAGCAAATTAATCACAGTTAATACCTTTATTAACAAATATTACAATTTCTATTCTTCCTGGACTTTTCCCAATTATCTGATAAGTTTCTTCAATGACTTTGTTGTTTGAAAAAAATCAGTATATGCTTTCTACAAAGAAACTTTGGGCCCATACATTATGACAGCAATACCTAATGGTCATTCAAGCTTTGCACTGACTTGGATTAGGCATTCATGTTTCATTATTTGTTTCTGTTATGTATTTGTATAAAGCTAATTCTTGCAGTAAGGTTTCTTATATGATCTATTTGCCCACTTATAAATGAGTCAATAAATAAATATTCTTCCACATATGACATTTTACAGCATATATGAGTTCTCACATCTGTATGGAAAATTTTGCCCCAACTTATTTTCATCATCAAATTTCTGATGGCAACCACAGTGCGATGATATGATATGATGATATATGATATGATTGATATGATATGAGGCATGGTTCCATAGACTAGAACAAATAAGCTGGTTGGAAACCAGTTTTGTAGGAAAGAATTATGGTACTTGTTTCTCTCTGATGGGCTAAACTAAATCTTTGGTTTTGATCACTCCTGAAATAAGCAAGTTGAATTCAAAAACTGCTTTCTAAAACTGTTGCAGCTCAGACACACTTTCGGTCAGCATGTGAGTCAAATCAGACTCCAGGGAGAAATCTATCCACAGTTACAAAATAAAAATGTCATTATTTCCCCTTATAAAGTTATATCTGATGATATTATAATATGGTTTTATTCCTTTATTAATGAAAAAACCTGTATTTTTTGTTTCACTGTAACTATTTATTTGTTGTTTTGCCACCTCCAATTGAATATTCCTTCTAAATGGTTGTAAAAAAGACAGTACATTGTGATCTCTTAATCATAAATGTGGTTTAGAATGTCTTTACTGTGTAGATAACCTGCACATCTCTTCATAGATTGGAATAGAAATACCCCAGTAAAACTTTTCATGCAGGAAACTGAAGATTTTTTCAAAGCATTCTGTGGGAAATCCTAAGCTTTGCTCAAACTTTCAATCCAAGCCTGAGTTACAATGAATTGGGCTTCCTATGTGCAAGGTCTTCCCAAGCACTTTGGCTATCCCAGTCCATTGGCATCCAACATAAAGAAATTAAATTTCGGTTTTCCAGAATGATTCATCCTTTTTTCTTCTCACCAGTACTAAACCAACTTCACAGGCCAAAATGTTTGTTTTTCTGCTCTCTCTTGTCATGATATTCCATAGACATAGTGAGGACTTCTGAGAAATATTAAACCTCAAATCTTAGTAAATGTTCATTGTCACTTCTGAAAATTAACTTCTTTCTGTGAAATAGCTTAACAAACTGTCTCTTAAGTAGAGCATATCCATGTTTTAATGACTGAGAACAAATTGACCGAGAAAATGAACTGTTTCATATCTTCCGAACATCTTATGCTGCAGAAAGCTGGCTAGTGTTGTCTCTGCACAGACATTTACTTTAAAAACTGCATTTGAAAGTGAGAAATTTGGATCTCTCCTCTCTGTTCCTTTCCTATCTCCAGTTCCATAACTGTCCTTCTTTTACATGGGCACTCAAAATTTAAAGGTTGTATATTCAGAAAAATAAGGTGGCTTGGTTTAGGAAGTATGGAAGCAACAGTGTGAAGTGAGACCTTGAGTTAGAAACAGTGTAGATGAAAATCAGGGTGAGCAGGGACACAGATCTGACTGAACTAATTTTAGAAGAGGTTTAGGCTTGCTCTAGCTCCTGTGTTTCTCTACCCTGTAGTAGGAATTTAACTTGCAAAAATCCCAGGCATCAGGTTGCTGTGACAGGCAGAAAAGAGGTAGGGAGACAGTTCAAGAACAGGGGTAGAAGTTCTGTCTATTTAGTATAGTTGAGATAATAATAGCTACAGAGTAAGGTGTAGAGGAGCAGAGAACTGGGCTGTGAATACTGTAAAGTCAGCATGCAAACCCAAGAAATTTAAAAGCCAAGAATCTTGCTGTAAGCAAGTACTGATAAAGTAACACAAACTTCATTCTCTGTCAACTAGAACACACAAAATTAAGGTACTTGTCACCCATCATGGGCTAGCATTCACCCTTATGGGAACAGAGTGCAGGAGTGGATGAATCAAGTTTAGCATCTGCTCTTTGCTAGAAAAAAAAAAAAAACAAACTTCAGTATATGTCAGACAGAAAAGAGGAGTTAAACAGATTTAACCTTCTTTCAAAAGCTCGCTCCCTGCAAGCTGCTCCAAACCTGTTATGGGTTATGAGTAATGGCATTAGATTATTATCTTCTTATCAGTAGATAACCAGCAGCAATAGTTTGGAACAGGATGACCAGTAGGGATCACCTTTGATTCAGCTCAACGGTTTCAGAGCTAAGCAAGACATACCTGACCTTTTGAAGGATATACATATCCCCTCTAGTATTATGATAACTGTAATGGTATATAGAAGGTGAGATCATCTGATCCATCAAGGTTATCAAATCAATCATCTTGTGAGTGCAAACAGGGTAATAAGTAAAGGGGTATGAGATAAACAAGAGACACAAAACCTGGTAAACAAGGGATAAGGGCAACAATAGCCAATACCAGAAGTCCCCAGGTAGTAACTGATGAGCCCTTAGTAAACTGCAGGCACAGCTTTGGGGAGGCCAGTCTGGACTTAATGATTGGTAAGAAGGGGAAACAAGGAGAGCATAAGGGTTTAGGACATTTGGGGTAGGGGAGTGGTGGGATGTTGCAAGTTTATGAAGCAGTGTTTAGGGGAAGAGGGAGCAGAGAGGAACAGAGGAGGAATAGACAGAAAAAGGGCCAGTTATGTAAAATGAGGCCAGTCACTACATTTGTCTGACCAAGTGTTGTGCATGATCACTACAGTCTACCCTGTCTTGTTATTAAATCTTTTCTTAACTGTCTGCGCATAATCTCACATTCTGTCGTATGTGTGTGTGTGTGAGTGCTGCAAGGACTCAGTGTCAGGTGGTGGGAGGACCAGTGTGAGGGGACTGGGTGCCAGTTCCTGGAGTCAGACCATGGCTATGGGGTGACCCTGGCCTGTGGTATCAGCTACTGTAACCAGTGGGGGTCTTGGATGTCAGCCAGTGGGGCAGGAATGGAGTGTGTTCCCAAAACCAGGTATTGGGAGACCAGGGTGAGTGAGGTGAGGGGTGAGGTGAGGGACTCAGCATTGGCAGCTGAAGCAGGACCACAGATCACAACCTGTGTGCCTGCTGCCAGCTGCCGAGTGCCTGTATTTTCCCCAGATTGGGTGCAGGGAGCTGGGGGGGAGGGGGGGAGTATGCCTGTGTATTCACTGGCAAACTCTAAGCTGGACCAGACCATGAATATCAGGCAGGCAGAAGAGCCATGACCGTGCTTGGGGGATCCACAGATGTGCACATGCTTGTGAACCTGGGGAGTGCAGTGTGTGTGATGCACTAGTGACCTTCTGCCTCTGCCAGCCCAAGAGGAGGAGAGGATGTGGCTGTCTGGGCTTGTGTCTGGTGCGAGTCCTTTACATGGCCAGCTGTGTGAGTGGCTCTGTCTCTGTGTGATACTGCTGTGGGATACTGCTCAGATTCTCTGCTGATTGAACCTGCAAATGGGAAAGCATTGGCTGCATCCCTCATCCTGGGCAGAGACCCCAGCTCTACAAGATGGACTCCAGCAGCCAGGGAGAAAGGAGTCCCAAGCTGGAGCTGCTGGCGGCAGTGGACACTTGTAACATCCCTTAACAGTGACAGTCTGTTAATTTACTCTCATTCTTCCACCAACATTCAAGATAGCTGTCATTACACCAGTGAATAGAACTCAAACATATGAATCGTTTTTCAGATCTGCTAATTATGGCACACTTTAACAAGGAAGTGCAAAGTATTGCACCTGGGGACGAATAACCCCATACACCAGTACATAGACTAGGAGTCAATAGGCTGGAAAGCAGCTTTGTAGAAAATGTCCTGGGGCTGCTGATGGAGATCAAGTTGATGTGAGCCCATAGTGTGCCTTTGTGACACGGAAAGCCCACAGCCTCCTAGGCAATGTTAGGAGGAGTGTTGCCAGCAGGCTGAGGAAGGTGATGCATCCCCTCTACTCAGCACTGGTAATGTCACAACTGGAGTATTATGTCCAGTTCTGGATTCCCCAATAAGGAAGACATGGACATTCTGGACAGAGTCCAAAGCATCTGTCATATAAAAGAGTCTGAGAGAGCTGTGACTGTTCAGTATGGAAAAGAGAAGGCTCAGGGGGGAAATCTCATCAACGTGTATAAACACCTGGTGGGATTGAGTAAACCAGACAGAGCCACACACATCTCAGTGATATCTAGTGACCTGGCAAGGCAGTTGGCACAAACTGAAATACAGGAGATTCCATGTAAATATAAGAGAAACACTTTTATTTTGATGGGATTGAACATTGGCATGGTTTGCCAAGCAAGGTTTTGGAGTCACCAACCTTGAAGATATTTAAAACCCACCTAGACACAGCTCTTTCTGACGATGCTGCTGCAAGCAGGGGCATTGAGCTAGATGTTCTCCAGAGGTCCCTTCCAACCTCAGCAATTCCATAACTTTGTAATGTTGTGATTTCCTGTATCATGCACATTGGCCATTGATATCTCCTCAAACCAGGACAAACATGGAATTGCAATCTTAGCCAATAGATTAACTTCTTTATTTTCAGAAGGGTGAGTAAAGGGAAGTTTTCATTTCATCTGTCCAAGTTTGAATGCAGCTGGACTCAACAATCATGCGAGCCTTGAGACACCACCTAGCAACCTTAATTTCTTTATATTTTGGTAATCCACCTTTTTGGGGAACATTGTGTGCAGTGTATTGTAAGCATCATTGAAAATGTATCATGCTGTTGCTCTTCTAAATAGCATTATTTCACTTCTATAATGGTAAAGGTGTGGAGAAAAGTGTGGAGGAAAGGGCAATTCTTGTTTACAATGTCCTTTAAAATATACAGAAATTAAATGAGACTCTTAAAGATTTAGTGGGTTTTTTTGGCTGACTCATTAGCTTCATGTAATGTGCAACAGATATTTTGCCAAAAACATTTCATGGGTTTTACAAACAGTTTCTTCTTTTTCTCCCTTCCAAATGCAGAATTTAATAATGCTACAATGTTTTATAACTTCCTCTCTATTCATACAGCTTGTCTTTATTCTAGAAACAGAAGTCTTAATGATTTTGATTGCTTCTAGCACCTTCTATGAATTCAGAACTGATGTTTTAGTGGTTTTGGACTAAAAGATGTCATTTCCTGATGAACAACAGGTCCACATAGTTTGAAATAATGATGAGTGAATTCCATGCACATCCTTACTATCAACAGATCATTAAGAAAGTAGTTAATTTTGCATGAAAACAGTCTTTTTCCATCTATGTCCAAATGGATGGCAAATCATGTGGATTAAATAACCAGGATAATCCTCTCAATTTAACTTTAAAAACATATTTATATTTACTTTAGATCATTTTTGCCATTCACAGAATAAGATGCATATTCTCTTTCAATAGTATTCAAGACTTAATAATAACAACTGCTGACTAGAAATGAAATGAAATTATGCAATAGACATTGCACAGAGAACAACTGTGCCAAAACCATTTTAATAGATTATGAAAGGAAGTAATTTAAATGTGTAGTTGATTTACAGGCGGAAAGATGCCTTCACATTGACAGAATTTCTGGCAATGTAACTTTTTTTGGCAGACCTTCAACTTTTCATTACACAGAGGAAGGAAGAACTATCTTTTCCAGTTATGTGTGGTTACTACATTTATATAATCTAGGCTAAGACACTGTTTGCACTACTCTAGCAACACTATTCATCAAAATTGTTTTAAATAGGCAGCTAAGTGTTCCTTCTGAAAGGGAAGATCTTCCGAGGTCAGCTTAATTTTAAATGTTTTGGGCGAAAGCTACGTTTTGCAAACAGCTTCTTCTTTCCTCATAAAGAACAGAGTTTTTGTGATGACACACTGTCTTGCTATACACATCCCTGGTCACAGGAGGCATCAGAGAGGGGATTGCCACACACTCTACTCAGGAAGTTATTAGCAGGCAAAATAGCCCCTGTGAAACCCTAATCAACCAGTGTAAGTTTGAACAGCCTTTGATCCATTCTGAATTATAGATGAATCCTTAATTAGCTCTATATATGAGGAAGCAGAAAACAACTTGGAATTAATTTTGCTGTTCCTTTTCCTCAGTTGTGCTTTGCAAATTGTTGTAATATCTTTTTCAAAAAGATTAATTGGCTGCAGCATTCTACAGCAACTCCCTACGTTTGTGCCACAGATCAGTTTGGAGAAAAAAAACCACACCATATCTTCATTTTTTATTCCAGTCTTTTTTTTTTTTTTTTTTTTTTAGCTCTATTTTCAACTGTTTCTTTGAGAAGCTTCATGAAGTATAACTTAAGAAGACAGTTGTTTATGAAAGTATCCACCTTTATCTACCTAGTTTTTCAGTGGCCCATGACTAATTTGGGGTTTTACCACAGGTTTCCAGGTTGCAGGTTGACTTGTCCAAAATCTTAGAGCTAGTCAGCTCTAAAAATGTGAAGTGATTTGTTTAGTAAGAGCTCTGGCTTTCTGTTGTAGGTAATCATATATTACAATTCAGTAGAATTTGACTAAGATCAATGGAATGTGGTTTGAAAATCTACAAATTAGTATCCGTTCATATCATTTGAGTACCATGAAGACAATCTAGCTGCATTAGCATGATATTGAGCCTACATGAATTAGTGCTGTTGAGAGATAAGATTATTAGTTCAACTATAAAACTGCATTAACACTGATATATACTCTTCAGCATCTGAGCTTACAGCTCCACATGATCTTGTACAAAACAGAGGATGTATGCCAGTTCATCATCAATTGCCTAGAGACTTCACTGTGTCCTGCAGACATGGCCAGAGTAAATGCCAGGGACAACCTAAGACGTGAACTTCTGAAAAACTGCAAAGATTTGAAGGTAATGCATAAATGCAACTAAAACTTAGGACAGAATAAATTCAAACATAAAAAGACCTATATGTGTTTATAGACAGATTATGCAGACAGAATTTATAGAGCAATTACACTAGAGAATTAAAAGGAATTAAATGAACAATATATAATTACGAAACAATGTATACATTTCTAAAATGCTTTCATTGAGAAAAGTTCCTGTCTGTACAAAACCACTTTTGCTTCAGGGAAAAAGACCAATGAATTTCAAGGTGAAATGAGAAATTATCTCTTTTTCTATTCCACAACAAATGATTCATTTAGAAAAATAAGTTAGTCTTCTTAAACTTACCTAAAGCACTGAATCTAATGAGCACAATTAAACCTTTTGTTCAATAAAATAAAAGCTCTCAAATTTAGGGTATATACACTTCTTACCCATATTTTGAAAGCAGAAAATATCCATTGTTGATTAAAACAAATAATCTTATGATCAAACCTACAATTTGTAAATGTATTGGGACAGGCTAAACTTTGTAAAATTATTTCTCTGTTACAAGGAAAAAAAAAAGGGAATGGAATTAGATTTTTTTTCTAAAAAACTTGGCATCCCTGATATGGCTCTGGTGCTTCAAAGGACAAGCCTGTGATACAACTAATGCTTTGAACATATATTCATGAACAAACGAGAGGAATTTAGAGTCCTTTTAAAGTGGTACATAGACAAGTCCTGAGAAAGGACCACATGATTATATGCATGTTCATAGCCTACCACAAACACAACAAGTTTGTCTTGGTAAAGTATTAAACTTCTTTTGTTTGCATAAAAAAATTTACCTTAGGCAAAACAGAACAAAATGTAATATTTTCTCCACAAACCAGGAAAATGTTTTGTTTTGCTTTGGTTTGGTTTGGTTTTGTTTCCAACCAAGTTTATACAGAAAGAAAACATTCAACTTTGGGGCAATGTGAAGAATTTTCGTTTTATTAAATTAAAGAAAGACCGAATACCACCTGTGTGATTCTGTAGTTATACCTGAAACAGCAGGAAAATCTGCTACTACTCATTGAACCTTGCTACTGTGGGAAGTTGAATAGATCATTCATTCTGTGGTTCAGAAGAGTCATTTCAAATCTGTGTACCACATGTAAAATCAGTTCTGACCTTGTCAGCCTCAAGCATGTCCTTCAGATATGGATCATTAAATTCAATCCTTAGTGCTCCAGGGAAAAGAGCTAAAAATTGAGGTTTCCTTATATTGCATTCTATGATCTCTTAAGTAAAACTATATATTGGCTTTGATTTTCCAAATGGAACCATCATTTAAATCCTTGACACATGAAAGCTGTGGTTGGTGTCTTTCTGAAGAAGTTAACTTTCTCAAAACAAATGCTAACCAATTAGTCTAGTCCATGCCTAATCTTTATCTTCATGGCAGCCCATGTGACAGGACAAGCTTAAAGAGGCTGGTACAGTGGTATGAATAAGTCCTTTTTGCATTCCTTCTTGTGCACCTTGACTTAGTTCATCTCATGCTGCTGATGTGTAAAGAAGCTTAAGTGAGTGCCATCACAATCCTACTATAACTTATTCTTCTTTAATATGCTAATATCACTTTTTCACACAGAGATGAGTAAGCCTCTCCAGGATGCTTAGCAAAAACAAACAAGAAGCAAAATAGAGCACTAGACACCTAATTGTTCACAGTCCTTGTAGTTAGCTGACTACCCTTCTTTAGGATCATTCCAAATAGCAGTCTCCAAGACCGTAAAAGAGCTTTCTAACCCTCAGCAGCATGGATGCAGATCAATCCGTGATGTTTGGTCTTCAGCAGAAGGATTGATGTCTGTTTACATCTGGGGGAATGTAGAGAAAGTATCCATATCCCCAGCTTTTGTCATGAAAATTTAGCTTCTGGTTGAAAGTAGTCATTGATCACAGCCAAGAAACAGGTACTGCCAAGAGACAAGTCTCCCAAAAGAGAGGGTCTTAACCACCCTGAGATAGGCATATAATATAATGCTCAAGACAAAAAACTGCCTGAAGGGGCCAGTCTTTCCTTACTAACTGTAAAGAGAACTTGGATTTGAGCAAGATATCCAATTTTCAGACAGTTAAATTGGACCTTACCAAAGAGGCTTTAAGGAGACACACTAACCCAAGGACACGTAAACATCAAATACTTTAGTGTATCTAAAAAGATATTGTCCAAACAACTGATTAAAAGGTGCTTTTATAGCCTCAGTGACTGATGAGAGAAAAAAGTCCAGAAGAAAATAGGATAAAAACTGTGTAGCTGGTCTGCTTCTAACTTGCTGTCTGCTACACAGTCCTGGTAGAGTCTCTGCAGCTGGACATTCACCAGAACAACACGCTTGGGTTCCACCATGTTGAGCCAAGACACTTTCACATTTTTTTCTGTAAACATACTGCAACACTGGCATTTGACCTCTTTGGCATATCTTCCTGTGCAAACACACTTCACACTCTGCTATAGGTACCTTAACACAGTTGCTCCAATAGTTCAAACCCACATGTTCCAGAGCTCTAATAATACTTCCCATCTTCCTGCATTCATGTACACACAAACAAAAACAAGATAGAAAAAAGAATTTGAAGTTCCAACCCCAAATCATGGCATTTGCAGCAGTAACTAGGAAACTTCCATAGAGTATTACACTCTCACCACACCCAAGTTCACTGGAGCAATGATAATATGCTTGGGGGTCGATTATAGACAGCCCCTAATGACAGAGAACCACTGCATTACAAAGTGACATCTCCCTCTATGTCACTTTGTGACATCAGTAATATTTTGTGATAGTCTAAGCTAACAATCTCAGTAGTAAATTGGTTATTCAGTTGGCTTACCTAGCCTCTGGTATTTACACCAGCACAAACTCTGACCTTCAGTGGACCTAGAGCAGAGGTTGAATTTAGTTGTTGTGTTTAATCTCTTTCCTCTAGGAGGGAGAAAATTTGTTTTGGCTTCTTCATGTTCATTTCTCTGATCTAAGCTACCTGTATGCTAATCCACAATGGCAACTTTTTACTTTTTTTGCAATGAATATCTGGGAGATTTAATTTTTTCACTAGTACGGAAACCAAATTTTTATAAATTTTGTGTAAAAAGTAGATTCTACAGCATTAAAAAAATTAACAATTCTGGTAGATAAATTCTTATAAAGCTGAGATTTTTAAATACTCTTGGTGGATCATTATTACTACAGACAACTGAAAAAACAGTTAGGTAAGATCTGAAAAATGAGAGGGTCAATTTTAACAAGCACTACATGCAATGTAAAATTTGAAAAATACAGTATTTGGCTCTGCATCAGTGGAGCTGGAAGAATCATATGTTTCTACCCGCCCAATGAGAGCACATTGATTTATTCTATCATAAATCAAGACTCTTGCTGGGCTATGAATGAAGGATTTGTAAGGTTTTGGCCTTTAAAAGTGGTTTGGAGTGTAAAGGAGAGAACATGAGAGTTTGCAGTAAGGGAGGTAGAGAATCATGCTGGCCAATAAACACATAGAGAAAAAATAACTAGCATAAGAGGGCACAACCAAATAAAATTGCATTCATTTATGCCAGCATTTCATCTTACCCTTCAATATGGAAACGAAGGGAAAAGCCTGGCTCATCTATCTCAGTCACATAATATCACAGACAATAGTATCATACAGTCTCTCACATGTATTTATCAAGACCTCTCCAACACATGGATGTACAGAAGTGTTGACCCTGAAATTCTAAAACTTTCGATCTGTAAACTGCTGTTCATGGGAATGCAGTATACTTGAGAGAGGACCCAATAGCTTTAGAACATGGGATAATATTATAAGATATGAGTAAGATAATATGAAAAATATATGAACAATATCTTTAAAATTAATACTTTGCTCATATTTTAAAAGGGAAGCATTAACCTTTTCAAAAACATATTGGTTAATGTTTACTCTCTTCTTTCACCCCATATCCCTTAATGATTATCACTCATTTCATAATTATATCTCATCACTCGGTCTGTAGATCCTAGCTAGGCCCTAATACAGAACAAAGCTTGAAATCTTCTGTTGCACAAAGAGATCATCAGACATAGATTAGGTAATTTCCATTACAGAGAATCTGCAATTTAAATAAGAATGAGTAAGGCTGATATTGCTCTTATGTCTTCCAGGTTTGCTATTGCTTCAATGGGAGTATAACACTCTTATTCCCCCTATCCACTTTAATTTTCAAAACACTTTCAGGAAAACACATTATTTTCCATGTCATAAGTACAAGATGAGGTTTATTTTTCCTCTCAACAACAATATTTATAGTCCCTAAAGAATGATAATTGAAAGCATAGTGGGGATGTGTTTGGTTGGTTTGTTGGTTTTTTTTCCAGCAAAGTCTTGTTCAATCAATACAGAAAGGCCCAGATTTTAGAGCTGGATGGCAGTTTTCAGATTAAGATGTTGACTTACCCAAATAACAGCAAAAAAAATTACTTGTTCTTAGGATTTCATGATGGATTTTTCATTTTACACAATGAGATATAGAGGCCGGAGGCCACTGTTGGAGAACCCAGTAAAAACAAGTATGAAAAGCTATGTACAATAAAGACGAATTTAAACTAGAGCAGATGCAGAGAAGGGAGATCTGGGAAAAAAAATCAAGGAAGTTAGAGTTTATCGTATGAAAAGAGACTAAAATGAGCAAGATTCGTTTAGTCTAGGAAAACAAATACTGAAAAGCAGTATGATTTTTTCTATATACAAGTAAAAGGTAAAACACAACTGGAGAAGAAACAGAAGAGAACTCTGGCACAGTGAGGAAGTAAATATGGTCACAAGTAGAATTATTTTGAAATTAGAATTAGATCTGTAACTATTCTAAGCAGAAGAACCTCTGAACTTAAACCAGAAGAGGGGTCCAGAATCAGCTTTGGCTCATTTTGGTCCTGGAGCAATTTTGAGAGGGAGCTTGACTAAATAAAGTCAAAATGAGTTATTGAATAGATGTAAATTTCAAGATGGCATTGCTGTTAAAGGTTGAAATTGATGATGTCCAGAGGTCCCTTCTAGTGTAAATTATTTTAGTTTTTTGTACAGAATGGGTTGCCTGCTGAGTTCAGCATCTATAATCTAGAATGTTCCTTCCTAACTCTCTTTGCTGGGTAAAAAAATGGCTGGATGGCCAGGCTCAAAGAGTTAATGGTGAATGGAGTTAAATCCAGTTGGCAGTCCATCGCAAGCGGTGTTCCTCAGGGCTCAGTACTGGTGTCAGTTCTGTTTAATATCTTTATCAGTGATCTGGAAAAGGGGATCAAGTTCACCTTCAGTAAGTTTGCAGACAACACCAAGTTGGGTGGGAGTGTTGATCTGCTTGCAGGTAGGAAAGCTCTACAGAGGGATCCAGATCAGCTGAATTGAACGGCTGAAGCCAATTGTATGACCTTCAACAAGGTCAAGTGTCAGGTCCTGCACATGGGTGACAACAACTCCAGGCAGCGCAACAGGCTTGGGGAAGAGTGGTTGGAAAGCTGCCTGACAGAAAGGGATTTGGAGGTGTTGATTGACAGTCAGCTGAACGGGAGCCAGCAGTGTGACCTGGTGGCTAAAAAGGCCAACAGCATCCTGGCTTGTATCAGGAATAGCGTGGCCAGCAGGACTAGGGAAATGATCATTCTCCTGTACTCAGTACTCACGAGGCCATAATTTGAATCCTGTGCTCAGTTTTGGGCCCCTCACTTTAGGAAAGACAGTTGAGGTGCTGGAGTGTGACAAAAGAAGAGCAATGAAGCCAGTGAAGGGTCTAGAGCATGAGTCTCATGAGGAGTGGCTCAGAGAACGGGGGTTGTTTAGTCTGGAGAAAAAGAGGCTCAGGGGAGACTATCTGAAAGGAGGTGGTAGTAACACAGATGTCAGTCTCTTCTCCCAAGTAACAAGTGATAGAACTAGGGGAAATGGCCTTAAGTTGTGCCAGGTGAGATTTAAATTGGAAAAATTTCTTCATTGAAAAGGTTGTCAAGCATTGGAACAACCTGCCCAGGGAAGTGGTGGAGTCACCATGCCTGGAGGTATTTGAAAGACATGCAGATGTGGCACTTTGGGATATGTTTTAGTGGTGCACTTGGTAGTGTTAGGTTTACAGTTGGACTCAATGGTCTAAAAGGTCTTTTCCAATCTAAATTATTCTATGATTATGGTCTTATGAAAAATGTCCATTTCCACTGAATTTTCCTAGCTTCCAGCTGACAATAACCAGGCAGAGAAGACCTCCAGAACATATCTTAAAATTTGTGAGAATGCTGCCTCAAGCTAAGATTTTGCCATTCTCTTACATTTTAAGTATGTGCCTTAACTATCTCACTATAATCTTAATACTGACTTATCATCCAGTGATGAAGTCTACACCATGGCACAAGAATGCTGTGTTGTGTCTATGGAGCTTGTCTCCTAATTATTCAAAGACCTAGCAGAGCACTCCTTGACTCCCTTTCCTCTGACATTTGATCATGACCTAGCTACTCTTTCTACCTACTGTAGATGTTCAACATTAAATAAATAAAGTACTTACAACAAAAGGAGCTGGAATCTCTCTTCAAAATCAAATGGTGTGCACAGGATTGAAACATGACACTGAGAGACTTGCAAACAGACCCTGTTCCATGAGGTGAGATCATTTGTTATCATGTTATTATAATTATGCTTTGACAAATAACAATTACCTTCATTCAGACAGTAAAAAGGAGTTACAGATTCAACCTTATAATGCAATCTGTAGTAAAAGTTAATTGAACTACTTTCAGGCTCAGCTATCATCAATAAAATGTTTCAACTTGTACAGCTTAATATTCTCATCTTCAATTATATTTTAATGAGCTTCCAAAGTCAGATAATTTGTAATTGTATCTTCAGCATTCATTTTGTTATAGGTATTTCCTTTCCTAGATGCTTAAAAAAAAAAAAAAAAACCTCAATTAGCAGGTTTCAGTAGAATTTTTTTTCTGTCACTGTTTCTTCTCCCATTTTCACTTGGTTTCAGTTATGGGGATTCTGCCTGTGATGCATGACAAGGGCAATTATGAAGGGTCTGTAGACAAATATATGCTCTAAATGTACTTTTCAGGTTCGGTTCTACATTTGCCATTCTGGTGGGCAATTTTGGAACAGAATTCAGGGACAAAGGAAAATATTAAAGCCCATCAGAGTTCACTCTGAGAGATACAAGCATTATGGAAGGTAAACTGAAAAACTCTGTGCTTCTATCAAGGAGATATATGAAATCAGCCAACAGGGAATGTGAAACCAAGAAAGTTATCCTAAATCATATCCACACTCCAAAACCTAGACAAATCACAGTTGCAAGTTGTACTCTGGAAAAGTACAATACTCAAAATTAATTCCTGAATGTAAACATCTGAAAGCTTTCCTTGAAAGAGCTACTAGGACCTCATTCTTTTAATAAAAGATTCCAAGGCAGATAAGGATATTCATAATACTGAAGTCATGAAGTTTCTTGCTCAAAAAGTGAGATTTAGTTTCTTCCTCTGCTTGAAGAATGTCAGTCCATGATTCCTCCTTTCCAGATGAGCAGGAAAACCCACTGGAGCTGCTTATGCAGCAGAAAATAAAGGAGAAGGGAATGAGGTTCTGTGGAGGTGAGGAGCAGTGCTCTTTTTTCACTTTGCTGGTCCCAGCCAATGTAGAGAAAAGACAACAGAATTCACAAGGTCAGAAAAGGATTAGACAAGAATAAACACGACTATGGCTCTACAATGCAGTACCTAGAGCTCTGAAACATGTCAGAAATCCTGCATCTCCAGTGCCAGTTGCTAAAAATTAATTTTACTTAATAGCAAATTTATAAAAATGTTATGGAGGAGGCACTAGCCTGTCCCTTACCAGATGACTGAATTAACCACAAGTTTCTTCCACCCTACACTAGGATAGAATTAGGTCAAAGGAACTAAAAAAAAAAAAAAGCTAAAATATTGAAACAGCCTGGCATAGGTATGCCTTAATCATACATCAGAAATCATATCAAGGATGTGATTCAGTTAGGCGCACTTTAGTTCTTGGTACCATTTGAATCATTCTCATGCATCTTAGACTTTGAAATGGAGCTGGTAGACGTGGTACAGGACAGATGGGAGACCCAGGCCTTCTGGAGAGTAGCTGGAGCCCAGGCAGTTTATCATAGGATTCTTCAAATGGCGCTGAAAATGCATAAGAAGCCAAGTGAATCAAGCCTTGAGTCTCTAAATTCAATAAATTTCTTTTTCTTCAATATGCTGCAATTCAAGAAAATGAGAGGCAACCTGTTGGCTGCCCCGAGCCTTAAGATGGGAAACCTGATGCATGCACCATGTCTTCCTCTGAGACAGCTGATAAAGAGACTAGAGACAAAAATAGATGGAAGGATTGGGAACTGAGACAATCTGGTGGGCCTGGAGAGCTTATAGAGAGGAAGAGAAAATTCAGAGAAAGGAAGCAGACTTCATTATTGCTCAGAATAACAAAATACACAAAGGAGGAATTTTTCTTGAGGGAGGCCAAAATCACCACATAAATTCATAAGGACCCAGACAGCATCAGATCTGATGTTGATAGCAGCAGCACAGCTGCTCCCACTCACATCTAACAACGTGGCACTAAAAGGTACCAATGAAAATGCTTCCATCTCTTTAGTAATTTGTTCTTTTTCCTTGTTTTCTTAATCTCATTATATCTGAGGTTGTTCTCAGGATGATTTTGTGTCCATCTTGTCATGTACAGCATTTATGTTCATGTTACTATAGACACTACTGCCTTTTCTAGAGACAGGAGGAATGTTGCTTGAGGCTCTAGAAGCAGCTTAGGAGGAATTAATTCGGAATTAACCAGTAGCAGAAACAGACACAATGTATATCGCTCTTGGAATAACAGACAAAGAAAACATTAAAATGAGTGTCAGAAAAACACACTGGTATCTGTCAGTACATGCAGTCCATTTCCCAAAGCACAGTTCCCTAGACACTCTGTTTTCCAAAAAAAACTTTGGATGTACTTCCTTTCTTTTTTTTTTTTTAAAAAAAAAAAAAAGTTACTTTAATAATAAGTACTATTGTTGATTTTTTTTTTTTTCTTCTTAATTCAGTGAGAATAAGTGACAAACATTACTCACCAATAAACTACAGAACAAAAAATGTAAATCTCAGGGACACTTGGTAATTCATATCCCATTTATCAGAGGGTTGGTGCATTACAGGCAGCAGCAGACCTTAGAGAAGATAGCCCTGCCATGTTAGTGACATTCCATTTTTCACTGTCTTTAAAAGGAAAAATATCAGAAGTACAAGCATTATCAACAAGTCAGTGTTACAGGACTTTGAATAAAACATTTTGCACTCTCTTCTACATTCAAGTTATGTACCACATTCACATTCCTTGTCTTTTAAAACTCTAAATGACTCTGTCAACATATTGTTTTCAATTCTCCTCTTTGACTTTGCCAGGCTGTACAATTCCCGCCTCTCCTGAGTTGGAAGTACTCTTTAGTTGAGTGATCTTCTGTTTCCTTCTCCTCCTTTTATCTTTGCATAATCTCACTTTCACTCTGCCTGCCCTACTTACAAGTTTTTCCTCTTTATACATCAAACAGCTTCCATTGCACACTCAGATGCTTCCATTGTACCCACGTTCAGCTCACAAAATACTTTCGCAGCAATAGACCACCAGGTATGATTGAGTGTCCTCTACCTGTGGGCAATGCATCCATTTTGCAGAAGAAGCACGCTACGGTGACAGAGTCTCAGAGGCTGACTCCGTGCAGAACTGAACATGAACAAGGATGCATTGCTTCCAAGGTTAGCTCAGTACATGTTTGCTTGGTTTTGGACACTGAGCTAAAAAGCCCTGCCAGGCTTGGGCTGGCTCCCCACAGAGTCATTCTCACTTGTCCGTAGCATGCTCTCAAACACACTCTGCACTACCTATGTCATCCAAGGTCTCTCATCCCCCAACCCTAGTACCCTGGATAATGAGTATGACAGCGTGATGTTTTGATCTTCTACCCATATCTTATCTATAAAGAAAGGCATGCATAATATATGTGGTGTATGTTTTCTTGCATTTGCATTGAGATGGAAACAGACCAAATAATCTTGTAGGCATTTTCCATTGCAACAGACTGAACACTATAACTGAAAAGAGGGGAAAGTGTTAGATATTTTGAGAAAATTTACATTTTCTTCATATGAATTTAAAAAGTACATTTAAAACCTTAGTTTTCTGATGATTTCTGTATTTTCCTATCAAGACACAGAGTCAGTATTCTAATTGCAAGGAGTGAATCACTCCCAAAATATGTTGCTATGTGCATATCTCTCAGGTGTAGTATAGCTGATGGGTTTTCTTATGGAAATATATTAGTCTTTGAAACATGTTGGCATGAAATATAACTGAGTTTTAGTTCTGAGATTAGGATCTGTTAATTCCTGAAGATCCAAAAATCATCATGACAGATTTATAACACAGAAAGTCTGAAGGAAATTTATCAAACATACTTAAACAGACTTTGAGTTACCTGCTGGCTAATTAGAAATGGCTCCAAAGCTGGCCACTGTAAAAGACTTCTCAGTAAATTGTTTTCAAACCCTAGGGCAGGTTGTAGTCATTATGTTTCCTTTACGCTATACACAAGATGGTCTTTGTTTAGTAGCCTGCATGTTACATGTATCCTTTCACATTTTCCTTATGGTCCTATTTATTTATTTATTTAAATTTTTAGTGCTATGCTATTCCGTTATGGGGCCATGTGGACATTTTTAAAATGACTGATAGCTCTCTCTGTCACTGTCCCCCATCTAAAAATCTGGTATTTCACCTTCTTTAGGGAAAATAAATAAATAAATAAAAATAACAAAAGAGAGAGAGAGAAATAAATACAAGAATACAAGGAAAGAGAGAAAGAGGCAAAGGGTGAGGTAAAGGGGTAGAGGGAAGGAAAGACAGAATAATGCAAGAAAGAGAAAGAAAATTACAAATCCACAAATCCATGGAACTGAAAATTGTATTAAAAAGGAAATAAATACACAGAAGATTAAAAATATAGCTGCATATATGACTGCTGACATTGCTGAAACAGTTTAGTAAGCCTACTTCTGTTTAAATTTTAGCATTTTCATAACTGCTAGATGATTTTTAACTTGCTCAAGTAATATACAGAGCTGCTTATAAATTAAGAGTGAAAATACTTTCATTTAGACTGTAAAACCATAATGTTCTGATCAGAAATTGGCACTGCTGGTTCATATCAAATATGAGCCTTGCCAGATAAATTAGACAAGTCATCTTTAGAATAATTCCTTTAAATGCGATAAAAGAGCCCCTAAAATCAAAGCATTTATTCCTCTAATCACTAGCATCTCATTGATACATTCTTTCTTCAGATAAGGCTTCTGGTTAATTATAAGAGCACCTAAAACAAATGTTGCATCTCTTTCAAAAAATACCTAATTATCACTGAAAAAAATTTAAAGCACAGCTAAGCATCATCAGGGAACAGAGAGGATATATATGTGCCTTGCAACCACAACTATGAAAAAAGTTTGCAGATCTGTGACATCATAAACTACTAATTATTTCCACATTTAGGAAAATATTAGAATTTATTAGGGTCTTTTCAAGATATGGAAAATATTCCATAAGTGAGGCAACTGTAATTCAGGGGAGGTGGACGCCAAAATGAATTATTAAGGTCATTTCTTCAAGAATGAATATAAATATTTTCCACATTTCACTACACCAGCTACAGTATATGCATGAATATACATACATCTTAAATGCTGGCATTCATGGGGTCTGTGCATATGTAATAGCTATCCTATCTATTTTAGGAATTTTGGCGGCACATGTTGCTTTGGCATCTAATTGCCTTTCACATTTATGTAAGTTTTAGGACTAAAAGAAATGTAGTATGTGTTTTCCATGTTTGCTACAACAGTATTTAAACTGCAAACTGCACGCAGAGATTTTGGTAACTGCCATGACAAATCGATGTTGGTATATTCTGAATGTTTACATTATTAAAGATAAATGCCATAGAGAAAAGGGTGGGCCTGGAGCATTCCACAGTGATCTTATGTTTGCATTAAGAATCAAGTTAATTAATGTTTTATGAGGCTTGATCTTGACACTGGGTTTTTATAGAACTATACAAAACCACAATACCAGAATATTTTTTTAGGACTAGTTCCTCTAAATAAAAGAACTAGTGATAGTGACAGAAAGCCACCCCACTGCAGTGTCTTTACTGTGATTGCTATTTCCTTTTTCATCTATAACTGTGTTGGCTGGCCTGGTTACAAGTCCCAGCCCATGCTGTAACTTCTTACCATTTCCCTTCCTGTCCTGCATTTCCCCAATAGGTAGGCAAACTCAGTTTGACTGTGGTCAGAAGAAATTACACATTCAGATGAAGTGGCTCTTTGGAATGCAATAGCAGAAGCACAGGGACGAGTACAATGACAGTATCTTTAGCCACACAGTTTGATCCTAAAGAAGACATGTGAACAGATATTACTGTCTTCACTGCTCCATCTGCTTTCAGTGGATAAGATTGTTTCCATTCAGACTTCCACAGACCAGAGCCCAACATTCATGCACAGCAGTCAGTACAAGCAAGTTTTAGTAAGTAGCTAATATTGTTCAAAAAGGACAGAACCGACTCGTAAAAATGTATTTCTTTGATGAACTGTCTTTCCAAAAATTTGAGCAAAGCATTTTAAAACACAGAGAGTCAGGTGACCAAACAAAAGTTGTTACTATTATTTGCATTTATGTTCACCATTCTGTAGAGTTCAAATTAAATATCTGAACTCATCGATCATGCCTGTACAAATAAGTTAACGGTGCTTGGGACCATCTGTTAGCACCCAGTTCAACTGGGAGAGAGCAGCCTGTCTCCATACAAGTCAGCTCTCACCCTCCCACGCAGGGAATACACATCAAAAATGCCTGCAGGGAATGGCTTCTGTCTGTGGTAACTCCTGAGCCACCATCTGGAACTTTTTTGAGGCTTCTTCATCCAGCTCAGGCCAAAATTGTGCCTGCTGACAGTGCTAGAAATTGAAAAGTGTGGAAATTTTATTTCCTTCCCAGCACCCAGAGAACAAAGGCAGAATGAAGTTGTTTTCCTGAAAGGCACAAGAACCAGAAATGATGTCTATACTGTGCCTGAACTGGAAGTCGAGTGCATGCCCCAGCATGCTGCCCAGTGTGGCACCCCAGTGAGGACTCTGTCCCTCAAGGAGTGCCTGATGGCTCTTTCCTGTGCACACACAGGCATTTTCTCCCCCTGGCAAGAAAGATGTCACCGGAGGAGCAGAGAATATGTACAGAAAGTAGAAGACGAGAATTAGGACACTTGAAAACAAAACAAAAAAAAAAGGTCTTTGAGGAAAGGAAGAAAGAGAGCAAAATTTGGCAAGAAGTGAAAACCCAGGACGGATTTTTACTTCTTTCTTTTCCTCTAAAAATCTAAAACTGTCAGCCTTGTACAAACCATGAACCTGCAGTAATAGCAGCTTTGTTGACTTTCCAGACAATCGGGCAGCAGAAAGTCACCTGATCCATCTGTGAGACCTGGTGAGAACCAGCAAATATAATAGGCTGCAAAACACCTGAAACTGCTGGCAACGCAAACACTTCCTGCCTAATTCTGTTGGACAACAGACACAAAGCCGACCCTGTAATTACATCCCACCCCGATCTACATTTGCAGCCATGTAATTAATACTTCCTCTGTAAAGCAATGGAATAATTTAGAGAGCAGATTTTCAACCTTAGTCTGGGAAAACTGAGAGAGTGTGAGCTCTGCTTGGGCATTTTAGCTACAGGGAAATGCTTTTCTGGTTCCATTTGCTCACAGAAACTGTAATTAGATGCTCAGAGCTCTCTTTGTGCTAGGGGAGAAGAAAATGATACTTCCTTCCTGTTTAAAAGCCACAGGCGAGAGCGAGTGAGGGGAGCTTTTACTTATTCAGGGGACTTTATGAGAGTGATAAATGTAGATGGCCCTGCAGACTCAGCCAGCTGAGAAAGTGTTGTGTTGTCCCACACAAGGGAACATTTAGCTTATTGTTGTGGAGTTAAAATGTTTCTTCTCATAAATCATTGCGGTTTTACAGTAAGCATAACAAAAGCCTATATAGATCCTATACAGCAAACAAACACTTTTCTGTTTTTTATCATGCTAACCCCCCAATAAACTTCCACAGAACTGGGTTTTTATCTGCTCCATATTTTCCTCTCTCATTATATTATATACAGAAGGGAAAAAAAAATCACAAAAGTGAGGCTTCTAGGGTCCTTCAAAAAGAAAAACTAAACAGAAAGAAGTCTGGAAGTCAGCAGTACTGGAATTGAAGAGGAAGGTAAGGATCCTTATTGGGATCATAATTTTGGGCTTAGGTATTGAAATTCTACCTCACTCCCACTTTAGATGGAGAATATCAGGCCCAAGAACATGTCCTGGCAAATAATGACTACAGATAGTCTCATTGCGGTGTTTACACAGCAGTGAAGTAGCAGTCACTTTTGCACATGGATTACCTGCTCCAGCAATAAGCATGTAGTTGTGTTTTAACCCTACCAATACCTACAAAGTGTGACATGGGGGAAAGCTGGGGTATAATTGGAACTTCACAGTTCATTAAAAATAAATCAATATTTAAATATATGGAACAGTCCCCAGTACAATTCCTTCCATGTGTTTTAAGTGCTTTGGTGACAATGTCACTCTTGCAGTATCAAAAAGGTATGACTGACAGCTGCCTTTTTTGAAGGACCTCCACTTTCCATAGGGGCACAGGGGATACACAGCTCGCATGAGTTCAGGTTTTTCATTCCAAGGGTAATGGAAGTCCACTGGGAGGTTCTTGAAGCTCTCTAGTCTTCAAGTTGTTCCTGAAATAAAGATACAATTTTTGTATTTTCTAACATATAAAGTTAGTGGTTAAAGGCACAATCCAGTACTTCACAGTATCCCATATAGTGCAACTTCAATCAGACTCAGGTATCTAGGTCTCAGAGGACTCTCCAAAAATCCTTGGCTAAGTGCTCAAGAAGCACTTACTCCAAAGTCTAAGTATCCTGTTATTGCACATAGCTAAAGAGGACATATTCTTGCCTGATCCAGGCAGTTGAGTACCTACTCAGCTCTTTGAATTTACAAACTAGGCAGGTCTTTACTACTAAAAGGACACAGTTTTCTCCCTGTACTAAGATCACAGCCAACACTTACCCACAGAACTTCATTGATTTCGAAACATAGCCAGGAAAGGATATGGTTTCTACAGATTTTAATACTTTATGATGAAAGCAGTTGCCCAGGAAGCAGAAGGTCTGGCTTCACATCTACCCCTAGCCTGCAGGACTTTATTTGGTAGGCATTTTACCACAAAATCATGCAGCATCTGGGAGATATGTGATCCACTTGTTCAGCTGAAGCTGTATATCTCTGCAGACAGCAATGAAAATATCACTGAGTAAGAGCAGTCTCACTCTGTAGCCTATTGATTAGATCACTCCCCTCCAACTGATTCCTGAAAGCAAAGCAAAACACAGAAAATTCTGTTGAACTTTACATTAGAAACCTGTAACCTCACTCAACAGTCTAAATTTGTATTTTCGTAACTATAAGAGAAGCAGGGAGACAAAAGCATCCTATTTCTTTGGTTGCAATTGGCTAAAATCCTAAATTAGCTTTTAGTGATATTATTGATTCAAGAGAAATAATTCAACTGTATTAAAATTACCTTCCTAGCCTAAATTGAAAGCCATTCCTTGTAGAAATTATTGTATCAGAAGAGACTGCTTACAAGAAATTGTCATTACTCAACTGATACATCTAATATCAGAAATCTAGTACCACTGTGTTCATAAGTCTGTTTTTCAAAAAGCAGATACAAAGAAATACTTACACATTTATCCTGCTTAGTAGAAGGATACACATGAAACATTATTTTTTCTCTATGTACTTCAACATAAATTTTAAATATGCAGTCAGGTAACTAAGTATTTGTAAAGTAATAAGTAGCACATGCTTTCAGCATCAGTTCAGTGTATTAGCATCTAAAGTCATCACATTAAAGGTCTACTACAAATGGCAGAGATTCACCTTCAATCTTTTTAAATTTTGCATGGAGTTTTCATGACAGGCTCAGTAATATCACATTCACATCTCTCCTAGTGAGCTTATTTTAATGTTTGATTTAAAAAACTAAAACATCTGAGACAATAAAGATGACCTGGTTTGGAGCTTTTGCTCAATATAGTCTGAAAAATATATTTGCACAAGTTTCAATGGAGTTTGGCTAACAGTATATTCCAAGGCTGTCAAGAAAAACTTGGGGTCTCAAGCTTCAGCAAGACAGGGGAGATCCTTTGGCCATGATGTCCACGTCAATATTTCTTGGCCCTTTCACTGGCCTTTCCCTCCACCTCCCTTTCTCATCTTCCAGATTCAAGAGAAAATGATAATTTTCTGTTATAGGAAATCTTGTATTCAACTGATCACAAAATGTTAACTATGACAGATAAAAAAATAAGGATGGCATGTATTTTTTAACATTTTTAAGCTCCAAATATATGTGATCCACTTCTCAAAAACAACTATGGACATTTCCTTATCAAAGAATAGATACTGTGAATGTAAAAGCAACTTACCTGTTACTCTCAGAATTTTAAAGGACAGAATGTGAAGTAATGAAAAAAATGTAATATCATTCAATAAGGCAAATGTAAATTTTTTGCTTTCTTACTTTAAGATTGTTGTCTTTCATCTTTACTTCCTAGCCACATGTCATATGCAAGCAGTTGATTTTTAAAAGAGATTTTAATTAAACATGGACAAGGGAATTCACAAAATGATACTGACACCACAGAACACTTCTCATCCTCTGCTGCGGAAAAAATATAAATTATAAGTGGTTGAAACATCTGATTGTGCATTCACAGAAGTTGTTTCCATTTTAATGTTTCCAGGATGAAAATTAATGACCATGTTTCCTTCATTAGAAAAAAATGAATATTTAGCAATTTCTTCCACAAAGTATTTTTTGAGTTACAACATAGCACATGTAAAAAGGAATGTCTTTCTTTCTTTATTTTTCAATGAAGGTGTTGCATAATCAGAGTAAAACTGATTACTATTGGGCAAAGGCATAGTTTTAGCACATATGATACACAGATGATGTGTAGTTCAATACTGTGTGCTGGAGCGCTTGCTACAAAATTCATTTATATCTGAAAAAGGAGAGTGGATGTTTGGATTCTTGATCTCTGTTCCGAATAGTACTACGTTTTTCAAGGGTGTAAATTCAGATTAGAAATCTTGAAAATACTGTCACAAATCTCAGTTTCCATATGTAATTATGACCTTAGTAAGAGAAGGTCTTTGTTTCTACAATACTCCCCTTTTCTGAAATCTTAGTTTGCATGGAGAGAACAGAAAAAGTAGAAAGAGTGCTATATGGCAATGTTTTTAAAATCAACATCTTATTGAAAGGTAAAAGAGAATAATAATTCAGTTTATTCATGCTATGAAACATGTTTTCAAAATCTCTAAGGTGAAGATAAGCAACACAGTGAGGATCAGAGACTCATGTAAACATTTACCATCTCATGCATAATTCACAGAAGCCCCCTGTAGCCACTAAAGTAATTGCTTATGTGGAAAATAAGTATTAGGAAAGTATCACTAATGCAACTTAGCAGTTGAAAGCAAGGAGAACTAGCACAGTGTAACCAGCCAGCTGTCCACATGCTATAGTTGGAAATGCACTAACTTAGAATAATACTTCATAGTATGCGTTATATGTTTGCACTGGTTCTCTATGTGGGACAGATGGAGCGTTGTCTTCTATGAGCAGTTTGATTAGCTCTTTCACTGTATTACTTCATTGCATAAGTCTCACTGAAACACGAGAAACTATAGTACCACTGAATTTGTTGGAACAGAAAAATACTACATTGTAATGATGTGCAAAAAAAAAAAATTTCCTCCCAGAGCATTCTTTAGAAAAGCATCAGAGACTAGCAAGGGCAAGATAAACCAAACGAAGAATTTGTCACACTTCTCTTCCTTTGAAATAAATAACAGATTTTGTCTGCACATGTCATGGTCACACTGAATTCCACGGAAATCTGATAAGAAATGCAGGCCCATATCTGCAGAAGATCTTCATACTTCTAAAGGAAGCCCAGCATCATGCTGATCCATGGCCAAAATATTTCAGACAGACCTGTGCTTCCAGGGCTTTGGCAAGCCACATTATGGCGCTGGTGACTGTCTTTATCACATCTGTGGCATCCAAAATACATGGTTTCTCCTTCAAAATATGTTTCTTTTCAATAGATTTATTAGAGCTCTGTTCCCTCGAGATTTTAACCTTTTCATCCCCTAGTGTGTTCATGCCCACCACTGGACCTATAGTGTTCTTCTAAAGGAAGTGGCAGATATACTGTTAAAATGGGACAAGTTTGGGGTTCAGTAAATGGTACCAGTAAAGTGGTTGAAGAATCAGGTATTGTCAAACCTAAGGCAAACCTTAACACCTGGTACCTAACATAATGCATTCTTGCCATGACTCCAGCCATTTGACAGGAACCCAGCCCTCATCTCACAAAAGAATTGCTGACGCTGTTAAATACATCTGAATGGATTTAAACCCCTGTATACTCAATAAAATCTGTACAGTTAGGGGTCATATAAGATGTTCACAGGTTTTTTAGTCATCCTATCTTTGGCACATCTTCTATGTGCCTAAACAAAAGGAGAGGGCTTCCTGGGAAGCAGGTAACTCTATCCCATACATGAGATGGAAATTCATTGTGGAAAGAAATGCAGTTCTAAAAGAAAATTATTTTCCTTTGCTGCCTCTGTCACCTCATCCCTCTTACCCCTAGCTCATAACTTAAGAGGCAGATTGCAAAGTACACAGTCTTTAAAGAAACAAAGGCTTTTTTCCAAGAACTTCTGCAAAAGAATCTGATCTAAATCAACAATGAAAAAGGATTTCTTGATTAAACAGATGATATTAATTAAATACTTGCCAGTTTATTTTTCATCTGACATTGTGTATATGATCATCTTAATGCTTAGAGAAAGAATTCCTCTCATCACCTAGTCTCATCCATCTGGCAACTCGTCTCTATTATGTCCTCAGTCCTGTTGAAGTGAACATGTCCTACCATTTACATTAGAGCCATTTCTTTGCATGAGCACCAACAGCCATGGATACTGAGAGAGCTGACTTGCACTCCTTCTGCTGGCTACCTGTTCAATGTTGTGGTTACAAATCACAAAATAACTGGGATGAAGAATTTGACTATTACCTGCAAGCCAACCCACTGCTACAACACACACTGTATTCACACAGAGGGAACTGCCATGATGCTTGCAAAGTCAAGGATAGGACTAGAACTGCAAATACATACAGCAAAATATCTGTTTGTCTATCTTGATGCAAAAATGTGCAGGAAATTACACAGAATTATAAAGTATTGAAATGGCAAAAAGAGGAAGACTAACTTGAATCATGGGGTGGTGAGAAGCATAGCTGTCCCAGACTAGGAGAGATAGAACCCTTGAGGATCCTGGCAAGAGCAGAAGGCCGGGCTAGGTGCTCTGAATGGTTTCCTTGAGATATCTGCACTGATTCTGGAAGAATCACTGGGAAATCACTAATTTAGGCACATAAATGAGGCACTAACAATTAAGTGTATGGAGTGCTCTGAGGTCTAGTACTGAATGGTAGGTCCTATACTAATGTTGTTTATTTTCTTTTTAATTTGCACGGTTTGATCTCTCTCCTTTCTGAATTTAAATTGGGATGTAAAGCGTGAGTATAATATTTTTAACTTTCTATGCTTGTGCCTGATGACACTGGTGGAATCTGTTATTCCTTAGTCTATGTGTCTCTTTCCAACATATGCCAAGCTGCAATCTCTGTAACTCTACAAGATACTGTCCTTTTAAGGGCAGGCATACCATCTGCAATGAAATCTATTGTGTACTCTGACTCCTATGGCTTGTGAAATTACCCGTGTTTATGATACTCATAACAGCAGCAGATGAAGCTGAAGTCGGACGTGGAATGTAAGTGTGTCAGATGTCCCAATTTTCATGGGACATTCCCACATTTAAATAAAACTCCCACATCCTGTTGACAGAAACCATTGTCCCAAGACCTGCATATGCAGCATCCTCCTCCCCTTGCTTTCAGGGTGGGAGTGATACATGTGGTGCTTCCCCCTCACCCCCCACTCTGGGAGTGTCTCAGATTCCTGCAGCTGCAGCACCTGCAGGGAATAACAGAGAGGAGATTTGGGAGAGAGGGGGAAGGAGGCAGCACAGAAGACAGCAGAGAAGAGAAAATCAGGCAAAGAAAGAAGAGAAGCAGTTTAGGAAGATCAGCAGGAAAAAAAAAGAGAGAGGAAGGAAAAGGGTGAGGAAATTGAGAGAAACAAGATTTTTTTCTAAAAGCAAGAGGAACTTAAATGATTTAACAAAAGTAGGAGGACAAGGGGAAAAGAGTGAGAAGGAGAATAAAGAAGAGGTGAAGGAACATACAAGCACAGTGGAAAAGAGGGGAAAGAAGGTGGGAAGAGATAAAGAAAAAGAGAGAAAAATCAAACGACAAAATGTCAAACAGAAAGACAAAGAAAGAAAAATGAAGGCTGTCCCCTTCTTTCCACTCTCACTTCTTTACACCTTTTTTGCAGAGACTGCACACAACTTTTTGCTGGAGCAGCGGGAGTGGGGAGCTGCCAGGGACACACATGAGAGCACTGAGCAACCCTGCACAGCACAGGAATTGCCACGAACTCCCAGGGCTGCCTTGCAAGCAGCTGCTATTGGAACAGCTATACAGGGTAATGATTTCTTTCCAGATTCTGCTGGATAACAGAAGAGCAAGAGGGGGATTGGATGGGAGGCTGAAACTGAAGGTGCAAAGAAAGGCCAGCCAAATTTTGGAGTATATGTTGTGCGACCATCCAGCCCCTTGTGTTGACATGACTGAGTGCAGCTCTTCCCTTGGGTTCCCATAGGCTTCTCTATTGTGTAATAATCATCATTTCTTGACATATTTGAAAAAGCATCTTTTGCTTTCTTATTGTCCGTTCAATTGTCTCTCCCCAAGAGAATCCCAGGGAGTAGATACAGTTTTCTGGAATCCCACCTGCTTTACTTAATGGAGTTTCCTACACTTACTCCTTTCAAAAGCAAAGAATTTACCCCTGAGAGAAAAAGAGATGTGCATTGAGAAAAACCCTTGGCTCTGTATGGAAACTGGATTTCATCTTTGCAGATGCAGTACACACCAGCGCAAGGCTGTCAGCCCCACAGACTTACCAGTATTCCTCAAACATCCTTATTAAAAGAGCGCCAGCTGGGCTACAGAGAGCAGCTGTTACTTAAGAGCAATTTCAACTCCTCAGTTCAGTCTGGGGAAAAGAAGAAGAATATGGGATGTGGTATAGTCAAGAATGAATGTGAAATATTTAATATTTACCCACTTCTAATTAGGGCAAAGAAATGGTTTTGATAGCTGTACTAGAGTTCAAGGTCAAGTTTGCACACCCATGTGGTCAGCTGCATCCATTCTGACTGCCTGGGGCAAAGGCCAGTGGCAAACCTTGTTCACTCTTTCCTGCCTCCCACCTTACAAAGCCTGAAATTCTCTGACCAGAGAGCCAGCTGACTTTTTGCAGGCTAGAGTCCGAGACAAGTGTGTGGGCAGGCTATGTGACAGGGGAGCTGCAATCCAAAAACAGGCTTGATCCTCAAACTTCCAAGATGCTTTAGACATGCCCAGTTCTTGTTGTACACCCTGATACATGTGGATGGATTAATTTATAAATTGGTATTTCTGTCAGTAGTCCCCTTCATGAACTAAGCTGAAGTCTATTCTCTTCATTTGTGAATTCTAGGACATGCCTGCTAAGCAATATTTAAAAATCACCTTCCCTCACAGGTTTGGCTAAGTCAGCTTGCACAAGAGACAAGCAACATTAGGTGCTTGCCACCACATATAACTCAGCTACAGTGAGACCGCATGGTGCAGAGTATATATAAGAAAAGCATCATAATTTTTATAATGAAAAAGTTGAATTTTGTGAAAGTAGACAATATATTTTCATGTCATCTGTGAAAACAGGTTTAAACATTTATTGTGCAACCTCAAAATTGAGCTCTTCTCAAATTTGTTCCAAATTTTTCGACATCTTACTTGAATTTAGGATGTAAGAGAGACTGCATTTTCTTCCAGTTGAATTACTGCACTACACAGAATACATATCAAATGCTGTTCTGTGGAATATCTGTGCATTTGTCTTGTCAACTGTAACACAACCTGAGGAACCAATGTTCAGCTGATATCTATCATGACGCTAAAGCATGAATAGCTCTTACTCCAAGGACAGTGGTGTCCATCTCATCCAGAACTGTACACTCTTTGATAAAATCTTTCTGGTTTTTGGTTCTGGTTTGATTGGGTGGGTAGGGAGTTCTGTGCTTTTTTCTTTTCTTTCTTCACAGAACCACAAAATGTTAAAGATTGGAAGGGACCTTGAAAGATCATCTAGTCCAAACCCCCTACTGGAGCAGGAACACCTAGATGAGGTTACACAGGAATGTGTCCTGGTGGGTTTTGAATGTCTCCAGATAAGGAAACTCCACAATCCCCCTGGGTAGCCTGTTCCAGTGCTCTGTCACCCTCAAAGTACAGAAGTTTCTTCTCATATTTAAGTGGAACCTCTTGTGTTATAATTTGTACCTATTGCCCCTTGTCCTATCATTGGTTATCACTTAGAAGAGCCTGGCTCCATCCTTGTGACACTCACCCTTTACATATCTGTAAACATTAATGAGGTCACCCTTCAGCCTCCCCTTCTCCAAACTAAAAAGACCCAGCTCCCTCAGCCTTTCCTCATAAGGGAGATGCTCCACTCCCTTGATCATCTTTGTGGCTCTGTGCTGGAGTCTCTCCAGCAGTTCCCTGTCCTTCTTGAACTGAGGGGCCCAGAACCAGACACAATATTCCAGATGCAGTCCCTCTAGGGCAGAGTAGAGGAGGAGGAGAACCTCTCTCGATCTACTAACCATCCACCTTCTAATACACCCCAGGCTGCCATTGGCCTTCCTGGCCACAAGAGCACAGTGCTGGCTCATGGTCATCCTGCTGTCCACCTGGACCCTCAGGTCCCTTTCCCCTACACTGCTCTCTAATAGGTTGTTCCCCAACTTATACTGGAACCTGGGGTTGCTCCTGCCCAGATGTAAGAATTGACCTTATATTTAATTAAATTTTTCCCCACCCAACTCTCCAGCCTGTCCAGGTCTCGTTGGATGGCAGCACAGCCTTCTGCTCTGTCAGCCACTCCTCCCAGCTTTGTGTCATCAGCAAACTTGCTGATAGTACACTCTAGTCCCTCATCCAAGTCTTTGATGAACATATTAAATAAAACTGGTCCCAGTACCAACCCTTGAGGCACTGCACTAGATACAGGCCTCCAACTAGACTCTGCCCCATTGGACTCAACTCTCTGGCTTCTTTCCTTCAGCCAGTTCACAGTCCACCTCACTACCCAATTGTCCAGACCACAGTTCCTCAGTTTAGCTGTGAGGATGCTGTGGGAGATTGTGTCAAATGTGTTACTGAAATCAAGATAGACCACACCCACTGCTTTGCTAGCATCTATACACCTTATTATGTCCTCATAAAAGTCTATGAATTTGATTAAGCATGACTTCCCCTTGGTGAAGCCATGTTGACTGCCCTTAATGACCCTTTTATCCTTGATATGCATTGAGATGATGCCAAGGATAAGTTGTTCCATCACCTTTCCAAGGATAGAGGTGAAGCTGATCAGTCTATAGTTACCTGGGTCCTCCTTCTTGCCCTTTTTGAAGACTGGAGTGACATTTGCTTTCCTCCAGTCCTCAGGCACCTCTTCTGTTTCCCACGACTTAGCAAAGATGATGGAGAGTGGTCTAGCAATGACTTCAGCCAGCTCCCTCAGCAATCATGGGTGCATCCCATCTGGACCCATGGATTTATAGATGTCCAGATTGCTTAATTGGTCCCTAACCCAGTCCTCATCAACCGAGGCAAACTCCTCCATTGTCCTGACTTCCTCTGGGGCCTCAGGGGTATGGGGATCCTCAGAACAGCCTCCGGCAGAGTAGACAGAAACAAAGAAGGCATTCAGTAACTCTGCCTTCTCTATATCTTCTGTCACCAGGGCACCCATCCCATTAATCAGTGGGCCTACATTGCCTTTAGTGTTAGTTTTGTCTGCCATGTATTTTAAGAAACTCTTCCTGTTGTCCTTGACCCCTCTCACCAGGTTTAACTCTAAGGAGGCCTTAGCTTTCCTAGTTACCTCCCTACACCCTCTGACAACAGCCTTATACTCTTCCCAAGTGGCCAGTCCCTCCTTCCATGATCTGTAAACTCTCCTCTTCCAATTGAGCTTACCCAGCAGTTCCCTGTTTAACCACGCAGGTCTCCTGGCTCCCTTCCTTGACTTCCTGCAAGTCGGGATACTGTGATCTTGAGCTTGGAGGAAGCAATCTCTGAATGCTAACCAACTATCTTGGGCCCCTTTACCTTCAAGTACTGTTGCACACAGGATTTCCCCTAGCAATTGCTTGAAAAGGCCAAAGTTTGCCCTGCTGAAGTCCAGGGTTGCAATTCTGCTTGCTATTCTGTTCCTGCCACATGAGATCCTGAACTCCACCATCTCATGGTCACTGCAGACAAGGGAGCCCTCAACCTTTACTGCTTCAACCAGACCCTCCTTGTTAGTGAGGATGAGATCACAGCAGCGCTCCTCTTCTAGTTGGTTCATCCACCATTTTCATCAGGAAGTTATTATCATCAATGCACTGGAGGAACCTCCTAGACTGGCTGGCTGGCTGAATAGTCCTTCCAGCAAACATCAGGGTACTTAAAATCCCCCATGACAACCAGGGACTGTGACTGCAAGGCCGCTCTCAGCTTCCTGTAGAAGGACTTGTCAACTTCCTCATCCTGATCTGGTGGCCTGTAATAGACACCCACAACAGTATCACCCCTGCCAGCCTGCCCTTTAATTCTCACCCACAGACTCTCAACTCGCTCTTCATCCATGCCTGGACAGTACTCGATACATTGTAGTTGCTCTCTCATGTAAGGAGCAATTCCACCACCTCACTTTTCTGGTCTGTCTTTCCTGAGAAGGACATAGCCATCCATGACCACATTCCAGTCCTGTGAACTGTCCTACCATGTCTCTGTAATTGCCACCAGGTCATAATCTCCTGCCCAAACACAGTTTTCTAACTCCTCCTGCTTATTCCCCATGCTGTGTGCATTGGTGTACAGGCATTTCAGAGAGTGAGCTGAGCACACTGATTTCATGCTAGGAGTATAGGAGGCCTCCCAGTCCTCATCAATTCTAGAGTGCTGCCCCACTGGTGCAAGCCCAGCTACAACCCCATCCCCCTTCAAATCTAGTTTAAAGCTCTCCAAATGAGCCCTGCTAATTCCTGTCCCAGCATCCTTTTGCCCTTGTGAGATAAACGTTTCTGACATAACACTGTCTGGACTGGTGTCTTATAAAACCAGACATTATCAAAAAATCCAAAGCCCTGCCTGTAGCACCAGTCTTGTAGCAAATCATTTATGGACTGAATTCTTCTATTACATCCCATGTCGTCACCCGAAAATGAAAGAAGGGAAGAGAAAATAACTTGTACCCCAGACTCTTTCACCAACCGTCCCAAGGCCTTGAAATCTTTCTTCCTTCCCCTCAGACTATGGAGTGCATCTTCCTCCCCACCTGTTTGGAAGATCAGTCTTTGGGCAAACTCATTTGGCACAAGTGCTTGCACTAACCCAGTACCACAACAAGCCAGAAAATGAGCATATAACAGAACAGGAAATGCACTGCACATTCATGTTAGCTCCCAGCAAGGATTCCCCTGGGTGTCCACAGTCTTACAGAAACTGATTTGTGGGAACACAGGCTAAACACAAAAGTAATGCATTGGAGAAGAACAGGTCTCAACACACTTCTTATCCTTTGGTTTCATTTCTAGCAGAGTGATTACATTTGACTGCTTAACTTTGCTTCATCTCTCATTTTCCTAAAAAAGCTGAATAAGGTAGATTTTGTTATTGAAAAACAAGTTTAGTAAAAAATGTTTCAGAGTTCACCTGCATTCACAGAATGGTTTATAGTGGGCACCTTGCCAGCTCTCCTTAAGCTCACAGTGACAAACGTGATGACTTGGGATAGATGGATACAAAGAGTGATGCAAAAGAAAAGGTTACAGGGTCCTCTACAAGGCAATGAACACTTTTCTCTTTTCTAATAGATAACATTAAATACTCTTATCTTGTGAGTATCCTTTGAATAATACTTAACTTATGTTGTTCCTGGTTTGCATATTATTCTCTTAAACTTCCGTTGTATTTTATGTTCATGGGCATAGACATCACAGACACACACATGATTTGCTGCTCACATCCCTACCACCTAGAAAGCTACCACTACACTGAAGTATTATTTTCCACATGGCTTTGACTGACTTTTTCATCCATGCATTCTTTGTTCATAAGCACATGCTGTCAGTCAGTTTAGATGACATTATTTAAGATAACCTTTGTTTACAAGCATCCCAAGTTGCAGTTTATTAGCAATCTGTCACTGAAATGATTTGCCTTTCCAACAGCGCTTTTTTTTTTTTGTCATCAACAACAATTGCCAAAAGGAAACTATATTTTGTTTAAGATCACAAGTCTTAAATCTTAATTTGCCAACATCAAGTGACAATGAACTTGGATCTCTGTGACATTGTTTTAGGAATATTTACACTCCTACTCACAGATACATTTTGTAATCTGTTGACTAGATTTCAGTGTGGTTAGTATTGTCTCTCCTGATTTTCCTATATTGCAGTTTTTCAGATCTCATCTGAAACAAAGACAAATACAGTACAAACATAAATTTTTGTCAGAATAGTCAGTCTGAAAAAGCAGGCCTACACGCACATTGAAAATGATCTATATTCCTCAAGTATATTGACTGGAATTAATTATGCAAATATCCCTTAATTCTGTAGTGGCTGCTTCACCCATGAACCTCTTGTTCAGAATCAGTATCAAGACTTAGTTACATGGGTGATAAATTTTCTCTTTTAAAATATTAGAACAACGTTCGCTTTTTTCAGCACCATGGAAAGTCCCCCATTTTCTGAGCCTTCTTTAAAATCAACATGGATGTCTCAAAGAGCTCATCTGCCAACTCCTTTAGTACTCTCGGCTACAGGTTATACAACCTACTGAACCTAAAAATGCTTCAGTCTTAATTTTGCCATTTCATGTCTGCTCCAGCTACTGATAAAAAAAAGAATGTACTTAATTAGCATTGCAAGATACAAAAATTTTTCCTACTACAAATACAGAATATTATTTTTTACTGAATACATCTGACTTTTTAATGCAACTGAGGACAACCTTTTATTAAATACCCTTGCCTTTTCTAAATGGCTATGATAATTTTTGTCTCATATAGGACCTATATCATAGCTAAGGTTATTCCTAATAATGTAAATAATTCCTATCATTTCATTATACAAATGAGGAATGTATTTTTCTACATTATTGTATAGCTTTAGCTTACCTTATCCAGTCTGTAAAGCTTTGCTTTGTTTTTATATATTGGTCTCACCCATTTTTTAACATTTTCTTTCCACTGTACATTTCTAACCTAGCTTTCAATAAAATAAGTTATCTTTTGTGGTTATAAAATTGGGTTTTGAAGTCACAAGATCTAACAAACGACCCATTAATAGTGGGTTTTTTTCCTTCAATATTGCAAGCAGTTCCTTTTAGCTTTGGGAAATTAGCTTTCAAAAGAGCCAGGTATTTTCATCACTCACCTGGGTCATTCTTTGGCTACTTATAAAATATGAACCAGATTCTTAATAATTGTGTTAAGAAAATATCAGTTTATAGTTCAGTGATTAATTCACCATTTTCTAGCTTAATAAGATTTTAACATGAAGTAACTGCAGTTAGTTCTACACTTCTCACTCTTTTGTTTCTGTAACTTTCAGGTATTCCTGGAGCAATGCACTGGTGACTTCATGAGATTTCAAGGCTCCCTCCCCAGATGACTAAAATCCCACATGATAATGTATTATTCTTTTGACATATTATTGGAAGCTGTTTGAGGACCTACTAGTGTTGTTAGCTAAGCTGATGACATAGATATCTATTCAAAACCAGTACTTAATTTTGTGAATTATCAGTGAAAACTTTGACTCAAAAGCACAGAACAACTTTCCCTTGATAACGATTCACTTGTTTCAGATTTTGCCTACTCGATTTTGAAAATGAGATTATTAGAATAAAATTATATGCTTTTAATTCAGACAGTGAGGAAGCTATTTTAAAATATTACTATAGGTCTTTGATGGAGAACCTATTTTCATTTCAGAATGATCCTTATAATAAGCTAAGACCAGAACAATGTGTAAAGAAAATACACCACTTTCTTCACGTATTTATTTAAGTGTTTTCAATTTCAGACTATATTTTCTCGACAGCCTAGATCAAAAGAGCTTATCCACCTTATAAACAAAATGTTGATTCAGCCAAGAAAAATCAATTGTCAGTGCAACAGGTCTAGTTCAATTTGTAGTGAAGAAGAAAACTGTGCTTTTTACCTCCTCTTCTCAATATCAAGGACTGCTAGGAATTGACAGTTCATGATGGCAAGTGCTTAAATCTGTAAGAAATTCCATTAAAGGCAATGGGACAGTGGTGCAGTCAATAACATATAAGCAATGTTTTATACATAATTAATTTATAAATTTTAGATTATGCATTCACAAAAACATGCTTTGTTCCTTTAAGTTGCCTATAGTATATAATATGGTATCTGTTCCCTGAGAAGATGTCAGATTTCTAAAACAAAATCAACAAAGTGAATTACTTTGTTTAAATAAAAATATTTATGTTGCCTAGGTATACACTTAAAAAATAAACATTTTCCAGATATTCTTTCTTACACAAATTTTTCACATGATTATTCATAAATTACTAATAGAAAATCATGAAAGTGGCCAAATGAAAACAACTGTAAAATTTTCAAATGACCATAATTTAAGCTTTGTCTTTACATCAGTACAGTTTCTATTTTCACAAATATCATCTTGCTTAGAAAATAATAAGTTTTTAAAAGCTTATATATGTTATCCCTTAAAAATTCAATGTAATTTCAGAGCATTGTTTTTCAGACTCCCCCCTCAAATGTGCTTTTAGATATCTGGACCATAACCAAAATACACAAAAAAAAAATATCAGAATTATATAAAATCATGTACAACTAAACTAATAAATGGAGTGAGAGCTAAGAATATACATGTGGACTGTCATACTTTGCAAGCAAAGACTTGCAGAGCCATTCATCATCAAAACAAATCCTGCCAAACACGATAAGATCTGTCATACTCCAGCTAAATTGGTAAAATAAATGTAGAAAGCAGGAATGTAATGTGATGTGACTAATCTTGAGACACAATACAGCAGAAACAAAGGTTCTCAATATGGCAAGGAAAAAAAATGCTCGTGATAAACTGAAGGCTGAAGGTGGAAATGCTGAAGACTTCTTTTCCTTGTCATGCCTTAAAAAGAGCTTTGAAAATGTCATACATATTTCTAATGTTCTTCATAGAATTTAAAGTAGTATTTGGGTTGGTTGGTTGGTTGGTTTTGTTTGTTTGTTTGGGGATTTTTGTTTGTGTCTTTTGTTTTGGGTTGGGTTTTTGTTTGTTTTGGTTTTGTTTTGTTTTTTTTTGGATGCCTCAGTCTAAATTTTCTGAAGAAATCATGGCCTGGTTTCTGATTCAGATTTTTTAGAGATCCAACATTTTGGCATTAGAGTAGGAAAGGAGATTATTTCAAGAGTGCAAAATGCCAGATGCTACATTCCTATGAAAGTCTGACCACTAGTGGCACAAAATTACCCTCTTGGACCTGCATCCTCCCTGCGGGGAAGCGTCGAAAGGCTGGAGCATTCTTTAAGGTGGCTTTTGAAATTGTGCAGATTCGCAGTGTGGAAAGATTTGGGGGTCCTACAGGGTCTGTTTGAACAAAGGCTAGAAAATCCGGCGTGCTTTTCTGCCCTGCGGGTCTCACTGTGGTAGGGTCGACTGCGCTGCTTTGTGGGGGCGCTGGCATTCCCTCCCCCAGAGCACAGGTCCCCCTCAGGGTCTACCAACACATCCCTGCCTAGAAATAGCTTTGTTTGGCTGGCTGCACTCACTGCATTTTATAGTTATGATAAAATAGGCAGATTGGAAAAAAAAAGGCAAAAAGAACAAACATAACTTAACAGGTTTTAGCAAAATATATATATTATATATATATATATATATATATATATATATATAAAAATAGTAATAAACCAAAAAAAAAAAAAAGTATAAGGCATTTTAATATAGCTTTTCTACAAGCACAGCAACATCTATGGAAAGAGGCAATTTATTTTATTGTGTCAATGGATATAGTTTGAAAAAGGCAAGTTTTCAGCTGGATCTCTTAGTCTAATTAAAGATACTAGGCCTTGCTTCAGTCATACAAAGAAGACCATGCTTCATAAGACATTATAACTGTTTGCCGTTTGCTCTACTACTGGGTCCAACTGGCATAATTGGCTAAACATACTTAGAAACTTGTTTGGTTTTTAGTTATCTGTACTTTTTTATTAAAAAGTATTACTCTGTCAAACAAAGCTCTCCTCCACTCTTATACTTAGACCAACACATTCGTTTAAGCTACTGATGCTACATCTTTTGCTTGGTTGTCTCTCTGATAGTTTAATTTTTAGATCAGATTCAATTTCATTTAATGCCTTAATACCATTTATAATACTTTAATATTTTAAGAATATTGTTATTGTAGTCACTCTTCTACTGCACTATGTGCTGGACTGTAAAAGGTTGAGCTATATTGACAACATAGCTTATAGCTTGCAATTTCAGCCTGAATAGGTTGAAATTCCAAATCAAGGTGATCCAAGATTCAGCTGAGAAGGCTAACTCGCAGGATACAAAACAAAATTTGAGAAATATTTAACCTGTATTTTATCTCAGCATTAGATTTTCTTAGCTTTACTCTTTTGAAATCGTAATAATAATATATGTATTCAATTTTGAAGGAAAGAATCAAATGCATTGTCTCTATGTAGATCTTGAGTTTTCCATCAGGATCTACAAAATAGTGAGCAGGATCTGACAGATCACGTTATTTAAAGTGGCTGAACTCTTTTTTTATTGTAGCTGCTCATAAAACTTGGCATAAGCCTATTACTAGTAATATTCCTTTATCGCTGCACTTTTAAGCTGCAAAACTGTTTTGTGTCTATGGAAAAAAATACAGTCTCTGTGCACATGGACTGAGGACACAGCCAATTATCTGGGTAATTTATTTTATGCATTTACACTGAATTAAATAAGGAACACTACCAGCATCTAGCAAGTGTTCTTCCTCCTGAGGCTGCAAATCAGCAAGAAAAGTCTTTTTAAACTAGCACACTGAAAGATCTGGTTTACAATATGTTGTTTGAATGCGTTCTGGTTGAAACAAGAACTGACAGTCTGATTGATAGCCCCTATTTCTTTCCTTATTGTCACAAATTACTTTCAGGATGCTAGTAATAACACAGTGTTAGACTCCTATAAAAGGTACAACTCTCCAGCTGGGCTTTCACCATGAAAAGTTGTGTCGTATTAGTGGAAATCATTTTGCTGAACATTTAAATCCTGCATCCTGAAGGACTGTGTGGCACAGGAGATTGGTAGTGAGGAGAGAATAAAGAGCCTTTCACCTCTCTGTTCCTAGCAAAAGCTCAGGCTCCGTAGATGTTATTTCTGTACAGAGGCTTTTCAGTTCCCTATGTAAAATGAGTTTAAGCTAACCGTTTGTTAATGATTATCCTGAAATATTTTTCATTAATAATGCTATAAGTACCCTGAAGAGCACTTCCCAGTGACATGAAGACTACAAAACTTAGGGTCAGCACAAACAAAAAGGAAGTTATTTTTCAAATAAATGTATTTTTGTTATAGATCCCTTTCCCACATGATTCCAAAAGCAACTAGAAAAAAGGGGGGAGGAACCCATCCAGGGCTATTAAAAACAAAGACAACACCTCTGTCTGCTTCTGTGTGTTTTTCCTTTTGAGTTATTATAAAAGACATCTACCTGCAAACCCCGAGATCCCTTAGGCAGGGAATATATTGCAAGGTATATTTACTTGATTGTTTGTCATGTTCTTGTTGGTGTGCCTGAAGTCTCTCATAACTAACAGTGGGATGAATCCTTAGTTTGATCCAGTGTGGATAGTCCTGTGTTACTATGTCTTTGCCTTGCACTGTTAAACTGAAAACAGCTGCCTTCTTCACAGTAGACTCAAATTTGGGGGATTACAAAGTTATAATATCCATTTCCTATAAATTTCAACAATTTTATCCTTCTTTTTTTCTCTCTTTTAAAGTAAGTCCCTAGTGCCTTCTGGTTTTGATGACATTGTGGAAAATACAGCAAGTGTAAATTGTGTTGGGTTGGTTCAAAGATTGCCACAAGCTATGTAAAGGCTGAATTCTTCAACTAGTTGTAGCCATATCTATGTCACAACATCCAGACAAAATTTTCTGATGCTGGCCTGAGCTGCTTACAGAAACCAAATCCCGGTTTCATACTGGCACAGTCGCCAAGTGCACATCAAATCCTCCTTTCCTTACCCCTGTGTGACCATGAAAAGAAACAGAAACGTGTATTTCATGAGGGAGAGTAGTGCAGTATACACAATCAGGGTACATGGGCTTATCCAGGCAGATGTGCACAGATGCAGTTTATGAAGCCATGGTAATAGGTCCTTGGATTTTCTTCTTGGGACTCCAGATAAACACAAAATCGCAGGACTACTGCGACCTTGGCAATTGCTCATGTCATCAGATTTGGTTTAACATCTTTCTCTGTCTTCTGCCAGCAAATAAACTGGGTAATCTACTATCCAAGTGTTAAAAGCACAGAACAGAAAGGAAGTGTAAACATTTGATTCAGCTGCCTAAGCACAGGTATAAAATGTATTTTAAGATATCTTAGAATATGATGCTACCTTTCACTTACTGCATCAGAAGACCTTCAGTATCCCCCAGGTCCTGTGTCATATTTTTCAGGCACATGAGCATGCCCTAGATACCCTAAGTCATTTCAAATGTCACTAAATGACTGAGTTTAGGTCTCTGAATCGAACCATAAATAGATAAGATGTAGGTTATGTAGATAGCTAAATTTTAATTCATTTCATTCAAAGAAATTCTGCTTTTGTATCTTGATTTTGACACACTTCTCTGTAACCCTGAGGAAATAATTTAATCTTCCTGCCCCACCTTCACTGAGATACAGGTTTAGTTCTGCTCTATATTCATGAGAATAAGACAAGACGGTTATGGCAATGGACTACTTAACATGTAAACTGATCAGTTTTAGTTAGGATTTGTGGTTGGTTCATTTGGTAAATATGCATAAGAATGCACAAAAACCTTCAATTAAATCTGAATAAATTTTAGCAACTGTACATGGCTACCAGCAGAATAATCTGTTTCTCCATACAACAGGACATATGTAGGTTTGAAAAGCTCCTAAATGATATGCCTCTGGTCACAAAGGGCAGAAGTTGTAGTGCTGAGAAAGTCTTCTTCTCAGTCCTGTAGCACATAATATACAAGACATACACAACATCACAGATTTTTCATGAGAGCCTCAGGAGACGCATAAAATTCAGCACCACTGGATATAACATCTGCAAAATGCAGAAAAGAGCAGAACCTGCCAGCAGCATTATTAACCATGCTCCAGGAGTTTTCAAGCTCATGTCATACCTATGAGGGAATTGCAAATCGCAAAATAGTACACCTTGATTTCCAATAATGCTACAATCTGAATGCACATCTGATAAAATTATTAAAGTGTCAACGACAAAGCTATCTCCAGACATCTCACAACGTCTTAGAAAAGCAACTTTTACAGACATCTGTAAATACAATATAATTTTGTTGGACAAGAACTCCTCAGAGTCTAAAATACATGCTAGATCAGCAATAAGCAGCATAGTCTTAACTGTTTTCAAGACCGCATAGTTCTTCTGCAAATGTAAAGCAGTGTAAAAAGCAAGTCATCATAAAGCAATAGTAACTGATATCCTGTAAGTTATCAAACAAACAAACAAAAAAAAATCAACAACAAGGAGAAAACAGACAAAGGTCTACTGGAAATAACCATGACAAACATCTCCTTCTTCACTATAGGACACAGAAGATAGGCAATGGCTCCTTTTAGACACTTGTAGTGAACAGATGTCAAACAAGAAATAATTAGGCCTGATTTTTTAATGGGAGTTAGCCTGAAGGTGTTTAATACTAGCAGTAATTCAAATTCAGGCGTAAATTGTTGAGTTTTGGTGAAAATTGACACAACTCAATGTTTTTTCTCTCTCTTTTTTTCATGAGGAAATTAAGCTGTCTGAAATACTTCAGATAAAGAGAGTTTCTGTCCATGTATTTTAAAAGAAGCATGATTTTTCCTGAACAATCTGGGGAACAGTTCTTAAGAAAGCCTCTCATTGTCAAGTGCAGGAAAAAATAATATTTTGTTAAATCTATTAATTCTACAAAACTATCGTTCAAGGTGAATGAATAGCTTTAAAAAGTAATGCCTTGAGTGAATTTCATGATCTTCATAATCTCCTGGTGTCAAGTAATTGTCTCTCACTTTTTTTTTTTTTTTTAATAGAAGTAAAATATTTAGATCCCTCTTTGTAGAATATTTAATTTGCCATATTTGACATATATGGATATAATTTATGTGTGTTTTATAAGATTACCTTATAGGACAGCTTCTCCTTGAAGTATATTGAACATTGCCTGCGGATACAGCTTTGATGCACATTACTGGAGCAGGCCTCCCCACTACTTCCAACCAAGTCACACCATGTGACAGTGATAAACCAACATAAGAAGTCTGTAGATGAACAGATATGTTGTGGCATCTTCTTCCCAGATACCTGCTTGCAACATGTGGGACAGAAGAGGTGAAGAGACCCTGCATCAAGGAGCAGGAAAAAAATGGCACATGATAGGGCTACATCCTCCATTGCCACCTGGTCTTTCCCTTTGGGCCTGTACACATCTAAAAATTAGTTATTCTGTACAATATGCATCTCCTGAGGTATTCATCACTTAACCATACTTACTTCAGATGAACTTTCTGGATGTTTTCATCTCAGGTCAAGAACAGCAAAGCAAATAAGTCACAAAGAAGTCTAAGGATTAATCTAGAGCAAACTGCATTACAGTATGCATGCACAACAGAGTAGTCTCCACTCTTCAGAAAGAGCAAAGTGAGCAGGCTGTTCATTTAAAACTGGGAAAGTATGAGAAAATCACCTGTTTCACTTGCTGAAGAATCTGCCTCCTTGAGAAAAAGGTGACAGCAATTCTGGGTTTCTCTACCACTGATTATCAAGTTAACCTTAATTTGTAATGTGTCCATGGCTTAATGCAAATAAACCATCACTCCTTTGTGATAAAGTTGTTTAACCACTAAGATGCATTTGACTTATTTCCATTCAAATTCTTTTTCTTTTTCTTTTTTTTTTCTGGCTGTTTTAAATCCATTTATCCTATCAGACAGGCTAGACAAATGAGGACGAGAAAATTGTGGAATCACCTAGAATCTTTGAAAGAAACACAAAAGCACCTTCCCTTTTACTTCTGGTGGGTGAATGTAGAAGTGGCATACAAGAGATGACAGGCAAAGGTCTCATCTGCTCATGGTAACAATGAGGAGTCTAACAAACACTCAAAGGCAGATATTGGCTCTGTGAGCCAAGGCAACAAACTCTTTTCTTGCATTATTATGCATCTGGGTTGGATGGATTTTTGTTTTTCACATAGGTAAATATCCCTTACACAGGTGCATCTCTTCGTGTAGAAGTGTACTGTGTTTTTTTCAAAGGCTTGTTATTTTGGGGGGTATAATCAGTGAATCAGACACTGTGGCTAGTTTCACATATAAGAAAGCAAAAGTTAAGTTTCCATCCTAGAGGATTTTCAATTTAAAAGCCTGATTCTTATTTGGAATGCAATTAATGTCAAAACAGCATTTTGCCTTCACAGGACGCATGCAAAAAAAAAGTACAGTAACCTTTTTTTTATTAAGGTACATCAATATAAAATATGTGCTATAAATACAATGTATCTTAATATATGTACATTCTGTATCTTTAAATTATATGTTTGTATTGATTTATGTGTTTAAGTTTCAACAGACAACAGTTCAGGGGAGATACCAAGCTGAAGTACCTTGGTTTAATGTAGGAAGCAAAAGTTTTCTTTCCTCATCCATTAAAATGCCAGGAATCAATGTATAAATGACAGTTAAGACACTAAGTAGCAATTATTCCTGTATCTGCTCATTTTGGGCCACCTCAGTCTTATCTCTCACTTCCTTCAAGATAGGATAAAATACAGTCAGGTATTATAAACTGAATCTATAGATTTTCTTCCAGCATTTTACTGCTACATTTAGCACTAAAACAAGTTACTGGCAACCACAGCAAGGGAATTTATGACCTTACAAATGGAGGCAGCATGTGATAAATACCACACTATCAGTTGTTCAGGTAAGTAATATGTGCTCTTGTAAAACCTGTACTGAAAGCTGAGTAATTTATGAAGTAAAAGAAGTCTGGCTTCTTTAACCTCTCCTGCTAATTTACTTTAAGATAACATGAGGATAGACTTGTGTACCACCCTCTCCTGGTATTTTTAATTGCTATGTCCTCTCTCTTACATTAGTGTATCCTATTTCTTCCATTTGTCATGTAAGAGGAGCGAATGTTATTTCACCTTTAAAATTGAAATCCTCCTTCTTGATACAGGCTGATGGTTTCCAACCTCTTTTTTTGAAAGGGGGAAAAAAAAAAAAGGAAATTGCTTTTCTGGCCAGTGGCCATGCTGAAGTTGAAAACATGGCTTTTAGGAAAGGTAAAGCATCCTAATGAATGACTTGCTTTTGAAAGAACAAGAGACAATCCTTGCAGTCATTCAGTACAAGCACTAACAGAAAAAGAATAAAGATTACTTCCCACGTGTACTGCAGCACATATCACACTGAGCATGGAAGACTTTGTTTCCAGCCAACCAGTCTTCTGAATCTGCTTCACTAAAAGGAGAAAAGGCTGAGGTCTAAACTGGGTTCAGCTGACTTGTGAATAACAGGAATGGCTCTAGGTATTCCTTAGAACAGAGGCCTTATGTAGGCAGGTCATATCTGAGCACTTGTTCTTCTTGTGATCCTAAAAGTTTAGAGCTTTACAGATGGAAATTCTTATGCTTCTGTAGCAACCTCTAACCTTGGAAAAGTTATTTATCTATTCAAGAAAGGCAAGGCTAGTCTAATGAAAGAGTTTAATTACTATTATCTCCAAACTCTGTCTCACCAATATCCTGAGATCATCACAGCTGCAACCACACACAATACACACTGCGTACACTACAGATGCTACAGATGCTTTGTCTGTTTAGAAACAAATTGTTCCTTTTCAGCTACCATGATTTTGCTATCAAATAAATAATGATTATTATTGCATGTATTTGCAGTGCATAGTTGTTTAGCATTAAGATCTGGTTTATGCATTAGAAAGCTATTAATGCCACAGCCTCTGCAAAAAAGGCCCTGCACCTAAGGAGGTCCCATGATAGCGTTTCCTTCCCAGAAGGAAGTGCACCAAGCGGCCACAGGCTGGGTTCTGCAGCTGTTCATGGCTTGCAGAGCTCTCTGCAGTTGCTACCCCTGGCCCTTCTGCTGATGCTGCTGCCCACATCTCAGCCAGTGTTCTCCCTCAGCCTGCTATGTTGTAAAGATGCATTGATAGAAATGTCAGTTGGTAACACTAACTGTGACGTGACGTTCACTTTCCATGTCAAACGTCAAGTTTGATGGAGCCCAGAAATGCTCATGCATCTGGTCTCTCATCTCTCAGTCTCACAAAGACATCTCTGATATCCTGAGGCATCTAGAACATCACTTTGCCTGCATTAGACAACCAGCTTATGCCCCTGCTTGAAATCTGCAAAGAAGTCTGCAGAAAATTCAGTCCAAGAACAAATAAACACATATACTGATCAGCTGGATAGCACTTGAGGCTCCACTAATAATTTTTCTACGTGTCCACTGACTCTGAATTTGGATTTCTCATTCACCAACATCTAGACACAATTAGCTGACTGTCACTTGAAGCTGAATCCCAGCCCTAGCGTATTCCTCTGCTAGATACTGCATTTCCTCAGAGCTAAACGGTTGCTGTCAGATGCAAAAGTCAGTGTAGCACTGACTGGATACTTTCCACTTTTCTAAGTACACCTCATGTGAAAGTCAGCTATGTGCTCTTAAATATTAAAGAATATTAAAGAGCTCTCCAACGATTCTTTTTGCTTCCAGGAGCCAAAAAATACCAGGGAAGTAGTTACGCAGCCACAGCTGCAGGGTTTGTGCTGCTGGATGTCTGATCAGTTGAACAGAAAATTATTGTATCTGCAGGGACGGAAAGTAGAAGTATATGCTGCAAGATGATGCCTGGCATCTTGCCCTTCCACCTGCTGCCTGAAAAAGTGCCACAACAGAGACTTGCCACTTTCTGAGAGGACCATCCATTCTTGTAGCAAATAATGTTAGTATTCACCTGGTACATTAAAGACTTAAGCAAAAAGTGGTAGTTGAGGCTGTTACCCTGGCAGCAAACAGTGTGCTGAATGTCTTGGTATTTCTCGACCAAGAGCTAGAAAATATCACTTGTTCCTCCCCGCTTGTCTTGTGTAGAGTTACGAAAAGCTGGCATGGCTCTTAATTAGCTTGGAATTTATCGATAGTCATTTAAAAGATAAGAGGTGCCTAAAATAACATATAAATTATTACATCTACTCTAAACCCATCCTGTAATTTTAAACTCTGCAGATATGGTCAGGAAGAAATTCAGAAGCAGATTAGACAGCTTTGAAGGGTACGCCCTTAAGCATGTGTAAATACAAAAGTCTCCAACTACAGAGATAACAACAGTGAAAGTACCTAAAGCAGGTGCCATCTGATTCTTCTGTCACCTAGTAAAAGGGAATCAACTGACAGAAAAGCAAGAACAAAGAAGTAATAACAGTGACTCTGGCTCTGCCGCTACTTAAATTGATCTTGCAAGATCATTCTTATCTTTAGAGCACACTATTAGAGGAGGACCTCTTCCTCTCTTTTCCTCTTTTTCTCCTTTTCTCCTTCCTATTATTATTTATATTTTTATCTTTTTTTTCTGAATATTAACTACATAAAACAAGAGGTGATCAAACAAATAGTGAACCTAAAGGGTACATGACTCATGTTATCAGTCTTATACATAATCCAAAGAAACATTACATAAAATGATTCCATAGATTTTAGAGAGAGAACATTATGTAGATAATTTCATCTGGACATTAATTTGTGCTATAAAAGGTAGGACCTAGCAATTCCCCCATACTTTGCTTTAGGATGTGTAACAACATCATATATTTCAGTTAGCATTTGACCAGACCATTAAAACTGAGTAACAACACTTGCATGTCCTTCAGGGTTGATATGTCTTGGCTACCTGGAGAAAAAGTAAACTCTTGGCACAGTCAAAGAAGAAATTGTTATTCTGGAGACAATCATGACACTTGTAATTTTTTAATTGAGACTTTTGACAGATATGGTCCTGCTTTATATCCTGTTCAGTAAGCAAGATGTCTTTTCTTGGAAATATTTTTTCAGATTTCTGAATAGTAAAAGAACATATGACAACCATGTATTAGTATGAATCATACATTCTCTTGTTTTAAACAAGCAGAACATTAATATACATAAAATCAAGATATTTTGTTCTCTTCCTCGTCATTCTTTTCTCATTTTAAGTATACATTTTCCTATTGACATGGGATCATGTTTATCAAAAAGTGAGGTAGGAAGCAAAGCTGGGGTAGGAAGCCCCAGCCCACTCTATATTCTCCCTCACACCAGGAGATACTGCCCTGTGTCTGCTTGTACCAGGACGTGTTTTCTTTCTCCAAGCAAAAATGGTCTCCCAGTAGAATTGTGTCATTTTTCAAGATTTCCAGGTGGCTGTCAATCCAACAGGAGTACTAGCATGGAACAAGATGCTTAACATTTGGATGAACTCATCATTCTTTGTGCAAGGTTGAGCTGCACAGCCACAAGAAGTCCAACACATACTAGACGCATGCTTTCGGAAGGGTTTTAGCACCTTAAAGAGACATTAGGTTTATTATGCTTAGGCTGCAAACACTGAGATAAGAATATATGACAAGAATAGCTGTTTCAACCAGTGACATTTGTCTTCTAAGGGTGGAGACAGGAAGGAGAAAGGTCAGAAATAGGGACTTAAAGGATATTGGATTTGGAAGGAGAAAATATTGAAGTAAAAGACAGAATGAATTTCAGATGGTCACATCACTCAAGAATGAGTTAGGCGCAGCATTCTACAAAAATGACAATAAAAATCTTTCTCCACTAAGTATTTTATTTATACAGTGTGTTTAAGGCATTTGAAAATGTCTTTAGGGCATTTCAAGATGTCTTCATAAACATATGGTCACTGTTCTTATGTCCTTCCTATAAAACCAATCTATTTTTGTACCAAGACTGCCACTTTTAAGGATTTAGATCAACACAAAGTTGAAAATCATTTTTTAAAAAACTCTTCAAGGAATTTCTAAGATTTTTTTTTTTTCATTTTATCTGTTACATAGTTATAATCTGCTATCACACTATTAACCATGTAGAAAAAAAATCTCTCTTTAATAGAAAAATATCCTTGTTCTATCAAAAAGCTTATGTTCTTTGTTCAGGATGCTGACCTTTAAATTCACAATATTATTGTTATCTACAGAACTACATCTTTATTAATGGCCTAGATCAGAAGCTATTTCCTTAGCAAACCACTTAAGTTCATGTTTAGATCCTGTCTGCTTTAAGGATACTTTTTCTTTTTCTGAGTACTCTACTGTTGTGTTCATGTCATTTGAGAACCTAACATTAAAGTTTGGAAGCTCCATTAATAAGAAGTCACCAATTACTTGAATTTCTTTGAGATGTCTGAAATTGTTTTTCTGTCAAAAATATGGCACATTAAAAGCTCCATGAAGTTATGTTGAAAGATTTAATGGCAACCTGCTTAGAGTGACTAGAAAAACTTGCTGCTCAAAAGCTAGTGAATTTGTATTTTCGTTGATGACAGAGACCTTGGACTAAATAACACTTTCATTTCATTAAAAAGATGGATAAATGGCATTGAGAAATGCTATTTAAACATGTACATACATTTTCTCGTTTTTTACATGTTATTTGCCTGCTTTGTTCATATTTGGATGCATTCAGAGATATATTTTATGCAAAAGCTATGCATCATTTTGACAGATACTTAGTAAAGAAAGTACACATACCATTTATACAGTAAGCCATGAGAGACAAATCCGTAATAGCTACAGGTTCATAAGTTCATGAGAAATGTTTTATTACACTAACACACTTGTTTTCAGTCTGTCTAAAATTTCAGCAAACTAGACTTCTGCCCTAAGCTAAAGCTCCTTCATGATTTACAAATAATGACAAATCCATGTCTGATATGATTGCTGTAAAGGAGACAAACAGGAAGGAGGAATATCCTACTACTTGAAGGGTGGAGTAAAACCCACTTACCAGCCAGAAACACAATCCTCAATAGGGCTAGACGATGTTGTCTACATTCAACTGAAAGGAGATAAATCAGTCTAGTGGGATTTGTGTTGTTTGTAACTCTTCTCAAACCAAGCTAATACATTAACAGGACTTTCTTTTTCCAGGCTATTTCTGTGTATTGTAAACTACAAATGGGTACTGCAAAACTCAGCTATCCATTAAGATCAGAATAAAATACTACTGCAGATTCTGATATTAGCGTACAGAGTCCCAGATAAAACTACACCAGCACTGTTCCAGTTAGCATAGCTTAAAAATAAAAATAATAAACAAATAAATAAATCCCAACAATTTTCAGAATTTATTTCCACTGTCAGCCTTCAGAAGACGTTAGTTCATGCTTTTTCAGAAATTCTCATTCTCTCCCCATTCTCCTTCCTGCCCTTCTATCTCTGTCCATCATATGCATTGACATACACACGAATAGAGAAACACACCTGTACATGCTCCTGCTGATTTACATACAAGACTTCCTTACTACTCCTTTTGAAAATGTCACTCGTTCCTTTGATAGTCAAAATGCTTGTTACTTAACAACACGTATATTTTTTATTTCCCTACAGGATTAAAGAAGATATTGTTGACACAACCTTGTGTAAGGGAAAGACTCCTAAATAAGCTAAGGATGTACTAGATGATTTCACAATATACCATAAACTGACAGAAGGCTGTTAAAAATGTCTGCAGAGACATTTTGGCTCAGTCATTAAACTGATTTTTTTTTTAAAGCACTATGATTCCCTCTTGTTTTCAGAGGTTTGGGTGAAAGCTGTTTTCCACTGCAAACAATTCCCCTCTGAATTAACAAGGATTTTTAGAGAAAATATGCAGATAAAATAGGCACTGAGCTTCATTTCAAATAATGATTACTTCCTCTGATTAAAGTTTACCAACATATCATTATTGTGCTAAAGAAGTCTTATCCATGCCTAGGTGTTAGTATGTTGATTGAGAAATACTGATTTTAAACAAAGAAAGTGTACAAAGCCTGATTATACTTTACTATACCCTTCCCAGCAGGAACATCTGCACTGTAAAGGATGTATTAATTTTGTGAAAAAGATTATATGAGACAGTTCTTATAATAGTAAGGGACTCGGTTCTCTGAGGCAAAAAGTTTCTCTTGCTCATATATTACTGTAATTTTTATGAGACTGATCAGAGAAATATTACTCATTTTAATACCTGGATTATGTACAAGATTACATGACAACTAACTCTCACATTGCTAGAGTTGCCTATTCCTCTACCATTGTGTAGCTTTTCTAGATTGGTCTAGACTCTGTCAGTTAACATATGGAACCAGCACTGTAGGAAAAGAAAAAAATCTTACATGTGTTCTTTCATGTTCCATTTAGATTTAACACATTTTCCAAGATTTTACCTTAATGGCTTAGTTATTTGCAAATGCCGTTGTAGTCAACACAAACAGGGAAGTCCCTCTAAAAAACACAGGGAAACATCTTTGTACTTCTCCAAAAGCCATGAAAAAATATACAACAATGAACTTAGGAAAGTGAATGTTGAAGTTCAAATCTCAAACAAAAGACTGCCAGTATGGAATATCTAGCAGAGAACCATGGGCAAGGAACAGTATTTAGATTGGTGACAAAGAGTTTAGTTCAGAGACATCCTAAAATTACATGTAATGTGTAGTAGTTTATTTTGAAGTTCTGTCAAAGTCGAAAGCACAAAATTACATCCAAAGACATTTTTTTCAAATTGGAAAATGACGGAAAACACAAGCGATACATTGAACCACGTGAAATGGAGGGCAGGATTGTTCTTTTGGTTTCTCTGTTGCAGAATAACTTGTTTTTAAATATGTCCACAGTTTCTATCCTCACCTACACAACCATTCCTTGAAATCATAAAGAATACTTGTGCTTCAGTTAGCAGTCATGATCACAAGACACGTTTTTAAGATATTCAGTAAAAACAGATATCGCAGTGTCAACCTTTTTGTCACAATACAGAAAATTAGATGAAAGGTGAACACTGGACTGATTCAATTTTTTTTTTTAGTTTACAAGCTATTTCTGACACAAAATGTGAAGGAGTTACTAGAAGGAAAAAAAATAATAATTTCTTTTAAAAATAGTCCATCATATAAATCTCATTCTTAGTATCCAAATTTGTGATGACAGGAGTGATTTCTGATCTTAAATAACCCTTTTTCTTTTATTTAAAACAGTTGTTGATCTCTTTCTCCTCTTAAAGGTTAACTTTCTGAATAAACTGAGTAAACACTGAAGAAAAAGTCTGGGGAGATGCAAGAAACTCTGAAGTAGACATGGCAACTTGACAGTATCTTTTCTTCTAAATGGTGTTAGTTAAGAAGTTTCATCATATGCATATTCTTTAAACAATACTTTTTTTCCCACTTACCAAAGTTCTGTGTCTGCCTCTCACCTTTTAAGTAATGAATTTTCAGTGTGAAACTGAGTGCCAACTCCCTCCTGTGAGTTCCGTCAGCCTGTCATATTGTGCATGTCTTGTATGAGTAGGAGATGTTATACAATGTGCTGGTTTACTTTTATTTTAACTGCATACATGTAGTTTTGCTTTAGCCTCTGAAGCCCAGTGGTATTCTGTATTGTACTGGAGAGTCTAACATGGCTCGTTGCCATCTTTGAGATGAGATCCACATCATTTTCTGTAAGTAAAGGATTGACATGTGGCATCAATCCATATTTAGTTAAGGATTTGGGAGGTCACTGGCTTTCAGATTCTTCTACAGCAAATTGTCTGACAAAATCCTACTTAATGCCCTGTATGAAATCAGTCTTTTTAAAGTTTCACCAGTATGATCATGAGCAATTTCTGCATGAAGTAGCAAATGTACCAATGCAGAAATTTTTGTTTCCGCTCTTCAATGTCCCATATTTAAATCCCTTATGTAAATATGCCCACACCTAAATCTGTCCCATCTTGTTGATCTGCATGTAAAATTCACACGCTGGCTTGTGTAAATGTAACCCAACCATGAAAGTAATTTGTTCATGAGTCACGGCCTTGCAAACATTGAGGTAACTGTAAAAACATCCCTTGCTAGATTGCAATTAGGGTATTAAATCCTGATATCATCCTGAGTTAAGCTTGAGAACAAAATTCTTAAGGGTTTTGTGCTTTTCTGGAGGTTTCTAAGCATTGGCTTCATGACTTAATCCTGTCAATATGAAAAGAAAAGATGCTTCTTATTTCATCAGCTATTAAAAATAATTATTTCCCTTGCAGTACAAAGGCAAATGTGATCACTGAGATTAGCAATATGAATAATACGATCTGCTGGGAAGGAAATGCAACTTTTGAAGAGATCCCAGCAAATCCATTAGAATCAAATTTGTACCTTGTTTTCTCTTTTTTCAGTAATGTTTGCTGACTGTCATCTGTCATTACAGCTGCTTTACTATGTCCAGGAAAGAAGCAAAAAGTAAAGACCTCACTCTTCAGTATGCAAATTAACTCCATAGGCTTTAGGCTGGCTAAAAAAAACAGTAGCATTTGTTTTCTATTTCTATAACAAAGCCCTCCCTTTGCACTCAGGCAGCCACAGTCTTCCAGAAGCTCATTTCTTTCTCTTATGCCATTAAAAAAAAAAAAAAAAAAAAAAAAAAAAAAAAAAAAAAAAAAATAAGATTTAATATGGATTTGAAGCAATTTGAAGCAAGGTTATACACCTTTGTAGGTGATTGAAGAGAGCACTTTCCAACTATGAGGGGCAGCAGGGGAAAAAACTATAGAAATGCTTGACTGCAAATAAAATTAATACAAGGAGATCTGTAGTGGTACAGCTAATGGGAGACAAAGTCTATTATTTCCAGATACTAAGAGAGAGAGTGAAGATTAGAGAGACAAGACTATGAGACACTCTTATTGAAGTGTAAGAGTCTATTTTTAACATGATAGAAGAGACAGAGGCAATAACAGTATGGCTAAACCAGCCACAGTCTAGCAAAAATAACTTTGCTGGACCTTCAAAATAAAATACCTGAAATATGGCTGCATGTAATTTACAACAGTTTTATCACTGGCACAGTGATACTTTGACACATTAGAGAACCATACATATGGAAGAGGGGAAAACTCTTGACAAAGAGAAAAAGTAGAGTAGTTTTAGTGGAAGTGCACAGGACTAACTAACACAATGTTACATGTGGTTGCACATCTGTTTCTGAGTATTTGTGGGACAGAGGGCAGTATGGTTCTGCTCAGAGTATGTCTTCAAGTATTCTGGCTATGGAATAAGCTATTCTTGTGCAAGTTTAGGCAATGCATGAAGCAATGTTCATAGGTCCTTATAATCAGTGTCAGGTTTTTTTGCTGAACATATTACACTGACACCATTGTATGTTAAAAATATTTCCTAATAGCAGCATGGACTTTCTTTAATGAATCTCCTCCCTTCTAAACCCAACCCATGTAAAATAACTGCATACGATGTAGAAAGATCATCCTTGGCATACGCATATGGTATTGCAAGAATCTGGCACATTATGTTTTGTTGCATTTAAGCCAGATAGCCAGAAGTAGCCAGAATTTTCATTTGGATACTATCCAACCATTGTTAATCATGAAAGACATGATACAACAAGTTGGCATTTGTATATGTGAATAATGGAATATTTCTTTAATTATGTACAAAAATCCTAAATGAACTAGTTTTCTCTCCTTATAAAGTGCCCAATTGATTTCAGTGGAAGTCAGTTGAGTCTTATGAAATTATATCGTATGATGGCTCCTGACTTCCTTGATGTCTGTTGCAAATTTGCTCTTCACATGCAACATGCTTGCTTCACAGTCTAATTCCATAAAGCTATTCTGAGGACTGTTACTTATCTAGTACTAAAAAAATATATTCAGATAGGACAGACTGCCTTTAGAAAATGCTGTGTAGCTGGCCCAGAATTAGAATTAAGAGCCCAGGGAAACACACTAAAACCCTGTTGTCTTACAAGAGACTGGAGGAAAAACATTTATTGCTTTTGCAGGGTTTTGTGAATAATGTTTTTTTTAAAAAATGCTTCCATTCCGATAGACCAATGTTTTGCCATTGTTAAGAGCTAAGCTAAGAATTTTGAGAAATGTCAGTGAAAGAAGTTATAGAAAGTTTCTTTCCTGCAGTTAAAATACATTCTTGGAAGCCTTAATATCAGTGTTACATTAGCATTTTTTCATAGTTCATTGCAGAATAAATGAATTTCATAACAAAATATAAGGATTATAGTAGAATATTTATTTATTATGTTCAAAGATCCTAAAGGAAACATTTTCACTCCGTTAAAAGTGTCTCTTTTTGTATCAGATCCAATTTTCACCAAATCCAAAGTTTAAGTGGTATCAAAGATGGATGCAAACTTCATACTGTTTGAGATAGAGAGGTTTAAGTAGATGTGTAAATGATACATAAGTAGAAATATGCCAAAAGCCTTTTATTAAAGGCTTTATGTGGTTTGGGCAAACTATCACACCACAGTGCATTCAGCTATGGCTACTAGTTCCTTCCTTGAGGAATTAACTGTTTCTAGCACTTAAGATGATTTTGTCTTATCGGTCGACCCACCAGTTTTCCTTACTCTCTTTTCCCCTTTTGATCTGTATTGAAAGTGCTCAGTATGTCTCAAAGGTTTTATATTATTTGTCAAACCTGAGAAGTGTTTTTGCAATGTCTCGAAATAGTTCTGTCACTAAACATTTAAGCAATTGTGTTAAGGGGGGGCGGTGAGGAAATAGGTGAGTATAAGATAAATTAGATTTTCTTCTGAGGTATTGGAAGAGTGAGGAGCATGACATGTGGGAAAAAAAAACAGACAAAACTTACAAAATAAAACAGTACTTTTTCTTTTTTTTTGAGTGGCAAAGGAATAGCATATACAGATAGATCTTCCAGGGAGAGCAGTTTTCAGTGTAGAAATTCAGATATCTGTGGTCCCTCTCCTCTCATATAGCATTAATTCATCTTGTTGCAATGCTGGGAGAATTATTTTTATTTTATGACGTTTTTACAGTACATGATTTTGGGACAAGCTACAAAAAGGATTTCCAACAGCTAAAATTTTAATTCGGCCTCCTAGGCTGTAGAATGTCCCTCTCACCCTTGGAATGACATCTCTCTCCATATTTTTGAGCTCTGAATGGAAAAGATGGCAAATAACCTACCAAATTGATTGAAATGCCAAGGAGTTGTGGGTACTAATTGGAGACAGGGGAAGCCCGGTAGGTTTTCCCATCAGCCCTTTTCAGCCCACCCTACACGGGGCAGAGAAGCTGAGTTTGCCTTTGAGTTGTTTTTACCTTTTATTTTATTGCTTAGCTATTTGCCCTATCTTCTTTCTGCCTTTGCCTTTGTAGTACCTCTCCAGTTCAACTACATCTATACCAGTAAATCAAACAAGCCCAGGACTGTTCTCCAGCATTGGCACCAACTAAAACAGCATGTTCTACTTCCATATTATTAAACTCTCTTACCCTTCAAAACAGAGTGGCCACTTTCAAACTGCTTATTGTGAACAACCACTGACGATGCTGATATCTGAATCATACCCAGAAGTTTTATGGGAGAATGAAACTGAGCCAGAGCCCAAGCCATCCCACTGACCATTCTGACAGTGTAACAACACAGACCATCCGATTCCAGCACTAAGTTGCCTGGCATTGCTCAATTTACTTATATAGCTGTAGTCCTTATGTACTGGGCTTGTTCCAAAATCCACTTCAGCCAGTGGAAAGATTGCCATTCACTCTGCTTTTCTTCTGCTACCCTTCTGCTTTTACTATTATGTTTCCCTCTTCAGACAGCATCATGGTGATAGAGAAATAAAAAATGTTGTATTGTGAATTATCACACTTATTACATTGGTTTTACATAGCACAGTCAAAAGCCAAACAACCACTTGCTGCCTCTTCACATCTCATCACAATAATGGCAAGAAAGCCAAATGACTGTGTGGTGTGAGCTAAGACTTCATACCTACATCAGTGCCAATCCTATCTCTGATAAGAGCTTCTAGTGGTTACTGCAATAAAAATATAATAATTAGTAGATTAACTGGTACATCTTCAGTGTGCCTTACTGTCTTCTGAGCACTCAAGTTTATTGGGAAGGTCACAGATGTTATTAACACAAGAATGGTACAACAAACACCTAGAGAGATAAAATGACTTCTGCACCCTACAATTATCACGTATCTTATCTTAAGGATACAAATTGAGGAAAAGAATCAAATGGAAAGGAGTTAACTACACATTTGGAGAAGTTTACTCTCCAGAAAGTGACTGTAAGAACCTGACTTGGGCCTCTCTGTTATTTTGAAGACTTCTCATTTGTTATTTGAATTTGACTATTTACTACCCTGTTCATAGAAAATTTCCCTGCTGTCCTAGCTTTCAAGGTTTTTGTTTTAATTCCTGCTATCTTTCACTTTCTAACATTTTTTCCACTCCCTGGCTGAGAAGAAGAGAAGGAAGAAATTAAATAGAAATCCATTAAAAATATAGTATATGCTGCTGTCTTCAAAGCATTTCTGAGAAACTGCTGTTAGAGAAGAGGATAATCCTTTGCCATGCATGGCATTGTGCATTCGGCAGCCTGGCATTTAAGAAGCTTCCCCATTTCACCAAAAGTGAACAACGGACAACTTATGTCAGAAATAGCAAATGCAACAATTTACAAATATCATTTTTATACTGTAATTATTGCTTCACTCAATCAAGAACTTTGTGATGTGACTATAGCCTGGAAAGTTCTTAGTAGTATTCTCTCCTATTGTTTCCTTTCAAGACTGAACTTCCTTAGTTGTCTTCTTTACAACTTCTGTAACATTTTTCCATCTGCATCACCAATCCTAAACATACTTATTGCAGTTTTACAAATCACAAAAGCCCACAATCAAGTTTAACCCAATTTTTTTTTAATGTCATTCTGCTAGAATATACAAAAGTTGAGAAAAAGAGTATACAAAAGATGATGAAAACAAAACTTCTGTTTATTTTTTTGTGTAATAAACTATTATTACACAATTAAAAGCTATTTTTTTCAGTGCAATGAAGCAGATGTTTAAAAGCAAAATGAATAGTATGTTTAATAATGTTCAGCTCCAGAACTGCAAAACAGAGTAGTTAAGACATTTTAATCATTTAATCTTTGGTCTGAGAGTGTGGTATCATATATCTTAATCTAAATCAAGCTGTGTAATTCTTAGAATTTTGTTACATGATCTTAAAATTACATTGTTTAAAAATGTTGTGGTTTTATAAAGGCCTAAATACGATTTATCACAGCATCATACATCCCGTGACACAGGAAATCCAAAATGACAGCACTGCACTTGAAGAATAAGGAAGTAGTAAAACCATTATCAGTTTGCATTTATTCCGCGGATAAATCTCTACCTAACATTCTGAACTGTCCAGAATAAGATAAACTTATTTTTGAAAACAGTATTAGCTAGAAGAGTAACCACACACATGGAAGGAAAGTTTCTGCCTTCTAATCCTTGTTCCCCCACTAGTTTGCTTTGGAAACGGAACATGCTGGCTGGATTTATTCATTCCCTCTATTCCTTGTCTGTAAAGGAATACTAACAATTCAGAATCAGCTATTCAGTAATTAAAAAAGAAAAAAAATCTCTGCAGTGAAGAAATGAACATTGACTCCAGAACTTCTGGCTCCAAGGGTGACAAGAGATAATTCACATGATCATACTTCCATTTCACAGTTCTGAGAAGGGACAGAATAACATTCCTTGCTTCCCACAGATTCTCTGTGTATTTTTAATTGAGACCATAGGTTTAGAGCAAAGAGCACAGGGGCCTTCTACCTAACATAACATCGCCATCATTTAAAAGAATTGCAGCAGTAATTGTAATGAAGACAATGATGATATTTGGTGAACATATGAAAAAAATCTGGCTTGACTTCCAGCTTGACCTCAGACCAGTCTCATCACCATGATGCTGCCTCATGATCAGGACTTTTTCTTGGACCTGGCCACTGTCTCTATGTCTGTCCCACTTGCCTTGCTGTAACAGGGGACTGGCTCCCAGCTGTCTGTCCTGTCCCCCTCAGCTCCCGTCCCTTAAAGGAGCAGCTGATCCTCAGTAATGGTTTGTTTGCCAAATTCCAGAATAAGTTCAACCTTTACTTTCAACCTAACAAATTTTTAAGTTGGATTTGTGAATTTATGGCAGAACAAAAATAAAAGTATTGAGTAGCACAGTTTGCTTATTAAGCATTTACTCATTTTGAGTTAGCGAGACATACTGGAGCTTCACTTCAGGTCTTCAATGCGGGCAGAAAAAACTGTGTAGTGAACCTAACAGAATAAAAATGTTTGTGGTGTGCACTGATGTAGCAGTACCATCCTGGTTCCTTCTTATTCTCTATGTATTACACTCATAAAAATCTATCTAGATATATAAAAATTGATATTTTTCTAATTCAGATTTTGCATGTTCTTGTGTTTCATGAGTAGATTTCTTTTGTTCTTTTCAAATATTTAATATAAATGTTCACTATAAATGTGCATGAACATTTGAGCACAGAAAGATGTAACATTTGTGACTTGCAGATAAATTCTCTAACATCTTGATCTCTCTTAGAGGCAGTGATATCAAGATCACCTTAACTCTCTAGAATGCTTCCATTGACAAAGAAATTTAATTAAGTTCTCTTCCTACAGAGGATATAAATAGTGTGGAAGCATCTGAAGATATTTTCCAGCTGCTGAGCTACACAAGTATTTCACAACCTTGGAAGAAGTTCTTGTTATCTTAATAGTAATGTTATTATGGTTGATTAATCTTATCCTTGATACTCAAACAAACTCGCTAGCGGTTCTTTCCTCCTACTTCCAGACAATACTCTTCCACAGTGCAGAATGCATATGAACATAAACAGCCTAGAAATTACTTCTTGACATATCGGTCATTATTACTGCATCAAACAACTTTGTAGGTGGAGTAAATGAGAATGCTAGTTGCATATTCTTACATTCTATTCAAAAGCTGTGCCTTGAGTCTCTGTTATTCTTTGATTTCCTTATTATTGGAATATAAATCCAGTTAGATGAAGCCAGATTTCTGGGAAATGCTTATGGTGAAAAAATTTAATGACCAGATTTTACAGTTTACTAAAAGCAGACAAAGGAATTAGTCAGAGCATACTTGACTTAGTCAAGTTCTTCATTCAGTGGAAATCCATTGCATCCTCCGGGAGGTATTTTCTCAAAAATCAGAGACAGAGAGATGGCTAAAACTAGTTGAGGCTAGTACTACCTGTGGTTTCAACCGCCAGGCACATATGCTGATGCTGCTTTGCACTGAGATTTACAATAAAAAATATGCCTTTCTTTCTTGAACTTTTTAAATAGAATTCTTTGACCTGTAGCATGGAATCTAGACTGCTTATATGTTTATTTTCATTGAAGACTTACTAGGACAGAGAAAGGGAGTGTAAATGTATAAAGGAAAACCAGATGACCATCAGTATGTTTTACCAGCGTGAACCACATATAAATTATGATCTGAAAAAAACATCTTGTTTGCAAAAATTCTTTTTCTGGTTTTCAGACTATTGCTCCCACACTAAATTTTAGTCAAGGAAGCCATTTCACAGAAAAAAACAGTACTGGGCCATGTTCTTAGTGCATGCAGCTGATGAATGCCAGTTTCCTGAGAGACGTCTTCTTACTTGAAGAAGTTTAACTTGAATTTGTACAAAGCTTTGGCATAATGAACACAGATTAGAATAGTTCTTATTCTGTAATTATTGTTCCTGGTTTTGGAGAATAAAAATAATACTATTGAGACATAGACTGAACAACTCTTTTTTAAAATACATTGGCATGGCTTTTCTCCTTTCCTCAGAATGAGCTTTGATAGCTGTTCGCTGCCTACCAATCTGATATGTGTCTTGAAGTATTTGTAATAAGCAAAATAAACTAAAACATGTCTAACAAGTAATTATAATGTAACCTTTGGTTTTAAGGCCACTCTATTTTGACTTCCTGCAAATTTCACACAATTTCAGCTTTTCTGAAAAATAGCTGGTTTTCTACAGAAAAGGAATAAGAATTAGTGTATCAGCAGCTGACCTGCATTAGGCTGGCTTTTAGCATTAATTAAAAGCATTCAGTTCTTCCTTCCTCAGTATTTCCTAGTTAATTTAGCACAAACAAAACAACTGCTTTACAGCAAACAAGCAAGGATAGTCTATATGGAGGAAGCACTATGGTCACATACAATGATTAGCAAACAGGTTATGTTAAAGGTGACAGGATTATGGTTGCATAGAACAATAAAAACTGCAAAAATATATTAATCTAGAAGAAAGAAAAACTTCATTTATTTCTTAAAGTACTGTCTACATTCAATGTTGGTTTCTGCTGTTGCAAAGAAAGCAGGAAATGCATTATTGCTGCTGTGCTGCAAATGTATCACATACTTAAGGACCATATTTGCTGAGTAATTCCTTTAGAGTTTCTCCAGGAGGAAAAACAAAACAAAAAACACCAAAAAAAAATTGTTTTTGTGAATAGACTTACTGAGGGCAATGAAAAAGTCTTGCTTCTTTGCATCTGTATTTCTTTTAAGTATTTCAGAACAATAATGCAACATAAAATCCATCAGAACTAACTCATCCAGCTTTTTGAGATCTCCCATTATACAATTCAATCCTTTCAGATAGGGTAACCCCTCATCAACATTTTAGATTAAAATCCCTCCTCCAGTGCATTTGTTATTCCAATAACCACACTGCTTCCTACGATCTAAAACCATCAGCCTGCTACAAGTCTAGAGCAGCATGTCCTGACATACTAGAACATGACTCTTTGATCAGCTCTTACATCTGTACCAATAATCAATGTGTACCAAAATGTTCCCTAGCTCTGAGGTCCACTGGCGTGGAACTGCCCAGGTCTGCTAAATTCTCCTACTCTCTGAAGCATCGTGACCACAACTAGGCTGTCAATTGAAAATGGTCCCTAATCTGTGCAAGTACTCATCCCTAAACCTGTGAAATGACTGGTAAACTGAGAGATTCCCTGGCTAAAACCGTGAGAAGGAATGCTATAGCAGTGTAAAAGAACAAATAGTTGAGTTCCAGTGCCTAGGAAAATTCCCTGTTACTGCCTAATTTACTAGTACCTTGTAATTGTAACGTGCAATGACTAGTAAGTTCTTAAGAGACAGGCAAAATAGAGAGGTAATATGTAGGTTTATGCACATATAGATTGATGACGAACATTCACATTAAGAAATAAATGTTTCCCGTAAAGCATCAACAGCAACTGTCTCAAGGCACTTATATTAATAATACTGTATTCAGCAAACACAGCTCTTTCATGTTAAATGTCCTTGACCAGGCCACTTCCTTCTCTGTATATGAAGCTTTAATAATATGGGAGCAAAAATAAAAGAATATGCTCATTTTTACATGACATCAGTTAACCAGCATGGATTATTACATTTGCACTTTAAGTCTGTAATTAGAAACCAAGACTACTTTCACCAATGTCAGTGAGAATTTAATAAGGACTTCTGTTCATACTCAAGAATACATCTGAAAAAGTTCCATGAACTGCTTAAACCCTTCTGAGATTAAGCTACCTCCAAAAATGGGGAGCAGTTCAGGCACTTCATTTGCACCAGTGCTGACCTCTGCTTGGTGGAACAGCAGCAGCATGACCTGATATGGTTGAAAATAATATTATCATAAAAATAATATTAAGTACCGGTAGGTAATAATCTGATACAGTTGATTGCACATTGGGGAACAACATAATTCTGGCACAGGAAGGATGTCAAGATCATCTCTTTTATGTCTTAAAGACATTTATGAAATCACCTCTGATCTTATCCTCACTTTGATCTTTTTTCCAATGTGATATTTGTAAATGTAGTCCTTTCTACATGTACTACATGTGGCAAAATTCCATTTTTTTGCAAAATATCATATTATTTAAAAAAATATTGAATTGTATTGACATTTGACTACTTAAAATACATTTGTAATCCATGTTGCAAATGGGGCTTTAAGTAACATAACTCTAACAAGTAGTTTTCAGTCTCTGGTCTTAAAATATTTATTACACAAATGACAGACAAGGTTAATAGTAAATTACACTTTATAAGCTCAAGTTTGAGACATAAAACAAGAATTTATAAACCCAGTATAAATGAAAATGCTTGTGTTTGCTGCATCTCTACTCTACCTTACTGAGATAACAAGGGGAGATTGCAAGTTTAATTGGTCCAATAAAGCTGGATTGTATTATGGCAAGGGAACAAAAAAGCTAGATCAAAGCCAGTCTGCCTAATGGACCTGTCAGTACCAACACAGAGACAGCAGTAGCAGCCCCTGCAGCAGAGCAGTCAACACTGCAAGATTGCAGGTTGCCATATGCAAGAGAATCCTTTAAGCACTTCTATTTAGTGGTTTGCAAAGACCTTCATCATCTGAAGCTTCATCAGTGTCAAGCACTCTTTAGAGACACAGAAAAAGCATAATGTCTAGGAAGAGTAGAGAGAAAAAAAAGATCATTCCTTCCCCTGTGCGTAAATGTTGAAATGGAGTTTCCAGGATTTTTTCTCATAAACTCTTCCATTCATTTCGTAATCAAGTTCTGAATGACTTTATTACACTTCATACTATCTGCTGGTTCTGTCTTGTTTTACGATGATTTATAAGTGGAAGATAAAAACAAAGATGAGAATATATCCCTGGCAGGTAAGTAGGAAAAGGAGTGTACTTGAACACCACAAAAGTTTCCTTCATTCTGAAACAACGAGAAAGAAGGTTCATACATGAAGTACCTCTTCTATTTCTTTCAGTGAGATCATCTCCTTATTGCCTAAGTCCTGCTTCTAAGAATCAACTTGGCTCTGAACTCTGAAGTAGCCCTGCAAAGATGCTCTGAGTAGGGTCTGGAAATCTCCCTGCTGCAAGAGTCTCTAACACCGGTATGTCCACCTGCCTAAGGAATTTGTTGGATTCTTGTTCCCAAAGCGTGACAGCAACTCATCCTGCTGTCTGATACAGAAGTACTGCAGTAGTCATTCTACAGATGGGCAAAAATCTTTTCACAGAAGCTGCTTTCCCCTAGTTCGGGCGGGAAGTCTGCAGTAGAGCAGTGAAGCAAAGTTAACCCTGGCACATCTCGGTTTAGCTCTCCTATGCTCGGGCCCCAAGGTTTTGGTAATGAATTTGTAAAACTCTGTGAAATGTTTACCTCCCATGCACTCTACACAGGTCAGCTGCCTGTAACCCATCTTCCACACTGCAGAACTAAGTCCAATTTGAGATATGAGGGACCTAGCCAGATTTCTAAGGTTATGTCTATATTGCTAAATAAAGCCAGGTGAGGGAGAAACCTCAAACACTGGACCCACAGTTGTCCATATCACTTCATTATTGCCTTGTTCCCATATCTGTTTTGTACCATTCAAAGTAGTTTCCTATAGGACACATCTTCTCCAGGAAGAACTAGTCCTGAGCCATCCACACTGGCTATGGACCAATCCCCATCTCTCTTTGATTTCATGTTTAGATAAAGCCTTAGTGACTGGTTACACCTTGGTAAACAGCTTTACCTTAAATGTCAAGAAAGCATATTAGAGACCATGCCACACGCAGTAAGATTATAAGGACAAAATTCTGGGGATTTTCTCCTCCCTGCCCTAAGGTCCTCAAATATAACAAAATGCTTGATAGGATCATGTGTCCCTAGTGTAGCCTTCTTGAATACTTCTCACCTCATGAGAAGTACTTATATATTTCTCTGCTGCAAAATGCGTTTTGTTATTTCTCCTTTAGAAAATCTGACAGTCACCTATCCAAGCTCATCTTGTAGGGTTTTGAAAGTCAAGCCTGATGCTTCACTGCTCTATACGTGACTGCATCACAATTAGCAAGGAGCACTTTCCAGTCCCCAAGTCAGATGACACATTGCAACTGCAGGAGGACTACAGACTGGGTGTATACAATCTCCACATCCCAGTTTCCTTGCAAAGCAAAGTTATCCTCACAGCCCAGGTAGGAGAAAGAGCAAATTCTAATCAAAGGAAAATCTGGGTAATTGGCAGATCAGGACTTCAGTCTACACCAGAGCATGCAACAGAAGTGTGAATGCAGCCTTATGGACCTCAAAATATTGAGAAGTCCAGTGAAGTAACCACAAGGAAGAGTGATAAACTCCTACTGTGTATGAGAAATTTGGTATTGTTTGGGGAACACATATTTATACCTATTTCACAGGCAGTTCACGCAGTTCTTTCAGAACTCCAGATTAAGCTTCTAGAAACATAGACTGTCCTTGTTATCTCTCTTTTCTAGGGTCTGGCATCACTGTGGAATTTTAAAAAATAAAACAAAATAAAAAAGTTTTAATGCTTATAATTGCAGCCAAGCCTCCACAATGAAACAACAATGAAATCAAATGAGAACAGTAACAAAAATCCAGAATAATAAGTGAAGCATGCAAATATCTTTCTGCTTTGTTTTGAAGTGACACCATTATTCAGTCATTGAGAATCTACAAGGGGAGGCTACAAAACAGAGGAAACAACAGAACAAGCACAATGTTTTGAATTACCAAATGAAGGGCAAAAAGCAGAGCAAAGGGATCTAAAATCGCAGATGGATGTAAAGCTAAACTAAACTAAAGCTAAAGCTAAACTAAACCTTATGAATAAGTTATTCCAATGTACAGAGTTCTAAGTGCTAGAGCCAGCATTGGCTAAAATACACAAACAGAGCAGTCATTGGAGTTCTTCAACAGTCAAGTCACTTGGAAAAACACAAGCAGCTATTAATCAAACAAGCCATGTGTTTGTGGGCATATTTCACATAGAGGGTGCATTGAGACAGACCTGCAAGGACATGATTACAATAGCCAAGAAACTGAGCTTTTTTTTTTTTTTTTCTCTCTTTTAATGTTTGGAAAGCACCTAGAACTTTGTGATTGCAACCCAAAAGCACATAGTTACAATAACAACAGCAAATGAATAAAGACTAAAAAGGATAGTCAAGACGAAGAAGATATGGGAAAAGAAAAATGGGGGGAGGGGAGTGGAGCAGATATAAGACACTGTTATGACACATAAGTATGTAATTTAATCAAGGTAAGCTAACCAAAACTAGATTTACTCTCTAAACAGTTAAATGGTACTGGAACTCACTCAAAATCAAATCAAATTTGGATTTCTACCAGGCGGTTAACATTGGTACATAAACATGGAACGAACAGTGACAGACTCATTTCCACTTCTGGGTTGTGAGTGTTGATAGCTGTATAGCTCTAATGTATAACTATAGGTATAGGATAAGAAAGCAGGAAAAAATAATTTTTACAAGAAACCATATAGTAGTCTCCAAAATAGCAGATCGACCTGAAAGGAAAATTTGGCAGGGGATGCTTTCATAACTGCGAAAACAAGGCAGATATCAGCAGAATCTACTATTGTAGCACTGTCACTGCTTTGATACAAAGGCTACACCGCAAAGATAAAATTCGAAACTGGAGGCAGGAAGATGATTGTCAGTGAAAGCATGTGAAAAATACAGTGAAAATCAAGTAGTCATAGCAAAATTAGAGTTTACTGAATTCTTCAGCAGACAGGACAGCAAGTATGCACTGACATAGATCACTTTACTTAGTATGGGTAAAATGAAAGAGCTACAGGTATTAAAAACATAATTTAATGCTTCAGATTGTGTTAGACTACTTTCTTCAGTGTTCACAAAGTGATGAAAGCTCTCTGGGCACAGCAGCAAGTAACGGAAACCCTCCAGGAGCCTACAATTGTAAGAAACATGTTGTTCTGGGTTACAATGCTCCTTCCTACCATGTGAGTTCTGCTGATGAATGTAGGTTAAACTGAGACATGACCAAACTGAAGTGTTGCAAGAACACTCATACAGGCAACTTGGAGTCTAACATGAAGCAAAAGAGTCTCAGTTCACTTTGTTACAAAACATTATAATCCTATTATATGCGTTTTTGCATGACAGAATGGCATTTACAGCATTCGCATTGCAGATGGGATATCTGGGTTCAGCTCCTTGTTCACCCTAAGAGGACTTAAACCTACATCAACTGCACCAACTTTTAGACTAGACATGTTCTATCTTGCCCTTAGTCATCTGCTAAATTCGAGAGTTGAAATAGCATTATATTTAATTTAGTAGAAGCATTGCAACTGAATTCTAGCAGCCAGGGCATCACCCAAGTGGTCTGTGCATTAGGAGCCAGAAAGAAATATTGCAAGCTTCAGCCAAAGTAACTAAATGAAGTTGATGCTATTTTTCAATCAAAACCAAAAAGCCTGTTCTGTATTATATTGTGCAGGGACATGTCACCAAACTGGAGTACAAAACCTTCGCTTTGTTCAGATATTTTTCTTCATAAGGCTGAACTGTGGAGGTCACTCATCAAGACTTTAGAAAAACCCATGCCAATACCATCATTAAAATTCGGTACTTACTAACCCTTGTCTGTGCCCATTCCTCCAGACCATAATGCTCTATCAAATTACCGGCTTTGATTGCTGAACTTCATTATTTAGTTCTATTAAAGCATGACATATATAGCATGATAGAATAAAAAATGCCTGTATTTGTCTCATTTGTAATTAATTTTTTAATCTAATCACAGAACAATAACTGTGGTCTGCGAGTCACAATAGGAACACAAGCGTGCATGCCATCTTAATGTTTCTAGATATGTAATTTCAGATCGTGAAACCACTAGCTTTAGAAATCTAAACAGACAATACTTGGTAAATGCTTGAAGAGCTAAGAGGAAAACTGGGATGTTCTAGAAAGTGCTGTTTGTAATTCAAAGAGAGACACTTGGATATTTGTGTTTGAAAAAAAGTGAGCATTCTTTTTCAAGTGATGTTTCCACAAGAATGGGTGCAATGTTTAATATAGGTCAAGAGCCCATTTTCTCTCCTCTTCCTGGAGAGTTCCAAGAAAATTAAAGATTTCAATCTGACTCCACCAGAAAACGTTAGTTTCTGAATCACGGCCAGAAAATTCACGTTACTTTGCCAAAAAAATAGAAAATTACCTTTATGGTCCAAATATAACAGAAACTATGAAGTAAGTTCTGATAAATCCTATTACATGATCTCAAGTGATCTCTGGGTAACACTTAGAGGTTGTGCTCCTGTTTATTATTTTTTATCAGAAACAATTTTTATTAAGTATTTTTTATGTGCACCAAAGAGTTTCTTTGCTATGAACAAAGCACACAATAGCAGTAGTGTTACTGCATCGTTCCTCTTACTGTTATGCTTCCATGTCTTTCCTTTATCCATGAAAACAACATACTCTTCATTTCTGTTTTCCTTGAACAAAACCCAGGCTTAACCCCAATTGTTGTCATGTGCCTTCATTTCAGTTGGTACTGGTTTTGTTTTTCTTGGACCCAGCAAAAGCTAAGCATACTGAAACATAGCTTGTTTCATGTCAAAATATATTGTGCTACACTTACTAGCTGATCAGGAGTTGTTTTCTCTAAACACTGAAAAGATTTCCTCTTGTTGTTTCAGGATATTTCTAAAACGTGTCTCTGAGCTTAGGGCTAGGGTTTGATTAATGCATGATTTCCTCTTTAAAATTAGAAACAGGAATCATGAGTGATGGTTAATAATTTTCATTTGCTCTTCTGCTCTGTTTTCCAAGCAGTCTAATTAAGGCCTGATTCCCAAGCTTGATTAGGCTTCTTTTACATCTGACTGCAGTTTGCAGATAGTGCTTCCAGGCAGGAACTCATGCTTATTTGCAGTAAATGGGAACAATCTGGGAAGGAACAAGAAGATTGGGTTTTGGTTGTTGTTTTTTGTTGTGTGTGTTTTTTTTGTTTTGGTTTGGGTTTTTTTGTTTTCGATGGTTTTTTTTTTCCCTTCTTTAATTAGAGAAATTGTAGTGTCTCTTGCAGGAATCAACATCATTTAACTATACATGTCAGAAGGGGAGACACAGTAATGAGGCCTCAAGTCACATTTGCTGGATTTCATGTTGTAGTCATGCCATTACAGACAGCTGTTTTACACTTTTACCAAGTCTGTTGGATTGCAGGGCAGTCAGTCTGCGCTGTCTGAATTTTGCATGTACCGTGAGAGTTGCAAAAAGGTCTGTACAAACATCCTGGTTAGTCACTAGGTGTCTGACCTGGTGTGTCCCCAGGATATCAAGCGGTGCTCCCTATGCATCCTCCAAGTGGGGAAGATGCCTCTCCTGCTGCCTAACAACTATCCCAACAGCAATTCCTAAAACAAGTCCCCATGCTACTACCTTATGACATGGCTATATGTGATCCACACTGTGTATTTCAAAGACTTGCTCAGTCCTCAGGAAAGGAGAAAGTTCCTCCTGCCCACTCTTGCCACACAGTGTCAGAACACATCTATTTGCAAGCTCCAAGGACTTCTCTTCCATCTCTACAGTGGCACAGCTCTCAGATAGGTGCTCCCTCCCATGAGACAGCACTCTCGGAAAAGTGGAGTCCCTCTGCTCACCGTACTCCTCTGACTCTGTCTTGATCACTGTGTGATGTTTCTGGTACTTTTTAAAAGCTGTTTGCCAGTGACAGAGTATCAACAAGATCAGAAATGCTAGCATGCTTTTTAACTTTTTTTTTTTTTTTTCCCAACAAGGAACTTATTTAAAGGATAAATGCACTTTAAAATAGTTCTATCAGTCAGCAAGTAGTAAAGATGTTATTAGCAGAGGAAAATTCCACAATTTACAGATGTTAGTTGTCTGATTCTACTACATCTCTTACTACTAATTATAGCTCCATGTCCTAAATCTAATAAGGCTTTGGAAAAAAAAAAAAAATCAATATTAACTAGATCTACATGATACAAACAGTGTCCGTATACTTTACATAAAGGGGTTGTTAATACAGTAAGATCTAGATAATACTCTTTCTAATGACAGAAAGAAACTAGGACAGATTAGAGGCATCACACCACAGAGGCAGCTCATTTCATGGCAACTGCTACAACTTTCTCTGATGTGAACATTGAACTAAAATGAGTTTTTTGAGTCCTTATTTTAGAAATAAAGCTTTGGCCTCAAAACAATTTGAATCACCACTTTCCCTCTAGTACCAAGTTACATTACTATAATGCACAGTTCCAATGACAGGCAGAGACAGCATCAGTTTTCTCCTTTTCTCCCTGAGGTTAGTGGTAAGAGTAGTCCTAGAGAAAGAGGGAGATCAGGACAGTTTCCCATGCAGTTTGTGCATTTGATCCAACGGGATAAGCCATAACCAGGACTCAGGGCAGTACTAACTCAATAACCAAATTATCCTTTCTTCTTTACAGGCTATAGATCAAGCTGTTTGTTGGTTCTTGACTCTCTCAACATGATCACCTATCATCCAAACTGAACTCAAGCCTGTATGGATGAGGTAGTTTTAAATGTACCTAATAGATGAAGTCTCTTTTGTGACTTAATCAAAGCATAAATGAAGTATAAATGAATCATTTGGGCACTCGCTTTTCTCTCTCAGGTTAAGGCCATACTCAGGGAGTGTGTTTCGTTCTCCAGAATAGGAGTGCCATTAGATTTTTAGAGAGTCTCTAATGCTTACATAATGCTTGTGAGAAGGCAATATGAGATATTCTATGATCTTTAGGTGTCTGAAAATCACCAGTATCATATGCTAGACAGAATTTAGACACTCTGAACATAGCCAAGAAAATCCTTAAAATGCAAGCTGGCTATGAAATATCACTGTTATCTTAATCGCACCTTCCTTTATATATATATATATATTTATTCCTTCACTTCTCTTTCTCCAGATAAATCCATATTATTTACATTTATTTGCATAAAAAACACAATTAAAATGTATTTTTTAAAGATACCAAGGAAAAACTACAAAGCTATTTGACTGTATTTGTGCATAGAAGAAGGAGAACAAATTTTATTACACGTCCCCATATTTATTGATTTATTTTGGTTAAAGAACAACATGACTACCATGACAGGGCTATATTTTAGAGAGAGTAGAACAAATTAAATAGGAAATTAAGTTCTTCTTGTACTGGAAGGGGAAATTGAATGAAAAAGCAGTTGTTAAACATTTTGGGTGACTTGCTGAAAGATTAATAAATTATGTTATTGTGTTCGGAACTTACTTTTGCCATCTAAATGTCTAAGTGGTTTTCCGGCTAACAGTTTGAGGTGTGTTCAGAGAAAATAAACCATCTGAGTTTTGAATGACTCAAACACACAAGATCTAAGCAACAAAGGTATTCTATACTTTGCCAGTATACTTCACACACTTCACTCTTCTCTGCAACAGACACAAGATGAAGATTACATCTTATGCTTTGTTATTAATCTACTTTGTCCTCTCTACATCACTAAGCTGTAAGTCGGAAATGCTTGTTATAGCTGGAAGACGACTATTTTCTTTCCAAGTAATTTTTGGTCTTCTGATATGTAAGGGCATCATTCATTTACACTAAGTATTTTATGATAGAGTTTGGCACATCAGTTAGGATTGGTGCTAGGGTGAGGCTGGTAATTTTGCTTGTTATTAAAGTTGCCCAACACTTCCCATTATAAAGCCTGCTTTCAGCTACCTATCATTTTGCCAAACCTTAAATGTTTGGGCTGAAATTTTCCATGCCAGGTGTGTGCCTCAGGCAGAAATATTTCAGGAAGTTTCATCCAAAATGGTACAGCTGTTTCTGAGAATGAGGTTAAAGAATATCTGTTGTTTAGTAATGTTGAAAAAATACTGGCGACCTTTTCCTGGAGAAGTTCAAGTGTTTTTAAACATAAAGCAGAAGTTTGAAGTTTGAGATGGCAGGAAAGTGGAGAGGGAAATGCGGCCTTTCTGTCAATGATGTATGTCTACATAGAAAAATCTAAACTTTAAAACTTTCAAAAGTCCCTCTTTTTTCACAAATTCAGCAGGGACCTGTAGGCTCAGAGTCTTTGGCTCTAATATCTGCCGAAGTCCCTTTACTTCTTTGTTTTTTTTTTTACTTTTCAGGACACTCCGGAGCTAAAACCAACCAATAGGAAACAGTAGGAAAAGAGACTTACGCAGCATTTAGACTACATCAGGCAGAGCCTAAATTCAGACATTACAGTTGTATGAAAATGGTGTCCTCACCGGGTATGACCCAGTTCTTCATTACACTTTGTGCACACTCAAACGTGCGTGTACTTTCCTGAGGCAGCAACAAGGCAAACTAGAACCGCAGTGGAAGAGTAGAGCTCCATAGTGACTGTTTTTTTCTTCCACCCATCCTAGATGTGGACAAGGGAAGTGACACTGGAAAAATGTGGACACTGGCAACTTGGACAGGTGAGCAGAAGCGGTCTGGGGCTGTCCATGGACACCCAGCTGCTCACTGGCCAGGCTACATGGTGAGGAGAACAGTCCTGCCAAGGACCCTAGGAGGGGATATGGAGGTGTGGAAGACATGGTGATATGGGGACTGGAAGCCAGGCAAAAGTGATAAGCAAGGCAAGTAGAATTAAAGATGGATACATGTGGCAAAACTGGGGAAAAGGGTGAGAAAAAAAAATAAGGAAAAGGAAGCGGAACGGGATAAAAACAGACAAAGAAGCTTGCTGGAGGGAAGATGTTAGAGGGAGAGCTGGAAACCTCATCCTGAACGTGGAGAACAGTATGAGTAACAGGTGACAGGGATGAAATATGAAGACAGGCCTGGAGTAAAAGGGATCTTGGACCAGGTGCCAAAAGTGAGAAAGAGAGTAGCACACAGACACAGCAAATGGGACCAGACTCAGGAGGATGGGATAGAAAGGGCTGTAGGTGCTCAGCAGTGTTTTCTTCAGGACCTGCAGCCAGACCCATGCCTATTGCATGTGACAGTAAAATTCAAAGAGCCAGGACATGAGCTTAAGCACCATCTCACAAGGAAGCTACTTAATTGTTATTAATTCCACTATCTGACAATTTTAGTCTAAATACCAGTGTCCCAGACCATTCCCAGGCATAGTTTAGGGATAGTACAAGCCACAGATTGCTCACAGTTTTTGCAATAGATGAAGGAAACCTTCACACAGGTAAAAGACTTTTTAGCTACCTGGACACAAATTGTGCCATGCCACACACCCAGGTCCAGAGAATGGGCCTTGGTTCACAGTATTTACCACTATAGACATTGCCTAAGGCTATAACTGTACTGTTGAATGAAAAAGGGCCAGGGAATGACTCAAATACTGAACTCCTGATTTTCATACAGATTAAGAGTTAGCTCACTCAAGCCTCTGTTTTGGACCACTAAACCTAGGAAAAATCTACTTCAGAGGGGTTTTTACTAGTGAGAATATGAGCTGTTTGGTGTCACTAGGCCTAGGGGGCAAGTCAGCAGGTTCTTTTACTTAGCGATATAAAGAAAGCATGATAGACAGAAATCAAATGCTTCTGGAAATGAATCCACTGTAGAGAAAATGAAAGATGAGTAAAATTTAAGTTAGCAAGACTGACAAAATGTACTAAAAGAAAAGAAAACAAAACACACCACACACACGTATATATATAGTTTTACATAGTTAATTTCATGCTTCTGAAATAAATGAATAAAAACAAAGGCAGTCCTAAGCGTACATTTTAATTTACAAAACTCAGGCAGTTCATTTTTGCTAGAAATAGAGGGAAACAAGGCATATATATCAACACGTATTATTCAGTGATGAAGTATCCCTTCAGCTGCCCCTGACACCAAACCATGAGTGACATATTCCTGTCTCTGGTTTTATAAATTGCAGCCTTAAAATATAGCTAAGAATATCAACACCTGCTTAGCTGATCTTGTATTAAATCCAGGTAGAAGCTGTTAGAATTTCATTTGAGAGTAGGCAGGCCTATGCAGGAACTGAGGAGTGGCCTGTGCAAGCATTTATGGCATACTAAGTCAGTGTGGAAAACTTTCAGCCCACACTCCTCTTTTTGCCCACTGATATGAAGTACGTTTGGCAGATCAAAGTTAATATTAGAGAATGAATACTGATTTTTTTAGTAGATCAGATCTCACAGACCTGGAGAAAAAAAAAACCATATAGTGTGTTCCTGAAAACATAGATACAGAAAAAAAAATGCCAGGGGGCACGGAGGAAATCATACATGTCAATACAAATAACTATCACTCTCAGTGAAATTCCAGCCCAAGAACTTCATTAATTTGGTGGTAGCTTGCCAGATTGCAAATCCCACCAACAGAAAATGTAAAAAACAATAAAACAGAAGATTCTGTCACTCTCCACTGAGCTTCCCCTCTGTTCAGCTTCTACTCTTTCTTTAAACCACGGTTAACCTACATATCTTCATTCTCATCCTGAGCAGTTATCATGAGGTCTCAGTTTATACCATAAGGATAACAGACAAAATACATACTCTTCTAAAGACTTCATCAATTTTCCACAAAAACTAATGCTAAATTTAAGATGGCTACTAGCAAAGATCACTCAATCTCAGCCAAACACTAGAGAAAAACATCTATCACCTACTACTTACGCACCAATGCTAGACTTGATTCATATATGTAAATACAAAGCTATATATACTGTGATTCATTAAAGCCACAGCAAACCTAGAATAACCGCTAAAATATATGTGCATATATTTGGTGGGAGTTAAGGCTGTCCACTGACCACTTCAGGGGAAAGGTACATACTTGTTCTAGGAAGGTGGGAGGGTAAAAGAAATATCATGGAGGTTGAGAAGAGTGCTGTTTAGACAATGCATACATGAGTCAACTGGTTGCTCCCTTGCTTTCCATGGCTTGCACTGGCAAGATAAGCAAGTTCGCAACCATAACTCTAAACATGTATGCCTCGGTGGTAATGTAACTGTTTGCAAGTTCACTTTGCCACAGACCTAAAATAGACTGTTCATAACAATCATAGAGTAAATCTATAACTTATTAATTACTTCTAGCCACCAGGTTTCTGAGAGCGACACAGGGAAACAAGGGACATCAAGAGAGATAACACAATGGGAGCTGCAAGAAATAAGAAGTTTTAAAATCAGGCCACTTACTGAAGATAAAATGGACCTTGTGGTTCATTAGGTTTGTTTTCCTGCTGTTGCAGACAGTCATATCAGAGGGTCTCACAGACTTATGAAGCTGCATCTAAAGAAGAATTGATTTTTTGGTTTGTTTAACCACTCTGATCTGTTTTGGAGCCTCAGTATTCCAGCAGTTAAAAACTTTTACCTGATTTGCACACATTCCTGGCTATTTTACATGCACATAGTTTTTATGACAACATTGTTCATTATCATAGTTTTTTCCCTTTCTGACATTAAGTCTTTTAACATGTTTAGAGAGGGTAATCAAATCCTCATCTCAGTCTTAATTTCAGTAAGTTAAATATTAATATCTCGCCTATTCAGTTTCTTCTCAGAAGGCAGATTCTGCATGTCCCCGGCCGTCCTGTCTTTCCTGCTTCTTTCTTGTTTCAGCTTAACACTTTTTTTAAAAAGTATGGATGGTCAAAACTGTAAATAATATGAAGGCAGACTCATCAAAGCTTTGTCTGAGTCTCTGTACCTCTGATACATTCTATATGTCATATGTCTTTTCAAGTACTGAATCATATTGTTCTGATTAATTAACACATCCTGTCTTCCCTCTCAGGAAGACTTCTTGCAGACAATAACAGGAATTCTTAGAATCTTCTTCTTCCAAGTTTGCCAGTCTGTCAGCTCTGCCTGTATCGTTTAATCGTGTTGCTAATGCCTCCTCATTTTGTATCACAGACGTTTTATTAAGAGAGTACCAATTAAAATATTAAGAACAGTTTCAAGTGTGACCTTTTTTACACTTCTTGAGGAATGTTTCTGAAAGACATTTTTTTCTCTTTTCAATTCTATATGTATAAATTTGTTCTTAACTGGTGTCTTCCCAAACTCTTTATCTTAACCCTTATTCCCTAGACAGTTTAACCATATTCTCCCTAAATCTGCCCACTTACTTCACTACAGTTCTCTTTGCTTCTCTTTTTCTTGCCGCACACATTTCTGCCATCTTGTAATCCTTTATTCGTAAACATGTACCTAAATCAGCTGTTGATTTTCTGCAATTCTTTCTCAGCCTTTTCTCATAATTTCTCAATATCTAACTATGGATTCAGACATTTCACTCCAAGCTATTAATACTGAACTTAATATTGTCAAACAATACATTTAATATGCTCATTACTGAACAGTGCAAGACATTGAGAAGCTTGCCCACAGCTTGCTGATATTAATGGAAAGATTCCTTCCTGACTTCCATGATCATTAGGATCAGCTACACAAGACCAGAAGCAAACTGTTTCAGAAACTGCACATGGTAGTTCTAAGTAGATCAGCCAAACCACAGAATAACCTATGATCCTTTGCTGTTTGGCTGGGGTCAAGATGTGCCATGTATTTGTACTGTCTGTATCAACATATGCAACAGAAAAGAAAAGAGAAAAAAGGCAACATTAAAAAGACTCCATTACATCTGATGTATAAATATCACACTCAGATACTGCAGCACAACATTAAATAGAGTACACCAGTCTGACACTAAACTACAAAATCACAGAATAGTTGAGGTTGGAAGATGTCTCTGGATGTCACCTTGTCCAACCCCTCTGCTCAAGCAGGGCCACCTACAGCCAGTTGCCCAGAACCATGTGCAGATGGCTTTTGAATATCTCCAAGAACGCAAAGTCCACAACCTCTTGCAATCTGTGCCAGTGCTTGGTCATCCTCACAGTAAGGGGTCCTGTAACATCCTTCAGGATCTCAATATATTGTTATGACTTCACTTCAGGAACCCTCCTCTTCTTTTCTCCTTTCAGGTTCTTTCAAAAAATGGGAATCCCATCTTTCCAGATGTTCTGTATTTACAGAGCATGCCAATTCACAGTCCTAGGAAAGACTGCTGAAGGTTTAGGTTTTGGGGTTTTCTGTGTCTCTTTTTTCCCATTAGATACATTATTAGGTTTTGTTGATTTAACTGTGAAGACTGAACTTCATCATAAAAGAGTTTTTAATGCTTTAAGGTTCTCCTGCCATTCTTTGTCATATTATGTATCACAGCTCCAAACAAACTGCAAGTTACATCTGTCATGAATTACCAGATTCAAACCTGCTAGTACATTCTGCACCACATCTGCTTTCTTCTCATCTAAAATAAGAGAGATGATGAACATGGGCAGTCCTTCTATCTCCCTCATTGTGTAGTAGCTGTCCAAATCTTCCCAGGATTGCTTTTCTCTGTTTGAGGTCTATAAGATAATCTTATTGGTATCATGTAAATCCTCTGAGCAAAGATAGGAAGCAGATAGCTCCAATGGGATTCTCTTCCTTTCCTCTGTGAGACAAAATTTGTATTGAAATCTTAATATAACCAGTAGAAATCTGAGAAGAAATTCGCACTAAAAAATGCTGGTCAGTGAAAGTACTTGCAAACCACAACATTTTTTATTTTACTTGGATTGTGCTCTCCTTTGAATAGGAATGCTAAAGGAAGTAGATCTTGGTAATTATTCCAGTATGAAGCCTCCAAAGATAACCGAGAAATCAGTGAATTTACAATGACAGTCTTTTTTCTTGGCCATTGCTGTGGTGATATTTCAATGGGAAAATAACAGAAATCTGACAGTTAAAGTTGTCATTTTCCAAGCTAGGAACAGAACTGGAGATTTTGAAAAAAAATGAAAAATCTACAGTATTACACTATCCTATACTCCTCTGCAGAAGCTAGGATGCCTTAGCTATGCTGTCTCTAAGCTACTGAGTATCATCTAGAGCTTTGTATTCTTTTTTTCTTCTGGAATTTTGGGGATTTGTTGTTGTTGTTGTTGTTGGCTGGTTGCCTTTTACCAAGGTTTAGTTGCATTCTGTCTACTTGCATTTCTTCTATGTATTGAACTAATGAGCTATGATACTCAGAAGTAACCATCATGTTCCTTTGGGGCTACAGAAACACTCAGCCATATTATATTTCAGTGATAAACACAGCAGTAATCACTCTGTTCTTCATCTAAGAGACAGTAGTGTGGGATGAAAAAAAGTATTTGAAATAAAACATTATTAGTAGAGAATTAATTGTAGAAAATGGTATAGTGCAGTGCAACATAATAATAAAGTACAACCAACTCTAAAGAATATTTTAATCATTTCTATATCCTGCAGTTTACATGTATGAGACTTATTTTCAAAATGGGTAAAAACACCATTCTTTGGGTTCAATCCCATATGCCAAATTTCAGTCCAGAATTATTTTTTTACAACTGTTTTAAATCCCTGAAAACAGGGGGATAGAATGGAAACACTGACTACAATATCATAAATAAAAGCCTTCCTCTGAAGGATTTCCAAGATTTCCAGTTCATAAAAAGTTTAATGTTTCAATTGAGACTTACACCAAACTTCAAATAATGACACACTCCAAATAATAGTAAGCAGTACAAATAAAGTAAATTTACTCGTGACGCATTGCTGGTAACTGTTCATGTCCCAGAAGTGAAAAACACCAAGCTAAAAGGCAGCATGATAGCCCATATCCTGTAAAACCACACATTTATTTCCAATAAGGTTTCACTATAGCCGGAACTCAACCGATGCTATACTCTTTCCAGTAAGAAGGCTTCTATTGTAAAATAAATAGTATCTTTTTTACATCACTGTTCTTTACATGCAGAGATCATTTTACATTTAATTTTTGTTTCTCCCACAAGATGATGTTGTTAACATCTATACTTGAATGTAAACATTTTTTTTTCTTTATCCTTAACTCACTGAAATAGCTGTTCCATTTGCATTTTCCTGTGTTTCAAAGGCTATACTAACTGAACAAATATAGACATTGTATGGGAGAATTCGTATGCTTGTTTCTTTTCTGGAACTGCTGATTTCTCTGAGGTTAAGTAGGGTGTATGACTGAAACACAAGTAACAGTTTTCTGAAGTTTTTACTTTTCATGCAGTAGTACAAAGTAGGTTTTAATCATCAACATGCAGATGTCACTAGTTCTTATTGATTTGCAGTGGTGTGTGGGTTAATTTTTTTTTTCTCTTTTTTTTTCTTTCCTTTTTTTGGTGAGGTCTAAACCCATGGGTTGATATTCTTTTGGTCCTATGCTGTTAGCTTTCTATGATTTGGTACCATTCATATTGCACTCTGCTACACTTACCAATATCACACTACATTTGGTTAAAATAGTCTTACTAAAGCAAAATTAATATAAAATGTTTGCATAATGATTTGCAGTTTTGGACTTGGAAACAAAATGTGAACTCTTCTGTCTTGGCAAGACAGCGCTCGAATTTGTCTATCTTAACAACAAAGCTGCATGAAGATGTCAGTAGAGCAAAGGCAGACCAGAGCCCCATTCCCCATACTTCTTTCTTCTCCTTTGTGTACTCACCAGGGACAGATAGCAAGTTAACTCTAAAGTCCTATCCTTGACCACTGACAAGAGAGGAAACCCAGGCCAACAAGGTTCTGATCATAAGCACTTCAGCTAAATATCTTGAGAAAGGTAGAGTGACCTTGGGCCTTGAATAAGAGCTCACTGAACTCAAGTAGACAATTAGAGAGGCACTAAAGCAGCTTCTGAGGAGCATTCCAGCATCAGGAGGATATTTCAACTCAGTGGTTAATACAAGCCAAGCTGGAATGCCACACTGCCCCATTGGCTTCTCATTACTATCTTTCTCTATTTCTGTTTCAAGTCCTCACAGACATCCATCTTGTCATGGCTGATTTCCTTTGTAAAAATAAAAAAATGCAATCCTTATGCTGAAACCTATTTCAAAACAGCATATTTGGAAACTAAATCAAGTAGTCTGAATAGAAATACACTGTACTTGCAGTCAACTAGAAATTCCTTTTGCCCATTTTTTTTTCTTCTTTTTAGTGTTTAAACATAACCATTCTTCCCTTGAGTTATACAATGATATTGCATTGTCATTCATTTCTTTCTCTCAGTATCTTCAGGCAGTTCACATAAATCATTTTTTCTAATACTTTTGAGGTATGCAGGTATAGTATTTTCAGAACTCTGGTAGATGATCTTTCATGTTTAGGGTTAGAGGAGTTACTACCCTATGTTTTTAACTTGGCCATCTGTCTTAGGTCATCACCAGTATTACAGAATGACAGAACAGAATATGTATCTGTTTCTCAACTGCCAGATTTTATAGTCCAGTTTCTTAACGAGCATCTACCTACATTGCATTTTAATCTAATATTCTGTACTGCAAACCACGGTGACTGACACATGGCTCATATCCTATCCTTCCTTGCCTACTGCTGGAGAATTAATCCTTTGAAAAGAGATAGCAAAGGCATCTGGGTGCTGTAATGCTTTAAGCTACCACAGCTAAATCTGCCAGTACTTATCTCTCAGAGCCCACATTGAGTTTAATGGGGTTTGGATTAGCTCTTAAACAACAAAACTATGGTACAAGGAATTTAATTGATCTGTCTGAGGTCACACAGTGAGCTGAGCAATAGAACTGGTGTAAAACAAAGGAGGAAGAATAAGAAATATTCTCCAGAATAAGAAAATGAGAAGGTAAGCAACTGTTTACTTTCCAACTACACGAAGAGAACATTCGCTAAACTGTATCATTATTTATTGACTTGGTTCAACTTTTTTTTTTTTTAACATATACAGAGCTAAAGTGTGCTCCTTAGTTAATAGGATCTTTAACAATGTCATTGAGTTATCCATACATATAGATCCCTTTTTTGCAAACACAGAGAAGTTATGCACAGCAGCAAGGAAAGGGTAAAAATCACAACTGATTTTTGCCAAAGCTGAAACTCTTAACTGAAAGCTGAAGCACTGAAGTCTGCCCTTTCACAAGGATTTATCTTCCTCAACAACATTAAAATTCTTACTTCTAACCTTACACCCCTCGCAAGTCATTTATAGAGCAAACATACCTCACTCTATGTCCACTAAAATTATTTGCATTCAAAATATTCTTATTTTATTCTAAATTAAGCCATATGCTGCTGATATTTCTTTTAAGTCTTCCTCCACATTTAAATACATCAAAGCAAATGTTCACATATATATAAAAATGACTGCAGCGTTGCTTTTTCTCTAGCTGATCGTTTCTTCCTATGTGGATCTGAAGTTTTGCTTCTCAGAACAGAACTTAATAGCAACCCTAAAGTAAAAAAAGACAGGATATTTTTCAGCAAGAGCCTCCTCTTTGCCAAACATCCCAGGGTTTGTCTCCAAGGACTTTAAAAGAAAGGAAAGAATGAGGAACGGAAACCATAAAGCATGCATTACTGCTATCATCTAATTGCTGAATGAATAGCACGGTTGTTTAGTCTGATTGCACTAAGCTAGTTATCCGCTGCAAGCTTCATTGACAAAAAGGGAATCTACACAAATTATAGGGAAATTCAAGCACTAAAGGAATGTTTTGGTTCAGAGGTTTGCAATGACTATTGGCTTTGGTTCCTGGCACAGTTTGCCTTTGCCATATGAACTCTGCTGGGCTGGGTCAGCCCAAAGCTTTCCAAAAAGCCTGAGAAGAGGACAGACTTCCTTGTCATCTGTATCCCATAAATAAATTAAAGTGATGTTCTCCAGTTAGAGTTTATTTCTTGGCAGGCTAATCTGCAATCAGAAAAAGAAAAGCCTTTCATTTGTGGACTCCAACTAAAGGAAGGAAGCTTTTCTATGTGGATTCACCAGAGACCAAAATATTAAAAAGTGGAAGAGGAAAAACATATGTTGCAGTCCCCTGAAAAATAATGGATTAAAAAAAGTGCTTTAGAGACATGCCCTCAATTGATGATGTTGAAAAACAAAGCATTCCTCTACAAGGAGCAGGCAAAGTAGTTTAACCACCACCACCTTATTACAGCATAAGAACAGGTTTTTCAGGCACTGTTGGGTTTTTTTTGTTTTGTTTTCTCTTTTTTTCTAATTCATACCCTCTCTACAGAAAAGGAAAAAAAAAAAGTATTAACAAGCCTAATAGACCAGGTTCCAGTGGGCTTGCATTTATTCCTCTTATCGTATTACAGAATGGATCTATACGTATGTAGAATGACAGGGACGTGGATCTCACTTCAGTGATATTAGTATGACATCACAATCCAGAAGTAACTGTGTCAAGCACAATCAGTGACACAAGCATATTCAGTGTAGGTTTCAGAATACTTTATTTCGAACATAAAAAACACTGCAGCCCAGCAGCTACACTTCTTATCTTGCGGCCTACTGCAAAGTTCAGTTGAACTCTCTATCCATGTTACTACTGGCATTCAGGCTCTTGCCTCTCACATTCTCAGACTATTTATTTCAATTTTTCTTGCATCCTTTGCTTCAATGAAGTGAACTTTCAGTAGCCTTTAGTTCCCTAGTTAAATCTGGTTCCTTAGTGAAAGCTGGTTACACTCATAAAAATAAAGACACCTCATTTTTTTCCTCACTGAATGATTAAGAAACAAAAATGACAGCAGGAACAAGGCAGGAGGCTGCAGTTCAAGACACCATATTTCTAGAGGAACTTCTGTGAATCTCTGACATTTCTATAAAGCATAAACACTACACTCCCATGTCACACTTCCCTGTTTTGGGGGCTCCCTGTGCCTGGAACAGCTGATCAGGGGACCTGCTATCCACTGCCCAAAGCAGCGATACCTGCATTATAGATGATGTGCTGTGGGAGGTGAGACAGGGACTTAATAGAATGAGTCACACAAAACAAATAAGAAATCCTTAATGGTTATTGAATTATAATACCGAGACAGTCTTCTGCTGGTATGACTTCCTCTGTCTAGAAAATGAGTTTAAGCTTTGTCAACAAAAGAGCTGTTTAGCTGCAGCTTTGCAAGAATAGCTGTACCAGCGACACCAATAAGCCATTCTGAATATCAATAAGCTTTGAGATCTGTTGTTCTGACATCTGTATCAACTGCTATAATATATCTCTAGGGATAAGTATTATTTCAATATTGGCTGCATATTACTTGGAAATGTTTTATGATCTCAAATTTTGAGCCTCTTTAAACTCCATTATAAAATTCATTACATAAAAGTGAGAATTAAATCAAATTAAATTAAATTAAGATCCTATTAAATTTAAGTTAATGGAAAATGTACTACTGACTTTACTCAGATCTCAATGAGACCACAGATGGCTTCTTTTCTTTCCAAATTCTATTGTTAAAAAATTCAGTTACTATTTCGCTTTCTTCCCACAAACCAGAAATAACAATCAAAGTATAATGATTATAACCAGGAAATGACCCTATGAACACAATATATGTAAAACTATAGAATTTTACTTTCTTATGTTCTTGTTTACTGGCCTTTGCAAGTATATCCCTGTCAGTTCTCCTTCTGTCTCCTGTTGAGATGATTGTAATGTAAATCTTTACATGTGCCAGAATTTTTCTGTGTAAATTGTTTGTCTTTGAAATAACTTATTCATTCAAATAACGTTTCAATGGAACAGGAAAGCATGGCTGTGAAGCATCAGGTATTGAAATTGAAAGCAATTAGCTGTAGGTGTTGTCTTTCCATATGTCTTGCAGAGCACCAAGCATATATTCTGCACTTAGCAAGGAAGAAATAATAATTAATCTTAAGTTTTTGGCAAGATACAAACTAGGCAAGAGCTTAATGCATTTGAACCACTGCTCCTCATTCTTGGAACAGGAAATTGGATTTCTGTTTCTTATATGGAGAGGATCTTAAATAAATTCTGGCCGAGGCTGTGGAGTCAATAATATTTCTCAAGGAACTAAAAGTAGTGCTGATTGTGCTAATGTTTTCAAGACAAGGGTCTGCTGCAGACATTCATGGTTAGCGTACATCTCCTGTGCCGCATGACAGCATTTCCTTACGTATCTAGCCTGACTGCAGTTGCCTGACTTCATCCCTCAACAATGTGGGGTTAGTAGTTTCTTTAAAATGCCTTGCATCATGATGCCAAAGGTTTAGGGTCAGAAGTAGGAATGGTTTTAGGGTTTTCTGTGACACTTAGCTAGGCTCTGGGTGCCACTGTGTGCTTTGTGAGAGGGTACTTGGTACTTTTGGATACATCACCTCTCAAACTCAAAAACATTTGAGCTTTTGACTCTCCCCTGGATCCTGTTAAAATCCATTTGCTCGAAATCCTGTACCAAATATTGTATTGCAGGGTTTGACTGAAAGCTAATTTCACCTTCCTATGGGAGACTGCGATAAACACATGGCTTTGCCTCCACGGTGGCAGCAGAATTACTACTGCCTTACCACTGACAACCTGCTTGCCAAAATAAGAGCAGGAAAACATGTGTCTCTGGACTGAGCACATAAACCTTTCATATAAACCTCCTGTATATATAAAAAATATCCCATTAAGACCAGCAATTAAAGGCTACTAGGTCTGCACAGACTGATGGGAAACACCATTGCCTCAGCACTGTGTTTTCTGTAACAATCTGGCTTGAAAGTGGCCCTCAGCTTCAAGTTTCTCCTCCATATACTTACCTTCTCAATTTAATTTAACTATTTCTCAGTGTAATCAAAGTAGATCAGTAGCACAACCATGACAGAAGAAGAAACACCATTTCAGTCTCTATCAGATCACTTTATAAAGAAAACTTTTTTACATTGACCCAGTGCCACATGAAAACTCACTGTGATACAGTACTAGCAATATCACCCCTTGTACATGCTTTTGCACACAAATATCCTTTCCATTTAATCCATTTGCTGTTAAAATTGACCTGAAGAGCCTCAGTTATCACTCTGTAGTGTATCATATTTCTCACCTTTCCTGGTCAAAAATGAACAATTCCAGAGTCTGCAAAGTTCAAACTCATGTTCAGTTTCCTCAGAACAGGGTTTCTAGTTGCTGTCTGAGCTACAGAAAGGAAAGTCAGATGAGTAGTACTTAGGTAGTTAGTTAAGTTCCAGCCAAACTTATGAATGCTGGGATAAACAATTAAAGAATCAATAAATTTAACTTGATATTTTCCAAGTCTTCAGAGAGCTTTTGCTTCTGTTACAGTTTGAAAATTAAAGAAAAAGACTCATGAGGTTAATATATCTTTTACCTAATTGTATCCATTCATCTCTGTTATTACGAAACAACATTTTTGTTGAAGCTTATAAAAAAGGAAAAAAATAACGTCACTTGAAAGCTTCCAAAGAGCTGGAACTTTCCTGTTTCAGAGCCTAGAGCCCTCATTTCCATTCTCTGCTTCCTAGGAGCAATGTGACCTGGGCACATCAACTAATCTTTGGCATCTCCATTTTCCATGTGTTTAGTATTATCCACTTCTAGACTCCTTTGAGACTTACAAACAAGAGAAGATGTGGTATGTATGTTAAATATTACTACTCTCATTTAAATTATATTACCAAATGAAAAATACAAGTCTGTTATTTTTTCTTATTAGTACTTGTATTCCTACCCAAAAAGAAATGTCCAGGGACACATTCATCCAAGATGCTACCTCACAGTTTGCAGACGGAGATGACTCCAGGCTGATAAGAGATGTTTTTCATGCCCAAAACGTGAAAAAACTACATATATCTAACTGATTCTGCCCTGGATTTTGAGCCCAGGAATAACAAAGACAACATAAACTTAGCACATAGTTCAATAATTAATTGTTTGGAAACAATTCATTGTAAATACTTTTGTATTTATAGCCACTACAAAACAATGAAGATAACATCTGAGAAGGCTCCAAGTGAAGCAGGAAGACGCTGCAAAGGATGTGCCATTGTCATTATTAATAAAGCTTCTGTCTGATTGCAGCACAAGGTACAGAGATTAATATCAGCTGTGTCCCTGGGGGGAAGAGACAATGCAGAGCTGTAGCAAGAAGAGTGACACACCCTTCTGTGACAGTGTACGTGGAAGATGAAGTGTCCCTCATGGTTTACTCAGTTCCATTTGCACAAATGTCATGGCAAAAAATATCTTTGCTATTCATATGCAAAAACCTTGCACAGCAGGTCTGTAATTCTGCATGGACTCCCGGCACAGACCTTTCCATCGAACTGTATTTACCCACTTCAGAAGAAATGCTTTTGTTCCTTTTGTGCTAACACCATAGGCTTACATTGTGACTCTGTTAATGAAGGTAAAAATGCTCTTCCACAGAGACACACAGGACAAGAAATTCTAAGCAGCTTGCAATCCCTTCGAAAAAACATCTACAACTGTATTGAAGAATGCTATTATAGAACAAAACAACAATAAATAAACCAAAAATAGCAAGCCTGATGAGTATCTCTTCCTGATTTTCCAAAAAGGGAAGATTCAGTGAAACTGAACCAGATGACAAAACCATTACTGTTTCTGAGAATAAACCATAACCCAGGCCCAATATGTAGAACGGAAACTGTTATTGCTGTGAGTATACATTTTTTTGTCCTCAGTATAAACAATACTTAAAGAGGAACAGGATGTGAGAATACCCATCCTCTGGTGAGGGTGCGCTAAATCACCATACTATTTTTTTTGCTGTAGATCAATAAATCTCAAATTCTCTAAACAAATAAATACAATAGGAAGGCTAGGAAACAGCTCTTAGGGGTGACAGTTTCTTAATCCAACACAGTGCAGCCAGAATAGAAGACCTCACTGTTTTTCAGTGACTCCTCCAAGGTCAGCCATGCTCTGTCTATAGTGTTGAAATGAGGAGAGACAAGGACTGATCTCTGGCCTTCATGGCACTGACTGGCTTGCACCCACATTGCTTGGGTGTCACCCTTCCTATGCCACCTACATCTTGGAGAGGGTTAGTTGGTTTAGTCCAGAACAGAGGATGAGAATGAGTGTAGACAATCAATAGTTAGGATATGATTGTTAAGGACTAACTGCTCTGAATATGTAATAATAATGATTACAAACAAGTGGAAACTAATTATTTGCAGTATGTCTTGTTTATGAATATCAGTGCTATAAAGTCATGTTTCAAAGACTAAAACTGGCCTGATTTATCATTCAGTCTTCTAAACAATCGTATCACAGTGACCTCTAATTCCCTGAAATATAAATATTTATGCATAAATACATACATATATTGAGTTGTAAGAACAGATTCAGTACTTCAACTTTCTCTTTGTCCTTCCTTTGTTTAGCTGCATAGACATGACATTTGTTCTTGTGAGAGTGCATGCAAAGATATGGTATGATACAAAAAGTGACAATACCTAAATGGCAGAATGCTTTGAAAGGACAATTTAAAAAAATGGGTGTACAGAAATACACAGTATGTACCTCACTCTTCACATTATAACATCTGTTTTACTGTACATCCTTCTCTACCCATTTGGCATCCTTAACGCCTTATAATAAATAGAAAAAATACATATCAACAGCTTACAAGACATTCAAGCAAGAATTAATACATTGAAATGCTTGAGTAGGTGACAGGGAGCATGCATCACAGGACACAATCTAGGAAAATCCCAGTATTTTATTCTGGTCTCCTACCCTGGTATCTCCTACCCCTTAAATTATCAGTTGTTCTCATCAATTATCTTGCTTCCACTATGCTTCCAAAGCTCCATTCTTGTGGTTCCTTCTCCTCATTGCACTCCCCAAGCCTCCTGTGACCGGATCCTCTCCCCCTTCCTCTCCAAGTCTCCCTCAGCTCCCGAATCCCTACACACCACCCCAGCCCAGTCACTTCATTAATCCTTCCTTTCTGCACTCTCAGCCTTTGATTGACCTTCCTGAAACAACCACTGCCAGCCACCACTTCCCTTTCTCTCTCCTCCTCCTCCATCTCCTTTGCTGGTCAATCTGGGTGGGAGAGGAGGAGCAGGAGATGATGGTGGGAGACAGTCTGTCTCCCTGCCAGGTGGCTGCAGTCATGGCAGGGGATGGAAATCTGCTCAACACATGAGAAGCTGGTGACACCCGAGGAAGAAGCTGATCCAGAAGGGAGATCAAATGTGGATGTCATCGGTGCACAGCATTTGGCAAAGGCAGTATATGCTAAAAAACTAAACAGCTGGGGCAGAAGGCGCAGGCCTGAGTTCTTGATAAGCTGTTTTGCACAAAATACTTGTAAATCACTACCTGATCCTAAATCACTACCTGATATGAGCAGTAGCACTTTGTAGCTGCTTTGCATTCAGTTCTCTCAACTTCAAGAGAACCCAGGCTCGTGAAATAAGCGTGTGTATACTGTAACACATTGCGGTTAACTTTTTTTAACCTTTAAAAAGTTTCTACCTACCTGTCACAGAAAATGACAACATGTCATTTTTCTCTAACTGAAACATAACACGCCTAAGAGGATTGAGAGTCTGTTGTGAGGTTTATTTATTATTCTTTTTTGTAGGAGGTGGTTTGAAATTAAATAACTTATGACAAGCCCTATTTCCTTCTGATTTATTCTTATTTGGCAAGGGGGCAGGGGGTAAAATCTGCATCAGTATATTTTGTTTTGACAGTAAAAATGCTTTCCCCAAATGATAAAGAAAGATGTTGGAAATTAAGATTAGTCCCGCATGTGTGGACAGACCATACAGATATCAAGAATTACTCCATACACAAAAATAACATATCAATGACCTAATTTATAAGCTGGCACCAAATCAAACCTCAGAGCCACCCAAGGTAGATAAAAACATAAGCAACTTGCTGATTCTTTGCCAATCTTGCTTTGTTCTTCTTTCATTCAGAGGAAAGACCTTTCAAAAACACATCATTTTTCTGCTACATGTATTCATATTCTCTTTTTATATTCATTTGGTTGGATAACAAAGAATGCTATGCTCAGTCATAGCAAAACATTTGTATAGACAAGCTCAGCAGGAGTTTTCATGTTGTGCTGTCAACAGTGCACAATGGTAGCCCTTTAAAAAAAAATGAACTTTATTCAGAAGGAACTTCAGATTTTCAGAGCAATTAATATCTAGTTATATCAACTGAACTGGGGCTTTGCATTACATTATAATGTTAATGGCTTGTAAAAACTCTAATTCTGGTACTGAAGGTGCTTTCTGTGAATGGAGAAACACGTACACTGATATACAGAACACAATAATTTCTATCAATTATTAATCCCAGTGTTATGTTTTTGAGATCTTCTGATATATTTTAAAGAAACATTCTTGAGCATGTCATATGCCTCCACGTATTTCTCCATAGGTAAATAATTGCTTGACACAGAAGATGAGTTTAGTAAAATAAAGTTATGACAAAATTTCCGAAGTAGGAAATCCTGAAGAATACGACTTGCTGTGTAACATCTTTTCAAGCAAGGAGTTTATTTGTGAATATGCCCTAAATGTTTTCTGAAATGAAGATGTTCAAAACCAAAATAGTATATAATATACACAAAAAAGTTTGGCTGAAGTGTAGCTCTTTCCCACACAAGAATACATCAGCCCTTCCACTAATACAGAAAGTTAGAGTTTTGCCATTGACTTCAAAGGAACTTCGTGCATCTGAATATAAGTCTATATGTTTGTTACTGAAGAGCATTTGTGGCACTAAAACATTCTTCATAATATTTGCTATTCAGCATATACTGATAAATGTCAGTACAAAATGATTTTTTTCTACTGTCACAGATAAAAATTAATTTCTGATTAACACCTGTGCACAAAAATGAAAATGAACTATGTGTGCTAGATAACATAACATCTGAAAAGCTCAGTAGAAAATAAAAGGAATGGTGTACTGTTAAAAAAGCTACTGAGCCTTAGACTAGACTTGACTGCAAGAGGCAGATGAGGTCCTACAGGCATAGGCCAAAAATAAACAGATGAAGTTCAAAGACCAGTTTGCACGGACTGAGTGTGCTTATCCTTTTTGTAGTAAATGAATATTCCTTCCTCTCTGAAGGAAAACATACCTAGTTTCAAACACCAAAATCCTAAAATTCTCAAGAGGTGTTTTCCTGAAATGTCTTAAGGGTGGTAATACCTGTGAATACTTTACACTATATGTGCTCGTGACACAAATGAGTACATTAATGGGAAATTGTTGACGGTAGGTATTGCTTCCATGTAGATTTTGACCTTTCCTAATAAACTATGGAAACCGTTCTGCACATTACCTGGCTCCCACCCATCAAGACAACAATATTTATGTTTCCCACAACAATATATAGTTTTCTTATGCTAAAGCATAGCTTTTATTCCTTTAATTATAAGTTCGCTGATTGCAAGACCCGACTAGGCCACTTTTCAGGCCTTGACAAAGCACAATTAAGTACATCAAAACACATGTTTTTCAACGTTCTTTAGGAAAAAAAAAAATCTTAGTGTTTGAGATTTATGGTCTCCCTCTAAATCAAATTTGCTTTATTCAAAACACAACTGCATACTGCCAAATTGCTAAGTCTATGCTAAAGACTTAAGTTCTTATATTTTATGTTTCTAATGAAAAATATTTTCATGTAAGAGATTGATAGATAAAGTGCATTTTAAACTTTTTCTTCTGCACAAAATTTTACTGGCTAAGCCAAGCTACAAAGAAAATCAGTTTCACCAGCATACACACAGGAAAAAGATGCATGAGAAGGAACTTGAAACCCACTATGTTTGTGTTGGGTTCAATTCTAGTTTTCAAATAAGAAAGAAAATCAATATCTAGGTAATAATTATTAAAAAAAAAAAAAAAAGATAAAACAGCAGTTCATGGACATTTGGAACTGTGAATGTGCTGGCTGGAGGAAATAAACTGTAAGGCAGATGATGGAGATTTAGACAGGCTGTTTCGAAGCTGACATTTGATGAGGTGAAGTCACTGAGAAACAAAATCACCATGAAAGATTTTGTAGACAGTACTAGAAAAGCTTCATAAGACTGCAGGCCAACACAAACCAAATGGCTATGTCTATGCTGGTAAATAAAAGAGGGCCAGAGACCGAAACAAAATGTGACACTGTTTTTGGAGGTGGTCCCTGGAACAAATTATCCCCAGAACTGTGCCACGTATTGACTCAGAAACAGTTGTTCGGAGAGATCCTCCCAGAGCCTGGGACTGAGCCAGCAATTAAGCAGTGCCTACAATGAAGGATCCAAAATTCTACTTCTCTCCCTTGCCTTCTTTTATTTAGCACACAATGACAATTTGTGCCCTCGACCTAAATATTGCCAGTAGTGGGAAGATAATATAATATCATACCATCACCAGGATAGATACAATACACTCAAATGAAGGATTTCTTTGAGGTTTCAGAGCCTAGAAGTCAAGACTGTGTCATAGACAGCTTTAGCTGTCATTTATTTTGGCCACTGTGACACAGCAAATGATGTGGTATGGCTCCACACTTAAAGACAAGCTTTCCTGAAGCTTTCTAGCCAAGCCTGTTGAGTGTGAATTGCCCACTTTAACTGGACAAGAAAGCTCGACGTTTGCCTATTTTGGTTTTGAAAAAGTTCCCCCAACTGCATTAGCAAAGTATTTGAGGGCATTTATAGAAGCATAATTAGACACTCATTTCCTTCCTCTTTTCCTGCTTCTCTTATTGCCCATCCCAGCGAAACAAAGAAAGTATTTTTACAATTATTTTGGACTTGCAATAGACAGAGCTAAAAACATTTCCCTAATGCTCTCCATATATAGGCCTTAAACCAAAACTTGCTTATTCCTGTTGTTTTCAAGATCTTTTCATATCTCGGTCTTAATCTTGCATCAGTGGCATGATGCCCTGGGGTGTGGATCCAGGACCCTGTGTAGGATGTAGGGCTTTTGTGAGAGGGAATAGCTTTCCTAAAAAAAAAAAAGATTTAAAGTAAAGGCTCTGCCATGTCACTAAGAGCTCCATCTTGTGTAACACAACGCCACTAGTTTTGAAACAATGCCATAGGAATAGCATCTTGTGCCAGATACTACATTTATTCAGGGTTACTTGAGCAGAAGTAATGAGAAGTATTAAAGCAATGTTTACATAATGAAATGTAATATCAATCATGCTATGTACATTAGTGATAAGAGTAGGGATTTAGTTGTTTTGGATAAAACTGAGCTTTCTTCTTTAGAATGGAAAATTACTAGCAGACAGCAAATTTACTCCCATATTTTTGATATTATTTTTCACCTAGTATTAATGTTTGATTGTTGCTCATTTTGACAAAATGACAATATTCTCTTCTAAAGTGTTTACAGTAGTGTTTTTTGTATCTGTTACTTAGCCACTTCACATTAGTGGTCTGTAAAATTCACACGGTCATTTAATAAAATGAAGAAAAAATATGAGGGAATAAAAATGCAACTAATCCACTGAGCAGAGTATTAACAGAAGCTAACTACCCAAGGATAACAAAATTAAATAGTGTCTTTAGAAAATCATATTCCTATTAACTCCCTGTACAGAGAACCACATTGAACACCTTCATCTCCTTAGGGAACCTGCTGTGCCAGAAGATGGGCTTAGATCTCCCTGTAACAAAGTGCTCTTAATCTACATGATGATTTCTGGTGAGGAACTCCTGTCTGAAGGGGCTCACTGCCAGTAAATTCACATCAAACGAGGTGGAGGGCAAAAAGCAGAGTTCAGAACCTGTGTGACCTAGGTGCACGTTCTATGGATGGCCCCATAACCCTCATATGTAAAGAGCTACATCACAGGCCGCAAAGCAGCTTTCTATAAAACTTGCATTGAGGCTTGAACCAGAGAGAAGTTCCTTATTTCCACCATCTTCTGTTATATCTGAATGTAGCTTGGCCATATGGAGAATAAAAACCAGGTAATTTACACATGGGTATAAGAAGGAAGACAGTCAACATTGAGCAGACTGGACCTTTTCCAGTGGGAAGCCTTCTCTGGAAAACAGGGACCTCGCACTCCCCTGCCCACCTCCAAGGGGACAAAGCAGCCCAGGTAGCTCTCATGGCACTGATAAGGAGAAGTCACCAGCTGGCTCTGCAATAATAATGACTGGTTATTTTTCCTGTTTAAGCATCTTACTTTTCCTTTTGCTGACACGAGAAAACCTGTTGAATCCTCACAAGTGCAGAGGGGTACATTGCACTGGGTGATGTGACCTCAAACCAGATTAATCTTCCACAAGACTGTGTTCTCTGTTCATTAAAATTATTTGAAAGCAAAGTATTCTGATTACTATTAAATGGATTACATACCCTTAACTAAGCGTATTTATCTTTTCCTTTATTTTGATTTCCCATGGCTATAATGAATCTCCCAGTATTTGGCAGCAAAATCTGTCCAAGCTGAGGGAAAGCTATGACCAACCTTTCTGCAAGCTGAAGGAGGAAGATGGGTCCCACAGCATGCTGTTTCCTCAGCAAAATACATACCTATTTTTCCTCCAGCTTTCCCACTCTTATAATTTTGGTCATATGTGTGAGCTAGAACCACCTCAGGCACATGGTAGCACATGGCAAACTGAGTCAGAAAACCCAGCAGTGGTGGGAATCATTAGCTACAGGATAGATGCAAACAACGTAGCAGCTCTTAAAAAGGGATGCAAAGGGCTGTGATACTGCAAAACAGCCTGAAGAACAGGAAGAAACAGCTGCTCAAAAATATGTCCACGACCTTTCCATGACAAACCCAGTGGGAAATGAATGTATTCTATGAACTATAAGAGAACAGCCAAATGAAGTGCAAACTGGGGAGGCAATCTGAAATGGGGACTGGACAAAGACCAAGAGGAGAAATTACACAAAGAAAAAAAAATAAAGGATGAGGTAACTGAGACCCCACATACAGGAGAGGAAAAAAGTAAAGCTTTGTGCCAAGGCAGAATCCTAAAAAAGCCCACAGAAAAAGCAGATGGGAAATATGTATGGAAACAGTGCTAACACCTGCAACAGGTGTGTTATTGTGAAGAAAACAGTTCCAACCACTTATGACCACAGCGCAAGCACCGAAAGAGACCTGTCAGAAAGGCAGAAAGGATGGGCAGTCCCAGCCAATCACTTTTCATACAAGGAAAGTAGTTTAAAATATTACATAAAGAAAACATGATAGAGAGCCAGGATGAAAAGGACTGTCATAACAAAGGTGTTGCTGGATTTATTGAGTAATCCTCTGGAATTTCTAATCATCATATTCCCTGTAGGAACAAATGACACCAGTGAAGTACATTTATATAATATATAAGCAACTGTTCCTTCAGACAGAAAGAAAAAAAAAAAGATAATTGAAACTGTGAAGATAAGGAACTTGCAGAAATATTCTCTGTGCCAAGCATGGGTGAAGAAAGTAAGACGCTGATACTGGAAGCCGACCAATGGAAGATCTGATAGGGGAGTTTGGAGGGTTTTGAATGCACAGATCGCTGGAATGCCTCCTGCAGCCAGAGCCAACTGTTTGGATTACACCGTCTCCACTTATATGCAGACAGGTTGCCAGCCTCTTGGGCTCAGAACTGGCAGGGCCTGTTAGGCAGGCTGTAAACCTTCAGGAGAAGCAGGGAAAGGGAAAGCTTTCACTTAATTTGAATAATCCGGCTTGTACTTCCAACATACAAATTAAGCAAGAAACTAAAATTGTTCTGAAGCGAAAGATGAAGGATAACAAGAATATAATGCCTGACGTAAATGTGTGGGGAAACAAGCAACAACTGGAAGGTGCTGTACTAAATAGAGGAGATAGCATCTGGAAAGACTAACTGAAACTTACTGGGATAATTTCTGTGTGTTGAAAAGACAGGATGCAGTATGCATGGGAAAGGCAGAGTGGAGAAAATCGATAGGTGTAGAAAATGTTATATAATGCTTTCAAAGCACATATGCTATAATTTTGACATTGACAATAGTAAAATGATAAAAATATCAGGTAAGCATACAAGAAACAAACAAACAAACAAACAAATAAACAAAAACAAACAAACACACACTAAAAAAAACCCACCCACACTTTATAGTAATAATAGCATGAATTTCCTCTAGGCCATCACTCTGGAACAGAGCCAGGAAAAGCACAAACCGTTCTTCTCAGAGGGTTTTAGTTGATCAAGTTTCTGGACAGCACATGCAGATGCAAAAATATCAGTCTCATATAGTGAATTCCAGAGAATAAAGATATAAAGATGATGAGTTATGTCAAAGTTTCACACATTGGGAAGTTGGCACTGAAAATATGGAAGCAGTGCACTTGAATCCACTACAGCAAGAAAATAATTCACAGAGTAAAATGGTGGAAAGGGATCAATTCCACTAGAACAAAGATTTTAGAGAACATAAACAATTTAATATGGGATAAGAATAAATGTTTACAGTTTATTTTAAAAAAAAAAAAAAAGAAAGAAGACTAGGGGAATATGAAACAGGATTAAAACTCATCTGTGGAAAAAAACACTACAAGATAATAAGGTAAAGCAATGGTCAGAGTATCTTCACAAGGGCTATTCAGAGTTCAAAGTACACACACAGGAAGGAGTGGCAGGAAAAGAATCCAAGGAGTCTTAAGTCTGAATAGAGCAAAAGGGAAAAGGAGAATAACAGGACTTTTATAGCTACAGAAGGGGGAAATGAGAGATAAAAAGAAGCTACAGCAATGAAAGCAAAAGGAAAGAAGCTGAAAACTAAAATGGAACAATAAAAAAAGGTGCCAAGCTGGACTGTGCATCTTACTTAACATTAAAAAAAAGCAATAATAAACAGTGCCTATAAAATTGCATTCAACTGTTAGGAACAGGTCCAGAAAAGGACCAATTTGAGACACATTAATGTACTTTTGCAGTACTCAGGAATAAGGAGTAATCAGGAGACCTATCCTTGTCATATGGTGTAGGAAATTTAGGGTACAGTTTATGTGATCTGTCTTTGGTAAGGAAAGTTCTAATATCTTTGAGGCAGTCCCTCTAGGTTTTTCATGATCAATAAAGAAAAACAGGGTACTATTCTCTACATAACAATGTTGGCTTCTGGAATAAAGTCTGGCACTTCATCTCCAGATACATTTTCTTTTCTCCTGTGAGTATAAAAAGCAACCTAATTTAGATTTAGACATCTAACTTGTGTATGCTTCAAGTCAGATGAGACAAATCCCACCTTTGCCTTCCTAATATTAGGAAATCTAGGAGTCTGAATTAACGTATGCAGATAAAATACGAAGTTGATTCCAAATGAAAGAAAATTCAAAAGTTCAGATAACCATTTTTTAATTCTGCCTTTTGTGGATGGTAGAAATAGAACATTTGTATTAGGTCTGGATGGTGTACTCTTTCCATTTGTTATTCTAACTTGTGCTGAGTTTCCCTCCAATCCTACTCTCCCAAAACTCCATGGTAAGCATTGAATAGACTACTTCCTCACCCAGGAAAATACAAGTGCACCTTGGTAAACACTAGTGTGAAATCCTACCCTCTTTGAAGTTGATTCCAAAATTCCCATGAACTTCAGTGTGACTAAGATTTCACCAGAAAAGTGCACAGAATTATGTAGGACTGTCTAAGAGAACAAACTGAAGAAAAAGGACAATGTTAACAAATATGAATGTTAGGCTCACCATTAGGAAAACATTCAGCAGTGAGTTTTAATAACCTCTGAAATAATGTCTTACTAGAAATGCCTAATGTTGACTGGTTAAGCCAGCAGAAAATATGAAAACATAGTTAGAAAAAGTTGACATTGGCAAGAAAAGGGAATAAAAGACCTAGGAGGTACTGTCAGTGCCTAATCTCTTCAATCAAAAGGGTTGAAATGGAAAAAAATGTAATCCTAATTGCTTTCAGAAGTTTTAGATTGTGTGTGTTATGGGGATGTGAGCTATCTAAAGGCTGCATCTGGAGACGCATTTTATAGTAGGAAGAAAGGAAATGATTTAGAGAGCTTTAACACCTTTAATGGCACCGTGCTGAGAGCACGAGGGAGCCATCAACATGAATGAAAATGCAGTGCATATTCATTGGAAGACATAACCACTGCTGACATACCACCTCACTGGTGGGCCCTGTCATCTCCAAAACAGAGTACAAGTCATGCCTATTGGCCAGCAGCTGCACTCAGAAATGTGCAGTAGACCTGTGTCTCGGATCGACTGAGACTATATTCCATGTGTGAGCATCCCACTTTTTTTTTCTGATACCGAGAAGAACTGTGTTATCTTCCTGATAATCATTCTCTTCTAATGAAAAATACAGCACAATCCTTCTGTCAGCAGATCCGACAGGAAAGCTGGTATCACTAAATTGTTTGGAAACCCAGTCTAAAATTACCAATTTCAATTTAATGCATTTTGCACAGTTTGAAATGGGCATATTAAAACACTCTGCATTACTCAGTACAATAACTTTAAAATATATGAGGTTTGTAAAATACTGTGTTTTAAATAAAAGGTTATTTTGTTAGATAAATTGCAGTATAAACCATATAGTGTTCACTTTGCAACTAGTAATCAGTAACCTAAAATTAACCATTCCACTATGGATGCAGAAAAGTGACAAAAGCCCACCTCTCTTTACCTTTGTTGATTAAAATGCTACTGTGACAACTGTATATTTCATTAGCAGTGGGAACCACTGGGAAACAGAGAAAAATTAAAATTAACTACCATTATGAGAATATAAATACTATTATATCTGTGCTTCGAGATATATAGTAGAACATTCTCTTTTTTTCCTAATACACTTAAAATACTCTTTTATTCCTTTGTCTCTTTTTTTTTTTTTTTGAGATGACAGCAACCACTAAAGACTATTTAAGGCAGTAATTGTTCTCAGTGATACAGTTGTATCAGTAAGAGGAAAGACCACGTGAAATGTTGGAAAGAAAAAAGAAAGAGAGGGTCTTGCCACTCACACATATGTACTGAACTTCTTTGCAGTCATGTAAGATCTTAACCTCCACAGCTGGTACACCCACAACTGCCACTGGTGTCAGCAAGAGAAAGAAAGAACATCAGGACAAGAATGTCTAAACTACAATACATTTGTAAATGGTTCACAGTCAGCAGTATGAAATAACACCTAGGAAATGTCAAGTAAGCAGAAAGTCAATGAACATGATTTGTGCTGTGCACTAAATGAGGCAGAAGCCCAAAAGAAAAAATAAAATGCAATCATATAATTAAAAGTTCAGGCATAAAGGGAGTGTTAAGGTTGTCAAGAAAATAAAGATTCTTAATTTTTGCAGGCTTAATTTTTGTTCCTTGCAAATTCCACCACTGGCATTCTTCTGCTGGGTTTGGTTTGTTGTTTTTTGTTGTTTTGGGGTTTGGGTTTTATTCTTCTTTTTTTTTTTCCTTTTTTTCTTTTTCAAACAGGGACTTTTGGACTAATATAACTGTTCCAGTTCTTGGAGGTCCACAGCATATGACTTCACTGGCAGTGGCCCTGCAGAACAATGTACTCTACAGTGAAGTTATTCTTGGAGACGAGGCGACAGGATGTTCTCATGTAGGCAGTATGCAATTATACATTGTTATCTAGCGACAGCTGATCCAGCAGCCAGCATGCTACAACACAAGTCAATATTGTTTCTCATACAGACAGGATAAACCTCTTTACAGAACAGAGGTTAAATCTAGCAAAAGTATCCAAGGGAATAATCAGTTTCTCTATTTGCAGGTGTAAAGAAGTGGTTTACGACCACAGTTGTATTATTATTCCCTCTCATATTATCCTAGACTGTATTAATTGCTCCAGTATGTATTTCTGGTATAGAACAAACTTAGATAAATGCCTCTTGTCTTTTCTGTCTTATGCATACAGGATATTGCTCTCACAAGAGTCCAGTGTATTTATGAAAGACCAATTTATCATCAGTGCTTTCCCAGTCCAAGACCGCGAAGGAACCTGGAGATAGGAGTTGAATTACAGCAGTTTTCACCTGACCTAATAAAGATAATCATCATGAAACTAACTCAGTGCTTAAAGACATCTACCTCCAAATGAGTCATCCTGGTTTGGAGAGCAAGAGGCACTTGTATGGCATCTCCCATCTTAACCCATAGCAGACATCTGAAATAGGGCTGGTGAACTGTACTCTAGAAGTGCCTGTTTCTCTCCATTGACAGTGCTCCATTAACCCTAACCATAAGTTTCTAAAGACAAATTCCACCTCTCCTGTGTAGCGACAGATAAGGTTAAGTATCTGCGAGGTCATCTCTGCTATTGAAAGGGGAGGGGGAAAAAAAAAAAAAGACAAATTTGAGTATGCAGAGTTTTAAACGTTCATGCCTTTCTCTGATTCCTTCATCATCACCTTAGTGTTTCCTCCTTATTCTTGAAAATGAGAACAGGCTTGGTCAGCTCTCAGAGTTCATCTGCCTTAGCACAGCCCTTATTTCTTCCTTACCAGTGCAAGCACTTCAGTTTCATTTGTATGCATAATACTGTGTGAATCTAGCACTTGAGTAAACATTTGTGTCACAGCATCATAGAATAGTTTGGGTGGGAAAGGACCTGAAAGATCATCTCGTTCCAACTCCCTTGCCATGGTCAGGGACACCTTCCACCAGACCAGGTTACTCAAAGCCCCGTCCAACCTGTCCTTAAGCACTTCCACGGATGGGACATCCACAGCTTCTCTGGGCAACATGTTCCAGTGCCTCGCCACCCTCATGGTGAAGAATTTCTACCTTATATCTGATCTAAACCTGCCCTTTTTCATTTTAAAGCCATTACCCCTTGTCCTATCACTGTATGCCACTGTAAAAAGTCCATCTCCAGCTTCCTTTTAGGTCCCTTTTTAGGTACTGGAAGTTCTGCAAGAAGGTCTTCCTGGAGCCTTGTCCAGGCTAAGCAACCCCAGCTATCTCAGCCTGTCTTCTTAGGAGAGCTGCTCCAGTCCTCTGATCATCTTCATGGCCCTCCTCTGGACTCATTCAAACAGGCCCAATAAGGTCTCTCACAGCTGTAGGTATGGGGCAATTTTGAGTAGGTTTTGATTCATCTTCCATTCACTCTCTCCATGATAAATAACCCAGTTATTTTCCTCACTGTGCATATGTGATCCATATTACGTGAGGTGTTCAGACTCCCAATGCTGATCTAACTGAGGGCTACACTGTTTCTTGACTACTGCAGGCCGGGTTATACTACAGATGTTTTCTCAGGGCAAATAATTCTTATCTGATGTTGTAGTTGTCCTAAGGACTAAAACTATCCTATGGGCCACAATATCCCGTAGGCTACCCGTTGGATGGCTTTGTTCTAAATTAACCACAGAGTGGGTGGTACTAATGAGCATACAAGAATAATGCTAAATTAAGTTTCATTAAAAAATAATGGATTTTCCATAAAATGAATTTTTCATGACCCTCTGGGCTAGATGAACGCAAAGCATTTTATGTGAGACTATGTTTGCGCAGCTACTGCAAACTATAGCATCACTCCAAAATTCAGCTACCGATAGAGCAAGATTTGTCTTCTGAATGTGCATATTTAAAGAAAATTACTTTTTTTTTTGTTCACTTTTGTAAGATGTAATACTATATGACTTTGCAACCTATGCATGATCATGTTTCCTTCCAAAAGCTGGCACAAATGTTTGAGCAAGACTGACACGTGATCCAACACAACGATACCTGTGGCAGCTGTACAACTGCTCAGGCTGCTAAATACAATTATAGGGAATAATAATAATTTTGGGAATTAGGAATTATGTTTGTAATTTGGTCAATGAAATTAATTTACCCTACCACCATCATCAATTATGAGAAATTTCTGAATTACTTTGGAAAATGTAATAGTAAAACCAATTAAAAACATACCAGAGAAAGCAGTTCTGTGCACACTGGCAAGCAATGTGTGTTAATGATTCTGTCTTCAATAAGCTGCTCTAAGGTTTATTTAAAACCAAGGAGCCTAAGGGAAAAAAAATAATATGGATTGGAAAGCACTTGTTGGTTGATAAGGAAAGTCATATTGTTAAAGCTAGATAGGAATGGGGAGGGGAGCTTTTTCCTATCAGAAAAATCTTTTGTGGGATTGTAACATTTCTGATCAAATTATTGTTAAGGAATTCTCTCAGGTCTAAACAAAAACTACTTCCATTTAAATAAGAGAAATAAACATCATCTGCATCATCCCCAGAGAGGCCAACAGCCTCCTAGTTTGAACAGTACCTGGGAAAGTAAAGTACAAATACCAACTCACCTCACTTAACTCGAATCGTTATCGTGAACAGTTATCTATCACATCCCAACTCATTATACCAGAAGCCAAACTGCAGTCTTCTCTGAGACTGCGTAACAGGGTTTATTAACAGAGCACTCTCACATAGTTTTTTCCTTTTGCTTGTTGCATTCAGAACATGGACATACAATCAGACTCCTTTAAAACTGTGTTTATTGAAGGAAATCATGCATTTTGTTCCTTTATCTGGGTTAATTTCAGAGAACTTTTATTCCAACCCGCTTCAGGATTCCTCATCAGCCTACCTCCTACAAATTAAGCAGAAGTTCATACTATGAGGTTTTGCTTCAGGTTATACAATCTACCAGCTCCAAGCCAAGTTGAGACTGCACTTTTCTTCATTTTACTATTCTCATTTTACTATTCTTTGTCTAACTGCTTAAGTTCAAAATAGGTCTTACACCCACGTCCTCTTCCTTCAGCTTCCTCTTTATAACTGACATGCACTCTTCCCTTCAGTCTTTCTAGGTCCTAACTCAGCTCCTGAGCAGATGGCAATGGGGAAGCTGCCAGGGCAATACTAAGGCTTACTCAACACCAGCTACTGCAGCTGCATTTTAAAGAATCCCAGCAGTATACAGTTGCCTATTGAAAATATTTTACTTGGTATAAATGACTACATATTCTTTTAAGTGTGAAATCATATTTGTATTAGTTGCTCAATCATTTGGTTTTATTTATTCAGCAATAATCTTTGGGACGTGGGGAGTATTTTTATGTGTAGTATGTATATAAGTTTTAAAGTCTCGTCCCACTGTGGAACAGGAAAAGCATTTCCCATCTTTCTGCAATTACTTGTTAGAAGCTGTCTAAGGAAATATGCTAAGAGAAAGAGAGAGAGGGAGAGAAAAGTGCATGAAGAGTGCTGAAGTTTGTTAGGCCCTCCCAGATCTAGAGAGAGATAAGCCTCAGGGAAAAGCTAAATATGCATACATTTCTTTAATTGGTTTCAAATCTGTTTTCTTTGAAGTGTCTCTGTACTATATAAAGATTCTGTTTTAAGAAGTTAGTTTGGTCATGGCATCAACCACTGTCATTGATTTTGGAGAAAATACATGGCCCAAGAATAAGTCTAACCCTTGAAATTAATCGTAGTATTCTGGAACTGTAGCCAAGGATGTTGTCTGAAAGTGTGAGTGTCGATTTGTCAAAGAGTTATGTGATTTGTACTGTTTGTGTACATTGACATTTCAACCTTGGCCAACCTTAATGTTGGCTTCACCTAACTCTGCATAAGATGTGCTTTCCCCATCTGCATTACACTGAAGCCTCTACACTATGTTATACCAAAGTAGTCTCTACTGCAATTTTTCTTCCTGAAGCAAAGCTGTTAAAGATCTGAGCTCTGACAATCTGGGTCTCCTTCCAGGTATGTCCTTCTTTGCAGAAAGCAAAAGGAAGTGGATAAAGAAGGGACAGAAGACAGGAACAATGAATCACAGTTGGTGAGTAGCAAATATAAAGGGTACCACATGGCAGTGGCTGTCTGCCCTCTCTTCATCACTCCACACCAGCAAGGACAGAGCGGAAGAGTCAGTGTGGAGCCAATGTCTACACTCAGCACAAGACCATCTCTGCTACTTATGCTCCATTCCTCAGTGGGAGGTTTGCATTTCTTCCTGGAGAGACACTTGATCAACAATCATTCACTCAGTTTTGCACTCTTAGCTAAAGTTGGGAAAAAAACATAGTGGAAGGAAGAAAAAACCTCACTGTACAAGACTTTCTTGTTCACTTTCACCAACTTTTCCACTGTAAACAAAAGCATACCCAGAAAATAGAAGTACTAAGTAAAATAATAGCGTGTTGCCATTACTTTTTTCTCCAGCATCATCATTGCATAACAGAACTAATTGGAAAACAATTATTTTCAGTTTGACAGTTAAAAGTAGATACATACATTTTCAGAAATCATAGAATGTCCTGAGTTTGAAAGGACTCATCAGGATCATCGAGTTCAACTCCTGCCCCTGAACATGAGAACCCCACAGTTGACCCCATGTATCTGAGGGTATTGTCCATTCTGTTCTTGAACACTGTCAGGCTTGGGGCTGTGACACCTCCCTAGGGAGCCTGTTCCAGTGTTGCACCACCCTCTGGGAGAAGAACCTTTTCCTGATGTCCAACCTAAACCTCCCCTGGCAAATCTTCCTGACATTCCCTTGGGTTCTGTCATTGGTCATGAGGGACTTCAAAAGCCAGGATAGTTAAAAGAAATAAACTACATGGGATAAATTGCAGGTCCTTAAAGAGCGCAAATGGTCATTTACTAAAGGATAATATTATAATTTATTAGTATTTGTTAAAGGAGAAGCAAAGAAAGAGGCCTTACTTAGCAATCATTAAATCATATAAATAAGTAGGTTAGCTATATGAATAATGTAAGAGCCTCCAAAACACCTCGAATGAAGAGCAGAAACTAGAAAATAGTGACACTGAGCTTAGACATGGTTTTCATGGGAGGAAAAAAAAAAAAAAAAAAAAGGAAAAAGAAAAAAAGAAAAATAAGTACATGTTATTGTTCCATTTGCTATGAATGACACTTTAAATACGTTTTTTCCCCTTTTGGCCATAGATGATGTTATGAGAAGTGGCATATTCAGGCTAAATGTAAGTATAAATGCAGAATCATGCAGCCTAACCGCACTTTCTGCTTCTTTCTCAACCTCTTGTTTCTGGAAAACAGAATAAGGCAACAAAAAAATCTTAAGTGGCTCATTATTTAGCTATTTAGCTGATACTCCACATTAAAAAAAAAAAAAAAAAAAAGGAAAAAAGGAGGTTTTTTTGGTTTTTTTAATTTAATGCTGAACTAGTGTGGGTGCCATGGGGCGGCGGGGCCAGCAGAGGGCGCCAGCAGCATTGGTTGTTTTGGGCTTCAACCTGAGAACCGAGCTTCGTTCTTCTCTCTGTGCCCATTCTTCCCCCAATAAAAGGTTTTTAAAACTTCATGATTGCACTTTCAGTGCTTAAAAGCACCATTGGATGCCTCGTGAGTATAGCTGTAAGATAACATAGGTGTCAGATTGCTGTGATGTAAATAACTTTTAGCACCTGGAACACCAAGGCAGACACAGATAGGGAATTTCACCAAGATGAGATGTGAGATATCCCCAGGCATGGTGGCTACATGGCGTGCCAAAAATTTACCTCCAAATCACCCACACTTAGTGGCACAACACGTGCTTATGTGCAGCAGCCACTGCACAAAAAGGAGATGCTGTTTTCCAAAGGGCATGTTTGTACACATACTCGTATCCAACACACCTGTGCCCAACTGACTACAAGAGGGGTGTGACCTGGGTGTTATGAGAATTAATTAGCTAATGAGCCTTATCTTCCTGTCATTACTCAGGTTAAAGTTCCATGTGTCTGAAGCCAAATAACTGCAAAACTTTTTAGGACTAAATGTATGATATTTGTTCTACTTGCACAGCTGACAACAGCAGGGACTGTTTGCTCCCAGGCTCTGGCCAGAGGAAAAATATGAGTTAAGCTCTTCCATGCACTAGAAAATGCATACAAAGGACTCCAGAAAACTTAAAGACAAAATCAATTAAGGCCTTCTCTTCATGATTCTTATTGCTGGATTCTCACAAAATTGGATCCCACTTTACCATGCCTTCAAAGAGACCCTTGTTAAAGGAAACAGCAATACTCAGCATCTTACAGGTTTTATTCTGAAGTAAAAAGCTAATTGCAAAATCTAGTAGATCAGTGCATCCCTCGGTTCCCTGACTCTCCCTAAAAGAGCCTGGAACCATAAAGCTTCAGGATCAAATTTTCATAAGCTGAGGCCTAAGGTTGTAAAGGATCTTCTCATGCACAGTTACTGCAATTGCATATGTATTGCTGGCTTTTGTGCATAAAAAAAGAGCCTGTATGCTAGTGCACAGCTCAAAGGAATCTAAACAGTTATACAAAAATACACATGGGCCTCAGTTCTTATTTTATGATGTGAATAAAGTGAAGGGGGAAGAAGGAGGTGATGGGAAAAAGATGAAATTCAGATCTCATCAAAGTCAAGGGTAGTTTTCCTATAGACTTCAAAAGATTCAGAACTTCATCTGTTACATTTATGTGCTACTGAACCTAGAGATATGTTCAGAAACAGGTTTCACCCTCAATTCATTTGGCAGCCCAGCTTCTTCCTGGTTGAATGGTGGAAGTACTGACAAGAGTCTCTAAAGAAAATTCTACCATGATCTAAATCAGTGTTCCCATCTATTTTTTTTTTTTCTGGCTGTCTGGGCAACATAGCTCCTCCTAAGAGCCAGCAAGAGCTTTATATCCCAGCCCTTACGACTCACGTAGCCTGCGGCAGAGTATGCGTGGTCTATTGGACTGACATGCAAAGTATAATAGCACAATATTTCCCAGAAACCATAAACGTGCTATGCAGTTCATTCCCAAGCTGTCCCTGCAGAAGAGGACTTCTGAGAGCAGGCTACAGACTGGATAAATAGAGTTTGCAGGCTGTGTTTGGCCTATAACTTGCAAAATGGGTGTTTTTCCTCCAAGTTCTCACTGCTTACACAGATCTGACTAATGGCCAATAACTGTTCTTCAACAGTCTCTTACATCTTTCTTTGGGGAAGAAGGATTGGGGGCAAAATGTGAAAAATATTCCCTTCCTGTGGCCAAATTTAGCCTTGGTCTATGCAAGTACAGCATTGCTGACACTGCTAGAGTTATGTATTGAGTAAAATCCTGGCTATACTAAACTTGATGGCAAAATTCCCGTTGACTCTAATAGTCTAGATTTCACAATCAATGTTAAGGGAGTGTGACTGCAAGACTGAGGCAAAGGCAAAGTAAAAGCAAGAACACTTTCTTCACTGCAATCCGGGGACAGGGCATGGTTCTCCAGGACTTTAAGGCAAGAAATAAGAAGATAAATAAATAAATAAAATTGATCCTCCTGTTCAGAAAGTTACTAGTTCTTGGTCACTCTTTCTCCCATCTTCTCATTTACAGACATCCATCCAGCTGCCTTTTCTTCACACTTGACTGTCCAGTTAAGCTTCTCTGTCAGCCTTGCTGTCACTCCTCTTTCAGCACATGATGTCAGCCCCCCCCCCCCCGCCATCTTGCTGTCACTCTTCTCAGATGGCAGGGTTCACAGCCTTAACTCGCAGGCCTGTTTGTGTATCGGAAGACAAATATTTGTCATACTTGCTTCTCATCCCCCATTAAAAATGAGCTTAGCTAAGAAGGAAAAGCCTGTCAGGAAAGTACTGACACTGGCTTCCTCTGCCAATGGTGTTCCAAAATGGTGTATTTTTTTTTTCTTTTGCCTCTCCAAAAAGCTGAGAAGAATTGAAAAGTAAAGGATTGAGCTCTGCTGGGGAATACGCATACATATTCTGTAATGGCTTTTCAAGCACTTTCCTGCACGTAGGTCAGTGAAGAGCAGAGTTTTTGTCATTATTATTGTTTAGCTGTGAGGTTTTGTTTGTTCATTTGTTTATTTGCTTTTTTCCCCACTGTTCTAACACTATCCAAGTGGTCATTTTGCACCACTGGGCAAAGGCAATAGCAAACTTGCTAACCATGAATTTTTATACCACTTCCCAACACAAAAGACACACCGCAAAGCACCCAAGTTGGCAGGTTCTAAAATGCTACTCAGTTTAAGAGCAAAATATTGCCATACACACTGTATGAGCAGACATTAGAATAGCATTAGTGGGTATAACATGACAAATGAGAATGTGTAATCCTTGCTCACAGCAAAAAAAGAGTAAGCAAAAAAGTTCCATAGAGTGAAATCTTCCCCATCACGGATTCCCAATGTGAGAAACCTTTGCAGGATACGGATAACCCCTGACTTCCATGGTTGATTCTCAGAGGGTGGAAGTTAGCAATGGTACATCACGCCAGCTGAGTGTCTCCTCCTCAGTATAATAAGCTGTTTATTTATCCTGCTGCAAAAGTGTTCTAGGAAGTTGCCAAACAGGAAGCAGATCCTTGCCTGAAGTAATTTGCAATCATCTAAAGACTGTATCCTACCAAAGCATCTGGTCTGAGGTTTTGAACAGCTTTTACTCCCATAAGATTTCAAAAGGTATTCAGGAAGGCGACGTCTTACAGCATGCTGTAAGGTTTGGCTAAAATTGCCTGTAAACTAGCCTCAGGCTTTTAGTAAGTCTGTGTTACCTTAGTCTTTAAAATATGGCAGAAATATGCTATGGATAGGTGAACAGGAAGTAGATGCACAAGGAGATGAAATTGTATTAACAGACATATAAATGTATCATCATATTGCAAATGGAATATAGGCAGTAACAATACTCCACAAATTAAAAAAAAAACATACAAATCTTCCTTCCCATGGCCTGACCCATGAGTGCAGAGCTGCCAGGAAGGGTGAGTTAGTGAGTAAACTGTACTGTATCTATGGATCATAGATTTAAGCCAGCTGCTAAACACCTCCTTTCTCAAGACAATTTATTTTGCTCAAATACCCTCTGGTCACCCTTAATTGAACAGTGATGTTCTTTATATCTTGTTAATAGGTAGCATGATAAAGAAATAGGAACACACAACCTGTGTCACGTGAGTAAGGAAAATTTAATGCTGTTGGAGATCAGCTAGCTCTTTCTTTTTGAGTCAATTTCCACAGAGCACAAACCTTCAGGAAAGTTTGTTTTTCTCCTTAATTCAGTCTCTGGTTTTACTGTCAGTAATTTGAAGAGTTACATTTCTGGCTGGAATACAATGTTTTAGTCACACTGCAGGGACATTGCAGAATATTGCAATGAATATTTGACCCCTGCCTTTTATTTCCTAAGTGCATCATCAGTGCCAAGCACTGAATATATTAGCAGAATCAGGCATTGCTAAACGACAATGCTAAGTCTAACAGATCTGGATTTTAGTTAGTTAGCATACAGTGACTACCTCATTTGATGGCAGGAAATGACAGCTCCAAGGCTGAAATCAGATCCAGGCAGGTGGGCTCCTGAAGGGGCTCCATGCAAACACAAATGTTGGCCCGTGCAGATCCAGCTGCAGCAACAGAGCCTAAGGTTGCAGAGGCCTTTGGAGAAAAACCTGTAATTGTATTTAAAATTTAATGCATCCTGTGCACACACATCATATAAGATGTGTCATGTGTGATGATACATCAGCACTGCCTGCATCAGACAGATAAGGGCAATGAGTGCTGCGTACGTAAAACACTAAGTATGGCATAGACGTCCAGACTTGCCTATGGCAAGACATTTCAGTAATTCTCAGGTGCAGGGATTTTGTTCCTAAACAAACAGATCTACTAAGCCCAAGACATCTTTTTGAACTCCAGGATAGGGAGTTCCTGTGAGAGAGGAGAATCAGGGAGAACGCCTTATACTTGCAAAATTACAATGAAAACTTCCCTCGCTGTGTGAGAGACAAGGGACTAGTTATCCTCGCCAGCAGAGCAGATGCAGAAGCCAGTGGAAATGAGGAGATAAAAAAGTGAAAGCTCAAAGATTGACTAATAGAGAAAGAAGTGTCGTGACTGCTAAATCACCCAAACTGCTTTGCCAAACTTTGACATGCTTGATTTCCTGTGCTTAAATAATTTTTAGGTTTAAAAAAAAAAAAGAAAAAAAAAAAGAATAAAAAAAAAAGAATGGGGCGGGGGGTGGAAGTGAGCAAAAATAACCAGCTGTTCCTTGTATAGTCCAGGAAACATGTTTGATTTATTGCTTTAAGGTTATTTTTGAAGGGGCTGCCTGTGGCAGCCAGAGTGCCGGAGAAGTCACTGAGGCCTGTCCACTTGAAGGGCTCAAACTGTTTCCTGAACAGCCCTTCTTCACTCGTCACCTCCGACAGCTCTTATTGACAACGTGTGACTGGGGCCCCGGAGTGTTTTAAAGCCGCGGGGGGCCGGGCCGGACAATGGGGCTGTCAATTACCTTTTCCCCCGTTGTGAAAAGGGGCTGCGGACAATGCGCCCCGCCGGCGGGGGGTTGTGCCCCTCGGGGCCCGCGACCCCCGCGGCATTCAGCGCCGGGACGCGGCGGTGCCGGCCCCGGCCCTGTCTCCGTTCGGGTGAAGGTGTAGGAGTCGCCATGGCGAGCTCCGAAGGGGCGGCGGGGACTCCAAGGCAGGAGCGGCCGGTCGCCCTCTGCGCTCCGGTGGGGCGGGCAGGGGGGGGATGCCCCACGCTCCCCATCCCTGCTCACCCGGGCGGCGAGGGGGAACGCCCAGGCTGCTCTACCTATATTGTGCCTTTAAAAACTTCCTGTGTGCCTTGATCACTTGCTGGGAGGACTGTCCATCATACAGGCGCTTTGTCTGGCAGTCACTTCCATTTGAATTTGACTGACTGAGGAAGCCCGAGTTATTTGTAAAGAACAACAAGGCTTTTCATTCATAATTTCAGTAGGGGGACAGGGTGCTAATGACTGAGCTTGAATAACCAGGGAATGTGGTATTCAAGGCAGGAAGAAGCCCAACTGGCTGCCAAATGAGAGGAAGGGAGGGAAGGGGGCGGGTGTGTGTGGGGGGAAGATGTAGGTGAAAGTGCCTGTGTGAAAAGGCAAACAACGAAATCGGGATCACACACATGTATACAAATACAAATCAGGTTCTCAAAAGGTGAGACAGGCAAAGAGAGAAGCAGGAAGGAGAGCTGAGGAAATTCCCGTTTGTATTTCATTAACTTTACTTCGGAATCGGCTTCTGCAATGCTAAAAACGAGAATGTCTCTGCAAGAGGAAGCTTTCTTCCTTCCTGCCGCCCCCTCACCACGGAGAAAATGCTTTAGCTCTCCTGTTCCTTTTTACTACAGAAAAAATCTCGGGTTTGAAGTTGGGCTGAATGAAGATTTTGCCTTTGCTGCTTAAGCTCTAGCTTTGACAAAACATGAAAGCACTAAGGCTAGCTCGGGCTGCAGCGCAGCACATACCATCCATACATATAATTTTATACATTGACTGTCTAAATACACATATTCTCTTACTCTGCGAAGACTGTGTCTTCTCAAAATTCACACTTGACCTGATGCAAAATCTATTCAACTAAATAAAGATTGTTACCGTTATTTCTATAGTCTGCAGTGGGATTTTGAATAAGGTATTAACAGAAATTTCCTTATATATGACGGATTTTATAGAGCCATAATTTGTGTCCCTGTGGGGAAAACAACTCTACAGAGCTAAGAAAGAAAAGAAAAAAAATAAAAGAACAGCACATAGTTTGAAAAACATAATTGCTTTGACACGACGTGAACCATCAGAAGTTGATATAATTTATGTCCATTTGAATTGTGTTGCAAGAAAGCAACAAGAATAAAACTTAAAATACATTAAACAGCTTAAACATTTAACCTCAAGAATGAAGGAAGTTTTCTCGCCAGCTTGTTTTGCAAGCTCGTTCTGTCAGATGCAGTGGATTTATTGCGTATGTTTGTAATGCCATTTACAGCACTTCCTTTAGCTTTCATTAATTAGGACACCATCCTGGGAGCTGCTCTGGGCAGCTGGATTCCCTCTGAGACCCAGAGCATCTCAGACTTTCACTTGGGTTCCAGGTGTCAGGGCCCAGCGTAGGAGGAACAGCTCAGAGATTTCGGCTGCTCGGTTAGTTTCTGCCTTTGTCTCTAAGGGGTTCTTGAAAGTAATAGGTCTGCTTAAAATACAGAAAAATATGATTACAAAACCACAAATAAGATAGGAGTAAATACCTCAGATGCAGAGACGGAAGTTTAGAGGAACTCTTTAATCAAGTGGTGGGAGTGGATGCTCCTGCAGAGATAACCTTGTTTAGATAATCATTTTGTCCTCTCTGAGTAAGATAAGTACAATTATCTACCAGTTCCTACTCTCTTTTAAGGTGTTCCGACTCTGTTAGACACAGACCTTTAAATTTTAGTTGTGCAGAAAGACCCTGGAACTCATAAGGAAATACAACACCATGGATCTCTGTGAGAAGCAGCATGTGCACAGTTGAGAGATTGCACTGGGACCTAAGACTCCTAATTCTTGCTTTTCAGATAAATTACTTCTTGTTTTCACCCATGGACTTTCTCCCCTATAAAACAGACATAGCAACATCTCTTGAAAACTCTTCTGAGATCTGTAGAGAAAACTGTGATAGAATATCCAGCATTTTTATTATTTTCATCAGTATTGCCATTATGATTAGGAGAAAGAAGATAGTCCTATGCAGATCTGACAGCAGGATCAGGGTCTTTCACAATTTTTTTTTTTGATTGACACAAGCATGCAAACAGTATTTTTTGTTGTGTTCTGTTTTTCAGACAAAAGATGACAAAACACCAGTTTTTATTTTCCTCTTCATGCAAAATTCATTCATCTCTAGGAAATTTTTCTGTTCTGCTCAAGTCACCTCTGCTTTCAGGATGTGCTTGTGTGCCACTCAGATGAATACAAGCCTTTCACAACTGAGGACAATAAAAATAATCTCAAGCACGGGGGAGAAAGATGATACAATTTTAAACAATTGCTTGATCTTCTTGATTTGCTTTGCAGCAAAATCTGTAAGTTTTACTTGTACGTATCTTTTGGCTGGTTTGCAAGCTATATGCTACCAGTTGTTAATCTCTCAGGTGTTTGTTTGAACTCCAGCCTCCAATGAAGAAAGGTACCTTATGGTCTGGGAGCAGAGTATCCATCGCAGCACGACGGTCCAGACGAGCTACCTCCCACTTCTGAGAAGAGCACACATCTGTGCTCTTTTAGTTACATTGCTTACAAGACCCAGGATATTAATTTACCTTTCCACTACATTGCAGTTTAGAGCTAGTTTGGGTATCTCTACATCAGTGGTTTTCTAACTGTGATCTGTGGATTCCTATGGACTACTTCTAAATGGGAGGTCTCATAATTTATAATTTTCTAAAAAAGTTTGCACTTCCCTTGTGATTTTTTTACTTTTCTAAAGCATAGAAAAGTCTACAGGCCAAAGAAGTTTGAAAAGTAGTGCTGCAAACCACAGTAGAGATGTGATAAATCTCTTCATAAAACCTTCTTGTTCCCAAATTTCCCGTAACTGCTAACATTGACCTCTTCCATTTCTTCTGAGTCACTTTAATCCCAGGTCAACACACAAATGTCTGTTTCCTGCTACAAAATATTTGGGGAATTTCCAAACTAGCACGCATTTACTAAAATTTTAATAGGCAATCAGTTAATTTTGCATAAAATTCTAGTATAGTCAAGCCCCGTGTTATCTAGTCTCTAAGTGAATGAGGCTAAGAGAGTGCAGTGTTTCAAACACTGACAGACGTAGCTTGTCTGTAGTGTCATTCTCATGATTACTTCTACCAAAGCAGTCAAAAACATTAAGAGGAAAATTCTAGGCCAAGCAAATACACCATAAAAAGCCTGCCATAATACCAGTTTAGCAAATAAACTCCACTTAGTCCTGTCCATGATAAATTGTCGCACTTTTGAACATTTGGTCTTAAGGTATTTGAGAAGAGAGAACTAATTATAAAATACACTGTGTAAGCTGGAAAGGTTTATAAAGTCGAATTCCAAAAAACCAATGCTGATTTTATCAAGGACACAAATATAACCAAGTAACATTGAACAGCACATCAAAGAGCATACTAGCTTTATTAGAACAATTTATATGCAGAAGTTTCACATTATATTATAAATACTAAATGTATGTATTCTTCAGTATAATTTCAGAAGGATCAGGAAAGGGATTTGTTTATTTTTTTAAGTTTACATAAGTATATTTGGTATCCAACAAGAAAATATTATCCTGGCAACTGTCCCTCCATATACTGGGGCAATCATAAGATGGGATAAAGTTACACAGGATCTGGGCTATATCACCTTTAAGGAAGGTGGTGATCATTAACTAGATATGTATAACAGTAGTTTAATCCCAGAAGAACTGTGCATCCATAAAAACAGGAGACCAAATCCCAGCAGCTGCAGAGCATGTGTATTCTCAACCAGAGCAGCAGGTATTTATCCTATCTTTCACATTTAACAGTGCTGCTCCTTGTCCCACCAGAGTGGGTTCCCAGTAGCCTTTGCTCATTTTCCCCTCTTAAGGAATTCTGGGATTTCCTTCAGGTAAGCTACAATAAAAATCACAAAAGTAAAATTAATAGTACTGATTCAGGAACACCATTTTTGTCATAAAAAATGACCAACTGTTTATAGCAAAGTGATTTTTACTTCTCTGTTTCTCTCTGTGATATATCTTAAGTGTCCTTGTCTGCCCTGAGAATCTCAATAAAATGTCAGTAGGCAAAAAGCTTTACAGCTAATTACTTTTAAAAAATTCAATAATTCTTTTATGTACATTACCTTTTTCAGAGTTACAAACATGAAAGACAATCAATTAAAGGTTTAAGTTTCTAAGGAAGCGGTGGTCATTAGAAGCAGTGTGCAGCAAAACTTAGTTCTTTCAGGATGTGCAGAATTAATATCCTTAATTCACTGTATCTGCTCAGGAGATAGTGTACAAAATGTTCTGAAAGTCAGCAAATTTACTGCACTTTCATTCCCCTGCAAGAAGCAATTCCTTATGAATGAACTTCTTTTTATTTTACAAAAGGGGGAAATACTACTTGTTTTCAAGTCCTGGATCTGAAAATCAAATAAAGTAAAATCTTGTGGGACAATTTCAGCCTGGAAAAAAGTTTTTACTATTTCAGATGGGTGTCTGTCATGTCACAGATCTCAACTCTGCCCAGTTCTTCACCTGAAGTCACTGGAATTGCTACTGTTCTAATATATCACAAACACATATCTATATGTATATAAATACATATAAGTGTGTGTGTGTGTACACAACACGTGTGTGTGTGTACACATATATACACACAACAGCTACACTGCTCTGCTGAGAATGAACTGAAGACCTTCATCTCCGAAAACAAGGTCTGCTTGGTTTGAAAGCAAAAAAATTCATGCAGTGGTTAGAGCAAACCACTAGGGGAAACATAGTCACATGCATTAAGCCACTATCCATGAGAAGAAATGCGAAATGTGAGTGATATACATAATCCTGCGAAAGCTGGTTCCAATGTATCATCACATTAAAGGCCTGAGAATTCAGCTTTGAGCTTCCAACTCTAAAACAAAAAAAGAAGCCCACTTAATTTTGTGTATTCACTTCACCATTTAGCATGCATTACTGGCTCTGAATAAAAATAGCTTTGCTGTTTTCTTATCTGTTTGGGGAACTACTCACTGTATTAAGTGTATACACCTGTACTTGAGAAATGGCATGTAAATTGACGATTTCTCTAGTAACCAACAGATTTAAAAACGATATTACGAACTTTCCAGTTTAAACACTATTTATATACTCAGTATAAACATTGACAAATAATCTAGCAGACCTTTCCCATGTGCATACCCTTGCATAAAGAACTCTCCACCTATTTTTTGACTTAGCTATGTGGAAGTGATTTTTCTGTTTCCACGGTGAAGTGAAATTAAGATCGTGCCTTCTCTTTCACAGGTATTTTAACCTATGCCCATCTCTCGCAGCTGAATCCCGTGGGATGACCTTGCCGACAGAGTCCGCAGCCAGCACATCGGAGGACACCCAGGTTGGTCCTCTCCACAGCCGCGCTCCGCAGCGCGACTCCACGCCGGTGGGTGCCCCCTCCCGTGGGGAAGACCCAGGGGAATGTCCGTGAGCTTCCTCTCGCCCTTCCCCTGCCCGCCGGCGGGGCTGCTGCCTCCGCGGAGCCTCCGGCGGGTGCCGCAAGGGCGCCGTGTCCCCCTTTCCCCGCAGGCGCCCGCCCCGGCGCCGCGCTCCCTCTGGCGGGGAGAGCGGCCGGGCCGCCGCCTCCATGCACCGGGAGTCCTGAATGAAACCCAGCCCCGCGGGGCTGCGGCTCCAGCAGCGGGGCTGCCCCCGCCCCGACGAGCGTTTTGCTCCATCTGCGGATCCAGGAGGGCGAGCAGGGTGGGAGTGGAACGGACGCCTGGGCCCCGAGCACCTCCCGCGCTGAGGCGGCAGCAATTTTAGGCAGGATAGGGGCTTGGTGAAGCCGCCGTGGAAGGAAAGAAGTTAGACTCGCGTAACTCAGGCCAACCTTACTGACAAGCAATTGTGGAAAAACAGTTTGCAGGTTCAGAACATTATTGTGGACGACTGGATATTTGCGTATAAAAGTATGAAAACCTAAAGGCCGCCCGTGTAAAACACTGCTCTCTTAATTTCCGTGGTTTTGAGAACGACCACCCCCTTCAAAAAGCTGTGACTAGCAGGTGGAGAAGAGGAAGTGCCTGCAAAATTGCCTGAAGTAGTAAAAAGGGCTGATGGGGTTTTTGCACTGGGGCTTATTCATGTAAATAATGCAATGCATTACCGCCTTACACATCGTGTATATTTTAAGCAGTGCTACACGTGATACGGGTATATTTGTGCTGGGTGCACGCCTACGTGGATACGCTGCTCTGCGCGTACATGCAGGCGCAAGATGCCTGGGCCCAGCGAAAGTGGGCCCGTCAGTAACTTCAGCTCGTACTAAAGGGACCGAGCTGTGGCCGTGTCAGGAAACGCCCAGAAGACAAACAGTCACGTTCGTGAACTGCTTGCAGACTGTGTCCCCCCAGGCGAATGTGAATTAATTAAAACTAAGTTTTTTCCTTTTTTTTTTTCGTTTCCCCCTGAAGAAAACCTCACCCCTCCGCACAGGCGAGGAGGCTCCGATGCTGCCCTGGGACACCGCAAACTGTGCAGCTGCCCGAGGCGCGGAAAGCACCGCGGCGCGCTGTCAGCGGCCTGGCCCGCCGCTCCGTGGCCCGCGGCTCCGCGCCCCGCGGGCCCCGCTCCGCGCTCCCGCCCGGCCACGGGGGCGCCTTCCGCGCCGCCTAATCGCGTTAATCCGCGGGACAATGCCCCAAGTAATCACCCTTCCTTCTCCCTGAGCGGCCAGGGACTGATGAAAAGAGGGGGGAGGGCAGAAAGTGTAAACTTTTATTCCACTCGGTTAAATGAAAACACGGGGCGGGGGGGGGGGGGAGAACGAGAGGGAGCACCTGGAATTGGGTCTCCCGAGAGCCCGCAGCGGCGAGGAGACCGTGTCTCCCTCCTCGGGAGAAGTGAGCTCCCCTCGGCTCCCTGCAAACCTATCGCTGCCTTGCCTCTGAATAAATACAGGAGCACAAAAGCAACCCCGAGCGCCGTGTGACCGCGCACGAAGGAGCCTCCTGTGAAAACAGGCTGCGGCGAGGCCCCGGGAGCGGGGCTCCCCGCCGCCCCCGCGCAGCGCAGGGAAGGGCCGGGGCCGGGCTGGCGCGGCGGCAGCACTGCCCTTTTGAATGCCTCCCGCAGCTCGGAGTGCTGGCAGGGCGCTGGGAGCGCCAGTGAATGTAGCCCCGCAGAGCCAATGAGCTGGGACCGGATGCGATATATCCTCTGGGACAACAACTGCTCTGTTCCTCCTCAGATCCACATGACGCCATTTACTGCTGCTTTTGCAGAGAGATCACCCTACGTCCTCCGGAAAGAAAAAGAGAGAGAGAGGGGGAGAGCGAGCGAGCAGAAAAACGCCGAGCCCCTACAGCTCAGATCTCAAATCTTCCTCCTCCACCTCCTCCAAACACACAACAACAACCACCACCACAAATCCGCTGCGCTCCCAAAACACCCCCCCCCACCCCGATTGCAAACCACAGAACTGCCTGCAACACACACACGCTCGCAGAGGGAGCGAGAAAGCTAGAGAGAGGGGAGAGGAGCTTGCAGCAAGCAGCTTCTCAGCAGGACGGCTACATTGCACAAGCTGCTTTTTTGGAAGAGCTCAGTGGAAGAAAGCTTTGGGATTTTATTTTAGTTCCACTTTATTTTGTTTTCTTTGGCTTTTCCCTGCCTTTTGATCATTTGCAATAACAACAAAAAAGTGACTTGGTATTGGCGATTCGGCCTCCTGTTCACTGAGGAAAAAAAAAAAGTGTGTGTGAGAGACTTGAGTGATTTCTTTTTAGGAGCAAAGAAAACCCACCCCGATCCGGAGAGGTGTTTTGATTATTGTTAATAGTATATACGCGCACACACGTATTTGTAATCGATCTGGGGAGAGAGACCTAGCTTTGCTCTGGACTTTTTTACATGGTGATCCTTCTTACTCTAATTTGCAAGTTGGACTAAAGCAGAGTTTGGAAAAGAATTTTTTTTGCTTTAGGGCTGGATTTATTTGCAAACCGCAGGAAGAAGAAAATACAAGAGAGAGAGGGGTTTGGTGCAGCGCCGCGATCACGGTGAGAGCCTTTTCCTTCTTTGCAAAACAAGCTTTTCAGTACCCCCCCCCCCCCCTCCCCGGTTGCTCCAGGAAAACTCGTGGAAATGGTTTAGGCCGATCCCTTTTCCATTCGTACAGGTTCTCCCTCTCCCCCCTTCCCCTCTCCTTCCTTTCCCAAAGAGGAGCCGGAGGTGGGATTTCGGAGCGGTTTCTCTCCGAGGAGGGGGTTGGGGGGGGAAGCTCTGCTTGGGTTTGCGGGCTGCGCCGCGTTAGCTCCCCGCCGGGGTGCCTCGGGGGCGCAGGGGGCGGAAGGCTGCGCGGAGGGCGGAGGGCTGCGCGGGCACGGAGGCAATGCCTGCGGGGGCTGCGAGCGGGGCGCGGGGGGGACGGGACGGGACTTCGGCGTGTTTTCCCTGCAGCGGAGAGCCGGGCACGGGCGGTCCTGCGCGCTCCTGCCTCGCCGGGCACGCGTGGGTTTCCGACAAGCCCCCGGGGGAGTTGAAGGGAAGGCGCTGCGGGGTTGTCGAGCGCTGGGGCTGTTTGTCCCTCCAGCTTGGGGGAGAGCAGGCAACCCGCCTTTCAGTGAGTGATTTACGCCCGTCTGTAGTGGCGTCGGGAGATCCGTGCAATTCGGAAGTGAGTGCACGTCTGGTATAAATATATATGTGTGTGTGCAGTGTGTGCATATATACACATATATATTTCTCGTGTGATTAAATTAATTCGACCCGTAAGACGAGGAAAGTTCTTGCTCAGATTCTTCTATGCAGAGGAGATGTGTGGAGCGGAAGGAAAGCCTTAATTTTTGCTGTTACTTTTTTTTTTTTTTGATGGGTTTACTTTATAACAGCCCCTCCTAACCCCCCTCCAAAAAAAAAAAAATACCAAAACCTGCTGGTGTTTTCAGCAAGCTATTTGTGTGTCAGTTTGCCCCACCCCGATGGTAAAGTCCTTTTTGCCCTAATCCATAGTCTGATCACACACTCGGCCCTTAATGGGGGTTTCAAAGCACTTTGAAAGAAGAGGAGGTGGTTGGTGTGTGTGCGGTGAGGATGGGGGTGGGGGTGCCTTGCACTGGCTGCGGCCACAAAACAGAAAATCACGGGCAGAGGACTTCTCCCACTTAGGCTTGCCTTCTCCCAGCCAGCGAGACACGGGGTTTTTCCACAGCACGCAAGAAGCCCCTTGCGTTTTAAACTTCCCCAAATGTGCCGAACGCGAAACCCGGCCCCCTTGCTCGCCCTTTTGCCAATCCCAGCTAGGAAAAGTTAGCAATCATGGCACTTGAGCTCTGCGAGAGTGGACTTTGGCTTTTAGAAGTGGGGAATCGTGTCGTCGCACACATGCACGCAGACAGACAAAAAAAAAAAAGGCAAATGCTGCTTCTCTGCTCTTGGTGGATGGAAAGAAGGGCTAGATCAGAGGAGGGAGAGACGTGCTTTCCCCTAGGAATTTTCAGGCAAATGTATGTTTGCAAAGAAATGTGCTGGAGACTTGCCTCTTGTTCTGCTAGCGGATCTATCAAGGGGAGAAAAAGGAGGATCTCCCGGCTCGGACCGATGTCCCGCTGAAAATGCCTTCTGGGTCCCTTCGGGCTGGGGCGGAGGGGGGCGGACTGAAGTTCAGACAATTTGCAGAATATGCGTAAAATAAGAGGAGCTTTTCCAGCGGCCGGCTTTGTAGAGCTGAATGGGTGCTTATGACAAGGCGAGAGGGGGGTAATCTGCCTTTTGCCCAGCTGTCCCGGAGGTGTTGTCTCAGACCGTCTCCAGGGCGCCTTGCATTACCCGGGAGGGGAAGGCTTCTTTTGCATCTCTCGGGGGAGGGCAGGGGGGGAAGAGTTGAAAGGAAACATGGGTTTGACTTTCCCGATAAGGCGGCTGCAGCAGCCCCCTCCCACCTCCCGGCCCAGAGGATGTCTCCCGGTTTATCTCCAGGTTGGCTGCACTTGCGGGGCTGCTGGCGGCGCCTGCGGCCGCGCTCCTGGGGGCGAGGGGCGGCCGCCTCCCACCTGCTGCGCCCCGGGATGGACCTGGGAGAGGGGAAGGGGCCAAAGCGCCGAGGTTTCTCTTCCAGCTCCCACCTTGGCGTCTGAAAGGGGCTTCGCCACCGAGACCGGTGTCGTCCTTAGCGTCCGCAGGTCAGGGTCAGCTTTGCTTTAGCGCTGGGTTGTCATTTCTGGAGAGGCAGGGTTGGACTCGGCGTATCTTCTTGGCTGGCTGAGTCTGGCTCAAGTCTGGACGTGGAGAGCAGATAGGGCTGCTAGTTCCTCTCAGTGATGAGGAAGGTATTTTATTTTCTGTTCTTTTTTATCTCCAGATAGTTTCAGATGGAAAAGTAAGTCTCCTTAGGCTACTGGCTGAAACTTTTTATATGCCAAAGATTTTAATTTGAAGAAAACATAAGCAATGCTTCACGATAAGTTTGCAAGTTTGTTTTTTTGGTGGTGGTTTGTTGTTTTTTTTTGTTTTGTTTTCCTGAGGGGTTAGACACCATGACATACACTCTGTGTCCAAAACCAGGATTTGGCAATATTTAAAGTAGGTGGTCACTCTTAAAACTTAGTGGGCTTTTTGTTTGTTTGTTTGCTTTTTAATAAGAAAAAAAACACTTGTGGGGAGGGAGCCAGGAGTTAAAAGGTTAAATGTTTTCTACTGCTGTTAGAGTAAAGACAGTGTCTTGAGATATTCATTGTTAAACTGTTTGGCTATATTTTATTATACTGCAGTATAGTATTATTGTTGGTAACTGATGTGTACAGAGTAACACTATGGTGCCCTTTCTAGGTATAATTGAAGACATTGTGTGGTCCTTGTAAGAAGCTTGGTTCCTGCTTGGGTTTTAATTGTAAAATGTTGTTCTGGATTTTTGTATAGGTAATTGGATTTTGGAACCACTTTAAGATATGATAAAGGCAGAACAAATATTAACTAATTTAGAGGTCAGTACTTGAAACTTTTGCATATCTGAGTGTGGAAATTAGCTATTTACAAGTTCTCATCTTCTGAGTCTTTTACTGTCTTTACATTTAAATTCTTAAGTCTGCGTTTCTACTTTGTAGTTAATGATCCTTTAAAGTCATATTCACAGTCAAGTAGACTTCTTGGATGCTGGCATTGTTTGATTATATTATGCATGCCTCTGTCCCACAAGCCACTCATGGTAATATATACAATTTGAAATGTAGTCTATGGAATTTTTTACACATTTTAAAAAAATAAAACTGTGGTGGTGTTGCTTTTGTAGTATTGAGCCTTAAAATAACAATCACAGTGGTGTACACAAGTGTGACACACACTAAAATACTGGAGAGATATTTTTACTTGTGCTGTTGAAGTTTTTGGTAGCACTAACTCATTTAATGTCTAACCTCAAACATTTTATTGCTATTTAGTGTTTTTCTTGGGACCATTGCTATTAAACTAAAATTTCCTATTTACATCATGTAAAGTTTAATGTGTAAAGAGACTAGCCTACCAAAATATTATCCAGTTTTAAGCAAAATTGGAGAATTATATGTCTGTCATCAGCAGGTCACATTACACTTGCTAAATACTTGCAGGCTTTTATATATATATATATATATGCATATATATATATATATATGTTTTTCAGTAGCCTGATGTGAAGAGTCACTTCAAGTGGCTGAAATGTAATCTCTTTAAAGGCCATGGTCTAACCAGAAGATGGCCTGGGAAGCCTTGGTTAGCAGGCACAATAGGTAGACTTTCTAGAGCCACAGGTTAATATGCATGGACCTAGAACAGAATCCCTTTACATTCTCCACAGGAGTGGGCAGGACAGGCAAAGGGAAGTGCATTCAGCTGACCTGCACTCCGCCCCAGATGTGACTCCTTTTTTCTTTTTCTTTTTTTTTTTTAATGGCTGATGCATTACTTGATTGTGTGTGGTGCTGTGGGATCCTGCAGGCTTGAAAGGCTGCTGGAAAGGGAGTGTGATGTGTTGCAATAGTGAATCCTCTCTTTGTCGCTCCAGGATTTCAGATGTGTTCTAAGCCTGCCGGGGTGAGCACGCTTCCGGGCACTGATGGAGACAAGAGCTCAGCACAGCAGTGGGTCGCAAGCCTTGCTACAGGCTCGGCGTGACAGTGGGAGACCGCACGGGGAGCCTGACCTGCGGGATGTCCTGATGCAGCAGGTTCACGTCTTGTCGTTGGACCAGATCAGAGCCATCCGGAACACAAATGAGTACACGGAGGGACCTACGGTGGCTCCACGGCCAGGGGTCAAGTCCACTCCTCGGCTAGCAACCCAGCCCAAAAGTGAAAGACCCCATGGCTTGTCCGAGCATCGTCATTTTAGCCGGATTCAGCACACGCAGACGCACGCCTCTCCTCGGGCGCCTCTGTCCCGATCCATCAGCACGGTCAGCACAGGTTCACGGAGCAGTACAAGGACAAGTACGAGCAGTAATTCGTCTGAACAGAGACTTCTAGGATCATCTTCAGGGCCTGTTGCCGACGGGATAGTCCGAATGCAGCCCAAGTCTGAGCTCAAGACAAGTGAGCTGAAGCCGCTGAGCAAAGACGACTTGGGAGCGCACAGCTACAGGTGTGAGGACTGTGGGAAGTGTAAGTGCAAGGAGTGCACATATCCCAGGACCCTCCCATCGTGTTGGATCTGTGACAAGCAGTGTCTTTGCTCAGCCCAGAACGTGGTCGATTACGGGACTTGCGTTTGCTGCGTGAAGGGCCTCTTCTATCACTGCTCGAACGATGACGAGGACAACTGCGCTGACAACCCTTGCTCCTGCAGTCAGTCGCATTGCTGCACTAGATGGTCCGCCATGGGTGTGGTGTCCCTCTTTCTGCCTTGCTTGTGGTGTTACCTACCAGCCAAGGGTTGCCTTAAGTTGTGCCAGGGCTGTTACGACCGGGTAAATCGGCCGGGGTGCCGCTGTAAACACTCCAACACAGTTTGCTGCAAAGTTCCCAGCGTCCCCCCCAGGAACTCTGAAAAGCCGACATAGCATCACTAGTCAGAAATAGTAAAGTAACAAGAATTATTTTAAAAATACATATGCAACCAACTAAGCAGCTATGGTCTTGGCACTGTAGTAGAAGGGTAGGGGGATATACTTTGCTCTTCGCAGTGAAATGCTTCTCTCTGTGTGTGCCATCTTAACTGATCCGCTTGTTAGAATCCATCTAGTGGGATACAGAAAAAAAAATGGGATGCAGTACATTGTGACCCACATATTGCATAAGCTAAAGCAACACAGACACTCCTAGGCAACTCTATTGTTTGTGAATAGTACTTGCAAAATCTGTAAATTAGCAAATGACTCCTTTTTTTTCATTTTTTTTTTCTGCCAGAGATAATGTGCTATATTTTTGTATATACAATAATATTTTCAACTGTGAAAAATAAGTGGTGTCATAAGACATGGCACAGTCACAAAATATTATACTAATATGTTGTACATTCGGAAGAATGTGAATCAATCAGTATGTTTTTAGATTGTATTTTGTCTTACAGAAACCTTCTATTACAAGATTCTGATTTCCCTTTGGACTTCATGTATATTGTACAGTTACAGTAAAATTCAGCCTTTATTTTCTAATTTTTTCAACATATTGTTTAGTGTAAAGAATATTTATTTGAAGTTTTATTATTTTATAAAAAGAAATATTTATTTTAAGAGGCATCTTACAAGTGTCACCCCTTTTTATGAGAACGTCATAGTTGCTGCAAATAAGGGGTGAACGATGCATATGTTCACTATAAAATAGAAAATATATTAACGTTTGAAATTAAACTGGGCTACTTGTCATTTTTTCCCCCCATTTATTGTTCTAAGTTGGGATAACTGGTACTTCTAATTGCAAACTTCACAGGGATATAATCCCATTGAGTCTAATAAGAAGACGAAAATAGAATTTTAAAGTGTATTTTTATTGTTGTTTACTACTTCACCTGAAAATAATACAGGAATTTTGCTTCCTTCCTTTGCACAAATGTCCCGTATACTGTTCCTACAACAGAAAAGGAAAATGAACGTAGGGAAATGGATTAATTAATTCCAGACTAGGACTAATAGGCACTGAAAGCTTGACCTATTCTGTAAGTGATGAGCTTTTGTGCTTCAAATAGGAAATAAGTAATCATTCACAAAAAATGTTAGGCTTGCATGGCTTTACTCAGAGAAAGAGAGGAAAAAAAAAAGAGAAAATTAATACGGTCAGTGAAAAAAATCTTGCAGGGTTATTTGTTAAAAGTACAAGAATATGCCACAGGGAATGATAGATCTGAGTGCAGTCCAGCCTTATGTCAAACATTTGCCTCACTCGTAAGAAGAAAGTTGCTTGATTTGTCATTTGTGGCATTTACCTTCCACTGAGGTCAAAATCCTTTTGCTGCCAAGTTTCCCACCGGAAGCCTAGAGAATGATTTACCTTTCTTTATTAACAAACTATCATTTCCTGTTCTGAGCATGTCTCTCCAAGTTTAGAGGTCTTAATATTGAATTTTTTTTATACATTTCTTAAGCTGGCATTTAAGAAATAGTTGTAAGTATTTTTAAGCTGACGCTTAGAAAAATCTCACAGCCTTTTCTGAACCCTCTCCAACAAAAACAAGTTATAACCAATAAATTAGGAACTCACTAAAAGTTGAAAACCAGAGCACTGAGTAAACGTTACATCTTTTTGCCCCTTAATTTTAACCTGTGATCTGGTGTTTGGGCTATTTTACATAGGTCTGTAGTACTCAAAAATCTTACTCTCTGTGTTTGTGCGTATTGGTTATCAATCAAGTGAAATTAAAACGTACAAGTCCTGACTAGTTTGCAGAATGAAACTAGGTGATACATGGGCCTTGTTTGTTTGTTTGTTTGTTAGTTTGGGGGTTTTGTTTGTTTGTTTTTACCTTACCTCTCAGGTGAAAAATGTAAGCTGGTTTTCTTTCTGCACCAGCTGGTAGGATACTTCGGTATACAAAGAGGAGCAGTATATATTTAGCCTTCTGAGTGGAATTTGCCAGGAGGAAGGTGGCTTATATTGCATGAGTAATTTGTCTGTATTTAAAGTGCATCAGTATATTTTGACCAAGTGTTGAGGCATATAGATAAGATCGTACTTGGGTGATGATAAACAGAGATTTTTATTTTTTATCTAGAAATGTTCTTGAAGAGGTTGGTAACCATCATATGTTTCCATTCACTGAATATGATTCTTTAATTAGATTAGGTGCTTATGCCTAAACTGTCCTGGGTTGCTGACTGAAAACAAACATGGGAATAATCAAATAATCCATTTACTTGGGGAATCTTTGACTTTTAGGCTATATTTTTTAAGAAACCCCAAACCCCACTGATTTCAGTGGACAGTAAATCCAGCCTTTTCAGTGTATTGATAAACTTGACAATGCTGAAGGTGAGCCCTGGCTTTCCAGTGATTGATGTTTCAGTCAAGGAAAGTATAAGCAAATGCTTTGGCTATCTAGATGACAGGTTCTAAGGGAAAAGGAAAACCGTCTTCTTGTTGATAGTGAAATTTGAAGTTGGTCTTAACATCAAACCCTGGTTGTCACCTTCCACTTGGTTCTTAATGAGGATAAATAGTGGATCCCCCCCCACCCCAGGTAGGCCCACTGCCAGTGAATTGGGTTGCACGTATGACACTTGGGGACGAGGACGTTTGGTGGGGGTGGCATTGGGCACCACCAATGGGGATAAGTGGCGCTGGGGTCAGGGCTTCAGGTAGTGTGAGTTAGTATGTGCACCGGGGACTCTTAAAAGTTGGCGCGTGTGTGTTGGTTAACATCCTAATATTGCGCTTAGTTAGATAAGGTTTACTATTCTAAATAAAAGCAAAATCTTGCCTCAGACAGATTAGATTGCTGTAGTAAGAATTAAGAAGGCTTTTCAAGTGGATTGAGATAATGTTATTAAAGCGTGCCTACTTTGTCCTTTGAGATACGAAAGTGGAGGTACAAGCAAGGAAAACTTTCCATACACAGGTTTTGAAGATAAATGTGAAAGTTGTGCCAGATATACATGTTATAGGACTTTGATTTTAGGCAGCTATTAAACCATGAGAGAGGGGAAAACCCTTATTATTGCTCCATTTGTTGTGTTGTTGCTTTAGTGTTTTGATCTGTTAACCTATCAATTCTGATGTCACTGTGAGGGTTGCTTGGAGACCTACAGGACTGGACTCACATTTTTCCAAATGATGTGAGCTACAAATAAATATATCAAACTTGTTGTACAGTAACTTAGAAATATCTCTATTAATATCCTCAAGCAAATTTTTTATTTTGCTCTTTAATGGTTTGAGGCTTGATTATAATTTCTTTTTTTGCGATAGTGATCATAATAAAAAAAAAAAAAAAAGAGAGAGAAAGAAACTTGGATTCAAGTGGAGAATAAAAAGATGTAGTACTTTAGATGGAAATAAAATGCATTCTTAAAGGGTTTGAGATCATATTCAGGTGAGTATTTACATATTGAAGCAAGTTTGCAAATCAGTAAAGCCAACATTCCCCAAAGTGCACTAGTTAAGTGATGGCGATGATTAACAGAATAGCTTTTTTACAGTTTCCTACAAAACCCTTAGCATGTGTGAGGTGGAAGTGACTTGGTAGTAGCAAAGTACTGATCATTTATGCACTATGCATAATTTGCCTTTTTTTTCCTAATGTACAGTATGACTTGTATTACCTTTTTCTCTTTTAGAAAAAAAAAAAAGAAAATAATTCATTTTTTTGTGATGAGTGAAATCTTAAAGCTTATTCTTAAATGGCAGGGAGAGAATACAAAGCATTTCTGTACTGCAGCAGAACATTCAATTATCTTTAGGAATTAACTGTTTGGGAAGATGGATTTGAACGGTCTGTCTCATCTCAGATGTTCCTAGATGGGTGCAGGTACAACATGTAATAGTGATTTGATTTGCACAGACTAATTTCTCAATCAGTCACTGAAGCAGAGACCCAAAAAGAAGTTGGCTGAATATGAGAGCACGCTTGAATGAGTAGTGCCTGTATGAATAGTACTGGGTAGATTTCTTACTGAAAAAGTCAGCAATGTATTGCCTCATCTTAAATAAATCAATTGCAGATCAGGGTTGCAGGTAGACTACAGTGTGACAAAGCACAACAAATCCTTACCAGTGAAAATACTATTTCCCCCCCCCCCCCCTCCCCTGTCTACACATTCTGATTTTCAACTGGAAATTCAGAAAAAAAAATTGATTTGTCATCACAATCAGGACAATTTGGCATGGAAATTATGTGCATATAAATAGTACTTTTTCTTTCAAAAATACTGTCTGTTTCAAGACTCCCTATGTGATAGTCTTATTTATTTCCTTCCACATTTCTTCTTTCTGGTCCCTCTCCTTCCCTTTGACCTTTCCTAGCTGTAATACATAAAGGTTTACTGTCACTTACCAAGACAAAATGTGAAAGAAGAGGAGGAAACATACTTTTCTCATTAATATTCTGTCTCTGAAAGTTTAAGACAAGGAGGAAAACATTATTACTTTGCCATACTTAAATCCTGGATTTTAGAGAGACATAAAACATTTTTCTATTCATGTGACATTAAAATCCACAGTTGCAGAAAGCATCTTATTTTCATGTCTGTAGTGTGATTTTTATTACTCAAGAACTCTGTATGTGTCTTTAAAGAGTTCCCCCTTGTCTTAACCTGTTGATGCTGTGTTTCAGATGAGGGAGGCAGAAGTCTTACTATGATAAAAGCATAATCTGCTGTTCCTCTGTCACAGGGTTTGTTACTTTTGGGCATGAGTAGCAACTATTTCAATTGGAACAGGGTGGAAGTTCGGTGTTTTCAGTCTTGGGAGAAGGCAACAGGCATTGTACTATATATATATGCTGTAGGAAACTTTCTTTTTTTCCTCTGACTCGAATCCTTCTTGCTCATTAGAGAAGCTTATGGCTAAAATGTTCCAAGTTTTAAACTAAAATGAATTGGTTCCCATTTCAGTAGAACTTACCAATAATCAGAAGCTGTGACAATGTAGTCTACTATTATATAGGATTATTTATGGCTATTTTAATACTTCGGAGTTTAAGTTACATTTGAAAACAATCTTGCCAAGGGAGATAATCTGTTTTTAAAAATATAAGAAACTGTATAATCAGAGTAGCTCTGCCTTCCTGAAAGCCTACTGTATAATTACAAAACCACTCGGTGCACCTGAGATCTTTTACAAGAGGAGACACTTGATGCAAATCAGATGTCACAGACACAAGTTTAACTTGCAGAATCTGAGCGGGTACATAAGGGTGTATCTGGAGAAAAAAAAAAAAACAGCTTATGGACATAGAGAGCACCTTGAAAAAAAAAGTGGGTTTTTCAATTTTATTTTTTCACCTTAATTTTATTTTCATCAAGAAGCAGTGTATATGAACCAATCATAAATCATGTGGTTGTCAATATGATTACTAAAAAAAGAATATATTGATGCTCTTTCAGAGTGTCTCAAAAACCACACCGAAGTGAAAAATGTCTAAATGATCATCCAAACTTAACATCGTCATCTTCAGAAATGAAGTCAAACATCAGAGCTATAGCATTATATGTTTCAAAATTAGTTGCACTGTAAGTAAAATGCATTGATTGGTTAAACTGTTACTTTAATTAGAGACAGACAGTTCCACTTGAGGTCTAAAAATCAATTCAGATCTTTGTCAGCTTCCGCTGTAATGCAGGTTTTATCAGTTATTGATTTTTTTGGAGGCATTGTTGTTATTTCTTGTTACCATATAAGACACGTGTAAAAGTTGGTGTACCACAAACACTTGCAAATACACAAAGTGAACCAAGTTATTTTTCCATCTCAGTTGTCTTGCATAAACTATTGCAAAAAGAAGAAAAATTTCATATTGTTTTGTTTGCTTTGGGTCATTTTGTTCAATTATTGTAGACAGAATGATAATTTACTGTAGTGTTAGTTTTCTGATTTTTTGTTTCCTGATGTATTTGGCACTATGATGTATATAAGTGAGCAGTTAAGGGACCAACGATGCACTTTGTGAACTTAACCAGCTACAGCTGCACTGAGTAGTAGAGAAATGCAGGAGTGTGAATGCTTTCTTGCAGACCTCGTTGAATGCAAGGTACCTTTTAGCATTAGGTTCACTGCCTTCTGCTGCTCTGCAGATAGAGATTATACAGTTGTTTATAATGTATATATATATATATTTAATAGCTCAGTGACTTTGTTGTTGTTGGAGAAACACTGTGTTCATACTTTAAAACCAGTGCAGGAGGATCCCATAATACTGCAGCTACATGTGAAGGCTATCTAACCACACACTGCCTACTATTCTAAATGCTGTTCTTGAGGAGGAAGGCATTCCTCAGACCCCGTCGTCTCAAGTGGAAGAAAAAGACTGTGTAAGTTATTCTGAAAAATGTATGGGCGAGAGGGTAATGGTATAAAAAGTGAACTTCCCATCAGGGCTGTGCCTGAACTGTTCTCTCCTGCAATATAATACAATCACAGTACAAAGTCTGAAAGTGTGCGACAGTGTCCCTGGTCACCTCTGTACTAGTAAATCAGACAGTAGGTGGAAATGTTCCTGGACAATGGATTGCAATTGCCCACGCTAGTGAAGCGTTAAGACTTTCCCTGGTGTGAGTTAAGCAAGTGCCAAAAAGTACTCTCTCGCCCAAGCTATTCCCCAGCACGGTTCAGGAGCTGAAATGTTCCAGGGCCGTTCCCAAAAGTCAGCTTGCCAGCAGCTCCCCTCTTTGAGAGGTTAAAGTAATTGCCCAGCATGGACACTGTCCTTTCAGGGCCAGCTGGAATGTGGTATCCAGGAACATTCTTGGACACATTTGATTTATTTGCAGTCCAAGAGGAAGGAGATCCTTCCCACAAATCTCATGTCAATGGGAATTCGCCCACAGACATCCTCATGAGGGATGATGACACAATCTTATCCTGAAATAGTAACTTAATTGCACAGAAGCGACATGTTTCAGTGTTTGTCAAAGGAGTCAGGGAGTTGGCAACATAGCTTGTTAGAATTTTGCAAAGCTTAGGTGATAGGGGCTCTTGCTTCAGTGCAGAGTAGCTACCTAAACTTTATAATCGACATGTTGTATCAAACCTGAACCTGTAGTTTTTTTGTTTGATTTGAGGAATGGTGTTTTTCTTTCAGCAAAATGATTCCTTAAGTATCTACTGATAGGTCATAGAACCAGAATTTTCCCTATATTTATCTTTCATTAGTGTGCAAGCTTTCATATGTCACAGCACTTAATTTTACGAATGAATTAAGATGGTATATCTTACTTCCGGAAGTTACATACATCTCAAAGATAACAGTCACAAAAACAGTTTCTCCCATGATAATCACCATAACCTCATCTTTCCACAAGATACGGAAAGTGTTCTCTCTTTTTTCCTTTCAGCCCCGTGCTCCCTTAGCCCCCAGGTTGCAGAGTGGGTGGTTTATGGAACCTTGCGATTGCTGAACGATTTTGCAGACTTTCATAGAGAAAAACTGGTGTGTGAAGTATTATCCTTGAACTTGGCATCTGGGAGAATGGATCTCACTAAAGTATCTTAAGTGTATGCAAAATGTATTTCTATATGCACACAGTCTGAGGGATGTGGCTGAAGAGAAAAAGACCGTCACAATTCACTCTTTAAAATCTCTACTTTAGCAAAATGCAACAATATAAACAATTTTGTTTTCCTTTTTTTTTTTTTTAAGTTCATAGATTAAGCTAAATTAAATATTAGATGGAGAGATGTCCTGTTCAGTTTATTAATTATGGCCAAGATTTGTGTTGTTTACATTCCACATAGATTTTATCCAAAGACCTCACTTCAGCTGCAAGATCGGTGGGTGAAATGCCTGGCCTCACTGGAGGCAATGACAAAATTCTCCTTGACCTTCTTGAAACTTTGTATAGACAAGAGGTGAATTCTTGAATATGTCCTGATTGAGCATACACTTGAATGGGTATCCTGGGAAAATCCCAGCTGCCTAGGGGAATTAAAAAAAAAGAAGTTTATAATTACATGAGACACACTTTTGAATCAAGGAATAGCTACCTTACTTTAGGATTTTTAACCTTCATTCTAATCCGACTTAACTTACTTTACAACTAAGAGAATTTATTCCTACCGCTGCTCTAGTATATATGCAGTTGCTTCCTTCAGACACCAATCCTTAGGATTTTGCTGAGCAATTCTGTTTTGGGGGTTTATCCCATTAATGGTGCTGCAGATTCCTGTTAGGCTTTTTACTGACAGACTTGTGTCAATACTCTTCTCCCTTTATTTCAGCTTACTGTTATCAAACCTTTCTGTATACTGAAACTGCAACAGTTTGACTGAATTCAATTTAGCTCAGCTGTTACAAAAAGGTCTAGGGAGGATATTAATTTGGTTTAGCTGACAATCTGGTTGATCAGCATAGGCTTATTCATACTAGAAGTATCTGGACAATATTTTGTTGCATTATTACTAAATCAGCTATAAGGAGTACCTGAGGTTAAATGAAAGGATGCTTAAGTAAACTACAGTGAACTATTCTCAGGCAGAAATGTCTATGCACACTAGCATTGCTTTGACATAAGTTGCCCATTCAGATGGGCAAAATGTTTTTATAGTTATATTTCTGTATTGCACATTGTATGTCCATTATGTATGTGTACTTCACAATTACATCTTTAGGGGAAATGACGTGTGAAAGGAGACTACTTCCTATTACAATGTTTCGCTGTTACTAACACTCTTCTTTCAGAGTATCAGCTTTTCCTGCGACATTCTCCCCTGGTTTCCAAATGAGACCAGAACAGACACTCATTTCCCCCACTCCTGAGAGTGTGCATCTGCAGAGTGAAGTGCATCTACCCTGTGCTCTGTGTTTTGTATATTGAAGTCTCCTCAGTGTGGTGTGTTGGTCCAGTAAACAGAAGAGCTTTTTGCCCATGCAGTACTTCCAGTGAGAAATGAGCGATGAAGATGCTGGTTTTCTTATTGGCAATCATACATAATTACGGCAACTTTCAAAGGCTTTGTCAGTCCCCGAGCAGCACTGATATAAGCTCCCACACAAATGAACAGAAAGGCAGATTCTCAGCCCTTTGCAATTTATAAACTACTTTGGAAGAATACATCGTCAGAGGCTGAGTGGTGAAAGGGCAGATGAGCGCACAGAGATGATGTGGTTACATAAACCAAGTATGTGCATATCTTGATGATGCCAAATCTTTTAAATATTCCCTAAGTGTATCAGAGCTTTTTAAATGTTGTTTTTTATTATTAGTGTGTTTTGGGTTTTTTTTTTTGTTTTGTTTTTTTTAATCTATGCAGAGAAGCAGAAGAACCCAGTAGATTACTGGTTTGGTTTGGGTTTTTTTTTTGCATAGGTACAATTGGTTTACCAATTTCCCCCTATGGCTGCAACTATGCTACAAATAAAATGATAGGGTTACAAGCAACTTATATCCTGGTTTTCAGGGGGGAAAAGAATCCTGTCTAAGTGCATGAGGGCTGTCATAGCAATGTTTTGGTGTTTGCTTCATTGCTGAGGTCGGTATTTTTTTGTTGGCGGCGGTGGTGGTGATTTTTTTTTTAATATTATTGTTATTATTTTTTGTCTTTCCTAGCAGTCCCAGTCTCCTTCAGGTCTCTTAAGGTCTGCCAGTCCTGCAAGCATAAATCATCCCCTTGCCTTAATGAGACAACATGGAATATGAAAATATACTCTTGTTAAAAATTATGTTCCAGCATTGCAAGACAGTGGTTGTTATCACCATGGGGTTTTTGTGATTGATTGATTTATTTATTTATTTTAAAATAATAATTTAACTGTGGCCCAAGTTCTTAAATTCTTAGGATGAGTAAATCAGCCTGGATCCACTAATGGTATCGATATTCTGGTGATTTGCAATAGCAGAGTGTCTGACCTAGTAACTTACTACCAAAAAAATGTGTTACATAGTAAAATAAGAATCTAAACTTTTTATCAGCTTTTGTTTCTCACTGTGTCTTTGTTGAATAATAGCTTTCACTGTAAATCGAGACAGTTCAGATTCCTTACTTATAATACTTTAAGAGCAATTATTTATTATGCTCAAGATGCTTGCGCAAAAGGAATGCTTTCAATTCAGTCATTTATCTTTAGGATCCTAGGATCACTTGAGTGTTCCCAGACTTGTTATGAAAAAAGTAGAACTGATCATTTGAATTTACGTGCAACAGTGCTTTACATTGAAGAAAAAATACTTAAAGCATGCTTTGTGTGGCAGTCATTTATGCTGAGCCTATTTATTACAGAGTGAATAATATTTTTCAAGAATGATTCATCTGGCTTGTTTTAGAGGCTGCCTTCAATTTGGTCATTTCTATAGATGCTGCAATTCATAGTCATTAGTAAGCTAGTTGTTTGATCTAACCTCAGCTACCTGTTGCTGACTGTGAATGGAAGAATTTATTTTTAGTGTGAAACCACAATATGAATATTTTCCACTCCGAAAATATAAAAAACCCTTTAAGTAAAAATTTTACTCTTTTGCTGTGATGTGCTGTGGCTGTGATGTCAGACATACTGAGTTTGTCTTACAGAAAATCCTTTAAAATGCCTGATTCTCTATTGAAGTTGACAAGAATTTCCTCCACTTAACCCCTTCGGTGCCCCCAGGCGTTCAGCTCACATCAAACAAAAGGGAGCTCCTCTACCTCCTAGATGAGGATGGTGTGATGTTGACAAATCCAAGATGAAAAAAGAAAAAAAATGATGGAAAAATCTGGGCCCTTGAGCAGTCAGGAAGGAGGTTTGTGGGCAGGTTCACGTAGCTGTGACACATGAGAGAGCCAGAATCTCTGGAAAGCTGTGACTTTACAACCACAGAACCATTACAACTGCCTTGCTGATACTGAAGCCTGCATTTTGACGTGATGTGTTTTTTGTTTGTTTATTGGGTTGGTCTGTTTGGGATTCAGAGGTAGAAAGGTCTGTAATTTAGCAAAGTGTCATCTCTGCTCAAAGTGTCAGCTCTGCTCAAAGTGTCACCTCTGCTTAGTAAGTGTCAATGGATTAATCACGGTTGAAAGCCATCTACAGGCCTTGAGCACTTGAATTCTGTGGATAAGTACTGAGAGGCACCTTATGAGTCTCATGCAATACAGAACCTCTTGACTAGTCTCCTCAGTTAAGTAAGGTGGAGTTATGAAAGCTGTTATTCAGTGTAAGGAAGGATGGACCAACACATCCATCACAGACTATTTTGTGAAAGAATAAGAATCTGAGGCCCATATAATGCCATTGACCTATACACAAACTTCTTTCTTTTTTTTTTTTCCCATAAAACATTGAATTGCATTACAGATAAGATGAAGCAACAGTACTTAATATCCAGGTGCCTTTATACTTACATTTGGTTTATAATTTTGCAGCCAAGCCTAATCTATAACACAGTTAAAAGCAAGGAGATCGTATGGAAAATAAGAATATAAGGCAGTTTGAAAACAGTAGAGTTTCTAGCTCATACCCAAATCTCAGTTCATTTTAAGGACAAGGACTGGCTCCTAAGCTTTGACTGAGAGCCTGGTTTCCACAGAATATTAGATCTTCCAGATAATTGATGGGCTTTGGTCACTGTTCACCACCGAGCTTTTACCATTCCAGTCAGAGAGGCTACTGACCTTCTCTGCTTTAGTTTGTCACCACATTTCCACAGCTTTAAAACGTTTTAAAAATAATTTGTGGATTTCTTTGATTGAGGAAAATTAGTTCCTCCTTCATATTTATGGTGCCTCAGAAGCTCACATTTTGTCCCCTTTCTTAATGAGCCAAAACAAAGAAGACATAGGTGGTTTAATCCCGTTAGCTTAATTAATTTATCTTAGGTGAAGAAGGCTGTTGTCTTTGTGTCCTCACTAATATGGAAAAAAAAAAAGTATGTTTTTTACCACTGCTTGCTCACACATGATCATTAGCATAACGTAAAGTGTTAATGTGGTCAAAGCTGCTGGAAATTCAGCAGCTGTGGTTTGGTCATTTGTGCTACCAAGAAAATGTTTACCATCTCTACCAATACATGTTATTAGCTACAGTCATGCTCTTAGAACTGTGATTTTATTATCTGATAAGTAGAAAATGTTTATTTTAAAAACAAGCAAATAAGTACAATTCCCCAAATAATTTTCTTAGAATAGATAAGACCTGAACTTCTGGTTAACACCTCCAAAGATGTTACTGACCACCTTGCATTTCATATCCATGCCTTATAAAGCAAGAGACCTTGCTTTTATAAATCCCAACTTTTCTTCTCCTCCTGAGCAGCTACAAGGGCTTTTTCCAGGTACTCACCACTTCATTGCCCAAGTAGCTTCTGTTTGATTTTTGACCTAGAAAAAAGAAGGGACAGGGAGAGCATTTCAGGAGAACCCCCCATCTGCCTGCGGAAAGGAAGAAGGTGCAGTAGCACACCTCACTGCACATCCTAGAGAACGTGATGCATGAACATCCTGTTGGTAAGCAATGTAACCTTATCACAGGACTGTAAATATTTTTGGTAATTGCATTTTTTTGATTCATACTTTTTAGTGTGATTGTGAAAGAGCCATCTCTGCTTTCAGATCTTCATTGTCCTGCACAGAAGGGAATCTTGACCATGATTAAGCCCCAGATTCAACTTTCCATAATTTACAGAGACTGTAACAGGTTTTTTTTTAGGGATTATACATTTGTAAGGACTACAATAGACTGGTATTGTTTATTTTCCTGCTAGCCAAAGACTAGAAAGGGAAGTACAGAGGAAGAGAAGGAGTGTGGAGAGGGGGTGATGAAGCTGGTGAGGGGCCTGGAGCACAAGTCTTATGAGGAGCAGTTGAGGGAACTGGGGCTGTTTAGCCTGGAGAAAAGGAGGCTGAGGGGAGACCTTATTGCTGTCTGCAACTACCTGAAAGGAGGTTGTAGCATGGATGGTGTTGTTCTCTTCTCCCAAGTAGCAAGTGATAGGACAAGAGGAAATGGCCTCAAGTTGCACCAGGGGATGTTTAGATTGGATATTAGGAAAAATGTGTTCATGGAAAGGGTTGTCAGGCATTGGAACAGGGTGCCCAGGGAAGTGATGGAGTCACCATCCCTGGAGGTGTTTAAAATGTGTTTAGATGAGGTTCTTAGGGTCATGGTTTAGTGCTAGAGTTAGGTTAAATTGTGGTTGGACTCAATGATCCTAAGAGTCTCTTCCAGCTGAAATGATTCTATGATTCTATTCTATGATTCTACAACATCCAGTAGGGGAAGAACCGGCTGATAGGTTTATTTAAGAACCTCTTGGGAGACTTTCAAGAAGTGACAGCCAAGCTGAAATGCACCCATAATCAGGAGTTGGTTGAGAAGATGCATAAGGCAATACCCAGGGACAAATGACCTTCACAACCAGACACAGTCCCATCAACACCCGTAATGATAACCAGTTTCAAGAGCCCAACTGCAGCCTGCTTCTGGACTGGCTTAACCTCTTTTGTTTTTGTAAATTTGGTGTTAAAAAGGGAGACATGCACCTTGTGTGTATCTGTGAAATGTCTGCTTTATAGACAAAAGATCCTTGAACAGAGAGTAAAACAAATGGCTGGGGAGGGGGCAGTGTTCTGTCTAATATCCCAGTAGAAAAGTGGTAGCTGTGGGAGGGGGAGGAAAGGAATGGACTGCAGACAGTGGCCATGTCTGCATGTTTTCCCTAAATAGCATCTCTGTTGTCACCATCAGAAACTGCATCCTGGGCTGTATGCACTACTTTTCCGAGGCCATGGGACATCCCTATGTTCTTGAGGCATTTTGGAGACACAGAAATTCATACCAAGTCTGAACTGTGCTGGGTTTACCTCAAGTAGGTGTAGGGGAATTACACGGACTGCCTGTGTGTCACTCAACTGCAGTTTACTACAGCCTATCAAGGCTCAGATAGCTGGCCATCCTTGTCCATTATCTTCATCTGGATTCTACTGGAAAACTTGTGTAGAAATAATGAAAAAGTGCTCATGGAGTTGGGCTGGATCTATGATTTTTTTTTTTCCAGTGTGAATGGACCTAGCAGACATTGGGCAAAGATGAAAATTCTTCTGCTAAATATGTTGATAAAGTAATTCTCTACAATGGTGTAAGGGAAGATTTTTCACTAAAATTCAGTCTTTCAAACCGTTAAGTCAATGAGACACTGCAACCAGTGTTCCTCAGAAAGCCTAACAACATGAACACAGCTATTTAGCTATAGCTTGTGGATGATTCTACAAGGTTAGCAAGTTGGCTAGGTGACAATGAGCATCAGCTCTGGGACATCCAGAAAAGATATTAAACTCTGATACATCAATATTTAAGGAATAGAAAAGTCCTTCTTTGCAGCTTTGCTGAATGGAGAAAAACACATCCCATTGGTCACAGTTTAAATATGAAAACCTGATTAGTGGGGTGATATTGTTGAAGTTTATAAGTAAAATATTGGAAAATATTTCAGCACAGTCCTAGTGCTTTAAAGGCTAAACTTCTGCACATTCCCTGGGCAGAAAAGTGGTTATGTGATGTGAGACAAAGTTAATGCGCAGACATAGCAGGAGAGAAAATAATGGTTTCCCAAGGTCAAGTTTTGTTCAGGTCAGAATCACGTGTGTGTAAAGGGAACACTGAGACCCAGGATGGGCTTTGATTTGATCACCTAGTGCCTTCCTATCTGTAAGACTGGCTCTAAACCTACTCTTCATCTTCAGCAATAGTATTTTAGTGAGTAAATTCGTAGTCCTCAGAGTTACTAGATCATTGGCTGAACTGACAAAAATTAGAATTATTATAGCCCAATTTTTTTCCTTCCAAACCTCAATTAGAAAATCACACTACATTTCAGATGCTTTTTTTTTTTTTTTCTGAAGTGAGACCTTTTTGAAATATTAGATACTTGATAAAGGAATTGTAAATGTAAAATGTGGATATCCTCTCCTTTCCATTGCCTTGCTCTGCTTTGCTTTGTCTTCATTAAAAGTAGTTTTAGAGAAGTCTGGGTACAATAGAGCCCTGGATGGATGAAGATCATCTCAATTCAGATGTCCACAGCTTATGCATCTATTTCTATACTCACCACTCTTGGGCTCCCTTGCATTTTAGTGTATGTAGATGAATAATCTTTGGCTGTGTCTGTGTGGCCAGCTGTTACAGAGCAAAGAGTGGAGGATGGGGCTGGGTTTGTTGTGATCTGTTACGATTCTAAGTCTGTGTATTCACATTGCTCCTTCACTGGCAATGACGTTGATGCCCATTGCTGATTCACAGCGCATCCCTGTCCTATGCAGAAGAGTAATTACTGAGTGACTCTGCATCCATTTTGCTAGTGGGACACCACAAATGGCACCTCATAGTACAATGTCATAGTACAATGTCCCCCTTGGCTCCATTAGGAGCAAAAGTGCTTCAAGCACACCAGCTGTGTAAATGAGAAGACTCTAAATATAGATTCAAGACAAATTTGCATTAAAAACCACCCTTCCAGTGCACAGAATAACTAGTGTAGGTGCACCTGTAGAGTACAAGCTGTATGGCCTATTTAATCTAGTTTTTATTCATCTGCGCTAGGATGAACTGAATTGATTAAGAAGCAAATGTATGTGACTGGCCCAGATGGAGACATCTACACTTCAATTTAAAAATGATTAAAAAATTAATCTGATGCTGTACTTCTTTTTTACATTAAGAATTTTTCTCCACATTCGGATATACAAGGTGTTGTATTTAAACTATTTTACTAACTCTTAACCTGTATATTATTTGTATATGTAAGCCCTGTCTTTTATTTAGGCCTTTTATCTATTTGATATATCATGTAATTCCACAACCAAATCTAAGTAACATTTTAAAATTCATATCTTTTTTTTAACAAAAATGGAACGATGACTTTTCTTAAATTCTGTATTAATTTAGAAATAATTAATTCAGGGCAAGCTTCTGTTTTAAATGTGGACATCTATACATGAAAGAGTTGTCTAAGCTTCCATTTCAGTCAATGAGAGTTCTAGTCAGTTGTTCACACTTGAATGCTTTGTGCCATTTGGGTTGTCCAAGTGTATCTGTGATATTTGCATGAGTCTGGCGTGATCAGCATGAGTGGCAGGTGGACTCTAGGTGCTGCACTAAACACCTGTAGACACAGAACTGGGCAGTCAGAGGATCAACAGAGTCAGGAGATTCAATGTCCCTCTCAAATCATCCTAAAGCAAATCTCTGAGTTTGACTAGATGAATAGCATTCTAAACTCCTTGACTGGATTGACTTGGTCTCCACTGACTTTGCTTAGACACCTACATTTTTTGCTTCCTGAATTTAGATGTTTGAATCTTGAACAGAATCCTACCCCTCCTTGCTGAATTACTGCATCCTGTTCTTACTTGGTTAACCACTACATAACCATTTTCAAGTGACTATGTGGCATACTAATTCAGAAATAGAAAGTGAATTCCTTATTTTACTCAATTTAATAGCACTCCCATTTTTTAAACTGTTACAAGTTTAACCAGCTTATGATTCTGACAATTATGACAGCTTTTCATGGTCTTTTATTCATTATATTTAGTGTCATATAGTAAATATATATGAAAACTACACATCCCATTCTCCTCACTGTTGTATCTCTGGGGCTGAACAGTCCTGTTATTGCCAAAAATAATTCCCCTAGCACAGCTTTCATAGACCATAGCACAGAGCTTCAGTAGAAAGTTGTTTCATGGCTTATAAAATACACTGTCCAATAACAGTGTCAGTGAAAATTTTCCAGGCATGTAGAAAAAGGCAGGGCTGTACAGAATTACTTAAGATCATTTAGTGCAATCATCTACAGTAAGAAGGACTAAATGTACTGCAACCATTCCTTGCAGATATTTGCCTAATCTGTTCCTAAACAATCCTAATGAAGGATTTCCTGCTGAGTGCCTGTTCCAATATTTTACCTACTATATACAGGAAGATTGTTATTGCCTCCCCCCACAGGCTTCTGATTCTTGGAAAAAAGAAAAAAATATCTTTCAATCAGTTGCGCATACATTTCATGGTGATTACATCTAGAACATCCTGTGGAAGTGCTTATGTCTGCATTGACCATAGTGGAACACCATGACCTCGTCTCACCGCAAAAATGTAAGACCAGTCACCTTTGGTCAGACAGAAGATCCATATCACCCTTTATCCTATTCCTTATAGAAGGAGGTGATATATAAAAACATGCTAGTTGGTACAGATCCTACCCTGGGAACACTCTCCCATAATTGAGCAGCTTTCCACACAGAAACTTCCTGCATCCTACCTAGTGTTTTAATGGCCTTTAATAACCTTTCTGTTAATTTCTAAAGCCTGCTTTCTAAGCCATTCTAAAATTATTGTCCACAGTATACTACAGCAAGGAGTTGCACCACAAGTCTATAAATCTAGCTTTTAGCTGGCCAAAGAAGGGAAGATTAATTTAACTTTATACACTTGCAAATTGATTATTTTAGATGTATTTCAGTATCTTTATGAGGATTGAAGGTACACTGGCTGATCTATACTTTGATCTATAATTCCTTGATTGTGTTGCAGCACTTAATCTGTACTATGAATCTCTCAGCAGGGATTATTAGCTCAGGTGCAGCACAAAGCAAGTTCATCTAACTGGGTATGTATGTTTCTAGGGTCTCTGCAACAAACTGGTTTTGGTGAACATTTATTATGCTGCTGTTGCTGCTAATGCTTTTGCCATGTTGCAGAAAATATATATATATATATAATCAGATTGGTTTCCTTGTCTTTGCAGTTCAAATTCCTGCAAGAATTTTCAAGAATGATGCAGGATACAAGAATCACGGCAGTGTCATCTTTTTGTTGTAAGGCAAATGAATGAGTAGCATCAGAGTTATGCTTTTAGAGTTTCTTGTCATGGAGAGGGAGACCTACATCAATATTGGGGCCTAATAAATTCAGATTTTTAGACAATGTTTGGTGAAATATTCAAGTCTCTCTGTATCTTATTCCATCTTGCATCTTTGCAGTTTTGTTTTGCATCTAGTACTGTGTAGTACTGTTTGAAGCTTCTTGTGCTCTCTCACAATGTATGAGTTTTCCCTTTTTCTTTGTCAGTTGTTATTTTCAGTGTTACAGCAACAGTCCCCCCAAATCCATAAATATCAGAATTACATCCTGCTCAGGGAGGGACAGATAGGACGGTCATTAAATATAATGTGAAGCATAAACCCAAGATGTACGCAGTGATGCAAAATGCAGATGAGGTTAGATGTATGGTGGAAACTGACTGGTTAGACCATGTTTATAACTCCTTTGCACAGCGGCAAAAAGCAAGGAGGATAAACCAGTTTATCTGGTCTATTGATTTCTTGTTACTCTGAATCCTGATACTTGGATTTTTTTTGGCTTGAATCTTTACACTGCAAAAAGGGTGAAACTGATGCTTAGGGCCATCTCCCTGAGGGTAATATATGAATCAGGTATGCAAGTTGTTGGCAGAGGATTTTCTAAGGTAAGTCTGCAAAACATGCAGCTACAGGTCTCCCTTTAGGAAGGGTTTCAAACCCACCTCTCTCATTTTACATGTTAAATGTGGCCTAGAGGAACATCCACCCACACCAAATGGAAAAGCCAAATTTCCTTCCAGTTCCAAAAACATTATAGACATCTGCCAAATGACATTTCTAATTCTTCCCGTAAAAAATGGAAAGCTAAACAGAAGCATCACCCTTCCAATAAAATCCATTCCAAACTCTTCCTGATTTATTCCAGATCCGCTGCGCTTTGGTGAGGCTGTTAAATAATACCCACTTTTGTTCTTACAGGGCTTACCTCAGAATGTATTTTATATGGGTGTTCCTTCAGAGACTTTTAAAAATGCTCTAGAAATCATAAAAAGGCAAAGTTTGACTTCTGATACATGTGTTCAGTTCCTATTGACTTCGGTGGGGAATTTCAATGCCGGAATAGACCACAGTGTTGGAAACATTTATTTAGGCATGCTAAGGAAAATGAGTAGTTCTGAATAAATGTTAATATTTCCATCAACCACAACAAAATTTAAGAACCTTAGTTCATTTTTTTTTTTAATACAAGAAGGAGACAAATCACTAAAATGTGTTTAAGAAATCAAAGGAATGGTGAAATGAAGAAAGCCACAAAAAATCTTGTCGGGAGGGTTTTTAAAGACTAATTAATCAAAAAATCATGCAATAGATATATCATCTCTAAGATGGAAATAAAGGATAAAGCTTTAACTCATTTTTTACTGAAGTGTGATTGTTGAAAAGCATCCAAATTCATGTTACCATAAACAAAATAGGTCTTAAGATTTTATCCTTTACATTCTAAGGACGTTGAAAGGGCTGTTTTCAGCTGTTGTGCCTCTATTTGTTCTGGAAGGTTTTTGCAGCCTGACTACTTGGGCAAGCACAAGAAGACCCAGGATCCTCTGGCTATGCCCTGACCTGGTCAGACAGAGCCAGCTCCTGTCCTAAGTCAGGTAATTGCTCTTCAGGTTTCTCAACCCTGCTTGTTACCTCAAAACACAAGTGCCAAGTGAATGTGTCTTATATATGACTTTGGATCAGAGCTGGCTCATGTCTGGCCATTTTGAAGAGCAGACAAACAAGCTCGCATCTGTCTGTACCTGTCCCTGTAGATATACCCTAAAGCTGCTAAATAGCTGATTTTTTTTTTTTTTAATGTCACAGTAAACAATGAATATGGAATGTCAAGCATCATCATGGAACTAAAAAATCCTCAACAAAGAGAACAGGTAAAACAATGCAAATAAAATGAGATTTTTTTCCTCCCACACCCATAAACTGTCATGCAAGTGCAATAGCTGGAATTGACGTAAACTCTTTTTGAAAAGCTAATTTAGTAGCGTGCAGTCACCTTTTATTTTGTTCATTATTCTCCTATTTTAATATGTTTCTTTTTCTTTTAAGAATAACTTGAATCTTGATATTTCCAAAGAGTGGGCAAGAAATACTGGCTATTGATACAGAAACTGCAAGAGCGCCTGTGAAATTTTCAATTTTCTTTCATAAAATTAAAGGTCCTGGTAAACTTTGCATAAGATTCCATACTTTGAAGCCCTAAGTGTTCCATGAATGTGTCTCTTAGCAAAATTTTCCTGAAGTGTATTTGTCATTAAATTCAGTAATGTAGCAAAGTAAAAATGGCCATTGCAGTGTATGAAAAAACATTATTTTCTTCAGTAATAAAAAAGAATACCACAGGTAAAAACAGAAGATAGATGTACAATCCTCACTAGGCATTTATAGCAGTGCTGTCTAATATTATTTATTTATCTTTTTATCATAAATATTTGAGGGTTCATTATGTACTTTTAGTTTTGCATTTTCGTTCTTCCTTTTCCACGTTTAACAGACGTCTTTTCTCAATTCTACTGGCATCATTGCCGTTAAAGTACTGATGTAGTCCTATGCCAAATATTGCAGTCCCTGGTCTGTGGATCCGTTCTACACGGCCTGCTATAAAGCTGTCGTTGTGCTGGTTTACCTGTGGTTTTGTGCTTTCTGTGCGTGAATACAGAGGACTGATGACCCCATCATGTTTGGCAATACCATAGCAGTAATATACATGGGAGAGAGATTTATGGAACTCTTCCAAAGGTCTTTCCCAGGTTTTCCGAGGAGCTCTAATAACATGAGAGGTAAAAGAAAATATGGACCAAAGCTTTTGTATCTAATTTGGGTCCCTATCTAAACTCACATTCAGATGGATCAGAGGACTGGCTTAAAGAACTGGTGGTCCCCAGTGTGATCAAAGAGCCATTCCATTTTACACTGACAGTAGGATACCATATTCACAAATAATACGTTTTAAATAAGTCTTTTAAAGCCCTAACTCTCCCCATGATTTGAACATAAAATGGAACTTTGTTCTAGCAGGAGACAAACAGGTGGCAGCCAAGTCCAGAGGTGCAGCTGAATCTGAGAAGATGAGACTTAATTTCCCAAAAGCTTTGCATAAATAAAAGACAAATAACTTTAAACATAGCAGCACTTTACACCTAAAATATCATCTATTTCAGTAGGAAACAGCAATATGTCCCCAAAAGCAGAACAGAACAAGAAGTAGCTACAGAGCTTCGTGAGTGGGTATAAATATAGAAGATCTGATGAGCCATCTCAAACTTTTCTCCAGCTGCTTTGATGACATCATTGGTTTCACTATCTACAGTGGCACCATTGTCACATTAAACAATGACAGTTCTAAAACTATCCTCTCTGCTTTCCTGACAGATATTCATATGCTGTAGAAGGGAAAAAAAATCTTCTTCTTGTCATCAGAATTTTTTTTCCTTTTCTTTTTTTTGTTTCCCTCCCACATAATTCTCTTTTGTCCTTCAGGTCTTAATTGCAATTCATTATTATTTTTGTGAAGAGCAGCCTCATGAAGGCAAAGAGTTAAAGACGTCACTTTAAATGACAAAAGCTGAACACTTTACCCCACTTTCAGTCTCTCATCTATTCATCCTTTTCATTGTGAACTTCGCTATTTCAGCTTTCTAAGCTCTTCAACTACCTGCCCCTAATTTGTATTCCTGGGAAGAGGCCTAGGCTGGTTATTTTGCATTTGTGTGCTAATGGTGATGAGTTTGCTTCTAAGAGGAGAACAGGGAGGGGAGGGCAGGAACCTCCAAAAGGGTTTAAGTGGGAGTGGGGGTGAAGGTGCAGGAAGGGTTGTTTGGGGGAGAGTCATGCTGAATTTTAACCCTGAATGCTTTCTTATACAATTTAGCACAAAGCCCTCCTGATTATATGGAAAATGACACCCTGTGAAAACTTGCCTGTTCATATACACCTTTTAAGCAAATAGTCAAGTGTCTGGAAAGCCTGGGAGACAGTTGGGTCATCTTTTTATTAATACATTAAAACATGACATACATTTTCCAAAGCCTTTTGTTGCATTTTTTTTTTTTTTTTTTTAATATGGCCCTAAAAATTATGTAACTTATTCAAAGTATGTAGAGTATCCTAAAATATGCTTATTAGGGGAAACAGTCTGTATATGTAAATGACAGCAGTGTAACCCAGCTCTGCTTTGTTTGATAAAACCATTTGCTCTCACAAGGTTAATTTTGCCTGTGTGTTTAGATGCCATGTGAGATAAAATACCTTTCATTAGATTAAATAGGCAAACAGAGGCTTTTTGACTTATTGACTAGTATTTCAAAGCTGAGCATTTCTTATGCTAATCATTTTTATAACTAATTTAACAGACGTAAAAGAATGTCATTATGAATAATTAGAGATGTTAGTAATTTAGTTTGTAATTAACCAGGGATGTGGCAGACCATTACAGATGGGAATACTCATTAGCCATGAGAGGCAGTGGGTGTTTTACTGCTTGTTATAGATTCTGCCTATACTTAAAAATGGTTTGGTTGTTTGCACTTTTTAATATGGAGCACTTTCATGCTGCAGGGTATATCAGCTCCTTGTACTTTGTCGCACGGTAAACGAGACAACTACACAAAGCACCTGATGCAGCAAGGCATGTAGGCACTCATTTTCCATTTCACGAACTACTGCGTGACAGCATTTCTCATCCCAACTCCACGCCCCAGAGGTGAATTCGCAAAAGGGGCATTTTTCTTTCGCAGGTGTAAGTGGCTTGTAATACAATTAAGCACATAAGTATTTGATCTTCGAATCTGTGCCCATGATTCATTTTGTGAAAAAAAAAAATGAAAGGCACCCTAACTGCTGATGTCTACCTACTTGCTGAGCTTATGGCATACTTTGCAGAATGGTACTGCAGTCCTATACGTCATCTATTTGCTCTGTGTAGGCTTCCACTAGTGACTGCACAGCAACCTCTGGGGTATGAAAAAGACTGTTCCTTTAGAGTCTAACATCCCTGAGTGAAGTTCCATGCACCACTGTTGTTTCTGCTCTTATTATGTTTTGCTTTCTCTGGCTACAATTTCCAAAATTATTATTTATTATAAATGTTCAAATTCTGTTTCAGTAAGTCCTGATGAAAATGTAACTGTCTAAAGACAGACTTTCTTCCCCTCCATTTGAAAACAAACAAACAAACAAAGAAACACCACCTTACAATTCCTCAGATACTGAAAGTCCTTTGGAATCAGTAAGGTCAACTTGTTTTGGAAAAGAAACTGAACATTGATTACAGTAATCATAGGTAAGTCATTTTGCAATATTAGCATATTAGCAATATGGACAGGCCATTAAGCTCTCCAAGAAGGGCAACCCGCCCCATGATTTATTAGTCTATACAAAGCAAGAGAGTGACAATTTTATAAACTATGGCAGCAAATAAACCTGAAGGAGAAGAGCTTCCTCACAGATCTGATATTGGGGTTATACGGAAATGTGCACCCTAATAATGGCAGTCTTTGTCTTTAGAACAAAGTCAGGCACAGTTTTTCAAGAGTGACCCAGTTAAACTGCCATAAGCTCTGTTTAGTCTGAAAATGCACAACAGACCTCCACCTGCCATTTAAAGTAGTTTAACTAGATTAGTTTAAACTGTCCCTTTAGTTAACCAGTGCAACTTTCTCCTGTAGAGAGAAACAAAAGTGGTTTCAAGTCAGATCATTCATTGTTTCTGTGCAAAACTGTTTGTGATTCCTCTTCCTTGAGAATAAGTGTGTCCTGTTTCTATTCCTGGGTTAGAGTCTGCACCAAAAGTATCAGAAGTTGTAAATTTAAATGAACTGCTATTTCAATTCAAGTGTTCACATGGGGAAGAAGATGGAGATTCCTGATATGCTTATTGGCCTTCTTATGTATATTGTATTGCCAGTTAAACTTTGCCTAAGATACAATTCAACATACTTAGTCAGATTAGAAAATATTTTTTCTTTTCATAGCAGAGATTAGAGCACTAACCACAGCTATGGAAAATCAGTGTTCAGTGCCTGCTCTACTATAGATATCATAATACAAATGACCTTGGGCAAGTCACTTAGCATATATTTGCACTGCAATCAGACAACCTAACCTTAAAGTTCAGCATTCCTGAACTTTTTAGCAGCACCAGCAGACCACTGTCAACCCCCACTGTTTTCAAAGGCCACTGTGGCCCCCTATAAACATTTTAATAAAAAGCACCATTGTAACAACTTTGTTTTATAGGGTTCAGCAAACCACTTACTATAAATTGGGAACTGCAGATGGGAATCACTCCAATGGCATGGCTTCAATGTGGGTTAAATGGTGAGGGTCCCAGGCAGATTTGTGCATCCTGAGCTGCTTTGTTTGCGCTTCCGTGAGTGCCCGAATGAGTCTGGCTACCACCAGCTCTCCCGTGCCTGTCCTTGCTGCTGCCACCACACTTCCCAGCCACAGTGTAGACCGTGCCTCAGCTCCTCACCTGCAAAAGTATTTGTCTACCTCACAGGTGCAATCTGAACATAAACATACCAAAAGACTGCAAGGAATGCAGACGTCACAGGGTTAATGAGAGCATTCAATATATAGTTTTAAATGCACTGAATACTTATCTTTTCAACTTCCCTTAGGACCTTGTGGGAAGTCCTGGTGGGTAAGGCTAGAGGAATGAGCAAACTACTGAAATGAAGGTGGGAGGTTATATAACTGTCAAAAATTATCTCAGTTCTGTTGGTTTAACCAATGTCTGACTCAACTGACCTCTCTCTAGCCTGACTACAGTGGAGATTTAATAAATAAATAAATAAATAAATATTACACCACACCATTTAAAAAGAACACAAGGTGCTAAAAGAAAGGGGGTTGCACTATAATGAGCGGCTGATGACCAACAACCGCCTTTTCAGATGCCAGAATTCTCTAGTTTGTTCAGTTTTTCCCTCAGAATTAATGTGATGTGGAATCTTCAAACTTGAGGCTGAAATCTCCTTAAAGTGATGAACACTTCTGGCTGAACTGATTGAGGAAGGCACCTGCATGTCACTTCCAGAGGGTATCAAATAAAGAACAACATAAACAAAATTCTTACAAATACCAGATTTTGAGCAATCAGAGTACAGACTGGCTGTTCCATTCTTTGATCTAAATAAATTTCTTCACCCATAGTTGCAAATTCTTTTCCATGGGACAAGGAATAATGTGATACTTCCTTAGGCAAACTTTATATGAATTTAGATAAAAAGTAACTGGGATGCATATCCCATCCTTTTAGGTTACTACTTTTGCTAGCAGTAAACCAACTGCATGATAGCATGAGCTTCTTGAAGTATTTACAACACCCACGGCAAAGCAAAGCAAAGCAAAGCAAAGCAAAACAAACCAAACCAAACCAAACCAAACCAGACGTGGGCCTCATGCTAAGCTGATGGCTACTGTCTTTCTGTAGGAAAGCAGACTGTAAACATTAATAGGTGTAACTACATCATCTGTATCTATAAATTCTATTAATTTTCCTTGGCGCCAGGTTCTAAGAGACGGAAGTCTATATAGCTGTCCTACTTCGACTGTTAAATTTTCTCTACATATTACTTCTGAATGCTCTTGGAGGAAGAGAAAAATCTTTCAACTACAGTAATCTAGTCTTCACTGTGCAATGACTGGAACAGTTATTGTTTTGTCATTTACAGGTTATCGCCTAACAGAAAGTTGTCTGAGCTAGTTTCCTCAGATTAGGTGATGACATATTTGAACGTCACTTATCGTAATCATGTAAGCAGTATGTGTATCTTAATAAAGATCCTCTGTGCTGGGATTTTTTTTTCCCCTATGGGTTATAAACTATGTTCTGATGCATAAAAATGAATAATTTAGTTACAACTGTACCACCACAAGTTTATTGTAAACTGAAGCCACAATTGCAATCTTCGATGCCACAAAAAACTCACTATAAAAATATCTAAGTGGTCCTTTCTTCAGCTGCAATAACATACCACTTTACATTACCAGATGTTAAAACTCTATAGATTATCTGACAGCAAATACTATATCAAAGGCAGTTCAAAAGAAAAGTAAAAATGATTTTCATATTTTTAATCATGCCTGCAGATGGGTTAGGATAATCTGTCATAGTTCAGAAGCAGAAAAGAAACAGGCTTGATGTAACTTGGCTCAGTGGTCTGTTTCAAATATGGTTCAGACACAATGGGAAAAACAAACAGGTCTTTGCTTGAGAAAACAGATGCAGCAGGCAAGTGCAAAATCTTACTTTGCTCATTGCAAAGACAAAAAGCAAAAATCTATCTTTTTAGGAGATAGAAACAGAGAGAGAGAGATCATTCCAAAGATCTAATGTAAGCTTTTCTAAGATACTTTCTGTGCTTGCTCCTTCCTCTTCCCACACACGCTGAATCAACAAACCCAGATGTTCACAAGAATACGTCCCTCGGCACAGCCACGTCCCATGCCATGCTTGTACAACAAGAGGAGATGCCTCGTTGCAGATGGACGGGAATCCTGTGGGACCAATTGTTACACTGCAAAGTGATGAACAAACTGTGCTGCAGAGACAGCAGGGAAACCAAGCGTGTTCTTTATTTCTGCATGGGGAAAGCTACATGGACGGGACCCTTTTCAGGGTTTCTAAAGATCTAGTGTAGAAACTCAGTGCTTACAAAAAAGAAGTGACTTCTGACTGGCAGTTCTGGGCATGTGCATCCTGGGTCTTTGTCTTTTTAGCAACACGATGTTACTTCTTAGTCTGGCACAACGCTGGACTGAAGAGTGGGATCTGGAAGACAGAAAAGAGCCTGATACCAATAAAAACCACAATCAATAATTATTATCTTACCTTGTTATTTATGGGATTTATAGGGAATGAGTTTTCAGTTTATACCCACCCGAGCACAGTCTTGGTCATCTGCTTACCTGCTTTTCTCAGATATTTTCCTTGGCTGACACCTATTTTATTTTCAGTCAGCCTGTGATTTAAAAGTGCAATCACTTGAACCTGAAGAAAGCAGAAAGCTTATGTTTTGCACACAGAAACTCTTGTGTCACCTTCTCCTAGTTTAGTTAAGCCTGAATACCTCACAGCACCCTTCAACCAGCCTGTACAGATGGGGTTTAAAACAGCGAATTCAGCAGGAGCTCAAAAAAAAAAAAAAAAGCAAAATAAGTGGCAGGGTTGGAGGGTGGGATGGGGAACCAAACCGTCTGGTGTCTGACATAAAAATAATAATAATGATAATAAAATAACGCAGTGCTTCATCAGAAACAATAACCTGGATGTTTACTGTGCCTGGCCGCACACCCTCAAGCGAGGCATTCGCCGCCCCCCTCCCCAGGGCCGGATGGCTCCACAGCTCAGTGCCTTGGCTTAGGTGCAGTTGGAAATGCCCGAGAATGGCTCTTTGTTGATTTTCGCCTGTGCGAGAGAGCCTGGTGTTGCTGCAAAGCGAAGTGCTATTGAATTTGCTCACTCAGGCAGAACACTCGACAGGAAGGAAGGAAGCAGCCATTCTTTCTGGTCCTATTGTCCGGCCACCGGGCTTAGGCAATCAAACAGCCCTGTGGCCCGGCTGCCGGCTCCCGCTCAGGCCTCTTCTGGTGGGCCCGTGGCGGGGGAAGGAGGGGGGGAAGCAGGGGGCTGCCTTCTCATGGGGTTTACTTTGTTTTCCCCTGCGCTTCAACCGCATCTTTTCACGGCTCAGGGCCTCAGGTAGCCATTTTTCCAGCCCTCGGCATTTCTCCAGGGAAAAAGAGTCAGGGAGGTGGGAGGCAAGAGCAGCCCCGGGTGGGACGGAGCTGCTCAAAACTGCTTCTGGATTGCCACCAGAAAGTGCAGGACACTGCGGGAGACACTGAACAGTCCTTACAGCAGTAGGAAATATTTCCGTCATGATCAGAAGGCACTTTTTGCAGCTGTGGGCTATTTAATGACACATTTATCTTTCAGGGGTAATGAAGGGTGAGGTGGAAACAGCAGTGGGACAGACAGAGCAAACCTGTCTTTTGAAACAGGCTCATCTGGAAAGGATGCCAATATAATGTGCATTTCTGATTTCCCAGTCCCTAGCTCAGTTAGCTCCTCTACTTCCCCAGAGAAGAGAGTGAAAAACAGAGCTGAAAGGACTGTTTTCCCAAGGCAGAGTGCTTCGAGCTTGTCCTTTGCTTGTAGTAACCCTGCTGGGGTCAGGGCCAGTTCTGAGGATTCATGATGGAGGGATTGCAAAAGGGACAACCAGTCTAAGAGAATCCAGAGCAAACATCTGTCCGCTGTTGCATTTTACCTGCTGTATTGCATCCCCGCAATGTGTCAGCTCTTCCAGTCTAAAATCAGGTTGGAACCATAAAGTTGCTATGTGGATTTCGCGATGCCTCCTCTCTTGTTCTTGCTCAGCTCTGTCCATGGGGTAGCACCTTACTGTGGTTTGGTGGCTGCATTTACTGCATGTGAGAGCCACAGCCTTTTTTTATTTGGTTGTGGTGGGCTTTCCTCAGACAATATGACCTGTCAGTGAATCAGCTAATAGGTGTGTCAAGGATGTCATTCTTAATGTGACATGCTAGAATATGCACAAGAAAATTTTCAGTACATGATGAGATTGTAGACTCTAGTGAACGTAGAGGTTTTAGTATTCATACAATCCTGTTTCAGTAAGCCCGGAGGTGGTTTTGTGTTGGCTTAAGCCACTCTAAATCCAGGCTTTGGTGCTCCCACCCATGCTGTGTGTTCCTGATCCATTCTCTTAGTCAACATTATTGCTTTAAGTCTTGCTTGGACACAGCTGAAAACAAATGGCAGTCCCCAGGCCTGTTCACCAGGTCACCATGCAGAGGTCAGTGTTGGCAGAAAGGTCAAGAGGGAGCAGGGTTGTGTGGTGAGGGCAGGCAGCATGGTGGAGCTGCCACAGCCTGGGCTTGGTGGGATGGCACCATGCTGAGGGACTCCAAGTGACATGTTCAAAGCCATAACGTTTTGCTTAAACCTGGGAAAGCCTACAGGCTGCAGTTGCATTTTGTTAACTTCAACAGAAAGACACACATTGCATTCTGGAGCTGGTCTTGGATTATAACCAGATTCTCACCTTTATCTTAATAAAACCTCTGCTGAACCAACTCACCCCTACTCCAGTGCAAATCTGAAGTAACCTTGATGACTTCATGGAGTTATTCCAGGTTTACCAGTGCGACAGGCAGAAATCATCACAAATTATACTTTTTCTTTTTTTTCTTTTTAACGGAAACAAGTGGAAATTACTAGAACAGAGAGACATTTGAAGCCAAGCAGAACTCTTGGGTTTGGATTTTATTACAAACTTGAAACTTGGGCCAGTTTTGATGGGATTCGTAAATGCTTTCAACAAATGTGGGCTGAGTTTCAAGGGAGGCTGGGCTCCGTTGTGAGGGAATCTGGGCCAAGGTATGGTTTTCAGTGGAAAGCATATGAAACTCAGTGCATTTTCCTGATTTAGAGTCTTGCTTTGAAGTACTTGGTCCATTCAAACCTAAAACTCAAAGCAAAAACCCACATGGTGTGAGTGCACTGAAGCCAAAACTATAATAAAAAGTTCCCTTGAAACACCATGATTCAAAGTTAGCACAGCTCCAGATACTACTTATAAGCTGTTACCAAGATTATTATTTTGCATAGATATATTATTTCTGAAATTTTAAATAATCTGAAATATTTACTAATTTCCAGATTCGTGACATCTTACTGTAGGAGCTGTAGTGGGATGGAAAGGGTCCAAAATTATTACTTTTATTAATACTTTGTCTATGAGTATATGACTAATTAATTTCATTTTTTTATCTTGTCCTAATTAAGATACATCATTAGTGACTCTATGTCTATGGGCTCTTTCACCACACTTAAAACTTTAGTGTCTGAGAGCCCTCCAACAGTGCATGAAGCAACGTGAATAACATCTGTTACGTGCTGTTTATTGTTTCATCCTTTCCCTTGAGATGCAGAATGTGCAATAGAGTGTCTTGTTTAAGTGGGGGTTTTTGTGTTGTGATTTGTTTTATGATCAAGAAACTATTTCTTTGAAAATGTCTTAAAGGGCAAATGAGTGGAGGATATTACTGGTTAGAAACTGGAGGGAAAATTTCCCATGAGGTAGTTCTTTCCTCCTTCCTTCCTTCCTTCCCTCCTTCCTTCCTTCCTTCCTTCCTTCCTTCCTTCCTTTCTTCCTTCCTTCCTCTCTCTCTCTCTTTCTCTCTCTCTTTCTCTCTTTCTCTCTCTCTCTCTCTTTCTCTCTCTCTCTTTCTTTTTGGCACTGACAAACATTTTCACATTACTGCAACAGTCACATACACACGTTTTGTGCACATATTCACATAGATAGACAGAACTGCTTTCAAACGTTTTTGTTTGAACGCAGCATAATGCAATTAGCTTTACTGCCCAGCATGGCTTTGATAACAGAAAGTATGCTACAAACCGACTTCCCTCCTCTTTACAGATGCATCAAAATTCCATATGAGCAGCCACCCAGTGACTCAACTGGCTTTAGCATTTCCAGTTAACTACCCTGAATCATAAAAGTCTGGGAAAAGATCAGAGAAGCATGTTCTTCCAAGTACGGCATCACTTCAGCAACAGGGCTGAATTTGCATTACATGTGGAGAATCGCATGTTGGTATGCATCGTTCATAGCCCTATGCAGATCTGTTAGACACTTCTGGGAAGGGTGGTTGTCCCCAGCTGCCGGCCTGCGGAACACCCATAGAGCTAATGGGAGGTCTGCATGTGGCTTGCTGACGGGATCAGGTCCTGTGGCTAAAAGCAGTCAAAATATATTATGATATCAGCAATAATTCTGGTACTAAGGGTCTTCTTTCTTGCACAAATTTGTAATTAAGCCTTGTCTGCTTCAGCTGTGATCCTGATGGTACAGGCCAAGAGGAAGCAGGGGCAGGGTGGTCAGAACGGAGGTCTGTTTCCCTTCCTTCTGTAGCTTGTCAGAATCGAAACAGTAGCCTCAAACATCACCTGGAACAGGGAGCTGAGTTTTTTCCAAGGTGAAAAAGAGAAAGAACAAGGACAGCTGTAGGGATGCCATGATCAAAAGTAAAAAGAGGAAGAAGCAGTGAGGGACCAGTAGTGGAAGCAGATTCACCTTGTCAGAATAATCACTGCAGCTCTTCCAAGGACATCACCATCATCAGTGGCCTCTCCTAGGAATAAATGCACAGGCACACACTCTGCTTTTCCTTGTCTGGAGAAGTTCAGAGTGAAAAAATAAAATAGCTCTCCAAAGTTCTGTGTCCATCCTTTCTTCCTTCTGGCAAGTCTTGCTGGTCCCTTCTGCATATAAAGTGATGTGAATTAGAGCAATGATTGGTTTTAAGACTGCTAGAGCAACATTTGCTAGAGCAACGCTGTACTGGACAGCTGTCCTAAGACAGTGTCACGAGTAGAAAAATGACTTGTCATTATTTCACTTGTCCACATACCCCAGTATTGAGAGGTGACTTGTGCTTTAAAAAATCATGTTTCAGGTGCATGCATGATGGGTGAAGCACCTCTTTATACCAAAGCTCTGCATAACCAAAGAAAGAATGAAGAAAGCATCATGTTCTTGATTCCTCAGGCCAGGCCCAGACCAATATAGACTGAAGCTCAGCTGACATAACTGACATAGCCTATATGTGGTTAGAACACTGACAAAGCAAGTGCATGTTTGCTCCTCTCCCTCTCCTTGACCTTACAATTTGCATTGGGTAAATCCAGGTCATAACAGAGGAGATGACCTGGCCTGTAATATTTATTTGGACAGAGAAGTTTGTCAGCATGTTTCAATTTGCTGAGCTCCACCAGGCTCCACATGATTTTTAAGAGAAGCTCCATATCCCGGATACTGCCTTGTGCTGTGCTGTTTCCTCAACACAGCCATCTACACCTAGTTTGATAAAAGCTGATTCCATTACTGTCTCCAAACCTTTTTTTCTGGTTGCTGTTTTGATGTGAAGACCTAGCAGACATCTGAGTTACTTAGTTTCCTTGTTGTATCCCACTTCTTCCCTCCCCTATATGGATTGTAATGAGTTTGTTAGCTGTCATATCTTGGAGATTAAGCTTTTGTGCAAGTTTTTTTTCAGGACAGACATGTGTAAAGGGGCCCTTTCAGCTAGAGAACAAGTGTTACTTAATGGCCATACACATTTTTTTGGCATGCATCCATACATTGGCAGTATGATCAAACACATCCCAGCAGACACTAGAGAAGACATAGCTGTAGGTATAGAGACCTTGGGAGCACAGGGGAAAATATGTCATCTCTGTTTTCTTTTAAGACCTCCCTGAAGACTGAAGGCCCATACTAAATGATGATCCTGGTTTCTGTGTTGTCAGCCTAGAGGACTGTCTGGAAAATTCCATACAAAACAAAAGGGCTGCTGAGCCGCTTTACGGACAAATTAACTTATCAGCTGGAGAAGTTTTGATTTACAATGAAATTCTCTGTTGGTTACTGAGAGTCTCCCATTTAAAATTAATGACCTCATAGCTGATGAATGATGAAGCAGGAAAGGAAGTGCACTGAAGACTGAACAAAAATCATCAGGTGAAAGGGGCGCTCTGTGATTATGGAATAAAACCTAGTCATTAGGGCTTAAAAAAAAAAGAAAAATCACAACAGAGCTCTGCTTCTCACTGGTGCTAGTGGTGGATGTTTTCTTGGAATAGAAAATGACTTCCACCCCTCAGGATCTGTGGTACTATAAAAACAGTCCCCTTCAGAACTAACTTCCAAATCTGCTAACATAATACTCCTCTGAAGAAGAATAAGAATGTTGGTTTTACAGTTAATTAAGGGGTTTGGGTCAGGAACTTGAAATATGTCCATTAGAGTATGGTTTTCTGGTTAAGGAGTCATAAATACACAGTACACTTTATTAAATAGCTTGAAAAAGACTGCATTTAAAATATGATAGCTGCTTTGGTGTGTTTAGCAACAGATAAATACACTATGAAAGAAGAGAGGTGGCTCACCCTGGTGAGAACTGGGTGCGTCATTTCTTTGGAAAAGTATATTTTATTGTTACCTGTGCATTCCTCTTCTTTCTCTCTTAACCAGTTTGAGGATGAAAGAAGGGAATACAAAGGTGAAAGCAGAAAGGTAGAGCAAGATAACACAGAGATTTGGGGTTTTTAAAACCCAAAAATGACTGTTACAAGACAGAACTGAAGAGAATAGCTACTTCTTGAAGCCATGTAGAGTGTGAGAGAAGCACTGTATTAGGGGTCCACGTCCCGCCAGCTGGGACAGTCATTTCAAGAAGGGGAGATGATTAGTGGGGCAAAGCATAGTGAGAAATAAATGGAAAGAGGGAAAGGAATTTCTGAAAGAAAATAGTGTATAAAGAGACACATTCAGGTGCCAAAATCCCAAATCTGCTGTTGTGACTCTGCCTCCTAAGAAATGTCTCCAGCATTGCAGGGGGTGGAGGTCCAGGGGGAGGAGGGAGAAGCAGGGTCCGCTCAGGTACCCTTGAACAGTGGAGCATTTGTTTGTGAGCAGAGTAATCTTTTAGACAGTTCATCATTTCCAGGACTATTCTTATGCTAATTCCCCAGACTTAGGGAAAATTTAAACTCTGTCCCTTGCTGAATGGAACCATTCCTCCATCAAGAGTTAATTTTAAAAAGAGAGCAAACAGAAGGACTTGATGTTTGGCAAGCTTGGGGTTAGAATGTTCCCATATACACATACACATTTAGAAGAGAAGTATCTTAGTATTCATGATACTTAGTGATAGAGTAGCAAAAAGCTTTCAATTAGGCATGAAAAACAAATATCACAATTTATCTCAATTCCTCAGTCTTTAATGTTGTGAAGGTATTTTTTATTTCTTTTATTTGATTTTTTCTCCTTTTTTTTTTTTTTTTTTTTTCGGTGTGTCTTTCATTTCAAGTTACCCTTATTCTGGGTCCTTTTTTTTCTTCCCTTTGGTCAAAGCATTTCTGAATTTCTGCCAAGAAGTTACTATGTAAAGCCTGTTGTACTCAAGAGTTGGATTCCCATTCCTGGAATCATGACTAGCAACCCCAAAATAGAGTACATTGTTGTTTCAGAAGGAAAACAAGAGAGGAAAGAAATCTTAGGAACAAACAGAGAAGGATGAAGCCAAGCGACAGTTACAGACTCTTCAGAAAGCTACTCTTCAATTAGACATTTAGATTGGCTACTAATGAATCTAATCTAGATGGTAGGAAAAACTGCATTTGAAGTACTGTCAACTGTTATAAATTAATGCTATGCAAAGCTACCTACTTTTGCTTCCTGCCTACTTGCATCTTTACAAACACTTGAGGGGCAGAACACCTTGGAATGTCCTGTTTCTGCTGCATAGCACATTTTTTTTCCTGAACATAAAATGAAACTTCACCACAATTACATTGCGAATTCATTCCCTGGGGAAAAAAAAATCTTTTCAAGGGGGAATTAAATAGAGAATAAACTTTTTTAATAGTGATATGAGTAAATGAGTTACCAAAGATATTGATGTTTCAGCAAAAATATTGATGTATCAGCAAAGAATTTAGAAAAAGATTCCATGCTAATAGAATCTTTCAGGAGACATCCTTTGCTAAACTAAGTGTTTTCAGGAAATATCTTTTGTTAAAGTAAGTATATTACTGCATCCTCACCTAAAATTCTGTACCAAGTTATCACCTCATCAACTTTATATGCTATGCATTGCTTTTGCTGATTTTCATCACACAGAGTTTAAATTTCACAGGTGTAGCAACACTTGATCCTATAAGAGTAATTATTATTAACAGCAGAAAGTTTAAAAACATGGAGAGCTTGTCTTGAGAAAATCAAAGAAACCTTGGGTTGGCAAACAATATTTTATCTTCTTTGTAAAGGAATGGTATGGAGAGAGGCTGACCACCATACAGAAGGTTCTGCTAGTAAATTAATGTGTTCTCAAGAAGACGGATTTTGAGTTAATTAAAAAATATGAAAATGCGAGGAGAAACCTAAGAAGGTAAAAAATACTTCTATAAACTCTGCGGAACTTTATGGTAGTTATGAGATTCTCCCTGTTCCCACTAGAACTTTTATAATGACAGCAGGAGGGAACTCGGTTTTTCATACCTCCCAAATATTAAATCCTTTCACTTGCATTATGAGGACTCTCTGTAGGAATGTGTGTTTTATGACACACAGTGGACAGGCCTGTTTCTGTCCATTTAGTAGCTTACAATGAGCTCAATGATTCCCTATAATACAGACAGAAATAAAATCCTATTTTTAGTTTAATAAAATATGATTAATATGAAGATGTTTATAAGAAAAGAGACATGAGACAAGACCAGGCAAGAGAAGACAATGATTTCGACCTCTGCTTTCATTGGGTGTCAGCACTATGATGTCAACCTTGAGAAACTGTAAAGGTCTGAATACAGAAGTGACAATCCACCCTGGGAAAGTTCAGCCCCTTTAAAGTGCAACAAAATTGTGCATAAAAGACAAAGTACAATCCAAAATCACTCGTTCCTTTGGAAATGCTGGCATGTAGCATTAAAAAAAAAATATATATATATACACATATGTGCAATATAAAATATATCTTAAAATCTAGTAGTAGAATATTTTGGAATTCCTAGTCTAGAAATACAGGGTTACATCCTAACCATCAAATGGAATATCTGATTTGTCCCTGTATTTTAGATAACCAATGAAGCATTTCCACAAAAGTCAATATGTACTTTGTAAGGACATAGTCAACACAGTCAAACAGATGGCTCTGAGTGCCTTCAAGAGATTTTACCTGCTGAGACTTAGGCACCCAGTTTGGGGGCAGGCAGGGTCTCAATGTGGATATCTCCAGGTATACTGTATAGAGACTTTAGCACTTATCTTTTGGAGTAGTCTGTCTGCTCCAGCAGACAACTAAAACTATCAAACTAATAAAACTATCAGTTGCGTGCTTGTATTAGATGAACTGGAACCTCTCCTGAACTATCTGAAGGACAAGTTTACAAAATAACATCATAAGGAATTTTTATTAAATCTTGCTAAAGGTGTCATAAGCTAAGAAGTATGCGTTTTTTCTTTCCTCTAAGTGGTAAGCAAAAGGCAGGTGGAAGACTTAAAAATACATTCAGTTTATGGCCCTACAAAACTGAATCCACATATAATGCAGAAAACTTTACCAAGTGAACTTCCACAAAGTATTCCAACAAAAAACTTCCGTATGGAGTTGTCTGGCCAAAACACAATATAAAACAGCACCACTGAAACCAGATTGCAAGGGACACACTGTCTTATTTTGCTAATCCATATTGGTGCCTATTCAAGAATAATGAATATAAAGTGCATATGTGTCTCTAAATAAACTAGTGTGTTTGCACTTAAAAATGTGACTATGTCAGTTTCTGTAATTAGATCCTTTAGCATCTGCTATTGATCATTCCTACACTTCTTTAGCTTACACTTGTGAATCAAGTAAAATGTAGAATGTTACCATACACAAGAGCAATGCTAGAGAAAACATCTATCATGCCCAGCACTACAGGGCCAGACAGTCATGCATGTTAATCAATCTAATTTGTTCTTGGCCCACAACATAAAAATCTCTGACGTCTGCAGAAAAATTATGTTTGAGGACTTGGTGCCACACGATCGCAAGGAGAGGATGTTCAGGCAATTGGGACAGCTGGTTAAAACTAGGTTTGGTGCGAGAGTTCACAGACAGACACTCCCTGTTTTAGCACAAACTTGGACTGCCATCTTTTTCTTAGGAATGACAGCATGCTATGAGAATGTGGAAACGAGTATAACCCACTTCAGAGAGCGAGACTTTTCTCCTCCCAAGCAACGCGTTTGCTTTACTGCACAGAGAGCTCAGACATACTGGTTTACACCATGCACTGTCTTATTCTGCACTTATTTGTACCAAGCCTGCGTGTGTTACATTTAGCTGACCACCAGATGTGCCCAGGAAAGTCATTGCGATTATCTCTCTGAAGATGGGATCCAAAATAGGGCAGATATGGACAATCCAAGTACTGACTCTCTCTCTGATTTCTTGAATGTAACTGCAATAGCAGCTGTAGTGAACAAAGCAGGCATATAATATGCCAACTACCAAAGCCTATACAATCATAACTTTTAGATAGGTTGCACTAAGTGTTTAGATAGGTTGCATTCAAGTGTCACACAAATAGTCTCAGAATCATAAAGGTTTGATATTGAAGAACCAAACTCCATGAAATCCAACTGTAGGACAGAATACCCAGAAGAAAAGAGAAAATACAAATCAAAATGAGGGTCAATTGGGAGTCTTATAGCTCTTTCACAATTTTATTTCTTCATAATTTCCACATTTTGAAATAATTGATAATAAGGTGAAGAAGAGCATCGGAGATTTCATGTCATATATGCAAGTGGAATGGGCAATGTCTCTTGTAGTCCAAAGCAACTGAATGATTTGATTGAGAATTAACAGAGTGAAAAGAATCATAAGAATTTTCATGTGGTTACTGTTGCTAATGATAACAGACACTGGTACTCACATGTCTGAGGAAATATATTTTAGAGTAGGCAATGTTATAACAACGTCCAAGAGAATTAAAAAGGGAAAGAATTTCATATCTACTATAGATCAATAGTCATAGGACTGAATGATGTGTCAGTGCTAACATAAGAGGCAAATTTCATTTAGCTCCCTTATTGATCTCTGAGATAATTACACTGTACATCAAAAGAAACTCAATTTTATTCATGTGTTACTTTGTGAACTGCATTAGCATCAGTTGGACTCATGATCTTACATTAGGGAAAATATTCCAAACTGAAATGTATGTGGTTTTGCTTTCCTGGATCTGAAGTATGAATTACAGCCATGCAGATATACTCCCTTGCTGATGCAGTTCTAATAACTTTAACAAAGTTGTAGAGACAGCAGTATAAATGACTATGTAGGCTACAATCCTGTCCACCTAATTTTGACTCAAAATTTACGCCTACATTTTAGGCATCTTCAAAGCCCTTTTATAGCGCAATAACCCTCAGATACAGGGAAACTGAGCATTAGGAGCAACCCATTCCTAGGAATCTACTGCTTGGATCAAGCTAGGTCCTGCAATCATGTGGGTTGGATCTCATGTTGCTTATCATTTTGGCAAGAGTAAAAAAATGCAGTCCTTATCAATCATAGCTGCATAAGGCAGCAGATAGTGAGGTAAAAATATCTTGCAAGGAGTTTGTTTTGTCAAGGAAGCTGATACAAAGAGCTGTATAGAGATTCAAGCTCTTTGGATTCCTTCCCACAGACGACAGAAAAAAACAAGATCCTTTTCAGAAATGCTAAAAGCTCCAGATATCACTGTCCAGCTCCCCAAATCCACCAGCTTCCCCCAACAGCCTCTCCAGGGAAGCTATTGTCAGGCCTGTCAAATGCCAGTCTTGAAAACACAGGTCTACTACTATGTCTCAGGCAAGGGGTGACAAGGTTTCTCTTGTGCTCCTGAGACACGTTGATTTTTCTCTCTGAGAAGCAGTCCAGAGAAGGACTGCAGTGCTGTCCATCAGCCACTCTGTTTAGAACGCCTTGTAAACCAGCTCTGTCTTGTGGTCTTGTCCCTCCACAGTCCCTTCAGGAGGGGATATCCACAGAATCACAGAATGTTTTGGGTTGGAAGGGGCCTCTGGAGATCATCTAGTCCAACCCACCTACTAAAGCAGGTTTGCCTCCTTTGACACCCTACAAGGGGTGGTCATCCTTGCCCTTCACACAGCACATTGTATGGAGCCTCATGCATCAAGGAAAAGAAGCTGATTAATGTGTTGTCACTGCAAAAATATGGAAAGTCAGATGGAAAATATGAAAATATACAGTTGTTTGAATTTAGTGTCAATGTTAGTAACATAGGGAATGTTTCTCTGATTCAGCTATTTGTATTTTATATTACTGCATTCAATAAATCTCTCTGTTAATGAAAGCTGTAAAGCATTTCCAGATGGCTAGCCTTCTGAACACAAGAAAGGGCTGAACCTCACAGCTTTGCAGAGGAATTCAGGTTCATCTGTTGCAGAAGACACAGGGCCTTTTTCCTAAACTTGTCCCAGTGACATGCTGAGACAAACAAATACAATATGAAATGTAAGTATGAGCCCCTGGCTGGGCAAATATTCTCATGTTTACTCATAATTAAGGGTGTGGCTTGGGAGGGTGGAGGTAATTGGGCACTGAACATTATTAAAAGAGCTAATCCTTTGCTAAAGAGATGTAAACCATTTGTGTAACCTCACTGGCATTGTAGTAAAAACACACCACAACATTGTTAAAGATCTTAATTCTTTGCCACTGAAAGGCTAAAAAAGCTCATGGGTCATAGAGTTTGGAGGAATGTTGTACAATTATCATATGAAAGAAAAAGAAAAGGATTGCACCTCAGCTTGATTTTAGCTAAGTTACTTCTGAAATACTCAGTTTGAGATGTAATGGGAGATTCACCATAGACCTACTTCTTTTCTTGCTTGCCAGACAACATTTTACAGAAGAGCTGTAATCACAACAAATTCTAATGAATAGAGACATAATACGAACATCATAAATGAATTATATTGAGAGACACAGACATGTAAGTATCTAGACATGTTGAAGAAATAAGACACTTCACAATTTACAGTATTTAAATAAATGAACCTTATTCAGAACCCTAAACACGACTGGTAAACTTGACAAGGCAGGATTCATAAGCTTCAGGTGTGTGTATCTGAGGCAGTCACCTAAGATTTCCTTTACAGCCAATAGAGAGAAATAGGTACATTAAAGAGAAGAGTCACTTAACCTATTTTCATTCTCTATTTTAGGATGAGATGAATCATACTCTAGAAGTGCTTATTTCATTTCATTGAATATAAATGAGAGCACAGAGACTACTTCAGATGTTAACTACCTCTACACTATGATTTATGGTGATTAAGATACTGATGTCTGTATTTGGTCAAATGAATTCCAACCACTTTGTCTTTTGTTGGTTTTAAATTAAGCACAATTAAAAGATTCATTTAGGGGAATATCTTACACTCTATGAAAAAGAAATTGTGAAAAATAAGAAATACGTGAGACTGAGGTCGAATCATGTGCCTATTATGGTTCATATGCAGAGTAATTGGTTGGATTGATAGTGTACTTGAAATACTAGAAGTGTGATGACACATTCTTCCATCAGTGAGATATTTTCCTTCAACAGAGAGCTACGAATATATGTAAATGTATGATTTAGTTGTTTATAGAGGCAAAAGCATAGCATGGGTTGTAATTTTGAATTTTTTAAAGGGAAGAATGCAGAGGAAGAAGCTCTTACAGCTTCACTGACATAGTCCAGTGTCAAAACAGACAGTATTTGATGACTGCAAGGAAACTGATATCTTACAGTGCTATTACAGTGAAGAGAGGAAGTCCTGCCTTTGTGTGGTATGTGAGTTGGAATTACAGGTATATATAAATATACTACATATATATCTAAATGAAACGAGCTAGAAAGATTAAACAATTAGGTTATGAAGAGTGCTAGTTTCAGTTCCTTTCTTGAGAACTTGTCTTCTGAGAAGCAAGTGGGTACTACACGTGAGCAACATTGCTATTTTAAGAGCATGTGTATGTGGTGGTATGTGTATGCATATTTATGAAAATAAAAAAGGGTGTATCTTCTGCCATACAAAATAAAATACTTCTTATGTCCCACTTTGCTGGTGATCAGTTTGAAGTACAGATGGCTGTAAATGTTATTTGTTTATTGCTTGGGTATGAACAATATTCAAAAGATACCAAGGACAATTAACTTACTCTTACTGCCCACTCCCTCTTCATCATCTGAAATCCATGGAAAGCTTCTCACATCCATACTTCGCAGTCTTCCAGATTTGTATTTGGCATTAACACTTATATTTTACATTTATGTCTTCTGTAGCCCTCATATATGAGTGAGAATATGAACCTTCCGAAGGTCTCGTTTTTTGCGTGTTTTTGTTTTTCTTTTTTTGACTAATAATAAATTGTTAGCAATGTTGTATTGTTAACAACATAGCATCCTAAAAATGCATGTCTGAGATATCCAAGTATTATGAGGTGGTAGGCCAGACACGTTAAGCTCCTTCCTTCCCTCAGGTATACCTTCTGGTCTACAGTGAGAAGTAGGCATCCAAATATGCCCCAAAGCAAACTTGCTTATAGCCACATCAGAAGAAGGCAACTTTTCATTTCCACTATGGGCTCCACTGGTAGGCAAGACCACTGGTGGGCTATGAACAATTACATGCCCTCCTCTTTTTCAGCCTTTCTTCCCTGGCTACTGCCCCTCTGGATATCATCAGTAAGACTCACAGAGGGTTTTTTTTCCTTCTCATACTTTTACCATGTTCTCCTCCAAGGTCTTGTGTGGCGTAGTGACTTCAGCACAGCTTCAACCATGGTGATACTGTCGTTATTTTAGCTCCTGTGGTTAACGTTGCAAATCAAATCTGGCTCCGTAAACAGCCCCCATGGTGTTGGCTCGCCTCCTTAAGATTCCTTCTTAAACCCCCACTTTCAGCAGTCAGCTTTCTGTCAATAGGCTCTGGCTTGGCACAAACCACTTCTCCTCACACCTGTGATTGTATCAGGAAAAAAGAGACCAAAATAAATATTTACAGTGTACATGCAAGAAGAAAAGGACTGTTTTCCCATTTCTGTCATTGATTTCCTCTGTTCCTCAGTTACTGGTCCTCTATTTATTTATGATATTGTGTCTAACTTAGACTGCATTTCATGGGTAAAAGTCCCTGTTCCTTTGCCTTGGTTGTTTGTGCTGGTCTTGCATACAATGGCAAAGAACAAGGGAAGAAAAAGCATGGAGAACACTCTAGATGAAAGCAGTACTAAAATCACAAAAATTGGCTGAAGGACTCAGAAGAAGATAGTTACTAAAATGACTGGTAAACTTCTTTTAAAAATCTATTACCTTTCACATTCTTAATGCCTTTTTAGAATTGCATGTGCTATCCTTTAACCTACTAGACATGTAAAACAAACAAACAAACAAACAAAAAACAGCCCTAACCCATGGGAGTGTGTAGAAAAGATCTGATTAAAATTAGGTTTGTTTTCTTCTAAATGTTTAAAAAGTAATGACAGACTTTTATGGCTGTTAAAAGAGTCTCACATTTTTCCCCTAAGTGATTGCAGAATTTTTGTTATGTGTTAAAAAAAACCCCAAAACAACAACAACAACAAAAACCAGCAATGGTAAATATCATTTTAAAATGAAAAATTCTCTCTTTCTTACACTTGGAAATACACCAAATTTTTCAGACTGGTTTGGCTTATCTCTGCTATCTTGTACATCCTCTGGAAAGCTGGATTTAAGAAGTAAGGCAGAACTGAGTCCTCTGCTCATCTGGAAAACAATCGGAGTTTTCTGTTTATAGAGGATTTTTGTATCCCCCAAACTCCTAGATAATGAGAGTTCTTTGCTGACAACAACAGACTTTGCAAGTGACCCTTTTGATAGTTTCAGAATTGAGTAACAGTTATCAGGAAATAAAATCCTGCTAAAGAACGGAATCATTCTATATGCTGTAAAGTGGAGATGGGTCCAGTTGTATTTATTTACACTCTGAAATACTCCAAATTCACATGTTTACAAGATGGATATGTTTCAAATGCAGGATAATCCCATACATTACTGGCAGTGTAGATGCTATGTCTAGAAAAGCAAGTCTGTGAACTGCTGAAGCCAGGAGGGCACAAGGGGAAGGCTCTCCCTCCTACTTACATACCTTACCTCTTTTTATTTTTTTTTCTGGGAGGAAATGTTAAACAAAAAAAAAAACGTATTGGGATGAACAGACATTCATGTACAGCTGGTCTGATATTCAGCTTTCTCCTCACAAGAACTGGAAGCCTTTGAAAGCTAATGGTTTGCTCTGTACTAAAGGAAACCCGTCCTGAGTGGAGAGAGCTGCATTTGCCTGCCCTTGCTTTTATCTACTCTGGAGCTAATGGAAGACACCAGTTTCCTGTTCTGTCAATCTTGCCTGTCAAGCAGACACTGAATTCACTTTAATCAAAGCCACAAACTTTTAACAAGGCGTACCAGGAAGGTTCAGAATGTCTCTCTTGCTTGTACGTATGTACTTTACCTTTTGAAACATCAGCTCTTCACATTGTGTGAGGGCCAGATGCTGAGAAGGTGAAACACTGCTGTCTTTCCACTGACTTCAGTAACCACACTGATTTGTACCAGCTGAGCTTCTGCTCTGCAACTTACATTTTCAAGACTCTGAGATATAAACCTCTACAACTGGAAAAAAAAAAAGTTGAGCTTCTGATTTTCTTAACAAATAAAGCTAATTTAAAATAAAGGCTTGCTTGCTGCATCTCTCAGAACAGCTTTCTATGACTGCTTATTTATTTTCTTTTGTTTATACTTAAGGTATTTTAATCTTGTTCCTGATTGTTGGCATCATATTTTAATGTTGTTTAAAAAGAACAAATGTATTTGGATAGAACTCCTTCAGGCATCGGATTACATGGAATTCTATCTATTTTGGCATTCAAAGTGTGACCAGCAATGGAGGACATAGACAGTGATGACAAATGCATCTGAATGTAAGAGGACAGATGAAATATTTGTCCTCCCTATAGTGACACTGCTGCCTTTAAAATGCCAGAATTTAAAGAATTAAATCACTAAGCTTCACATGTTCTCTGTTTTAGGGTAATAATTCCTTCTAACTCTAAAGTACAACACCGACAAGATCTCTCAAGACCTTGGGGCACTTGTAACTTGAGTATCCTGCATGTCCTATGGTTTAAGTCTTTATAAATGACTTACAAAGATCAGATAGTGCAAAGGAATTGAGAACAAACCATGTGCACTTTGATACTGTTTTCATACCAAATGAGGAAACTAAAAGTTTCCTCTTTGAAAACCACATGAGTAGAATATAGGGTGCCCATGTTATAAAAACAGCAGAAGTTGTATTATAACAGCATTTTAACAAAGAATTTATAATTTCTCCCTTATTTTGTAATTTGACTTTTTTTTTTTTTTAATCTTTCTTTAAGAGAAAAAAGGCAAGGGGAAAAACCCTAAAGTGTTTTAAATTTACTTAGCAGAAAAGTTAGGACAAAGTATAACAGATGGATAAAAAGGCTTCAAAGAACTTTTTGAGACCAATAAAATTTAATATTTTCTTTCATTCAAATGCTAAAAGTCATGATTAAAACATCCAGAACATGAATTATGTCTAGCATTGGGGGAAAAAAAAAGTATGAAAGTGTTTTTCTATTTCTATTTTCAATGTCATATTCACAATATCATAGCTTCAACCACAAGTTTTGCTACTTCTAATTTAGCAAAAGCAAATACACTTGCCTTCCCCCGTTTATCAGTAGTAAATATTGCATATCAAGCATGCACATAAAACAAATATCCGGTCAAATGGAGGAGACGGGAATTGTTCTGCCAATTAGTAAATTATTCAGTGTTGGTAACGTTGCAGCTATTTAACTGTTGCTAATTGCCCAGCTATATTTACTGAATACCTAACAGAAGAAAATAAATAAATAAAAGACACTGTGAATCACCAGTCTGTCTGAACCAAACCATCAAAGCGTGCTGTTGTGTTTGATTTAGTTTCTCCAGAATTATAAAAATCTTCTTGCTGGAAACTCTGATGGTAGATGGTAATGGCTTCTGTTCTCTAAATGCTTATGCACATATGTACATTTGCTCAAGTAAATAGTCTATGAGACTGTGCCCATGAATAGTGTGACAGATATAGAAAAGTGTAGGCCTGGCTGACTCCTCTACTGTTTACAAAAACTTCAATGTCCTTCAATCTGTTGTTAAAAGATGGACAAATTTAGATATTTGTCACTTTAAATCCAATGTTAACTCCATCACTCTGCGTTGTATCATTGATACAGACATTCAACATTTCATGCAAAATAAAATAACAGTCTGTGGCTTTGTTAGTTTTCATATTTCATTAATGTTGAGGCTTTAAGCAATATTGTGTGGATTTATTTCCCAGTGTAGATGATTTTTAAGATCTTTTTAAAAGTCTCAGTTAAAGTGAAGCAGCATACACACACAAAAAAAATGCTAGACCAGTGTTCACCTATTCCACTGACATTTAATCTGTCTGATGCAGTTTTTTTTTTACTTATATCTCTTTTTACATTTCATTTTGGAAAATAGAGCATGCTAACACTTTTCCTTGCTAATTTTACAGTTCTCTTTGTGGCCAGTGCTACTTCTCACTCTGCTTCCCCTTCACTGTCCTCCACATCTGTTCATTTACCCTAACTGAGGTTGCCATGAATGCTGATATCCTGATTTGCTTCCTTACTCATCACCAAGGAACTCTCCTTTTTGCTTTGGCAAGTGAGGCTGAAGGTACCTGACTTCAAAATGAGGTGACAAAGCCTGTGAAGTGGCAGTGGGAATGAGTTCAGGGAAGGGGAACCATTAACCAGCTGGATAGGACCAAGGCAAATTCTAGTCCCTGAGAATCAGTATACCTTAGTATACCTTACTTTGCTTGTAAATTGACATAGTCTTTTTTTCCTTTTTTTCTTTTTTCTTTTTTTTTCCATTGGGTCTTTTTTCTCCTGAACTCATGCCAGTTAAGAAGAGCTCATCTAAAGGCATCAGATATCAACAACAAGGAACTGGCCTAAGAGCACTGTTACATTAACAAAGGCAATTCTTTCCTGATTTCCTCAATACTCAGAAGTCTTTAAATCACAAGGGCACAGTCAGGCCATCAAATGTTCTATCATCTTCTCCCAGCTTGTGCAACAGTTAAAACCCAGTATTTCATTTGAATCTATATCTTGGTGATCTTTTAGTACATAATATACTGAGAAAGGCAAAGGGTATATTAAATTACCTACAGACAGTCCATGGTCATAAAATGTCCAGAATAAAGTGCTCTTTATGATATTTTTACTTCTTATTTCTTCACTGACTCCATTACGATACAAATAAATGGAATACAAATGTTTTAGTCTGACAAATAAATGTTTGATTGCATTTAATTAAATAATAAGGGAAGCAAGCAAAGGCAAATGTTACAGCATAACATCACAACAAATTAGTCTTGTGTTTAACATTACATTGACAGGAGAGAGAAACAAATTGGGAGAAGAATTTCTCTGAAGCACTTTTTCACTTTTGATTTATATTTAGGAGGCCTAAATCTACTGTTCTAAGAAAACTGCTGTGAACATTCTCTTGCACTTTGAGTTAGCCAGGATCAAATGCCTATTAGTAGCCCTATTCTAGTGTGTAAAAGTTCACAAGATTCAATCTCTGGTTCATAGTTACTTAAAACAATCCCTTTAACATAGTTTATATTCAAGGTTGAATCAAGGTGTCATTGTAGATATGACCAAGAACAAGTGTGGTTCACACTAATCATCATCTACTCCCACTTCTTATTCAAAACTCACATAGATGTCGATGTTATATGTGAAATGAATTATGGATGGCTCCTTCTGAGAAATATGTATAATTCCTAAATGTAAATAGTTAGCTGTCCAAAGAAACATTTCATGTTTTTATTTGAATTATGTCTTCTGCTTGTCTATTTGTTCCTGTATTGACTCAGAATTTTTTTAGCAGGAACAAATATGATAAGAGTAATAGGCAAGTATGTGTATGTGCATATGTCTCTCTATACATACATGCAGTATACGGACTCATTGGAACTATTTTGGCTGCTGGACAACTTTCTGTGGTATTAATTAGGCATTTCATTGATTTTGATTGCATTCCTGTTCTGGAAGCATAATTCGTGGTTATACATCAGACATTTTTAAACAACAAGTCTTGTATTCACAGAAAGACATAATAGCTTTCTTGGCTATAATAAGTTATCAAAGTGCAACAGAGAAAATAAATTATGCGCATGAACTGTGACTATATGTTTCTCATGTTCCAAGGGCTATTTCTATGTGGTTTTCATAAGGGTAAACAATTTCTAGAGACAACCCTATCTATACAAGTGCTTAATTTTACTTTGCTCTGTAGTGTAGGGCCTATTTAAATGAGTAATGATGGAAATTATCTAAAGCCCACTGCCATTAAAAGGATGATTGATACCAACAAATGCAAAGGGGCAATTCACCGTCTGGGAGGGAAGGAAACACCCCATTAGAATTGCACTGTACTAATATAATGTCAAAGAATTGTCCATGTTTCATGACAGAGAGGTGACCAGGAAGCTACACAGCCCCTTTTCATGTCCCTCTCCTTCTCCTGATCAGTGTTGCAACAAGCTACTGTCATGTAGCCAGGTCATTCCAGATTACAGTCTTAGGGCCCTTACATCAGGCTTAGACTTCTCTCAAGCATGTGTTTACGTCTCATTTAAAAAAGGCCCTAATGAGCCTGATTTTACACAGATTTACACAGTTAAATTTTGAAATATACAGGAATTGTGAGCATTTGGCATTTCTGGTAATCAGGCTTGATGGGTCACAAGTACCATGAAGAAATTATTTGAATTTCTGCAGTGTAAAGCTGAAACTCCTACGTGGCCTGTAGGTAATAATTTAGATTAGGAAACCTCTCCCTGTTAGTAGTATCTATGTCATCAGTGTTTCTGCTGACCTATTTTAGGTAAAATTATTTTAAGGTAAAATTAAAATTAAATGAGGTTGATCATGCTCGTAGTTTTCCAGTTTGGGGAAAATTGTGTTGTTTTTTTTTTTTATTTTAAAACCAAGAATGGCTAGTCTTTCATTTATTTCACTTCTGTTTATTTTCATTTGCTTAACTCAGATTGTGCTTAATGTCATACAAGCACACAAGAAATTGCTTTCTTCCTTCAAAATATTGCAAGTTATTTAAATAAAAAAGCAGACAAAAGTTCTGAAGCTCTTGCATTATCTATTTTATGCTGGTATGAGGTGGAGGTTGTGCAGTACTGGAGAGAGCAAAACAGCATAAAAATGATTTATCACAAGTTAGTATTGTATAAAGCCTCTTGATTTATCATCCAAATACTTCATTTAAACTACAAATAACTTCTTGCACAACCACTGGCTTTAAGTCCTAGGAATGTGTATGTACATGATGAGATAAAAAGAATTATTATGATATTAACTGTAGGAAATACAGATCAAAGGTTACCATCAGGACTCTTCCTGAACTGAAACTATGCTTTGCCTCAAAGTGATGCCTCAGCTGTCCTGAAAGTATAATGAGCAATACTTAAGGTGATATTTGTATTGGCATTGGTTTCTCTTTGGTAGCCCTGTATAAACTTAAATAAAATAGTTTAATTCAACAAGTACTTAAAAAAATTCTACATGTAATAATCGAAGTATTATATTTTTCATGTAGTTTCTAGCTGTTTTGTTGTTGTTGTTTAGGCTGGGTTTGTTTTTTGTTTGTTTGGGTGGATTTGTTTGTTTGTTTGTTTTTTCCAATCCAGCTATCAAGTTTGCACGCTATTTCCCCAAAAACTCTGTGTTTCATCTTTCCTGGTGTCATTTTTGTACAAGCAGAGAGGACTGGAGGTGAAACAGAAGGTAAAGGGGCCCAAGATAGTTGATTAGTGTTCAGAGGCTGTTTCTACTGGGCACAAGATCAGAGTACCCCAACACGTAGGAAGTCAAGGAAGGGAGCCAGGAGACCTGAGTGGTTAAACAGGGAACTGCTGGGTAAGCTCAAGTGGAAGAGGAGAGTTTATAGATCATGGAAGCAGAGGCTGGCCACTTGGGGAGAATATAAGGCTGTTGTCAGAGGGTGTAGGGAGGCAACTAGGAAAGCTAAGGCCTCCTTAGAATTAAACCTGGCGAGAGGGGTCAAGGACAACAGGAAGAGCTTTTTCAAATACATGGCAGATAAAACTAACACCAGAGGCAATGTAGGCCCACTGATGAATGAGGTGGGTGCCCTGGTGGCAGAAGATACAGAGAAGGCAGAGTTACTGAACGCCTTCTTTGTCTCTCTCTACTCTGCCGGAGGCTGTCCTGAGGAGCCCCACACCACTAAGGCCCCAGAGGAAGTCAGGACAATGGAGGAGTTTGCCTCAGTTGATGAGGACTGGGTTAGGGACCAATTAGACAATCTGGACATCCATAAATCCATGGGTCCGGATGAGATACACCCACAGGTGCTGAGGGAGCTGGCTGAAGTCATTGCTAGGCCACTCTCCATCATCTTTGCCAAGTCTTGGGAAATGAGAGAGGTGCCTGAGGACTGGAGGAAAGCAAATGTCACTCCAGTCTTCAAAAAGGGCAAGAAGGAGGACCCGGGTAACTACAGACCGGTCAGCCTTACCTCCATCCCTGGAAAAGTGATGGAATGACTTATCCTTGGTGCCATCTCAAGGCATATCAGGGATAAGAGGGTCATTAGAGGCAGTAAACATGGCTTCACCAAGAGGAAGACATGCTTGACTCATCTCATCAGGCGTCAGTACTGGGGCCTATATTATTCAATATATTCATCAACTATTTGGTTGAGGGAATAGAGTGTACTATCAGCAAGTTTGCTGATGATACCAAGCTGGGAGGAGTAACTGACACACCAGAAGGCTGTGCTGCCATCCAGTGAGACCTGGACAGGCTGGAGAATTGGGTGGGGAAAATTTAATGAAATATAAGAAGGGAAAGTGTGGAGTCTTGCATCTGGATAGGAACAACCCCACGTTCCACTGTAAGTTGGGAAATGACCTATTAGAGAGCAGTGTAGGGGAAAGAGACCTGGGAGTCCTGGTGGACAGCAGGATGACCATGAGCCAGCACTGTGCCCTTGAGGCCAGGAAGACCAATGGCATCCTGGGGTAGATTAGAAGGGGAGTGGTTAGTAGGTTGAGAGAGGTTCTCCTTCCCCTCTACTCTGCCCTGGTGAGACCATATCTGGAATATTGTGTCCAGATCTGGGCCCCTCAGTTCAGGAAGGACAGGGAACTGCTGGAGAGAGTCCAGCACAGAGCAACAAAAATGATTAAGGGGGTGGAGCATCTCCCTTATGAGGAAAGGCTGAGGGAGCTGGGTCTCTTTAGCTTGGAGAAGAGGAGACTGAGGGGTGACCTCATTAATGTTTACAAATATATAAAGGGTGAGTGTCACGAGGATGGAGCCAGGCTCTTCTCGGTGACAACCAATGGTAAGACAAGGGGTAATGGGTTGAAACTGGAACACAAGAGGTTCCACTTAAATTTGAGAAGAAACTTTTCAGTAAGGGTAACGGAGCACACGAACAGGCTGCCCAGGGAGGTTGTGGAGTCTCCTACTCTGGAGACATTCAAAACCCACCTGGACGCCTTCCTGTGTAGCCTCATCTAGGTGTTCCTGCTCTGGCAGGTGGATTGGACTAGATGATCTTTTGAGGTTCCTTCCAGTACCTAACATTATGTGATTCTGTGAAAGCAGCACTACAATGGCCAAGCACTTCACTGAGGCTCTGATCACTGTGACTGTTTCAGTTTTTCCTCACTTTGCCCCATTACAAACAATCTCTTCCTAAGGTTCACACATATGCAAGAGAATAGCCTTCTATTATCTACTTGCAACTATTGGGAAATATCTATCTAGTTCTTATTTTCCATTTTAAATGGTGCCATTCTGAATTTTTTGTGCTATAGGGAAAAGTGTAGCTTGCTCCCTGCATCCTGAAATTTAGTCTAGAATCACTGACACAAGAGTCTTTGGTCAGTTCAGGGTTTGGACATCAGTCCCACAGAGCAAGGTTGCAGAAAGCAATACAGCTGTGATGTAAGCTGGTTGCTCTGGGGTACTGCTGAAATGAGCACATGGGTGCAGAGCAGCTGGCTGAAACGAAATCCAGACAAGACACATGTGGATGTGGTGGGAAAAGGAAAATGTGAAAAAAAAAGAAAAAGCCACAAACATTACCTCTTCATAACATCAAAGTGATTCTCAACATTTGCTTCCTTTTGTATTCATTATTTCTTCCAGATACCCAATATTAGTTTATGTTCTTCTACACAGAAGCTTTCTTAGCTGTCATGAGCCATACACTCCGTCACCTGCTGTTACATTTTCCTCAGTACAGTCTGTCTGGAGAAAGTGAAAGAGACCACTGGGAAGATCTAGGTTTTCTGTTCTGTGGTGCACCATAAGGCAACACATAGCACAATGAAGGCTGCCTTCACCAATGATCCTCGTGTTTAGTATAGTGTCCTGTGTTCAGACACCACAGAGGATGTGAAGAGTACTGATGATCACCAGCCTCATCTTATTGTGAGGATGTTACATTTTCCTCAGTGATAGGAGGATATTTCTCCACAAATAAAGGAACAGAAAATGGAGAAAGCAAAAATGTCCTGTCCACATCCATCTCAGTTTTAAAACACTCCTCCTTTCAGCTGCTTGTTCCACAGGAAAGTGATTATTCATATTTTTCATGAGTGCTTTTTGATGTGTTATGAAAGAAGAAAAGCAGGCAGAGAACTTCGGCTTGTCTAGGTGACAGAGAAAACCTCTCTCCTCTTGGATAAGAAGACAAAGGGAAAACCAGAAGGAATCATATGATTTTTGAGAGGAACCAAACGTTTGAAATATGAAGAACTTGAGAAACTGGCTGAGATAGGATATTTTTAAAGAGTTCAGCATTCCTTCTAATGCAATTTCAGTAGTGGAGACTTCTTACCATTTACATTTGATAACTGTAACATGACATGCATTTTCGTTTTCTTGATGTAAGCTACAATCAGTACAGTAATATGACACAAAATAACATCTTCTCCATTAAGAAGTATGTGCTCTGCCACTAGCACATGTTTTCCTAGGTCATGAGATCAGATAAAAGCAGGTGGGAAGCTGAGCTGGCCATTGTCTACCCATTTGAACATTCATGGTGGTATGGACTGGTTTTGTCTTTTCACACGTAAAACTCATGTAAAGGTTTACTGTTGATCCTTCCCATTGTGTCCCATATATTTGTTTTCTGAAGACAGCTGTACTATATTACAAGCAAAATGTACTTTAAGAGGTGTACTTGCCTACTTGTGAGATCTCAAGAAAAATCTAATTGTCAAATTATTTCATAAAAATTCTTACTCATTCCAAAGGTTTCTATGCTCTTAGAAATTAAAAGGATCAGGTAATGCAGCTGATCATCATGTATTTTTTCCAGATAGACCTAACATCATAATATTGGAAAATCCCATCAATGCTTGAGTTTCTAGACAGGTATGGAAGCCCAGACATTCAGAACACTGAAAAAGATATATTTTAGTCTCTAAATTTGCAATCAATCGTGCACGTTTGACTGTAACTGCTCTGAGAGGATCTTCCATGTTGCTAGGACTAGCCAGATGCTTAGATGTATGTGTGTATTGAGTTCTAGCAGGATCAGAGCTGAATTTCTATTACTGAAGAGCATGCGGAAAGAAGGATCCAGGTTTGGCTCTTCAGGTACCCTCAATAGCCAATTGAGAAAAATACCTACCTCCAGTGGTCAATGCTTGTTTTATAAAAATGACCTTTTTTGACTACGTATATTAAATAAACAAATTATTTCTTTCCTATTCATCTGGAAAAAGCCTTTGGTTATCTGCTTATTCAAAATATGGTAGAACATTGTCCTTCTTTGCTTGTCTCATGATGTGAAAATTAGATTTAAACCAACAGAGTGATAACACTCTTACCACTGGAAGAATGTTGTGCTATATCAAACTGAACTTTGCACATACATTATATGCTTAAGAGTATACTAAAATGTACACTGGAAAAGTGGCAAGTGAATACAACTAAACTTATCAGAGAAAACAGCCATCGTGTTATGTAAAACTACTCAAAAATTTATATACAGACCCCTAAGGGTGGTTCAAATACTTTTTTCACACACACACAAAAAAAAGGGGGAAAAAGCAGTTTTATCATATTTCTAAACTGAAGTCGGTTAGCATGAGCAGTTAACATATCTGAAAAGTATTCACATGTGACTTGCATGGGGAATTTGCTACAGGCATGAACAAGAGGTTCTGGGCTCATTCAGCTGCTGATAACAACCCACCCTATGGCCTCGGACAGGTTACCTTTTGAGCTCTATTTTTATTCCCCACTTAGCAAAATGGGTGTAATTTAAACTTACTACTTTCATACTGTTGCAGGGTCAGAATTTCATTTGAACACCTAGTGACAAAGTGAGCCACTTACACAGTGCTCAGACTTGGAAAATGGACACATGTATGTCCAGGGAGGGTACTAAGGTGTGAGGGAAGCTGGATAATGTGAATACTGTAAAACTGCTTCTTTGATTTATTGTTCTGAAATACAGCCTAAGGCTCTTTCTTCATGTTAAGCTGTACAATCAAGCACAAAACATGACTCTGCCATCTGTCAGTAGAAAACATTCCTGACCAGTGGCAATCCTGATGTTTTTCTGCTTGTGGGGCTTCTTGCCAAAGGCTGTGAGGTAGGTGGAGGATGTCTCCTGCTCTGGTGTGCTGCACTGCTGGGTTTGGTGCTAGCCTATGTATTCCTGACAGCTGGCACAAGCATAAAATAAGATTCAGGAAGATCTCCTCAGGGTTATAAAGGCCTGGTTAGGATGGATCCCAGCAAGTCCAAGATAAGAGCCTTCCCTGTTGCTGCCGATTCACCTCACCAGACCTGCCTTGGTGGCCCCTAAGCTCTTGATATTTGAAGATCTCCAGTGCATGTATGCCATATTCGCACTGTAACTACAAGTTTTTGTGTTGTTCTTAAAGAGAAATATTGTATAGCAGGCACAAGATAATGTTAAAATCCTGGTTTTATCTAGTGCTAAAAGTAAGGGAGGCAATTAAAGATGGACCATCTCTTTGTTCTAAGGGCCATTTGTATATAGGGGGAGCTTGTGTGTGTATGTGTGAAAAGGCACAGAATAAGGCAGATTGTTTCACCCAAACATGTCTTCCAAGTGAAATAACAAATCCAAACAAATTGGAAGAGAGTGGCTGAGAAAAGAAGTTAAGACTAGTTAGGAAAAAAGGTGTTACCCAGTTTTAGAAAGAAGATTATTTATAAATAAAATAGTTCTTTATGAGTAAGGACAATGTTGTCATATGCAGTTTAAGACACCTGGCCAAGAAAAGGAGAGAGGAAGGCCTTCCCTTGCGTATCGAAAAAAGATAAATTTTTACCCCAAATAATTAAAAGGCATGGTAAATTCCTATATAAAAACACAGTGACGAACAAGATCTGTCATTTTTACCATCAGGTAAGCTTGCTGTAGTCAGCTCCTGGCCAAGGTGTAGGGCCGCCCTCAGCAAGTTTACCTTGTGGTAAAACTAACAGGCTTTGATCTTTACTTCGTCTTCACCTCAGGACAGCTCCTGCTTGCTAGTTACCTGAAGGTAAAAATCACACCTTCTTTTATCACCAAAGCTAAGTCTATGAAGCAAACAGACTGGGAATAAGAAGAAATGAGAGCTGATATATGGCATATAGACATCAAAGGAGGGGATGCAGGACTTGTTTTGCTTCCTCAAGAGGAAAAAGGAAATTTAGAAATGAGATATGAGGTGAGAGATATAGTAGAAATGGTAAGAATGATTGAGTAGTACGTACAATTACTTCACATTAATGTTTTAAACAAATAAAGCAGGGAGAAGAAAAGAGGAGAAACGAGGTGGGAAAGCAAGGAAATAAAGGTTGGAGTAATGATGGGGAGAATGCCAAGGCAGAGACAAATATTTGATTTTGTAGGATTTAGAGAAATAGGAATGTGTAAGGAAAAACGTGAGACAGACTGCATTGAGAGGTGCACTGGATGGTGAATTACAAAAAAAAAAGGGAGAAGGGGAAGAGCAATGAGCCCAGGACTGTGTTACAACAGCGAGGTGGGATTACATCACACCAGGGATGGACTGACCTCAGGAAATCTGATGGAATGCGTAAGAAATACCCCATGTGCAGCAGAGCAACAGGTGGTAGCACAGGACATGGAGGACTGCTTTCTGCAGAGGTAAATTTGGCCAATTGGGTTGTGTTACTTGGGGAGGAGGTCAAAGAAGACTCAAGAAAGGGAGGATAACAAGAATATGTGATGAGACACAAGAAAGGCAGAGGCAGCAATCTAGAAGAAGGAGTGTGGGGAAGTCACTGCTTAGTCTTGTTCTGCTTTTGGCCATGATGGCATGCACTCAACAAAATGTTTACCATGTAATATGTGCTGCATTTCTGTAATATCTCTGGTGTTTCAGATTGCTGTAGCTATTTCTATACTGTCACATAAACAACTGAGATTTTCTAGTTTTGTTGTTGCTGTTTGTTTTGTTTTTAAAAAAGTCAAGATTATACTTCTCTAAACCCTAATTTAGCCAGGTTGTATATCTCAGAGCAAAAAACTTGCTTTTGCCTAAGTACTTCTGTGAACTGAAGAGTCAGCCCTGAGGCAAGCAAATCCAAAGCCAAAGAGGGATGCACCCTTCATATTCTGCTAATTGATTGAAGGGGCAAATGATCTATAGGAAAAGTTGCATCATTAACTTAATTGAGGGCAAAGCCTAATTAGAGGGGAAATGAAGTAGACAGAGCCAGAGACACAGCAGGCCTTCATGTGAGATGTCAACAAACAGACATTGTAACTAAAACCAGACAGCAACTGCAGTACTTCATTTACATCTTCAATTTCAATGTGAAAACATTTACAGTGATTGTGATGTGTAGGTAAGATTCCAGAGGAGGAATGCAAAAATTTAACATAGCTAAACTTAAATCAGCAGGTTGTAGAGTGCTAGAAAAAGATCAACTAACTAAAGTGGCTTTAAAAAAATCTTGAGCAAATTTACTGAAGTTTTTTAAGACTGCATTTGCGCTTTTCCAAGATATTTGAACTCTACATACCTGAGGAAATCCAATGAGAAATGTACAAGGAATTTTACAGTAGCAAGTAAATAAACTGAGTAAATTCTGGCTGAGAATATTTCTTCAGTTTCTCTATTCAAAATTCCTAAACAGAGACATAAAATGTAATTTTCTCACATTTGTTCTTTAAATGATTACGAAGTGCAGTTACTTTTTAGAAGTCCCCTTGGTTGTCTAAAGAGGCTTCCTCCTTCAGAATCAGAAGCTTCTAAGCTGTGAACTGGTGATGTTAAGTTGTAGACACTGGTTAAGTATTTTAAATATTAGTTTAATATCTGAACTAAAACCAGTGATAGTGGTCTTTTCAGAACTTTTTCCACTGTGTCTTAGGGGCTTCTTTTTTTTTTGGCATGCAGCTCCTTTTTTACCAACTGCAGGAATACAAACAAAACCTTTTCGTTTTCATAAGAAAAGCCACTTAAGTGAAATGAGGAATGCAAGCAGACATGTTTTGGCTACAGTGCAAGTCTTTAAAGTATATAGGCATTATTATACAATTCAGCTGCAGTCACATGGGTACTCTGCATTTTTTAAAAAGCTGAGGCATGAGCCTGCTTCCCAAATATGCACAAAATTTCTGTGAGTATATATAATTAAATAATGTGTAGATATGTTAACAAGTGGAAAGGGAACATGAATTTTATTGTGAAAACCAAACCTGCACACAGCCAGAAAAATTATCACATACTAATTAACCAAAACATTTTTGGGCTGACCTCTATTGTATGCTAAGGAAAATTATCAACAGCTTCACAAACCTCACATTTTATTAATCAATGTAATTACTTGCCAGACAACAGAGTCATCCCTGTGTTTACAACAACTAGATACTAAATAGATGCTTCTAGATGTGTATTTTACTTTCCATACTTTCTGTCCTCCCTAGCTGATGTAACCACCCTCATCTCCTATCCCCTTCCATACAGATTAGCACATAGCCTCAGAACTTTGTCCTGCATATGCTGATGCAGCTCTGAAACAAGAAAACTCCCAATGACTTCTTGGAAGATTTTACTTGTGCTGGATCACCATGTCATCCTGAAATCGATTCAAGAGCTTTTCCTCAAGACAAGTGGGAGCCACTGATCCAACCAAGATAACATACGGGCTCCCTTGTAATTCAAATTCTCCCATGTAAAGCTTGAAAACGCTGACTTTAGGCAGAAGACAGGAAGAGGCTCCGCTTGGTACGGTATTAGCAATTGTCTATGTTGTGTGACAAGGAGGACTAAATACATCTAAAGCCTAACAAATGCGTATTGTGCCATTATTGCAGCTAAAGACCTTCAGGGCAAATCTTCTTGTAGTTCTCTGAAAGTACGTTAGCTCAAATCTAATTTTGATGGAAAATGGAATTTATAAAATCATATGTTTCAAGACAGCAAAAATTACGTCAGTCTACAAATCCCTGGAGCACTCTTTCTTATTTCAGCTTTGTAGTAAGGTTTATTGTAAACTAGATAATAGGAAATGCTGCTCGTATCATACTGGAGTACAATAGTTGAATGTTAACACATTTATTATCACCTGTCACATCCTTATGAATGCATCATTGTGAACATGCATTTGGATCTAGGACAGCATCGTTAATCATCATTCCAAAAAAACCCCACAGCAGTTAATTATTCGTCTCAATATATTGAATTTAAATCATCCTCTTCATTAAATCAATTATGAAACAATGTAAGTATCCTAATTGAGCTACTAACAACTAGAACGTTGTTGTAAAATAGAAACAGAATTTAATAAATCTTATCCTGATTTTCAAGTACACAGAGTCTATTTCTTTTATTCTCTATTAGAAATCATACAGCTTGGGAATCAAATTAGGAGACCTTTCCAAGGTGTATTAGCTGGGGTTTGGCAACATATTACCTTTGTCACACGAGTTTTTACACCTTTACAAGCAGAAGTTTTTCATGCATGCCCATAATATATACTGTAAACATATCTCATGATGCAAATAAGTTTTTAACACTTCCCATTGTTCTCAATGGATTACAGTAAACAATGGAAGCTATTGAACTCTCTATGTTTTTGAAAATATGTTCCCAATTTATATCAAACTCACTTTCTCAAGAGTGACATTCACTGAAGCAAATATTGGCATGTGTATATCTGAATTATCTGCCCCAGGCTCCCCTTATAGTAAGCAGAAGAAAAGAAGCAGTTTTAAGAGTCGATTCATCTGACTTATTTTCGATATCTTCTTTGGGATGAGATGAAGCATATCCTAGAAGTTCCAATTTTTTTCCATTGACCCAGGAGGGAGTCCAAGAGTTCTAGGTGTGAAGACGAGGCCATCTCCAATTCAGTAACCTAAATTTCAGCTTAAGATCCATTAGCCTGGAGAATAACACAATACAGGCAACACGAACTTGAAAGCTCAAAAGGAAAGAAGGAAAAGATGCAGGTCTTTGATTATTTACATCTGCAGTGTCATAGAAGACAGGAAACCATATGAAAAGTGGCAGGACACAGCCTAGCAAACAAATGCAAGAGATACCATGACATGGGAAATACATTGCAAACTATCTTATGGATGGAAATACTCTTGTAGACAAAAATGACTAACTTTGTGGAAAATGTATTCTTTCCAAATACTAGTAATTTCTGTAGCTTTTATGTTTTCTTTTACTTTGACAAGGTTCCCCTAAAAAGTACAGATATTTCAGCTACCATTCTTTTCAAGTTTTGCTCTTTCAGTTGATATCCTACTGGAGCACTAATTTCATCAATTACATGAAATCACTTTAGCCACTTTGAAGTCTCAAATTTAATTTATTAGCTGGGGCCCAATTTGACTTCAATATGGATGCAAAATACTTTATTATCATCCTCACTAATATTGTACTACGTTGTCTTAGTAAGAATATCCGTCACGCAGACTCTGAAAGGAAAGCTGTATCATTCATGGTATGTTTTGTTTTGCTAACTCTGGCATCTGCTCTGTTTTAAGGTAGAAACACTTTAAAGATGATTCAATTCAGCAGCAAATCAGTCCCACCTCCAGTGTTAACTTGAGATATTTTGGATTCTTTTTCAGGTAGGTTTCCCACAGCCCTAATACCTGCCTCTGTTTTCAGCAATAGTTCCCTATGGCATTGCATTAAATCCTGGCTAAACAATGCTTAGACATTGGCTTTTTGGTCTGATTGATTGATTATTGGTTTTGTAATGTGGCCACCTTTCCATCCAGGTAACTGAGACTTGATAGTCTTCTCTTCTGATGAAAAAAAGTAGTCCAAGCAAGACATAGGAGAACTGCACAGTGTGGGACAGCCCATCAATTTTTATTTTTCTCTTTCACCCTTGGGTGCATCAGCAACATGACAAATGTCCCTGTCTTTAGAAGGGATAATGTTATTCTGAACATAATTCTTCACTGAATAAGAGCTGTTTCCATCATATTTTTGTGTAGCAATTATTGGCAGATTCATTTCTCTTTTCTCTAACAAGTTAGAACAGGATAATCTATATAATTTTTCATCTTTGGCAACTTCCAGAGTAAAATTAGTTACTTTACAGATTTGTTAGTGTTGGTCTTGATTTTTGTTGTTTGTTTTGCTTTTTGGTTTTTGTTTTTTCTTTTCTTCCAAGTCTCCCAAAACCACTCCGGACAAATGAACTACAGTCAATAGGGTAATAGGGTATCTTTTTCTTCAGTGAAATTTAAAAGTAAGAGGGAAGAAGAAAAAGAAATCTAAAAATTGTTTCTTTTAACAAGAAAAAACTTAACATAAAAATAAATCTTCTATACATCCACTGTAAATTCCATGTTCCAAGTTTTCTATAAAAACTAACATTTGTCAACAATTATCACTTGGTGCTATAGAACACTTCTTTCAAAATATTTGGAGATACCTACTGTGTAGTAACTATGGGCAAATGTTGATTTTAAATAGTTTTTATCATATGTGGTCTTTTACTGGTGAAAACATTATCAACTTTCAGAGCAATTTCATATTAAATCACAACTCGTTTTATTTTTAATACCATTGTTAATAGTCACATTAAACTTGTGAAATCCCAGGAAGGAATAAATTGTGTTGAATTAATTGACTTGTGAGTGGTTTCTTTTCCTCACTGTCTGCACACACTAAAATTCAGCACATTCTGTATTTATTAAGTTGATTACAATTACGGGACATATATTGTTAATTAGGAACTAAACGTCACATTCCACAATGGGTTGATATCGCCATTTCACCTAAAACACGGAAACTAATATTTTGCGTAAATAAATGCTGTTTTTTGTGGACACAGCAGCAAAGCAAGTTTGTTATATTTACCAGATTTACCAAGCCTGTCAGATTACACTGAGCCCACTTGCATTTGGAATTATGAGATGCAGACTCTTCATGAGCTTCCCACAGACAAATAAACACCCTGATCTTCATCCCACTGACAGTAACAGAGCAAGTCCTCACCATCTTCAGTAGGAGGAGGAAGATTCAGCCCAGAAGGCAGAAACTTTTGTTAACATGAAGGAATAGGGGCAACCTTGTTAGTGGAGCTCTTTCCCAGGAAGTCAGAAGCTGATCAGCTCGTTGCTCAGCAGGAGATATCAACAAAGTCTATAGAAATTATGATGGGCACTTCAGATGACATGAAGAAATTGTGACTTTCTCAGAAAGGTCATATGTAAAACATTCTTCTTAAATACATTCTCCTCAAATTAGATCGGGAGTTTGCACAATAAAATCCATAATTTTAGGCACTGTTGCTTAACAAACAATTGAAAAATTATCATAAAAGATGCTTTAGAAAGAAAACAGAAGTCAAAATAAGTAAAAAAAAAAGTTTTTTAAGAATAAAAATATTAAAACATGAGCAGCTTTAAATCATAAACTACAAAGGGAAAACCCTGCTCCTCTTTCTGCTGAGAGGCGGGCTTCTGCCCGCAAAGAAATGAATGGGGATGTTATTGTGGTGACAACAGCCACAGCATTTTCACTACTTCTTTGTGGTACTGGCATTAAAAAAGAAAGCAAACTCTCCTGCTGCTTTAGGCATGCTCCTGAGCAAAGCCCAGCTCTTTAGTTTTTGGTCAAAGAAGACAGGATTTGCCTCAACAGGATGCATGAGTGGATTAACATGACAAATTAACTGTTAATCCAGGTAGTAGCCAACTATTAATAAACTGCTCATGAACACTACCCTTAGTGGTTTGAACTCTTTGCTCCCTTTGTGTTTTGAGTTTGGTGGGTGAATATGAGCTGGTCTCCAGTCTAGAGGCAGATATAATGGTCATCTGGGTGAACGAATATAGATGAGTCTGTCCTGTGACTTTCATATAGATATTACTTTTAGTATGACTGTGGACAAGGCAATTCAGACTTTGGATCTGAAAGAAATAAGCTGTTTTGGATACTCTTCAATCTCACTTTCTCTAAACAACAGAGGTTGATGTCTCTAAACTCAGTCAATGGAACAAGCTGGAGAGAGATGCTTGCAGCCTAACACTTTTTCCATTTTGACATATATAGCTGCCAGCTATTAATGGTTTTCCACTGGACAGTTATGACTGTTTTTTTCTTTAAAAACTATTACACTATTATTTGTTAGCAACCAGTTATCAAACCAGTACGAAAGTATTTTAAATGTTATTGGAAGATTTATTTTTCTCCTTTGGAAATGGGAAAGCAAGTGGTCTGAGAATTGCCTGCATCTGCCTCTGTTTCACTTGTTTGCAGATCAGTTTTACTTTTCTTGCAGTCAGTGGCAGATCTCAGTGAATTTAACTAGAGAAAAAGGGATTTCAGCCACACCAGTTTAAGCTCAAGTATTCCAATTTATATTGGTATGAGGAGGAAAAAGATTATAAATAATACTTTAATAATAAGTTTTAGTTCCAAGGGTTTATTTAATTTAAATAATTTAATTTAAATTTAAATCAAAAAGAACAACAGGTATGTGACCCAAGTGCCAACAAAAACAGGTACCTAGCTTGGACATAATTATGCAAATAAATCTCCTTTTGCCTTTACTGAATGTTTGACTCTTTAATGAGAATTTTATTCTGTCCAATGATTGCAGGATTAGGTCCTCCATCTGCAATGACCAAACCTCTCAGAAATATTTCAGTCATACAGATAGTTTTCATCCCTGTGCCTCAATATATTTACATTAGCGAGCTTTTATTGTCCAATAAAAAATGTTTGCCAGATTTTGTCTGAATGCATAAAGTATAAAATACTTTAGAGAAATACATGGTCAGTTTGCATGACAGGAAGTCTTTAATTTGTGTAATAAGTAGATGTAAGTTTTAGTAAACTATTTTTTAAACTGTGCTTTAGACAAAGTATACTTGGAAGGTGGGACATTTTCTTATTTCTTAAACACAAAAATTGAAGAATTGCACTATTCTCGAGAACTCCTGATGTAGGAGACCTTGGTAATAGTTTGCAATTTAGGAAAAAATAAAAATAAAAAAGATGCCTTGGGGGAAAAAAAAAAAAAAAAGAAGAAAAAGAAAAAAAGAAAATAATAACACCTAACCCCCAAAACTCTGCAGTGTAGCAAAAGGAGAGAAAAAGAGTAAAAGTTCATTTCAACATAGTGATTTATAAGGAAAGGCTCAGCAGCTTACATAAAACCAAAAGGGGAAGTGGTCGAACATTGGGTCAAATCTCCATTCACATGTTTTGTAATAAAAGGCTGACTGCAGCCTTTGAGCCTTGCTTCCAGTCACAGACAATGGCAATTGCAGAGCAGGACTAATAACAGGATTTAGCATAAATCCACCGCAGGAAGTGAACAGTTGTACTGGCAAATAATTAGCCAAGGAACTTTTTATGGCAACATCGGGATGCTCTGTGTGCTTTAAAGCATTCTCTGCAATTGTAACAATAGAAAAAAAATATAGTCACTTCTCCCTGATTGTAGAAGATTTTTACTTGTAGATCATGTTTTAGAGCATTTTAATATTTTTTCTCCTTGGTTTAATTTAGTAGAAATAGTGTAAGTATTGAATTTGCATTTGAAGAGTTTTACAAAATGCTTTTTTTTTTTTTTTTTCCTCACTGATACTTTTTATTGCAAGGTGAATTGTGTTTATTTTGCATGGCTGACAAGTGGGTTCAAAGCAACACTTTGATCTTGAACCCCTGCCAGATTCCAAGACCTGAAAGCCCCCCTGTGCAGTAAAGTAGACCTGTACTTACAAAGCCCAGCTAATTTGCAAAGGAATGTCAAAATTGCTGGCACAGCTGACTACTGTGTTGCAGTGCAGTCTATAGTTTTTCTAATGACCAGAGATCTGCTTTTCTCCATATGTTTATTTCTCACTTTTTAGAAGACCAAGTTTAAGTATAACTGTTCTTTCTTTAGGTTGGGAAATTGTAAGTCACAGAATCACAGAATCACAGAACGTAAGGGATTGGAAGGGACCTCAAAAGATCATCTAGTCCAATCCCCCCTGCCAGAGCAGGAATACTTAGATGAGGCTACACAGGAAGGTGTCCAGGTGGATTTTGAATGTCTCCAGAGAAGGAGACTCCACAACCTCCCTGGGCAGCCTGTTCCAGTGTTCTGCAACCCTCGCCAAGAAGAAGTTGCTTCTCAAATTTAAGTGGAACCTCTTGTGTTCCAGTTTCAACCCATTACCCCTTGTCTTACCATTGGCTATCACCGAGAAGAGCCTGGCTCCATCCTCGTGACACTCACCCTTTATATATTTATAAACATTAACGAGGTCACCCCTCAGTCTCCTTCAACCTAAAGAGATCCAGCTCCCTCAGCCTTTCCTCATACGGGAGATGCTCCACTCCCTTAATCATCTTTGTTGCTCTGTGCTGGACCCTCTCCAGCAGTTCCCTGTCCTTGAACTGAGGGGCCCAGAACTGGACACAATATTCCAGATGTGGTCTCACCAGGGTAGAGTAGAGGGGAAGGAGAACCTCTCTCAACCTACTAACCACTCCCCTTCTAATCTGCCCCAGGATGCCATTGGCCTTCCTGGCCACAAGGGCACAGTGCTGGCTCATGGTCATCCTGCTGTCCACCAGGACCGCCATGTCCCTTTCCCCTACACCCATTGCATAAAAAGCAAATAAACAAAAAACCCCCCAGACCAGCTATTATGAAACCTTTATTTTTCAGAAAATATATTTTTCTGTCTGATATCCAATGCAATTAGGATTAGAATGCACTCTATCTGTTCTTTTGCATTTTACAAAAACTGCAAAGAGTTTTAGCTAAGGAATATTCCCATCCCATGTGTTTAATTTTAATACTTCTCCTCATCTTTAGGCTTCATCAGTTCTGCCTAGTGAGAGTGATGTTTGTTCTCTAGGAAGTGAGGTACATTGATGAAACTCTTTGAATAAAACTCCATCTCATTTCCGTTGCCTTTGCATATCTGCTTCCTAGCCACAGGAAGAAAAAAAATGTGGGAGACTGTTCCCTTGGTGTATCCACTCAGAATTCAAGAAACTAGAAGCCCTAAGATAGGGTAGAAGTTTCATGCTAAATCATTTGGTTTGTGCATCACTAGTCTGTATTTCAGTGAAGAAAAGCAATGACAAAATCCCTGGGTGCTGAATCATCATGTAAGTGGAGAAGCAGAGGTCCAGAACTGCACAGTCTGGTTCTTTAGAGGCCAAGGATGGAACATGGTATCTCAAATCAGTCTCAAAATTGCAAATCATGATTGTACTGATCAGGTAGATGTCCAATCTGGACCATGGGGTACCTGAAAGAAAGAAAGAAAGACAGAAACATAGCACATTCCATTTGAATATGAGGACAAACTTCTTTACTTTGAGGGTTTCAAAGCACTGCAACAGGCTGCCTGGAGACGTTATGGAGTCTCCTTCTCTGGAGACATTCAAAACCCGCCTGGACAAGTTCCTGTGTGATCTGCTCTTGGTGACCCTGCTTTAGCAGATGGGTTGGACTAGATGATCTTTTGAGGTCCCTTCCAACCCCAACCCCAACCATTCTATGATTCTATGAAAATGCCTATAAAGCCTTTGTGGATTTAGACTGTATCTACTCAACTGCTAATGAAACTGTAGTGTATTTCTGCGTACATGCTAGACTAAGCACTGCCAGTAATAGCAAAAGCACAGAAACAAATGTTTTCTAGCAACATCAAAAACTGTAGCATAAACTGCCTTGTGTTCTTCAGCACAGTCCTTCATTTTACTGTGCAGACAAGAGAGTGGCCAGAGCTCATTCTGTGTTATCAGGCATTTGTGAAGACAATTACATATACCTGGTGTTTCTTTTGTGTAAATAGGCAAGATTAACAGAGCAGAGGAGAAAGGAAATAGTATTAGTTATAATGTCACAAGTAAGGAACTGAGGCACAGAAATATAACCAACAAGATTTTCAGATGGATTAAAGCAGCATGACTTTATTGACTGTATTGCATTAACATCATATGTGGTTTGGCCCTCAGTGATTTCTTCAAAGCAAGACTGGAAGCAGAACAGGAACAAAACCCAGGTCAATACTCAACCCACAAAACCATAATTTCTTTCCTTATTTCTTTTCTATGTTTAGGAGAATTAAAAAAAAAAAAAAAGAAATTGGCACATGTGCCTGTCATGCTGTTAAGGCTCTACTTGTACAAGTCCAGTCCCTTTCATTTTAACTAACTTTAATTTTGAATGCAATCTTTATCACAAGACTTTTTTTCTTTTTTAATTTATTTTATTTTCTGGTTGGATTTTCTTTCCCTTTATTTTCTTCCTTTTTTCAGAAGAGAGATAGTAAATGTGAATAATTATTTCTCCATGAAAAAGAGATCTTTAGTAGTCAAGTTTGGCATCCCTGCCATATCTTACTTCTTACTTTCTTAAGTTCAGACTAAAATAATGGTATTTATATTGTGAAAAACCCTAGGATGTTCCAAATGAATAACTTCATGCGAGCTTCAAGCTAAAGGTTATATTTTTTAATGTTCTGTTTCTGGGATGTGTTTTAAGCATTGTTTTGTTTGCATTTTTGGAGAATTATGTTGCAAACACTAGAATTGGTAATTTTTAATTTTTTTTTTTTTAATACTTCACACAGAATATCTCGAACAAACTGGGCATCAAAGAAAAAAATAAAGGATAAATTTGTTTCCAGATACAGTTACAGAAATGTAACTTCCATTTAGAGGAATGTGCATATTGTAAAACTTCTGATATGCAATATACACTATGTCCACATATTTAGAGAGGAAGAGAACAGAGAGAAATGATTCAAGGAATGAAGAAAGAGGACAGATATTGAAATAAAAATTCACACACAAGTTTGTATCTGCAGTAGTAAGTGGATTGGAAACTCCATAGCTATTGTGCCAAGTTTTATGGCTAGCATTATCCATGCAGTCTGAAGTGCAGTTCCTCTTTGTTAATTGTAATTATATATCTATATATACATATATAGATATATAAAAAGAACATTTACTTCAGCACATAGGTTTTCTATCTATAAATGCAGAGTTCTTTTTACTTGAATAATAATAATAATCATCATCATCCTCATCTTCATAAACATTATTGTCGTCATCACCTTAGTTTGCATTTGCAACTGAATGCTACAAATTCAGCATACTTGTGTGGAAAATGCTGCAATGTCAAGAAAGTGACAGTATTTTCGCAAATAAACTAGTGACTAGTTAGTTTTGGCTTTGGGATATGTTGAAAAATATTTTTTCCCAAGACGAGTGTGCTTGGTTGTTGTGTCCCCATTATGAACATCTATATATTGCATGGTTGTTCTTAAATGGTTGCTTATTTTTAGTCTATTTTTACTGTGAAAATACTGTAGAAAAGTTACCTGAGATCCTGGCAGCCTAAACCATTAACTGTGGCAGCACTAATGGGGAGCGGACTTAATGAATAAATGTTCTGAAAATGAGTATACCTTATACTTTTGTTATTCAGATCTATATTTTAGATGTCAAACTACAGATAAAATGAAAAATCAAATTAAGACACTTATATTCTTTGTTCTGTTAGCATTAATTACTTATTTTTTATTTTATGCAGGTTGAAGTTTTCTGAAGTCACTGTGTTTCAAAAAAAAAATTGGTTATTCCCTTAAAAAAGGAAATTTTTCTCCTAATTTATTCCTCAATAAAATGCAAGTGTAATTAAAAATCATTGCTAAGAAGTTTTTAAATTTGATTCCATGGAATCTGGCTCTCTATGACATAGCACTAAATATTTTGATAATAATTTGTAAAAAAGAGTTAAATAATTGCTAATTAAATTTGTAAGTGATCAAAAAAACCCAACAGAATGGTAAATGTCAATACAGTTCAACAGAAAAGTCACCTGCACCATTTGAAGTGCTTTTAAACTAAGAGAGGGGAGATTCAGGCTAGACATGAGGAAGAAATTTTTTACACTGAGGGTGGTGAAACACTGGCCCAGGTTGCCCAGAGAGGTGGTAGATGCCCCATCCCTGGAGACATTCCAGGCCAGGCTGGATGGGGCTCTGAGCAAACTGATCTAGGTGAAGATGTTCCTGATCATTGCAGGGGGGTTGGACTAGATGACCTTTGAAGGTCCCTTCCAACCCAAACTATTCTATGATTCGATGATTCTATGATTTGACAAATTAAACAGAAATAATATGTGTTTTGAAATGTAAGGACAAACACTTAGGCCACACTTGAACTATAAGGAATTATTTCAGTTGCTGTTATCTAAGAAATGGCCATGATAGAAAAAAAATTACTCCCATTAAGCTGGTGTTGTTATTCTGTGACTAAAAATACCTAAAATGATCCTAGGTTTTATGAGTAGGGAAATATGAAGTAGGTGTGAGAAGATCATATTACCCCTGGTACAACCATTACTGCAACACCGAGTCCAGATCCAGTCCCCACACCTGAAGAATGTGTTATTGCATTGGAGGGAATGTGCACCAGAGATGAGACAAGTGCTAGGGAAGGAAGAATTGGAAAATGCGTATCGTTGATAAAGATTTAATGAGGTCTTGTGTATAGCAGAAGGATTTATAGTCTGGCATTCAAGCACTGTGTGAAAGTCAAAGGTTGACAAGAGAGAGCTTTGAAATAAAGTACATTGTTTAAAAGCAATGGTAATTAGTCGTTGAGGCAAAGCTCACTGATGCTTGCAATATATCCCATATGTAATTCAAGATTTAACAGTTTTTGTAGCATGACTAGTGGGCTTGAACCTGGTACTGACTCAAGAGAAGCTTGGAGCTCCATTTCAAGAGGTCAGATGGATTATCAAAACAGATCATTAGCCCATTGCAGCTGGCTGAAGCACATCTGCTCAGAGCAGCAGTCTGTGCAAAAACCGAAGAACTAAGACTCTTCCATGGAGCCTTTTCTCTCTTCCTATGGATAGAGTGAACACCACATCCTGGACACAGGACTGAGAATCTCAGGTACACTAATTTTAATCACCTTGGCTAATTGTCTGGGCTTCATTGATAGTCAGTGGAGTGGAATAAAGATCTCCACAGGTCATCCTGGTAAGTTCCAAATTTAGACAAGAATGCTTCACTTGGATAGTGTCTTACCATATAAAACAGAAGTTTGAATGAGTTGTGTAAATGAAAGAATCATATCACTTAACTCCAGCTGCTGACTTCCATAATGATGAAAGAAATAAGGACTTTTTGGACTTAATTCATCTGACCTGCTTTAGATACCTTCTGTAGAACAAAATGAATCATGTGAAAGAATTATATAAATGGGGTCTTGAAAACTCATTTGCCCTGTATATAGCTGCATTTTATCAGGCAATACTCACATTAGATGTCTCTGATTTAAAAGGGTAAATGTAAAGAATAAAAATCCTACCATACAATAAATTATTTTTAGGTCTTCAGAATATATGTGATGGCAAAGGGAAAACAGCAAACAAAACTCATAGAAAAAGAGAAGAGAAATAACCCAAGGAGTTGTCTTACTTCTGTAAAAGAAGGGAAGGGAGTGACAAGACTCAGAATGATACACAGGGTGGAAAAAAATTGAATAAAATCCTTCCTGTGAGCCCCCATCCCAAGACAATGCAACATTAACATGTGCCTTTGCCAATTGTCACGATGCATTGACAGCAATTCAATGGTAAGAATTGGCATTGAGCCCTGAATCACTCAAAGAAAGAAAACTAGCCAAAAATTATAAAGAAATTATACTGAAAATAAAAACACATAATTGGGAGAGCTAAGAGGAAAGGCAAAAGGAATGTTGTTGCATTTCTTTTGAAACTAATATAGCCAGATTCAATGTCTGTTATGTGTTTTGTAATATGTACTTAATTTGAGGTTTGTTAGCCTTCTAATGAACAATCCCATGGTCCAGTCTTCTTCACAAACTTACGTATGGGTTTTGAAACCCATAAAATGGATTATGAGAAAGACAGATCAACATTATTAAAAAAAATCCACCCTGAAAAATTTATTATTGAAAAGGGGCCAGATTTTTGTTGGAGCTATTTTATTAAACTCTCTCACTCTTTAAAACTCAGTCCATCACCTATTGGGAGCTTGCTAACTCTCCATCTAGGCCCTGAATTTGTGTTGAAGGATGCCAGCTGTCAAAGGACAAAATCATGACCAGAACTGCTCTAGCAATGTAGCAGTAGATCTGACTGCAGTTCAGAGCCCCCCAAATCCTTAATTTATCAGTACGAAATACAATATTAGAGCCCAGTGCTTTTAACAGTCACTACCATGGAAGTATTTACTTCCAAACACAATGCTAATTTCAACATGGAGTTATTGGGCTAGGTCTAAGAGTGAGGTAAGCTATACGAGTAAATGTTTGCATGGTTAAGCCCAAGCAGCACTGACCTTGTCCCAGGCACAATAAGCAAAAATTAAATATTGTAGATGCTATATTCATTGAAGGAAGTGAAGGGCAAGTGAGAAAGAGAGACTAAAGGTGTGTGTATATATATTTATATATACTACATATAAAATACATATTTTAAATAGAAAATACTGTTTCTGAAAAAAAAAAAAAAACTAATAAAAATCCAAAACCAAACAAAACATAAACAAAAAGTGTAAGGAATATGAATCACAGGGAAGGCAAAGACTAAGGCTTGTATTTCAGTTAGTAGATTCCTTTGCCTCTGAAATGGTTCCCTTGAGACACTGTTCTGTAGGTTAATAATCCTCACTATTAGAAAGTGTTTTCCTAATATTTCACCTAATTATACCCATCTGTAATCTCTTCCCAAAAGCCTCTCCTCGTTTTACCTCTTTGGCATACTCTAAACAAGTCTTTTCTTTCAGCTTGGTCTTTCAGCTAAACAAGTCTTTTCAGCTGCATAGCTGGCTATGTAATACCCTATATAACTGCAATCCAAATCTGCAAATTGCTGAGCAGCCCCGAATTTCATTAATTTACAAAAGGCAGTGAAGGTTCTTGTCTTTTCACAAGTTAGTGCCCAGTATTAAGAAAAAAAGTATGTATTTAGAACAAAAAATTCAGCCTTCTTGTGCCTGTAAAATACCTAAATATGTAACTCGGTTTCTTTCCAGCACCATCTTGTTCCAAGAAATTATGCTTTTGGTAATAATTATTGTGGAATATTTCCTTTCAGGAAAGTCTTTATCTACAATGTGTATATTCTGGGACGAATGTAGTTTACTCTGATAATTTTCTGGGAAGACAAGGCCTTTAATTTTAAATGTTCAAAGAGAAATCTTTCACTAATACTTAGGGGCCCAATTCTGTAAAGGGTGAATGCCACAGGTCCTGGGATAGACTCTTACTTATGCCAGCTTCCACAAATTAGAGACTCTGACTTCAGTAACACGCTAAAGCTGCAGTATCTTGAAAAAAGTGACTATAATTTGCTTAGATGTAGTCCAGCCACCACTGAATGCCCTTTTCTCCTGTTTCTAATATACTGTCTGCATTATGGAATAAAGCTGTCCCTAGTGAAGAACTTAAGGTACATTGCTTTTCCATTGTTTTCAGACATCTAAAGAGAAAAGGCTGTGGACTCTGTCCTTCTGGGATGTGGGGATACAGTCACCCCTGGCCACTAACTTATTGCCTCAAGAAGATAAGAATATATATTTTGAATAGAAAACCCAAAACAAATAAAAATAAACACATATGTGCCTTAAAATTCTTAGATTTCTTCTCTAGAATTTTGGCATAAGGGGACTGCTGCTCTTGTCACCAGAATACCTTCTGGCTTTTCCTGCTTGAGATCTGTCACTGAAGGCAGTGTTCATCATAATTCACATGACTAAGGACACTGAAAATGCTCCCGAGATTGTCTCTGTTGCCAGACAAAAGGTGAGAAGCCTCCAGAGTTTTTAGGAGACTGATGGTGAGAAAGTTGGAGGACCTTTTGCATGACTCAGACCTCTATTGGATAGACATCTAACTACTCAGGAACTTGGAAACACTTGGTGTAAATAGATAATCAGCTTTCACAGCTAGTTGGTCCCTCAGTGATGTGTTGTATTCATTATACTCAGGACTGACACAAAAAGTGGGAGAATACTTAGGTGGCAGAGCCTGGCAATGACATAACACTGTTGAGGACAGTTAAAGCTGACTGAGTAGAAATGTAGCAGGATCACATGGTAACAGGGTTACTGGGCAACAAAACAGCAGGTGAAATTCAATCTGAATAATCAGAAAGAAACATAGCAGAAGAAAAATAAACCTAACTAAATATACACTTTAAACTATGTACTACCACTTAGGAATTACTCACTGGAGTAATTATTTTTACAAATAGTTTAATATTAAGCATCTACAGAAATGCAATTTGAATGTTAGAAAATCGTAGGAAAATAATAATAATTTAAAAAAAGCACCCTTATGCTATGGTATAAATCAATATAATAGCCCCATCTGGGCATTTTTTTAAATTCTGGTAACCTGCCTCAAAAAAGCCATAGTGAAACTAGAAAAAGCATAGAAAAAAAATGGCAAGGGTAATCAGAACTGTGGAATAGCTTTTATCTAAACAGAGAATAAATTGAGTAGGGTCTTTAGTTTAGAACAGAGATGACTGATACAGGCTTCTGAAATCAGAAATGTTACAGGGAAAATGTACAGATCTAAATTATTTATTATTTTCTGTAGTAGATCTAAGAGAGAAACAATAAAACAACAACTGTCCTTCCCAGGTCTCCCAGTCTCAATGTCAGCCCTGTGCTCAAGGCTCCCTTGCTCACCCTGAGTGTCACAGGGCGCAGGATGGAGGTGGGTATGGTCAGTATATAGCAGTTTCTCTCTTCTTCTCCTTCTCTCTCGCATTTTCACCCTGCTCTGGAGTGGGCTCTCCATGGGCTGCAGCGACTGGAGCACATCCTCTTACCAACTTTGAGCTGAGAGAAAGGCATACTCAGATTGACTGGTGAAGGAACTCACAGAAGGTCACTGAAAGTCCCATCTACCAGCTGCTGTTGAAGACATGATGTTAGACTAAACACACTTTAGATCTCAATAAATAACCTTTCTAATCTGGATATCCATTTAGATACAGAGCTTTCATTTTCTAAGGCTATGTTTTGTTTTGTTTTGTTTTGTTTTGTTTTGTTTTTTCCCAAAGAGATGACATCTGCTAAAAAGGAAAGAAAACAATCACCAAATCATGAAATATATAAAAAGTCAATAGATTGCCTAATAGAATAAGATATTTTTTTCAAATAGACCTCTTACTGTAAAGATGATTATCTCAGGCTGTTTTCATGATACTGTCTTTATTAGCCTTATTTCAAGAAATAAGCAGCTGTTTTATCGACAAAACTAGAGATGCAAGGAGAAAAGGTAACATCCTTTTTAGGCAAGTCTTTTACTTTTTATCTAATCTGTCTGCTGGATCATTTAAGCTGCCTGTTATTTGATCCCTGACCTTGCCATGAGAAATTGCTTAGTAGTAGGTTGCAGACTTCCATTGGCAAACATGCTGAAAGTGTACTCAGAGAGTGATTGTTGATTAATTATGTATACTTCATGTTGCTGAGATCTCTGAGCATGTCAGAGGGTAGAAGACAGAAGGAGATGTATTGTTTCTGATTTTCTCCACTACATAACATTCTAAGTTTGCACAAACAGAAGGGTCAGTGCACCTTGCTGTTTTGAACAAAACTTGTACATGGTAATTTTTTCTAGTTAAAGAACCAAAAACTCATGTGATATTTTTTTGTTTTGTTTTGTTTAGAAGTAGGCAAAAGGAAGGCTTAGTTGCACATTATTTGTGAAATGTTTCCAGTGCAAGATAAAGCTAAATTTTATAAGAAGGTGTAATTCATTATCCAGAGACTGAGAATCTGTGGAAGCTGTGTTTATTTTTTTTCCCTTGTATAGAAGTGCAGCTGCGATCCAGTAAGGGATCCTGACTACTGTGAGCCCACGATTTAGTCACTCAATAACCAGAGTGGAAATCAGACTAGTGAATTAGACACCCCAGAATCTCCAGTCTATTGACCGTGGGTGGATGAGATATTCACAAGAGCCAGCATGGACTGCTAGGACTGAGGAAAGCATTAAAGAACATGTCTCAAGACCTTCCTATCACCCTGGAGGACAGGAGTTTGTTCTGAGGCTACATTTGGGCAACTTTTTTCCAGCTGGGATACAGCCAAGAGTCTTTGAACAGAGCTGTGCCCCTGGTTCCCTGAGAATCCGAACTAACAGGATTTTATGTGAGAACATCCTCCCCTCCTAAAGCTGGTCTGTACTCCCAGGAATGTACAAGTCAATGGGGCCAGAAAAGCAGCAGGTAGGAAAGAGCTTGACTCTGAAACACCCTTTTTGGGGGAAACAAAATTTAAGGGAAGCCCTGTGTTGTTTAGTTCCTCTTAATAAAAATGTTTATGTTTTGTTTTACCATAAACTGCTACTGGATAAATAGAAAAAGACCAAATGGCCCATATATAAGAAACCCCAACCAAAAATCCCACCCTAAACCGCCATCCCACCACCCCACATTGAAGCAGTATCTGGAACCATAGTAATAGTTTAACAATAGCAGCACCAATTTTTGGTCACCTAATATTAAGTGGATTTATAGACTAGTACACTGCTCATCAGTACATCATATTCTATTCCCAAAGCTCTTTCAGTTTCAAATTTTCACCCTATCAACTCTCACTTTTGTTTGTTTGGTTGGCTTGTTTTTTCCCCCCCACCTTTATTCATATGAGTCAAACAGACGTTACATACTGTGCTCATATGCTGCCTGCTTGAACACCATCAACTCTTCTGGAGCTGAAGGTCTTGATGGCTTAATTCTCCAGAAAGTAAATTGTTAGGGGTTTTGTTGTTTTGTTTGTTTGTTTGTTTGTTTTACTATGAAACTTAATTTTCAGCCAACTGCTTATACTGGAGTGATTAGAGATTTTTACATTTGTGCACGGTATCTTCCTGTCTTAAGCAACTTAAATAATACTGAGTTGCTAGTAAATTTTCCTAATTTCCTTGGTTTGGTGAAAATGGGGAGAGAGATAAATGACCACAGAAAACTGGAGAGATCAGAGACAAGTAAGAGGATATGGGAAAGCTGAAAGTCTAATACTTAACTGAATTAAAGACTATGCTGATACATCATTGACTATGCTGATATATACATGTGAAACATTTGCCTGATTTTCTGAAATAGCACATTCTAAATACAAATTGCTATTAATGCTGATCCACCAACCATTTCACATTTCACCTCCTTTGGAATACAGTTTAGAAATTTATTATTGATTTTTGTGTTCACATAACTCCTTTTCTTCACACTTTAAAACCTGACAGTACCTCATCATTGGCATAAGGCATTAAAATAGAACAATCACCTTAAAGTTCAACAAAAGTATGGAACTGCAATACAAAATGTATTCCTCTATTCTATAATGTGCTATTACTGTCAGAAACACTTTTCATTCACATTTTCACTTTTCAGTATTATTTTCTATAGTTTTCAATCTAGTAATCTCAAGTTACCCTTTGCAGGTGTTGAATGTGTATAACATTTCAATCTCAAATAACACAGGCTGAAAATCACCTGAAAGAAAAGGAAACAACGACAATGTGTAGTTTTCCATAAGGATGGAAAGTATATTAATTGTTAATCTTTTATCAATGGTTAATTCTGAATCCTCAGTTTTTACAGGTCCAGATGTATCATTAATGTGGAGAAACATTTAGGCACCGGATCCAACACTGTCACTTGTTGGAGGCACGCAGTTGTGTGTAAACACTGAGGTTACCATGCCCAGTAGCCTTTGGCTAAATGCAGAATAGAAACATCCACTTTTCCTTTCCTTATGAAGCTTTCTGATACTGAGCTTTATAATATTTCTCTGAAGAATCCATTAAAGGATGACAAATAAGCAAGTAAGCAAACAACTAAACAGATGTGGTTCTCAAATAAGGAGGAAAAAAAAAAAAGAATCTACAGCTCTTGCAGTTCTTTAGTCTCCAGTGGAGAAGACCTGCTCCTAAAATACAGATAAAAGCACGATTAAGTTTTTCAGGATGACCTTAAATATGAACTACTAGATGTTAAAGTCTTTCCAATAATAAACACATCTTTAATGTTTTAACTTCCATTATTACTAAACCATATCGAATAAAGGTGAAATAGAAACCCTATAGTGATACGAAAAAAATGAGAATGACCAGTTCTTCACAAACTAACTCTTCCTAATAAGCCTAGACTTCCAGATCAGAAGACAGTACACCTGCTAACATGATAGTGGACAACCTCTATAGTGGAAATTGAAATACAAACTAGACTTAAAAATTAGTGCTTTTCAGGAAAGAAAGCCAGTAAGTTTCAGGTACACCACTTTTTATGAGCAGTAAAGCTAGGTCAGGAACAGTTATTACTAACATAAAAATTTTAATTATTCAGAGCAGTTAAAAGAGTAAAGAATAGCCCAGAATTTTTTTTCCTCATAGCTACTGAAACTTAAAGTTGATGTGTCAGTGAGAAGTTAACTTCAACAACACTAGGCATGAGTTTTTAGAAACTAGGTAACAATAGCTAACTTAAAAAAAAAAAAAAAAAAAAAAAAAGTTAAAATACTGTTATCTTTTCCCTTCCCATGACAGGACCTGGAGTAGGTCACATCTTCACCACTGAACACAATTGACTTGCCCTGAGAATCTGCCAAGTGCAGTAAAAGACATGAGGAACCATGGTAAAAGTCAATATATTTTTAGGGATAATAAAATTTACAGTAAATAGAGTTAGACTTTCAGAAAATTAAAGTCTACCTCTCCGATGTTTTCAAGCCACAGATTAAAACAAAACATCCATATCTACATTCTATGGTAAACTGTTAATATTGCATATTAAAAATTCATTATTTGCATTGACTGTTTTTCTTTCTGCTTGAAAAAAATGTCCAAATAGTATCAACATGTTAAGTGTTAACTTTGGGCTATTCCAAGGGATTCATTTGATGTTTGTTTTGCATTTTGTTGTTGTCACTGTTTTGGTGTTGGTTGGTTGTTTTTGTGTTTTGTTTTATTATGTTTTGTTTTTTTTTTTTCATTTCAGCCATATAATCCACTAATAAAAAGATGTAGAAAGACATCGTTTTTCAAGGTCAAAAAAATTATTTTTATTTTTAGTTTGGAGAGATCTGAAATAGCTGTGAACTGAAAGAAATCACTAAAACCTAGGCCCATCTAAAATAGATTTAAAAACTATGGAAGTGAGGGGGAAGAACTTAATTTACATTTGCCTTATGGACACTGTCAGAATTCAGCAGATAAAATAATCCTGACCATCCCATAGCTGCTGATATTGAGTGGTCTTCAGATTTTTCAGGCCAATGGAGCAATAAACTTATTCCCCAACTTTTTCTGTGCCTGAAGGATCCAAGACTGCCAGAATACCGGATCTTTGGTTCAGAGCTTTCAAGATGAATCTGGATTTCCCTGAAAGAGCTACTTTTGGTTATTCTGAGACATTAAGGACAAAAGCATAAAGACTCCCTTGCTGATGCCCCCAAAATTATAGGTAGAAGAATAATCAAAATTTAGAGGGAAGAAAGGGTCTTGCAAAAGAAGATGGAGAAACAGATGAGATAGCCTTGGTGATGAAAACAGGCTGGTTGAGTAGAAATTATGTTTGGAAAATGGGGAAAGAAATGTGGCTACTCAGACCTGGTAATCAGGTAAGACAGTGGTGACAGGCTGCAAAAAGTCATCTAAATTCAGGAAATGGTTTTAAGAAGTACTGGGACTGTGTGAAAGATGTGACAAAAGACAGAGCGGAGACAGTAACACTGAGGTGCATGCAAAGGTCTATGGGGGCAGGGGAACACAGAAGAAAACTGAGAAAAATGTGAGTCGGAGTTGTCACGAGATCCTCAAGTGTGTACAAGAATCAGGATGGGCTGAGAAAATAAGCTCAGGTTGGAGAAAAATTGAAATTACTTGGGTTGGGGGTGGGGAAAGAAAAGGACATGGGTGAGTGAGGGGATCAGTGGGGCAATACTGGAACTAGATGTATATGGAGACTGTGAGAAGGGATTAGTTTTTCTAGGTAAGGCAGAAAGTAATAAAATGAGAAACCACCACATGGGTAGAAAGAGAGCTGGGAGAGTTGGGCAGAAAATCCTGTCCTCTGCACACTTTCCTTCCCACAGACTGAAATGGGGTTTAAGGTCCCAGAATCTTACCAAATCTTGTGTAGAAACCACCGACCACCAGCAGCAGTTCTCTGGGTGGTTTGGCTGGTTTTACCAATTCCCTGACAGCAGTGACTCAATGAAAAGGTCCTCTGCCCTGAAGCAGCCAGAGCTGGCTTTTCAACCAGAGCTGGCAAAATGGGACACCACAGTCACTCCACTTCTCCGTGTCTTACTATAAAGCCCACCTTTCAATTTAAAACACTATAAAATGTGACCAAACCGTTCCAGCAGCTCTGCTATTATATTAGAGGGTAACCTACAGGAGTGGGACCGGCTGCTGGAGGAGGCACCCGGTTTCTTCTGTCGAAGGCCATTTGTACCTCAAGTGAATGAGAAGTTCCCAACAGTCTGGGCAGACATATCTCAGGTTGATCGCTTCTGCAGTTCAAAATATAGCTCTCTCCTTTCCCACTAACCTGATTCCTGCATAGAGCTGGTCAAAGAATTAGATAATAAGCCTTTTAATGCAAAAATAAAATTGAATTTCACTTCTAGAACTTTTTAGTCTCTTTCTCTGCCCACCTCCTCTTTTTTTGGCTATGTGTATTCCTCATTACTTGTAGAATTCAGTAAGTAAATTTACTTTAGAGACTCCACAGAAATTTATTTTTTTTCTAAGTGTGTGTTTTATAGCATTTTGGCATTTATGCTTAGAATCTAACTCTTTTCTTCCAAATGATTAGTAAAGTAAGCCTAGCAACATTAAAATAAACTCTTCTCATAACCACAATGCAGTGCTTCCCTTTCAATTCCATTAAATCACAATTTGCTGCTGTTTCTTTAAACTGACCCTACCCCAAACAACTGCAGTATTATTGATTCAGGTTCCGATTTTCTGATCTCACCAAGTATCACATTCTGCTTGCATGCAACCACAGTGCTGCAGAATGGAAAAATACCCTGTTAAGTGCTTCCCTTCATACCTGCAGTTAAAGTCTGTCTGTTCCTCTTGATTGATATCTCCATTGATATCATAGAACAAATTCCCTAAAAAAACCCCACACATAAATTGTGCACAGCTACTTTCTAATGGGCTGAGTTTTCTGAAAAACATTCCTGAGACACGTGAAAATATATGTCCTTTGTGCCCTTTGGAGAAAAAATAGTTTTATGAAACGTCAAAACAGATTCTTAATTTTTTTTTCAGTTAAAAATGAAAAAGTGTGAAGAAAGTTTAATAATGAATTTAATACTGATTTGTCCCATTTTGGGATTTTGGGGAGATGCTGAAATTATGGGTTACTGCTAGAGAAGGAGGCATGTTTTTGCATGTGGCTATTGCGAACAAAAATATGTTAAGCAGTTGTGGTCAGTGAGTCCCTTGGAACTCAATGGGCAAACCGTTCTCCTGAGAGCTTGTTACTATACTCGCTTTACAGCTACAGAGCACTCTCAAACAAAGCCTCATTTTTCCAGAAATAAGGTGACCATATCATATTTTCTTACTAAAAGCTTTACTTTACCTAATCTTACCCAGAACCAACATGAAAGTACAAATAGAAAATGCATCTCTACATTTACATTCAACTGCATAATGCGCTTATTGTTAAATTAGCTGGTTATTTTTATTTGTTGATGTCATTAGAGGCCCACATTTTTTACTATGGAACTGGACAGACAGGATTAGTCCAGAGTTGCATGAACTGGTTGTAATGAAATCCAAAACCATGCAAAACTCCCCTGAACTCGTTGTGAACTTGAAATGCAGCCTATGCAGGAGACGTTTTAAAAGAACAACCTCTTCTCCCAAATTTTTGGTAGTGAGACCAGAAGAAGTAAACAGGCAAAGCTATTGTTGAACAGAAGTAAGGGGAAAGCTTTTATCTGTCTGGACTTTCATATTACACACATCCCCATGAACCCTCTAAAAACCTAGATCATATTAACTGTGGGAACACACAGTGCTTCCTGGCTACAGGCCAATCAGGAGTTTCAGAAACAGCTACGAGTTAGTTGAAACAGGTGCATGTAATAAAGAAGCCTGAAATAAAGAACCAGAACAACTGGGCTGTGTCAAGTTAAAGTTACTATTACACAGGGCTGTGCAAAATTTTCACAGCGAGTTTCAGAAACCTCAAAATCTTCGCTTTGCACATATTTTTGCCCCCCTTTTTTTTTTTTAAGAAAAGTGATTCATCGAAAAGGTACAAACCAATGTCTTTTTCACTTACGATGGACTTAATATCATGCAAAGCCTTTCAATTTTTTCAAAACCTCTATTGTTTGAATTGTTGTTGTGTAAAATCAGCTTGTCTAGAAACAAATACAGAAGAAAAACAGCTTTCTTAAAATGTTGAGGAAAAACGTAGGCAGCTCTTAGCCCAGAACAGAAGCAAAAATCATGTGCCATCTTCTGTACAGCTACACCCCTTGTGTTTGTGGAATGCTGTATTTTGTAAGTAGGGAAAGGAGAAAAGGAAGTAAGTGGCTATGGTGATGGCAGGCACATCTTCATGGCTCAGAACAGACCAGAGGTTATCTGTAGACCATGTTCAGCAGGCCCTTTTCTGTTAGAAGGTGTACGGAAGTTTGTCCTCTACTTCCCATCCCAAGGATACGTCCAGAAAAAGATGGCAACAGGTTCATCAGTGAGTCAGACTACATTGTCTGGACGTTGCAGCATGTATTTTCCTTAGGATAACCTCCCCGATGCTGAATTTGGTGGGGGAATATTTGACATCTCTTTCCCCTGATTTGACACATCAGTGGTACCAGGACTGTATGAATCCATGCACATACAGATCCATCCACAAGCAATATCCAACATGCAAAGGAAACCAAATGTTTACCAGCTCTTCCACATAAACGTTAGAGGTAAGAAGTACCAACAGCTTGTATCATTAAGACGCACCCTTGGGAAACAGTCAAAAAATGTTCTTTAGACAAAGCACTACTTCGGAGCATAAAGTCATATGCACAAGGAAGGATGCTGTGGTGAATTAAAGCTATTGTCTACCATATAATTTATCAGCTATCATCAGAAATGGTTCATTAATTGTATCTGATATCCTGGTGCATTTTTTTTTCTTTATAGAATCAGTACCCAAATCCTTTGAGGTTTCTAAAAAAATGTTTCTTTGAAATTTTTAATGAGTACTTCCTAGAAATATGTACTAGTTCCCTGGATCTGCAGTATGAATAGCAATAAAAATAGGGTCTGGCAAAATCACTCTTGAGTGCTATTGGTCTTTTCCTCTGTATAGAAGATGAAAGTAACAGAAGTCTATGGATTAACTGTATCACATTTTTTCTATCAGATTTAAGGTAGTGTACTTTCTGCCAACATTTTCAACATATGGAATTCATGTTATAAAGTTAATGATCTTAGTGATATAAAACTAAGGGTTATGGAAAACAAAAGTATAATTCTTACAGAACTTGATCGTTAGAAATGTACATCAAATTGCACAAATTTGACCTGTAAACATTGTAGCTCACTGCTCACACAAGATAGTTCCTCACTAAAAAAGGTGTCACTGAGAGAATTCTGTATCTGAATCTTTGCAGTAGCATTAAAAAAAATCCCAGTCTAGACATCAATATAAAAAAAGGTCTACTGTGCAGAGAAGTTTTGATAGCTTTTCATGGTATCACCATTGAGTAAAAGAAGGTGTACTACATGGCTTCTATGTGCCCAACATGTACATCTTGGTTTGTTGCTTTTCTTCATGTCTCCTTTTAACCTAAGATAGAAAAAAAGTGACAACAACAAAAATTCAATAAACAAATAAAAATGTCTAAATATTTTTTAAACTTTCTGAAATATCTCCTGTGTGGGTAAACCTCCATGGTAGAGTGTAAGACAGAGTGTAAGACAGAATGCTTTTACTGACATTCCTGTACAAGGAGAACACTTTGACACTGTAGACGTATTTTTTTTGTACTAATGACCTCAGGAGCTGTGACATTGGGAAATTTTAACTTGTCAAAGGGTTGCTTAAACCAAAAGGTGAAAGGATGGTGAGCAAATACAAAGCAGTCCACTTGCATTTCACTTTGGAGTTTTAGCAATAGGACAAAAGCTCAAGCTCATGGTAAGTCAAGAGGAACCCAGAAAGCCAAGGTGACAGGCCCAGTTTTGGTGGATATAAGAGAGGCCTTAGAAAAGGCCTTCCAAAAGGCCATCAGAAAGCCAGGATTTTAAGAGCATCTTTATAGAAGGTGATATAAACCATAACAGGAGGTTTCTGGAACAGTATAATACTGGCTTCAGCAACAAAAGCTATAAGGTGATGAAAGAAATAGACAGCTGTAATTCTGAAATACTTAAATGAAATAAAAGTTGATAGCCAGGAACTGTCAGAAAGCAATGTAAAAATAATATAAAAAATACAGTCATTTTACATAGAGGCAAAATGTTTATGAGGGAAGGGAAGCATCATTACTTATAACTACCTCAATTAGCTTATTAAGTACATCAGCTATATGATTGCAATAAAGAAGTTCTGACAAAGTAACAGGCTTCCTGTGTGCTCCTAGGATGGCAACTAACATGCACCCACTAGATGCCAGTCTGTAATGTGGGAAAAGTTCTTCCCAGCCTATAAAAATATGCTTTGGCTGAAATCCAACATAGAGTGGGAAACTTAGCCATAAGAAACAAGAAAAACAAAACCCAGAAAAAAGGTGGGTGGAGGCAAAGAAAATAGATATAAAAGGGAGTCCGGACGAAACAATTTAAACTCTTTCCAGCCTAATTACAGTGTGCCCCTGCAGTTTACGGGCAACCCTATCATAGCATGGTGATAGTTCTCTTAAGCCTTTCCACACTTCCCTTCCCCACATGTGAAGCTCCCAGGAAGAAGGTGCTGTACTCTCTTGAAAGAGCTATGGCCCGAGGTGCATCCCTTCCTGAGAAAAAACACGAGAAGTAGAATGTATTTGCCAGAACTCTGACCTGCAGTTGACATTTTCTCATACTGGAGGAGAAAAAGACCACATGCATGCATCAAGCTGATGAACCAGAGCACCAGCAAAACAATAAGGGTTGAAGTTGTAGCTGAACACATGCAAGTGGTAATATGGGCTTTCCCATCATCAACATGCAAGTTCATAACAAGGAATTCAGATTCCTTGCTCTTACTCTCTCTCATGATGTATATGCCTCTAGGAAGGCCATAACTAAACCTCACTAGGCGAGGATGTCTTTTGCGAAGCTATGAGTCCTCTGGGGTCTTCATCCCTCTGACTAAACTGCTGCAGCACCACACAGCTCCATGGAGGCCAGGATGAAGAGCACAGTTATTAAACATTCTAAGCAAAACGTTCTTCTGCAGCATGGAAAATGACAGGATGAGCAATGCTTCTTTCACATTTTCCGCTTAATTATAATTTTCTTCTTGCTATTTGCAAAAAGGAAAGTAAGATTTAATTTGAACATGAGAGCAACACTGATGTGGAAAATGGAAATTTTATACTAGACGAAAAGTTGAAAACAACCTCAGACCATGGTAACAGCCAGTTCTCTTAGGCCTGGAGGAAACAAAAGTATTTGAGTTCTCAGTGTAAATGCTCGTCACGAAGAATAAAGAGTACCCCAAAGGTGGGTACAGAGAGTGAGCGTGCTGTGGTTGAACTCCAGTGTTTCACAGCAGTGCTATCTCTGCACCACACAATATTCCCCTGCCTCAAAAATGCACCTGAGCATGCACATGTGGGTATACAGACACCACCTGCTACAGGAACCAGCTTCACACACTGACAAAGCTTTGGAATTCCTTACCAGTGCCTTGGACCATATCAATGAATACTGAAGTGTGACAATCATGAGGAGAGACTGACTTATAAACTTGACTTTATTTTAAAACTTCGTTTATATATGCTTAGGTACTAAAAAATGAAAGCTAATCGATGTACCTCAAAAGACTCAAGAATTTTGGAAGAGCACAGAAGTAATTTCTACCTCCAGCCATCTGAGACAGCATTGCATGTGTAATTCTTCCTTGATCTGGTTACCTAAAAAGTCCACAGCCAGTGTCAAACTCATAAAATTGACAGTTTAGGCTACTGATTAAAAAGAAAACCCTGAATGCTATAGATTTTCTACAGATGCCTAAGTAATCCCTGTCATTCAAAGTAGCAGATGAAATTTTCTTTAATCTTTGTTTGCAAAAATTTAAAATTAAGTAATAATCTAATTTAGACATTCATGAGTGAAAACTAATTATTTAAAATGAAGATGACTTGTCACAATCCAGAAAAGCCAAAACATATCATCAGGATCATAGACAGCAAAAACAGAGTGCATGAAAAGAGTAGAGTAGTGAACTTCAGAATGGGAATGCAGATATGATAAAGAGGTGTGATATAATAAACATACAGAAATAAACATTTGAGTGAAATTATATCAACCATTTCTCTTCATTCTTTTTAATAATACAAGGGCAAGCGATCATTACATGAAAAACAAAAATTATGAAAAGGAAATTCATTTTCAAATAATGCTTAATTGGGCTGTGAACTTAATTGGCACAAGATAATGTAGGGAGTAAGTGCTCAACATTACTCATAAAAGGACTGGGCAGAAATGCATCTGATATTATCTAATTTAAATGGGATATAAATTGTCCTATTAAAGATCATGAGACATCCCTGCAACGTTGGAGATTTGAGAGTATCTTGTCTCTACAGGCAAGTTATTCCATAACTATCTGTGGTGTTTCTTGTATGTTCATTTGAGGATGATAATAATAATACAATTCAAGACAGGATACTGGAGGACACTGATTACCTTAATTAATTCTGACCATTTCTAATGAGTCAAATGCTACACTTACATTTAATATGATCCTGATGAAGCATTAGATTGCAAAGGGTGCAAATTGTCTTAATATGCGAGAGGTGCTCATGCTGCAGTGTTTGTATTAAAAGTAAATGAAGTATACACTTAAAAGACAGCATTTCAATATTTGCTGAACTAAATACAGCTGCAGATATTTCTTTAGAGCCTTCCTTAAGATCCAAATTTTCAAGCTTTTTTTCCTAACCATAGTCTTTCTTTTAATGGACATGTGGCAAGTGAGTTTATTTTCCTCCTTTTTTTTTTTCTTTTTTTTTCCTTAAGGAAAAAAAAAAAAAGTTCTGATAATATTCTTCTGAAACATTTGATATTCAAGTTTATAGACTTCAGAGAGACACCTAGGATAATCTGTGTACCATCTGAGTTACAGCAGAGGTGAGTCATGTGCTAGGAGAATTATTTCTTTGTTATACAGAGAAACAAGAAGGATTTTTGTAAGTAAAGAAGGTTAACTGATGAAACTTTAAAAAAATGAGATCACAAAGGCACATTAATCACAATATCTAGAAATTATGCGCTTTAAGGAAAAAAATGTGATGAAAAAATCCCCACGTTATAGGTAATATTATCTTAATTTATTTTTTTAAATAAAGCATTAATGGACTGACATTTTGATTGGTAGCATACTTTACTTGCTCTGAAAAATCTTAAAATATCTTTATTGCTTACGATGATACCAATTCATCCTACTCAAGTGTAACCACATAATTCAAGTAACTGAGTCAGGATCACATTTGTCCTAGGTAACATACATAGTGAGTAAAGAGAAATTCTTTCTTTGAGTGTAATTCAATTAGTATGAAAATGATATCACAATCTTGAGGAATTTATTTCTACTTAAGGAAGCCATTGAGCTCTTAAGCTTGATGCCTACATGTATATAGAGGGGATGAAGACAGGAATAGGTGTCTGAGGAGAGACAGTGAACCCTACCTCTCACAGATCCTTATGGATTTCAGCATTTATATTCAATTTAAAATAAAATTCATATCTGTGTCCAGGTGTCTGTAGCCCTTCACTGAACAACCATAACCTTCCACACATGTTCTACTAAACCAAAATTGGGCCAACTATCACACAGTAATGGGAACTAGTGGAACAGAAAAATGACTGCTGCAGAAGCCAAGGGAATGTCAGGAAGATGTGCTGGGGAGGTTTAGGCTAGGTGTTAGGAAAAGGTTCTTCACTCAGACGGTGGTGGAGCACTGGAATGGGCTCCCCAGGGAGGTGTCATGGCCACAGGCCTTACAGTGTTCAAGAAGAGACTGGACAACACCCTCAGACACATGGTGTGAACTGTGGAGTTGTCATATGCAGGGACAGGAGTTGGACTCGATGATCCTTGTGGGTCCCTCCCAACTCGGGATATTCTATGATTCTATGATTCTGTGTGTATTTATTTTCATGAACATACGCTGGTGATTACCATAAATGCTGCTTTCCTCCTGAAAAACTCTCTGTGTGTCTCAGAAGTTTGGACCACTGCCTGAAAGGTAATGAAATACAAATGTAAGCCTTCTTCCCTGTCCTTCCTAAGGAAATTCCTTAAAAGGACAAAGGAGATGTTCTATAGGACCTGGCTTCACCAAAATCACAGAGATGCAGCTCTGAGTTCACTTGAGTTAATTCCAGACCTGGAAATGGTGCAGATGTAGTTCAGTGATCTCTGGGTAACTTATACACAAATGAGTGTAGTGATGAAATCAGTGTCTCTGCACTCATCTGTTGCCACACACAAGCTTGCAAGACTCAGTGCACCATATCTGCAGAATTATCCTCTGGTTTGAGAATCTCATTGCAGTCTCAGAGAGATGAAGAGATTTGCAGGTCCCTGGAAAACAATAGAACTCAAAGCCATGATCTACACTTCAGGGAGTGTTCCAAGGGATATTGCTTCCATGAGAAAGAGCTGGCATCAGAGAAGGATTTGTCCTATGTGATACACCTTTGTGAATAGTTTTGTTTTATTTCATGGAGAAGAACAGGCTCTCTTGGATGAAAAACAAAGAAAGAGAGTTCCACATGGTGGCTGAGTAAAGTATTTCTTGTACACAGGGTTAGAATTAAATCTAGACCTTTTTTCTCATCAGTCTCTATAAAAACTTAGGCAAATAATTACCCTGTCACAGCTGAAAAATGCCCACCCTAACGGCATGACACTGGTGAACATTTAAGAGTTTTATCTTGTCCAGAGATGGCAGATAGCCAGTGTGTCATGAAAAATGGAAATGCAGACTGAAATCCATGCATGCTGACATGGGTGGACTCTAGGGCTCTAAAGCTCTCTAATGCTTTCTGGGAGCTCCCTTCCAGAAGCACAGGGGTTTTGGCAAGTGAGTGCTTAAATGCAATTCAGGGAAACATTTTACTGGAATAAAAGGCTTTTTTTCTTCTTCTCTTGTGAATTTTATCTCTAAAGAGAATAAAAACATCCAGAAAAGCTGATAACCATAATTTATTTTATGAATTTATAGAGGGCCAGTATTTTTTAAAAGAAACAAGCAGCATATTTGACATGTTTATAGGAAGAAATACAGTCTAAAATGTAGTTTGTAAGACAAAGTATTCCTTGGTAGGTTAGATAAATAGTTTGTGAAAAATATTCAACATGAATATGCCAAAAGCAATGAAAGTTACTGTGAAAGCTGTGATATTGTACAAGGTATAACCTACCATCACACTACAGAAGACCTACAGTACTATACATGTACGGATCTGTGCAAAGCTGCCAGGTTTTGCTTCACTGAATTTCTGTAGCAAAACCAGAAAATCTTGCCTGTAGGGCCAGGACTCTTAAACACGGAGACGTAAGTATACAAATGCCTGAAAGGTGCAAACACTGTAGAGTGAAAAGAATTATTTAGGAATACAGACACATCTTTGATTACTGAAGAATAAAATAAGGACAGAGAAAATGGACTTAATGTAGAGTACTTCACAGCAACACACTTTTTGCTTTAGAAGAGCCACCAAAAGGGTGGCAACTACATAACTTGTAAAATTTTGGTGATGCACAATGACTGCACTGTTAGTGAGGTTGACTAGAATAAATGAAAGCTGCTCACAAGACTCCAGCCAAGTATTGGTAATGGTTACAGACAAAACGGAATAATAGGTGACTTTGGTAAATTTCTGTACTAGTGATCACATAGTCAGTCACACAGCAGGTCTCAGCATGGAAAACTTAATTTCTCTTGGCAGTGTTCATGGTAGCTCAGCCTGTAGAGCTAACTGAGAGGAGAATATTTCTAGCATAGATTTTGCAAATGAATCTATGAGAATTCAGTACTTATCAAAATTTGAAGTTCAAATCTTATTTCCTGACAAAGCTGGCTGCCTTTAAGACTGGATCTAAAGGTCACTAAACCTATTTTGTTAGAAAAAGAAATATGAACTGTAACTCCAGAAAAACAGATTTAAGTTTAAAGCTTGTGTTACATGACATGCTAAGGGACAATAAAAAATTATCGTCCTAAGGAACAATCTAATGCTAAGAGATATTCAGTGCTTCTTTTTCCTAAACATATCAAGACTATTGATGTTCAAAATGAATGAATAAACACATTTATTCCCATCATCTATGCAAGTTAAAATCACCTGAATATTTTAAGCCTTTGGCCTCTGGATTTTTACAGTAACAGGCCTCCATCATGAAACAAAGACATATGAAAATTTAATGGTGTGTTACTGGGGATGAAGAAATGTTATTTTCTCAGCCAAGAAACACACCACTATCCTTACTCTTCTATTCCCATCTTTTGCATAGTTCTGGGGACACTGGAAATGTTGACAAAGCATCTGGTATATATGTTACTGAGCTCTGCTTCATGTATCCATATCCACGGCTCAACACACAGTAGCACTGCAGAACACAAGCAGTCTTTGCACTAACAAAGCCATTCTCAATCCTCTGAAATAATTTACAATAAATAGAAATATCTCTGACTACAGGTTCTATTATGTTTAATGTTACCTGTGGCATGTAAGTCAATGGTTTAATCCTGTCCCCACTTGGCATGCATGCAGAAATAAGAAAACCACTCAAGATAGGAAGAACTGGGTTTTTTTCTCTCTCAAGGCTGGTTCTGTTCCTCCTATAAAATACATTAAGCAAATTGGCTTTTGCACCAGATCAAGTCAGTAATCCATGGAAGGAACAGTGCTCAAAGACATCAATGAAATCATTGTGCTGCAGCCTGTGGATATTATGCTGCCTTTCCTTCTGGTACCAATCTCCTGGGTTGAATTGGAACCTGTATGAGCTCTCTCCATTATCCCCAGCTGGCATCTGACCTAAGGACTGTGATGCCGGGTTCATGGACTCCTAAAAAAAAAGATTCTCATTTTCTGTATTCATGAGTTGAGTGACCCGGGAATAAACAATGGGACCTTCCAGTTCTGCCAACAGATTTAACAGCATGAAATATGGAGTGGGTAATAAAAATTACTGTGACATTCTTCTATGAACTAAAGCATATCCACATATCATCTCAATATATGCAAAAGGCTCTAGTGGGAACTGGATATTTATTTCAGTGACGCTAAATCCAATACTTTTCCCTACACCTGTGTTTGAAAAATCATTGAGAGCCTTATAAAAAAAAAAACCAAATTGGGTTCCCAAAAGGCTAAAGTAAAACCAAATTGCCTAAGTCATGGAAACACTGCACTTTTACTTTAAATTTGCATACTCCTTTCTCTGGCATGAAAAGCTGTGCCTTATCATATACCCAGAACAGCACCATTCCTGTCATGGCAAAGCAGCTCACCACTCATCTTCTCAGGATCCTAAGTTAAGATCAGAGAAAAAGACATCTCTTCCTTCCTAAAAAAAGCCTTAGAGACTTTATCTAAGAGCAAGTTTAACACACTCACAAGCTCCTGCTGACCCCAACCTACAAGCAAAACTTTATGCATGAATATGGTTCGCTTGATTTTACTAAGGTGTTTCATATACATATATGAAATGAAGTGTGAAGGTACATCAGAGATCAGATTTAGAGCTGTCAAACAGTTCCATAAACTTGCCAGTTAACAGCCTTTGACTTGCTGCTCAAACACAGCTAAGTTAGGCAGACGCAGGAAATTCAATGTATCCTAGACATGCTGGATTCACACTTCTCCACAAATTAACAGTGCCTGAGTACCAGGTCCTGTGCAGACAGTGTAAGATCCATATGGTATGTACCTTGCCTTTGATATGTTCACATATGGTCCCTTCAGTGTCCGGCACAAATTCAGTTCACACGTGCAGAGTAGTTCTCAAATGTAGATATGTCGGAGCTATTGCACATACTCAGATTATTTATACACTCAAATCAGTTGTTACCTGAGGTTAATTGAGGTTGACAGCAACCCTGCTCAGGTAGAGGAGAGTCTAGAGCAGAAAGCACAAGCCATGAAAGACAAGTCATAGGCTTGTAGATTCTCACTCAGGGTAGATAAGTCACCAACAGCTTCACCCAAAGGAAAAATTATCAGTTTTAATCAAACCGTATTAAAGCTTAATATATGCATGTAAAAGAGGTATTTCCTTGAAAGCAGCATTGACTGTTTTGTTATTTTTCACATTCTGGTCATAACCAAAGCCAAGGCCATGTTCTGGGAGGAAGGGCACAAACAGTAAGTGACAGTCTGTTCCCTGAGGGACTTACAGACTGAGCAGGCAGGACTGGGGACAGAAGAAAGGAAGAATTGTTATCCATGATTTACAAACACAGCACAGCAATACAGAGAAACTAAATGATTGGCTCAAGGTCACACAGGATGTCCAGGGCAGAGCCCTGGAAATGAATCCCGATCTCAAGGTGAACCTTTTGGTCTATCACACAGACAGGTTTTATTTGTAAAGGATAATGAAAAAAATAATTTAGAAACAGCCACTTCCCAATAAGACTCATGCAGGCTTTCAATCTAACATTTCCAACTGGCTTCTCAGTCTAGCAGCTAAAATTTCATTACATCTTTGAAAACATAACCTTAACTGTTTTGACTCATGCTATAATACGCATACTGCCAAAAGCAATCCCTAACGCTGTAATATTTTGTTCCATTAGATGTGCCATGCTTCCTGAAAGCAGTGAGCTTACTGAATAAAACTACAACCATCGAACAGCCTCTTCTCTGTGTCTGTGTGTCTTTTGGCCTAAATAAAGTAAATACACAGCATTAAGGACCTGATCCTACTTCCACTTAAGTCAATGGCAAAATTCCCATTGACTCCAATGGAAGAAGACGACAGCTCTAACTGGATAGGTGATCTTTTTTTTTTCATTAAATTACTGGCAGATTAATTCATGTGCAATTTACAGCACCAATATAGTAATAGAGAAACTGTGTATCCATACGTAATTTTAAAATAATTAAGATAGAATCTATTTCATTACTGTGCTTACATGATACAAAGATGTTCACTGCAATAAAACCTTTATTAAGAGGTGAAAACAAGTCTTTCCTAGGCAGTGAAAAAAGGAACAAGAAGGATTTTGATTAATGAATGTGGATGGTAAAGCATGTTCTAATATCTTGTGATATATGTAATAAATCCCAATATAAGGTTTTAAGTTCTTCAGATTTTACCACCGTTCATAAACAAGATAAAAAACCAAAATGAACAAAAAAAACCACAACCAAACCAACCAAACAAAACCAAAGAAAAAACCAAACCAAACCAACAAACAAACAAAAACCAAAACCAGCCACTGTTGAAATGAACCATGGGTGAATCATGGATAAAATCTTGTCCTTGAATATATATATGATTTCTATTAACATTAGAGTATTCTTCCCCTGCATCCTTGCACAAAATTTGTATCTCATTGTTGCTTTTATTCTACTACTTTCTCTTACGCAAGTGCATCGAAGTTGCCTTTAAAGATGTTTTATTTATGAAGCTACATTTATAGTTCACCTATTTAGATATTACTTATTTCAGCTCCCAAGTCGAATCACATGTTCTTTCCCCCTTTTTCTTTACTGTCGTTTCTTCCATGATTCCTGGCAGAGATTGTGAGCCCATCATACTTTTTCTGTCCATTTGGTTTATAATATTTATCTTGGGCTGCCAGAGCATTTGGTGCCACATAGGTCTTTTAGATTGTGACTCCTTTTTTTTTGGCAGGACACTTGCAGTATCAGGTTGTTGAAAGTTTCTCCCAATGTTATTTGAGACATTTTTAGTTGAAATAAATGTCAACAGAACACATGGCCATGGTGTGGACTATGAACTCCCTTCTTTTCCTAGATAACCTCAGATGGTAGCTAGACTAACAGTTGCAAACAATATTAATCTCCCGTGTGGCTTAGTGATAAACATAGCTCTTTTGATAATACAAAAGCATAGAAGAGCTGAACTTTGCAAGCACGAAAGACAGGATTCAGTGGTGGTGTAAGCAGACTCTAGTATACTACTCCATCCTGAAAAGCGAAAAGGAGTTTTAGATCTAGACAGAGATGCATAACAATGAACACCCTTCTGGCAGTTGTCCCATCTGGGTAAAGGGAAGCAGAACATATAACACAACTCTGAGGAATTAAGTCCTGTCAGAGATAAAACTTGTGCTAAAGACCTGAGTGTTAGGAACAACAGCATTAAGTATTGGTTTGGTTCATAATTCGAAGTTGCAGTTGAGCAACAGCAGGAGCTGAAGGCACCTGAGTCTGGGGTAGCAAAATATTTGAGTTCAACTGGTTGTCTCCTGCAGGAAAACAAAACGCTCGCTTCTACACAGGTGCAGAACATGAGTGACTAATAAATTAGGCTGTATCCTCTTAGCTGGAGGCTGCTGGTCTCCACCATTTACCTATCATATTTTATATTGTAAAATAAAAGTTCCAGGACAGTCAGCAAAGAGGAAGAAGTGAAAACATTTATTTATGCCTGCAAGGATGCAGGTCTGCTGAACAGAGAAGGTCAGTCAAATACATGTCTCCCTGAGAATCAGAGGCAGCTAGAAGAATTTACTCTGTTCAGATTAATGAAACAAAGGCTAAGCCTGTGCAAATCCAGACAACGTTGTTTAGAAACAGACAAGCAGATAAACACCATAGATGGAAAAGTGCTTTTTTTAAACTAACAAACAGATAATGACAGCACAAGCAAAGTAAGTATAAGATATTTCAGAGCAAGAACAGAAAACAGAAGATTTCTAATTATCAGAGGAGTAAGGTAATGAATATCTTCTTAATAGTAGTCATGCATCAGTAAAAAAATTCAAAGACATAGGGACCAGTACAAACAGCATATGCTTAGGGTTGTACCAAATAGGTAACTAGGACATACCTACTCTATTTTTTTGGAAGATAATGAATTTAGCCATGTGAACATAGGCCTGGGCACAGAATTTTTCTGCCCAACATTTTCTTATTTTGAAGCTATGAACCAATTTGCATTCAACAAATTCCAAATATAGATGTCTGAAACAAGGATGCAGAAATTATTTTAATCTTTGCAACGATATAGTTCACACCTATGAGAAAAATGAGGTGGAGTTTTGGGCTTCGATCAAAGAAAGATTAATTTATTTGAGAGAACCTAATTATTTCAATATACTGAATTCATAGATTCACCCCCAAGTTGCTATTTTGACTGAATTAAGCATCTGTACAGAAAGCAGGTGCTGCCTCAGAAATTTAGGTGTTTTAAGAGAGGAACAACATTCTCTGACCAGCAGCAAAACATGAAAGGCTGTGCACTTCAATTTGCATGTAAGTTTCAGAAATTCTTGTAGTTTGCAATTAGTGATAGGATGCTAGTGTTTTCACATTATATTAGGTATATGTTTGTGCTTTGAAACTTATATCAGAAAGAGATTCAATTATTTGGGCTTGACTGTGTTCCAGTGAACACACAATAAAATCTAGAGTAGATATCTGCTTTTAAAGTTGCAATTAGCTAAAGAATATATTATTGTAAATATCCAATTTATCATGATTTTACAATGCAATTTTTAAACTCATATGTCAAAGGAGAATGGCCTCTTTTTGAGCTGCTGCGCTACAGAAATCACAGCCAAAGCTCCGCTACTCCCATATCTCCAAAGAAGTCCACAGCCTTAGGAGTTCAGCTGCATCTGGAATAGCAGCATCTTCATGTCAAAGTCCAAGACAAACACACACTTAATGAACCTTTGGTCTCCCCAGGCTGTTCTCAGTCCCTGTCTTCCAGGGCAGACCTCAGCTGAAACAGCCAATTTGGACTCTCACCAGCAGGCTCTTGGTTAGAAATCAACTTAGCCACCTGCAAAAGGCCTGGTCTCCCCTGGGGAGGCTCTGGAAGGCCACAGTCCTAAGCCAGCATTAGTATCCTTATTGTTTCAGATAGGCTTAATATTTCACTCACACCAGACACCTAGCCATGTGCTGTGGACTTCCTATATCTGACTGTAAGCACACAAGTGACTGCATATATCTGTACCTCTGTCAGAAAAAGAATAAACCATTACTTTCTTCCTACATAACACAGTGATCATGTATTTCCTCCCCATCATTTTTAATTCCGAGAGAAACAAAACTAATTTCTCTGAACTTTGAGGGAGTATAATGTTTCAGCAAGATCAAAAGCTCCACTAGAACATTTACATGTCTAAAAAAGTTCTTAGAAACTCGCTTATGGTTTTACTCCAGAATTATTTCAGAAAACAAAATTCAGGTAGAACATAGTCATATTCAGGTAAATAATACCTGTGATGGGTAACTGGTCTATTTTTATCTAAACATGCTTTAGCTATATTTTTCACAAAACTTGTATTTCCTCCACATGAGGGAGATTTCTGACTAGTTTCACTCTGTTCTCAGTAAATCAGCCTTTTTTTTTTTTTTTTTTTTTTTAATAAGAGCAGTCCCATTAATTTCAGATAGGATTTAGTGTACTGTACTCTGAGCAGCAGAACTGGCTCACTGCAGCCCCTGACAAGCCCAAATACAGCAAGCTGCTCCTGCAATGGAACACATCGCAGACTCTGGGCACAATGCTCTTTCACCAGCCCTTCCCCAAAGCCTGCTGGCTCCAGCACAAAATTCCCTGAAGACTCTGCTTCAAAATGCATGAGCAGTCCTGGCATGACACTGTCCCCATTAGAAAATTATGGCCATTCCCTAATAGTGACCTTTCTCTAGTTTTCATTAGAGAAATGTGACCATGCTCCTGAGCTGCGTCAGGCATGGACTTTCTCTTAATAGATCTTCCCTCTGGCCTCGGGTATCTCAAGTTCTTGAAGCTGGGTTGCTATGAAAGCATCAAATGCAATTGGAGAGCCTCTTCACCTCGCAACCCTAGAGCCCAAGATCCTATTCCTCTTTATTAGACAAAGTGTGCTTTTTTCTTCATTTCCCTGCCCTGTCCTCATTTGAGCATCCCATCTGGGGGATGGTAATGTAGAAATCTGTGGTGCTGACAGATAGGAGCTCAAATGCTCAGGTTAAGTGAGACAGCACTGCTTATGGCATATATGCTACTGGAACATCAAGTGCTCAAGAAAGCTTTGTAAGAAGTAATGTGGAGCCATAGTATGTACATGGGATTCTTAAAGATTGCTCTGATACAGTTAAGCACTTCTGTTCTTCCTAACATATACAAATACCTTTATGTATTTGGACTGTGATTTACTGCTAGAGTCCTCAGAAGCAGGTAGTTAATAAAAATCCCTTGAACTCCACACACACACACACACACACAGAATCTGGGGAAATTTTGAGAGTGTATGGAATTAGGTTATTATAAAAGTATTACTTACATCTTAAAGATGTAGGGCTTTTTAGTTTTCCAAAGACATTAGATGTCTTTAAAAAGTGAAGCAAGTCTGTTTTACGGACAGGAATAATAAAATGCAAACTGAGGCATGAATGGGTCACAGGTGACACAGCCACCAGGGGCAAGATAACAAATAGGACTTGTTAATGTTATATATGCCCCATCCTTGAGACTGTGATACTGCATGTTCACATGCAGCCATTTGTTGAAGTGTTACAATATATGAAGGAAGAAAAAGGCATTGCTCACTTTTCCTTTTATTTTGGATTTCTAACAGTGTGAGTAAGCCCTGCTGAATGTTGTGTTAAACATATAAAGAATTACTGTAAAGTAATTTAATTTAATTTAATCAAGCCACATCCTTTACAGGACAAACCCCAATTCTTTTTAAAGCATGAGTAAGAGCAATAAGAAATTTTTTCCAACCTTTTTTCTGCTGTCCTCAAAGGGGTTAAAGAAGCCTAATACAAAGGAGTTAAGCAATGCCTGAAACGGGATAATAAATGTGACACTCTCTGACTATCAGTAGCAAATATTTGAGCTTATCAAATAACGGAGGAAGTAGTTTAGTTACAAATAAACCAATCTCTCATAAAACAAGTCTTCACACAAGGTAATTTCATTGAACTGGAGACAGCTAAAGGCCACTGGCGGGCAGGACTCCCGCTCCCTGTGCACTCCCCAACGGCCCCCTGTGATTAATGGCGCAGCCGGCGAGGAGGCCGAGCCCGGGGACGCCGCAAAGGGATGAGGGAGCTGGGCTTCATATCAGCGGAGAGGCAATAAATAAAGCATCGCAGAGCTGGTGTGAGGAAGTGACTCATCCTCCTGAAACACAGCGGGATTTGTGCTCTACCCCCCCTCCCTGGTCACCCTCCGCCCCCTCATCCCCTTTTTTTCCTCCACCGCAGAGACCAGCGTGTCCCAGAGACTATAGTAGATGTCACCCCTTGGCACTGGCTGTGCAAAGCGAGGACAAATATGTGGGTGTGATGTGGATCTGGGACGATAGCCTTAAAGCCACAGTGCTCGCTCTTGAGGGAGCATTTGAGCTGAGGCAAGCTTTAGCAAAATATGTTTCAAAGGCCGGCTTCTGTGCGGGAGGTACTTGGATGCTCCTTCTTCTTTTCACAGCATCTCAGCAATGCAGAGGGCAAAATGTAGCAACTTTGGTAAACAGCAACAGGCTTTCCTTCCAGAAGTTATGTAAAAACACAAGCAATTAAGGCATGGGGGAACTGAAGCAAAGAAGAGGTGGAACTGAAGCAAAAAAGAGGTGGAACTGAAGCAGAAAGATTTGCAACACGCCCACGGCTAGGCTGGGAGCTGGAGTTTGACCACCGGCTTAACACCAACTGAACTGTGGGGTACCGCTGGCAGGGCTGAGCCACATTTCACTCTCTCCTGGGCCACGGGTGGCTCCTTGTGCAGGGACATGACCCCACATCTGCACAACCATTAACAGAAGCCAAGGCCATTTGGAGAAGGAGGGCAGGATTATTCTTCTGATGATAGTGTACCTGTAGTGTTATATCTAGGTTGGACTTCAGTTTTCTCACCCATGAGAGTATGTGACCTCACCATAAGAGTGCAAGAAAACCACTCATGCATCAAACAAATTCATTTTCTGCCTCTGACTAAACAGCAAGGGGTCCTGATTGCCATCACTAATTGCATTTATTTTTTTCTCTTTTTGTTTTTGGGGCCCAACATGGCTCTTTTTTACTACATTATTCATAATATACTAATTACACACACAGTTTTTAACTCAACACGCTTCTGTGTAAACTTGTGAAAAACATTTGCAAAAGATAACAGAGACTGATAGTCTTGTTTCAGACTGAGAGAAACTTAAAAATTATTATTATATAGAAAATAATACAGAAAACCAAACATGGTGGTATGCAAGACTAGTATGGTGTTATTTGTGTTTATTTATCTTATGCCAGTGAGTGTCTTTCTATATTTATAAATATAGATAGGTATATAGGTAGACATATAAGCGAAAGTATGTAAGTATAGAAGCAGATTTAAAACAGATTGTGTGACTGCTGTAGTTTTTTGAAGTCAACATATCTCCATTGCAACCATCTTTGGTGCAGCTGTTAATTGTAACAGTGTGGAAAAGTCCATTAGCACCTAGATGCTTCAACGCCTTTTAAAATAGTTTTGAATCATACTGATGATTTACTTCAGTGAGCTCATTAGTGTACACTGTGATTTCCAAGGGCAATAGCTGTGCACTTTCAATGGGCTGTGGTTAAAAATATTTTGTCAGCACTATCTTAGCTGCCAGAACCACAGCGGTGTCTGAAGGTTCGCTGTCCCTGCTGCAAGTGGATTTTGCTGGGGTTATTGAATCACTGGGCATCCCCAGCTGGATGCCCCACTCCACTGCACAAGTGCCCAAGGCTGCTGCTCTTGAGAGGAACTACTCAATGGGCAACACAGTAACTCTTCAGGAGGACCAGTTAATATACTGGTCTATGAACTGAAGAAGTGGAGGTTTATCTGTCCCGTTAAGTGGTCATTGCTCCAGGGACAAAAAATTTGGGTGGCTCAAATAGAAGTGGGATGAGGGAAGTGCCTTAGTTGTGGCAACTAAATCCTCCTGCAATCTTAAAGCCTTGCATTCAAGAGACCAGAAAGAAACCCTGATCTGTCTTCTGCATAGGCATGACAATAACTTGCATCCTGAAATGGTCCATGGAGGGCAGTAGACTTGATAGCTGTGTAGTTTGTAACTAGTTTGAAGGTGATAAAAAGAGAGTGAAAAATTTGGGTATACAAATCAGATATGATAAAAATACGGGAAAAGCAAAACAAATTCCTGCCACTCCACAACCTGATTAGGCCTGGATTCATCTCCACAGGTCACATCTATTGCTTCTTACTGTTTAATAAAAGAGTTTCTCTAGAGAGGGAACGATGAACTACTCCATAGATTTACTGGCATTTCCCCATCTCCCATTCCCCACACAATTAGTTGGCTTTGCTCCCACTGTGTCAGTTACAGTTTTTCTAATCCTTCAGTAAACAGCTGAAATACTTCCTAAAAAATCGGTCACAGCCTGACTTGATGCATATGAGCCTTGGCGGCATACTTGCATGAACAAGCATCCTGTGTGCAGAGCAGATGGGACTGAGAGGTGTTATAAAACGTAATGTGAATGGTATAATCTCTACTGGAATTCAAAGGAACAGGATTATGACAGAAACAGCCCTAACTTACATCCCAGGGACTGCACTGGTATTACAACTCAATGCACAAGGCCTGGGAAAGCCAAAACAAAACCCTCCACCTCTACTCAACTGACTCGATGAAAATGGCATGCTATACAGAAGTGGAATTAAAAAAATACATTCTATTACTTTCTTTTTTTTCCCCCTGAAAATTGCTGGTGAAGCAACAATGTGGTGCACGGGTTAAAGGATCTCAGAAAGCCCTGGTTCACTTCAGCTAGAGGCAGAGATGCCTGCAGAATAGGCTGCAGCCTGTGCTATTTCGCCTGGGAAGCTTTCAGATTAGTGTGCTTCCAGCTGCATTTCCTTGAAACTGATTTAGTTTCAGCCCATATCAGAGTCCTTTCATGGAGCTATTCCTATTCAAAATAGAGTGCTTTAAGAAAAGCACTGTGATGGCTTTTAAAGTAATCCAAAAAATATGGGTTGGTTTAGAATTTTTGTTACAGCTAAAAGGTCCAGTATTCAGGACAGAAGGATAGCACAAATTATGTGCCCCTGTATGTAATAAGCCTTTTTTGACCTAAAGCATTTACCACAAAGAACAGGAGCCTTCACCAACTCTTGCAGGGTTTATTGTAAGCGAGGTACTTATTTACTTCCCACTAAGACTTGTTTCGTTACAAGATTTCGCTCAAATTTATGCTGAATTAATTCTTTCTGGGAAAGCTGTTTCTTGTGAGAGCCACAATCATTTCTTCATGTTTTAAATACACTTCTGGAAACACTGTCCCAATCGTTTTCAAATGTAACTGTTACTTAGGTAATGATTTATTTTTCTAATACAGATGTAGCTGTTAAGAATCTAAAGTTTTCATGACAGCACTTATCCTGAGAGTGATAGACAGACATACATTCTTAGAGGATTATTTATTTAAAAGAAAAGATTGCTAAGGGCACAAGCAAGAACAATTAAGCAAAATGCCATTGTTCTGGGCACAAAGAGTAGCAGAGAAGACATCTAGGGGCTGTAGAGCCCAGGAGCACTTCCAAGTCCCCACCCCAGGAGTAGACACTGACTGTGTCCTCACTTCCCAGTAGACCTCAGCCCAGGCACATGCTCCAGGTGAACACTGGGACTGCTCTAAGAAGCATCAGGCATGGGCATTGTGGGTATCTGGAAGGTACCATGATGTGCGCTTGCTGTAAGTACAGGCATAGCAAGAGATTTATTATCTGAAAGTGAGTTGTGATCTAAGTAAACAAGTTGGACAATGGGTTGGAGAGAAGCAATGGAATACATACTGAGCAGTGCGATGTTTTGCATCAGTCTTCATGGTTTAAGGATATTTGGTTATTCGCTTGTTCATTTTTCTCTAAGAGGAAGTGTCGTTCTCTTAAATTACTGGGGTGGGGTTTTGTTAGATGATGTTTTACTAAACTGAGAGACGAAGGAAAGAAGGAAAACAGCACAAGAGGAAGAAGCCTCTAACAGAAGTGGAATGAATCCAAAGCAAAGAGAGCGTGCAGGCAAAGACTACTGGAGACTTCTGCACAACACAAGCAGCAAGGCAAACTATGTCAAGATGCTTATGGTGAAGCTGTGAGAAGAGAGGATGGAGTGGACTATTTTGATATCAGACCCTGGCACTGTCCCAACACCTTTTATAAAAGTAGCAATGATGTCTTAAAAGTGCAAACATATGGGTTTTTATTCCATAGCTTTTGTTGAAACCAGCCTATTAGAAAAGTTTGCCATCAGATGGTGAGATAAATGAGCATATCAATTAGAATTCTCATGCCTAAACCGCAAAAAAATGCTACCAATTTATGAAAAATTTTCACCTGCTGTAGTTCAAGTAATGTACAGAAGGAACACATAGGCCAAGAGACATTTCTTGGGATCTGCACGAACTTATTACTTTTCCAATCGCTATCCCAAAAAACAAACCCATTCCTAAAAACTACAAAAACAAGACAGGTGCATACCACAGTAAATATACTGAAAAAGAACAACACACAATCCTAATTTCTGTCAAAAAAGATCAGAATGGAGGACACTGAAATAAGTTTCCAAAGACAATTGAGATCTTTCTTGTTTTGCTTAAGAATATTTGTTTGGTCCTGATTGCTCACTTCCTTCTCCAGTTGCTTCAGCACAAACAACTGCACAACTGGCTAAAAGACTGCTAATCAGGATATTAATATCTTACGTGCACCTAGCATACATGCAGATAGGTGAGAATTAGGTCTGCTCATTGTTGCTCCCATGGCTCAATGTTGGATCTTGTCTACACATGGTTGTCTTTTTGGGTTGCCTCTCATACAGTATGGCTACCAGCTTTAAAAGAAACAGTGGTTTCAACCAATACAGCTCATCCTTGTTTTATGTCATGTCATGTCATGTTGTCTCCCTTCAACACCCCAGCCATGAATGAACTTACACACATGGCATCAGCAGTTTTAGCATATACACACACTCAGAAACTGATATTCAAACTAATTTTGAGCCTACAGCTTTCAAACTCATTCTACATTAAAACTAGTTTGAAACTATTTGTTTTGTGTGCTTTCAGCCAATTCCCCCTTCTTTTTGTCAGGCTGAACACAGGCAAAATATATGTGAACGCTTCACCTGGCAGCCAGCTTGCAGCTCCAGCATAGGGATCCACTGTGACTTCATTAGGACTTCAAAGGAAAATGCCAGACAGCTCTGATGCAGAAATGCTGTGGAGTGGTGAGAGACAGCAGTGAAGAGGTTAAATATACATCAACATGGGCCAGGTTTCTATTTTGTACCTAAACTTGAAAGCAACAGGTCTTGGAAGAGGCAGGTGAAATGAGAGAAGGAATGGATTTGACGGGTGAAAGGAAAAATCACTTGCTTTAGGTCCAGAGGAAACATTTAGAAATAATTTCTTTTAAATGTCGAATGCCTAAGATTATATTAGTTAGCTTGAAATAACCCTACAAGTATGCTCTTCCCCCAAGACAGATATTTCCTGGGGCGAGGACAGTAGAAGAAGGAGGGGAGAAGGAGGGAAAATGGGGATATTCCATGTATTGTGGTACGTCTGGAATCCTCTTATCTGTAGCAAGATGGGGAACACCTGGACAACACTTGTCTTCCTCCCCCACCCACCTGTGCAAATTGCTAAGCACACTGCAGCTCAAAGGACTACGCCATATGCCAGTCACATCACAGAGATCCATTGTGACTTCTCTGAACATCAAAGAAAAGCCTTTGCACATCTTCTTCGCACAAATACTGAGGGGGCAGTTGTGAAGGGGTTAAAAGATCAAGTTCTGCTATAAAGATAACAGGAACTGGAGAACATGCAGCAGATGTTCCATGTGGAGGCACTTAAGTTTACAGTCCCACCTGTGTCCATTTAATACCTTTAAAAGCAATCTCCTGCTCATTTGTGAGGGAGAAGAGAAAAATCAATGTTTCAATCTCAACATTTTCTCACAACATCCGCATCCCACATGAAGAAAGGGAGGAGATGAGGTGAGCAGACAAGAGAAGAAGGCTGAATCTGAGGTTTAAGGACATGAATATGTGGAGATTTATGCAAGCACACATCCCCATGTGGAAAGTCAGCCATTCTTTTATGTGCAAGGCAACTCATGCTCTGTGCTGGGGAGCAGCAGTCCAGCCTTAATGTTAGCATTTAGCATGTCTTAAGAGCAGCATGAACAGTAACTAGTCATGTCACAGAGTTTTACATCCTTCTTTTTGTTTCTTTCCTTCCTGACCTCATTCCTATTTCTCTTCCAAACAAACTGTCTTCCTTTCCATATGTTGAGTGACTTCAGACAAAGTGGGGGAAGGAACTCAAAATAATTATGTTACAATTTTATGGAAATATGCAACCAGAGACATGAAGGCTGAGTATGATCCATCGCACTATTAGACACTAGAGGGTCCACATAGGACATGCTTGGGAAGGTTTCAATCATAGAGGAGTAGACAAAGACTAAACCTTCTTATACAGCAAAGTGAAAATGTCACAGGGCACAAATCTACAAGGAAACAGACTTCAGTGTTCATGGAAGTACTTATGTACTTGGTTCAAATAGATTGAGGGCTAGAGGAAGAAAAATGGCCAGGTACTGAGAGCAGCAAGTTTGTTTCTCTTCATGCTGCCCTAAGGAGGTGAAAATATACCCTGTAGGCCATATCCAGGGACACAGGACATAAAATCCTGCTTCCATTTTTTAGACTTGCTGGTTACAGGGAAAAGCCTCCAAGCATGGCTCTGCATAGGTGATAGGAGATACATAACCACATCCACCAGGAGCCTGAAACACTCCCAGGCTCATGAACCTCCCTGAACACATTTCTGCATCACTGCTAGTTGTTTTCAGCAAGCAGCAGGAAAGAGATAGAAGTGCATTTCTGAAGAAACTGGAATTAGGAGTTGGCGGAAAGAGGGAAATATGGAGCTTGACAGCTGGGATCTTAAAAGGGAGTAAATTGTTCAGCTGAGTGATGCCAATCTCTGTGTGAACTTCCACTGACATCACTGGGATACTGTTGTGCTGGAAAGTATGCAATTCGTATATTTATACTGTGACCCACGAACCATAATTTAACATGGAATTCAACCCTCTGTACTAAATGACTTTGACACCCCTAGGCTACAGCAATTCCGAGAACAAAACAACCACTGTCTCCTCAGGCAGGCACAGTTCTTAAAAATATAACGTTACACAGAAAACAAAGGTAGAATAGTTTCATAACTATGTACAACACACCTTAGTGCCTTGTCTTATCCTAGATGTCTCCTTACTGCTGGCTACCTGCCATTTACACCAGTCTCCCATTTCAGGTCTTGGCACAACCCAAGTCACTTTTCCTTGTGACCTGTCTGAAGGAGGAGTTAAAACCAAGCAGTAGCTGGAGGGTAACCATGAGATGCCTGCTGGCAAAGAACACTACTTCTCTAACCAGAAGAGTGCTACACTAGCATTCCAGAAATATTTATTCTCTTTTAGTGTTGCTGTGTGCCTGATGATAGATTGTGGGTGCATCATTTTGTGCTTTTATATCTCAGTTTTACCTCTCATGCAGCCGTCACTTAAAGAAAACACTTAGAATGCTTTATGTTTGAAAACTGAGATTTCAGTGCCATAGGAAGATATTAGTACAGCAGTTGTTGCTTAAGAGTTGAGGTTGCAGGAGCAGATAGCTGCTAGCAAACAAGAAAATCTCTGGCTTTGTCTGCACAACAGGGTGCACACACACACAAATACACAGGACTGCATAGCTGCAAGATACCTTATTTTCAAAAGCAGCATTACTTGATTTAATAGCAGTTTTGCACAGTAGCTGCAATACATTGTGAATATAGTTTCTTCACAGTTCATGTTATAAAGAAACTGGCTATCATCCTCTCTTCCCATTCAGGTACATTTCATGGAAACACTTGCAAGTCTGAAAGGAAACACAGTTCGCAGTGAAGTATTTGCAGAGAGTTCAAAGCTCACCAGCAGAGAACAGCTTCTGATTCAACATTAGCAACAGCAACTCTGACTGTGGGACCATGGCTATGGCACAGATGACATCCTCACGATACAAATGCTGCCTGCATAAGGGTTCAAGAGGTAGAACCACCTGGGTTGGCTTTCACATCCAGAAACCTGGTGAAAGCCAGGAAGACACTAATTTCTAATTTCAGATGAGCCATCTCAAAAGTTCACTACATGCTCCTTAAAAATGTGGCTGGGAAATACCTCTAAGTTTCATTTCTCTCTAGAAAGCACTACTTTTCCTGTCAACAGTCCTACCAGTTTGCAATACTTCTCCCACATGACAACTGCCTATCACTACAGTGCTGAACAGCTGCTGCACACAGTAACACAGCAAGGTCTTACAAAAGATGCGGAGGTGTGTTTATTTTTTTACGCATTAATTTGCTCTGTGCTAGCTTGCCTTCTGCTACCAGCAAGCTTGCTGGCTGGGATGAGACCTTCCAGACACCTCGCAAGTGGCTCTGGGGCCGGTACCTGTTGCTTGTTTGGGTACAGGAGACTCCTGCAGGTCCATGCAAACAGGCTGGCTTTCCTGGCAGCCTGACCAGCTCTCCCATTCCCCCCACTCTCACCTTCAGATTTAATAATTTCAGTCTCTTATTGTTTCTATTATATAAAACACGCCTGTGTTTGTTTTGCCTGTAATCCCATCTCTCTCTCCTACTGGGCCCACTGGCATGAGATGGGAAATGTTGCCAAAGGTCTGAGCCTGTGCTTTAGGGAAATGTCCTTTGCACTGCCCTGTCCCTGGCGCAGGGTAGGGGTATGGGCTGCCGCCCTCCTGGAGCCTGAGGGACCCATCACAGTACCCTTGGAGTACTGGCTCTGCCTGGGTGACAAGGCTGTAGAAAGACAGGAAGCTCTCATGCTTTCTAGTTGTATTTCAAGGATTTTAGTAACTCAGAGTATTAAGAAGCTATTCATTTATTAACCCTTTAGGGCTTAGGAATTGACCTCTTACAGGCCAGGGTGAGACCTGAGGTGGTCCCTCCAGGAGCTCCTTGCAGCAGGATTTGGGCCCCAGCTTGCAACTGTCTCTTTGATATCTCTGGTGGCCTTCGGTTGGCATCAAGCACCTGGGGGCATGTGCAAGATCAGTAGTGGTGTGGTGAGCCAACACGCCCTTAGGGAGTCTGGGCACTTGGACAAGGGTGCCATGAATAACACATTGTCCCACTGATAGCTGCTTGGAAATAGGGGGTACCTTCCCAAGCCCTCTTCACACATTTTTTCATCTCTTTTGACTCTGATGTGGTAGCAGAGAGATCTCTATGATGTTGAGCAAAGAATCTTCCAAGGCTAAAATCCTCCCGCTTGGTTCCTATCACAGTCTTTTTTTTTTTTTTTTTTTCTAAAAATAGCCCTGTAAACACCAGTTATCAGGTGGTTTACCATCTGGAAAATGGACAGTTACAGCACTCATTGAAACTTGCAGGGTTGGGATCTAATTCCTTTAGCACTTTGTATTTAAAGACTGGCCTTTCCTTTATTCTCTCCCTCCCCCCTCCCCTTTTTTTTCTTTCTTATTTTATTGTTCACTAATTTGCTCCTTGCTGATTTGCAGGTTACCCTAGAAAATACTCTTAGCTAGCTCTATACATGATACTTATTTATGCTTTCTTCTTGATTACTGTTAGCCAAGAAATAATTCTCTAACTTATCTACAACTGAAGTCAGAAAAAGCAGAGACCAGAGGCCAGAATCTCAGGGCTCTGAAGGGTTTTCTCTTTCTTTTCCTTTGCTGTGGTTATTACAACTCTATTTTATTTTTCCCTTTTTAAGATGAATAAAGATTACTGCAGTGCTGAATCAAAACCTTTGTTATAGTGTAAAATATTTGTTTTGTTTTGCTTTTTAAGTAGAGAAACTTTTAAAATGCCTTAAAAGGAGTTTTTCCCATGACCACAAATGGAAACTGTTTTAATTTTTACTTCTCTTTTATAAAAATTGTCCTTTTGATGTTGGTCAGGAGGTGTCCTTTGATGCCACTTGTTTATTGTGGAGAAGAGGCAAAATGAAAGGAAGCAAACTTTCTTGGTATATTTCTGTTTATTTTCCTGTTTTCTTTTGTGACAACATTTGAACAATTTGAAGTAGACTAACTCATGTCCTTAAAGCAGAGTATCTACTGTAAGATCAAGAGGAGGATCTACTGAATGAATCTAGTCCTATGCCCAGATTTGTTATCTAGGTTTTCAATGAAGAGAGGTAGATTTATTGATTGTGGACAATGCAGTGGTTAGTTTTGCTGAGTGCAAAGGCAGTCTCTGTGGTAGTATGAACACCTGTACAATAGTTGTTGCAAACTCATGTGTAGCATCTAACATATTAATTACAGTTTTGCTGGGAATGGGAATGCCAGAATCCTCCAACACACATAGTGCTTCTCTGACTCTGTAAGACTGAAAAAATAGTGATTGCCTTTGGCAGTACAGCATTTTAAAAATCAAATGCATGTGTTCTATATATGTAGTGCTACACGTGTACCACTGTTCTATAAAAGTGCATCTGTGCCTCATCTTCAATCATATCTTGTCAGCTTTGTATGGCATTTACTGGCAGTATACCATTAGAAAGAAAATTCACATTATAATTAGGAATACATACACTTCTTACTGCCCGTCATTTATCTCTGTATCTCTAATAAAAACAGGATTTGTGATATCTGAATTCTCTTAAATAACATGAACTAACATGTGGCCAAGTTGCTGGTCACCAGACTGACCAGGGATTGCTGTTGTCCTCTGCTGTCTTTCAGTCAGCCTTACCTGGCATACCATGTGCCAATGAATCATTCTGTTTGCATTCTAGAAGGCAGAAGGAGTCTGAAGTGGTAATTAAGCTCTCCATTGCCTTGTAAGTTTTATTACTGTAGATATCCAGAATCTGATTCTCCCTGCAGGTTAACAATGTGCTGGGGAGAGCCATTATTTTCAACAAAGCTGCAGATTTACACTTGTAAAGGAGAAGAGGATTGATGCTGTCAGTGACAATGATATAGACTGAAGAAGGGTAAACTTCTTTATTCTTAGATTGGCTCCAGAAAACTGTAGCTCTAATGTCTGCACTAAACCTGAGATTATAGTGGTTTATGGTTGTGTAAAGTTGCTTAAACATTTAAAGCAGACTCTGCCAAACAAAACAGGATGCATAAAAGACCCTATCTTGTTTCAGGCCACTGGGATTTCTTTCCTCTTAGTTCTGTCTGTCTGATTATTTGTTTGAAGTAAAAAAACCTGAAACAGCTAACTGGGAGAGAGAGTAATCCAACAGGGAGACCTCTTCTTCCAAATGAGGTAAACTTGTAAAATGGGCTCAGATGAGGTGTCCATAGTAATTCATGCTCCACTTGCAAAGTACTCATTTTTTCCTTTTTCCTGCAAGCTAGGGCAATTGGAAGATACAGAGGGGAGATGACTCGGACACTGACGGAGAGATTAATATCACTTCGGAGCCTTTGAGATTTATATCTACCCATTCTACCTGCTGTTAACTTTTGTTTGCTATAGAATGTTGAATGCAGTAGAAGCTTCAGAATTTCATCAGATATTTGAGAAACTAGGACCAAGTCTAATTTACAAATCTAGCAAGAATGCCAGGACTTAACCATAAAACAGAATTTCCTATTAGAATGTATTCACTCATATTTGAGAGGAATCTTTCTATAAATGAGCAACAAGTCTTTCCTCTCTCACAATTTTATTTTTGCTATGATTCCACTGCATGGGAATCTGTACTTGAGACTGCAGTCTTTAATATGCTGCTGAGGCCTTTCTTGTGAGCAGGCACTTCAACGCAGTTATTTAACTTGAATAAACTCACTTGTTAATGAGAATCTTAGGGCACACCTACACTGCACAGCAGGTGCTGATCTTGTACAGGTCACCTTTGCACACAAAGCAAAGTAGTTGTGTCAGTTTTGCACAGATTGTGTAATGATGAGGTCTGTTGAGATGCAAGATGCATCACTGAGGTTGCACAGTGGCACTGGTGGACTGGACTGTAGGACTGTACTGTCCTTGGGATCTAAGCTAATACCAATCTAAAGCCCTGAACTGTACAGCATGGACACAACAGCCCAGTTTGGGTTTTAAGGTTTATAGCATTATGTGACTGAAGATGTATCATCAAATTAGAAAGTCAAAATTTAAGGGCTGTAATGGATGTCTACAAAGGGATTTAAACAGAGGTTCAACTTGAGATCTGGTGATGTTTTTTTTTCTCCTTTTTCTTCCTCTCTCATTCAACCTAGTACTATCAGATTAGTGCATTCTCTGGCAAAACACAGGATCTTTAGTAGGGAGAATTATTGAACTGAGATAATTCAGTCAGTCCCTAAGTAAAACAAGTTTGGAGTATTTTTCCACAAGAGCAGTTCTCAGACCCAGGATCCCAAATGTGTAGAGCTATTTTGGTGTCACTCTAACTCAAGAATGAAGAGAAGATGTATCCCCAAGCTCCGTATTTTGCATTATCTAGCTCTAGATGGATGCACACTCATTACAATGATTGTAGTTGACACCATACAGAAGTGCCTGAAGTCCCCAGTGCAGCACAGAAAGCTGCTGCAGTGGACTCTGTACCACCTGAACATGTACTTTGAGTGTTCATGTTCTCTTTCTAATACCTTTTTAAACAGGTTGCTGAATATGTGCAATGTATGAGGCCAAAAGATCGTTCTTTGCAACTACAGTAACTCAGGTAAATTGTGCAAATACCATTAAGCAATGGTACAGTACTGGCCCCTTCCATGTCTGATCAGTTTAGGAAATATCTGGAAAATATATCATTGTCTTATAGTTATTGAGACAGTATATATAGAAATGTATCTGATTTTCAGGTGTAGCAAAATCTACTTTGGTAATGAGTAGATAGATCTTCATATTTATAAATATAGACAGTAAAAATTCCATTTTCCAGAAGTCACATAGAATTCTGCACAGCAGCCGCTGTCTGGTAGTAATCAGAATAACATGAGCCTATATTTATATTTGAAATTAGGCCATTTGGCTACCTTGACCTATTTTGATTTACTTTCCATCCTTTTATAACCCTTGGAACCTCATATTAACAGCTGATGGATTCAAACACTGTGGGTTTTTTGACTCCTTCTTTCTCTGGCTCCAGTGACTTGTAGTCATTGAGTGACGAAGAGGCTTGTTGACCAAAGAAGTTTCTTCCCTGTTTTTCCTTAAAGTATTTCAGTGTTACTGTCATGTCAGCATGATACTTTGGATCATATTGCTGCTGTAGGGTCATTCTTTCAGTCTGAAGTTAGAATTTGGTATAAAATTGATGACGATGGGACAAATCAGTTAGCTGTGAAGCCTGTTCCGTGAGAAAATGTTTGGCAGCCCAGGGGGAAGATCCAGCTATTGGCTAAAACCCTCCACTACAAGCTATCAGGAAGCAGCCCTAATCAGGGACAGCTGACCTGGGGATGACAGTTCCCTTCCACAGTCATTTGCATTGTTCCAAAATTTTGTTTTTGTTCCACCTTGGCACAAAGAAGAAAACCTTTTGAACTTCTTAATGCCAATCAGATTCTGACAAACTCTGAGTAATGTTTTCCATCTCGTTCACTCCAAATCCAGAAAACCAAGAACTGTAATGGGTCTCTTTTGCATCTCAGGTTAGTATCCTTACTGACTAGTTATACAGTCTGTCCCTGCTTTCACCACTTTTATTTGCTCCCTGTAACTGCCTTTCTATATGAAACTCAGCACTTCTCCAACACATCTTAGGGTGCATCTTCAAGGGCAAAACTTTTTGCCCACATTAAAGAAAAATATATGATATGTATAAATTAAATCATTTTACCACCAAAAAGCCCTTTTAAAATCAATATTGTAAATTCAGTTATAAAAAAGCTATGGTGCCAACATAGCAGAGATAAACTTTGGACCCCCCAGAACACTGCCAAGTCATTTTGTAAAAAATCAATTGAGCTTATGACAGTCAACATCTTGCATCTGAAAAAATAAACCAATTAATACTTTTTATCACAGTGAAATCACTTCATTGTCTTTGCTCAGTCTTTGAGTGTGGGAAACAAAATCTTTGCTGAGTTTGATTTTGCTAAGATGAGCTAAGTTGCACTGGTGTTGCAAGTCAAAGGCTTTTTCTTCATAGGACAGATTATATATCTGTTCACTGACATCAGTTTGTTTTACCTGTGCTTTCCATCTGAACACAATAGTGTAATTGAAAAATAGAGACAGCAGCTGAGGCAGTTTATGAAACAGGCATCAAAATCTGTTACTTTCTGCTGTAATAAGAGAGTAGTTAAGATATGATCTTTTAGAAGGTGAAAGAATACTAGTCAGAATTTTTGAATAGAAAGACTAACTAGGAAAATTAAAATAGTAGTGGGAGAATAAAAACTCACTTGGAAAAATGTAAATTTAAAACTGTATGAAGTGAGCACATTAGACAGAACTTTTTTTCCCTTTCCCCTATGATTTTTTTTTAAAAATCTTTCATTTATGTTTTTGGCTACAACACAGAGGATACAGTAAACTAGTCCAGTTAGTTTGGTAATACATAAAAATGAGCACAGGAATTTGCACACAGTGACAGATTGAGAGAACAAAGGTAAGTCTACCAGTCCAAAAATCATTTTATCTACCATTGGGAAACAAAATGGTTTGGATGTTTTGAGAAACAGTTGATCAGACAGGCACAATGTTTACTCCAAATGCTGAAACATAAAAGTTTGCCAAAATGAAATCACAAATGTGAGAGAAGTCTAAATCATCTACTAATACACAAGGACATTCAACTAAAGTGAAAGACCCTAAAAAAATAACATGGTAAACATTCAGTGAGACTTAATAATCAGTCTATTTTACCAATGAAAGGGGTTATTTTAGTCTGAAACTGATTTATTAGAACCAAATAACCTCTCTATGGCTGGTTTTCTGATTCACTTTTTTCTTCTGTCCCCTTCCTCACTGAGGCAGAAGAACAATATTATAAAATGCCTTTGCAAGAGTCTTCATCATAAATGCTGTCAATATGGAAATTCAGAGTATGAAGAAATAGATGGAAGAGACAAGAGATGCAATCACAGTATCACAGGATAATTCAGGTGAGAAGGGACCTCAGGAGGTCCCTTGTTCAACCTTCGGCTCAAAATGAGAGCAGTTCCAAGGTCAGACCAGGTTGTTAAAGTCTTTGTCCGTTTGGGTCTTGAAAAACCTACAAGAACAGAGACAATACAACTTCTCTGGGCAACCTGCTCCACTCTCTGACTGCTGTCCTTACATCCAGTTTCTCCTTACATCCAGTTTGTGCTCTTTGTCTCTAATCCTTCCACCACACACCACTGTGAAGTGTCTGGTTGCCATTGGCCCATTCTTTCAGCATGCCAAGATCCTTCTAAAAAGCAGCCTCACCCTTCAGTACATTGACTAATCCCCCCAGTTTCGTGGCATCTGCAAGTCTGATGAAAGTGTATTCTGTCACTTTCTCCATGCCATTGATAATGACATCAAACACGACAGGCCCCAAAATACTTATAACTGTCCTCCAGGTAGAGTACAAACCATTAACTTCTATCCCCTGGGGCCTGATGATCCAGTGTTGCAGAATATTGTCTCATTCTGATATATTCTGACATATTCTGACCTAGGTGTGGACAATGTTCTGAAAACAAGATGACTTCCTTAAAAAAATAATTCTAGTTGTAACCTGAATAAGTAGAATGGGGAAAAAAATGCTTGCTCTATTCTTGTCCTGGGAACATTTTAAAAGGAACTCTTTTAAACAGTATTCTCACTAGCAGAATGTATCTCTAGCCAGCATATACAGACATGGTCTGTCTAATACATGATTTTACAGAACAGTGCTGTTGAGTGTGCTGAGAAACTCGAGCTGGCATTCTGCTAGCAAGATCCTTCCAGCACAAGTACAAAAATGGCCAGAATTGTCAGCATCAAAATGTATAAAGCACCACCTGCAAGTTGTTGTAGAATATATGCTATAACTGTTCTCTCAAAGAAAAAATATGATTCTAAGATCTAATGCAAATGTTTCTACCAAAGTATTACAACTGCCCCTAATTTTGCTAACATGCACTCTGGTCCCAGTAAGTTCGATAACGTTTAAGCCTGCAAGATTTGGTTTGTCAGCTAAGTTCCATCGGTTTTACTGCAAAATACTTCTATTTTGCAAGTGATTGCAAGGAAAATAAATGCTGCAGAAGAATATAATTATAGAAAAATGAATTGAAATCAGCTGTTATTTCTCAAAAACCTTAGTTTTCCTTGCTCTGTTTTAAGTGCATACTAACCTTGATATATATATATTACAATTTTTTCTCACTGATTTCCGTAAGGCAAAAAAGATGTAGTAGGATGTTGAAAAGATGAGCAGAATGTGTAAAAAACTTCTCAGAACAATGGATTTCCTAAGTAAAAAAAAAAACCTTCAGCCTACATATTTTCTTTGATTGAATCCATATGTATGTAGTCCTGTAAATGAATAAATGAAGATGATGCATGGTTTGCTGTGGGAATGACAGACCACTGTCAGAAGATAACTGCTGCTAAGTTTGCCTTTTCTGCTGTCCTTGTGCTTGGAAACATCAATATGATATTTTAAGTAAAGAGAGCTGTTAAATTCCATTAAATTGATCCTGATAAAAAAAAATCTTCAGAATGTGCTGACTGTATAACTGCATCTCTGTTTACCATAATGACTTCTTAAACAGCTTCAGCTGCCCAAATTCAAATATGTATCACCATTTCAGAAAATGAAGTGGATCTAAAATATTTGTGTAGGGCTGGCAAATGATACTAGATATGCAAGGGAACTACATTCTTCTGGAGAGTCAGATGAGGACCAGCTAGTGTACCATAGGCATCTAAAATAGCAGTAGGAATGTTTAGGCAAGCAAGTCCCTTGTCTGCATGTAAGTATGTAAATCTGGAGTTTAATTGCACCTTTAATAGGTCTCTAAATAGGGTGAATGTAAACATATAGAAGGAAGTCCTTAAGTAAAGCTACCAAAGAGTTCCCTGTATATCAGGACCCATTCCTCTTATGGTTACTTCTAGGAGTGCTGGACCGAGCACTTTGAATTGACTCATTCCTTTTAGTAGTCTCAATAAAATTAATATCCACATTCCGTAACAGTTCTAGAAATAACATTTAGAACTCTTCAAGTTTTCTGGAATCATGAGCTGAGTTTTTATTACATTCTTCCCTTATTTTGAACTAAACAGTCATGCGAGCCATCCAACATGCTTCCCTTTGGCTTCCTGAAAGGAAGCTGCTCAATCTATTCCTTCCTTCTATGCCTCTGGAGTTACTTTAAGAAAAGGCATCCTAAATTAAAAGGAATGTTCTCACAGTAAATACTGTACCACTGAGCTTTTGAGTTTGTATGAAAACCTGTAGGTACCAAATCAAGGAAAGAAGTTGTGTGTGGGCCACTGACAACAATGTTGAGACTGTATACATCAGAGGTCATTTAGACTAAAGACCTAGATTTGTTGCTATCCTTCTACCAGTCTTCACAGGTCAAACTATGTGGAGATATATAGATAATTAAAGTTTGCAGGAGAAGTCACCTTTGCAGAAAGATTTTCAACAGCAGAAGGTTGTTTCCTTACAACCTGACAAAAAACAACAAAAAAAAAGACAAGTTTGACTCTTACTCTAATTAGTGACCAGTTTTGCTAGAAATAAGTTTCGGTTTAACAGCTTATTATACAGGAATGTTCAAAATAACATATTTTACCATGAAATTTTTAATTACCTGGTCAGAGTGACTTGGAGTCACTGATATCAACAGTGAAGAAGCATGTCTTTTCAGTGTAGTGACAACTAAGAAATATTTCACTCAATAAAATAAATTATATGTTTAGAAAGAAAGATTAAAGATTCTTATCTTTACCTTTATTTTTCTTAACACTCTTGTGGTAGCCAGGTGGCCATATCTTAGGAAACATCTTTACGAAGCTGTGGTGTTTGTGACCATTTACATAGCTTACAAAGTGAGCTTGGGAGAGCTTTCTGTTTACCAAAACCCAGTTTTTAAAAACATTTTCATAGTCAATACATAAATAACTAATTGGCTAATTGAAACAATTATGTGATTATTTGTAAAAGAAGTACCTTACACTTAAGCAGCTGACTATTTCAGCTTACAGTTTGAATAGCTGGTGATGTTAAAATGCTGCATGAACCCATTCTGCAGTAGTACTGAAGGGATTCTTTCATGCAGCCAGTGTAAACATCAGATGAAATAAAACAGTTCCTCTGCAATGAACTCCCAGATAAAATGACATCTCCTAATATTTTGTTAAACTTAAATATTTTTTTAGTGAGAAAAGATGTCTGCCTATCAGTCTTTTGGTCTGTCTTTATACATTACTTGGATTCACAGACTCTTTCGGTTTGTTTAGCTTTAAGACATTTTGGCCTGCTATTAAGTTTGTCTTGCAGAAGGCAATAAACACCCAGCATTGAACTAACAAAAAGAGTTCTCAAAATATGAGGATGTTTTTTACAGTATCTGAACACTTTGTTGCACAGTGGAGGAAGTATTTGCTCTATGTCTGGCTGGATTATTTCAGCCTTAAGAATCTTTCAGTATTTTCAAACCATTTCCTGATTTCTTCTTGTTCTTATTTCATATCATGGATGTTTTTGTTTTCTCTTCCTAGAGTCACTGAATCTATGTTTTTAAAATGTTTTTTATGGAAGTATGATATTTGTGAAGGCATATGATACTAATGATCTTCTGCTTTTTAGTATGCAATGGTTTTGGGAGACCAACAGCATGATGAATGTCAGCTGGAATTAGTTTTTTTTTATGTCTCTGATGTCTGTCACTGCAATTCTGTCAAAACATGAGAAAGAATGAAAGTTTAATCTGGCTAAAATTGGAAAAGATTGTTTATAACTCTGTAGAAGGCTTCTTTTCTCTCCCTGTGTTAAAAAGACTTGCATTTGCTGAGATTGCATTAAAACAGATAGTGGAGAAAAAATGTCTGAATACAAAAGTAGTGGGAAATGAAAAAAGAAAGAGAATAATGAGATACCAACAAAATGAAAGCTGTAATGTTATTTGCTTTCAACAATTTTATTTTTTTAAACACTTGAGAAGAAGAAAATCCTATATAGAAGCTGATAACTATGTACAACAGTTGGACAATATTCATCTGCTCTTGAGGCCTTATTAAAGTGGGAAGACTGTTGCTACTTCTCACATGAGAATAACCGTAAACATACCAGGTCACCCTAAGGACAGATGATGTAACCTCCATTCCCCATTATTTCAGTGAGCACGAAGGTACCAGAGCTCATTCTCTCCAACCCAGCTTCCAGTGCCTGATGGTGTGGGGTCATGCATAGCTCCCTTTGTAATGACTGAGGACTCTGACCTCCCAGGGGTAATTCAAGTCTCCACAGTGAGATTTCTGTCTTCATCTCAGTATTGATTGTGGAGGTCATCTGAAACAACTGTATTCCTAATCGAGGCACCTCACAGTTTCTGTACAGAACAGCAGAGGTGAAGCCTGTGCTGTCAGTTTTGAACAAAAAGTTTGTCATAGATTGGAAAGATAAATTAATGAAGAAAGAAAGAAAGAAAGAAAGAAAGAAAGAAAGAAAGAAAGAGAGAGAAAGAGAGAGAAAGAAAGAAAGAAAGAAAGAGAAAGAAAGAGAAAGAAAGAAAGAAAGAGAGAAAGAAAGAGAGAAAGAAAGAAAGAAAGAAAGAAAGAAAGAAAGAAAGAAAGAAAGAAAGAAAGAAAGAAAGAAAGAGAGAGAAAGAAGGGAGAGTAAAAGTTAGAATATTACACTTCATCTTCAGGAAAGGTGAACGTAGAGGTGTGGACAATTTGTTGTTCAACAACAGGTGAGCTACAGGGAAGAAAACATGATTAAAGTCAGATAGGAGGTGGGCCTGAGGACCACATTCCCTTTCATATCTGAAATGCTTACGTCAGGGAATGTCACAGTCTTTCACTTATAATCTGTTAGTTGAAAGTAGAGAAGATATTAGTGAGAAGACAGAAATTTTCCATTTTTTTTCCAACTGTATAGCTTGTCTTTTACCAAAGATGATATTGCAGCTGAAGACACAGCAATAAAAAAAAAATGCACCTAAAAAATCTCCCCAGAAAATCATGCGAGCCCACTTCACTTTTTGTCTGAATTCTAGTGTAAATTTTGAGAAATTACCCCCTCAGCTGCTGGCTGTGAATATTCTTTCCAACTGAGAAACTTTTTGAGTGTTTTTTTTCTCTTTAGTCAATAATTGTCTTTCCCATTTCTCTTCTTTTTAACTTGATTGTACCGAAAGGGGAAGAGAGAGGGGAGGGGGAAAGGAAAAAGAATCTTTAGCCCCGTGTTAGGCCAATGCAGTGTAATGCCCTTCTGTCATGTGAGGAGGGGTACAGCATCCAGTTTTGTAAAACTTCTTTACCACTGTCACAGGTGTACCCTGCCCTATAGTCAGCTCTTTTCTGTGTTAGTTAATAAATAAAATGTATATACCTGTGAGTCTATTTAGCACTGTTTTTCTCTGGTCTGACAAATAACTCTGTCATAAACAATGTCTTTTATAAAAGAAAAAGAAATCACATTATCATTTATAGGTGAAGAGTTCTGTTAAGGATAGATTTAGAGGAGGTAAAGTGACTAAACAAAATGTGTGAAGAAGATAATTATATCTTAATGAAGGAATTCTATTTGAAGAATGAACATAGACTGTCAGGTGTGAAACAAGAAAGGTAATAATTCCAACTAGGATCTGATATGACACGTCTCCCTTTCTATGCTGATAGTTTGAAGTAGATCAAAGCACACACTTAGGGGTAGTGTCCATGAAAGTAAAGAGCTCAACCTACAAAACATCACAAAATAAACAAATAAACAAACAAACAAAAAATGTTTATTTTTTTTTTCTTGGGAAGAAATAATTCACTATTTTCTTCTGCATTGAAACATCTACACTCATCAGTCTTGCCCGTGGGAAAAGTAGGGGCCATGGCTGCATTTAGAGAGCCAGCATTAGCAGTTAGTTAGCAGAGCATACATTGCACAGTAGAGCAACAACATAAGAGAAAAGCAAAAACTAAGAGGAGAACTTTTTTCATGTGCTTTTTTTGTATCCTATCTCTTCAGAGACACTCGCCATACTTTTGCTCTATGCAACCAAATCAGCCCAAATCTATCTATCTAGATTGTCAGTGTTTATGATATAGTCCTTGTCTTTGTTTCTTACCGTGAAATCCATAACAAGCAGTGGTGTTTGCCTTGCAGATTAACAGAGATGAGTTTTTTTGCTTCTGCTTATATATGTGTATATTTATCCACTATCTTATATGTCATAGCCGTGGAAGCTATGAATTTTATGCTGGTCTGTGAGTCTATCATGTATGTATTACATAGAAAAAGAGAAAGATATTTAGATTAGTTTTTGTTTTTATTGAAATCTTGACTTTATGTCTTTAGAAGTCAATGAGAAATTGCCCTTCGACAACATAGAGCAAGGTCAAATTCCTGGAATATTCTTTCCCCCTTGCTCTTAATGAGAAACTTATCTCTTATATACAATATATATATTTATTATTATCTAGAGCTCATTTTGTTCCCATTGTCCAAGTAGTACCAGATCTTTATCCTTTGTTGTACCAAAAATACTACATTTCCTCCCACTGAAGAACACTTGAAATCTGGGATGGTCCCTTAAAGAGATGGGGAAATATTTAACTCTTTACAAATGCTACTATTACCATTATTCTACTAGTAATATGTGTAAAAGACTGCCCTGAGCAACTAGACAGTTGAAAAAGGTTTACCACTCCAGGGCTGATTTATTGTTGGATATATTATTTGCCTATCTGCCAACTGCAGTCCAAAAACTGAACAGTAAAGGCACCATTATAACAGGCAGCTATATACTGAGGAGATAATAGAAATAGGTTATTAATATATTAATCTTATTTTTAAAAGGCATTTATCCTCTTTAGGACATATTATAATTTTCATTCACTGGAAAGAATTTCAGCACTGATAGTTTAGACAATCACTCCTCTTATGGAAGACTGTTTCCCACATTTACTTTTCAGAGAGTAAACTCATATTCACTTCCTTCTTTGTTTAAACAGAAACTTGGCAACACATCCATTTTCTGTAGGACAGATTAACTAACCTGCTAAGGGGAATGCCTTGCAGAATCAAAACAGACCTAAAAATATCAAGGGCAAACATAACCTCCTGCTAGAGAATATATCTCACTACAGGAAAGACCCTCAGTTTCTTTACAGTGTCATCATGACATAATGTCTCTTAGCTCTACAAACAATAGATCAACAGCAAGAAATGTGTATCTTCCGGCAAGCAGAAATGATATTTTGCAACCTAGAGGTTTCCTTCAGGGGTTTCTGCATCCTTCTCTATAAACCCTGGCACACTTCTAACACTATAAAGTATTGTATGGGAAGACAAAATAGACATAGGCAAATACTTCTTTTAAATGTGCAGAAGGAATCTTTCTAGGAAAAGGCATTCGAGAGCTATCATTCAATCTATGGAGAATGCTAATGTGAGGAAGCACGTTAATAACATTAAGAAAGTAAAAGCACTGGATCTACTCTTTTCAACCACTGCAAATTAGGTTAGCTTATAATCAGACTTAGAAAATCTTCCAGTTTCAGAAAACAGGAGTATCTTTAAATTTTATTAAATGCACCTGTGTGACAACTTAGAATAAACATAAACTGAACTGGATTTGTAAATCACTGATGATCACTGGAACTTCCAGTTTTTCAAATAACAATTTTATGTGGAACCTCAACAATTATTAATTCTAGGGATGGACAGTTCTGAATGAAATACTAGTAAGTTATTTTATAATTTTACTGTGTGAAAAATAAATCTATAAAGTAGCATTACTCTGTTGGCAGACATGATGATTTTTCGTGTAAAATAGGAAAATGATATTGTGGTAGACAATAACTTTCACAAAACCAACTGAAAGAGCTGGAAAAGAAACACAAACTTTCAGAGGAGCCTACAGTTCTAAGAGGAATAAGCACATTTCAATGTCAAATACAGTTTTGAAATTAATACTCTAAATTTTAAAGTGAACAAAAACACCCCAAAAAATCCAACTCAAACCAAATCAACAACAAAACAAACAAACAAACCCCAAACAACCAAACCAAAAAGACCTCTTCTAGTTAATCATCTATCTGAGAAAATAATGTACTTAGTTTCCTTAGAAAAGATCCATTAAAGCCATGAAATAACACCTTTGAAGTGGTTAGTTGGAGGACAGAAATCAATATCTATGATGAAACAAATATATCCATTGAGTTGATTATTTTAAAGTCCATACTTATCTTAGAAACGTATTCTCTGGGCTTTCACTGAAATTCAGGACTAAGATACTAGTGGAATTTCATGGAAGACATTCTACTCCCAGTGACTAAGTGTCCCTGTCCTTTACTGATTACTTTGGCAAATTTGTTCTGGTACATGATGGTTGTTCTTTTTTTTTTTTCATCTCTATAGTGCCTATAATAGCATTTGTTGCCATGGAAGAAATATATTACAGCATGGGAAGGGTTTGTAGAAGGTCCAAGATGGTTGATGGTTCTGGTTTTGGTAGTCTTTACTGTGTGGATTATAGAGATGCTAGTAAGTCTCTTGCATGGCATGTACTGATCCAGGGTAAGTTTATTTCTGATGTTGTGGTTTGCAATTTTGGGGGTCTGTTTGAAGGTTAAGGCAAGGGATTTGGAGAAAATGACTTTCAGCAGGATCTTATACCTACATGGATTGTAATTAGGGCTGTGAAAATGAAGGAATGTTTGAGTGTGCTTCATTATCTTTTAAAGAAAGGAGGGGAACAGCAACGCCTCAAGAAAAAAAGAGATACAGAAGACTAAGACTGACGTATATAGATGACAGTAGGGATCTGTATGTGGGCTTTTTCACTTAGTAGAATCACTTGCCTATATTTGGGTTAATGTTAAATTCATTGGACTTTGAATAAATCTTGGGAAATTAAAACAGAGAATCAATGCTCCCTTCTTCAGATCTTTTGGTTTAGAACAGATTTCTGCAATTGCAAAACTCCTCCCCACCCCCAGACTTCCACTTGGGATTATTTGATGCATAGCTATAGTCAGTCATTTTCATTTAAGACAGATTTTGCTGGATATGCTCCCATTTAACAAAGAAATTTTTCCATTCCTTTCATGAATCAGCAGCTGTTGCTGTCCCTGACAGCTGGCTTAGTCAGGCTGGAGTACAAGCATGCGTTCATTGGATGATACTTCACTTGTTAAATCACTTGACTAGTCATACTGATGAGTAATATCTCACATGCAATCCAGAAAAAATAACATCAGCCAACAAACTGGCAGTGGCAGTGCAAGCCATGAGCTGGATTCACCAAAGCTGATGACAGCAAATGTGAGCTGCGGCTCTGAGCACACCCAGGGACCTGAGATAGGGAATGGCACTATGTCCAAGGACCTATGTGTTAAATTGGTTGCTTGTCAATGGACAAGTAATGCTTAACTTAAACCAAAGCTTCAATTTATTTTATTTTATTTTATTTTTCTTCTTTTTTTCCCCTCACTTACAGAAATTCTTTTATTCTGAAATTTTCTATGGTTCTGCTTCAGTGAAAAAAAACACTCAGGGTTCACAAAACCAGGTGCCCAGGGCAGCTATGGAAAACGTGAGTAACAGAGTTCTACAGAGACCTACAGGATGGGGCCTGGAGGAAAAATGACTCATGGGCTGGACAGAGGGCATCACTTCATTCATACGCCACATCTTTGATTCACCTCCAACTATTCTTCTATGCAAGGTGTCCAGTACCACATATGAGCCACCTACAGAACTCACAAGCACTCTTTAGGTACCCAAGCAACTAAAATGCCCTGCTTTAGCTGAAAAATCTTGGGTAACATACTGAATGTATCCCACCTTCCCTAGATGCTTTTTCTTAGTCTAGCTTCCTAGGGAATTGCAGGCATGCTGTCCTCACTGTCTAAGACAGATATATTTTTCTTCTCTTTCACTCATCACTTTAGAAGACTTTGGCAAATGTAAGATATTTTTTTAAGTTTCATGAAAATGTTAGATCCTGTGCACAATCTTAATTAAATGCAAGAGCATCCATCTACAGGGAAGCTGTATGATGACAGCTGTATGAGGACTACCACCTTACCATAGAAGAATCAAAGGGCAAGACATTAATTTATAAGAAACGCAGCTTCCTCAGTTTTTACGCTCATGGAACTACATTTTTAATCTGGAGATGAGCTGAAGTAAAAGAACTCTGAAGACAGCAAGCAGATTTAAGTGCTGAATATCAAAAAAACTCAGATGTAATGGGATTTTCAAGAGTCCAAAAGATGAAAAAATCCTATCAGCTGCAGTAGAAGCAATTAAGCCAATGCTAAATGTTTCTGAACTCTCAGCCTAGATTGCTTTGCTCAGCTGAAGTTGTATATTGTGACTCTTGGAAATGAAGAAAAGTTCTTTTCTGTAGGTGTCTCCACCCATCTTAGTCATGCAGTATGAGTAAAGACACCTGTAGCTGAAGGTAAATAAGGCCATCTGATAAGGCCACGTGTGACAGGAATTTTTAAACACTGGAATGGTGGCCTCACAACGTCACTCTGCAGAGTCAGACTCTGGTGCCTAACAGCCACAACTTCACTGTGTTATAAGGCCTTCTGGATTGTGATAAGCAACACATTTCCCAAAATACTTCTGGACAACATCTCCAGTTTGGCAGTGCATGGTGGATGAAATTCAACCATCTTTCCCTCACCTGGAAAGTGGCAACGAGACATAAAGGTTGAGTCTACATTGTGATGCATTTTGTGCAGTGCTTGCATTTTCTGAGCTTTTAGCTTTCAGATGAAACCAGTCACTTGTTGCTGGGAAGGGGGTTCACAGTTTCCACCCATCGGATCAGCCAGTAGCCTAGGAAAATTACACTCCCTCCTTAGGCTTATAAAGCTCAGGCAGACACAAAGAAAACTCTTCCCCATTCTTCTTGGGCAAGCATGTCCAGTCTCAGATTTAATCAAAGTGTTAATCCTAAGAGATTTACACAGTAAGATATTGTATTCAGCTTTGAACATGAAACTACTAAGTGCCACAAATACCCATTGCCAGTAATATGTTCCCCGGGGATCCTCAAAGAAGCACAGACTGTGGAATGAATGGGCTAATTATTGCCCTGGGTCACACCTGTGCAAGCCCTGCTAATTCAGATAACTGAGCACCTTAAACCAGGGGCACCAGGAGTGAGAGTGGCTGGAAAATGTTAATGTGACTGATAGCACTACAAATATTTAAAGGAAAAGTGTCCTGTTTGGAGGGCTCAGGTATTTTGAGCTCTTTCTGCCTCCTTTTGACAGATCCCAGCAGAGGCTTCCTGTAATAAAATTTGCTAAAAAAATCCGTGGTCACTAATGGTAACAGTTAAAAGTTGCTGCTTAGAAACAGGATTTATACACAAGGCCCAGTTACTTTTGTGAACAGCCATGCACAATGTATTTTATCTTCAGATGAAGGGAATACATCTCTTGATAAAACGGAGGCCAAGCCTTGCACCCCATTCAGAGTTTACCCCATAGTGTCACATAGTGCCAGCTATATGTGATGTCTTCAGACCATCTCTCCTGAATGCTCGCTAGTGTGATTTCATCTGCGTACATGTGGGCCAGTTTTCTTGGCTTGCCTTGGAGCAGGACCTGAGCTTCTGTAGGGCCTGGATCTGTGTATGACATACTTTCTCTTGAATGACAGCGTGGTGGAAGGAAGGTCACACATCCTCTCATGCAGCAGTCGTTGTGGTCCATTGATTCTACTTGAGCCTAAATAAGACATCCAGAAGATTTTTTGCTGAGAATGATTAGCCAGATAACTTTTCACTGTCATATTCCCTCTAATCCACTTGTTTTTCCTAGAAAGATTTAAAAATGGCAAAATTAAGAATTAGACAGAGGAGAGAGCCATGTCATGGCCATCATGGGCAAAACCTACCATGAGCGGCCAAAACTCCTATTTGCTCCAAGATGTCTGGTAGCTGGAAGTGGGAGGTAAGAAGAGAGGTTTTTGATCACATTGTTGAACTCCTCGGTCATGTGGTCCCTCACTTGGCTTCTAGGAAGAAGTAGAGTGTTCTGCTGCTGCAAAAACCACATGGCTCCCAGTTCCTGCTGAATAAGTGTTTTTCAGTACATAGTTCTATATTTTGATTATGAAAAATACTGTTACTTACTCATTGCACAACAGTATTGCATAACTTATTCATATCCCCAAAATATTTTGTAGTGAAGTATAGGTTACAGACTTATTTTTAGTATGTTTTTTAAAAGTAAATAGCCACAGCTATATTGCTTTCTGTATTGAAATGATGACTGCCACTTCAACTCAAGAAAATCAAGAAATATTTTAAATAAAACATTGTCACTTTAATTTATTTATTAAACTGCTCTTACTTTTACTACCTTGATGATAATAGGTCTCCACCCTGTTAATGACTTGTGTTGGTGGTATTGTTTTTTAATGTTAACTATCAAATATTCTGATAGCTCACTGTGACAATGTCCTTACCAGTGGAGGCAAATTTTCATTAGTCACTGAGGCTTTGTCTCTTGCTAGTCAATAATACAGGTTTGGGGCACAGACTGGAGCACTGATCTGCAGTCGTTCATGCTGCTTACAAGGCTCCTTGAGCCATTTTGGCTCCTGCCAGTGGGCAGTTCAGCTGCATAGACAGAAAGCTTTGCCAGGCTGCTTGGCCCCAGGGCCAGAGACAAGTTCCCTGGCTTGTTCTATTTAGTAGTATAGATGCAGCCTAAGATTACATACTTCATTTGTGTCTTTTGACTTACGTGAAACGTATATCATTTGTATAAGAAAAAACAGAGGCCAAATAGGGGCTTTCTCATCATCTCAACCCCTATAACTATTTTGTCAAGCTAATGCAAATTTTCATTTGCATGCCTATGCTGGTTTGACTGAAAATGAGTTAATTTTCTTCATGCAGCTAGAAACCTTTCTTTTTCATAACTAGCCCACTCATTATTTGGACTTAGTCTGAGAACAAGACATACCACCCCGGGACAGAGTTGATGTTTTTAATTGCTCTGGTCTGAGAGCCAAGGACATTCTGAGCACTCTGCCCACAGGTGTGAGGCATTGAGGAAGGCGGGGCATGGATGGGGCAGAGCTTGACTGACATCCAGACTAATCCATAAGAGTATTCCATGCCGTTAGCATCATGCTTCATATTTAAGGAGAGTTGGGATCTTCTGGTCTCTCCCTCTCTCGCTTCTTCATCTTCTTCGGTCTTTTTGTCAGAGCCAGGGGAGCTCCATTCAGGACTTTCTTTAGTTCAGCCTTTGCAATCCTGACATTTTACAGAGGCCCCTGGGCCTTTCTGCCTTTTTAACACTTTTCTCTCTCCAGGTATCAACTGTTCGGGATCAGTTGCTGTTTCCTGGGACTGGTTACTTGGTGTGGACAGAGGTCATGAGGAATTGCATTGAGTATCTTTTATTTTATATTCTATTTCTGTTTTTTATATATGTATTTACCAGTAGTGTATTGGTATTTTGTTATTTTATTAAACTGTGTTTATCTCAATCTGAGTTTCTCCGTTCTTTTTTGGTTCTCTCCCCTATTTGTGGGGTGGGGGGAGGGAAGGAGTGGCTGTATTGCTAGCTCAAGTTAAACCACAACAATGTCTATGTATTTTGAATGCTTCGAATTCTTCAGAACATTACTGTAGTTTTTAACTCCAGATTTCGTTGTGTGTATAACGCATATAACCTGATAGTTACTTTACCATTAAATATGTAACCCATATTCATTTTCATAATGATATACTGCCAGAAGTCTAAATTTATTTGAAATGCTATTCCTATTGAAATAAAATTCTCAAAATAAAAAGGTTTTGTGGAAGCATTTTGAAATTCTAGTTAAATGCCAGATATTATTTTGAATATTAGGAATAATAATTTTGATTTTACATATTAACATGCCATTTTTTCTATTATTCATACACACATATAAGATATAAAAGTAATAATAATATGAAAAAATGAAACAACACTTAATGCACTTGGAAACATTATTTTTTTCAAAGCTCTGAAATAATCTTTTTTCATTTCAACAAAAAGTTAAAACCATTTGGAATTGGGAATTTTTCTCATGAAATAGAAATGCTCAGCTTAGATCAGTTTTTCTAGAAATTTCATTGTCGCGGGGAAAATGTTTAAATTATAATTTTAGCGGGAAGTTATGTGTTAAGTTTGAAACCTTGATTCTATTATTTGAAAAATAAAAATCTCTCCTTAATAGCAGCAACACACATACAAAGAACTATATCCAAAACAACCCACAATTTTGGGGACTTGAAACACATCTCTAGCCAAGCAAGGTTACTGATAGACAGCTTCTGCTTTTGCACTTAGTAATGGAAGGCTCAGAATTAATGAGAACTTTGGAAAATGTGGTCTGGATTATTAAGAAAGTGATGGCATTTATCTCAGTATTCTGCTGAGTGTCTCCCTCTCAGCTTCCAGAGGTGTCAAGTCAGTCTCCTAAACTGTCAAATCAAATCCCACTGACTGGTTGCCATGCCAGATATTAGCAACTTAATTATAACAACTAAAGTTAGTACGTGACTAGTGAAATACACTCTTTCAGAATTTGACACATGCTCCACAGAAAACAATAAATAAAGCCAAACACATGCTTTCTATTTGTCAGTAATAAAAGAAGTGCTTGTTGGAATCCAGATATCAAGTGACAGTGCCAAAACTCCCTTCAGTAATACATATACGTTCTCCAAACACTTTCAGCTACACTAGCAGACATGCCCAATGTCACACAAGTACACAGTTTACTAACTAGGTGATGCCTCAATATTTTTTTCTGTATAAATATTTCTTTTTTGCTTTTCTTTTTGAAAGAAAAGAGCTGGAATTTCAAAATGCAATCAGAACTGTTAAAAATTAACAAGCCAATTTATTCTTTAGTAGAATGTCACTGACTTTGGTGAAGTTAGACCTAGGACAATGTTGGTCCACGAAAGAGAGAGGAAAATATTTGCAATAATACTTAGGAAACATGCACACATCTGATACAATTCCATTGCTGTTCACTGTCTGGTCAATAATCATTGAAAGTTTCACTGCAATTTGTAGAAAAAAACCCATGGGTTAAGTCCAGCTCCAAGCAGATCTGAGCCAATCCATCTTTTCCAGCTTGTTTCAGGTGAAGTTAATTTGAGAAATGAAATTGAAGAAGATGGGCTAATTCAAGGAGAATCAAAAGCTACACACATAATCTTATTAAAAAAAAAAACAACACAAAAAACCAAAAAAATGAACTGCAAACTAAGCAGGCTTTTTTCACTCCACTGTATGTAATAATTTTTTTAATGAGACTGACAACATATACAAGAAATTTTATCCACAAATATATAAAGAAGACCAATAAAGTGAAGAGTAATGAAGTGTCATCAGTATATAAAGACGCAGATCCCTTTCCTTCATGATACCAGTGTACTAAGGGATAACTTAGCAGGAGTGAAGCTGTACCTACCTTGGCAACTCTGAACCTATGTCGGTAATTCTGAAAACAGTAACCTCGAAGAACCCAAACTAGCAGCAGTTCCCAGTGCCTTCCAACTCACCTGATTACTGATTCTTTTTTCTAGGGAGATCGTATCATTTTACTTATTTAAATCAGTGGGTTGGAAAGATACTTGTTATTAAAACACTGTTGCAACAATGAACTGCAAGGGCATCTTCTCATTTCAACTACACGTCCGTTAATTAATAAAGATAACTTTCCCTTAATATTGCGTAATGACATTTTTTACCCTTCAGCTATTCACTGTCCTGTATAAATCTTATTGACTTTTCTGGGAAACATGATATTGGCTGCATGTCCAGAATGTAAACAAATGAAAAAAACCTTTCCAGTTCAGCAGCAGAAAATTAGGTGACGTAAGTGAGCTCAGTCCCTAGGTCATTCGTCCTTTTGCTCCGGAAGGGATAGTAACCTTTGTACCTGCATTTAATTAAACAGTTTGAGAATGAACACATAGCGGATGAGTCCCATTTCTTAGAGTAAGAAGTGGATGTTCTTTTTACTGTGGCGGAAGCTACAACAGGGACTGTTTTTTCCTGCAGCTCCATGGCAAGTTGTGTAGGCTGCTCACTTATCAGAAAACTAATCCTATGCACACCAACAGCCCATGAAATCAACCCAGTGTCTGTCCTGAATTTGCAGCCTTTTGATTTGAATGGATTAGTGTGAACTAAGCTGTCGTGATAGCTTGCTTAACATGATATTTCAGCAAAAGTCTCAGATGTGTGAAGGAGAAAGTAAGTGGGTGGCACTCAGTTCTACTCACTAGTAATGAACACGGATGAGAGAAGAATTCATCTCAGGCCTCAAGTTCGAGCACAGAAAAGCACATGTTGGTGAGGCTCCAAGTACAGGGTGAAAAAGCTTTGAACCACAAGGACTGACTTCTCATTAGCAAGGCAATCCAACATTAAACATATAGGAGGGGGACAACCCAAGTTACCTCCTGGGTTTATCAGCTTATGTTTTATTCAGGAGTTGACACTGCCAAAAGGGGAAAGCTGCAAGGAATTTCATGGGCAGGATCAGAGCAGAAGGAAGGGGCGGTAGTTTGGGGTTGGTTAGTGGAAAGCTGAATAAAGAAGAGGAAAGTGGCAGAGGGACTGCTCAAAAAACATGTGGAAACCACCTCTTCAGAGGAAATCTGAGGGTCTTCATTTCTTTGTAGCTGTTAAAAGCCAATGTGAGTACAGCAGATTTGCGCTTGTTGTCGAAGATTATTTGGAAGACAACCAACCTTAGGATGACCCTCAATTAGGAGAGCACTTAAACATATGAGGAACATTAATGGCTGCACTGACTGTAGGAAAACCTGAACTGAAAATGCATTTAATGGCTTGCCTAACATGGGACCAAAATGAGGGATGGGTTGCACCTTGGGAACTGAAGTTCTATGGTTTGGCAGAAAGTGGAATTCAGTTAAAAGCCTCACAGAAACATGGTATTTATCATGCTAAGCAGTGTCTGCAGTCAGAAATTAATTCTGGAAACACTGAATAAGCTCAATTCCCATTGAGATCAATGAAAATATAAATCAGATTCTGACTTATCTAATTCATTTAGATCCAGACTTCTAACATGTTACAGTTTCTTCAAAGACCCAAGTGTGCAAAAAAAAATAATAATTTAATGCTGACTATCCACAACAACTGTGCATTTTTTGTTGAACTTAATTGTTTGTTTACATGTGGCTGCTCATAAACTATATATTGAAAAAAAACCAAATGTATGTATAGGATATCTTATGAGCACTTCCACCAAATGGATGGTATTTGATTCTTAATTTGATACATTATGCCACTTTGCTCTCACACCACTGTAGTAAAATTTGTGGAAAAACACACATTGTTCTGGTATACCTATATGCCATAAATGCCATTTTTCAGAATAGGCTACAAACACTCTTCCTCTGGACAGTTAAAGAAATGATGTGTTATACTGTCTAACTGTGCCATTTTGTGTAAATAAGGCTGGAGTTTACGTAAACAAACCAGTTTTAGTATATAAAACCAGCTAAAAGTGCTGATACATGTCTGCATGGATAACTACCTATTACTAAGTACCTGTTTCTAAGGCAACTTCCTAACACAGATATGCAATTGGACCTGGCAGTACTTTTGATAAAGTGATGTCACATTTCTGTTCTGATAATTTTGCCTGTTTGGCACTGTAATGTCTGCTGTGTGTCTCAGCTCCCATATACTTAATGTTTAACATTTGTAGGCTCACATTGTATTAGCACAGGGGTCCTGATTCTATGAGCTTTATTAACATATAGAGGTCCAGTGAGAAATTAATACTATTTAAAGGAATATGGATTGCTTAAGTGAGAGAAAAGATTGCAAAACCGGACCCATTAAGAGCATATCTGCACTACTTAAACTCAGAGTGTGCATAATTCAAGTAAATTAATTTGAACTAACTTAGTAGTAAAAGAAATCTTGGTTTAGTTGGAGCTTCTCTGAAGCTTTTAACTGAATACTGATATCTTAAGTTAAAGTCCAAGCTTATGTACTTAGTTTTCACTATTATTTTAAATATTCAGTTACTGTAAATAACCGATATAAGAGCACACAATGTTACAGTTTAAATGGAAGCATTTTTTCCTCTCTTTCTGTTTTTATGCTTTTCCTACTTAGAGACAGCCTGGCCTCAGTGTTTTCACCTTATCGTTGCCAAACTGATAGCTTAGTTATGGATGACTAAGAAATCATTTAAGGTTATTCAGGCAGAGTCATAGTAATATATCTTGAAACATTGGAATATTTGCCTGCAACATCTCCTCTGAATAGCCTTGAATATCAAAGTAATTTGGGATATTAACTTTGTGTTGTTCGTATGTTGTTACTCAGTGAGATCCCATTTACATAATTATTTGAAAAATAATTATTAGAAAAATAATTATTAATATAAATTAGGAAGTTTTTAACAAATATCATTGTATCACTGTCCATCACAGCTGTCTAAAATAGATTTTGAACAGTAATCAATCATATTCTAAGTATTTATTGTATTTTCTATTGCCTAAATCAATCTCTATAGAATATCTTCCTTATAGAGAAAACAAGCTTTTCTCTTTCTAAGAGTTCAAAACAAAGCTACTACTAGTCTGTTTATTCTCTTGCTTTTGATGAATTTTATAGTTCCAAAATACATTCTGCTACTCATGACTGCAGAAATTCTCTTTGTAAACAGAAACAGGTGAACAAGGTTTTTTTGCAAGCTCGTAATGAACAATTTACATAAAGAGAAATAACAATAAGAGAAACTAATTTCATGTTGGGAATCCATTTATACAGCAAATCAGTCTCTGATCTCATAGACCCTGTTCTAAACATAGAGAAGAAAAATACTGTTGGTTTTGCAGTCTGACTGGCCTCCTTACTTTTCTTTTTGTAAGTTAGAGAACAATTTGGAATTTGTGATGTGCTCATTTCAGAAACTAACATTGAAATTCAACTACTGAAACATGTATCTATTGCCATTTTTTATGGCACTTCAAAGTGTCCAGAGAAGTCTCCAAGTCCTCCTTCTGAAGATCTCAGTTCTCCCATTGGCCCCATATCACATCTACCTGCCCATATGGATATCTTCTTTCTTGTAAAGGGGGAAACCTGTATGACCATTTCATCCTTCATGTGCTACAAAGATGTTAAATGAACTATGGACTTTCACTACAGTTTGTTATGTGAGAAAAGGTGTTTCCTTATTAATTTCTTTAAACCATTATCTTAACTTCTGCTATTGTTTTTCACTTTTTATGGATAGAAGGATAATAACTTCTAGGAATTTGTGTGCCTTCAAATTGTTGGATTTGGAACAGCTTAAGATTTTTGTAAGCTAAGCAGCAGTCAGGAAATTGTCTCTGGTTTGAGCACAGAGAACTTTAATGTTTAAAATTACAAAGACTTACAAAGTCCTAGAACAGCTGTACACAGGGTTTCTTTAGCCATTCTATTAAACTCAGCTAAAAGTGCTCTTTCATTTCACAACCTATGAAGAAAAATAGTGTGATCTTTTTAGAAGTCTGCACAATCCTTCTCTTGGAGGAAAAATGCAAGGCTTCAGAATGCAAACTGAATACAAAATTTACCTTTGTTGTCCACACATTTACTTCTGAAAGTTCTGTGTTTAATGCAAAGGAATATATTACTTCAGTTTGCTGACCTGCAAAATATTCTCTTAGGTGACACTGCTCCTTGTATAATGATGTTAAGTCTATCAGCAATGATATCAGAGCAACTCACATCTCCCAGAGATCCACAAAAGAAAAACCAGTAGAATAGATATGTTGGAAGGGACTATCACTTTATTTTGAAGACTGTGGATCATCTTCAAGAGAAAACCTATATGGTTTCTAAATCCATGACTTATAAGAATCATAATTTCTTCTCCTACAAATATGTATTAAAGAATAAGATTGATTTGCATCTCATTTTTTTCAAGGTGTAATTAGGGTAAAGCTTACAAAGAGATTTTATGAAACCTTTGTGATTTGCTGAAGAAGGAACACCAGCATTTTTTCAGCTATCACTTGCAGTTTCTACCATGTCATTGCTTGATGGCACTAGTAGGGTTATACTTAAATAATTTTAGCATACTATCTAATTCTTAGAATATACTCTATACCTAAGAGAAGGAATAAGTATTTGTCTGCACCCAGGTTGTCAAATGTTTGGGTTTCTTTTTTTTTTTAAAAAGTCACAAAAATAATTTTTTGTTGTTGTTGTTGTTGATGATGCCCATTTACTGCTATTTCCAACTCTAACAGTGTTTCACCAATATCTAGTAAAAATGCTTGCAGGCAATCAATTTAGCCGAGCTAGTGGCGCTTCTGGATGTTTGCAGCATGGACTATACCATAGTGAAAGGACCTCCAGATTAACTGTGTTTCATCCAAACTAGAAATTCTACAGTTTTGTCAACACATAATTGAGCCTAAATCCACCATTTTGGAAAATAGGGTGGTTGGAAAACATTATTTGAGGTTCAGAGCTATGCTAACACAGCTATGCTGCCTTGAGGCTCAAATTAGCATCTCCAGATAATTCTTAGTTCTTTTTTGTGGATATTTTAGATCAGGTCAGAGCTAGCTCTGGAGTCTTTGTCACTGCATAATTTCAAGGAAAACTATGTAATTTAGGAAAACTTCAAGCCTGTACAACCTCAGGCTTTTCACAAGTATTCAACAAAGAGTAAGTAATCTCTTGTAGGTCTTGTGGATTGGACTGTTATACTGAAGTTGCTGGATCCTATCTAAATCATGCTTCATATACCTGACAATTTTTTCTGGATCTGGCCCTAAGAGTATATATTCACAGACATAAAATATTCCCACTGAGCAATAAATATCAGGGTTGAGGTTTTTTTCAACATTGAAAGATTTGCCAGTTTTAATGAGTATCTAAAACTTCAAGGTACATACTTTTGTGTCCTATAAAAGCAAATTTCGGACTATCACCTCCTTGTCTGTCTTCTTACAAAACAGACAACCAGATAATTTGAAAAAAAATATTTCAGTTCAGGAATGCAAGATTTGCATTAAGTGATTTAGGGTGGGCTGTTTTTCCTGCTTTTTTAGTCAAGTTTTTTTCATTTAAAAAATTCATACATAGGTTAAATATCAAATAGCAGTGAATTGTGTAATGAAGTGGAATGATTTCTGAATCACTACCAGAACACCCCCATGAGTCATTTACTAAACCTTGAGGAAAGCTATTAGTAGCATGAAAGATAGATAACTGCAAAACACTGTCCATCACTGCTACCACATCAGCTCAGTAAAATTCTATGAGCTGTTTTTAGAAGATGAGACATTTTTGTTGGTAGATCAGTGATGTCTGAGAAGCAGTACAGCTCATGGGAAAGTTTGAGCAAGTTGATCACTCATATAGCAGAGAGCAACTACAGGAATTTTGTTACAAAAAGCAGTAATGCAACTAGGAAGTACGAGAGCCAACACAAGAGTGCAAACCTTTATAAAGCTGAGAGGACCAGAAATAACCAGGAATAAAATTTAGGTGAATGAGGATAGGGAGATAAACAAAAAGATCCCTAAATTTCCTTATGTCAGTGAGCCCAGAGAATAGCTTAGGAAAGTGGAATAGAAGTCTCATTTTCTAAAAATACATTTGGATTTCTTGTCACTTAGGTCATTAATCTTGGCTAAGGAAATCTTACTGCATGAAAAACAAAGATTTTTTTTCCTTTCTTCTTTTTTTTCTTCCTTGGGGGAAGGGTGTTTGTGTAACAACTACTGTGATTTAAAATGAGAGAAAATCCAAGTCCCATGAAGAAACACAGATGTAAATTAGGATCTGCTGACCTATACCCTTTCCACTCTCTAGCTTTGTGCTCAGAAAAGCTGTAAGTTTATAAAATGTTATAAATTCTTGTGCTAGGGATAGGCACCCCAAGAATCTCTACATTTTAAGGACACAAAAACTGGGAATGCCTTATCTCGACTACCGTCATTGGCGATCTGACTAATCAGTGCTAAATGATCAATGAATGGTTTTACTCTAATGTAAGATTCACTCACGTGAAAAAAATAATTTGTGCTGAACTGTAGACATCATGAGCATTTATTGCCAGTCTCATAGTAGCTAGATGCTCTTTTGATTTAGCTATAAAAATTATGAAGGAATGTTTCTGTGCTGCAGGTAATCCCTGTCTTGTAAAGAAACACATCCATACATCATTTCACAACTCTGCCAGTGGTAGTATTTAAACAAGTAGTATCACTTTGGTGTCAGTCAGGGATAGTGATGGTATTCTGTCCAAGATGAAAGTTCTTAAGCAGATATATTGTGTCTGTGTTTTGCATAGGTGCTGTTCTGTTCTTTTAGCCAATTTTGAAAGCCATCATCTTCTTTTAACATTGCCTCTGATACTGCTTTTCCAAAGGACAAATGAGCTTCATGTGTTGGCAGAGATAACTGTTAAAAGACTGAGATCCACCAAAAAGTAAGCAGAGTTTGAGCACCAAGAATGCAATAGGAAATATTTTATAAAAGTTGAGGACGTTTTTCTTTTTCTATTTTTTTTTCTGTACTTTGGAGAACTTATTAATTGATAGTCCCACACTTGGAGTACAAACACTACTGATTTTTATCACTACACATACAGAGACATTCTGAATTAGTAAGTGAATTTTAGAACATTTTAAAATATCTTTTAAACATGAATGAGTATTTTCTTTTAACAAATGTAGACCAGGCAATCTTATCAAGTAAGACATGTTCATATCCACACATCCATGTAAGAAAGACAAGCAGATACAAAGTAAGGATTGTCTTCCTGCAAATGGCAAATGAGAAAAGGTGAGCTGTGAATAAGAACTGCTGTTGTTCTAAAAATATCAATACTGTATTGTGGACAAACCACATATTTTTCCAGTTTAATGGATGCCATTTTGAAACTGACTTAAACTAAAAGGAGAACAATCTCTGTCTCCTTTTCTAGAGAAGACCAGTCTTTGTAAGACACTATTCACAATTATTGTATTGATCTAACTATATATTTCTGCTGTAGCTGAAAAAAAATTTTATGTGAGGAATGCCTGTTCTGCTTTGCTTATGGAGTGGGAAACAAGATAAGATAAATTATTATGTCTCTTCTTAAATACTTGAGATATCTCTAGATATCATGACAGTAGTGACCTTCATAAGTATTTAGATAAACAGAGAACACAAACAAGAAATATCTTGCAGGATTTTTAATTGTTTCCCTTTGCTCTTGTCAAAATTTCCAATTTACCTGTTTTCATTTGCTGGGTTAAGTGTTATTAGTGACATTTATAAATCTCAAAGGCTTTTAAATCAACTATATTTTTCAGAGCTTTAGAGGGTTTAGGCTTCTCCTGTTGCTGGTATCACTTTAAAACCAGCGAGCCCAGCTTAATATTTTCTAGTTGAGGGGCATCACAGATTGTCTCGGCTTGGTGCTTTCTTTAATCCTTATGAATATTTCTGTCCCAGGGTATGGACCTACATTCTCATCTTCAATTTGCTTTTACATTGACCTTAGACCAGGGTCTGCACTAGATGACAAAGGCTTCTTGCTACCACTGTGTGACAAGGAAAATGGATCCCTCTTCTGCCATTGGTTTTCAGATAATCTGACTACAAACTAATCAGAATAAGTTTTTCATGACAAGTTAAATAAACTATCGCATATAACACCCCTGTTAGCTCAGTGATTCTTGAGTAAATTCTCAACTTCACTTACCTTAGTGCAAAATCTTTTACAGAGTTCAGTGCGATCAGGGTTTCATATTGGTTTTGGGAAAAGATGAAATATGTCAGTGTCTCAAAGACATAATAAGACATGAAACACATTTAATGAACCACAACAGATTTTGCTAACAAGATAACATTAACTATAATAGTTCACTGTGACAATAATACCTATTTGCAGCTTCTGACCTTTTTTATTATTTAAATACAAGTGGTTTAATATGTAGTTTGTAGAATTTAATCAGCAGCTCTGAAATGTCGATACAGAATATAATAATATAACTTCCAGTGTTACGTTTTGCTGTAATAGAGGTTTTAACTATGCTTATTGACATCAATGTGAATGGAGTGCAAGCAACCAAATAAAGGATTTGGTCTCAAAAGATACAAGAGTATAATTTAGCTTTCAGTGCTTGAATTGCTCTGTGGTATTTTTATTTCCCCTCATTTTATTAAACCATCAGACCTTTTACATTGAATGCAGCAAATAAATTGCTTGCAGACTAATGAACAAGCCTTGCCAAGTGTAAACTTAGAGAAGAGTTACTCATTTAACTGGTTCATATTCATAACGAAATGATGGCTCTGTTCTTATTAGCAGTCAGTTATTCATACCTTAATAAAGTACTCATCAGTGTCGATCAGAAACACATCTTTCCATTTTTATCCTGTCATGCTTTGAGCAATGCTTAGTAGATAATTCCAGTCTCTTAATCACAAAGTTGTTATAACATGCAACAGACAATCAAGATCATCAAAGCTGAAGACAATGAGGTACAATGGATCCAGCCTCTGAACTCACATAATAAAACTCTGTCTGCGCTTACATTTGCCAATTAGGAGTTGTTAGATTATGCGGATCACAGCTCTTATTATAATGATTCTTCAGTACATGGGAAGCCATTTGGGAAGATTGGAGACAATTTTGGTGGGTGGAAATTTTCCTGTATTTGTTCATCAATGCTTACACAAATAAGTTAACACAGGTAGTTAAAAGAACATTTTTCTCAGTTGATAGTAGCTTCTTTCTAAGCTTTTCTCTGCATGCTTTCACAGATGTTAAAAAAGAGCTCTACTAATAACACCTTTTCTGGCTGAGACTCCATCCTTTTTCATAGCCTCAAACCAAAAGGGGTCCCATAGCTGCCATAAACCCAAATGCAGTTCTCAACTTTGAACACCATTTTTAGGCACTGCTGTTGTACAGAAATAAAAGGCAATCAGCTTTTTGTAGGCCAGCATGTTTATCTGCACTTTTTAGCAGCCCAGAACTCCATATGGTTTTCTTTCACAATTTTCTATAGACCTGTTTCTGAACTCCTCATCTTGAGATTAAAACCGAGGTTTAAACAGACTACACTAAATGGTTGTTTTTTGCCAGCTGTGCCCTGACTAAATGTTCTACAGGGCTGGTATCTGCTCCTTTCACTTGCACTTAGTACTTCTGTGTCCTTAGCATGAAGAAAATGATCTCATCAAGAGAGGACTGGCATTCCAGTAAAGCTTTTGCAAGACTTTCAAAACATGAGCATATGTTTTCCTGATACATATTTTGTGCCAGAAAGGGTGTAATGAGTCATCACCTCTGCAACATTTAATACCTCCATTAATATAAAGCTTCTTTCAACCTTTTTGCTGCTAGTAGACCTGTTATACTTTTAAATAAAATATTTATCTGATCAGCATTGCCAAAATATGTTACTTAGTCAGCAATGTTGGTGTGTTTCTCTTAGCTGGTCAGCCTAAAAACTACTATAGTGCTTAATAACTGACCATTGAAAAGTTCAATGCATCAGTTTCTTTCTTGGCATTAATGTGAGGTAACAACAAGAGCAAAAATTAATATGCAATAATTAAATGCAGCCATTCAAAATGCTAAAACCCCTGGGTAACCTGAAAATGACTTGAAATCAATCAGAGATTTTCTCCTAACTTCAGTGAGTATTGGGTCAGGGCAAAGGGAACAGGTGTTTTATTCATGCTAACAACGTCTGAAATGATTGCTATGTATCAGAAAAATACGACACAGCAGCCTTGTAATGACAGGTGTAGTTTTTCAGTGAAAAGAAGAAATGCAATGAATGGTTGATTTCCCAACTCTATATTTGTAGTTCACTTGCTTGTAACACCTCTCTGAAAGTTAATTTCCATACCCTTGTTGAGCTGGAGTGTTGAGGAGATCTTTGTTCGCTATGGGCTGGTTGGTAGCAAAAAACCCCTATGTCTAAGGGCTTAGCTAGCAATAAGCCAGATTTCAACTATCTACCTGCTTTTCTGCCTACTTGAGGGCTTAAAAGAGAAACTGAAATAATTCATTGCCTGATAAAGTTCACTGTTCACTGTATGCCATAACAAAGTGGCTATATCATTACACTGTTGAGACACAACTTTGTGCATATAAGTGTCTCAACTTTTCATTACCTGTTTAATCAGATGTTAAAAATCATCCATGGCTTGAATTTGAGAATTTCAGAAGAGATAAGTCTGGGATGAGAAGGCATATAAACATTTTGGGTAACAATATGGTATGATTTAGTGTATAAATCTTCTGTTCTACAATATGTCCACCTTCATTTACTAGGCGAATATCATAATGATCTCACAGCCTGAAAGCCTGTATAATGAACTTCAGCATTTGGGTTGCATCTGGAACTGAACAGTCAAAGTGCTGCAGTGGTGACTCCACTGACCCTTTGAACAGGAAGAGGAATACCAAAAAGAAAATTGATATATATGACATCACTACTTGTTACCAAATTTTGCATGGGACAAGCTCTTACCTGAAGCACTTAGCATTTCAGATTTCACTTCAATAATTAATGAATGCCTTTATACAGTGAATAACATCTATTTCCCCAAGTGCATCTACACATTTCCACCAGTACCCTCTTGTTTTCTATATCACTATGTGATCAGGATGGCTCTTAGTTAAAGGTATTTCCTTGCTTATGCTGAAACAAAATCTTCTACAACCTTTAGTGAACTTTTGTTTTGTCTAAAACAGATCTCTAACATTAACTAAACTACTTTTTCTGTCTGGTTTTGACCTGTGTCTGTTTGAAAAGCCTTCAAAACTGCTGAGATACTAACTGCTTGTCAGGAAAGCACTTATTCGTTCACTTGCAGATTGACTTGATAAAATCTCTACTTTCTACTATTCCATTACTGTATCAATGTTAACATACCTCTAGTTAAACTTCAAGACCACAATTTGGGAAGCGGATTTGGGACATGATTTACCACTGCATTTAATAAAATGAAAGTCAGGGTGAGTCTTTCTCTTAATTTTTTTAAGATTTCCTCTGGTATTTTCATGAGAACTGTAAGAAGTTAAGGAAGGCTAATGAAAAGCTGTAATTATGGAGTTCTGTCCTCTTTCTTGACCTGTGTTCTGTGTACCATAGCAATGTGCCTGTAGCTATGAATGCTCTGAAATCACAGCAACAAGTGAGAGCTGAACAGAAACAGCTTATCTGGTGGCAGGAAGTAAGGAGGTAAGAAAAAATGAAGTTTTACCTTCTGGTGAAGCCCTAACCTACAATATCACATTAGCCAGCTGGATGTGTGCTCTGTAGACCACTGATTCAGACAGTGTTTGTTCCTCTGCTCTCAGATGCAGAAAACCCAGACCCTCTCTGCCATCAGCTGATTGTAGCTACTAGCATGCATGATGTGTTCTATAAAATGAGTAAAGATTTGCCCTGAAGCTTGTCAGTAGACCAGCCAGCTTTTGCAGTCCTAATATCTGAAGAGCAGCAGTGTCCTGTAGTCTAACAGTTTTCCTGTATTGCATGCATGGCAAGTCAAAGGAAAGATCAATACAAATTTGAGGGAGGCTGTCAATAGTGTGAATTATGCACTTTCCCTCCCTTTGTTTTCCGTCACCACCTTTAAAATCAGTAAAATCTAAACTTTTGTTTGAGCTGTGCAATGCCATAGAGATGTTTTGCAAGATTTGCAAGGAAGAATAAAGCTCTATGATTCCTTTTCCTCTAGAAATGATTGTGATGAATTGTTATGTCTTTAAGTTGTGTTCACTGTATTACCTTTACTCACGTTGGATAGCAGACATATTGTGCTCCTGTCATTTTCAAAGACAGGTCCAAAGTCCTGCAAGAATTAACTTCTGTCCATTTCATTTAGTGTGCACAAAAAAATACTTTTGTTACTTGGACTCTGGACTGTTTCAGGGGAAAAAAAAATGCACCCTATAGGTAAGGACAAAAAAATGATAATTTCTGCTCAGTCACTTCATCTGTGTTAGAAAGAGATAAACCCGGACTGTCAAGCGATTCCAAGAAACTTTCATATGGTGGAGAAAAGCCAGCCTTTTTTTTTTTTTTTTTTTTTTTTTTGCAATTCTTAATTCTTAAAATATGTTCAAGGCAGAACAGTTAATACTCAGGAGAAAATAAAGAAATAGGTTAGCAGAGCTGAGCAGAGACTGAAAAACTAGATATTTCCACCATCACTCAGAGATGTTCCTTTCAAAACAGCACACACCAGTAACGGAGGGTCTTGCACATGTCCCTGCAAACATGCACAATAAAACCAGTAAAGTTTCCATTTTGCAAGGGTGAACAATAATTCTACTTCGAAATCAGAATGCCTAACTCCTGACAGTTTGTACTAGTCAGGGCACATGTGTTGGCTATGGTCAGAACATCTACCACTGTTTCTATGAGGGTTGGAATAGACTTGTCAGGGTGAGTCCAGGAAGCAAGAAACACTTTTGGTCATGCAGCTGTCAAGCCATCACATCAACTGGCTGATGTAAGATTGGCTTATCTTTTAGGAGATATATCTCAGGCATTTGATTATGAATGGGAGGGATGAGAGCAACAGAAGACAGTGAATGGCATGAGCATGAGAATGCAGGAGGTAATAAGCGACAAAAAGAGGTGTCGAGGGTTTAGATTGTGGGGTGACAATAAACCCTGGCAGATGTATTGTTAACCTCCTCTCTCCCCCACCACTTCCCTCTTTTGCCCCTCCCTCTCCCCGCTTCCCACTCAGGACAGGTGATCGGGAGGAAAAGAAGGACAGAGAGAAGAGAGTTGGAAAAATTAAAAATGTTTTTCTAATGCTACTAATAAGAATAGAGAAAATAATACAAAATATACAAAACCAATCTTGAAAGTCTCAGCAACTGCAGAGCCAGCACCGGAAGTCCTGGATTGGATTCTGCAGCCAACTGGAGCTGGATTCAGTCTGTCACTAGGCTTCAGTTTGCAGGGACAACTAGCAAGGTCCTCTCCTAACGTTGGCCATAAGCAAAAGGGAAAAAGAAGGGACGAGATCTTCATGATCTCCCACTTTTATATGAAGTATTCAGGTGAATGTAATGTTATACACAGTTGGTCAGTTTCTTGGTCAACAGTTTTTCATTGCCCCTCTCCTGAGATGTCCATCCATGCTTATCAATAGCTTCACATTCCACTGCTATGTTTACCAAAACATGTATCTGGTTCTCCAGGAAAATGCAGCTAATATGAAGGCTTTAGCTGACAGGCAAAATCACTAAAAGAGAAACTTTTTTTTAACAAAACCAGGACAAGAGGTTAAAGAAGGAAATTCAGACTACTCAGTTTTGTCTGAAGCACTGATGGCAAGATGTCAAAAACAGGAGGCAGGCCACAGAAAAAATCTCTAACCTCCTATAGAAAGTCCAAACAGAAGCTTGTCTGTATGGCCCACAACACAGAGCACCATGACATAAAGAAGGAAAGCTTCAGTGATTTATAGGAATTTACACCTGTTGGGCATTTGGCTTGACATAAGACAAAAGTTATATTCTATGGCCTGACTTCCTGTTGCCCTATCAAGAGACCATTAGACAGTGTTATTGGAGTTCTCTTTTTTTTTTTTGCAGATTAAAAATCCTCACCCCATGCAAGACAGATCTTTCTCAGCTGTCTTTTCCTTTCCAAACTCCACCCTTCTTTGAGTTTCAGCTTGTTTTAAGGGTAAGTGTAAACAGACATTTAAACCAGTAACAGGTGTTCCCAGAGAGGCATGTTTTTGTTTCATTCCAGGAGGATGAGGTTTGTGACCGTACACATTTCCTTCCCTTATATGACCAGGACCTTCCAGGCAGAAAAGTTGTACTGAGCCAGTCTCAGCCAGCAAAAGCAAAATTCGCTAAGGAGATTCACAGTAACACCCTGGAGGTCTTTGAGGAGAATAATATTGAGACAGGTCACGAAAAATATTGGCTTGAGATCTGCAGGCTCCCACGTAGGCAGTGCGTGCTCCGAGGTCCACAGGCAAACACACATACGAGGAGGAATGGGCTAATGTTCCCTGAAACTTCCTCTCTCCTGCAGTTATCAACACTAAGTGTAATTCTATCCATCTTTTACCTGTGTATACAGGACAGACACCAAGACTGTAACAGGCAACTGGTACATATGAGGCTGGTTTTCCTTTCTTTGTGCCAGAACAAACAAACACAAAACCAGGAAGGAGAAGTGGGGACACAGTTGAGAAAAATGTTATGACCAAAGGTCAGGTTAAAATTAGGGTAAAAAAAGAAGGGGTTGCCATTAAATTATTGGTTATCCTGAGGTTTTAACATTTCTTTAATTATAGGATTAGAAATTTCATGTTTGATCTGAGAATAACTGTTGATCTGTAAATCTACACTTTCCACTGAAAAACATTGATATATTCATGCAAAAACCCCATATATTTTGAGAAATGTTCACTTCCATCAAACTACTCTGTCTCCCCAACATTTTATAGGAAAATCCGTGATGAGGCCTTGCCTTTCATCCCCTTCCTCGGATAGATCTATTCCTAACCCTTCTCAAGCCTTTGGCCATGTTCCACCATCACTACTGACCTCAGTGCATTTAATTTTAGGCTCTGGCCTTGTTGTTGAAATCACAGTCTCTGTGCAATCACCATTATTTTTGAACTTTCCACCTTCCCTCATCACTTTAAAGATATTTTTGTAGCACAATAGCTATGCTCCTTTGCGGGAAAACTAGCCTTTCTCCCTCAGTCGGTCTGGATACTTTTGGGAGTTCCTCTCGGAGATCTTCTGCAGATGTGAGCTCAGCTACTAAGAATGGCTGGGCATGGCCCCAAGTTTTGAGCTCAGCACATGACCCTTCCCAGAGAGAAGACCTTCAGTCTGTGTCCCAGGCCACAGCTCTCCCGCCAGCACAAACCAGTACAAATAGGCTCTGCCAAGAGCAAATCCACTAGGAATGATTCCTATCCGCTGCTGGGGTACATGACTACTTTGTTTGAATTTTAGCTGCTAGCCCTTGAAAATTGACTTGACACATGGCTTTTACCTAAAAACCTGACCTGACTTATTGATAAACATTTAGCAAGCTAAACAGCTTGAAATGGAGACCAGTTATAATGGCTCCCCAAGGAGGAGAAAAAAAAAGGGGAGTGGGAGGAAATAAAAGGAGGGGAGAACAAAAAGAAGAGGAAAAAATAATTGTATGTGCCTTTATCCTATGCACAACTTCTATTAAAGCTAGTTTCTTACCCTCAGACAGCAGGGAAAAGGGAGATTTATTATGTCAGAGAAGAGAGAAGCGAGTTCTCTGCTTTGATTCAAGACAGATCCAAATGAATCTAGAAGTTTCCAGGAAAGCTCTTGCTGGCACTGATTTCATGTCTTCAGGTTTTAGTGTATACGGCTCACAAAATCTTCCTCTTGTGGGGAAAGATCATGTTCTTGGGAGAATGACAATAATTCTTGTAATGAAAACAAAGAATGTATTTTTGTTTGTTTTTCCTAATGGCCCTGATCCAGCCAGGTTTTGTGTGCTGGTAACAGATGTTTTCTTGTGAGTGACCCAACATCTGGCACAAAGATCTTCTGTTGTAATTGTTATAATGAAAACACAAAAGGCTGTAGCGTTAGACACCAAGAACTGCATTTTTTTTTTAATAGGTTCCTACTTTGAAGCCATGAATGTGTACACTGGGTTTGGTCCAAAGCCTTTGGAAGTCAACGGAAACTTTCATTGATTTCATCGGTTTTGTATCAGTCCTTTTATGAAACACTGGATCTAAATGTACAAAGACAAAAACTGCTGATATGTGTATGGTTTTTTTGGTTTTTTTTTTTTTACTAAGCAGCTATTTTTCACGTATTTTAATAAGAAATCACTTTGTTTTCCTTGGTGTGAAGCTTTTTTTCACAAGTCTTTCTGCTTCAAAATCTTGCTAGAAAATAACACAAATCCCAAATCATTTTAGATAGGCTCATTAGACGGGCAATGCAGAAAGAAAAATTGTGATTTTTTGGCATAGTTAGAAATCAGAGGATTATCTCTCTTGCTGTGTCAGATGAATCTCTCTACAGCAGAAATAAGTTCTAATGTCCTTCTTAAAACGGGGATCTTCTCATGAAAATGAAGGACTAGAGTCACTTCTCCCTGAACTTCAGAGGGCAGATGCCTCAGAATTTTGAGAAAAAAACCCAACACATTGTTTTTGGTTTTTTTCAAATTAAAATGCTATTCTTACATGCACTGAAGAGAGACATACTGTGACTTTCTTGCATTTATAGGTTAGTGTATAAATATGAATGCAATCTCTCTAAATATAGTAACTTTATACTGTTCTTCTGGACAAAGAAGGAAAGAAGGATAGAACAGAGAAGTAAGTCGGAGAGAAGGGAAGGAAGGAAGGAAGGAAGGAAGGAAGGAAGGAAGGAAGGAAGGAAGGAAGGAAGGAAGGAAGTTGTGAAAATAAAAGAAGATAAAAGAGAAAGAATGAGAAAATACAAGGAAAACAAAAGAAGGAGGAGAGAAGAGGAGAGGAAAAAGGAAAAAGAAAAAAGAAAAGAAAAAATAAATAAAAGAAAAAAGAAAAGGGAAAGGAAAGGAAAAAGAAAAGAGAAGAAAAGAAAAGAGAAGAAAAGAGAAGAAAAGAAAAGAGAAAAAAGAAAAGAAAAGAAAAGAAAAGAAAAGAGAAAAGAAAAGAAAAGAAAAGAAAAGAAAAAAAAGAAGAAAAAAGAAAAGAAAAGAAAAGAAAAGAAAAGAAAAGAAAAGAAAAGAAAAGAAAAGAAAAGAAAAGAAAAGAAAAGAAAAGAAAAGAAAGAAGAAAAAAGCCGTACAAGGTAGTTTGACTGACAGCCAAGACATGATTCACTTTAGAAGCACTACAGTACTAAAGTATTCACTGATATTAACATGCATTTTATTCCCAAGTAAATTAAATTCCCATCAAAAGCTGTTACTAAAGCAAATGTAATTGAAATGTATTAGCTCCTTATCCAGAGCTCTTCTCCTATACAATTCCACCCCTTAAGCATATTTTTTGCCTTCTTTGCCTTTCAAAGTTTTAATGAAATGTCTCATAGGCACAAATAGTACATTTCCTTACCTAATATAAACACAAAAGACTTTTTGCTTTGGAAACAAATGTAGGGGAACAGCTGTGCTGATGAGCTACTCAGAGCTCTTATTGAATCTGCAGCTGCTTCCCTCTGTCCTCAGAAAACTCCTGGCTTGATTGACAGAGAGAGAGACAACCAAATGGAAAAGGAGACCAGATACCAGTCATAGGCTTAAATCAGAGCTGCCTTAAATCTACAAAAATTACAATTCTTATTTTTAGCTGCTGATGTGGCAGTCATTTAGTCACAAATCTGACCTTCTGCAGAATAGGTACAAATCCCTCTCCTAGAATTCTAAGCCATTTAAAATTCATTCAGGTTCAAACCAGCAAGTTTTCAGAGTTGGTTTATCAATCTTAGCAGAGAAGGTTAAAGACAAATATATTTTAGAAGGAATGAGCTATAACAATCACACACTTGTTATTTTCTCTTTCCTTTTCTTTATAGGACTGCTTGATATTGCAGTTTCATTAGAAAATTTAGCCATCCAGGGAAGAATTCATAAAAATAAAAACAATTACTGATTGCTATCCAAACCATTATTTTGTCCTGTTCAGGTCTCAAAAACTGTGCTGGTTTTGGCTGGGATAGAGTTAATTTTCTTCATATTACCTACTATGGGGCTATGTTTTCTATTTGTGCTGAAAACAGTGTTGATAATACAGGGATGTGTTAGTTGTTGCTAAGCAGTTCTTACACAGAGTAAAGACCTTTTCTGCTCCTCACATCACCCCACCAGTGGGTAGATGGGGGGTGCACAAGGAGCTGGGAGGGGAAAGAGCTGGGATAGCTGAACCCAACAGACCAAAGTGACGTTCCAGACCATATGACATCATGCTCAGTGTATAAATATGGAGGAAGAAGAAAGAAGGCGGAGATATATGGAGCGGTGACATTTGTCTTCCCGAGTAATGGTTACATGTCATGAAATCAAACTTTTCTGGAGATGGCTGAACATCTGCCTGCTGATGGGAAGCAGTGAATGAATTCCTTGTTTTGTTTTGCTTTACTATTAAACTGTCTTAATCTCAAACCATGAGTTTTCTCTCTTTTACCCTTCCATTCTCTCCCCCATCCTACCGTGGGAGTGGCTAGGGTTGGTGGGAAATGAGGGAGTGGCTGCGTGGTGCTTATTTTCTCACAGGGGTCAAACCATGACAAAGTCACGTTTCAGATGTTGAGTAGGATTATGCTACTACGTGTATCAACATTGCATTCTCTGGTGATCATAGAGATGCAGGACTTGTCAGTCTTCAAGACCCAGTGGCTACATCTAGATGTCCTTCTCATATCAGTCTAGCAAATAATGTGTGGAAAACAGATGTCATTTACCATAGAAAACTAGAGTGTTCAGATATTCAGGTCACACAGAATGGATCATAGGTAGCATTTATAACTTTGTAACAGCAGATCATAGAGACAGGCCTTTGCCTGGCCTTTTATGTGCTTAGCATATATCAAATGCAAAGTGGATTATGTTGTTCCTCTCAAAATTTAGGGTCCTAAATGGCATATTTGGTGCTTAAATGGGTTACTGAATGGCTGTCTTATCACATGACTTCTTCTCTAGCAAGGGAAAAACATTTATTTCTTTGCTGTAGCAGACCTGTTACTCCACCATGAAAATTGGTATGATGATGATGATTATTATTATTGCACAAATTGGCAGATAGAAGTACAGTGGGCACTTGAAAACTTAGAGGCTTCAATCTAAACTAAGAGGAGAACTGGGAACACTTCAGAGGTGATGGGTCTAGATAAGGGCCCCATCTCCAAACCAGAGCAAGTCTTCTCCGTCCCATCTATTTTCTTTAGGATGGTTACCTGAGAGTTCTGTCTGGATGGGAGCCATCACATGCTTCCACCAGATTTCTGATCCAAGCTATGTACTGTGGTGCACACCTGCAGCTCGGTTTAGATGCAGTCAAAATTGATGTTCTGGCTCCGTTTCAGTTCTGGGTTGATAAGTATCTCCCTGACCACCCATGTAGGGATCCTGTCACCAGGGAATTACCTCAGCATTGGCACATACAGCCTTTCAGCACTGCCTGTGGGATGTGGACCTTGCTTGCCTCTGACACCTGTTTCTGTTTCTCTGTCCCACAATTAAAAGAAGAATTAAATATTTCTTTCTTCTGACATGACTGAAAGACCATTCTATTTTTTTTTTACTTTATCCTGATTCATGTCCCTTTTGCATGAATTCCTTGATTAGCTTTGTTTTTTTGAATGTTAAAAAAGGTATTTTGTTATTGCCTTAAGGGAGGGCAACCTGCCAATGATCATTAAACATGCTGTGGTCCAGTCCTTACACAAAAAACCATCATTCAATGCTAACTAACTTACCAGTCAGGCCTGGTCTTAGAAATTAAGTGCTTTAGGCAAGATAGGTTTGTGGAAGGGTTTTAAATATTTTTTTGCCATACACCCATCTGAAATATTTTAAAAGCTCATAGACATGCATATATAAATACATATATGAATGCACGGATTGGTATGTGATTGTTTGCACATACATGCAGACACACACACTTGTTATGTCATGTGCCTAGGTATCTGAGACAGCTACATCCCAGCTGAGCTATATGCTTTTACTCATCCCACATCGCATAACTTTTTGCTCTGTATTCCTGGATCCCTTAGGATAGGTCTTGGAAACCAAACACACATCTGAGCAACCTCAGACAATTGTCACATCTTCTTTTTTGTGTGACCGTAAAACTTTTTTCTTTCTTCCCCCAGGACAAAACACTATCTGAAAAACTGTGTCTTGTATGCAGCTAAGTGTCTTGATCTATACTTCATTAGTTAAAATTAAAAACCCTCATTATTTTTGAGCTCTGCGGAACAAGAAATATTAGATTTGTCCCAATATAAAGAGTATATTCTCAGTTTCAAAAGGGACATAATGACCAGATTTTCCAAGCACATCAGTGAGTTCACTAAGCACACCTTTTTCTGTACATGGATACCTAGAGTTAGCTAACTTTGTGGTCCAGAACATCAACACTGCCTAGAAAAAAAGATAAAGTATGCTGGGAATAAGATTTTTTGATTACTTGCTTGGATTACAGAAGGCTGCATTTCAACTAAATCCAAAACAAAGCAGTCTTCATATGGTCTGAATGTTTCCCATCTGTTTTTATCCTGGAAATATCAAACCCATTAGACTCTAAACGAAACTCTCAGTGATCCAGTTTTACAGGTTTTATCGCTTTCTGAAAACCCTATACAGTCAGCTTTTTAATAACTTTAAAAGATAGAGATATTAAGCAAAATTTGGAATCTCTAAAGAATATCTAAGGAATAGTTTTCTGCAAAATCTATAGCATATGGAGAACACAAAGCTATCTAATGTGGCAGAAAGACAAGACAGTTACCTATCCAGCAAAAGAAATAAAAGTATGCAAAACATTGGATACCTGAATACTGAGAGCAGTGCAAAAGTGAATCTATTAGAAGCAATGAGGTTGCTTGCATGCTTAAATAAAACAAGTGTTTAACCACTTTATTGTGTTGGAACATTAATCTGTTCTAAATATATAATTTATATTTGACTGCAACAGAATTTATGGATGTCTCTGCATTGAAAGTCTACATCATACATGGTCATGTTTGGATGTATAGGCCTTGAAAATAAATACAAAATCCAAAATGCAATCCAAAGATATCTTCATATCTATTTTGGTAAAAATAATTTATATTCTACCCTCTACACTTCCAGCTGAACGTTTTCCTTTCTTCTTAGACCAGCTTTCTATGAATCAAGAAGAAAGGGAATTAATGATTCAGCTTGTACAACTGAAAATGCAGATAGCTTTTGCTCTGTTTTGCATTTTAATCCTATTAGAAGCAATTCGAAACAGTGCGTTTTCTGTGAGTCATTTTGTTTAATAGATATTTTTATTGTCTTTTTTTTTTTAAAAAAAAGAAGTAATAAAATAATGAATTGTTTCTATCTTAATCTATTTGCACATTCAGTTAGCTGCATCTTTTTATAATATATTCTATGTAAATATAAATGTTCTGTTTAAGAAGGAAACAGTGCTTTAATTTTAACATTTTAATTCCTCATTTTCCCAGTTTTTTGTTTGTTTTTTGTTTGTTTGTTTGTGGGTTTTTTGGGTTTGTCTTGTTTTTTTTAGCCTAGGGTTACAACATGTCTTATTGGTAGTCTAACCCATTGAACCTTTACTCTGAGATTTTGTTTTACTAATTCTGTGTCCTAGCGCTTGTAATATGATAAATATGTGGAAACTTGAAAATGGTGTCTTGTTTACATGGCTATGCAGCTGCCAAAACAGCTGCCATTTCAATTTTTAAAAGGGAAACAAGGGCCTCTTATCTGATGTGGAAGAAAAATAGACCAATCCTTCCATTCATTTTTAGTGTGTCTCAAACACATTTAATAGCACAGATGAACCAGAATTTAAAAAATACATCAACCTTTATGAATAAGATTGAAAAACCTTTCTAAGAGTAACAATGATTTATTTTATAATGTTGAAACATTTTTCTGCTTACAAGGAACCTGAAACTTCAGAAGATGGGAGTGCTTCCAAAAAGTCCAACAATCCCACCAAACTACATCACTTCTGCCAGCAGCTATCATACAAAGGAAAAATAAAGCTGATGTTGATAGGTCCTGGTGGGTGATGGGTATTTCCATCAGAAGTAAAGTTTCATCTTTTCAAAAAATAATTATGCCAAACTGAATGAAAATCACAACTGTAAATTTTCTTTGAATACATTTATTTTTAGTAACATTAATATTATTGACAGTTAAATGATCTAAAAGCCAAAACACACTAATTTATAGTCCTCTAGATAAGAGTGTGGTTGACTCGTAATCAAAGCAAAAAAACCAAACCAAACCAAAACACCAACACAAAATGAAAGTGTTTTTGACAAAAGATATTTGATAATTTTCACATAAAATGTTGACAATAGAAATATATTTCCAGGAAATATTTTGCTTTTGTTAAATCAGCATTTATTAGTGTAAAGATGTTCAGTGAGAGTTCAAACTCCAAAGCTGAGCATTCTTGACTGGGAACAAAATCAGTCATAGCTTTGCGTGGTCAACATCCCACAAAAGGATGCAAGACCAGATTTTTAATAGGGAAGTTCTATCTTTTGCTGCCATAGAATGTTAGAAGAATTACATAATATTCCTTTAAGTTTAGGATCAATATTTACCAATACAATTCCATGGGAGCACAAGTTGAGTTATTCTTGTTAATATCATAATACACAGGTTATATACTACTATCTGTTGTTGATGTCCTTCAGCTTCTTCATTTTATTTCAGTGCTACTTCAAGCAGGAGAAGCACACTATTATTTGCAACACTTTCAGATACTCTATTTTTTATAAAAGAGTATTTGTAAATAATTAAACTTGTTCTCTAATCAAAGTTACAATCAAAATTATGTAAATAGATAATAATTTATAATTTACTTTTTAAACTGAATTTTGTCATTTTAAAATTTGAACTACTGTGCCATATCTTAACTAAATTTAAAAATGTTTCAGGGCAGAACAATTCTTTTTCTATAATCATCTCTTTCAGTACATTCTCTAGTAATACAAATACCAGTAATACAAAACATAAATAATATCCTTTCCAGCTACACGATAACATTTTTCTGTAAAGAAGCACTAGGATTTATTCATTGAAACAAAATATTCGTGCTATATTTTATGAAACTAGCCACAAAAGGATGATATAGGGAGATGTACACATTCTTTGCACTCCACATTTTCAAAAATAAAATATATATTTTAAATAATAAAATGCAGCATTTGAATCTATTGTCTGTGCTTTTTTTCAAAGTATGACCTAATCTGGTGTCCTGTCATTGTTTTGGCAGAACATGAAACAACAAATATGTTATATTTGAGTGGTTTCCTGCAATGTTATTCTATCAAACTGGCAATTTCCGAAAGGATTTGGAAAGGAGTTTGCAATTCCTTAGACACCAGGGAGGTCCAGCAATGGCTGCCAAGATGATCTGCAGCTCAAGCTGGTCCTAATATCTGAGCACATAAAAACATTCTTCTTACTCCAATTTATTTTTAGGCCTAATTTTAAACAGATTTGAGAAACCTTCTGAGTATCCACTGCTAGCACTCCAGGATGCAAAGGACTCGATACTGGTATTTTTATACTTTATGACACACGAAAAAATTACACATTGCTTTCTGAGAAGGTTTTTAAACAGTAAAAGTTTAATTGCAAAAATAAAACCACTGCAAGTAAAAAGAGAAAGCAAGCAATAACCAAACAGTAGATGTTACAAATAAGGACAGGATGTGCCCTAGGATTCTTATATGTATAATCATGTACTTAATCTGTAGTCCATGTACTTCACATACTGTTCATTATCGCCAACAAATGTTGATGTTTCCAAGATGGTAGCAACTTGGAAGAAATCTGTGATTCAGTTGTGGTTTGGAACCAACTCAAAACCTTATGCTTCAGCCAGTCTTATTGAACTCCGGCCTTTGGGGCAGGGACAAATGCTACATGAGATAACCTAAGTCTACAGGCTTAGTCCTCTTTCTAAAATGATGGCTGAAGATAAAAAGCTGTAAAACACAAGTGGTTTAGTATACTCTGTCATTGCTGTTTCAGATCACCATAGTCTAGCATAGACTAAAAACTCTAAGAGTCTGGAAGTATCAATTCATTAACATAAGACTTCTGAGGACTTTCTATTGCCTGGGAATATTAACCTCAGAAAATGCATCCACATGAGAAACTTCTCATGTATCTTACCTGCAACAGAGGTGCTTCTACTTTAGTGTTTCTATCACTTGGCAAAAATCACGGTTCCAGAGAAAAAGTGGACAGGAGGGCCAGTGTTTGTAATGTCTGTATGTAATGTATTTAGGCAGAGAGAGCACCAAAGTTTTCCATAATGCACACACTCCCATTGGGGAACCTCATGTCAGGCACATGGATTTCGAGTATCATCCCAAACACATCCCAAACCAGTCAGAGGCCTTATGTAGAGGCTGTGCTACTTCTATTTCATTATACATTACATAGATTTTACTTTAACTTCATACACTTCCTACTTAAATGTACTTGAGTTCAAAGTAGTGTATTTAAAACAGAGACTTTATTTCCTCCAGGTCTGGTCCTAAGAAGAAGTCTTTGTTTTCCCACCCCTTGATGACCAGTCGTGTCAGGTGACAGGGTGTAACAAAACTTGGGGATTCTCCCTCACAAACAGGAGAGGACAACAATGAGGTATGAAGCAGAACATTTTTTTAGTAGGCTTCTAAATAGTATTTACCATTTCCATTTGGAGGAACAGACAGAACTCCATAAAAATCTATTACTACAGTTGTTATCCTTCACAAGACCTAGGATAGACATGAAAGAGATTGGTGTGCAGAGGGAAAGAACACATCAATTGTCCTATCAAGTCAGATAAAGCCAGTGGGCTGTCTAAGCATTCTTAGCCTTCAAAAATAACAAGCCCCCCCCCATAAAGAAGGAAGATGAGATAGAAAATTTAGTACCATTACCATTTTCCTGTAATGAAAGAATAAGTGAGAATTTAGAAATAAGTGTCAATTATTGTTCACAAAGGTTATTGGGGAATTTAAATAGGGCTAGTGGAAACAAATTAGTGGTCTGAGTAGATCTTTGAAGTATTTGTTTGCTTTTTTCTGTTCTATTATGCAAAATCCATTGCTTATTAATTTGTAGTGGGCAATTCTAAGTGATATGAACATATGTTTGAGTCTAACCTGTTATATTTGAGTTAAATTCCTCTAGGGGAATTGGTTAGTTCCTCCTACACCCTAGTTAGTTAGTGAAGTTTGATGTAGCTGCAGGTGAAATGAACTATGGAAAATGCAACAATATTATTGCAGTTGTTTGAGGCCTCTCATCCAGGAACACCCCCCAAGATACTGTTCAAAGGAGGAAAATCAACTACTACTTAAATTAAAGAGTATGGGATAAATTTAGACAATTTCACATCATTACAGTAAGGTCAACCACATGATTAGTATATGTTGCATTTAACCTATTATTTTTGATAAAATGCCAAATAATTGGAGCCGAAGGGAAGCTGGATTGTGGTGATTTCTGTGAAGGATGGACAGATTCCAGTGGTGTTTAACCAGGAAGTTTCAGATTTATGCAGAGATTGTGTATTTGAATTGTATATTTTCTCTAATTGTTATTGATTTTTATAGAAATTCCAAGAGAGAAGGTACGTTTGGCAAGAAAACAAAGATTTTGCATGTAAGATTCTAAGCACTCACAGCTCTCCTTAGAGTCTTTAGTTGCTGGCAGAATTTTTAGAATACAAGATCACAGGAAAATTAGGTGGAAAGGGACTCCAGGAGTCCACTAGTCTGACCTTCTGCCCAAAGCAGAGACAACTCTGAGGTCAGACTGGGTTCTGCACTTCTTAAGAGTTCAGTGGCTGAGCTGAATGACATTTATATAATTTCCTCTACCCCTTTCAAATTCAGTGAAAGAGAAGAACTGAGGGAGAAATAAATGATTGAGAGGAAATAGTGGGAAACATATTTTTTTCTTTCTTATCTGCAATGGGTAGCACAGAAAATGCTACAAGTTTGTGCCTTTTGGAACTGAGTACATGGAGCCATAATGCAATAACAAATGATGCAGTTTCAGTGACCCTGCCTTGATAGAGGTCTTTGAAGTGTCAACGATATTGTCAACTGGTCTACATCCATTAGGACAGAATCTCATAATCCATCAAGCTTTATTAATTTCTTAGGATTAAAGGAATAATTATTTTTGTAGCTCCATGCTGAACACGTCTTTGCCACTAGTTAAAACTCAGAGTTCTGTTGGCTTTTCAGATGAGTATCTACCTTTCGAAGATATTCTTATTCACTATAGACACTAATTATTTCATCTACATTTCAGAAAATAGTTGAATGTTTTGTTTTTAAAACCAGGTCCTTTTCTTTCACTCTAATACTGACTGCTTAGTAAACACGTGAGATCTGTTAATGAGGATTGATTTGGCTTGATCTCAGCTGGAAAATTTCATCTATGAGTTTCTTCAGCCAGGAAGAAAAATAATTAGAGTGACATTGATGCAAACATAATGGCAAACCTGTATAGAGTAAGAAAGGAAATTTTGAAAAGTATGAAATAGGACATGATCAAATGATGTACTAAGTAACAAAGACAAACACATAACATATGATGCCTATGGATTCTAGGATAAGACTGCTGTTACATGGTAACAATTGTCTTTAAAACAAATCTAATACAAGTGCATATATCCATCCTTTCTTGTTTGTTATAGTTTTAGTGATCCTCAAAACATTCGAGTTACATTTGTGAGGAAAAATTATCAAGATAGAAGGCATCTACCAGAGACTAATATGTGGTCAACAGAAGGAAATTGTTGAAGCCTATAGGTACTACACTTAATTCTTACAGCTCCAGTCAAAGGACCTATTATATTTACTCTGTTAACTTCATGTTTATGATAGTAGTGTTTTGGGAATGGTCATGCTCACAATGCATCATTTAAATTCCTTATTTGATTGACAGGAAAGTTATACCAAAGATGCACATTTCTGTAATACATTATACCTTTTAATATGTTTTCAACTCTAATGTTGAATGAACTGATTTTGCTGACATTCTTATGGCAGTCTAGTGCATGAAAACACTCACATCTGTAATTAACATAGATATCAGTGAGAAAAAGCATTATTAATTTACAAAAACAGATAATTCATCAGTGTACATTATTCCATCTGCAGAATCTACATAAACTATATTAGGAAAAAAAAACCACAAATATTTGCCAGTACAGACAGCATCTCTGTGAAAAAAAGTTGCTTGTTGGTGTCTAAGGCTATTTCTTTGATGAAAGAGATTTTGAAAATATTTGTATGCAAATATATTTAATGATATTTTACATAAATCAGAACTTGGTGGACTATTTCGGTCAATTTTGACACAAATGTATCCTTAGAAGTGTCTGTAAAGCTCTTCTAATAACAGAGCATGAGATCTCAGGTAACTGATCAGGTTACACCACCTTAAGAAGGTGTTGTCCATCAGTTGACCCATGACAGCTGGTTATGCAAATACTCATAGTCTGCTCTAGATGCAAAGTAATCTAATTCAATTCATAGTGCTGGTTCATGGTGACTCACCTGGCTCATGGTAACATTTAACTTGTTTGAATCATATAGACACTCAGATGCAACCACAAATAGCTTCTCAGGAGACGGTTGACGTGTCCTCGCCTCTACATGTATCTTGGTTGTACAGATCTGTGTGTTTCTGTGGGAACAGAGCTGAGATAGTGAGTTAATCTGCAGCAAACATAAGAAGAGCTATCAGATGCTCCCATGTTTCCTTTTTTTATTTTTTTTTCTGGTTTATCGTTCAGTCTTCAGTTAAAAATCCTCCACTTGACTTAGATAAAAAGCAGAATTAGAAGTAAAAATGAGGGGAAAAAACATACACACACACAAAGGACATCAAGACACAAAAGGAAAAAACAGGTAATATGTTCCTGTTGCTAAGGACAATCGTGAAATTCTTTCCATTTCATCAGGATTTTAAATAGCAGGCTCTAAAGTTGGATACTTTAAGTCATAAGACTATAAAATTCACACCTTAGATGTTTAAAACATCTGGAAGAGGATCTCTTTAGAACTTCAGTGATGTTTTCAAAGAATTCTTGGAAAATGGGAAGTGCCAGAGAGCTGAAGAAAGCTATTATTTTTTCAAAATCCAAAAAAAATAATATATTAGATTCTGATGGCTAATTGGTGAATATAAGTGAAATGACACTACCTCAAGTAACGGTAATTGTAACAGATTTATGGGAAATTAAATATTAGACTTATGCAATATCATTTAAATTGAGAAAACAATTTTGAGAAAGCGTGGAAAAACATAATCTAGTCCAACCTCATCTAATCCTATGTTACTGTAGGGCCAAATGGACTCTATGTATAAAACTTTCTCCTCCAACTTGACTTTCGAAATAGTACAATCCCTAGGTGTTTCCGTTTCTGTAGTACCACATGCCAGTTCTTGAATATGTTGCTCAAATATTATTAGCAGTCAAATGTATTTTGTCCAGTTATTACCCTGGTAGATTTGCTGAAGTGATCACTGCCATCTTATACTGAGAGAAGGCTCCTCTTTGTACTTGTCCTTCCTTCTTGTTAAAGAACACTAAGGCCCTTCACCATTAGTGCATGCCTTTTTTTCTTAATTTCCCTCATCTTTCACGTTGCTGTCCTCTGGACTGTTGTCTTCTGCTCTCTATTCAGACCAGCTGTACCTTTCTTTTAAGGCTGAGGTTGAAGGGCACAGGAATCCCAGCTGAATACATCATGGTGCAGTAGAACTGGAACCACTATTTCTAGCATTTTATGCAAAGTACATGATTTTTTGGTCCATAGTAAGCTTGTTTTTAATCTTAAGGACTTTTTTTTTATGTTGTTTTACTGGTATAACCTGCTGGCAGTATTTTGAGATTCTTGCTTTTGAGAAGCAAGAACTTATTTTCTGCTTCAGCACTGGTCTTTTCAAAATTCCATGTTGCTAAATTTGAACATTTTCTCAATTTTCACTCATTTATTTTAAATTCTGATCACAGATTCTTTAATGCATACAGCCTCAGTGGCCTTACTGTCATCTGTGAATGCCATCAATATAAACTCTGTTCTATAGCTGAAGTCTTTATTGCACATAACGAAAAACAAACAGGCACAGGATAGAGTTTTCACTAATCCTATTTGAAATATTCTGCAAGCTTGAGATGGAAATATTGATAACTGTTCTTTGAAGCAAGAAACAAAGATTCTCCCACTGAGGATTGACTGAACTAGATCCAGTTTGGAAACAAACTAGCTACACTCACGTTGTTAGACTTCTTTCAGTATCAGGTTGGTACATCAGAAGTGGGTGGGACTGGAAGATAAATCTTCCCAGGCTTTTGCCAGACCAGGGATTGTACTGTGAAGACCTGCCCAACAGGTCTGGAAAATTTAGGAAAAGTTAGAGTACATGATTACCTATTTATTGCAAGGCTGTGTAATCTACTGAATCCTCATAATCACACAGCCTTTATAAAGGCTTTCTACTCAGCTTCATGTACCTGCCTGCCTACACAACGTCTAGTGATTTTCAGAGCTATCAGACCAGCCTACATGGATCTTCTATTTTTGTTGGTTTCCATGGAGACCAAAATACCTGTGAAGGCCTCAGATCTCTATCTGAGCTGACCTTACCCTCTATGAATCTTGAGTATTAAAATGTAAAATTAACGAGGAAAGGAGATGAAAGAAAGACTAATTTCTATGCAATATGTTGAAGGCACTATAGCTTCATTTGGGGAAGGAGAGCACCATGAGAGTTGCACCTTCTCCTTTCATGAAAAAAAAGAAATCTATATCAAATAAAAAAAGTTTTATTTCTCCATTGAGTCATTGCTTGGAAACCACAACACATTCCTAAAAGACCTTCCAAGTCAGAATAGGACCCCTAACTGTATTTTTAGATGAGCAGGAAGTGGATCTCTCAAGTCTGTCACACAAATATGAGGCCCTGGTAAGTATAATATAGTATTACACCATACAGGTGCATTACTGAGATGACTTGCTGACGGTAACTTACGTGAGGAAGATCTATTCTTTTTCACAGTTGAAGAAAGAAATTTGTCAGTGACAAGAAGGATGGCTTACATGCCTCACATTCCTCAGTGCTGAAAATAATGAAGAGAAGGAGGAGAGGGAAAAAATCAAATTTCGACTAGGGAATCAGTAGTGAACTTAATGCAGGTGCAATAGTTCTCAAGACAAAGAAGTTTTTGTTTCACCTCCATCTTATTCCATGAAAATGAACTCCTCCCCCCTCCCTCTCTTTATCAGCCCAAAGTAGATTAAAATGTTGATACCCTTTCCTGGCAAAGATATTTTTATATTCTTTAGTCAAGTTGTTGGAGCAGGATTAACTTCCTATAGAACTTAAACCAGCTTCACTAAGTGTAGCAGAATTCCACATAGATTCACTTTTCCAGTTTTGCTAACTACTTTGTTGAATTACATTCTGCACCTACTGCCACGCAATTGTAATCTTTTGTACTCTCCCAAATCAATTTTAAAAGTCATATAATTTGTTGAGCCAGCATATCACTCCAATCCACTGAAATGACAATTACAAATATACTTAACTCCATGCTGAATCAAGACTGTATTTACCCCTGTCTTGCTGAAATGCATAGTATTTGGTTCTGACCAACAGAAAATGTAGGCTTTCAGTAGGTAAACATTTGACATAGTTGGAAAAACTCTTGTTGTTCTTACCAGGTGTTGTGGTTTAACTCCAGCAGGCAACCCAGCACCACAAAGCCGCTTGCTCATTCCATCCCTCACAGTGGGATGGGCAAGAAACTGAAAAAAACTCATGGGTTAAGATTAAGAGAGTTTAATAGGACAGCAAAAGAAGAAATAATAATAATAATCATCATCATAATCATCAAAGAATATACAAAACAAGTAATGCATAATTCAGTTACTCACCACCCACTGATTGATGCCCAGCCTGTACCTAAGCAACAATCACCCTTTCCACCCTGGCCAGGTCCCCACAGTTTACACTGATCATGACATCATCTGGTACAGAATATCCCTTTGGCCAGTTCGGGTCAGCTGTCCTGGCTATGTCACCTCTCAGCTTCTTCTGCAACTCCTTGCTGGCAGAGCATGGGAAGCTGAAAAGTCCTGTACTTGGTATAAGCACTACTCGGCAACAGCTAGAACATCAAACTGTTAGCAACATTATTCTCATACTAAATCCAAAACCAGCTGCTAGGAAAAATATTAACTCTATCCCACCTGAAACCAGGACACCAGGAGTTATTTGAGCTGTATATTGATTCTAGAATATGACTTCACTTTGTCATAAAACCATGGCTTAAGAAACCTATTCAACACTGGGAAGAAAGTCTCAAATGGTGCAAAAGAACCACAACTACTAGTAACAGGACATAAAAAGTGAACTTTCTTTCTTGGGGAAGTGGATGCAGAATCAATGACCTCTGTTACTGCTGTGTCAAACATAGTTTTGAAGAGAGTTAAACACAAAACAAAACAAAAAAGGCATATGCTTCTGAACAGCAACAAAAGCTGTATGCAAACAATTTTGTCTTCTTCTCAGCCAATGAAGAAATAGCCTGAATTCTTATGATTCTGAGTCTTTGAATGAAATGTAAAATCATACTATATTTAGGTTGAGAAGAGTTGTACTAAAAGGTTGGCGGGAGAGATTGGGCCATCTCGATCTTTGGAAGTTTTCAAGGCTCAGCTGGATAAAGTCCTGATCAACTTAGTCTAACTTCAGAGCTGCCCCTGCTTTGAGCAGGAAATTGGACTAGAGACCTCCTGAGGTCCCTTCCCACCTGCTTTATCCTGTTAGCATATGTTAATAATAAAATTGGACAACTGGCACAATTCATAAGCTGAGAACCATGATCCGAGATAACAGGTATATTAAGTGAAAAAAGAATAATGCAAGTTTTACTTCTTGAGGAGAACACTGTGAAATATAGATGTTTGTTGAAGCAAAATTAAAAAAAAAAAAAAAAAATGAAAAATATCCAGAGTGAATACATTCGTAATACAGATGACACACAAATAAAGCCAGCCAAGCTTTGCTTTGCATTTAAAAGCCTGTCATGAAAAATGAGAGCATTAACAGCCTCAGGTCATTTCTCGTCAGTACTAATACTCAACATTTGCTCAGTAACATTTGATGTGACTGTCCAACTTGCACAGAATAGCCCACAGCTACCCAGCCGAATTCTCCACCTAGCAGAACTGTAGGGGCTGCATGTAAACTGCTCAATAGTGGTGTTTTTATTTTATTTTTTTTTACTAACTCCTAGGCAATGTACAGAGATTGTTTGGGAGACTCTCCTTGGCACAATCCAGACTTCAGCTATTTAATAGGATAAATGAGTTTCGGAGTCTGGGAACATTTCCTGGTACGGTTTAAGCTAGTGAGGACAACTATTTGACTATGATTTTCATACAGTGCATGGAGGGAAGTAAGTCATTTGGCAGTGGACAGAATGTCCTTTTAGAGTTCTTGCAAAGTCCTATAGATATTGTAGCAAGGTTAGGTTTTTACTATTTAAAACTAGCACAATGGAGTTCTTTAAATGTAAGAATATTAGAAGTCTAAATGACTGGATCATTTCTCATTAACTGGGGCATTAATATTAACAAATGGAGAGAATTCAGAGGTGCCTGACTGACTGAACAAAACTGAGACTTGAAACTCCAAAATACATAATGAATTACCTGTATTCACAGACATGCAAATGTAGATTGTCCAATAAAAAGGAAAGTGTTCTTCAGCATGAATCTTGATAAAAAATTGTCAATGAAACCCCATAAGATCAAAAGCTTACATGGGACCAGAATTTTAATTTATGTTTATTCACATAAAACATTATGCAGATATTATTTAACAGAATTATACACTTAAAATAGAGAAGCTTTACATTCATTTAATGTATTTGTTCACCCAGTGTTGTGCATGACAGAATACATAACAGAACACATTTTGTGTGACTCTACTCAGATGCACATTTTCTTAGTTTGGAAGTGGCCTCAAAACTCAAATGAACAATTGGCAAGCATGATATTATTCCATGTGACTGAGACCTAGGATCCAATATATAATCATATCTCAACAAACCGGTGTGATTTATGTTGGATTAAATAAGATATTAATCAGGATAAAAGTAGATCAGAATCCTTTTTCAAAGAGAAATCCTGAATCAAACACATTCCTTGAAATATCAGCATGCATTAATATAGTAATTAATGTCCTTTACATAGTACGGCTTCATGTGCGTAATGATTGCAGTCGTTGTATCATCTATTTATGGACATGCAATTTATAGTTTCTAAATTGGCGTAATGACTGATTTACATACAGCAGAAAACGTGCATAATAAACATGTATTATAGTGCATATGCAGATACAAAATAACTGAATGTCCAGGCCAAAAGGAATACTTCATGATCTAAACCCATTTGAATTTTAACACTTCCATCAGAAAATGTTTTCTGTTCTATGTAATCAAATATTGGAAGCCTATGAAATCATCAATAGAAAAAAATGGTACAGAACAAGTAAAAAATAATTTTTGCCTTGGCAGTTTGTATTTACTACATGACTTGTCCTACAGCATTGAGGGTGATTCAGAGCTTGTTTATCTTAAAGACCAATTCTTGAGGAAATGCTTTATCCAGGTCTCCATGTATCATTACTAGAGGGCAGAACTGTGGTTAGAAAACTATTAACTCTCTTCCAGGAAAAAAAGAGTATAATTCAGGCACAATTTGAAGACTAAAACCTATATTGTTCCCTCATTTGTCACACTGTAACAGCATCTTGGCAAAATAACCTCAGTGCTCTTATAAGAAGACCCACAGAAACAGACAGAAAATCCATGAAAAGCAAATGGGTAGGAAATGGATTGAGTATTCATATAGAGCACAGTATATGCTTACTCAGGTCTCCTGACAGAGATTCTGACGCTCTCCTCCTGAACAAAAAAGGGAACCTTTTTGCCAGTATCAGAGATGTAATGGTGTGTGTGGCACAGGTCTTCAGTCTCACTCAGCATCATCACTGTTGCATTCCCAGTAGATTAATCTGGGCGTCCTACCATGCAGAAAAGTATCTTTGATAGTGCAATATTCTGAAACGCAAATAGAGAATGGATTTTAGTCTATGTTTTGTTTTGTTATGCCAATTCGCATCCAGCCTCCTCCCAGTGATAACAAGAGAACCATTCCAGATTTACATCATTATAAGAGTGGACAAAATCCAGTCACCTTACTTTTTACATATTTTGAAAAGAACCCTGAAAAATCATGGCACTATGTAAAGAAGGAAAATTATTATGTGAAATCTGGAGCATACAACTACCATTAAACAGCTGGAAAGAATATCTGCTATTTCACTTTGAAAATGCACCAGTAAGAGTTAAGTGAGGTGGGAATGATAGCCTATAAACCAGATCACAACAGCTGCAGTCCATGTCCGCTACATTTCCACACAAAGAAAGAAAATTAATTTTAATTGTATTTCAGTCACTGGCTTAGGTGATCTGGCAGCAATGCAGGGACTTTGATATAATTTTGTTTCTTGGCTGTGATCCACTTAACCTTGACATTAAAACATAGGAATGCAGCCATAATACCAGAAACACCCTGGAAGAGGTTTGTGGTTTGTCCAGGGGACAAGACGATTCTGTATGTCTGACTTTTGCTGGAAATGCAATTGCCAGCCTGTGGAAGTCTCAAAGTGTAAGTGAGAAAAGAAAGGTGTGATTAAACTGTAGGGAAAGCCTTGCTTCCTTTCAGCTATGCAAAGCTGCAAGAGGGAGCCAAGTATTCCCCATGTAATAGTGAGTGCTTGTTGTTGTAAAAAAAAAAATAGAAAAATAAGTACATTTATATGTATATATGCAGGAGGGAGGGTGTGTTAAATGATTAAGACATAATGACCTTATTTCAGGGAGCCAGAGCAAGCCATGATGTGTAAGGCAATTGTGAACTTTAATAAAATTTGCTCAGTACATTAACGTAAATATTTGAAGAATAAATTTTGTAACTTCACCATGGACAAAACACCGATCCAGGACCCATTTCTACAGTGCAGTAAATTTCTGTCAGCATGAGTTTAAAATGCCATGTCCAACTGATTTTTTGAAGTCTAATATAAGACTAATGCTTTCCTTGTTATGGTTTCACTTTTTCCGTATCTTTCCCTACACTGAAGGTTAGCAAATAAACAATGCATGTTAGGTGCTGGTGGGGTCTCCAGAGTTTTTCTTTTCTCACTGCAGAAAATGTTGGGGCTTATCTCTCTCTATCACTTTCAGCTTTAGCTATGATTCTAACTCAGTGTTTTTCATACTGAACTGCACTGAAGATATATGGCAAATGTCAGTGACTCAGATGGCAAACCTGCATTTCTCATCAGCTATTTTCTTGATGACAAACTTCACTTTCAGAAGCAAAGCTGTTTTTTGGAGAATAACTTGTCCTCATAGTTATGTGTGGGAAACAGAATAGCCACTCCATAGTTTTAATTTTCTTCCAGCCTCTTTTTATAAACCAGATTATGACCTGTGGTAACATCATCAAACCTAAGTAAATCCTCAAATACTTCAGAAATGCCACAGGTGTGATCATATGCCAGAATAAAAATTATCTGGTCAGTTTGAGGCAAATGAAGCAAAGCATTTCTGTCAATGTGAGGGTTCAAACTAAAGTGATCTCACACAAATGCTTTTTCTGTTTTCTCTCTTTTCACTTGCCAAAGCTACAAAATGGTTTGGCCTGAAACCTGCAAATCAGTTTAATTTTGTTGGACAAAGGTAGGGGAGACAAAAGAGCTGTGCTGTGGGGCCAGCCTGGAGCAAAAGGGGACGGTGAGAGCCACATGAGAGAGCGGTAAGTTGTCTAGCAAGGTGTGTCCTGGGAACAACAGAACACAGCTCTTGCTCCACCAGTTTTGGAAGCCTTATGATAGGACTAAAACAAGAAAAGACCTCTTAATGTAGCTTTTTGTTGTATAAGGAGGATCTCCTTTATGGAAATATTCTCATGGAATTATTCACACACATTTGTCAAAGCTTCGTTATGCAACCAACATTGGGCGAAGGGATATTAGTACACCTGAAAGCCAAACAGAAAGGAAAAAAAAAAATAATAATTAAGGTGCTTTCTAGACAACTTAACACCTTTTGCAAACTCTCTTATCTCTGTATCTTTCATTTGTGTCCTCTTGAAATGTCACAACTCACCTTTGCACAAACTATAGCAGTGGAAGAGGGCTGAACTACTTTGGAACCCTAATCAATGAAGCACTACACACTGTTTAGTGCTGTTGCTTTTAAGGTGAAATAATATTTTTGAGAGTAATTCTTATGACATATTATATATGTTCTATGGTACCATCTCAAATTATTTTCATATAGGCCCATACCCCTGGTGAATGCAAAACCAGGTAGCTAATTTGAGGGTTTATACTGCTCTTCACCCTTCTTCAATTTCCAAAGTCTGTATTTTCACATCAAATAGCATATTAAGATGTCCTTAGCTATAGATTTTGTCTCTGGGCCTTATCAGTAATTGGTTGTGTTTCATAGAGTGGGCTTTGGTTCATACTTGTTAAGCAGCTGAATACCTTCTGAACAAATATATTTTCATGGATAGTAATCTTCATTCCAGGTTTTGTAAACCAATCACCAGGTAAGGAAGGAATATAATTTCATTTCAAATACTGTACATGTGAGTAAGTATGTTAAAAGAACTGAACCAACATTGGTCCTCCATGTTAATATACTTGCTCTGTGCTGCAGGAAGGATACTAGTTGTCATGGTTTAATGGCCTAATTTAATAAAACAAACAAACAAACAAAAACAAAAAGCAAGCAAAGAAACAAACAAAAACAAGAAAAACCAAAAACCAACCAAACAAGAACCCTAAATAAAAGATTTTTCACTAGTTTTATAATTAAGCATTTTTAGTGCTAGATTTCCTAAAGAGCAGTTAATGATAAAAAGTTCTTACCTCAAATATCTTACGAATCAACTAAATTATCTGATTCTAATGTGCATAACTTTTTAACAAGTTAGTCACTGTATTCCAGGTAGTCTACATGTCCTGTTAGAGATCAAACATTTATTTCAATCAAACAAATCTCTGTTTTCCCCCACTAAGCAGTGTTATATGCTGAAGCTGAATTTGAGATTAAAAGATCATGGGCTATGCAAAACAATTAAACATTTGTTCTACCATGCTCCTTCTTGAAAATGAAGATCTTCTCTGTGAAAGACAATCAACAAATTCATGGTTATTTTTGAGATAGGATGCAGTGATTTGATACAGATAAGATGAACTTCTGCTCTATTCAAATGTTAAGCTATCTAATGCAAATATTATTTTCCAGTAACTGAAATCATTCATTTACCCACACCTCTAGAAAACCATGAATACAAATCTTTTTCAGTTACTGAGGTAACTTTCATCAGATTATTTTCATCAGACACTAATGTCTTTGTACTGTTACTGTTGTTTTCTCCCCATGATAATGAAACTTTTCAAGGGCTGCATAAAACTACTTCACAAACACAAGGCAAACAAGCCGTCCTTAAACTCCCTCCTATTGATCATACAGAGCAGACTCAGATTGATTGAAGGGACTCAGCCAAAATAGGAAGTTCTTGTGGTGAGACGGCTGATATGGTCAGACTGGAAAACCTCTCAACTCCTTCCTGTGGTCACCCAAATTCCAGGGCCTTGCTGAACTGGAGGACACTCTGAATAAAGGTTTTCTTAGAATTTGCTCTGCCGTAGTCAGGGGCTCTGCAAACGGTGTGTGACTCAATCCTGGATGATTTCAGTTCCTTGAGCAAACTAAGATAAAGTAGAAAAATGTTTCCCTGCTTACCCTGGAAAGATTCCCATGAATTAGAGGTACTGCAGTCAAGAGAAGTTTTCTGTGTAGCTTCACTGACATTTTGTTGGTGTATAGCAGCCAACAGCTTCAATTGGCTTCAGCATAAAGAACAGAGAAGCTCTACTGACACCTGCTATTGCATATGCTTAATAAGGATGTGTCAACACTTTGAGTCTGATAACCAAAATTTCATGCACCCTGAAAAGTCTTCTACGAAAAGGATGCAAGAGTTAACTTGCAAGGTATCAGGCGCTAACTCAAAGCATTACATGTGCTCAATTTTCCAGTTCTTGGTGGCAGGCACAGGTGAAAAGAGAATGATCCTCACCTGCTTTGCACAATTAGACTCTGAATGAGGAAATACCTACTACTTCAGTGCCAGGATTTTGCTGGAAAGAACTGATTTTTTTTACAGCATGTTCAGCTCTGTTCCTTGGTTCACAAGAATTAGACTCTTCACTAAGCAAGCAAGCAGAGAAGGTAAAGGTAACATTATGATCTCTTCTATGCATGAGAGGAACTTAGCTTTGAAAATAGTTCCTTGTAGTCACTCTACAGAGAGGGAAGAAAGCTAGGCCTCCCAGAGCAGGACTGTCAAGACCTGCTGTTTCAGTGCTCAAACACTAGTCTGCCTTACTGGATCCCAGCCACAGGGACCTCTCTTGAAACCTTTTCTTTCATAGAACTAGAACATCATCAGTATATCTTCCCCTTTGTCTAGTTTCTTTCTGTCCAACCTTTATGGATTCTACACCAGCTGGATTCAGAACTCTTTTGCCTACTGCCATTATTTTGTTTTCACTCCATGTGCTTAGCGTGTGACATAGATAATAAGAAGTGTTTAAGTCCAGCATCTAGTATGACAGAATAAGATGCAGGCTTACTTAAATTTTAGGTATCTAGGTCTGATGTGGAAGACCTGAACTGCTATTTTTTGAAGCCAGGTGTTTGTCTGAGTTCTGATAAAGTCAGTGGAGCATATACACAAATCCTTCAGAGGTGATCTGTTTTACTTAAAACTTAACTACTCCTACATTTATATAACTACTACAAAATTACATAAGTTACATAAATGTAACTTCTCCTACATTTATACAGTCCTAAAATCACAATCAGCCCTTTGAAGGCAACTGCGAGGCTGATGTGGCCCATGGTGAAAACAAGTTTAACACCCCGACTTAAAACGACTGCTTACACTAATCACAGCAACCCTACTGGTAAATGAAAGAAAATGCCCAAGTTGTGACTTGCTGTCAAGAGCTATACTCCTCCAAGTAAATAGATATTGAAGAAATCTAGAGAGAGAGGTCTAGCACAGAGCCAGAGAGAGAAAGAGAGAATAATTAAACATTGGGAAATCGGAGTTTCAGTGATCAGTTTTCTCCCTGACCCTCTTTCATTTAGCAAAATAGACAGACTCAGTGGGTTCATTGCTTGTTTTCCTAGGCCTCTTATCCTGGCTTTAACAGATAGGTGTTCACCTCCTTCACCTATATGTTCAAAGAAAGGAGTGAGCAAATTTCCTGTAAATCGAAATTTAAATGCTCTGAATTGCTTCTTGCAGAATGTTCATTTTTGGTCATTGTGAAATCCATGAGTCCTCAAAATAATGTTTCCTTCTAGCATTTCAGACATGCCTCATTACCAATTCATGCTCATGGGAGAAGGTACCTCACCATCTGATGTGATGATTAGTCTATGCCCTACTCCTAGAAGCCTAGCTCTCTACTGGTCATGATTCTTGGTTCCTACGTTCTTAGTTCAGTGTCTTCAGTTCTGTCCATGAAATTTCTAGGCATTACTATATTCAACACCACAATTTCTAAATACTTTTTTGTTTCTGACCTTAAATTCATATGTAGGTATTTAAATACGAGCTGTTTCTCTTTTTTTTTTCATTTTTCTGTGACATCATCCAGAGATTTTAAACTTTAAAGAACCTAGATGTTTGCTTATGAACTGGCTTCCAATTGCTCTGGGTATTTTTGTAAATATAGTGGGAATATTTATCTTTGTAAGCTATTATACATGTGAAATACGAATGATCAGATTAGTCATAAGGGAAAAGATGTCTTTGACAATGGTGATTTATTTCCATACTCCATCTTGGTATAATACCTTGTTATTCGATACAGTACTTAAAGAGATTTTTATGAGTATAGTTTTTGGCTCAAATCCTGGCTCTATGCCCTTTGCAATACAGAAAGGGTGGAATTAGAGAATTTGTAATGCAGCCTTCAAAAGTATGTTCCAAAGAAGTCAGTTCAGCTTCTATTGTGGAAATTGTGTTAAAAAAGAATGTCAGCCAGCTCTGAGCTACTTTCATTTGGCTTATCTCATTTTGAAATGGAAACTCTTGGGCTACTGTTTTTAGAGGTTATTGATCTCAGGAGCTACTAGTGTTCTATCTGCTAGCAGAAGAAATCCAGGAGAGGCAAGTAGAAGACTTCCAGGGAAGGTCTATGAAAACATTGCATCTGTGAAAACTACGGGAGCTTGGTGTGATTGCCATCACACAAACAGGTGCAGTGACATTTTCACTGAGGAATAAAAAATGACAAGGTTTCTAGTTTTCTTTATGAAAGTGTCCTTTGAAAGTTGATATGGGGCAATTTGCCCTGAGGGAAATGAGTGGCCATGCTTGCTCAGCCTCTTCTTCCTGCAATACTTTTTGACAAGGGTGTGGTTTGCTAGAAGGATGAATTGATGCTGATGAAGCAAATGAAGTGAGTGGAAAATATACACTCCAGCTACAAAATGAAAGTCAGTTACAGCACAATTTGCCCTCTCCCAATGTACCTACTGTGCAAATGATTCATAGTGAACTACAAGCACAGCCCAGTCATTCTGAGGGAATACCATGGTCTCACTTCCAAATTATTAGTCAGAACTGAGTAGGAGGAAATCCCTGCTTAGGAGTGTGATGGATAATAGAACTCCATCTCAGATGCCTTGGCAGGATGAAAACACTTTTTCTTGGACCTAATTTGAGTCTAAAATGTTTAATGAGTTGAGTAATTTCATGAAGTGAAGTAAATAAAGATGAGAAGCAGATCATTTGGGTGATGTCCAAAATGTGGCATGCCTAAATCTGGGCTACCCCATCATCATGCAGAGTGTGGTAGAGTTTTCCCTCAGCAAAGCCACTTTTTTTTTAAGGAACTTTAAAAAGCCAAGCTTTCAACAAGAGCTACTTGAGATCCCCACAATTAGTGGGGATCAACTAAAGTCTATTTTTGCTCTTCTTCAGGAAATAAACTTTTGTTTGTTTGTTGGTTTGGGGTTTCTGTTTGTTTTCCTTCGTTTTCAGCATCAAACAAACCTCAGCTGTACAGAATGATGGCAAAAGCTGAAGGACAGCCTTAGTCTAACACCAGTACTGCATCTGCACTTCAGCTGGAACATACAGAATACAACAGTTGTATGTCTTGGAAAGATATATAACAAAATACATTGCTAGGTGTTTATCTGAAATTAGTTTGAGTTCAATAGTAGGCAATTAATCCTCTAGAATTTTTGACTACTTCTGTGCTTTAGGAAATCTGTCGAAAACCTTCTATGCATTTCTGTTCTCACATTAATTATTAGTGTGTTTCCAGCACCAACCTCATTTATTTGGGTATTTATAAGTACTTGGAGCATAGTGCTAAGAATCAGAATGTGTGGATTCTGTTTTCCCATATCACCAACTTATAGACTTGGGACATTTTGCTTTCTGCTCTTTACTTTCCCCATCTATGAAATAGAAGATTTGATGGAATATGATGAGGGGCAAATATTTATACCACTATGACGAGAGCATAAAAACATACCTGATGTCCCGAGTAATACCACATAGCCAAATAAGATTGAAGCTGAATTGTAACAGCCAGGATATCTTGGCTGCATGAGCTACATACATTGCTAGAATCAGGGAGCTGATTATATGAATTATAGAGAAAGTCTTTAAAAAAATAATTTTAATGGTGGTGAACTGACTGGAAGAAAAGAGTTTTGAATAGAATTGGTTATGTTGACTGAACTGGAATAATGGTTGTAGGAAAAAAACCCCAGTTACACAGGAACCCCATCTCATGGAGTTAAGAATCTGTGTAGAGGCAAGTCATTGAGGAGATTATAGTATTACCTGGGTGAAGAACATGCTGTTTTTAATTAAACCATAGAACTTTCTGTATGTAAAGCAAAGTGATTGCAGTTCAGATCTGTAATTCACAATGGAAACCACATTTACCTCATGGACCAAGGTCCAGTTTCCTGATGGGACACATAGGCTCAGTTTTGGAGCCCATGCTCAAGAGTGTTCCTTCATACCTTAAGACTCTTTATCTTGATAGTCTTTTTTGTCTTCCATTGTAAATTTATACGTGCTTTTGTGCACCCCTGCGACAGCTGCTTTCTTGGGAGATGTGAACAACAAAACTCCTATAGCTATGCCCACAAGGAATCCTAAGACTAATCCTCAAACTAATAATTTCTTTACCTAGAGCCCTGGAGGGCTCACTCTGATAGACTTCATCTCAGCAAACAGATCTCATGATTGCTGAGCAAATAGCAGCAAGAGTTCCCCTTAGTTTGGCTTTAGCCTGAACATGCTAACACAGGTGCTAATGCTCTCGCAGCACTGAGCCGCAGAGTAGAAGATGGGGTTTAGGGAGGGTGTTTATTCATTTTTTTAAAATTTTCCAACAAGAAAAAGACTTTCGTTTCCTTTTTATTTTTTTTCCTTCTAGTAGATTGGAAAGGTGCACTTGAAGTTGGAAGTCCATGCTCATAGCTGCACAGTCAGGTTCCTGAGCACGGCTGGCTATCCATTTTTCTTTATCCTACCAGTTCCTCCATTTTGGAACTTCTCACAGGTAATCACCTCAGTTACATCTCCTTATCATTGAGTCACGCAGAAAAACAGAGTGGTGCAGAAAACCTCAGTTTTCAGTCTGCTTGGGGATAACGTATCACCTGCAGAGAAGCCTTCTTGTCTTGTCATTGTAACAGCCTATTTTGCACTCCCCAATCATTTTTGTAATACCACAGTAAGTGCCTTCCAAAACTGGACGCTTTTTCTTCTCTCCTTGTCGGTAGGCACGTTGTACCACTTGACTATACCATATGATGGTCTACAAGAATTTTCATGGAATCATCACCTTTACAAATAAGGTTTTCATAATATATCCCCAAGCCCTTACATTTAAAAAGCAGGACTAAAAGGTCTTTTATTTAAAGTCTTCTATGTATTTCTTCTCGTGCAATCTGCAAAGACTCTAGCTGTGAATACTTCATCAGCTAACAATTTTTTTAATATAGTAAGGAGTGGATTCAATTATATATTTTCCTGTTTAAAATAGTACAATATAATGTTTGAATTAGCATTTGTTTTTACAAAACATGAAAATAATTGTGACATATAGTTATGATAGCATGTATTAGAAACATCTCAGACAGACAATTCAATTGTTATGGAATGAAATCTTCTTCTGCTTTTTATATTCAGACACGTTTTTCAAGCTAAATATTGTGAAAAAAATAAAATACCGTTTTTTTGTAACTTAGATACATACTTACATATACAGATTTTTGCTAGGATTTTATATTTGTCAGAACCACTTTAATAATAATTCTACCAAAATTCAGCAAGCAAACATCAATTTTAGCTCTATAAAAAGTTTGTTTGAGAAGGAGATTTATTAAATAACTTATATAAAGCTAAATCACGAAGACTGAACTTCTCTAACTCCTTCCTGGAATCGAAAGAAAGAAAAAGAAATGAGTAACTAGTCCCCTTTGCAGGTGGGGGAAGGACAAGAGGGAAGGGCAGAGAAGGATTATGCCACAAGCTCTCTCAGAGTATTTGCCTGAGGTCTCTCTGTAAATATCTTTTCTAAAAACATTAATTAATGAACTAAAGTAGAGTAGGATTGGGACAATGTGCCTGTGCTATGTGATTTCCTTATTTATATCTTTTTTGACTGAAATTTGCAATAAATGTGTCTCATTTTTTTGTTTGCTTTTGTTTTTGTTATAGTAAATGTTCAGTATTTTGTGTCATGATGGGAATTTTAATGAATGCAAAACAAAAGCATTAGTGAGGGGTAATGCCCAGTATATGAATCAGGTAGGTACATGTATTCATTAGCACTGATTACTAACGGTCTTTCATGTTATTGTATATCGTAATGTGGGTCAATCAGATGCACCACAAAAAGACTTATAAAAGAGTTACTGACACTTTTCATGTTCACTTCCAACTCTGGATTGATCCAAAGTTTGTTCACAAAAATGCTGGTGTAATCTTAGACCAGAACACCAGAGCTTCCATGCTTTTTTTTCACAAGTACAGCCCTCTTGAGGGGTTTAGAAATGTAAGTGCCCAGAAGAAATGGGTCCTGAAAAGAGTCTGCTCTGAACAGCAACCTTCACACATGTCACAAGTGAAGGAATGTTTGTGACTACCCATGGGGAATTAACTACTTCCCCTTGCAGCCTGGTCACTTCAAAGACAAAGTAGCAGCTTTTTTCTTTCCTTTTTTTTTTTTTTTGTTCTCCTTCAGGATGCTAACATCAACAACAGGTATGCTGATTAATGCAGCTTATTTTATAATAGACTCCAAAATCAGAGAAATTCCAACAGAGCAGTGGGAAAATGTCACACATTTGGTATATAACATATAATATTGCTGGAGTCTCAGCAGTAATTACAGTCAGCAGAACCCATGCAATCTCAAAGTTGAATATCTGGAGGCCTTCACCAGAGGCATAAGAGGCCAGAATTGTACTTGATGCAGCCTTTTTGCTATCAGTCATATTGTGCATTAGGTGAGTTTGACATTTACCCCTTTGATACACCTTGATTTTGCCTGCTGCTTGGGAAAAACGTAGCACTGACACTCCCTTGTTTGTTTTATTTTTGGGTTTTTTTTGACTGTTTTTGTTTGTTTGGTTTTGTTTGTTAGTTTGTTTGGGGGTTTTTTTTTAGCGTTTATGAATCACCAGTTCCTTTATTTTCTTAAGAAAATAACCATGTACTCTACTCTCAAAGAAAAATACTACTAAGTGCAATGGATTAAACCCTTCCTGTTGTTCACTGGTTCTTCAGTGTTGTTCACCAACACTGCTCAATCTAAGACCCTCTATGGCTTTTGACACCGAATTCTAAGATGGCAGTTTAAGTGGAAGCAGACTTTCAGTATTTTTTTCCCTCTTCCAGTTTTACCACTGTATTTATCATGTTTATCAGACCTGTTTGTGCTGCTAAATAACATAACACTTAGGCAAGGAAGATAGGAAATAAAAGCATGTTTTAGGCACATGTTGAGTCATTCTCTCACCAATAGCTCTTCTTAAGTCAAATGGGCTTTTTTTGCTTCTGCCATGGAGCAACTATTCCCAATAGCCTTTAGATCTGAGCCCACATCCTAGGAAACCAAACTCTCTTTGGCATCCTGCCTCTGGCAGTAGCCAAAAATATCAGGATGGTAATGACGATGGCTTCGACAGATCAATTATACAGTGTGGTATATGCGCAGATGTAATTTCTTTCTAGTCTCCAGGTGTTCTGCAGGTTTTACTCATTTCTTACTCAGCTTTTGCTCAGGAAAGTTCCAGATTGCTTCCCACTGAATTTTCTGCTACTAACTCAACCTTCATTATTCAGTTCCTACCTGTTAATACCACAAAATATACTATTAATTTCTATTAATGTACTCTTAGAACAGGTATTGGTTTATCCAGTCTTTTTTAGACAGCATTTCATTTGTCTTAGCTTTCTGCAGCAGACACTGCAGCTATGAGCTCTGTAAATTCTCAATGCTTCCCTTCTGTGTGGTTGAAAAATTTAATATCATAGAACTTTCTTGGAGAAAAAAATCTTGGTTGTTGTTTGTTTGTTTGGTTGTTTTGTTTCGTTTTTCCCAAATGTTTGTCCCTAGTAACAGCTGTACACAGATGAGCTGTTCAAAAGCATTTAGGCATTTCAATCACTAAATCTCATGGCTCCTGCTGTCAAGTTCTTGGACCTTATTATATTCCCAGGATGCCCACTAACAGTAGTTGGGGAATTGGACATCTGGTAAGTAGGCCAATCCCAGCTGAAAAGAGTGAAATGGACATTTTAGCAGCTAGTTGACCAGAAACAGTTGTCAATGAATATTTCAAAATATATATGATATGGGATACTTAACCCAAACCTGGACAACTGTCCAGTGTCTAGAGTGGTCCACATGGGACAAGATGTTGGGCGTGTCAGTGCCCTTTGGTGCAGCAGGGACTTGATCCTCAGCCTTACATAGCTCAGGATGCTTTCATCACCCCCCCACCAGAAGAGGGTTTAGGAGTCATGCAATGAACCCAAATTGACAAAGTCTTTGAGTGTTTTCAAGAAATTGAGCACTGTTGCAATTAATTAAACTTTCTTTTTTTTTGTAAGAAGGCCGTCCCAGAATCAGTGAGAATCTTCCTTAAGGTAGAGCTCTGGACTTTGGGGAGTCAATTACCCTACTCTACATCTTAGGTAAATACCCAGGTAATGGCTACAGAGCAGACAGCTTACATGCTTAAGTATCTCTGAGGACCTAAGCCACAGTTCCTGTTTCTTTCTGATTTTTTGCAATTGTATTTCTTCTTTAAGATTATCTGATTATTATATGGGTTGTCTAGATCAAAGCATGGCACTTCCCATTCATGTTTCATTAATATTTACTTATTTATAGCTACTCCTTATTTATGCACTTACTTATCCTAGTTCTTTTGTTTCCTGATCAATATATGGCAGAAAACTTCTCATCTGTAATAGCAGGCAAAATAGTCTGAGAATGAAATTGCTTCTGCTTTTTTTTTAGTAAATTATTCAAAAGACTTCATAGATATTCCCACAGGGTTGGGATTATCAAATACCTGTGAATTTTGCCGATGAGTCCAGGATTATTTGAATTGCATGTTTGATAACCTGTAAACAGAAATGCTATAAAAACAGCTCTAATGACAGAATCTTTGATATAGGTCAATCCAGGCAGAATGAAAATAACTGAATCTTAAATCATACCATTACTTCCAGGACCTCAGAATGATTTCTAGAAATCACTAGAAGGCAGGCTTCTGTGCAATTGGGATAAACATGTTTGCTTTTAAATGATTGTCCAATATGGGACACAGTTCAGAACTTTAAAAATTCACCTCACTATTATTCTTTGGAGGTCTGATTCATAGATCAATGAAAGAAATACAAAGTCTCCTTTTGATTTTAGTGGACTTTAGATCGGCCACCATGGGAATTACAGGTGCATATAGAGCATATTGGTGCATATAGAGATAAGCACTCAAATACATTCACCTTATTTGCAAGAAGATAATACATCTATGTTTGAAGGTATTGAAACTGAATTTAGACTCCATGTTTCAAATAACTTTCTCCTATCAGAGTAAGTGAAGTCCAGACAGTTATTTGTCTGGTAGCTGACTCTGACCATGTTCTTCTATTCCCTACACCCTTTGTGACAGAGTCAATGTATGGTTTTATAAACTTGATAAATTTATTCACCCTGATGGCATAATTCTATGGGTCATTGGGAAGAAACATTCTGGCTTCCATGAATCCAACCTTGCTGTGAAGATTTACGACAGCAGGTAAAGACAGAGAGCAATGAAAGTTTTATTTATTTCTCCACATGTCCAAGACACTTCTGGCCCAAAAATAAGAGCCCAGGGGTCCTCTCCTCTAATGTCAGTGGGGAAGCTGGTTATTGGGAATACCTAGGAAGGGTAGGACACAGAGAGATGGGAAGCAGTATGGCCACATCATACCTTTCCCAGTAATGGTGACTGAGATTTGCCAGTTACAAATGTTCATATTAAACCAAACTAGGTTTGGAGTAGAGCTGGTAGTATCTCCCATCCCACCCTCTAAATCACACTTAAAATGACAATCATGAAGCTTCTTTTGTGCATTACAGCTGCAACAAAAAACATCCCATAACAGCCTGACTGTCTACGAAACAGATGGAGGCCTGAGAAATCAATAAAGAAGGCCCTTAGGGGCCTGTGAAGGCTCCTTGCGTCTGAAGAGACCTCCTACACACAGTTTGGGGGATGGTAGATCTGGATACTGATTAAAATCAGTTCATAATGAAGCACCCTATGTAAATGCAGAAGGCCTGGAAAACTGCCACTTATCCTTTAATTCACATTGCAGTGGCTATGTTTTCTTAGAAGAAAAAGGGTTGAGAATTGTTGCTTCATTTTTAACATTAGAGGTAAAATGTAATTTCTTGTTGAGGTCGTTTGCTTTAGTGAGTTTGATTAGGCATAGTGCTGAGCAATACAGAATTAATCCCCAGACCTCATTCCTTTCTTCTAGCATTTTTCTTTTTCTGTGGTTAACTTCAGTTTGCAGAGTCCTTGAAGCACAGCTCATATCTTTCTGAGTATCCGGAGAGAACTTAGTATTTTATACATGTTACCACAAATAGCTTTTCTTTCTCCTTTGATTTAGATGAGACCCATCAGCAAAGTGTGGTTTAAGAGGAGGCAATGTACCTGGGTCACTTCTTTTCCGTGGCAGTATTTCAAGCCAGGACTGCCTACTGCTTTTCAGTTTCTCACATGCTCCTTGGTCATTAACTGTTCATATGAAAATGAACATATGCTACAGTTACTGAAATGAGAAAAAAATAGAAAGTGTGAAGTGAAACATATATCTGGTTGTCTTTTTAAATCATTAATATGACTAGTAGACCCAAATCCCTTGGCTAAATAGCAAGGCAATTTTGATTATAGGAAGTTATTTCTTTGTAAAATATTCAAGTCTTTGTTACGGGTTAGGAGGGGGGGAGGGGGGTTGGGTGTTGGTTTGTTGGTTTTTTTTGGTTTGTTTCTGGTTTTGTTTTTCCCAGAAGAGGAAATGTCAAGAATAGACCACTATTTGCTTATTTAAATGCTGCAGGCTGCATGCATTATAATTACAGTTAGTTTCTCTCAGGAAAGAAAAAAAAAAAAGGCTTTTCACTGTGCACCAGTTAAAAATTCAATTACATAAACTAGAAAATTAGAGGTTCCCCTTTGGCTGGATACAGATGACCACAATTGCAGACCAAGTAAACACTTTCTAGCCTTCCTGTACGAACCAAATTTCTGTTTATTCCAACTTTCTCAAGTGAACCCTGTTAGGGACTGTAAAAGGGATTATCAAGACTGCCATGGTAAGATTTATATATGTGTGAAATAAGCTCAAATTGATAAAAAAGCAGCAATACTATTTAGGACTATTGATAACCAGAGAGACGAAGTAATAAAGGAATTTGTATGTGTGTGAGATAATCATGTTCAACTTAATCTAATCATGATAATCATTGGTCCACTTCTGGAAAGCATCTCTCTGCAGGGCAGCAGTTGAGCAGATGCTTAATTTGAAGTGTGTGTTTCTCCTTGTGAAATCAATGAACATAATAAGCATGTGCCTAAAGTCAGATGTGACATTAGGTGCTAACCTGAAAGTGACAGATTTCAGTACAAACCTGAGCTTTTTTCCTGAATCAGGCCCATGCCAGGGTTTAACAAAAGAAATGTTTTCATCACTATAACAAAGATTCTTAGTAAGAAATAATGTTTTTTATTAGATTAACTGCTTAAGTTTCACAGATTTTTCAGCTATACAAAGTTAAAAAGAGCTTAGTTGCCCAAGAGCCAACCTGCTCTTTAACTAATATACTAAACAAACTTTGCTGCAAGGATAAAAATAGCAATGGGATCCAATCCTGGTTTTCTTATACAGGAAACCTACTTCCTAATGTGTTACCTATTGGGACAACACCCCACAGAGGCAAGCCTGTTATTTTTCTGTACACATTGCCAATTGAGTGCTATCCAGGTGTTCCTCAGATGACCCAGAAATAAAGAATTGTATTATTATTTTGTTATATTCCATTACACTTGAATTCTGGGCCAATCAGGGGTAATGTGTGTGGGCTTCATATCTGGTGCTCCTAAATCCCATCAATTAATATGTACACTGAACTTTCCTCTTAGAATATTTTACACAATGAACAAAAGAATGCCATTTGCAAAAAGCATAAGAACCTATTTCTACTGTATGCTATTCCATCCTCTCTTATCTAGCCACTTTATCCACATGGATTTCTTCCAGAAGATAAATCTTTCAATCAGAATTTCTTTATGAGCTGGAGGCTTTGTACTGTGAGGTGTATATCAAAACTCCAAGACAAATTTTGTTCTTTTGAATTTGTTAAATAGTACAAAAGTTTACAAAGAAAGAAACCTTAGATGTCTACTCATTCTAGTCACAAAAAGTTTTTGTAATTTTTTTTTCCACCCAACACAAGTGAACAAGGTTAGTCTGTGCATTATCTTAAACATACAGAAATTCCCAGATATTAGGTCAATTTAACTATGCACTAAAAAGAGGTTAGACTGAACATAAATCTTCTCTTAAATAACTTGTTGATGTGTCTTGTTAATTTATTTATTCATTACACTGATACGTTATGCTGCACAAAGGATGCTCTCTTAGAAGCTCTATGAAAAATTGTCATAGTGAACCCTGAATATGCCTCAATGGGGCTTTAATTTAAGGCTCATAACTGTTTACATACAGGAATATGTACTTCCTTCATCTTTCTCATTCCCTGACCTTTCCTCTCTGCTTTCTATTAACCATCTTTTTACTGCTGCTTCCTAGGTCTCTTTCATTGTTGCCAAGTAGTTACTCCAGCTGAATAAAAGTAATAATTTCTATTCAATTAGAAATTCATATATTTTATCTTGCAAACTCTTAATTTCCCTGTATTTAAAACAAACATGAAACCTCCACAAAGTCCAGACTACAAAGCCTATCTGGAAATACTTATACATACCTTTTACATACCTCGTACACATCTAAATTTAAATATTTAATTTCAATCAAGTCTGATAAAAAAATGCGTGCTTCTGCATTTCTACAGTATCGCATATGAATTGTTGTTATTTCCAATTGCATCAGGTAGGTTGTGCTGGTTGGCCAAAACACACCAGCAAGCCCACAGTCCTCTCCATGCACATTGTTCTTCAGGATCTCTGACAAAGTCTCATGAGGTGACACAGTCTTCAGAAATCTTAATGTCCCCTTGTGTTGTTCTTGAATGTCTCAGTTAGTTCCACTCTAACCTCAAAACTAATGTGAAAGACCTAAGTGACAGCCAAACCTTATGAAATTAGGGGCTCAGTACAAAAACAAGGTGTGCACCAAAGCCTGTGTGTCTTGTCTGTCATCCCATCTGCGGAAGAAATTCAACAGTGTTTCTGCAAAGAAAACGATGACAACTGATCAAACAAGGGAGAAAGTGATGAGGAAATTTATTTGACTTATTCTTGAATGCATTGTAACAAAGGTAAAAATCATATATTTTAGCATCCTGGAGAAAAATTGAATCACCTAGAAGCTATAAACAGGAGAACAGCTGAACCTTGAGATCAAAGAACATTCATTTTGTATCCTGATATGAAATTACTCGGCATAAATGAACATAGAGAGCTTTGTTTGCAGTTTTACAAATTCTTTAGCTACTCTAAAATTTGACATTTTATAAACCTCACAGAACTTGGTCTCAGACTAATTTTGACCCATGTTTACCCCTTGGTTTAGTCTTTTAGTGCAAAAGTTCTTGTTTAAAACAAAAAAAAATGAAAACAACTAAAGATCTAATTGTGTATCTGTCCAAAATGCAAGCATATTTCCCACAATATCTTTACTTGATTATGACATTTTCATTTTACTAAAAATGGCAAGTTTAATATCGTGCATTAAGCTGCAGCAGAAGGATATTGAATCTTCAAAAGATCTTTCAAAATTACGTAACCATCACTTTATTTGCAGTACACAGTACAATCTTTCCTGTTAATGAAAGTTCCCTGTATTAAATTCTCATAGTAAAGAAGTGCATAGTATTTTCTAAATTAACTGAGCATCACCAGTTTCCAATGTAACACTGTTACTTTGAACCCTTAGGAGCATTTTGTTGTTGTTGTTGTTTTGTTGTTTTGTTTTTTTTTTTTATATATTCCACCTAGGAGCTGATTTAAGAACTGCTCTTTTAACAACTATGTCTTTCTTAATATTTTAACAAGTTTACAGACCTCCTGGGGTGTTCTGTAATATTGAAGTTGCTTCACAAAAGTGTTCCTGTGAAATTTCAGAGTTATTCAGGAAGTTTTGTGAAATCTTACTGAACTGAAGCAAGGTGAGCTAGATACCATACTGTGTCTGTTTCATTCCATTACAGACTTATGTCTGTTAATTATTATTTTTTCCTTCCTTCCTTCTTTCCTTCTTTCCTTCCTTCCTTCCTGCCTTCCTGCCTTCCTTCCCTCCTGCCTTCTTCTTTTCCAAACTTGTATATTTTCTCACTCATCCCAGTTTGAAAAGTTTATTCTTGAGCCTAATATATTTTTTCCAAATCAAATCACTGCTGAAATTCACACTGAAGTCACTGAACTACACTGGAGTACTTCGATTTGTGCTCAGAGCTAACACAACATATATCCAGTCTAAATTTGCAAACATGTGATTGCTGTCTTTCTTTTACCCCTATCCAGGTGGTGTGAGAAAGATTCTGTATAGGTGGATAATTTCAAAATGACTTATGTAAAATTATATTTAAATGATGATGAAGGAAAGAAGAAAAATCTCTCCACGATGGTCTTTGATACAAAACATGATCACATCAGATGCTCAGTAGAGAAGACACATCATTCTTTGTTGCTTTGCACACTGTAGTCATTTACCTTTACACAAAACTTAGGGGAAAATTATTATGAAGATATTTTACAAATACATTGATCAGGCTTATTAGTCTGCACAAAAAATAGGGTGTGGCCAGTCAGATCCAGTATATTTTCAGCATTCAAAGCATATAGAAAAAGTGCTAAACTACATACAGAGCACAAGAATTAGTTTCTTATATGAACTTTCTCAACTTTGTCCTTTTATATGTCTAAAATAAATTTATATTAGGGTATACCTGATGGGCTTTTCTAATCAGAATATAAGTATAAAAGAAAATGAAAATTGAAACTAACCTCCTGTAAAATGAAAGGACCTATACTGTTAATGAACACCATTCTCACTGTTATTGGGAATAAACATAGAAAAATAGGAATTATCCCTCTCTGATTTGGATAACCTCACATTTTTCACCTCATAGTTGCACCAGGGCAGTGAGTTCACCCTTTGTATTTACCCCACGTCATTGACAAATACCACTACTTGCTTTTGCCTAACCATAAACTGGAAGAATAGATCCAAGATGCACAGGAAATTACTGATTTTTAGATGAAGAATGTGTGAGTGAATTTTGGTGTCTAAGGCTCCTTGCTGAGTGAGCACACCCTCAGCTCCCCCTCTCTGGGGTGATTGCCCCCACCCTGAGGGTCAGCTCTGATCTACTGCCTGGGTACGCAGCACAGTGTTTGAGTCAAGTACCATGGCATGAAGTGTTTTAGATGTCAGAAACAATTTCTTAAGCTTTACTCATAATTCAGCAACTGACGAGAGCACATCAGAGTATTGATGTCATTCATGTGGCAAGAACTGCCACCTAGTCCTTTACAAATACCTTCACGTATCTCTCTATGATCAGTTTTTGAAGCTACATCTAGATTTCCTCTTTCGTTACCTATTGCAGCTCACTTTTGGCTTTTGCCCTCCAGCCATGTTGACCGCCACTTTCTTGGAGTATGCGTTTATGCTCACTGCAAACATGTTTGGATTTGTGGTGTATATATAATGTATATTTATCTGCCTGTGCATATGCGTTCAGTTCTGTGTGTGTATGATGTGTATATTGTGTATATGTATGTATTTTGTGCTGGTGGACATTTGGATCTTACCACCATATGTAGCTTAGATTAGTGAGAGCATACACTCAGACAGGAAGAGACATAACCTGAGGTCATATAACATGTAATTCTATGAAGCCAATTAGCGATTAAATGTATAGATGAATTGCATCAGCTTTGTTTGTTTGTTTGTTTGTTTGTGGTGGATGTGTGTAGGCAAATGCCCAAGAGAGCAGCTCTCAACTTCAGCAAAGCTGGACCAGAATATTTCTTGGTCTCCAGACTCTTGAAACAAATAGATGTTACACCATTTCAGTTATAGACAAATATATGTTTTTCGCTGCAGCTCAGTCCTCCTCATCAAAAAACATCATTCTTTCCAGTTTCTTCACCTTGTCCCCTTGCAAGTCCAAGTCCCTTGTAAGAAACACTCAGCCTGTTGTCCAACACAGTGGTTGAATTCTCTATACAAACAAGAGATGACTTTCAACAGCTCATTGAAAACATTTACACAAGAATGACAGATGATTGTAAGTAGTGATCTATATAATGATGTTTCTATTTATAGTTTAACATAATAATTTATGTTGTTTGCCATTGCAGTCCGAGTAATAATCTGTGTATGCCATCTGTGCCATAATGATATCTGTTTATTGGGTGACGCAGGTCAAATCAATCCACACCAGGTACTGAAAATCTGCTTAAGTGTAGTGGTCTAATGAATCTAAACAAAGTCTGAAATATGCTATTCTAGATAAAGATTAAGTCATTTGTAGATGAAAATGCCTATAACATTTTTCCTTCTGGGAGAGAACAATGTCTTCCACTGGAGTAGAAGCTGTGCATACCAGCTCTCCATCATCAACAATGATGGAGTGATAGAAGCAAAAAACCTCAGAATAGTCAGTTACGAGATATTCTTTGCCCTGGGAAAGTTTTATTTTAATATCCTGTAGTTAGAGGTTAAATTTTGCCCTCAAGTATGAGGCCATACATGCCTTCCAAAATTTTTTTTATTGATTTTATTTTTGGACATCTACTCTTAGAAAGTAGTAGCTGGCAGTCTAACCTCAGTGACAGAACCATTGACAGTGGCTTGAAATAACAGACCTGGCTCCTCCCCACTGGTCATTAGATGCCAGGAATATATGAAGAAGGCATTCAATTAAAGAAAACTCACTGTTAAAGCTGCAATACCAACAATGTAGCCAATGCAACCAGAAAGTCAGGGTTAGAGCCTGGCTTGCAAAGTGCAGGATTTTGTTCACTGTCCCTATCCTTCACCCATATAGTATGCAGATCTAGTTTGCAAACAACTTTACCTGAAAAGGATTTCTGATGTAATTTCAGCTTGTAAGGCTAAAAAAGAGTTTAACAACCAACCAAACAGACATCATTCTAATCCCTTTCTGTAAGCTTACCTGTATGGCAGTGTAGAAAAAAAATCCAAAGTAATTCTTTTCATTTTGAGTCTACATATTGCTGAACAGCATGTTAGATCAATTGTATTGATTGGATCAGGTAGGTTAGTCACTGCTTGGCTTTCTTAGGCCACATTTATCACACCAGACCTCAGACTTCATTCAATGCCCGAGTCAGTTACATCTCTAGCTCTGTTTTGTCTAGGGCTTAGAAACTGTAATGTCCAAGTTCCACTTAATTCAGTAGAGAGGCCAAACCCATCAGGCAGGACTCTCCATCGGTTAAGTATGGACACAGCCTGAGATGATTATGCAGCATAAAGTTGCTTCTACCTTTTCATAGCCTGTACACAAACGAGTCATAATTATAGGAAATTTACCAGAAGGCACCTTCTTCAAAGGGACACCTAAAAGTTTGAGGAGAAGCCGTGTAGAAAGAGCAGAGGGAATGGGACACGTGTGGGTGCAAATGTGCAGTAAATCCACCACCTTGATGCTACCATTGCTGTTGCTTATTAACTACAGATACAGGTTCCCATTGGTATGATCAGCATGAAAGAGTAATAAATTGTGGGAAATTCAGGAGGCTGGAAGAGACCTCTGGTGAATAGAGGAAATGCCCAGTGAAGCTGGCTTCAAAGGCACTATAATTTCTTAGAGGACTGCTTGAAGAAGAAAGACTTTCTAGCGCTGGTGGAGAGCAAGGAGGACAGTAATGCTTTTAAGTCATTGAAGGTCACAGCATAAGTTGGTTGGGAACAAAATATGTGAAGAATCTACCTTTTTCTCCTGCCCCACCCCGATGTCTATCTATCTATGCTGTTTTCTCTTTTTTTCTTACTGCTGTCTTCACACTCTGGTCTCTGGATATCTATGTTTTTAAAGTCAATCAAAATGCTTGTTAGCTACTATTGGTCCTCTTCCTGTGAGAAATGAAAGCCTTAAGAATGTCTGACATCATCCTAACTAAGGTGCAAAATAACCCTTATGAATGACCCTTTAATAATGTTATCCACAAGAAGCCATAGAAAATGTTCCAGGAGAAATTCAGCTCACAATTTCCTGGCTATATCAAAAATCTCCTAACTGCTCTTGAAGTAAATGGAGCATTTTGCCTGTAATGTATTATTTTGTGTGCAGGGATGGAAAAATGTTGGTCATTCTTTACATTCTTTTACTGAATTACCAGAGTAAATTCATCTAGCCACTTGAGAAAAAAGAAAGTAGACGGGAAGTAATTTATCTTCCTTCATGATTACATATGGTTGGTCTTCTATTAAAAGGGAAGAGATAGAACTATAAGTTGACCTAAGTCAAGTACATCTGTTATTTTCTTGCCACATGCTATTGCTCTGGTTTATGTCCAGTTTGGTAATGTTCCCAAGATCATACCAGAGAAAAATTTAGAATAAAACATGTCTTTACAGTCTGTGTATGTTTACTGTAGGGAAATGAGAGAAGGACACGCTTTGTTTTGAGAAACTATAAACATTCCTGTGTTTCTGATGTACCTTTGATATAATAAGAACTTACTCTCTATGGCAGCATCTTCCCATTGTTAATTTGCTGTGTGAATGAATAGCTGTTTGTGCTAATTTTGTCACCATTTTACTCAATTATAACTCAGCATATGTTCCATTCTGTTCCCTGAGAAAGGTGTATATGATTACACCATTGTCTAGTGATTGTTAATTTAGCAAAAAAGAATTGGAGGCAACCAATCTCTTGCAGGTTCTTCTCTCTTTTTTTTTTTTTAATCATCATCATTTGGCATCGAAAACTGAGATTTCAAATTTCCCATTTGTTAGGAGGAACACAAACTGTCATCAAAATATTGGATTAAGGAGTCATATTTCTCAGCAAAAACAACTATAAAATTTCAAACAGCTTTACTCATCATCTCTCTATTTTTCAGAAAATATGGAAGTTGTTAGTTCCTGTGTAATATGAATGAAACATAAGCTTCCATTTATGATAAGTAGAAGATTAATTTTTCTCTTCTGCTTCTAATTCTTCTGTAACTCTGCTCCTCTTGTGCCTAAAGACAATTGATCACATTCTGTAAAATATAATTTTTATATTTTACAAACAGGATTTTTTTTTTCCAGAAAAAAAAAAAGCAAACCACATTAAGGAAAATGCTTCTTATTGTATATGGCAATCTTAAAAATAAAATAGGTTCCAAACAATAGATTTATTTCTCTTCTTCTCTACTTCTTCCACCCCCCAAAAAAATGAATACTAAAACAAGCCTTCTATAGAATGTGTCTTTTGTGGAACTCATGTATATTTTAATAAGAGTTAACCTCAACTAATAATATCTAAAACATATATATGACATGAGAATGCCTTGCATAATATTTATTAAAGAGAAAGTTTTGTTCAAAAATTGATTTTTAATTATTGTAAATTGACGACCAACAAATTTTCCCTCATAGCTATTCTGAAGCAACAAAATAAAAGGAGCAGAATCCTCCAAAAGCCAGTAGTAGTATTTGCTATGTAGGGCAATGACTTTATTTTCCCTTTGTGTGTCAGCAGATTGCATTCTTGTCATGAGAATATTTTCCTCATGATTACAAACACACAAGGCAAAACTCATTCTTGCACCTCTGATATAAAAGAGTTGTACTGGTCTGTCAATGTAATACTTTGCCACAATATCACCTCTATGCAGTGACTAACCAGAGTATTTTCGACATCTATTCTAGATATCTGTGAACAGATAATGGATAATTATCACATATCTTCCAGCATTTTAATGTCTTTTTATCAAAGGAAAGTACAGAAGGTTAATATATCTGTCTGCTTTTTACTTACGTATACTCTTTTTTTCTGAGTGGAATGTCATTCCCAATTAATGGTTTGAGGCAGAAAAAGGTAAGCTCAGTCAAAGCTCAAACATAATGAAGTAATCAGAAAGCAAAAAGCTAATGGTTAAATCCAAAGCCACTTATTTTGTTCCCCTAAGCAATACTGCAGGCTCAGATGCATTAACCAAGGTTAAATCAAATAGTCATGATGTCTGTATGTTCAATTATGCATAGCCTGAGCCAGAGACCCATTCTGAGCCAATCTTCCACAGAGTTATGCCAGTTTACACCTGTCAGAATCTGGCCATGTCTCAACCTAAATCTATGCAAATCTTTTCCTTCTATGTACAGCTGCAGACTGTGTCAAACAAAACAAAACAAAACAAATAAAAAAAATGCACAACCAACCAAACAAGACCCAAACAAAACAAACACCAAAACCAAACCTGAATTATATGGTGATCCAAAGATCTTTCCCCCCCCTCTTAAAACAGCTTGAATGCTATTTTTCTTGTACTCTATTTTACAGTTTAAACTATTCTTTTGCAAGCCTTTAGTCCCCACATATTCTCATGTATCTGAAAAAATGGGCTGCTTTTCCTGTTACATCAGTAAGTATTGTTCAGGTCAATGTCTTCAGGTGTTTGATAAGAGAGCAACTGGCACAGCTCTTGGAAACAGCCATAGGACAGGCATTTCCAAAAAGGTACTTTTTAGTGTTTATTTATAAGAGAAGCGGAAATAATAAAGTTATTGAAAGTGTTTAATAACAGTCCAAATAAACTCATCAAGCTTGCAGACAGGAGCACATTTTCTCAGCTGAAGAACTGATAAAAATGCCTGTATTAAAGTCGTTAGAAACAGTAATCACATACTGGTTTTAGAAAAAAAAAAATCTCAAAAATGTGATTTATTTTAAAAATAAGTAGATAAACTGGAACAAAAAGTGTGCTTTTTTTTATTATTATTATTAAAATTTTGAAAGGAGTACAATTATGGAAAGAATCCAGGTGTTTCAATTTCCAGCTTTCAGCCAGGTGTTTGTATCTCAGCTTTAATTTATAAATTGCAACACAATATCTTAAATTGTAATTTATATTGCTTATATTCTAAGGATTTCACAAATATCACATATATCAACATGAAATAATTGCCTAATTCCTCTTCTTAAAAAGAACTCAAACTCTTTTCATGTGTTTATTTTTTCTACTTCTTGTTTGTTCCAAAATTCCTAATTGTACAAAAACTCCTTTGTAATAAAATTTTAAAGGTCTTGTCAAAATAAACTAGATGTTCACTTTTTAATTACACAACATTTAATTAGACAGCTGAAGCTGAAGACATGTTATTTCAATTTTCTGTTTATATGTCCACACGTCACCGACATGTAGTATCTATCCATTCATTTACTTAATTTAGACTATACATTCAAGAAAGGCATCCATTGTCATTTGCCATGTAACATGCAAATAACCACTTGCGCAGTTTGTTTAGCAAGGAAATATCCCTGATTAGTCTTAAGGATCAATATGCAACGTAATTTTATTTTCCCTAGTTGTTTCCTTTATTAATTCCTGACTGTCGGCAATGCCTGTCTTTTTTACATTTTGCATGTCCAGTTTGATATCTGCTTTTACAAGAAACTTTTTTCAACTCAATTCATCATGTGCAGTTATGAAACTTATATTTTGTTGCAGTTATTTACTAATGCTATTCGATTTCATTAATATCAAAGTCTCCCTGATAAAATAATTAATGCAGCAGCTTAGTGATGGATTCCCTCTTACATTATCTTTACCCACTTGTAATTTATCTCTATAAGCTACTTATTCTTTACAACAGACAAAATGAAAGGTTTTTCTGGACCATGTTCTGCTTTCACTTCACTAATATGATTAAAATGCAATGCATTAGCCAGATCTATCCATAGCTTATAGTATCCCGAACGTGGAAGAGATCACAAGAAGTTGTATAGTCTACCCTACTGCCCTATATCATTCCTGATAGGTGTTTGGCAATCCTGTCCTCACAGACCCTAAAGAGAGAATTTCTTAGCAGTCACCTCCCTTCATTGCTCATTAGTGTTGAAGAACAATACACAGTAATGCATGGAAAAGTATGAATAAAAGATTACTTACATATTTTATCTTTCCCTAATGTGATCACCACTGGTAGTTTCCAGGAGTCCATAATATCATGTATCTGGAAAGGAGGCTGTTGACAAAAACAGTCTCCAAATTCTGCTAATGTGCAGTTTATATCACTACTCTGTCCCAGATATCACAATAGCTGAAAACCTTTCTCAGATGAGCATGTTGAAAAAAAGAAAAAAGAAAGACACTACGTATTTCAAAACCTATTCGTTAGTGTAATTTATTGAATTACCTTCAAATAAATGCACCTGAAATTCTGTGGAGACTTTTAGTATCTGGAAGAGAACATTATTTTCCTTCTACTTTTTCTCTTTTTTGTTCTGAAAGAACTTAGAGTGTAATGAAAAGACAAATACTACTATGTCTGTCTTTTAGGGGAAATATATTTATATAGTGCTTTTGAAGCACAAAGCAGAACCATTTTTTAATATGAAGTCGAACTGTGCCTAAGAAGCATGGAGTCACACAAGAAAAAATCTGTATGTAGAATGAAACAAAGGGACAAATATTGAGTAAGCCTCAGAGTCCATCGCAGCTCTTTTCCCCTGAAAATGATGACAAGTCACACCCCGCTAATTGACAGGCCATGGCTTACCACCTGGAAACATCTCTAGATGCTGTATACCCTATTCAGAGTGTCTATTTAGATGGTTTCTACTAGAAGCTTTTGGGTCATCCCCTGTTGGCAGCTTTACTCCAGGATGCAGGTTGCGCACACTCTCCTACTCATATTTTGTGAGGGTTTTGATTCTAAACTGTAAACATGAGTGTTATGATAGTAGGCCCCATTAAATCGATTAAGGTGCCTCATTCTCATTTGTATGGGAACAACGTGGGAAGAGGCCAAGGACCCATCACCGCTGCACACCATTGTCACATGCTCCATTGGACTCTGTCTAAGAAGTGACCATTTAGCTACACAGAGACACAAGAGATGGAGGGAGAGATGGGAAGAGGAAAAGATGAATGTGTTTACTTACACAAGTGTTTATGGCTGCACGATGGAGAATATGATATTTTAAAAAGGGGTAATGGAACTGAAGATACTGACTGAGAGCACAGAGTCAGTAGAAGGGAAAAGGAAGTAGTGTCCAACAGCTGAAGTGACACAGAACAAGGAAGGACTTCAAGGGGACTGAAAGATCAAAGTACCTTCTGTCTTCAAATATAACAGTCAAATCCAACATCCAGTCCCACTTCTTGTAATCTCAGTGCTCTTTTCAGAATTTGCACTGGTTTGGTGTAAGCCTTGAGCCTATTAATATCTCTGTACTATACTATCTGCATCTGCTTAATATGTGTATGTCTTTTCCTCCTGATGTTGGCTATCTAAGCTATGTAGACCAGATAAAATGATTTGATTTTGGATCAAAACATGTTGTTATGGTATTAATGCAAAATTTTCTCAAGTGTTACACTGATACCTTCAATAGCAACTAAATAATATTTCTACCCTTATAAATTGATTTTTTTTTTTCCCTAAAAATTTCATGTTTCTGCTCTTTCTTGAATAACGACACACTCTTTTAAGAACATTTGCGGTCATTATTTTAAGAAAATGAAAATCTTCTACAGCTGCCAATTTCATATGCAAGTTCTCTTGACTGGTAGCTTTGTCACCAGGCAGGTTATAAGGAGTCACCCGAGAAAGGAAAACAGAGAACTAAAAAGAACGTTCTTTACTGTTTTGGATAAATTTTTCCGATATCATCGTTGTTAGCAAAACTGTGGGACCTGCAGGCCAGCAGAATATCTTAAATTAAGCTTTGAGGTACTAGTATGGTTTCTGTTCTAGAATAAATACACTGGCATTTCATTTCTGAGAAAATGCAGATTAAAAAAAAAAATGAAATAACTTCAGGTTTTCATAATTTTTGATAATTCCTGGTTTTGCATTATGATAGTTGGTGACATCACACCAATGCTATTCAGTTTCCTTAAGCTCTGCAAAAAACATAGTTAATCAGAGGCTTTGGAGTACAGTCAAGCCACAGAAGATCATATTTCCTGGCTGAGTCATACCCAATCAGTCCAGAACACTCAATATTTTAACAGCTCAATTAGTGCTACCAAATCAAAGGTGACTCTGACTATAACACCACTTAAAGACAACAGGAAAAAAAATAGTAACAAAAAATAAGACTTTTACTCAGAGTAAGTTAATATACTACCATTTTAATGTCATTCTTAGCCAACAAATTATTTGCTACTATTTCATCATTTCAGCCTCAAGTTTAATCTCATGTCCTGAGTCCTGACTCAATTTTAACAGCTGTGTGAAAGTCAAAGTTTGTTAAAATAAAGACAGTAGAAAGTTTTGGTACACATTAAAATCTTAAGTAACCAGCTGTAGAGACCAACTGTGATTAAGTCCCAACAAACAAAACAGGCACATTCTGATGGGAAAAAGTAAAAGCAGTTTCTTGCCTGTCCCACCAAAATGAGTACTCAAGTGAGTTAAACTACATTAATAAATATAAACAATAATAATAAATGCAAAAGGACTTGTCTTTGTGTAATGACTCTGTATGCTAAAGTCGCACCTTACATGGCTTATATGCATAGACTGAAAAAGGTATTACTACCACAGAAGGACCCCTTGCTGTGAACATCTTGCAGATTTCCAGGAGCCAGGCTGTCATCAGAAAAGCAATCACACTGAGCAACAATACAGAAACACTGAGGAGATAACTGTGAAAAATGAAGGATAACATAGAATATCAGAAGCATCTAAACCAACTTATTTCTTACTTGTTTTCAACAGTAATTAGACCAATAATTTTGTGAATTTTACCATTTACAGAATGTGCAAAGACACTTTCAAATGCCAAGGTCACATAATAGGAAAGCAATATAAACCCTCTAAATATAAAAATGGTAGTGAATTTACTTGTATGTAATAATAGATTATACTCTATGTGCATGACTAACCATATGGTAAAGAAGCTGGTAGTCTTTTGCGTCTATCTGAAAGAACAGTATCTCTGTACAAAGAAACTGCCTTTTCACTGAAATCAAAAGAAGTGGGAGGAATCATTTTACTGTAAGAATCATTTGCTCCTTACTAAGAGAAGGAACAAAAAATTATATTTACTGTCACTCAAACTTCATCCGAAACAGTCTGACAAAAAGTACGTATAGATTTAGGAGTTTGGCAGACAGTAAGTTGCTGTGAAGTAAAGTTTTTGTGGTTTTGCCTGATACTTTTGAAAAAGTAGCTCTGTCATAAGTGATAATCCAGTAAACCCAGACTGTTTCTGTTTGTTTGTTTACTTTTTACACTATAAATTAGGCTTAAAATAATCCTGCCTGTGTGTCGTCAACTCTACATCAGACAGTCACAGATCATAATGCAGCATTCAGTGCCACCTTTGCACTAAGAATTACTGCTTTCAATGTCCTGAGACAAAACAATGAGTGAATGGGATTTCTCTTTATATTTTACTTTTGGTCCAGTGGAGGGTGACTGCAGCCACTTGTATTTAAAATTCTAAAACAGGCATCTACAGTCAAGATAGAAGGAGAAAAGCGTTACATCACCTAATAAAATACTATATATCTCTCCCTCCAACCCCACCCCTCAACTTTTTGGCTTTATCCACTCAAGTTTTACCTCTCATAGCAGCTTTCTTTTTGCCATTGTGCTTGTAAATAAGAAAAAGAGATTGAAAGAAAAAGTAAAAAGGAAAAGAAAGAAAAAGAAAAAGAGAGAGAAAAGAAAAAGAAAAAGAGAAAAAGAAAAAAGAAAAAGAGGAGAAAGGAAGAGAAAATGATAAAAAGAAAGAAAAAGAAAGAAAAAGGGAATAAATATTCATAAATGTTTTTAGACGTAGTTTATGCATTGGTGAATGGTTCTTTATACATGATACTTATGGGCTATTTGGTTTGTTTTGTGATTTTGTTTTAACTTTTAAGAAGTGCTGTTAATGTGATTAATTAGCAAGAATTTATTGACTAAAAAACTCTGCACAGCCAAACATATATGATTTTTAAAATGTATTTTTTCAGGTGAAACTATAAACCAGGGTCCTAATTAAGCCCTGCTGTTTCCTGAGATTTTGTGTGCACTACGCTGGGAAGGAAAGTTACATGGAACTTTACTTGATCATGGAAGAAAAATCTGGAGAGTAAATTCAAGCATTCTATTCAGTTCTCAAATATAGTCTTCACTTGAGGGCTACAGTGAATTTATGCCCATGTTAAACATTAAAGCTCTGTTATGGGGCCAAATAAGGGGAAAACTCAAATCAGCTCAAACATCAGGAGGGTAGAACTTCAGCACCACTGTAGCAGAGATCCCTGGCATTCCTCGATTTTCCCTGAAATACTGTGATTGATCACAGAGTTTGTTATTATGACATTCTATTACACGCATTCTCTTCCCATTACTTTGCTAAATTGGGAACCTTATTTTCTATAATACAGAACAATTTGTAATAAGTATAGTGTATTACAAAAAGGATTTGAAGCTTTGAAATTTGCCTTGGAGGGAGCTTGTGGGTAGCTATAGATGAAACTATACTCCACTGAGATCTTAACCCACTTCAGATAGAAGGTCTTTATAAAAACTGGGCGGGGGGGAAGATTAGCATAATCACTGATTTACGTAAATTTCTGACAGAATCTAGGTTTCTGTCTCCTGTGAGATATCTACATAGCTAAGACTCAGATGTGCAAATATGAAAATACACACTTGAATGCCATCAAAAAGTACTACCACTTTAACACAGTGCCATAAATAACCGTGGAATTCACAGGAAAGGATAAGCAGAGCTGCTAGATTTATACAGGAGACTTTTTTAAGGTAATTTAGGAAGAAACAACTAGGTTGTCCGTTAGGGAAGGATCCAAATTCAATTAATATGTATGCATTTATAACAAAAACAGTCTCACCAAGAACAAATGTATATAGATCTTTTAATGTAAATGGTAAAATATTCCTGTTGACATTTTTATCTGTAAATCCCATTTCAGTTATTTTGCACTTAAATACGGAAAAAAAGAGTCTGGATTAAATTAAATTGTGTACAGGCAAATGTATTATATATAAGCTATCCTACAGTTGAGTCCCTGTCCCTTAAATAGTTTGTGTTAAAAAGGTGATCATGCTACTTGTCATTTGCAAATCATTGCCTTTCTCATTTCCTTGGCTCCATACGTAGTGTATTTTGGGAAAGTGTAAGTCATTTCCATTTTCTCTGCTGTGATTATTTCCACTTTATCTCTTCTACATCAAACTTCAAGATGCAGACCAAGCCCAGGCTGCAGCTTTTGGCTTGAAAATAAACAACCTAGACATTTCATATTTCAACCTTAGATTTTTATACCTGATATGATTCAGGCAGGTGCATTTCTCTAAAATGAACCTTGAAACAAGGCACTTGTTCTTCTTTAAGGTATCTCACAGACTTGTTCATATTCCTCTTTAGGCACTAAGGTAAGCTCCCAAAATCCCACCCCTTGACATTTCAAGTGCTTCATGTAAAATGCTGCTATCTTCTCTCAGCTTGGAGAATGGGGAATCATACAAGAGCACATCACTGAACAATAGCATTGTGCCAGCCAGACACCCTTCTCCAACAGTGGAGTGCCTTGACAAATATCTTTGCTGACCCCCTTCAGCACAGTCAAACTTGCCTTGTCATGGTAGCCATGTCAATGAAAGATCCATTCAAATGAATAAAACATTAGGATGTACCTAGTCCATCCAGCTGCACTAGATAAGGGCATAGAAATTGCTTTTGGTGGATGCAAAACATGCAACACAGATAGAAACTTTAAAGAAATTATTTTTAACTGGATATCTGAAATCTCTTCAGCTGTTCATATCAGCAAGTCTTTCAATAGTGAACCTTTGTAACATGATTGGAAGCTATTTAGTATACCTAAGATCCTATAGGAACAAAATCTGACTTTTGAAATGCCTTCCCCCTTGCCTTGTCTTTGAAAGGCCTTAAAAGACTGTGAAGGATGATTTTCGCTTAGGTTTCCCCCCCTTTTCAGCAGGTTTTAGGCCTTGGGCTATTGGTATCCAAGTAGTTAAAACTACATCAGCACTAATAGCTATGAGCTCATCTTGTATAAGCACACTTTTAGTTAAACACCGCAATCTTGGAAAAAAAATGTTAGTGTGCTTAAACAGCCTGGCTCAGAATAGCTCACAATATGATGCATACCACAGGAAATAAACTGGTATGAGGCACCTACAAAATATTTTTCAAACAAGTCATTGAAGCTGTAAGCCCCATGCCTCAGCTTTAGGAAGTCACTTATTAAGAATCAACACCAGACGTGCCAAGCTAAGCTCTTGCTCTTGGTGATTTTCCAATTGAATATTCAGGGCCCTGTCTCGGTCTTGTTTTCAGGGAAGTACATGCCTGGAATGTTAGCAAGCTATTTGCTGGAAAAAATGCCCACAACAGGCCCAATGTTGATCACATTAATGCGTTTGAGTGGGTATAGAGTGCAAATGATTGAAAGTGCTTCCAGATCTTGGTTGCTGGGGACAAAGCAGGCTCTGTTCTCTGATCTGGTGGTCATTTTTTTCAGCGGAGGATGTGGTGCAGGAAGAGGGAACAGTGCCAATCTGTGTCTAATGGCTCCAAACAGGGCCTGGGCCTGGTTCTTTGGATGCTGATGAGTGGGAAATGAAACACAGATGGGTCAGATGGGTAAGGAGAGGGGGGATTACAGGTCAGGCCAAAGAGTTGGAATAAATTAAGTGCTTATGAGGTACAGAATGGCACATTGTTAAAGTAAATGGACAGGAAAAAAAAAAAAAAAACATTTTGCCATTGTCAGGCACAGTGAGCAGAAAAAAAATCTTGTCTTCCCAGACCACTTTCGCACATCACACCCTCATTGGGATTATCACATGTTTGATATGTGAATTACTTTCTATAACACGGGCACTACAAGGCTGCAGTGCTCTGTAGTACCTAAGAGGAGCTAATTTTCTAGTAAACACTTCAGATGTCATTTATTGGGAGAAATACTTTGGTTCATGGTTCCAATCATAAGATAGTCAGCTTCCTAACTTCCTAGAGATTTCTAACAAAAAGGTAAGCAACCATGTATGAATACTCTGAGAAAACTAAGCAACAAAAGGAGTATTTCATGCATTCTCAAAATGCTGAATCCATGTTTGGTTTTATTCCTTTCAAATCTTTGCATCTGAATGAAAAAAAAAAAAAAATAGAAAAGGCATTTGGTTTAAAGAAAGAATCCAAAAGGATTATGGCAAAGAAACAAAACGGGGGATTTTCCTGGAAACATACATCAGCAATTTTACCCTGTACACCAAAAACCCCCATGCTGTTATAAAAAAACCCTTTTTGTTAAATAATATGCACAGAGGTTCACTGCACTTAGTTTTGGCACATCTATTCCATAAATAAAAACCAAAAATGCATTGCCAAACTCTCTGTTGACTTGTACAGCAGATTTGAAAACCATTGAATTAGTAAAACTTGTAAATAAAAACTGTGCCCATGAATTCAAACTAAGTTTGGAGGGAGTTTCAACAGCTTTTTTCTTCAGTCCTCAAATCCAGATTATTTCTTGACCTATGACTATTTATTCCTCATGCAAACATGGTAAGTATGACAGGTAAAATAAATCCTTGTCCTTCCACAGAGAATGACTAGAGATCAAATGAGAGTCCTCACAATGTGGTACAGGCATGTATCAAAATTGGGTTCAAAGCTAAGAAGTGTCAGCCTTAGTGACAGAATGGCTAAAAGAAACACTGAATAACAGGCAACGACCCTCCCAAGTTCTTTTCACCACAGAAAGCCATTTGTCTTTTTAACAGCAAAACTTCTGGGATATGTGTCCACCTCTCGTCTACCAGCCACTGCAGCTTTCACACTGTGACCCACCTGAGGTCATGTCCATGGGTAATGTCTCTGAATTTCCCATTATTCCTCTTCTTCTCCTGCCTTCCTCCTTCCCAGCTGATAAAGCCACAGACCCACACTTCATGTGCTGATGAGCCAGATAGAAGACACATGTAGAGGGGCCAACTGACATGCCAGAGCAGATACTGTGGAGTTTCCTCCACAGCTTTTCCATAGCTGAAGGCAGTGAGGGAAGAGGAAGAGATTAGACCATCTGGAGTGTTTGACCTAAATCATCTATAAGTCACTACGAAGCCTGAATGAACTTGACATTTTTAAGGCAATGCTTTATTGAATTTAATTGAGCTTGATTTGAAGAGGAATTGTGCTTGGGAGACGAGGAGATCAAAGACAGACAGTTATACCAATGATCAGAAATTTGCAGGAAATAAGGCCAAAAAGTACCTAGACTTGTGCAAATCATCTGACATGATATACTAGCACGTGATATACTAGTTTCTGAATTGAAGAGACATGGATTTGACAGATGGACTTCTTGGGGGATAAGGAATTGGCTTGGATGATTGCACTCATAGAGTTGCAGTCAATGGCTCAATGTGCAATCAAGGACCAGTGACAAATGGTGTTCCTCAGGGGCTGGTATTGGGACCATCATTGTTTAACATCTTTGTCAGCAATAGGGACAGTGGGACTGAGTGCACCCTCAGCAAGTTTGCTGACAACACCAAACTCTGTGGTGCAGTTAACACACCAGAGAGACGGGATGCTGTCCAAAGGGACCTTGACCGGCTTGAAAGGTGGGCTTGTGCAAACCTCCTGAAGTTCAACAAGGCCAAGTTCAAGGCCCTGCACATGGGCCAGGGCAATCCAAAGCACAAATACAGGGTGGGTGAAGAGTGAAGAGCAGCCCTGAGGAGAAGGATGTGAGTGTGTTTGCTGATGAGAAGCTCAACATGATCTGGCAAAGTGCACGAGCAGCCCTGAGGAGAAGAACATGAGGATGTTTGTTGATGAGAAGCTCAACATGATCTGGCAATGTGTGTTTGCCATCCAGAAAGCCAACTGTACCCTGGACTACCTCAAAATAAATGTGACCAGCAGGTTGAGGGAGGTGGTTCTGTCTCTCTACTCCATTCTTGTGAGACCCCATCTCGAGTATTGTGTCCAGATCTGGGGTCCTCCACATAAGAAGGACATGGACCTGTTGGAGCAAGTCCAGAGACGAGCCACCAAGATGATCAGAGGGCCACCAAGATGATCAGAGGGCTGGAGTACCTCTCCTATGAACACAGGTTGAGAGGGTTGGGGTTGTTCAGCCTGGAGAAGAGAAGACTCTGGAGAGACCTTATTGCAGCCTTCCAGTACATAAAGAAGACCTACAAGAAAGCTCAAGAGGGACTTTTTACAAGGGCATGTAGTGATAAGACAAGGGGTAATGGCTTTACACTGAAAGATGGTAGATTTAGATTGGATATGAGGGAGAAACTCTTCACTATGAGGGTGGCAAAGCACTGTAACAGTTTGCCCATAGAAGTTGTGGATGCCACATCCCTGGAAGTGTTCAAAACCAGGTTGGATGGGGCTTTGAGCAACCTGGTCTAGTAGAAGGTGTCCCTGCCTGTGGCAGCAGGGTTGTAACTATATGATCTTCCAACCCAACCCATTCTATGATTCTGTGAATTAGAGTGATAGAAATAATGGAAAAGAAAAAAAAAATTAGAAAGAGAAAGAAATAAGGCACATTTCTGAAAGTAAAGGCAGAAATACAGTTAAAAGAAGTGGTCTTTGTACAGAAAAAAAGAGCAACAAGCTGCTGAGAGAAGACAAAGGGAAGGCAGGATATGGCAACATTCAGATGAGAAGCATTCCTGAAAGGTTGCCTGCTAGAGGCCTAATGTAGATATTTTTTAAGAGTTGCTTTCTGAAATTCTCTGCTCCTGCCTGATCGAGAGAGGAGCTCAAATTTGGTAGGAAGAAGAACAGAGTAGGCACCAGACCTGTCTGAAAGACTGGTATTTACACAGTCAGAAGGGAATCAGGAGAGCTCAGGCTGGAATGTAGCATGCCTTGTGCTCCCATACAGTACAACACTGTCTGAGCTCTGCAGTGTTTCTCACGGCCAGTGGGAAAGATGTTTTTTTCCTTTTAGGTCCTGCTCTGAGCAAGTGGTAGGACATATAGAAGGCAAGATGCAGACACATGGATCTCTCTACCTTCCAAATTCCTGTTCAATCTAGATGGCTATTTTCTGAATAACTGCAATTGGCCTTTTCTTCACCCAAAGTCTCAAATTTAAAGTAGCGTTTTCAGTGTTTTCAGTCCTAGTGTAGACTGAAAGGAGATTTAATATTAGAAAAAAAATACAAGATGAAGGGACTAACATCCTACTTGCAAAGAGTAGGAGTCCAAGTGAAGGCTATCAGAAAGTACGAACCATGCTCTTGCAATTTACTCTGCTTACATTTCACAACATTCCCTGCAATGTTTAACATGAGACACTTCTAGTAAGCGGCATATGTGGATTGCTTATATGACATTGACCATCTGACAGCCCTATAAGGTGTCCGTGGTTACCTGGTGGATGACTTTGCTGAACAACCCTGGTTGAGGTTATGCCCTGCTTATACATAATACAGACACATCCTTGAGCTACAACAACCTGAGGCAGAATAGGAAGAAGAGTCCATCTAGGATGTCTTACAGAAGATGCACTCAGAAATGCATGTAAGCAAGAGCATTGTAAAGAAGCAAAAAGTGCAGAAGTTAAAATTATTGGCACACACTTCTGATCAGAAGAGTCCAAAGGCAGTGTAGACACAGTTATTCTAGTCTTGGGAAGGTAAAAGCTGTCCCTGTGATTCAACAAAAATAAATTCCGGTGACAAAACTCCCTCATCATAGCATAGCATTAGGTGGTAACTATCAAAATGACAGTGTGGGAAAGTGAGACCTTTGTTTTGCCTCATTTTGCATGGCCAGTAAAACTGATGGGGCATTGGAAAAGAAATACATTTCACCTTGCTTCATAGACCAAGTTTGCCTGTTGTTCCAGCACGTGAGCTCCTTCTCTAGGAGCAAATATAGCTGAATTCTTCCTTATATTTGAGGGCAAAGTTTCCCTCACAGAGCTGGAAAGTTCAATGTGGAAGGAATTCCACTTCAGAACTACGTTATTCTACCTGTTTGGTAGCACCTGTTGGTTTAAAAATAAATGATAGTTATTGTCTATTATTAGGCGAAATATTATATCTTGTTGGGAAGCTGCAGTTTATGTCAGTCTCAGGGATTTTTATAAAACTTTTCAGTGGTTTCATATGCTCTTAAGTAACCTAGACCTCAGAAATTAAAAAAGCTCTCCATCTTCCAGAGAAAATGTAGGTTTTTGCCCTAATATTTATTCATAATGAACTAATTATATTAAACCAACCCCTAAATGACTCACTAAGATAATGAGAGGTACTTAGGATGATGGAGGCACTTAGGTAATGAAAAACCTAGACAGACAGAAAAATAGATCTTATTTTAAAAACTAGCAGTTTGTGAAGAGTGTTTTTCTAAATAAGAAGTGCAACTCAGTATGTAAAAACAGCAATGGAAAGGGAATCTGGTCCAACTTATGCAAAAAGCCTCACTCTTCAATATTTGCTAGTTCTCAACCCTGTCTCTCTGGCCTTTACTTTTAGAACAAGGCTTCTTTAAGTCCTGCTGATGCAATAACTAAAAACAGGGCTCAGCCTTCAATGGCTGGTATTAAACTGGTGCTTTGCTGCTAATGTGCTCCATTGTATGGCTCTGCAAACAGTAGAGCCCTCATACAGTAAGCACCCTTATATGAAATGATTCCATTATCAGATACATGTCACAGAGGATTTCCTCCTATGTAAAACGTTGACATAAATTGCCGAGCTACAAGATTTATCCATTTACTGTGCCACATTTTTCACAGGATTTTGCCTTCTTACACACAGACATTACTTTATGAGTCTATTTCTGTACAAAGAAACTTCGTAAAAAAAAAAAAATAAAAAAATCAGCATAGCACTTATTCTGTCAAGAAGTGTTTTTCCTTAAGTGGGAATTTCTTGAACCAGATTTGGCTGAATACAGTATGTTATGACCACTAGAATAAAATGGAAAACCTGTGGGACAATACCAGATTTTGGCAGGATACTGTTGTCGCTTTTCAGGTTTCACTTCAACCACTGGCCAAATGCCACACCACAGCCTTGTTCTAACAGTGTAAGTCACACCACAGCCATTACCATCCCATGTACTCAATGCACTGTACCAACCACTACCTGCTCTGAAATAAAACATTACTTGTCAACTCTTGCTGCACATTCCTCATAGACTAATATTTGAGGTGTTACATATGTACAGGTTGTACTTGCCTCTGAAATATTCATGTCGTTCCACTTTTGCACACTGCGACAGACTGTTTCCATTCCCAGTTTGCCTTTAAACTTCTTGATATCATTTTACTGGACAGATTGTCTGTCATGGAGAACTATGAATAAAGGGAAAAAAGAAAAGAAAAAGAAAGCTATTTCATATTTTCAAGGTTCAATTTGGCTTGTCTTACATATTCATCCGGGCAACTGGACACTTACAAAAGTATTACCCCAAAGTTCTGAATCTAATATGAACCACACAGGTCAGGAAACCCCATCTTTAAAAATTCCTGACAGCCTTTGATCTCAAAATTATAAGACTATCCCACAGAACACACCCTGTCTCTGCTTGCTGCTTTTCCTGAAATAATTTGGCTAATAATAGAAAGGAAATTCTGAGTTACTGTGAACGACGTCCTGAGGACCTTAATCAGGTTTTACTCAGACTCGACTCAGATAATTTCCCTTGAATGGACAAGAGCTAGCTAGCTTGTGTTAAATCAGAGTGAAGTTCATAGGATTTTCCGGGAGTTACTCAATTTTCACTTTCTCATTGTGCTGAATCACACATGAAATACATCACATCCTACATAAAAATAACAACATTCCTGTTTGCTAATCCATCAAATACAGTGGTATTTTGTTGGTTTGCTTATACCTAGAAGAGGTTAGCATTTTTCAGATAAATACAGTTTTGATGAAAAACACTGAGGAAGTAAGCTCAGAAATTGTTCTCAGTCTCCCAGGGTTTCTGAAATTGGAGTTTTCTTGACCTTGTGGCAGGTGTGTGTGTACCTGGAACCCAGAGGGCTTCAGGCAGCTGGTTGAGGTCTGCAGCTAGAGATAACAGCAGCTACCAGTTACCAGCTTCAGGATTTGGTAGACACAACAAACTATCTGATATTTTCTTCATCATGCCAAGACAAGATCTGTTGTCCTACGTGAATAATGACCAAAGGGATCAGGCAGCTGTTTGTTCTGAAACTCTTAGGGTTTCTTCCAGTGACACATTCAGTGTATTTGGTCTGACATTTTCCTGAAGATGATATCCTATATGATTGCTCACTTGCAGACTTTGCTAATATCAATTCCAGAATAATAATGAATTGTTGAATGAATAAATGAAGTAGTGAGTAGGAATCCAGCCCCCGGTAAGTGTCCAGGTGTCATGTGAGAAAGATGTAAAAACAGATGAGGATGAAGGTGACAAAGATTTTTAAAAAGAGAAGAGTTTTTGTCCTAGTACTGCAGTAGAAAATTATGAATTCAAAAGCTTTACATTTAGCAGAAGGGATGGATGGAAGTCATTGGAGAATCATCAACACAGAGGAAGGTCAAAGTTCAAGGTGCAAAATATTGAATACAAATCAAAGATATGATCAAATGACAAGAGAATAACTCTCTATGATACATTTTCAGAGATGATTGATTATTAATATGGGAGAATAATAATGGGATAGTACACCCAATGTCCTTGGAGGTTACAGAACCAGATGAATCAGGGGTCAATGAATGATTCTGTCATGACTGATAATATTCTAAAATATGGCAAAGATAATCTTTGCTTCTCATGTTGCAAAAAAAGAGTAGCACTAGCAATAAGCCATACTGTCTGTTGTGTAGTATCGGTTTTATGCCAGTAAAGTTTCAATAAAGTCCAGTTGCAATGGTACAAAGCTTGTGCAAGGTGTTGAAAGCCATGCCTGATATATCTACCCTTCTTGTATGAAAATCAATATTAGCAAGGTTTTCCAGACGTTGCAGTGCCTGTGCAACTGCTTTTCTTGGACAACTCCTGGGCAGCACAGGATCACTGCAGAGGAGGAGGGGAGCGACCATCCAGATCCGCCCCAAGGCCTGGACTCTGTTCTCCAGTCAGCACCATGCCCTGATTTACAACCTGGTCCAGGAATCCTACCTACAATGCAGCTATATCAACACCTGCATCCTGGGGAAAACAAATATTTTTTAAGGTGAGGTTGTTGGGTACAAATAAGCTGCAAAGTATAAAGCTGGCTGGGAGCCAGGCCCAACAAGGGCATTAGGCACTGCAACGTTCAGCATTGCTAGTTCCAGAATGAACTATTAAAGGGATCATTAAAACGACATGTAAAATCAGCCTGTTACTGTGAGGTGCTAAGTGCTTCCATTGAAAAGCTTTAAGGGAGCCGAGCCTTCCCTGCATCTTATAAGATTGGACCCATATTTTCTAAAAATGTGATGAAATGATGCATTTTTATTTTACATCTTGACAAATCAATTTCCTGAATGAGTGTTGAGTTCACAGAAGGGGCAGCACATGTTGCATTCCATTAAAAAGAATTTACTAACCATTTTTCTTTTTCTTTTTTTAGGTGATGTATATGGTGTGCTGTGAACACTGAAAATTAATGTTAATTTATTTATCATTAAAAATAAGGAAATGGAGTTGGGCAGCATGGAGAGAAACTCTGGAAAGTGTGAAAGTATGTTCTGTATTCATTACTTTCTATAGGTACTATTTTTGTTTCACTCGATAATCTCAAAGGGACACCAAATAAATTGGGGGTGACTGAGCTATTAAAATCGCTTATTTAATGGCTTCTCTCTTAGTAGGGGGAAAACTTTTCAGTCTATTTAGACTGAAACAATCTAGGTGGAAAAAATCTGGTCCCATAGATTTGTTTTGGCTCCAGTTAACAAAGCCCTTTGCCTCAGCTGTTTCATTTTGATCTTATTTAGTTACATTTTCATCAAGATGAACACGACAACTGCAGTGGACCATCTCTGAATACAATACAGATTAAAAGGTAACTGTCCTTATACACAAAATTATCTCAAGCTCAATGGTTGTCTGTCAGGTAGGTATCTAACTTTGTGTGGTTTCTACCACAATACAAATAACAATCATATCGCCAAAACAGACATTCACTGAAACATTTCCCTCCTTAAAGAAATACTTTGGTCTCTCTTCGCAAACAAAAATGCCTAAGATGGCTTGGAAAAAAAGGTCCTGGAGGAGCTCTTTACAGAGATGCTAACACAGGATAGAAGGAAGCTCTCTGTGGAGTGGGGAAAGACAAGGAGAAGACGAGCCACATTTTTAGCACAGGGGAAGACAGTGAAAGGGACTCTAGTTTTGGATGTCCCTGTTCATTGCAGGAAGGTTGGACTAGATGACCTTTGAAGGTCCCTTCTAATCCAAACTATTCTATGATTCTACAGTTCTGTGAAACAAGAAGCATGCCTGGAAAAGAAATTGCAGCTGGAGCACTGGAGAGGGGAGAGACTCCTCAAATTTCTGGCCTGGAGGGGTGGGAAATAAAGCACACAGTTTTGTCTTGCTGCAAGTTCTTCTTTGTGAGTGTGACAGAGGTTGAAATTCTGACCCTTTGGAGTCAAGAGGGCTAAGACTGCCCAGTGACCTCACTTGCTTTTCCAGCACCTGAAGTGGAGTTTTTATTTTGGCTTAGCTGGTGCAATCCCTATATTCAGAGAATAGGTGTTACCTCAGGTTAGATTTCATAAATGTACTGTAATCTCTGCAGTTATTGTATCTTGTACACATTTTATGCTTAGAAAAATCAGATCGACTATTTCAGAGAATCTGAAATGTGACTGCTAGACTTCCGTTAGCTAAAGAACATGGGTTTTACTAGGTGCTAACTATTAAGATGACTGAGTAGTTCCACTGAAAGATCAAACAAAACCAAACACTTAATACGTTTCTATTAATATGCTGAGTTTCCCAATCTGCAAAAACAGAAAGTGGAACAGTTTTTCATATTGCTGCAATTCCTATAATAATTTGGTTATAGTATATCTTTTCAAGTACAGCCAGATTATCTCTTCAAATATAACCAGTAATCTGAATACAGTATATAATGTCAGATTTCCAAACTAAAGTGAATGGAATTGTAAACTTCAGGAATTTTCCAAACCAGAAAGACAGGATGGAAATACAACATAGAAATCTGAGAAAGTTAATAAGTTTTAGCTTAGTAGGAAATATTTTATTACCATAGGGAGGTTTAAAATCACTTCAGAAAAATAGAAGTGCAGGAGTCATTTCTCTTTTAAAAAATATGTCACAGTCAGTAGTCATGAAAAAGGTGATTTATTGCAGGATTCTATGCCCAAGTTGTAGGTGCTTAATGACAAGTATGTGCTTACGTGCTTTTCCAAATAAAAGTGTATTTAAGCAAATGCTTCAGTTTGGTATTGAACTAGAGCCTTAAAGGTCTAAGAGAACAGCCCTCAGGCCTGGATTTACCCAGCTACCTCCAACCACTTAGCTGAGACAAACCTAAAACAAGAGCCTTGTCATTCTACTCTCTCTATTGAATATAGGTGGAGTTCAGGGTAAACTAGCCTCCACAGTTAAATTCTTAGGTTCAGTGGGATGAATCCAGCCTCATCCTGAACTGAATCTAATCTAAATGAATGGCCCTATTGCTTTCAAGCCACCTCATTAGAAAATGTAGGAGAAGAAAGACAAGGTCTGCAGTATGCCATGAAATCACCTAACAAATATGAAAACAGCAGAAGCAGGAGGCAGTCACCAACAGCTAAAGCATTTATCTAGGAAATGAGAAAACAGGAATAAAATTCTACCTGAGGGGATTCTAAACTTCCTGCCTTTTATTTCCCGGGAGACAGTCTTAGTCACTGCAGTACAGGCTACAATAAACCAGGATAAGGCCACAATACATTTTTCCTCACAAAGCTATGCCATTGTTCAAGGAAGAATTCAGTATTTATAGGTCAAAGAGAGAAAAAAAGAGACATCTTGTTATTGTGTTGTTCTGTGATTAGAAGAGTCCTCTGTATGAGGAATTGTGAGTTCTTATCCTTGCTGGCCATGTTCATTTTGCTTTTAAAGATTTAATGAATCTTTAAAGGAAAATTATAATAGTCCCTCTCTAATAGGGATGGAAGTACTGATGCCCTGAATTCTTAATTCAATCCACTTGTTGCTCATATGTTGTACATTTTTTTAATGGTAACAGATAACAAAAGGGTTTATACATAACATGACTTAACTGCCTGCATGCAAAATTATGAAAATAAAAGTCACGTAAGCCCCAAATGAAAATTTTGATATTTGACTGGGATCTGAGTTAAATGCTACATCCCTTGTAAATCTGGTCACTGATTATCATATGGTTATCATATGTTAAAGCAACAATAAATTAGCAAAGTGCACCATGTGAAATTTGGAACAGTGCAGCAGTCAGAACATGTGTCAAACCTGCAGCTCTCTGGAAAATTGTGATGTAGCTGGATCAAGTTGAAACAGACCATTCATTCTTTGTCTCTGAGACATGAGTGACAGTCAAGACAATGAAATTCAGAAAACAGCTTATTTTTACAATAGCTGGTTCTGAAGCACTTCGCAGTTTTAATAGTTTTCAGTCAGCTAAGGCTAATCATGAAAAGGTGATAAGAAACCTTATTCACAGAAACATGAATCTTATCTAAGAGATGATGCAGGAGGAGGGCAAAACCAGCATAGCAATTTGTGACTGATCTCAGGCTCAAAAGCTTGCAATATTAGCAAGCAAGTCCCTGATAGAAAACAGGTTTACAGGATCCTGGAAGAAAGGGGGGGTGGGAAGAGGAGAAACTCTGATGAGTCTAGAAACGATTATTAACAAAGCAGTTTGAGTTTGACAGGAGGCAAAGGCTCCAAGTTCAGAATGAAACTTACTGAAGATGGACATTGCTCTGACACTTCAGTGGATTGTTTCAAATCACTGTAAGAAAGGGAAGCAGGAATAGCAAAAGTCCCAGAAGAACTGGGAATAGAGCTGAAATAGGCAAAAATTCAGCAACTCATACACAGAGAAAAGATCCTCTTACCCTAAGACAGACGATGCTGTTTATTGCTCTGGGAGACATGCAACAAAAAAGAACCACTAGAGTGTATACGTTTTCTAGCACTTTAGACTGAAAAAGAGACAAATCTCTGCCTATCTGAAGAATCAGATATACAAAATGGGACAATTTTCCACTACCTATGAGAGAAGACATACTGGGGAACATAGGTAACGCCAAATAGCTTTCAACAGGGTGCCCTAAGAAAAACAGAAGATTTTTGTTCACACTCAACAGTGCCTTTGAGAAATATTGTTTCTGCAGACTACCATTTGGGTTGCTTCCAGCCCCTGAGGGGTTTCACTGCAAAATATAACATTTTTTGTTAGTATGGAGGATAAGAAAGACTATAAAGATGATGTTTAAGTATGGGAAGAAAAGGTTGTATGGCATAACCAGAAGCTTTGAAGAAAGATGGAGCAGCTGGGATAAATCTAAATAAGTAGGAATGTAACTTCTCTGTGAAGACAATAAAATATGTGGGTGTGACAGTAACGTGAGAAAGTGTTCAGGTAGGTCACATCAAAGTTGAGGTCATGAATAGCAGGCAAGTCTTAATAGATGTGAAACTGGTAAAAAATTCTTTGAAATTAAGATTTATGTAAATATGCTTAGTCTAACAGCCTAAACTGACTACTTAGGAATGCTTCAGTGCAAAGCTATTCAACAGGCATGGGAAACTGAGGCAATGAGGCCCTGATCCTGAAATATAATTACATGAGGAGCAACACTAAGTTCTCAGAAGATCCTGCAAGTAGGCTATTGTCTTGGTCTTCATATCACAGCACAGCTGAAACTAGCAACCAGTGTTTTATTCAACCCACTTTCTAGCAGAGAACAATTATTCATCTGCTCAAATAGAGGGGTTTTGGCCCTGATCAATGATATAAAAAGTTTCATGCTTTTGTTTATGTGAGGATGTTAGTAACTAAAATTGCCCATAAAGTTGTTCTCAGGGCTAAAAAGTGCCCCAAAAATACACAGCCCACAAGAAATACTCTTTCAGTTACAAATCACTGAGTTTTAGAACAATATAACACTCACAGGAACACTTTCTAGAGGTCTCAGCAAAACTGATGGGATCAACATTAACCAAGAAATTTTTTATCCATCTTTTTTTTTTGAAAGTGTGCTGTGCCTATGTGCAATTGAAACAAGGTCACCAGTGACTTGACAGTACACAGAAGGCAATTGTGGCAAAAGACACATATTCCATATCATAAAATACAATTTGGTATTTGGACAAACGTGTGCTGTAACTGGGGCGAAAAATGAACATGAACAGAAATATAACACTGAACAGTGAGATGTCTTGCAGTCTTGAGAAGTTGGCAGCTTAGACAGACATGAACCATGGGAGAACAGTGACACATTTTCCACCTGTCTGAAGAGGGAAAACTAAGGTTAGTAACAGGGAATGAAGTCAAAAGTTGAGGGATTAGAGACACAAGAAATAAAAGCAAAAATAAAACTAGTGTCACCTTTTGAAAGCAACAGCCTTTCTTGTGGAGCCTCAGTGAACCTAGACTGCCTCATAGACCAATTAAACATCCTCATTAAGTTTAATTATCTGACTGATTCCTGGTATGTGCAATTGTGTGTTAAGTAATGATGTTTTCCAAATGATATTATTCCACACCTTGACTTAACAGACACTAGACATTTAAAACAGTGACAGTGGGGGTACTGCGAAGATCTCGGCATTGTTTGGCAAAGGCAGTTACACCCAGGTACAGAATAATTGACTTTCTGAAACCTTCAAGACAGAAATTCAGAACAATCTCTGAACAATTTACTGTGTGACAGTGAAGACCTTATACACACAGGAGGAGGTCCAAAGCCTGCTGCAGTCAAGAGATGTCTTCCTAGTGACTCAACTGGACTTTGGATCAGAAGGACTTCCTTCATGGACCTAAATCCACCATTATCCTCCTCAGTGCTGCCCAGTGCCCACTCCTAGTTGCAGCTGTTGATGCTGTGAGTACATAGCTCCATTTCAGAGCATACAGCTGGAACACCAGCAGCTCTGGCAGCTGTATCTCTCATGGCATTTCCATATAACCCTACAAAGCCTCAGTAAATAAACCTGCAAACACGTGAGAGAGGTTAAAAATATAATATTTCTGTTTGGATCTTGTGGGGGTGGTCAAAATGAGTTCATTTGCCTTTCAGTCCCTCTAACAGCAGCAACGTACACAATATGAAACACACCACTTCCCAATTTCCAGGCTCAAGGCTACAGTGGCAGGCAGTACCTGCCCAAAATCCTTCCAGAGGAAATGGGGGGGTCACTAGAAGCACTTTGTTCAGTGCTCCCTTTTTCCCTTGAAGTTGGTCCATGGCCCCACACTACCCCGCTTGCAAATTATGCAGAGATAGCTTCCCTGATCAGCTTTGTTTTAAAGATGAAGTGCTATACTCTGTTTTGCTTGGGGCCTCTGTACATGAGGCATATGAGGGTAATCAAAAAACATCACATTAAAAGAGTGAACACACTGATCAGGAATAAATGAACATGAACCACAAGGGGAAACTTTAGTGGAAGCACGGCAGTACCAAATCATTATTCGGATGCTTTTTTTCTCCTTGTTATCTATCACTTCATCAGAGCTAAGTGGAAGCTGGCAAAAAAAAATAAAAAATGTTTGGGCATAAATATACCATTTTTATTTACTTGGTATCTGTGATGCTGCAGCTATAAGTGTTCTTTGTGAACCAGGCGTTGATACAGGGAAAAGGAGGCAGAGAGGGTTGCGATTACTAAGGCTACAGGCACTGTAGAATGAAAGGCTTGGCTTTTCAGACATTATGTATTCCAAAACCCTCCACAAACAAACACAGCTAAAACTGTAGAACAAATACTTTTACTTCCTCTCAACTTTCTATTATAGCGTTTAGCTTATGGACACATTTGTCCAAGTTTGATTCCTTCAGAAACATTTTAGTAGTCTAATTTAATCGTAAAGGGAGGGGGTAGGCAGGCTTTTACTCCAATCCCTGCTGTTAAAAAAACACCCTTGGTGTGGAATTTGGGTGAGTCTCTCCCCAGAGGTACAGAATGCAATAAAGATAAGAAGAACTACACCTTGCACCACAGATCCGTGGGGTTGCATGAAAGGAGCTGCGCAGTTACCAGCTGTCTCCCCCAGTCCCTCTCCGGAGAACAGTTGGAAATGCATTCTCCAGAGATTGCATCTGGCTGGCTTCCCCTGCACTCAAATCCCATTGATCTGGTTCCGTTCTAGCCCTCTGTACTCGCAGTTCAAAGAACAGCGAGGCCTGTAAAGAAATTACTGCCATATTGTTCAATCGGCCACAGTGAGCAATATATAGGATTATAATTAGGAACACATTAAGGGAAACAGCTCAGTGGAGATAAGCTGTTTGACTGCATATGCTTTTTGATGAGGGCTTAGTGCCAATCCCAGAATAAAAAAGATTAAATGTTTGTTACCAATCCTTTTGAACTGCTGGCAGAACATGTGGTAAAGCATTTTTGATTCAAATTAAAAGCATCCTAGGATAAAAATAACCCTGTTCTGTTAGACCTTTCCAAGTGAAACCATTTGTAGCCTAATTTATTGTCTTTTCCTTCACCTCCTTCCACCAGCATGATTAACATATGCATTTCTGAATCACATGTAAGCCTGGACAGGTATTTGTCTTGTTACACATCTGTGTAACAAATGGCAATACAAATTGTATACAGAACAGATGTAGATTTTCAAAGTTTCAGCAGATGGTATTTGACCAAGCACATAGATAAAAGTTTTATTGCAATTTATTGTTTCTTTCCGGTGGAGGCAGACTTATGAGGAGTCACCAGTCTGCAGGTGACAATACTGATGCAGAGCCCGCTGCAACCAAAGCAGACAGGTTTATAATCAGGGAAAAACCTGTAGCAAGTGAAATACAGTCAAAGAAGAAAACAAATCTCCATTAATATCCTCATGAAGGGCTTATCACTGCTCTCTGTGGTGTCTAATTTATATATCTGGCAGATGTTGGGTTTAGAATTCTTTTTTCAGTCTCTAGAAGGTTTTGAACTGGTGCCAAATATACCAAAGAGACTGGAATTTGACAGATTCATGCTACATTCATGGAGCCTCCCACACTGAGACAGGTTTATGATATTACTGCATGTAAATTACCAGGGCTCAGGGAAAGAGCTACATTCTCACTCATGTCCCTGTACACATAGAAATATCTTTTTTTACACACTTTTAAATTTCCATTTTTAGTGAGCTGGTTAAAGATATGCAATTAGATAGGTACTGACTGCCTTCAACAGGAAATATGCCTACTAGCATTAGCAGAAATATCCACAACAGACTGTTCAACTCCATTGTAGAAACAGAGGCTAAAAAAAAATCAGGAAATTTGTAACAAGAGGATGGATTTAAAAGGCTAAAAATATAAAGTGATCTTACATTCTGAGCAGTATTTCTTCTTCTAGGAAATCCACTCTAATAACACTAAATGCTTTTAAGCAGTACTATTTTTACAACATGTGGAACTTCATATAATTGCCTCAGTTCCCATCTACTCGGGATTTAGAGAATTTGTACTAAATCTCACATACCACGGGAACATGTTTGTACCGAGTGAAGAATAGTCATTTTGCACATGATGTGCCCAGGAAATGACAGCCTGTTGTGAGGACAGACTTCCAGGCAGTCACGGACCCAAACTTCTGATAGCTTTTGGCCAGAGGGAATCCCGAGTGGTGTCCCTATAGATGGACAGAAGGCCACCCTTCACTTAAGACAGGCATCCTCTTCTCCACACTGAGCCCTCAGCTGTTAGAATCATAGAATCACTGAATAGTCTGTGTTGGAAGTGACCTTCAAAAGTCATCTAGTTCCACCCCCCCCGCAATGGGCAGGAACATCTTTAACTAGATCAGGTTGCTTAGAGCCCTGTCCAGCCTGGCCTTGAATGTCTCCAGGGGTGGCTACCGTACCATACCTGAGAGATGTTTATAGAGGCTCTGCTCCCCACTCTCGTCCTTGCTGCTGTGCTCACAAGCCCTGGCCCTTTCCTCAAAGGCCCTTTCCTCACTTTTAGCTTCAGCTGCAGGAATCTCAATTCAGACAGACCCAACTTCGACTCAGTCTTTTCTCAGGGAAAATCCAGCTGAATTCATTATGAGATTTCACTGAATGGATGAAGTCACAGGGCCGTGGGCATTGGCATGCATTTTATGAAGTCTGCAAATTACTTTGAGATCACTGGTTCAAAGTTTCAGTAGATGACACAAAATTATTGTTTTAAGATGCGAAATAAAATGCATGGGACCTAGACTGAAAAGGAGACAGTCACATTAATGAAATATTCACTGCAGTAGATGCTTATGGTAATCATATTCAAGCTTTAGGCCAAAGCTCTTGTTAATTGCTGGTAGAGATGGTGCCAAACTTGGTCAGAAGCTCCAGAGCAAAAGAATAAGGTGTATCAGGCAGGGGTCTGGCCTGGGTCCCAAACACAAAGAAGGACCATTTTGGTAGCTGAATTCAGGAATCAACATCCTACCAACAGCATCTTTAATTCCCAGGCCAAGAGGCATTCTTTTGCCTGGAGGTGGGATCCTGATTCTCCACTTCCTGCTCCTGTGTTTTTGAAATAAAGCCTTTGTTGCGAACCGCCCAGGTTTACTCATGTAATTCCTTTGAAGGTACAAACAACCCAGGTTGCTGTTCTTCACAAAAGCCTGTGTGTGTTGGGAAGTATTAGCAGAAATAATCACCCAGACTCACCGATGCTGATTTGACTTACCTGGTATACCAGTGTTGCTCATGTTCTGGGGACTAGTATGATTAGAAAGGAATGTAGTAAACAAGGAATATTAAAAAGTTCACATGCTATATATCCAGAATCTCAGTAAAGAGAATCATGAAAATCAAATTAAACGAGCACTGGTAATGTTGCTGCAATGGTAACATGGAGAGAGATAATGAGTAAAAGTTTTGATGTATGTCTCACAAAAATAATTAAAACAACAACAACAACAAAAATTTAAAAAACCACACAACAACAACAAAAAAGGTGGAGATTGAAATCTCAAAGGAAGGAAAGGAGAACAGAGAAGGGAGCTGGTACTAACCCAGTCAAGCTGTTTTGAAAATGACATTAAAACTACTTTTGAACTAAAGTTTTCTTCTTTCTTTTTCTTTCTTTTTTTTTTTTTTTTTTTTCTTAAGGGAGGTAAGCAGTAGCTTTATGGTGGAGAATAAAATATAAATTTTGATTTAAGAATGCTAAGATATTATTTAAAAATTCAAATAAATTTGCTATCTCAAATGCTAAGCTATCAAAAATAAACCTTCAAATTAATTTTGTCCTCAGGTAGACAGCAGAAAGCTCACATTGCAATATTACACCCAGAAAATTAAATAATTATTCCTTTTTATATTAAAAAAAAAATCTTGACTCAAATGCTTAACCAGAAATTTATATTTCTTTAACCTGCTCATTCTTTTTTGCACCTCTCTAAAATCCTTTATTTCTGTCCCTTCCACCAAGGAAAAGTATCCCAAAATAAGAACTGTGTGTCTTCATTCTGCATTTAAGAAGGCTTGGCACTACTCCCATTTTTCAGAGAACCAGCTAAAAAGTAAAATAAAACACCTTCAAAGCAACCACATCACACAATTTGTTCCCTTGACTTCTGAAGTGGAAGATACATGCCTGTCTACGTGAGAAGCCTGATTATCCATTGCCTTGCTCACATACATGCTCACTTAAAATTATCCAAAGGAACTGCGAGATGAGCACCAAATACTACCACTTCAGGTTTCCATTTGGCATTCAGTTTGCATCTACCTTTCCAAAGGAATAAAGAACTGTAGATCTGCAAAAATAAAGGCATAAATTCACAAGTGTTTCCCTCACAAACATTACTCTCTTCCAGACCCTCCCTACTACTCATTACCAGCCAGGCATCTTCCCTTCCACATTATCCTCATATGGCCACAAGTGAACACATGCCAGTCCCCAAGATGTTCCTGCCACAGACTCACAAACCTGACCACCTGTGAGGCCATCACAGATGTAAAGTACAGAAGGTGGGGCTGCGAAATGCTTTTGTATGCAAGCTGACTCTTATTTAGTCTATAAGAGCCTCTGTACTGAGGTCTCCTGTTCTTCCAGTGAATAACTCTAGCCAAAGGGCAGCCTTCATAAGTGGCACTCTCCCCAAAGACCATTAGCTATAAAAGACAGATGATGAAAGTATCTCACATCCTCATTTCTATCACCCTGCAATGACAATGAAGTTTGCCAGCTGAGAATTAATTGCATTTAGATGGTTGTTTTGGAAGTTGTGGTCAACACTGTTGGTTGACAAAGCAGATGGTGGGCTTCTTGAACATGTTTTCCATCATGTAGTGTAGAATCATAGAATCATTTTGGTTGGAAGAGGCCCTTAAGATCATCAAGTCCAACCATAACCTAAATCTAGCACTAAACCATGTCCCTAAGAGCCTCATCTACACATCTTCTAAACACCTCCAAGGATTGTGACTCAGCCACTCCTGTAAGTGAGAAAATAGGCCTAAACAAATGAAGAACAAATGCTAGAAAAATATGAAGTGCTTAGAAACTGTACCGAGGGGGTTCAGCAAACAATTATAGATGGTCAGTGTTTGTCTGGAGAGGTCTCACACTGTTTTTTCATAGCTTGATTTGCATATTTTCTCACCAAAATTTCCTGTCCTCTCTCTTTGTTAAGAGGGAGTCTATCATTTTTATCCAAGTGTCTTTAGAGGTGTCACTGTGCATGCCACAGTAACTGAATCTCTTGTTCAAGAGGGTTTCTGCTCTTTTCCATTGCTGCACAAACTATGAGATCTCCACAAGTTTTCATTACCCTTAGGAATCATGAGAGCCAACTATAAAGTTTATCAGACTCTTAAAATAGATGCAGCTGGAGAAAGGAGCTTAATCTAAGAGAACAAGGAACATTTCTGAGCCAAGTTTGTATTACAGTTATTGCTTCTTTAGTTGAAGGCAAATGTGTATTTAGAATAATGTGACTGTCAAAGGAAATATTCACAGCAAAGGAGGACCTAGTCAAAAAAAGCCTCCATGAAAACCACAGGCACATGTGCATGCCTTTGGCCAGGTCTCCCTGTAGCTCCTGCCTGCCTGGGTCTGGTGAGTGCTCAGCAAGAGCCAGGTTTTAACATACCTCCTCTCCAGAGCAAAGAATGGCATCTTCAGTGGCACTTAACCAAGAAGAATCTTGGGAGGCAGAGCATTTCAGAGATGCTGAGGCACAATTTCCTTCCTGTTTTCCATTTGCCCCCAAATGCTGCTAATTCACTGCAGGCTTACATCAGCATTGAACTACTTCCCTGTCAGTGCTAGCTCAGATGCTCTAGCTTGTCAATAAAGATGGCCATGTTCATTCCTTCCTTCTCAGTCCACCATATCCCACCTGCTCTTGGCCCACTTGCCTGCAGCAGATCACTAACTGAGGGGCATCAATTCTTCTGCACCTAACTCTTTCACTTGGGTAATCCAAAGCACCCTCCAGGAGTAAGTCCATGAAGAATGTTACGGAAAAGTTTTCCTTCATCTCAGGTGCTTGCGGAAAATCGGTGGAATATGGTTAATAATATACAGTGTAACTAACTGTAGGAATTTACTGAAACATGAGGCCATGAAGTAAAACTCTTACTATGTGGAACTCTGATCCAGTTGTCTAAGCTTTTCCAGAAAGAACCCCAAGACAGTATTGTTAAGAGAAGATACCCAGAATATAATAAATAACTTTAAAAAATGGTGCTAAAGGAAAAAGTCCAATCCATCTGCAGGAAATGGTTCATATAACTTGGAGAAGCCTCAGCCTTGCTGAGTAGCAGTCTTGGCAAGGTTCAGAAGTTTTTCGTATTGTTGTTGGCAGGGCCCTGTCTACAACCGTGATATCTTCAATTGCTGAGGTACCACACTTCAGAAAGTTTTGTTATGGTTAATTAAGCAACAGGCAGAGCAAAGCTTGTTTATTCTTTATTTTACAGGAGCGTTAATTGAGAAATAAGCAAGCGGGTTGAAATTACCAGTTGCCTCAGCAGTTTCTCATGATCTCAGAAAATTGTAAACAGTCTGTTCTCATTTCTCATTGGCTTTGTCATTTTTCTTTTAAATCGGAGAGCATAGTATCTATTCAGTATAAGGAATTTAATATCTTTAAAAAGGAATAATTTACTTACTTGATATATGTTTCACATTAAACTATATGCTTTGCAGATGTCATTGTCATGGAATAATTCACCCCAGAATTTGGATCAATTCTTAGACTTTCTGTTTTTCAAAAGACATTCAGCATTATAATCATGTTGTTGGTAATAACACACAAATAAAAACTAAGAATAGAGAGAAAAGCTGTGTAATTGCTCCATCCTGGTGTCTAATCAAAGCCTACTCATGTGTCTAGCTTCCAAGCAGGTAATACCATGTTACATGTAAAAGTATTGGTTACACCACAAAAACCTACGTCTAGTCTAAAATACTGTTTTGCTGCAATAGGAATAAGAAGTTGTCATTAAGCTGCACAAAGGCTGTACACTTTTTCATATAGTAGTAAAGGAATGATATTAGAGTACACGATTAATTAAAATATGTCTTATGAGGCTCATGAACTTTTCTATTTTAATATTTAGTCTAGAAAAGGAAGCAGGCAGAATATAGCAAACAGACGGCATAGAAAAATGGGTTGGTTGGTCTTACCATTTTTCTTGTATCAGGACCCTCAAGCACAAGCTGTACTGAAGTAATTAGAGCAGTCACAAGTACTTAGGCCATGTGATGTTTTTCCAATGTGTCCCATTATTCAGGAGCATGTTTCACTGCGGTTTGTACTGCATACTGTGTAAATACTCAAATTTTTCTCATTCTTGTTTCATTTGTGTACAGATTTGCCACTAAGACACTGTAGCCAAAACATTGATGAATATATATAACATATTTCATTATGAAGGTTTATTGTCCCCTACCATTACTCTCAAATTTAGATGTTCAGGATACATCTGTAATAGAAAATGAAACATCACTTGAACATTTTTTCTGGCACTGAGGCCAGCTGATAAGGACCAGGGTGTATCTGTATTATCTCTTTTACCTTCAAAAACAGGGTGGCTACATGCACATCCTCGGGTAGGAATGGCTGCTGGCCTGTGGCCTCTGTGTGCTCCTAAACCAGGTCAAAGAATTGTTTTGTGGAGTCCTAAAAGGAATAGATGAAAAACACACCATGAGCTGTTTAAATAACTGATTATCATTGACGATTGAATTCCAGTGCCCAGGAACACTCACTGGCTTGCTTAATTTACCAACGGAAAGAAAAACCTCAAGGAATGATTCACCTAATGTAACTGTACAAGTCTTTGGTGCAGATGCCTTCACGTCAGCTAATCACGCTAAGTTGCTTTCAAAGCCAAAGAGTGAAGTAAATACTCTTAAAGAAAAAATCATTTCACGTAATTCAACTGCCTGAATTAGGATGAGATCAACTATTCTTTAAAAGCACCTTTGTTTCCCCACTACTCAAGAGGACTCAGGCAACTGGTTCAAACGTAGATGCCCACCATAGATCAGGTGTTTTTCTGCATGGCAGCTAGACCATGGAGTGCAGCAAGTTTTACTGCATGGAGTTAGGACTGCGCTCCTTCTCAGCCTCTCTCTTTCTCTCAGAAGCATACACTTGAATTTTATTTTGGGACAGAAGCATGAAGAAAAGCAAAGCAGAAAAGTCTTTGTTTTGCTCCTTAATTACTAATAATTAAATCTGACTGGAAGTTACACAAAAGGTCAGTATCCTTGGATTCCCAGCCAGTATATGCCACTAGATGAGAAAACAGGTGTTTCAAAAGAGCAGCTCAAACCTTTCCTAAGCTGTGCACTTTCCTGAAAAATACATGACAAGCAATTAGGAAAAATATTAGGGCTGAGAGGAAACCAATTTCCAACTGATAATGCAAAATCACAATGTGTTCAGTGGCTGGTGATTGCTGGGAATCAACCTGATTCAGCTATTGGGAATCTGTACTTTGACTGATCAAACTACGAAGCTTGCATTGTCTGTTCTCTTCTTGTATTGCATTGTCTCTTCTCTCCTCAAACTTGTTGAAACAGCATTAATAGATTTTATGTATTGTTTATCTTGCACTAAATAGTGAAGTTTATGTAATCTCACAAAAAGAAACAGGGACACTTTATTTCCCCAAAGTTTACAAATTAAAGACAGACAAAGAGTATCTGGCAAAGGGTAGGGGAATGTGACTGTAGATTTATTTGGATCAATACAGCACTAGAAGTACTTTTAATTTTTTTAATGTGCTGGACTTAGCACTGCATTAGTTCAAATTCATATCTCTGTAAATCTGCTAAAATCCTTGAAATTCAAATGGAAGAAAAATTAAAAAAAAAAAAAAAAAGCCACAGCCACAAGCCTGTACTTGTATATATAAAAATCTCCACTTTCCAGGGATACGAAGTTAGATGAGTTGCTTGTTCTTGACTTTTAGAAGTGTCAGACAAACACCTGCTGGTAACTGCATTCCTTTAAGATGTCCTAAAAACTTAGGCTGTGTTGTTCCATTAATAGGATTTTTTTGTAAGAAGGATCATTAAAAAATGAGGCAAAAATATTATGTTTGGTGGTATAACAGCACAGCAAGAAAAAAGGCAGGGAAAGGAAACTTTGCACCAACCACATAAGTGGGATTCTTTTTTGTTTCGCCTTACTTTTTTTCTTTCCATTTTTCTCATTGAAATCATAATACCCCTTTTCAGTTAAGCTTAACATCAACTATACATACAAAACTGGCTAGCTCTTTGTGTTTTCCCTCACAAGACCACTTAGGAATGTTCAATTTTGAGGAATTAAATCCTTAATGTCCTGAATATGTCCAGGAATACTGCTGACATTTTAACACACATTGAGAAAGAGATCACTCAGACTGTGCTGACCCTGGCAGTCCTGCCTCCAGAAAAGATGCTATCACTTTCTGGAAAAGAACCATCCACGCTGACCAAAGTGAAGTGAGACTTAATAGGTTATTTTCATTCTCAGCTATCTAGAAGACATGAGCAAAGGTAAGAAAGACAGCTTGCTCACAGAGAAAGTAGAGTGACAAGCATGAAACAATGGAGTGTTTTGTTTGTTTTGTTGTTGCCAATTTTTTAATAAACACTTTCCAAAGGGATATAGATATTGCCCAACTAAGCACGACATCAGTATGAAGGCAAAGAATGGCATTCACAGTTTTGAGTTAGTGCTCAACTGCATTAAACTCTGGACTTGAGAGATACCTGTACCTAAAGTAGGAGATAGGAATGACAGAATCACAGAACAGTTGGTGTTGGAAGTGGCCTCTGGAGATCATCTAATTCAAACCACCTGCCAAAGTAGGTTCACCCAGAGCAGATTGCACAGGAATGTGTCCAGGTGGGTTTTGAATGTCTCCAGAGAAGTCTCCACAACCTCTCTGGGCAGCCTGTTCCAGTGCTCTGGCACCCTCAGCATAAAGAAGTCTCTCCTCAGAGTCAGATGGAACCTCCTGTATTTCAGTCTGTGCCCTTTGCCCTTCACGCTATCACTGGGCACCACTGAAGAGTCTGCTCCCATCCTCCTAACACTCACCCTTGAGATATTTATAAGCATTTATAAGATCCCCTCTCAACCTTCTCTTCTCCAGGCTGAACAGACCCAGTTCTCTCAGTCTCCTCATAAGAAAGGTGCTCCAGACCCTTTATCATCTTCATAGCCCACCACTGGATTTGCTCCAGTAATTCCTCGTCCTTCTTAAAATGGGGAGCCCAGAACAAGACACAGTACTCCAGATGTGGCCTCATCAGGGCAGAGTAGAGAGGGTCACACTCTTCCTAATGCACCCCAGGATATCATTGGCCTTCTTGGCCACAAGGGCACATGGCTGGCTCATCATCAACCTGTTGTCAACCAGAACTCTCAAGTCCTTCTCTACAGTGCTGTTTTCCAGCAGGTCCACCCCTAACCTGTACTGGTGCCTGGGGTTATTCCTCCCCGGGAGAAGGACCCTACACTTGCCCTTGTTGAATTTCATCAGGTTCTTCTCTGCCCAGTCCTCCAGTCTGTCCAGATCTCGCTGGATGGCAGCACAGCCTTCTGGTGTATGAGCCACTCCTCCCAGTTTGTTATCAACAGCAAATTTGCTGAGGGTGCACTCAGTTTCTTCAGACAGGTCATTGATGAACAGGTTGAACAAGACTGGACCCAGTACTACAATATTTAGAAATGAAGCATGTTTGAAATCTTGTCTCTCCAGCATATGTAGAAGCATCTTTTCACAACTGAAGATAAAAACCTACGTGCAATTTGGTTTCATGGCTTGAAATCTTCTCCCATACTTAGAGGTAAGAATTAGGTTCCCCTCATTACATATCTGGAAAATTTATTTTTAAACACATGGGCAGGAAAACCGTTTGTGCTCGGATTTTTGCAGTTTCTTTGTAGTTAGAGCACAAAATGTGTAAGACCTTTTCCCTCACTTTCAGAAAACACAGTCCCACAGCTCTGACCTGTACAGAAATCACCTTTACCACCACAGAGCCTTGAGCCAAAGGTCTTCCACTGTGCAGAGCAAAATGGGGCCACTGGGAAAATAAGCAAGAAGAAATGTTTCTCTTCTTCAGTGATGGGTACAGTCCTTTAAGAGGAGGAAGAGGTTTCAGGTTCTCTTTATCTGCATAATGAACTATGTATTCTGTATTCATTAAGGTATTACTGAACAAAACACAGAGTCAGAACTTCAGGCAGTCCAACTATTCTCGTCAGAAGTCTATAGAATCATCTCCTCCTGGCTGTTGTTTTCTGTCCTAAGTCTGGGGAGTTTAAAGTGGCTTCATCATTCTTTCTAGTGCAGTAGTTTGGAGACATGCTTATTCCTTAAGTTTACTGAGCTGCTACATCACCTGATGAATTAACAAATCCAACTTGATAAATTATCATAAGTCCTTGCTACAAGATCTTGCAGGGACATAGGCTAATTAGTTCAGCAACATGAAATTACGTCTATCTGAACACCTATGTTGAACATGTTGAGTTTTACCCATATTTTGTCTGCAAATATCTTACTTGCTACCTGTATTTAATTTACCTAGTTTATCTTCATTTCCCTACTTTATCTTAATTTCTTTGTTCTAATGCTTATGTCATCTCTTCTGGATGACACAAAATACTCACTTTGCTCTTTGTGTCATATTGATTTTGTGTTTCATCTGAACCTTGTTCTCAGTGCTGAGACACCTCACATCTAATTCTGCTTTCTCTTAGATCTCAGGGAATAGTTTTCATAAAGTTCTCTAGGCCTGTCTTTTTGAAATAAAGACTCACCATTGCTCTCTAGCCTGTATTTGGGTTTATATTTAATTTAAACTAAATCAGCTCAGAATTCAAAGCTATCTGCTATAATTAGAACTACCATTATCTCTCCACGATGTGCCAAAACAAAACTGATAAAAGCATTACATCCTGTTTGTGATTCAAGAAAATTTCCAGCCCTCAAACCCTGCTATATCAGGATGCTATCAATATAGAGTACAAATATTTTTCCTACTGTTTACATGAAATTAAGTTTCCCATAACAGCACAATTCTGGAAATATTTCTATCTCTTAATCCATTAAGGAAACTTGTATCCATGTCTAAATCTGGTCTGAAATCACATCAGAATTCTGACATAAAATGTCACCACCAACTACATCTTCGGGGTGGGGCGGGGGGGGGAAGTTTAATTTGTCTTAATCTTGAATTTGTAAAGCTTGATGGTAAAAGTTGCAAAGAGAGATCTCCTTGAGAAATTAAGAGATATTTCCAACTTTTTCTTTTTTTTCTTTCTGGTAAGACAGCTCTTCAAACAAAGGTAGCTCTGTAGCATTTTCTGTTTCTACTTGCTTGCCTGGCTGGAACCAGGAATTAGAAAAGCAACTATAGAACAAAACTAGAAAGGTGATGTCAGCCGTTTTTTTAAAACCGAAGTACTGATTCACTGGAAACACACTTTGAGTTTTGAACAGTTATTTAAGTCAGTTCTTCTTTTGTTCAGACTGGTTTGCCCATTCCAGATTTGACAAAGACTTTTTCAGTAGAGCTATCAGGGAAAGTGGTCTCTGGCAGGTTTGACCTTGTTGGTAAGGTTAGTGTATAAAGTCTGCTAGCAAAATCAGCACTCACCAACCCACACTGACCACCTGCGATGAGTTTCCAGCAAAACCATTAAGGATGATGAATCCAGACTGGTGAGACTTTTTCTGGCCTTGTGAAGGCAGGATGAAAACTCTTAGTTACAGGGGAACCTTGGCAACAGACTCACCAACAATTGCAATTACAGAATTTTAAAACTTCGGAATTTAAGACATTAGAACAAAACTAATTGTTCTCTTGTGTATTTACCCAAAAGCACTTTTGAGTGCTTGTTTTAAGTTTCCCTTCATTTTGCATATAAAACACCTTACAAGACTGAGACTCTTATTACACCTATTCTTCATGTATTGCTACTTTCCATAATTGCAGCATTTCATCCATACAAGCCAAACATGGGACTTAATGTTTGAATATTTTAAGCAGTCAATTATAAAAATACATATATACATTAAACAAGGTATAGTTTTCCATGGCAATGGCAATATTAAGAATTTTAAAAATTGTTATAATGCTAGAACAGCTGCACTAGAGAAATGAGGCAGTCTCCCCCACATCTGTCTTGAGACCTGCTCTTTCTGCTCCACATATGAAAAAAGAATTGAGTAGAATTTCTCAATGATATGATTGTATGTTTAGATAACTATTTGGTCTTCGACTGCTCATTTTGCATGCAGTTAGAGGTTTCTAAGCACTTGGTCATATATAAAGTTATTATCACAATATGAATTGGAAATATCATAGGAAACATTCATTTCTTTCTGCATGAATTGGAAATATTATGTCATACTGCTTTGTAATCAATATGATAATCTTGAGAAAATGTTTTCCCTGCATTTAATATCCTGTCATCCAAGCAAATGTTTCCTAAATCTGAATTCATTCAAAACAACTAGGTCACCTGCATCAAGATAGCAGAACTGCTAGAGGTGCTGATTGAGAGCTGTGGAAGGACTGCTCTCTAGCTCCAACTCATCTTCATTTTGTCATGCCTGTTTAAATTCTGTTGCAGTCAAATGGGATTATTCAGGGCTTAAAATCAAGCATGTGTTTAAGCACTTTGGCAAATCATAGTATTGTCCATGGAACTCCTTCCAGGTATTAACCATAGACCTGAAGATATGCAGTTGGACGGTTTTTTAAGCTTTTACTGCATGAAAACATTTTTATTCTGTCTGCTCTTTTTTTCAATTTGGATTTGCAGGGAGAAGTTTTATAGTTCATCACTGGATGGGAATGTTAATGATGAGATTAAAAAATCAAACTTTTTTCCAGCTGCTGGAAAAAGTTGGATGTTCTGTATTAATCAGTCAAGTGTCAGTGTGAGGTGTACAATAAAAAAAATAAATCTGCTTCTCTGGTCTTCTTTTCTTAGCCATCTCTAGCACCTGTGCTGTTCTCCTAAGAGTTCATTGATTGAGGTCAGATCACTGGCATAGTTTTCTGTGGATAAATCCAAATACAGTTTTTCTTCTTAAGCCCTAAAGCCTAATAGCATGGACAGAGAAGAAGCCAACCACAGCAGTCTCTTAATTGCTCAGAAATTTTGTTCTGAAACTGACAGCATCTCTGTTTTCATTCATTCACTATTATTCAGCCTTTTGAAAAATCTACTGAAAGAAGATCTGTTGAAACAGGTACTCACATTTACAAAAAGAAAAATGGAATTATTTTTTCATAATGGCAGTTCATGCACAAGTTGGAAAGGGGGTTGATAAGCAATTGAGAAGATAAGCATCTGAAACACTGTTATTTGTCAGCTGGCTGACTTCTATTTTATGTTTGCAAAGATGGAACTTAATCTTTAAATTACCATACAAAACACAGGGAAGCCTAAAAAAGAAGGAAAAGAAAATCTATGCCCACCTAACAGGTACCCCTTCTCCTATCCATCAGCCAATAACTTTACAAAGACCACAGATACCATACCCTCAGATCATGCACTTGTGACTCTGTCCCTCACACATGCCAAAGTTTTAGATTTTTTTCCTCCCTATGAAAAAAATCACAACCCATCTTATCCCTTCAAGCACAATAATACACAAAAAAAACCCAACCAACCAACTAAAACAAAGCAAAACAAAACAAAACAAACCCCTGGTCATGGGTAACTTTCTAAAGAGAAGTTGTGGTAAGAAGTTAGAATGCCAGTCTGTGACGTCGAATACAAAAGTGGTAGTCAGTATTTGTGGCTGTAACCTGCTACTAGTGACAATGTCAGTTTTCTGTCTTCTCTGTGTTTCTATCAGGTATCTGTAAAGCAATTTCACCTGACTGACAGCTAAGGTTGTATATACTTTTGGTATAACACTTTTTGGTGTCATCATACACAGCAGAAATTGGCGAAACTGCATAGGAATAGATTCCTCTGCTTTTCCACAGTTATTATTTCTAAAGATCAAGTTAATTCAGTTCAATCTGGTAGACTGTATTTCTGAGCTTCAGTTTTAGACTTTGTATTGAGTACTGTGTGAAAATACATCTTGCAGCCAAATCTGCAAATAAGCTGAAGTCATAAAGAAAATATCAGACATAGCAGTCGTGAGACACAGGAGCACTACACATAAAATGAATGTGCGGTGCCCCGGCTCGAGGGGACCGGCGGTGGGGTGTTCGCAGTGGAGGGCCCCCGCCGCTGAAACCTGCTTCCTTTGGCCCCTCGCCAGAGCCCCAGTTTGGCGAAATTCAGGGCACGATGTAAGGCCTGTCTGTTCAGCGGAGCGGTTAAAATACCGTTGGATTATTCTTAGCAATAGGATACGGTTCGGGGAGTTGGGGGTTTTATTTTGTTGTTTATAAGATCCTTGATTATAGAGAGTTCTATATTTTTCTGATGTTTAGGATTGTCATTCAAGAAGCGCGGTGCAGATGCACGATAGCGGGAGGCCAATATTCATTAATTAGATTTGCTTCGTTTTCAATCAGGCATTGCACACTTGAATGAGAGTACAATAAAATCATGCTCTAAATCATAGATTCAGGATGACTATTTCGTTCTTGGTAGAGAGCACAATTTTTAATCAACTTTCCCTGATTTCAAATATACACCATCCTCTCCGGCATGTCACCTTACATTTAGCAAATGAATTGCACATTTTCCAATTTGAAGTTATCTGAGTTCTTGCCAATTTGGGCTGAGATTACTTCCTGAGCTATAGACAGTTTAGAAGGTTTTTGTTGTTGTTGTTTTAAAACCTGCTGTGCTGGAGGGAAATGAAGTCTTGACTTTGATGTTCTTAGTGCCTTTACAGCTGTAGAGGTGGACCATCTGTGCCCCCTCAGGTTTGCCTCAGAGAAGAACAGTGGGATGCAGCTCACAGCCTTTGGGAATGAGATGTCTCTAGATGAAGAGAGTGGCCGAGGACTCTCACAGACATCAGATCCTGACTGCAAAGACATCGCCCATAAGGGTTACTGGAATTAACTTAAAATATCCTGTGATAATTTACAGCTTTGTTTCTTGCCTTGATCTCAAGAACATCTAGATGGTTAAAAGCAGGTTTTTTTGATTTTTCTTTCAGGGTAAGCCACACAGCCTGTTTTGAACTTATTTAATGGCCATATGACAAGGCCCCTCCTCTGTAACATGAATTATCTTTGTTACTGAGAAGAGTAACTAATAAAGCTGGGTTTCCTGCAGATTCGTTTCTTCTGTTCCATGCACTGGAATATCCCTATTTCCCTCCCAAATCCTCGACTTCCTGACCTGTTGGAAAGGAAAGGGCACTGTTAGTTATGGTTGAACCGTGTATGTGTGGCTAGCTAGTTATTTATACAAATCCTTCTTGATCAGATAGTAGTTACGTCTTGACTCTGAACATCCATACAGAAAAGACAAGAGAAGATCCCTCTCTATATTTCCCTTAAATGGGACGCTAGCAGGGTATCTCTCTTCCAAAAAGTCAGTCAATGCTGATTAAACTCATGAGACGTCTATGCTTCTATCAAAAACTGGCCAACACATTTTTACAGTTTGAGGGGGGCTGACAATAGAGAGAAAAATGGAAGGTTGTGCAGACGGTGTAATAACATACAACTTGCTTCTTTGGGAAATGAGGGAGAAATAGTCCTAAAGCTGGATGTTCACATATTCTGGCTGAAAAGTTTTGAAGAAAATTTATAATAGATGAAAGGTACTTCAGATACAAAAAAATGTAGGCTACTTAGAATCCTGTCTTGTCAAAGACGATTTCAGTGGAAAATACTAAACAAATATTTTTTTCTTTATGCATTATATATCATGTATGTATACATGGAAATGTAAATCCTGTATTTTACTCTGTGTATGTCTATCATGGTATCATTGTTTATGTTCATAACTGAGGCTGTTGTGGTTTTTTTCTTAATACAAGAATTCTGCTACTTACAAGTACAAGCTTATGCTATCTAAAATTATAGTGCTTTCTCTTTAAATTTAGAAGACAGCTTCTTGAAAATTGCAAATAAAATAATCTTCATTCATAATTTGATTGATTTAAAATGGAGATTTTAAGAAATATGCTATTATATTTCATGGATTTTTTTCCTGATAAATTGCCTTGGCAACATAACAACACTTGACATCGTGTTTACCAGAAATGGTAGGTTGTGGTGTCCCTTTCAGATTGAAAAAGTGAATCTTCATAAGGCTAGAAGGGATAATTAGACTTATTTATTTTACACAACTACATAACACAGAGCATAGAATTTCAACAAGTACTTCTGACATCCAGTCCATGACTATAGGCTGAAAGCGTATGTTTTAGATGTACACTTGACTTCAGTGCTTAAACTCTCACAGGATCCAGAACAGCCTAGGAAAGGTGTTGTGGAGGTTATTTGCTTCAGCTTCTAGTTTGCAGCCATCACAAATCTTTTTCTGGTGAGACATGTACAGGCTCTATTTTTTAAATCACACATTTCACCAGACATTTTCAAAACAGATGGCCCAGAGAAGATGAGGATAACGTAAGTTTTGCAAGAAGGAGTGGGAAAGACGCCAGGGAATGAAGAGCCTGAAAAAGGGAGGGAATGTCAAGGATAGTGTGGGTTAAGAGATGTGTGAAGATAAGGGAATCCACAGGAAGCAGGAAGAAAAATATGAGCATTTCAGTTACTTTCCACTGTTCTGGGGAGGCAAAACAGTTGTAAATCCAATTCAGCGAGCCAATCCATTCCACAGGCTTTGCACTACTGATAAGCAAACACTCAAAGAAGCCCACAACATCTGAACAACTAGATCACCCAGGCAACACCAGGAGTGGGTGAGACAAATAAGAAAAGAACTATTGTTCAAAAATCAGCCTAGTTTAATCTGGAACAACAAACACTGAAATGCCCAAATCATACTTTTCCCATGATATAACTTATGAGACGGATTTAACATAATTTAAGTAGTATGCATGTCCAAAGACTGGAGTAAGTTTGGATTTCTTGAAAATTTCATGCTAGTTGTCATGATTCCTGTCTTTAATACCCTAACTTTCAAGGTCACCTGAACACAATTTTATCATTTGATGGTTCCTCTGTTCAAAAACGCCCGTTATTTAAACCAAAATAATCCAAGAAAAGGTGTTAATTCCAAAAATAACCAGGTTGGCTCTGTGGCAGCTTTTCCAGTCTCTGATTCCCGGGCTGTTAGTGTAGCTAACCACTTGGGTGCATATCAATATGGTGTCCACGGCTATGATGCTCTGTAGCTTATCTACAATGTGCAGTCATTAAGCCAGGTTATCTCAGGTGTGACACCAGATTTGTTTTGCAAAATCCCATTTCCTTTTTTTTATATTTTATTTCTCATATCATTTCAAATATCGTGATATTTCAATCATATACTTCTGAATATTTTTGATCATGATAGGATGTTTGATTCTGGTCCTCTCCTAAGGCCAATATAATATCACTGTATTTTTTTGCCTTAAACTGTTGTTATGAACTCTCAGTATCCATTCCATTTTAACCTCATCTTTGACAAAGAAATAGAATTATGAGTAATTGGGAAGATGAAAGATGGAGAAAGGGAGCTATATATTGGCTGAGCGGGAAATATTCTTCTCTCTTTGATGTCAAAGGCTGATGTTGTATGATAAATCCAAGATGAATTAACATAGTACAAGCATCAAAAATTGCTATTGATTTATTAATTTGATATACTTTTACAAACTTTAAAAATCTTGCTTCCTAGTCCAGATCTGTATCTATTATAGCTGTGAAGCACTGAGCTCCCTCTTGTGACTAGCACCTGAACACTATTCTCATTTTGGTACTACACATCCTGCATATTCCTGAGAGAAGCAGAACTGTTTCAGATGCTGGATTCTAGCAGTCCAGCTCTACTTGCATTTATTAATGTTGTTTAAAAATGGCATGAGTAGCTGTCTGGAAAGAATACAGACTTAGTCTTCCTCATTTTTGGTAAATCACCCTTTGCCTAGCTGGCCTGTCAAAGATAAAGCAACTGGGTCTCCTCAAAAAAATCACAATTTCTAATGGTGGATCTGTGTCTTCTTTGAAATTATTTGATTATCTCTTAGTGACCAATGATCCAATGAACAATATGGATAGTTGATAATGAAATTAAGGCTAAATATAAATTTACCAACCACAGAGCCAGGCAATACAATCCATCATATCTGACAGCAATTTCCTTTCAGAGTTGTAAGGTTGTATTTCTTTATTTACATTTGGTGACTCAAGCAAAATGGTTCATTAGCATTGGTACAGTAATTTCTGTATGATCAGTGTTGCATGTGTATAGCTTATTCTGAGATGGTATTAGGAATAACATACTTATGTAACTATGAATACAGTATGTTTGCACTAATATATCAATAACAATCAACTTTCATTTCATACAAGTATATCGATAGAATTGTTCTGTGTAGACAGGATTCTCAGCAGAAGACTGAATTAAGAAAAAGTCTGAAATGTACAGAACAAGAGGAGTCCAGGTCAATATGCTCTTGTTTAGCGTTCTGATCTGGAACATGAGTTCTTTGAGACTATTTCTTTATGCATGAGGAAGAACAAGCAACACCATTCCATAAAAAATCCGAGTTGTATAATCATATCTGGGCAACATATATCTATGAATAATGTAATTTATTGGTCTCTAACAGTTTTTCATCTCTTTGAATTTAAAAGGCAGCTATAAAGGGGTAACTAAAAAATCTTTTTAATTTAAAAGAGCAACAAAGGAACAATTAAAAAACACATTGCTTAACAGAGTTATTTGTAAGAACATTCATTTTCACCTCTTCCAATTTCTATTATTAACTAGTACCAAAAACTCCAGGTTGCCATTCTTAGCATGTTCAGTTAATGTGAATTCCATCATCTGACAGTCTAAAATAAGATTAAGCTTACAATTGCCACCATTACGAAGGATCTAAAATATAACACTGGATATAAATTTCCCATTTTCTCAAACTATTGCAAAACCCAATTTTATTGCATCTAGCACACAGGTAGGCACATGTCGCTGTGAAAAATCAAATGTCTTTGCTAATCTTGCTATCCACAGATGCAGTAATATATTTTTCCAGGCAGGAGAAAAACATATACCCTGAACTCTATAGTCCTTACTCATACTAATCTACTGCTGAAGTGGACTGGAGTTTTGAACAGTGTAGAGTTACAGTTTAATGAATGCTGGTTCTTCTGTATAGGAGAAATTCATATGCTTTCATACTCTCTCAGCTTCATTTCCTTCCAAGGCTCATTAAGTTTTAAAAGAGCTAGCTTTCTTACCCTTGCCTCCTAGTAGGTGGTGTTGCACTAGCATAAATATAAGAGTATTTATATTTTTAGCAGGGAGAAGAGGAAAGGAGTATGATAAAGCTCAATTGCTCAGCCAAAGAGGTTTGGCTAAGTATCCACATTAAGTCTAAGGAAAACATCAATAGATTTCATGGTGGTCACTGAGTTGCCTAAATTGGCCACATAACATTTCTGTTATTGTCCAGCAGGCATGGACACTTGGAACTTCACAGGACACAAGCAATTTGTCTGGATTCAGATGCTGTGCCTGTCACAGTCTGACCACACAGTGAAGAAAGAACAGATATTTTCATTTTTCAGAATCCCAGGTTTATCCACCGCAACTTAGAAACTTTTTCAGCACAGTGGAGCATGTAATAAATAATGCATTCATTCTGATGTGTTCAAGTTACCGAATGTGGAGGTGTTTTCTTTTTTGTTTTCTTTTTTTTTTTTTTTTAAGCAAAATATTTTAAAATGTATCAGAAAAGTTGGCAACTTTAATATTGGAAGATTCACCAAAATAAAAATTGCTTCTTGTCTGCAAAATGTTACTGAAGTAGTAAAAGGAGACAAGTGGAAACAGCAATGAACAGTGGTGAATGGCCCAGAAGTTATGGTAGAGACACAAGCAAAGTTTAAAATACCACTTCATCATCTTTGTTTCCTCGCCTTCATAGCAATATTCTTAGTCAGTACTGTTGATATTCCCTTCAGGTCAATAAAAAGCCTTTTCCCTTCCATTCAGTCTTTATCTTCTATTTCTTGAGTAGTTCTATAATCTGCTGTCTAAATGATGCAATATACTACTTTCATCTTTACAGAGTAAGATATTGATCCCATTATGTGGCCTATTTCCATCACTTCTTGATTTTTCTGTTCATTCTTTGCCATCTTAAAGGGACCAACAAAAATTCCACGGCAAAAGTGAGAATGTGACCCTTTGACAGATGAGTGGAAGGTCCTTTGAAACCTGCCAAAATCCTGGAAAAATCTTTCTCTTTCCTTTTCCATCCTACTGAGCTGATCTTGGCCTGACACATAGTTATCTAAGAAATATTTCACCAGCTCTTTCATTCAGTGTACCCTGTCAAAAGCCGGAAGTCTACAAATCCAAGTAGTATTACCAATCACAAGGTTCTCATTAAACAGACTAGTATACTAAGGTGAGTTTTGCTTGATCAAAATTAGGGAAGAATTGGAGAATTTTAAATTTCTTTGCTCCTTTGTGAGGACCATGCCGTGAGTGCTTTGGTTGGACACAATACATCGTTGACAATAATCCTTGGGTTTGTTAGATGAAGCAAGCCAATTTTTGTTTGCTGCAGAGGATCTCAGGAAACCTCTCCTGATCATAGTAGGCAAAAGAAGACATTTCCCAGAGGTTAGTACTCCTTGAAAGATGCCTAGCAGCTTATGTGTCATCTGAAGCAAGTTTAATTAAAATTTGAATCTTCATAGCATGGATTGCTGCAGCTGTAGGCAACCTCTATGTTGATACAGAAAGTTCTTTTCTTCCCACTGCATCCACACACAGGTTGCATGTACAAGGGCAATTTTTATGCCAAGTGAGTGATCACAAATTTTTCAAAACAGTAGATACAGAACACTTTATGCTTAGGGCTTTTGAAAGAGTTTAAAAGCTTCAGTTATGGAAAGATTCATGAACGTGAACTGTAAAATTTATTCATAACAAAGATCCTGAAAGAAACACTAATTTTGAAAGTACCTCCTGTCTGTAATTGCTAATTTGTCACCTAGAAGACCCTGTATGCTGACATTTCTCCTTCTGATTTTATGTGTAATATTCAAACTTCTGACACCGCTTAGCTGTATGGTGGAGACTTGCTAACAAGGAGCTCCAGAAGGTAATCTCTGACTGTGGCTAATCAAAGCAGAAGAGAATAAAGAGGAATTGATTTTGCCCCTGATCCATAGGCAATTCCTTTCAAACAGATATTGGAACTTAAAACTTCTCCTGTCAGGGTAAAAGTTACCGTAAGATGCTTGTGTGAGCCTCTTCTGCCTCCTGCTTCTTTATGCTGCTCTATTTTATATTAATGATTTAAATGTCAGTTGATGCAGAGAGAGAGAGAGACAGAGAATGACTTTAGCTTAGGCACATGCAATGTTTTTGGATCCAGTCTCTTCGATAACAAATAGCCATGGATTCAGTGAAAAGTTAAATGTTTCTCACCTTGTTTAAAGGAGTCTGTCTTGGGCTGCAGAGCACTTTCTGGTGTCTGTCCCAAAATATCTTCCAGCTTAGTGGATAAAAGCCCAACTGGGGATCTGTGGAGAAAGAGTCAAGCCCCAGATGTAACAGAAGAGCAGGATCTGAATATTTCAAATGGCAGGTGAGTGCTCACTATTCACAGAAGAAAACAACTAACAACATCCTATGTTTCCTCAGAGGGTGTTACCTGGCTGAGATATCTAACTCAATGAGAGGGTTCACAGCTGTGAGCCCTCGCTGAAAGAAGGGTCTCTACCTAGAACAAGTGACTAGATCTTCTCTTTCACACTTCCTTTTGGCAAGCAAAGGCAGTTTCATTCTCTTTGTAACTATTGGGAAGTTCAGAATTAGGATCCTAACTCTCTGCATCCCATATTCCTCTCAAGCGAACAGCAGCAAGTCAATTAAAAATCAGGCATTGTGACATCTGTGGCCCTTATTGAACTAGGGCAAGATAAAAACCAGAATTTAGAGAGACTGGGTTGATTAGCCTGAAATTGTAGCTCAGAAAGCTGTGCTTTGATTTTTGCCTTTCTTTTATGATTTCCTATTTTACCTTGAAGTTTCTGAAGTATTTGCAGTTTTACTGCAATTCAAGCGAAGAACTACTCTGGCCTAGCATCCCTGCACATCGCTCCCTGCTAAGCCTAAGTGACATCTTCTCAGATGGACCTTCTCTTTTTGCCAGGGTTACAGAGACAGGTTACAGGCATTTTTTTCTTTCTGGGCCTCCAGTCACCTCAGTTTCTGAGGAGCAGCCCCAGCTCAGCTCCAGCAAGATCTTCTTTCCCAGGCTCAACCTTCTTGGCTGGGCAGCAGGGGAGCAGGTTCAGACATCCTGGAATTGCAGAATGGAGTGATGCTCAGCTCTCCTGCTCCCTGGGCAAGCACTCTTACTGCTGGGTTATTGCACAGAGAGTGGGCAGCATCAGTTACAGTGCCTTCTCTGCCTGTGTTTTCAAAGGAAACACTAAGCTCTTGCTTCGCTTTTTCAAAGAATTGAGATAGGCAGCCGCTCTCAGGAAAAGACCTGGTTTATGGCTGGATAGAGGCACCTGTTGGCTGCCATGGCAAAGGGGCTCTTTTCACTTGAAGTCAGTCAGCTTGGGCAGTTCTTTCTGCGAATGCTATTTTGAAACATCTTTCTCGTCCTTCAGATGGTTTAGGAAGCCTAAATGAATAAGTGTGCTTTTTATTTTCACGAAGGAGCCAGGACAAGATTCAGAGAGGTTTTAAAGTTCGTACTCTAATGACGCTAAGTGCTTAAATGCCTGTCTTTATTGAATGTACTCCTTAACCCCAAGGAACACAAATTCCTCTGGGCTTTTTTTTTTAATTCCCATCCCCTTCCTGTCTGAATGGGATCTGCTCGCCTAAATGGGGACTGGCTTTTGAAAATCTCATCCATAAAATGCTCATTACTGAGGAAAACTTTGTGCAGCCATCGGAGTGAATTTTCAGTCATGTAAGCCAACCCAAACTGAATGTGGCAGGGTTCGTTCAGAGCACTACCCCTGAGTATATTTTTCAGTAAGCAGGTAAATTAGCTACGCACACATGCACGGCACAACTTCCTTCCGAACATTCAGCTGTCATTAAAACCACTGCTGTTATTTAAAAACGTCTAAGCATGTATGATGTGCAGTTTTCAAGGGCTCATAATTCAACCAAATCAAAACCAGTTTTCACCAAACTGCTCCAAGGCTTCTTGATGGAAAAGGTTTCCTTGCAGAGTGCCATTGTTTCCAGTTATTTCATCCTGCTAGGTGTCTGAAAAAGAAAGTCACAAGAATTTGTATTTGTATAAGAACTTTCACTCTCTCATTCAAAAATATAGCACTGAGGATAAGCTTAGCAGGAGTAAGAAGGATTAGGCATTTATGTGGATAATGAGAACATCCATGATTACATCAGGGGGGTGAATAGGATGAAAACTCTGCAGCAACCAGCCCTCCCCTGGAATTTTTTAACATTTGTTTAAAAATTTTACAGGAGAAAAACTCCCGTAATGGTGTAAACAAAGGGAGAGGGTTAATCAGACACGGATTAAATTGAAGTCGTCCACCTAAGCACATTGATCGCGGAGATTAAAAGCACCATCACCTTTCATCTATCTTGTTTACCTCCCAAGCACCCTCTGGCTTTTGTGTGGCATTTTGGTTTCCATGGCCACTGAAGGTTCCTTCCTATAATCAAAAACGACCTCCTGTTATAAAAGACTCAGAGCCTTTGCTCAGCAGGCCATTTCCCCCTTTTATTATTCTTTTCTCTTGCCTTCAGGGAAAGCTTTGTGTGAGCAGGACAGAGCACTTGGTTGGTTGGCGGTTGACCTCAGTCGCACACAATGAGCTCTGAGTGCTACCTGAAACGTGTGACAAAGAGGGAAGGGTCACTGGCTTAGAGCATTACAAGGGCATGGGCAGGCAACTGTGATGACACTTGCCAAATGTCAGCATTCACCTAATTCAGGAGGGTCCCCGCTGATTGACAGTTCCTCACTCTTCAGCAGCTAAAGACAGAAAATACACAAGTTCATTAATTAATAACCCTGCTAGACTCTGAAGACATAAAGGCTAAAAAAACCCCAAACAGCCAAGTGGGGGAGGAGCCAGCATGGGATGAAGTATATACAAATTATATATATATTTTAGGAGCACGCCTCACTAGTTTAAAGCCATTTTAACAGCCTACAGGCAAAATTTGTCATGGTATGTAGCTGAGTGCTGTGCTTGCTTAAAATGCTTTTGACAATGTGAGGAAAGCCTTTAAGCATTTGATGAAGGTAAGGTGGTTAGCAGGGCTTGGAAGCCAGTTTGGAGGTTCCAAGATAATTCCTCAGAATCCAATTAAACTGTTGAAATTTACATTCATTCAATTTTTCTAATGCGTTTAGTTAAGGGGATTTCTCCCACACATCACCTCCCCACACACCCCATACTCCCAAACCAATGATTTTAAATAGTTTTGTGTGACTTTTTAGCTGGTTTCTCCCTTTGATTGTTGAAGTGTGTTACTTCTGAAAAAAAAAAAAAAAGCTTTGAGCACATTTTTCTCTCCTGGCTACAGCAACTGGGAGATTTGATGCTATATATCATAGCTGAAATAAGAGCTTTGGTTTTGATGCCGGAGTTGTATCTGAGAGCAGTGCCTGTGGATAGTTGCTGAAGACAGTACAATGCTGATAGTTTCCTATACCAGATACTTACTGTCTTTCTCAGATACCTGCTGCAGGATACCAAAACACTGAACAAAACAGGCTGTGAGAACAACAGAATTCATATTGCATGCATGTACTCAGGACAAGGGAAAACTACAGTTATCAACACTATCAGTTTTTCAACAAATATTATTTAAAGATGAGTTTAGCTGTTATTCTACTGTAAGAATTACGACAAAAAAGAAGCAAGCGTGGGATCTCAAGGTCTTTGTAAAAGTACTATTTTTACATGTGAGCACAGCAGATTCTAGTAGTGTAACTTTTATGTTTCCTAATGTGGAAATGCAAATATTTTCTGACATTTTCTATCACGTTAGTATCATTTTTAGACATGAGCGTGAATACTGTGTCATAACAAAGAATATGTTCAGCTGTCAGACTTAAATGACAAGCTGTCTTCCAAAAGGATCTTGAAACCATGAAATACGATGTAGCATTGTATTGTAAGTTTTATACCAAAATACTTATTTGCTCAGTCTGAATTAATAGCTTTTAGTAAACTCTAACAGAAATAATGAGAAAATTAAGACATTTATATACAGCAGTCAATCAACAAACTTCTGAAGCTGAAAACAGTAACTTGTCTTCATGGTTGAAACTTTTATAGCACACATACGAGATACCAACATGACCAGTGAAACTCTCCTGCCACTTACAAGAGTGTAATCACATCTGCAGAATACTGCAGTTTATCTGGGAGCAGGCACTTTCACTGCTCAGTTGTGAAGAGTATGAATTGGTCTTGTAGCTGAAAACATTTCTCCTGACAGAGGATATTGAGAACAGGGATTTCTGCCAGGAACTCCATGCTGCTGCTCGTACAGCTTTCATCTTTGGAATGTTACATTCAGATCTGCTTTAGATCATAAAAGGGCCATGATTTTCTCAATATCAGTAGGAATCAGGGCACAGTATGGCATATGCAAAATTTGAGGAAGAAGAAAGAATTCTATTGTTGAAAAATATTTTATTACCAAAAGAGTTGCTTTTGTTTTGTTGTTGTTGTGTTGTCCTGTTTTGGTGTTTACATGGGTTTTGCTGTTGTTGTTGTTTTTTGGGTTTTGTTTTTTGTTGCTGTTTTTTTTTTTGGTCAGGATTGAATGAATGACAGTTCACAGAAATATGTGGCAAGAATATGCAAATGGGTTAAACTTGAGCATACTGCAACATGTATTTTTCTCCCTACTGTGCAAAGAAAAAACAGAGGGAAGTAGGGCCAGAGGAACTCATCTCTAAATTGTCTAAAATAGCCCAGTCTTAATTTTGACATATCAAAACTCTCACTGAAGTTCCTAAGATAAATATACAGTATATCATACTTAAATTGGCATAAATATGGCTTGTCATAAACAATGTAATTACTTAGGAGTCTACTGCCTTAAATAGTATCTAATCACATTATTTAAATGATCTCTACAGACTAGGCACGATGCTCACCAAAGGCCCAGCCCAACATCTGAAAAGCCACCATCGGCATCAGCAGACCAGGAATGCCCTTTAAATGGTAATTAGTTACCCATAACCAACTAACACTAGCTAAGTTATGCTTCTTGCACCTTATTTCTGGATTCCCTTGTAGTTCCATTTTCAAATATGAGAAGGTATATTTCATGCTAAAGCAATGCTCTCGTGAACCCTTTGTTCTAAATTATTTTCCCACAGACAGTCACTCAGCCTCCAGTGCCTTCCAAACCAGCTAAGCTAAAGCACCTGAATGCAAATTCATCTTTAAAAGAATAACGTTGTACGCATCTGGAGGAAAGGTCATTTAGCAGATTGATTTGGTCACTGAACATTTTCCCTGCTGCCATCTTAAGACTTAGACCTCTAATCAGTTGCACTTGCTGCTCCGTGACCCCCTGGCATTACCTTTCTTCATTCCAGTGGCAAGAGTTCACTGCTGGCTTCTGAGGCCATGTATTGTATGTTTTGTGAACAAAGCTCCTAGAAATGGTCAGTATTCTTCCTCCATCTCATCTCTACCATCTTAAGGTCATCTCTTTAATGGAAATAGACTGCAGGTGTGTATGCTTCCCCCTCCCCTCTTCCCCTTCACTTCTCAGAAAGGTCAATAAATGGGATTAAAATTCTCTCGCTGTGCATCAGGCTCTCAAAGCGAAGGCAAAGTGCACATGTGCATGAGCAAGTGTGTCCACACACACTCACACCCACGTGCGTAAAGAATACGTATACCTCTTTACATTTGTGCATATAACAGATGTTGGTATGGGCCTCGAAATCTCTTCATTGCTTCACTAAAAGCAGGATTCAGGATGCATAGCACAGTGGGATTGCCATCTTGATACAGGCTTTTAGACTCTACAAATCAAATATGTTGAACAATAAATAACATGAAGCAGAGAAGAATCTAACTTTACCTAATTCAAAAGAACATGCCAAAACATTTGGACTTAGCTTTCTACATTCATTTCAATTATTTTCTTGAAAACACTAACACATTAAAACAATCAGTTTTTTCAAATGAAGAGCAAAGAGAAGAAATACGTTAACATTCCATTTTTCTAATGAGACACTCCTTTCTTTTCCTTAGGTAAAATATACGTAGGCAAGCATACCAAGTCTTAAAGTAAAAATTTCGTCCAGAATAGAGCTACATATTTCAAATTCAGTCAACAGTTCCCCATATCAAGATTTCCATCAACTTTTAATTTAAAGTTTTACCTCAGGGAAAACTTGCTCATTTCACTAATTCATGTAATTCTATTGAAATCAATGGGACTATTTGTGTTAGTAAATTAAACTCTAATTAACTATTTCATTCTAAATTTTTGGCCTATTCCAGGTTAAGAACATTATCAGAAATATCTTTTAAATAAATATTTCCTTTCTGAATCATGAGAATGTAGTTTTAATGAAGAAATTGTATGAACAGATTTTGAGCTAAGGAACATAAGATGAAAATAGTTTTACATGACCAAGACTGGAAAAAGTGTAATTCATTTACATGCTTGACAAACCTCCTCATTTGGTGACAGGACAGCCATGTGACACATCCAGGTCATGTAGCTGAGGTGCAGGTTCTTGGTGTGGTTTGAGGAATAAGCCAAGGGGCGTGTGGGTGAATATGGTGGAGAAGGCTTGAAGTCAGGCTGCTACCAATGAAACATAGCTTCCAGAAAAGTCCAGTGCAACACCAACACTTTCATTCCTGGAGTTCAGAAAGCAGCACACTGAATAGTCCCTTGAGTGGAAGAGAAGCTGTTGAGCTGCGTTGTGAACACATGAGACTGTGACACAGCAGCCAGCAGCGTGTGTTTGGATGAGCTTGCAGGACTGAAAAAGGTGATCTAAATCCATGCTTGGAGGGACACAGAGGGTAGACCAAGCTGAGAGAGATGGTGAAAACAGTAGGGAGGTTCTCTTCAGCGATTAGGTCAAAGGCGAAACCTTCACAAAATCTTGGTTCGGCAGTAAGGGCCTGGTTTGTACAACTGAATACTGTTGATCTGGTTGATTGGAAAAAAATCACCAATTCACTCTCAGGAGAAAAGATTGAAGTCCTACTGCTTCTGAGATTCATTACAGTGGTGGATTGGTGGGTCACAATGTATACACACAGGTGTTTATCGGAGGGAACCGCAGGGTTCCAAGGCTTCAGTTCAGCTCATGTGGAAACCCTCTTTACCACTCCCAGCATGTAAGAAGTACAAGGGGAAGGTAAAAAGTATCATGTGTCACATCTTCCTTTCCTTGGGAAGAGGATCAATACACAACCATCTCTCAAGAAGTTATCACCTTTATCTCATTTCGCATCAGCAGATGGGATATGAAAGCCTGATCTGTCAGCATGTAGGTAATTTTTTTTCCCTTTGGAGCTTTCCTTCCAAGTCTGACATTTCTTGCAGGTATTCATGGGCAGATTTAGCTTTTAAGTATTCATTCACTCTGTAGCAATGGGATTTGTGTATTGCATCACTCAGCATCCCTTTGAGATGGCATGCAAAGAACTAGAAGTGCAAACACCTTCATTTCCTTCCAGCCATAAAGTGCAACAGAAAGATTACTGAAGAGGCTCACTATTACTCAAGTTCAAGGTTTGTCTTTTCCACAGTATTTGACCAGTTTCATAAGACATCATCTGCAACAAGCTGGATTTCCACATAAGGAGTGTCAGAAAATACTTCTTGCCTTTTTCAGAGCATGTTCCTCTCTTGATGTGCTGAAATTTCATGTCTGTCAGAGATGGCTTCTAGCCATGGAGAGCACCAGGTGTTCTTCCCTGTTGTCTTCTTATGGCAGTCTCGTTCACATGCCCAGTCCTGAAGAATTAGTCTGTGAAGAAGCATCAGAGACCTAAGTGGGTTTTTTATGCATCTAAAAGGTTTATTGAGGTTTCAAAACATCAAACCTAGGGTTCTGGTAATAGCATAAGGCATGAGGCATTGGAGAGGTATCTGTTTTATGGAGAAAATTTCATGGATTTGTGGCAGCTACCCAGAATTCCTTGGTCTCTCTAAACAGATTTTGTGCTTGAACTTTTTAAGGTTGAATTTGCAAACAAGGGATATAATTTAGGTCTTCCCAGTATGTTCTAGACATGCGTAGTGTTGCATACCACATGCAATTTTAATTTTACATAGAGGGATACCAACAGGCTTCCTAGCTGTGAAAAAAACACCAGTATATGATCTATGTGGTGTGAGAACTCAGTCCATTAATTACTTATGCCACACAATTCAAACAAAGGCCATTCAAACTTTTATGATCCAAATAGAGAAGAAAAATTCATGTCCTGTCCATGTTACACAAATACTAGTATGAATCTGCTGGTTCCTTTTGAGACATTTGGTATGGTAATGCACACATCACCTTCCTGAGTGAGCAAGTATCTTCTAATTTTAGAGACAACAACTACTGAGTTGAAAACTTTGAAAGTTCTTAATTAATAATTGGGCTGATGGGACAAACTTCTCCCTCAGCAAGTTTGCAGGCAATTCAAAATTGGGAGAAGTGGATGATACACCAGATGGGTGTGCTGAGAGGGACCTTGACAGGCTGGAGAAATGAGCTGACAAGAACCACATGAAGTTCCACAAAGGGAAGTGGAATGTCCTGCTCCTGGGTAGGAACAGCACCACACATCAGTATAGACTGTGAGCCAACCAGATGGAAAACGGTTTTCCAGAAAAGGACCTGGGAGTCCTATTGGACACCATGTTCAACCATGAGCTAGCAAACTGCCCTTGCAGCAAAGAAGGCAAACAGCCTTCTGGGCTGCAGCAGAGCATTGCCAGCCATTTAAGGGAGCTGATCTTTCCCTTCTAGTCAGCACTGGTAAGACGGATCTGGAGTGTCTCAAAACAGCCTCAAACGTCTTGATTCTAGATGATTCTGTGAAATAAATCGTTCCTTCCAATTGAGAAATTTATGAAAATGGCCTGTGGCAGTCTGTGTGTGACTCCTCAGCAATACAGGTACTGCTGTGATCTGATACCACTGCCGCACTTTGACCTGAGCTGTTGTGCTCTTATAGAATGGTTTGGGTTGGAAGCGGTCTTAAAAACCACCTAGTTCCAAGCCCCCTGCCATGGCCAGGGACACCTTCCACTGGATCAGGTTGCTCAAAGCCCATCCAATTTGACCTCGAACACATCCACAACTTCTCTGAGTAACCTGTCTCAGTGCCTCACCACACTCATAGCAAAGAATTATAATTAAATTAAAAATGCTATCTTGGCTCAGCCTGATGTTGTGATAGATTACATGGATTCAGCCAGGCATTATTTTTTACTTGCCTGGATACAAAGGGATTTTTTAACCTCTTCTTCAGTAGATATGGACAACAATAATCTGCTAGTCTCCCCAATCTCCTAGGGTCTGATTTCTTTTTCTGGTATTTTTTCCTCTCCTCTGTTTAGTTTCTGTTTCTGTAATATACCATGCTAGTCCAGTTTATCTGGAGGTCATGGACTTCAGTTGTACTTCATTTATTGCCCAAATTTATTAACCAGTGCTGTTGGCAACCCTGTCACAAAAGAACATCACAGTCAACTGGGAGCAAGTGGTCCCAAGCCAGACTATAGCTTCACTCTGAACCAGCCAGTTGTTTTCACTTCCAAACAGTTTTCCAGACACTACAAGGAGGCAGTTTTGAAGGACTGGAACCAGGAGCTGAATTCCCATCATGCAGAGCTGTCTTCTGCATGAGGATATTTGTGATGTGTGCAAAATGGGCAACGAGATGACAATCAGATTCACAGGGCATAGAGGGAAGATCCGGTTCACTTCCAAACTCATTGGATGATTCTTATTTACTACAAAATCTTCCCATACTCTAATACTCTTGTTTTCATTACTTTGATTCCCTGATTTTTTCTTTTTTTGAGGAGGGGGAGGCTACTAATTTAATTTTAATTTTTTTTTTAAAGATACAAAATAATTCAAATACATTAAATTCAGATACAGTAAGGAATTTAAACCTTTATTACACCCTTATTACACTTTTTATGACCTTTTCAATGAAATTTCTTGTAGTAAAATTAGCACAATATCTCACAGACAAGGATCTCTGATGACTGTATAGATGTTAATTAACTAATTAAGTATTTTGCAAGCATTTAAATATTATTATACCAATTTTGCAGAAGGATAATCTGAATTAGATTATATCAAAGCCAAAGAAAACTCAAAAACTTCAGATATAGTAATTTCAAAGTCTCACTTGTAATAAGTAGTTTACAGGTGCATCTGAAATGTTGGTCTTGCAACACATTTTGAAACAACATTTCATATCTTGAGGATTTCTGAAAAGAATCTGTCAGGTTCAGAGCTCGGTCATTCAGATTTCATTGTGAACAACCTGATAACTGACTTTATGAACAACATACTTTATTGCTCATATTAGCTAGAATATCTAAGAACTTTCTATTCTATAAACAGCACCTGTGAATACCTTTTTCTGTTATAAATCTGAGATTAAAAACTAAAATCCATTCTAAGGAAATATCTTTTGCTGTAGTTCCACCGTACTGTATAGAAAAGGGAGTTCACATTCCTTCAAGTAAAGGACACTTCACTCTTACCAAGCTGCATTTTAAAGGAAAGCAGAAATCCAGTCATGTATCCAAATACAACTTCTGGCTCTAGATCTTAACTTTAGAGGCCCCTGTCTCAAGGATGTAGTTAATTCTTGTGTCTGGGCAAGAGACACGATCTCATATATCTTTTTCACAGCTTTTACTTTTTGGTTCTTTAGGTATACCTCTGCTCAGTATGCTAGGTGCTGTAAATCCTAGTCTTTGGCACTACCACTTCCTATTCATGGACCAGACTTCTTATTTCCTAATTTAGAGTTGTATGCACCATTCTCATCTAACTAGCAAAAAGACATTATTGCACTGACTGACATCATTCCCAAGTTCTCCCTGATTCTATGTTCCTAAATCCTGTTGATGTCATTACTTAAGCTACTTTTGAAAATGCAAATTAGTCTCCAGAGACACTTCACTCTTGAATACTTTGTCTTTGGATCATGGATCGCATGGGAGTGAAGTCAAATGTTCTTGAAAACAAAGCAGGAGAAACCTAACATTTGGAAAAAAAAATAGTTCATGCTGATAATTCAAACAAGTTGTGTATAAGCAAAATAAGAAGGAACTCAAGGATTTCTGTTGCAACAGGAAATAAAATATCACACACTACATTTGCAATTTAAGCATATAGTTAAAAAAAAAACCACCCTCATGAATTGGCAGGAATAGCAATAATAATGATGAAGATATTCCTGTGTGTCATCACGAAAGTATACGATTCCAGATGCATTTTGCTTGGGTAAAAGAGAAAAATCAAACTTTCATAGCACTTTGCCTCACTGGACCAAATTTATCTCTGTTGTAGCCTGATGATGTCAACAGAGTTACAGTGTGGATGAATACAGGTCATTGTTTGTGCAGTTGGCAGAGGGTGCATGTGTGGGAGGAGAAAAATGAGATCTTCAAACCTGGATTTGCAGAAAAAAACATGGGTATGAGTTTAGACACATACTCCTATTAAAACCGCACGATAATTTTGTCACTGGAAGTTTCAGAACAAATGAGCTCCAAATGAAACAGAGCGAGGGCGTTTCTCCAAGTGATTTCCTGTGCTGCGGTCAGCATGGCTGCGTGATAGAGTGCGACCATGTGATGTTAGTCTTGAGATGTAAAACATTGCAACTGGCTTTTCTTAGTGGTTTCCAGACCATGAATTCCAGCAAAGCTGGGTGTCTGGTTTCTACCCAGAACTTACCTGTCACTAATTAAAGCAAAAAAAACCCCCAGTCTGCATGGACCTCTTGGCTATGTTTGATGCTTGGTCTCCTAGAAAGCAGATTGAGTGCCATGCTATTTATCCTGTTTTCTTCAGTATAAAGTTTCTTTTGAGTCATAAAAAACAGTTATATGGAAGAGGATTCAAGTGCAATGCAGAAAGCTACAGTACAAGTAGTATCTTTTTTCTAATACTTTGACTTTGGCATTTGCTATGTACCTCATCGGCTCATTTGGCCAGGGACTGATCCCAGGTGTTCTAAAGTTCTTTACTCTTTATTGAAGATCCCACTGCTGGGCTACAGAGACGCTCTTTACCACCTGCTTGACTTGCAGATGCCATGGGAATATCCACTTTTTTTTGCTTTGGTTATTCATTGCCCAGTCAGCAACCAATAGATATAACTTCACAGAAGTAGCTTTGGGAAGCACTAAAGTTTTCTGGATGGATATCTGCAGCACAGATGGACTACAGCAGAACATGTACTCACAGTCAGAAAAAAATTATGTCTATCAAGACAACTGAAGAAGTTACTGCAATATCACCTCCACCCAAACTTAATTCCCCGTACTATCAGCCTCTGCATTGTTTTGTAGAACTCCTTGGCATGAGTAGGAAACCAGAGCAGAGAGTCCTGGAAAATGTGTGAACATCTACAGTTTAGGAGTGAAACTGCTGTGTGACCTTGTCTCTTTGTACACAAGACTAGAAGAAGCCACCAGGCCTGGTGTTTTGAAACAAATGCAGTTTTCTTTGTCAATCATTCCTTCAAAACTGAGTCACCTGTATAAAACTGCTGTGATTAGGTATCTAATTCTTTCTAACAGGTGTTGGTATCAAAAATAAGCATATTGTCCTTATTGCTAGAAAGGGTGAATAAAAATGAAAGCTATTTAAGTCATAGGTAGATCTTGAAGTACACTGGAGTATGCTGATATGTTCTGGAACATTTTCAAAACTATTCTTCCCTTTCTGAATTTATATAAAGAAAAAAACAAAAGTACTCCAGAAATCCCAATGTATCTGGTTTATGTATGCTGTAAAAGAAATCTTGTGAGCTTCTGCAAAGGCAATTTGAGATTTCAGGTAGAATGAAATTCATGTTCACAGTTCAGTAGTAAGAAGTGTAAAGGAAAACATTTCTAGCAGCCAGATTTATTTTTCACGGAGCATATATACCTTCTGCAGTCACCCTGTATAGCACACACACCTCCTTCTGTTCAAGGGAGCCATCCCCTGCTTTCCTGCTCCCCCACTTAAGAAACAGTACACAGCAAATTTGTTTATGGCCTCCATTTTATTAATAGTGGCAATCAGAGGAGCTTTTATGGATATGCTTTGTTTGCTTCAACCCTCACTTTGTCTTCTGAGTTGGTGGGAACCCCCGCAGGACACTCATAAATGGACAAATTTACAATCTAGCCTGTGTAAAGTGCCCACAGCAGCATCTACATCCAAGTTGTCTTTGTGCTCATGCACCAGCTGTGATGCCAGAGGGCGTGGGGTCAGAGCAGAGGGCTTCCTCTGGCTTTCTGCAAACCGGGATCAGCCAGCCTTCATTTATCTACAGTTAAGGACTTGTTTTGGTTTCTCAGATCATGACTCTGCAGAGCTGTTTGGATATTTTTAATCGAAAGACAAAGCACTTCCTCTTCCAAACTTGGTGCCTGCAAGGAACATAACAAACTAATCATTCAGAATAATTAATTCTGTCAGAAAAATCTCTACAATTCTTACTAACGCTGAGTGTTTTGTAATCCTAATGAAAGGAAAAACCCGTCACTGTGATAATTTTCGATTGACCCACTTTCTTCAGTGGTTGGGGAGAAGGGAGTGTAGTGTGTTTTTATCTCTAAGGAGCATAAGCATGAAAATGATATCCATAAATCTTGCATTTCAGCCTCATATTCCCAACTCAGCCTTCAAAGGAAACATTAGCTAGTCAAAAGAGCCCAGTAAGATCATCAAATTGATCACGGGTATATGTGTAGCAGAGTGTCTTTCAGTTACCTGTGACTTTCATCTCAAAATGTTCCCAGGACAAGGAAACATTATTACTTTTCTGTGTTAGTAAATGGGAATCTGAGATGGAGAAAATATAAGCAGCCTGGCAAGGCCATGGAGGTAGTCTTTGCAAAGCCAGGGACTGGAATCCAAATCCTGAGTGTTCGAGCCTAGCATTTGAAAGCACACCCTCCCTGTGGGTTTTAATGTAATATTAGAAGTTTAGGATTGAGATGCTGTTTCTAAAACAAGTTTTTATGAGAAAACGTGGAAAATAAAATATTAGTTTCCTACATTTGCCTAATATTGTAAACACTTAACTACCAGCCCCAGTGAGGAAGCTGTCAAACAAACACAAAAAGGCACAACAAAAAACACCTTAAGTTTTAGAGGGGTTTTTTTTTCATATTGTTATACTTTAAGGTTATCTGTTTCTGTTGTATTTGACAGATGAAAGTTAAATGTGGTAGACAGTTGCACTTCTCATTACCGGAGACAGAACGGTATAGGAAATTTGTTCTTCAATATGCCGCTTTTTATTTCTAGGTCACTAATTTGAATCGATCCCTGATCAATAGTGACTGAAAGGCATTCATATCCGGCAGCTGTTCTGTGGTCTGTGTTAAATGAGGGAGCATCTTCGTTTTTTCCCAGCAGTAGCTGCTCTCTAGCACTACCAGAACAAGCTGGCAGTTTTCACAGAGAAACTATGGACTGATTGCACATGGCACTTGCAGAGATCTGAAAAGTAATTAACCTATTTTAGTTGTTTTTTAAGGAGAGTATTTGTTTTTCCCAATGATTCGTATTTTTTCACCATGGGCTTTTTTAATAGTAAGCAGGATCATCCTGCTGCTTTTGTGTAAATGCATTCTGCCACATTCAGCATCATGACTGCAGTGGTGATGCTGCTGGCAATGATCAGAGGTTGGTTACTTACAAGTACAATGAGGAGGGACAAAACAACATACATAGATTGTTTCTGTGTGTGGGATTCATATCGTTTAATTTCAACTATCTACAAAAGTCTTATGCCTAATGTTATCTGTCTGGTCTAAATGAATCACCTAGTCTGCTACTGTACTCCAAATCTCTCAATTAAAAGATGCATCCACAAAATCTTCATCCATACCAAGGATAGCTGGCTACAGAAGAATCCAATGTTTTTTACATTCCCTTCAGTAACAGCTGCAGAAACCCTCTGTCACTGTACAGAAGATACTGGCTTTCTTTATAAGGATGTATCTGTATCATCTAGCGGTTGAGAAAGGCAAGTTTAATTACTAGATTCATATTTTCCAGGCACCAGATTCCTGGTGAGTAGGTGAAGATGATGAAATACAGTGTGGCTGCTTTTCTTTTTTTTTTCTAAATTTCTCCTTCCACTCTGACATGACCTCCCAAAAGGCTGGCATACAGTATACAATGCACAATGCTTCTACTCCCAAAATATCTCTGCTTTGAACAATGCTTTCCACAAATTACTTACTGTCTCTGGCAGTGTGCTGAAACCTAATCACTCATCCACCCACAAATAATTCTAGCATTTATTACCATTCTTTCTTCCCTTTTTCCAAACATGTTAAAACCTGCTGAACAGAAACAACACTAGAAATCATAATAACTGTCTAGTGCCACCAGTTCCTCAACATAATGAGTTGAGGAACTAGTATTTCTTTTAGCATTTTGATAACAATATGATGTAGCCCAATTGTCTGGTAGCATTAAAAAAATGACAGAAAAAAAATGTATAACTTGGCTGTAAAAATTCACTGAAACTTGGCATAAAGGTTTTAGACAAGAAGTTAGTTTTCTTTACAAAATACAAAATCCTTTCAGATTCTTTCAATGACCTTAAAAGCAGCTTTCATTGTTTTCAAAGAGACATGTTGCAAGCCAGTAAACTATGACGTTTCTAACTATGCTTGTGAAAAGAAAACAGAATGAGGAAAGAAACCTAAAGTGCCTTCAAGATTTTGTGTGGAAACCAGGCTATTTTTAAATAGCATTTTAAGGAATTTCCTAGGCATTTAATTCACAGCCTCAAAGTTCATTCATAATAGTGCTCATGAAATACACTTAATTATAAACTTTGTTTTTTGTATTTTTCTTAAAGCCACATTTCCTACCATCTCAGGGTATGTATGGGGAGGTATACAGTAATTACCTAGTCTCTGTAGGTGAACGGAAAACCTAAAATAAGGAGAAAATTTTATTCTGCATTATACCCATATAAATGTGGATTATTTATATTTAGAGTAAAGGAGTTACTCTTGACTTAGTTTTGTGTGACCAAGAAGGTTATTACTAATAATTACTACTTGTATTACCCAAGCAAACTGGAAACCCTAGTCAGGAATGAGGACCCCATTGCTTTAGGCATTATACTAATGAGAACAAAAAAAAGGAAGATTTCAGCAGTTTGAGTGCTTACACTAGATGGAATCAGACAGCCTGATGGGAGAGCTGGAGAAAACTATGTAATAGCACTGGTCTATGGAATAGACTTTTTGAGGTCAGAAAATAAAGCAGGTTTGCATGCATTTATGGGAATTTCCTCCCAAGCCTGGGTGGCAAGAAAGATGAAAAATTGGAAATGCATGCCTGAAAATTGAAAAGTAGATGATGGAAACCGATCCCACAGTCCAAATGGAGGTAGTAGTTGGCATTTTGGTACTGATTACAGCGATGTTTAAGTTGAAATAGGGAAAAGTAGTGCATTTGTTACAGTAGAGAAGGAGGAGACAGTGCAAAGAGACAAATAGAGTTATGACAAACTCAAGGCAACAGATGGGGATAACAATCTTGACAGCAACAGTCCAGATAGATATGAAGAGGGCATGGCTGCTGTAATTTGTCAGAAAGAAAAACACAGGACACAGCAGTAACTGAGATACATGACTGCAACAGCCAAAATGAGTCTGGATAAGAGTTTTAGCTATATGAAAGAGAGAAAAAAAGGCCTGCACTTGTGACACAACACAAAAATAATTAGCAAGGCGTGGGCATATTCTGGAAATGAGGTCCCTTGGAGACATGACCTGTAGAGCAAGTCACTCTCTGGAGCTAAGTGGCAGGCCAGATGGTTTAGTTGTTCACAGTGATCAAACAAGAGAGGCTGTGGGGCACACTGAGGATGTGGGGCACACTGTGGATGTGATTGTTGCAGCCACGCGGGTCTGGGACTGACTGAATAAAAGGGGAGGGAGAGATGAGGAGGACACTGCAAAGGAAGCAGAAAGAGCAACAGAAATGCAGGAGGTGCAGGTGGAAAACAGCTTCTGATGCCCTTGTCATACCAAGTAGCATTTCAGCCTCCTGCCAATTAAGTACTATTTATACACACAATGGATATGGTACCACTCATCACACAACACTTTTATATGAGCACGAGTGGCAAGATTTGCTCCTTCCCACTCTGAAAGATGGATCATGAAGCTTTTAATTTATTAAAGGTCTGCCTTGAACAGATTTGTTATTTAAGTGTTCTTGGGAGAAACTGAAATGACTACTTGGCATAGCTTTGAACTTCGATAGATTTCTAGTGCGCTAGCTTCACTGATTTCTGTCTCACTAGTCAGAGGGCTCAGAATTAGCACATTAGCCCTTATAACTCTCTGGATCTGACTCAAAACTATGCAACTCTACTGAAAATCCAGTGTTTTAAAACATCTGATTTTAACCAACTGTATCTTCACTGATGGACCGTATCTTGTAAAGAAATGAAAAAAAAAAAAAAGCTAACACGTATTAAGCATGCCAAGTATGCTGAGATTTCAGGCTACTTTTAGCTGAATTCATTTGGAAACTCCAATTTCAGCCACAGCCCTACCAGCTTTTGCCTTTTTCTCTCTACCTATCCAGAGATGTTTCCTCTTCTCAGACTGATTTTAAATATCTGGGGCTTGCATTTGCATATAAATGCAGATAGATTGAGCATATAAAGCTGTGATTTTGGCATTCAAATAGGTGTCAAGCCAAAATATTTTTAAGTCATGTGCTCATATGCAGGAACATTTTTCCTGACTCAAAAAGAAAGAATATTTTCTTAAAATGCCTCGCTAGTGTCCTTAACGCATACTGATATATACACTGGTGTTCTTAATATACAGTTGTTCCTAAAGAATGAGAATTCTTTCTCTGCCTCATTTATGTGAAAGGGCTTTTATTGATTAAAGTCACATTTATTCTAATGTTTTAGGGATTTAGGTATTTTATTCTTTCACTGGTGTTTTAGTTATTCACTTAGTGAAATTTTCTGCCACCCCCCCCCCCTCCCCCCCTCGTGTTTTTTTTCTCTGCATGTGATAAATCAAGTTACTTTTTCACTCTGGACTCCATTATGGGATCACAGTGGCTATACAAACCACACGGAGTTAAGCAAACAAAGGAATTTTTTCATTTTCTCTTTCATTCAATAAAGTTCCATTTTCTGTCACCCTGCAACCTTTTGACCTGCATCCTAATGGCACTGGTCACTCAAGGGCAAAAGTTCAGCTGTAGGTTAAGTCTGTATATGTTTGCGCCGGGCAGGGAGACGGTCGCTTCTTGTTTCCTGTCGTCTCCCCCCCAGCCCTGCCATCGCTCCCCAAACCGTCCCTCTTACCCCTGCTGTGAGCTCCCCCCACTCCAGCCCTCCCCCTGTGAAGGAGGTAAGGAGGGCTTGCAGGAAGCATTCCCCCAGCCTTTTGTTTTTCTTGCAGCTGTCATCAAAAAAATATCATCTTATTTTCTTGCTCTGGGGGATGAAAAAACAAGAAATATCTAGCCAGAATACCTTAGATTGGCAGTCAGTGCTAACTTCTTACTTCCAGTCATTTTGGTCACTGTTACACGTTCCTTCAGTCAGCATCTATAAGTTGCCTGTATTTCTGAGAGAGACTCTAGACCCCTTCCTTGCTCTGGAGAGCACTTGCACAAATTGTCTTACCTATTAGCTCCTGGTGCAAGTGGTGAACTCCCTGTTTACACTTCGCAGTTTTCAGAATGGTTTTTCAAGGCACTTTGAATGCAAATGGTACCTCAGGTATACCTGCCTCGCCCAACGCCCTCCAGTGGACTTTTCCAGGTAGCTTGGGAATGACCTAATGATACATTTCTGCAGGCCACAAGCATCATGCACATCCTCAGAGACTCATACTGCTGGACATAGCATCCCACTCCAAGTCAGTGGCTCTAGCATGACATACTGCTGTCTTCTCTTTCCTAAGAATATGGCACTGTCCTGTCCAATAGCTCCTCTCAGCCTTCTCTTGCTTGCTAAACCCATAGCTCTTCAGACAGCACATCCTTCATGAGCAGACAACAGGCCACCACTTATCCAATGAAGTCACCCATATCCAACAGACCTGTCTGAATAGGTGAATTGCCTAAAGAGGTGCAGGGTAAGAGTAGCTCCTATGTTGTCAAAGGAGCTTCCTCCCTCCCAGACCACGGGCACTGATCAACAGGGTGCTACTGAGTACATTTCTGACTCTCTAGACCTGCAGAGGCAGAGCAGACATGTGCAGGGAGGGGAAGACTCCTTGTGCAAGAGAGACAGAACCGGTATCAGATGTACTTGGCAGTGAATAAAATCTCAGCCTTTTCTTAAACAAAATTTTGGTTTAACAATCTAACAAGCTGTTGTAGCATGCCCTGTTGGCTTAAAGGACCACATTACGCTTACCCAGGAATGGTCTGTGAACTTGCAATAACACAAGGTGAGTGCAATTTTGGCCCAAAATGAGGGCTAGTAGCAATGCAGGTAGTGCTGTCCCACATCACCTCCCCCGTGGATAAGCAGGCTTCATCATTTCCAGACTACCCAGCAGCTCCTGAAAGCAGCAAAGAGGACCCAGGTTATGGAGGAGTTTTGCTGGAAAGAGAGCAATCAGACTGCTCACAACTTTGCCAAGACCTTCGTGATTGCATGGTAAGCACAGACTACTAGGACTACCCATGTTTCTGATGGAGCAAAACCAGAGGTATGAGAAAAGTGGACCAGGAGTTTAAAATAATGGCCTGGACTACAAACTGCAAAGGGAATGTGTCGAGGGTTAAGATTGTGGGGTGACAATAAACCCTGGCAGATGTATTGTTAACCCCCTCTTCCCCCCCACTCCCCCCTTTTGCCCCTCCCTCTCCCCCCTTCCACTCAGGACAGGCGATCGGGAGAGAAAAAGAAGGACAGAGAGAAGAGAGTTGAAAAAATTAAAGATGTTTTACTAATGCTACTAATAAGAATAGAGAAAAGAATACAAAATATACAAAACCAATCTTGAAAGTCTCAGCAACTGCAGAGCTGCCACCCAAAGTCCTGGATTGGACTCTGCAGCCAACCGGAGCTGGATTCAGTCTGTCACTAGGCCTCAGTTCGCAGGGACGACTAGCAAGGTCCTCTCCTAATGTCGGCCATAAGCAGAAGAGAAAAAGGGACGAGATCCTCGTGATCTCCCATTTTATATGAAATATTCACGTGAATGGAATGTTATACACAGTTGGTCAGTTGTTCCTCGTCGCCCCTCTCGCGAGATGTCCATCCATGCTTATAAATAAGTTTGCATTCCATTGCTAGGTTTTACCAAAACATGTGTCTGGTTCTCCAGGAAAATACAGCTAATACGAAGGCTGTAGCTGACAGGTAAAATTCACTGAAAGAGAAACTTGTTTTTAACAAAACCAGGACAGAATGTCATAACCTCACCTCATCCAGCTATTCCACCTTAGCCACAGTCATGCTTTACTTCCTCTAAATACGTAAGAGATGACTACACTAGCTAAACACCCGCTGATTTTGTAGGCTCCCACAGCCTCAAGGTTAGAGAGCTGAGTTATGGAACTGTGCCTGCAAGGATCAAGCCATAAAGGGCATCTAGGTAGACAGTAATAAAGATGGTTACCACCTGTGTCTTGAGGCAGGTGGCCCAAGGGTGGCAGATGAGAAAGGAGTCTTGGACGTGTAAATCTGCAGGAGAGCATGGCAGAATACTTGGGAGTGATCTCTTCAGAGGTCTGTGCTTTCTTTTCCCTAATTTTATCTCATATATTATAGAATTACTGAGCTGAATGAAAACTAAACTTGTAGCCCCCAAGCTTGTTAACTCAGCTTCTGCAGAAATGTATTTTCTGTCTTTTCCTTAGTAACCTGCTGAAGGCCATTAACACACCAAGGGCCTCCAGCTGTATTTAGTCTGAGAGGATCAAGAGGGACTCCAAATGGCCCCATAAATAGGGGAGCTGGGCTGCTTCTGTTGTAAAACCATGCCAAATCTGAGCTAGGCCTAGAGAACAATGTGGCCTGTATCAAAACCCTTCTAAGCTGCAATTTCTGCATGTCACAAAATGCACTTGGAGGAAATAATGAGTCTATAGGTAATTTTTTTTCCTTCCTAATTTTAAGTCTTCTAGCACAAATGGCTATTAGGACTGCCCTAACTGAGGAAACTAAGCTCTCGACCTAGCTAATCTAGTTATAAGTATAGTCTGAGCTTTAAGCATAGATACACCAGTTGCAGTAGAACCCTTCATGTGCTGAAGCTAAGGCTAAGTGGGGCTCTGTCTTTTAGGGCACAAGGGAATGTACCATAAGCTTTAAAACTTTTCTGTCTAGTAAGGACGGAGTTCAGACTGTTCTATTTTTAAGTGATTTGTAAAGATCTATACACAAATTATTAGAATACATTGAAAAGTTCAGACAGTTGTCTGAGTATAAAATTAATTGGAACAAGCTTGAGCTGTTAGGATTGACTGAACAAACATACCAAGCATTACTTAGTCAGTGGGATTTTCCCAATAACATTAAAACATCCAGGTATTCTAATCCCCAGGGACTTAAAACAAACAGTTAAAATCAACTTAGCTCTGATTATCATGCAAATTATTAATGGCTTGGTAAGTGGAGATCTGGCTTGGCTGCTGGGGAAATTTGACATAATGAAAAAAAAATATACTAATTAGATTTGCTTACCAACTCAGAAGCCTTATTTTCTGAAGTCCCCCATACGAGCACTGATTCCCAAGGCTGCCTGGCCTTGGGGTCCCAGGGTTAGTGACACCTAGAACAGGCAGCTTGTCCAGTTTTCTTCAGTACCATGAGTCCCTGAGATGTTCTTATTACTCATTGCATGTTTTGTTCCCGTTCAAAATATCTAAAATAACATGAGAATTGTGTCACTGCTGCCAGGGGGGACTAAAGTTATTTATTGCCTTCTTTAGTGGGTTCTGTGAAGACCTGTATGGGTATTTGAGGGTTAGGATGCTGTTGGAGGATTGTTTAGGATAGATTGAGGCCAGATTGGTACAGTCATGTCCTCTGAAATGAACCCTCCTCAGCCACTCCCGAGCTTAGTCATAGAGACAGCTAATTGGAGCAGTTCAAAATGGAGTTAAGGAATGAAACAGTAGTTAAACAATATGGAAAATCAAGGATCTAGTTCTTGATGGGATTGTGGCCTCACTTTTGTTTATTGGTGTCATCATAGAGTCAGAGAATGCCTCAGAAATAAGGAAGGACATGTTGTTACCCAAACACCAAGAAGATGCTGTTTCAGCTTCTGCAGCGTGCCTGCAAAGGTTCAGGTGACTACCAAAATCAAATGGATTTATTCAATACACTTCTACAAGCTGTCGGATAGGAGCCAACATTAAGATTTTTGGTGAAAGCTGATGTTCCTCCTTAATCCCCTTGCTCTGACAATGAAAGTTCTTCTGGGAAAAGGAGGGATGTTTATAAGTCTTGTATACCTCTATTTTCTTATATATATAGATAGATGTATATATAAAACCAGATATTGATATAAATGTCCTGCTGAAAGGTTAAAGTGCATCTTTACATATTGCAGTCAGTTTATTGGATGCACTAAAGAACATTAAAACATTTTCCACCAATTACAGGTTTCTAATAAATTACCATAGAGTTGAAATATATTATTTATAATTTATCTTTTATATTGCTGAAACAACAATAACAACAAATTAATCAGGACCAAAAAGCTATGGCTGTTTTAAAAAATGTTGTTTGCATGTGAGCTCTTTAACTGGAAGGTACTTCTGGAATAACATCTAATTTTGCATTTTATAGAGAATTCACAATCTGTTAGTAAAATAATAATGGAAATAATGGAAATTATTTTTAAATGTTCTTTAAAAATATATATATTTGACACTGAATACTCATGTAGTTGCAACTTCTTTATAATCATGTATCCTTGCATTCCAGCATTTTTTTAAAAAGCTAGTTCTATAAATCAGGAGACAAAGAAGGAAAACAACTCACAGAGCCACTTAGTAGAGTTTTAAGTAGGTTGGATACAGTAGTTACCAGTAATTAATTGCACAAACATCACTCTCGAGGCTTGAGAAATCTTAGCTCACATGTTGCATTCCACACTAAAACTCTTTTTTGTCTTACAGAGGAAAAATAAGGTAAAACATCAATGTACTCTTCAGCACTGAGGAAGATGACACTAGTTGCCTTACAACCCAAAGGTAATACTGAAATCACTGTAGAGGGTAACTATGAAGTGTATGGTGTGCTACAACTTCACTCAAGGCTTTATGTGGTTCATCAGCTTGACTAGACCCTAACAGCAGCACACGATGCAGTTTGAGTGTGCTTTTGTGGTTTTGCTGCAGCTACACCATTGAATCTTTCCCAGGCTGTGCCATTAAAAGCTAACTTGCCCACATGGCCATCCAACTGACCTACAAGACAAGACATTGACTTGAGGTCTAAGAGACTTGGCTTTCATCACTAAGGAAAATGCATCTTTAAATGATGGCAAGATTTTATTAATCTGCTATTAGCTCTCAACTAATGTGCTTCTTGGAGGGCTGTCTAACTGTACCATTGTCTCTTCCCTTTTCATTTTCAATCTGTCAGACCCAGCTGCAGGGAGATGGCTCTAGAACAGGCTGATTTATGTCAGGGAGACTTTCTAGACTGCTGAAATCAGGGAAGCAATTTGGTACTCAGATTCTACTATTTGCAAGGGCGTGGGTGGAGAGAAGGAGGAGAGGAGAATATGCCTGAAGAAAGCTAAGAATCGCTAATAATGGTTTGGCAGGACTGTTAATAGCTTTTATTCTTATTCTGATATTCCACATTGATAGCCCCGTGGCTTGTTAATCGATTGTTTTCAAAAAAAGTTTGCATGTTTTTGAGTGGCCTTCCATGGCTGCAGCTATTTTCATTACCCCATCACCATTAGCTTCTAAGTGCTTACTGGCAAAGTGACACACATGTGGTTAACACATGAGTATCTATGAATTGGTTTCTTTAACAGGGCCCAGGGGATAATACTTAAAACTGTCTGTCTACATGCTGTCTCATTTTTACTAGGAAAGGAGGGGTAGTTTGAAGAGGGACATTTGTAAATTGAATTTACTATAGCATGGGATCCAGATTGATTGAAGTCAAGCATGCTTGCTTCAGACCAGAGTTTAGGGAGACCCCATGGTGGGAAACGATAATGTATGCTAAGTGATGTTACTATGGCTCTGAAAAGAGAGGGATTCTCCAACTGTCAGCCTCAGGAACAGTTTTTATTTTTAAAGGATAGTCTTTATACCCATTCCCTGTGTCTTTGTATCACAAGGGATATGTTTAAAGGGAAGGCAGACTCAGGCCACCATCCTGGTTCGCCAAGTGTATTGGAAGATGCCAGGGCTCGTTCCTCACCTCTGAACATGTTTTTTCCCCAAAGTGAGGATGGAGTGCAGATACCTCCAAGTCCAATGTGCACCCCAGTGTTACTGGGGTACCTGACTACGGGGCATGGTGTCCAGCTTAGTTAGCCTTTGGTTTGGGCATGGCCTACCTGACCCAGAGAGAGAGGTGGCAACCCTAGGAGAAGGAGCCAGCCATTGAGGCAGCCAAAGAAAAGCACTGAAAACGGGAAATGGAAACAGAGGCTGAGCCACATTCTGCTATTGGCAATTTCAGGCAACTGCAGCCATTGGAAACAACAGTCTGGATGCCTCACTGCCTATTGCCACCTTTTGTTAACCATTTTCCAGACCCCTCCAAGCCAGAACAAGAGCAGTTTGGGCCCTTGCATTTGTTTGTTTAGGCATTATGAGAAGTGAAGGTTTAGAGTCAAAAGCAATCAGTTTCAAGCTACAAGGTGGATTTTTCTCTTTTCTTTCTTCACCATGACAGTGAATAACCATTGGCACAAACTACCTAGGGAAGTGCTGGGTCCTTCATCTCTCAAAGCCTTTAAATCAAAACTGAATGTCCTTCTGGAATATATAGTTAATCTAAAAACAGGTTGTGTGTTTCAGCATAGGAGTTAACTGGAAGAAATTATGACATCTTCAGGTGAGGTAAGACTGGGTTATCTAAGGCCAGAAGGGAGCATTACATAAACCAACAAGTTCTTAGGGAAGACTTCTCTCTGTAACCCTTTTATTTCTTCTTTGTTCTGATTGTTATAATCCATCTACCTCTTAATATTAACACGTAAGCGCAAAATCCTAGTATTGATATATTTTGGATAGCACCGTAGGGATAAACACAGAGCAGTAAGTACCAATATCAGAATTTCTCACTCAATTCCATCAATATTGAATTTCTGGAAAGGTCAGGTCTTGACTTCCCTAATGCTGCAGTAAACACTAGAGCCTTTTTGCTGTTTCTTTTAACAGTGTCTGCACAATCCCGCTAATTTTAAGTAAAGGTACAGTTAAGACCTATACTCTCTATTTGTGGTTGAGGCTTCTGTTCAGAGTAACTCCCAGACAGTTATGGAAGTGGCCCTTGTTTGTACCAGATAAACAAAACTAATTTAAGAACTCTAGCTGAAGAAAAGCTGGAAGGATGGTAAGTGTTAAAACCTCCCTGCACTGTAGTAAACAGATAAGCCCTTCATGAGGCTGGGCAACATTTCCCAGGCGATTGCACAGATAACAAACTGGCAGTGCCCAGCCAATGGATCTCTCAACACCACTGATTTGCTGCGGATGGAAATGAGACTGCATTTGCCTAATGCACCCTGGAGCCTGACAGAGATAATTGTGCATCCAAACTGTCAGAGAAGAGATGGAGCAAGAGGCGACCTTCTTCCCATGCAGACAGCTGCAATAAAGACACCTCTCTATCCACTGTTTGTTGAATGAGACCTAGATGATAGTAATCCTGTTGTAACAACCCAAAACCAAAACTGAATTCATTAATTTTATTGAGCACCGTAGACTGACTGCAACAATAAAGTGGTAATACCTGTCCTCCACTGATTTTATCTTTATTGTTCACAGCTTAATTGTCCCCCTAGCACTAGGATATACAAATGTATTATTGAAATGAGACATCTGGCAGTGGCCCTAAATGCCTCTATGTCAGGAATTTACTGTGCATTACTTGTAACAGTAAATCTGTTGTGCACATCTGCACCGGCAGAGAAAATCACATCTGACAGCAATGATACAAAACATTCACAGGAGCTTTGCAAAAGCACGAGACTGAATGAATCCAGGCTTTTACAGTCCTTTACGATCTTCGCTGAACCTGATCGAGCTGAAGAAACCCATTTTATGGCACTTCTCTCAATTTCAAATCATCCATCCGTCCTTTCTTGAAGCAGAACACCAAAAAATCTTTTAAATAAATATGCCTACAATGAATGATTTTTCATGGCACTGTTTATGAACTGGAAATTGTGTACATGCTCGTGTGCTTTGTGGATTCAGGCCTAGCTGTTCTGTTTGCTAGACATAATTTCAGATGCTCATGTGAACAAATCCAAAAGACTCCTAAACAACCTATGTGGTCAAGTTACTACCTCAAAACTTGTTTCCTTTAAACCCATCTGTAAGACAAGGATTTCCTTAAAAATATCCAGTAATATTCTTGATATTCAGGAAATGTTAACATTTCTATATAGTTTCGTCTTACCCTAGGTTTAGGAAAGATTGTCTTGAAGCAAAACTTCACATTTTAAATTGCATTTCAGAAATTATTATAAGTTTTATTTGATGGGTACAGTTTTGTTTTGTATAGTCAATGTTCCTGAAAGTTTGGTTATATTGAAACAATTTAATTTAAAATTAAAAATTCTAATCCTCTCGTGGCCTCTTCTCCTCCCTTCCCCCCCCCAAAAAAAAAAAAAAAAATTTTTTTAGTATGAGGATCAAATTTATAATATTGAAAAATAATTGACATTTTTGTTTTAAACATGCAAGCTCAGATGTATTTTTTCAGGCCTGATGAGGAAAAATAGAGATATACTAGCATGAATGTTTGCAGTGCATCACATTAAAATAACGGATTTAGTCTTAACAGCATACATAATGTTTCATATTATCTGATATATATAAACTTTTACAGAATGAGTGACATTGAACTTGTCAAGTTACAGAAAAAAATGACTTTATAAACAAGAGCACAGTTTTGCACTATATTTTACAGTGAGGGTTTTTCAGATATAGCCATACGCTATCAGAGTTATACAATAAAGAAGCTATTTTGTGTTATTCTCATCTGGTAGTTACTTCTTATACTCCTATCTTTATGTGTATTGATTTAAAATAGTCTTGTCTGATGAGTGAGCCAGAGCTCTGGTTTTGTATCCCAGGACCGATATGCAGTTTTTTTCTATGTTTCTAGAGCAAGGATCAATTCTGTTATAAATTCTGCTGCTTCTCAAAATCAACAATAAGTACATCTTAGTATATACTCAGAAAATACTTTTTTATTTCTATAAAGGTGTTTTGCTTGGATATTGTTTTCCCTTTTCAAGACAGTGAAGAACCAACTCTGATATCAGTAAATGTTTTACTGTCTTAATGTAGCTCCCAGGGAAAATAACACTACATCTCCAGATTCTCTCTTTGCAGTTTCATCAGACCCATAATTTGGGTGACAGAAATTACAAGCCAATCACAAAAGACCCCTATACATTCTAGATATAGTTTTGCAAGTCACAGGGGGAATCCTGCAATTCTTCCTCAAGCAAGAGGAGAGAGCAGAGGCTGTGTCTGTGCACAGACAGATAACTCATACCGAAACATGAAAGTATCTGATTAGGAGGAAAAAGAAATAAAAAGACACTATGAAGCTGCATAAATGAGCAAAAGAGAGAGAGTTACACACTGAGGCGAGCACACCCACATACTCCTGGCACGAAAGCGTGGTAGCTAACTGCTCTGTCACAGAGATGGGCCAGGCGCCGAGGAAGCATCACTCATTTTAATTGTCAAGAGCGCCCCTTCTCAAAGAGCAAACATCTGAAGTATGGAAGGCTTTTAGGAATATCAAAATCAGCACTTAATATCGGACCAGAAATATAAAATAATAATATAACTTGGTTACATAAAATGGCACCAGCACAGACTCAGACGAACTAAGTCTGTGTGCTTTTTTCAGCATACAGCTCTTATTAGCCAGATACTTCTTTAGAATTAACTGATATTTCCAAGTGGCCTGTATTGCGTTAACAAGCAGCATTAACTTGCATTTGCTCTACGCTGTCACGTGTATGCTCTCTTGCCAACAGATATCGTGTGAGAATCCAGGACTAATCTCAAACATCTCTTGGTTGCTGTACTTTTGGACAAAGGGTGAGTGAATCCTCTCAATAACAGGGATTAACATCAGTCCTGCTATGCTTTCTGTCTTTATGACTCAAGATACAAACACCATTCCCTGTTCCTTGGATGCAGAGAAATCATCTCCCATACTAGAGCCTGAAGTCTTGTGTCATCTGGAAAGAAGCCACCAGGAAGAGCAAGATTACAAACCAGCATGAGGATGAGAAAGGAAAGCTTAAGCAGAAAGTATTCCTCCAAACTAAAACTACCCAGTGCCCAGAAGTTAATATTTCCACCCATGCAAAAATTAACTGCCATGTGATCCAGAACAACAGTAATCGGTCACCACATTACTCTCTTCTCCCATCGGAAGAATAGTCCTTCAAAGAGAGCTGCGTAGCTGGATAGTGGGGCGTAAGTTCAATATTGACAGAGGGAAGCTTGCCACCTACTGAATCATCACCTGAATCACCCCGTAGCTGAACCACATATTAGAAAGCTGGAAGCATGTGCTGCCGTGCTGGAAACCATCGGCAATGATGCTACACTGAGGTCTGAGCCAGGGGAACTTCACAGGTTGCAGATTTTCTGTCTTGTGGTTCATTGGCACAGGAAACACGAAGTGTACACAACAGGCTATAAAATCCACTTTTAGTATAAACCACAGAGCTTGACGTGCATGAGGCTTGAGAAAATAGTTTCCATTTTCTGTAACAGTGATAGTGTATACAACATCTACCTGTAAATGTAAAATACAAACTTGGATTATCTAAACATCCGCCTGCAAGCCTCTCACAGCTGCAAAACCCCTGAAGGAGCCGCAGGAAGAAACATAGCAATGGTTAGTGTTACATTTGAAGCACTGGAAAAATAATGACTGATCCTTATTAAAAACTTAAAACTATTTGAGAGGTTTTTTCCAGACCATTGAGAATGTTAAGGTGGTGGTGAGTCCTGAGCTCATGTCAGTTTGCTTTCTGTTCCTGCTGCTTTCATTGCTGTTGTATGAATATGACCGTTGCTACTTGAAGATTTGCTGCAGATGTTTACAGAATGAGTTTTAGTTAATCTGCACCAGTTAACCTGGTTCCTGCTCACAGGCTGTCCCCAGGAAAACTGGTGAAAGTACAGAATAGGTAGGATAAATTGCATCCACGGTTTACTTTTCCCTTACATATCTAAAATAGTAGGACAGTATGTTCAAACAAGAATCCTAGTTTGTTCCACATTTCAATATTCCTTTATTGCTTCATCCTCTTGTCATCAATTAACACCGAGCTTTACCCATGCCAATGTACAGTGATAAAAACCTGCATTCCACAGGCTTCTGTATGGTTGCTCGCTCTCTGAGCTCAGCAGCTCTCCATCTGATGTAAAATTGGTGAAAAACAACGTGCAGTGCAGAGCAGGCGTTCTTGGCATGGTGAAGCTCCCATTTTGGCTAATGGGCTTGGTCGTCCCCACTCCAGTGGCACTTAGGAAACAGACTCTGTTTAGGGCTGAGGGCTGCATATGTAGTTATGTAGGGTATGATACCAAGTCATGGGAGTCATTTCCAGCGTGTCTGCAGAAGGGATGTGCTGCAAGGAAGGGGACCAGGGCAGTGTGTCCCTGTGGGGAAGGGTAGCAGGTTGCAGCCACCCCAGACCAGAAATGACTCAAGGAGCCCAACTCTCAGACGGGCCCCAGGCCTGGCTTTTGTGAACTCGTGAGACAGGCAGGCTTTTATTTGCATGAAAATAGACTTTAGGAAGCCATTAAAATGTAACAAAAAAGTATTTAATGCCCTAGACTGTACCAAGCTTATATCAACCTCCTTATTAGACCTTCCTTTTCTCTTTTTTTTCTTCTCCTCCCCTCCCTTGGCATGGCACTGCTGCACAAACAGCCCATATGGAAAACAGCGCGGGCTGGAAACACCTAGCTCTCGCCGTCCTCTTTTGCTTTCGGCTTTTGCAGCTGCTGTTTTCTCAGTGTTGTCTTGGGGCAGTTTCCTGTTGCCATAGCTGATAGCCTGCCAGCGCCTGCCTGGGCCTTTCAAGTGTCAACACGGCGAAGTTTGCTGCGATGGCCAAACGCTTGTTAATGAGATATAGCAGCTGGGTAGGGGTGAACCACTGAGATGGATAAAGGCACGCCGCTGGTGCAGGAAGCGATGCCTTTTGAATCTTTTCAGTGCTCTGAAAGCATTCAAATCAAAGAGGGTATGTTGTATTCATTAATAAGCCCAAGTTCCCATGCAACTGTGTTAAAGCCAGTAGTTTAACTTTGCAATGGACAGGTGAATTTTTCAACAGTGTTTTACACCGGAAGACAAAGGGCAAGAAAACAAGAGTTTATGTACTGCCAAAAGCATTACTTCCCTATCTAGCAGCCAGACAGAATTGTTAAACTGAGCTAGGTATTTGCCATTTCCTGACAATAAAAGCTTCTTTTTTTCCTTCATTTTTTATGCTTCAAAGCTCACAGCAGCCTGCTTGATCTCTGTCTCCCACACTTCTTTTAGACTCATTTCTTATTTTTTTGTAAACCATGATTAAAAGCTAAAATAAAATAAAATAAAATAAAATAAATATTGTTAAAAAAAAAAAAAGGCAAAGTACCTACAGACAGGATTAATGGCCAAAGCTGCTTTCATTCAACTGGAGCAGTCCATGTGATCTGTATTCTGCATCTGTTTTGCTATAACAGGACATCGCAGTGCCCAACAGCTGGGCAAAACAGGCAGAAGGCAAAAACAAAAGAAAATAGCACACAGTGCAAAGTTTTGAAGGCAACATGAGCCAAAGAGCATCTTAAAGTGTTTTCCAGCATTTAATTGGGTTGGAACATTTTCTTTTCTTCTCTCTTTTTTCTTTCTTTCTTTTTTTTTTTTTTTTTTTTTTTTAGGAGAGGGGCAGCTGGGGAAAAGATTGAATGCTAGGAAAACATGCTTAAAACTGAAACAACCACAGTAATAATAGTAACAAAATTGCTTTGGAAAAGTTAAACAAAAGAAGTGTTAGAAACAGGAAAGGGCCATATGGCTCAACACGCCTGCCATTTTCTGGTTTATCTTAATTGTTTCCCTCACTTCTCCGCAAATGAATACAAGTGTCTCAGACTCATTTATATGCTTTCATTTCCCTTTCACAGTAACTTGTTCCAAGGTAATTTAAGCCAAGCCACTTAAGTGATATTCAGCTATTTGACTGTTTAGAGAACAGCAGTTTAGCTATATTCATCAGCCCACTGCAGCTACTGTACTTGTTTTCAGAATTTAGTTACACCAATCAACTATCTCCTAAATGGCTCTCTTTGGGGTGAACCAAGTCACACAGGCCCTGATCCAGAAGCCACTAAGGTCAAGAGAAGTCATGCCATCCACTTTAACAGATTTTTGTTCAGACATATTCTTCCACTCTAAAATTTAATTTCAGTGAAATATAAAAGGTTTGGGCTGTTTTTTGTTTGTTTGTTTTTAATTCATAGAAACGTAGACTGTTAATTTATATTTTCTGTAAAATGCTTCATTTTAAGATAGTCATATATCACATTAGTGTAATTGAAATGACAGATGAAACCTGAATTCTCTGTAATACTTCCCCAAAAGATTTTCCGCCAGACTTTGTCTTGGGGTGGGGGTGGAGGGAGGAGGGTGGAGAGAGAGGGTACTGAGGATTAAAGGATATTTTTCTATGTGAAAATTTCTTCCAAATAGAAGATTTCAAATCAGGCCAGCCCTACACTGAGCCAAGCTCTGATCATTTTGGCCTTGATTTTAGATATTGCGGTCCCTGTGCTGCCTATGTGGTCATGCAGATGTGACTGCAGAACATGTGGAAGGAGCCTGAAGGAAAGTGTGTTTAGATGTCTAGGGTTGGCCACATTGCAAAAAGGACCCTAAGTCAGGGAGGAAAGAGAGTCAAAACAAAACACTTCCTATTAACAATAATATCAAATGAAACCATGGCAAGCTGTTAAGCCTTTAAATAAACACACTATGACAAGCTGAAGCATAAGCTTCAACCAGCTTGTTAGAACACAGTCCTCTACCATGACAGAAGTTAAGACGTTCTGCATGCACAATGCCCGTGCCAAAACACAAGCTGCATCTTGGCTACTCTGGCCACTCAGAGGAAGCAGCAGATGATGTGGGAAGCACTGTTAATGGAGGAAGACAGCACTTTTCTCATCTTCAGGCCCTTTTCAGCCTCAGAAAATGCTGACTTGTAGAATCCGCTCTGAAAACTCTTGTTCAGACACAAGCCAGTAAATTCGTTCATTCTTACAAAAGATAATGAATGATTAATAAATGAGTCAATTCAGTGAATGTCTGGCCTGTGCTCCTCCCCATATGGCTTCAAGAAGATAATTGCAGCAGTGGGGACACAGAAAGGAGGGACAGACATCTGTTGAGTGAGAGCAGAGATAATTTTTTTGAACAGTTTCTGGAGGTTTACTCATTTGATGGAGAAAAAGGGGGGATTTTCATATCAATTACTTTACCGAGTGTTTAAAACAAGGTGGGAATATAACTATATATTTCCTTCTTCCACTATAGTAACACCACAGACTGGGGAGCAGTGGGCTTTCTAGGGTGCCCAGACCAGAACTCCTGCCTTCAGTGGGAGATTTAAGTGAAAAGAAGTCAAAGTAGAAAACAAACAGACCTGTTTGGTGTTCTCTTGCTTTTCTAGTAGTCTTTCAGAATACTATCAAACCTGTAAGTCACCGTATTCCTGAAAGGAAAAGATTGTCACAGACAATCAGTTTGTCTATTGCAAAGGTAAGAAAAGTGTAAACTCCTCTCACAGATGATCTCATTAAAAAGAAAAAACTTTTTTAAGGTCCTCCAAAAAAATATCTTGAAAGATGGCTAATGTCCTTTGGAATCACTTGCATTTGTTACATAATTTAATTGAATATATACATACAGAAAACACCATGGTGAGGGGCAAGAGGTGAGAATAAGCAGCTTTTCTAGATCACCAAAACACTCTCTAATTTTACCATAGCACACCACTGTGCTTTTGGATTGAGCTTATGACACAGCTGTTCCTAAACCTAGGCTTAATTCTTAAGGTCAGTTTTCTCATCTCCAGATCATGTTTTTTTCCATACTAAATGCTATCTGCATGTGCACTTCTGAGTTTATACAGTTTATATTATTGTATCAGCATGTGGTTTATACCCCAAATACCTTGTCCTTTACTTTGGATGTGTTAGGTTTTCTAAATTGCAGACAGACAGACTGTGACTGGTTCCTTCCTTCCTTATGTTATGCCTGACGCTTTTCTCATCTTAACCTTTCTAAACTTAACTTCACAGATTGTTCCTAGTGTCTCATCCTCAGCTCTTGGGTTTATTGGAGATTTCCTCTGACTTTGGATACAAAACAAGATCACTGCTAAATGCCAGCTCCTGAGCAGAAGGAAGCACATCTCTTTCCCAGGTTTGTCCTTGGCACATTAATGAAAAAAACACACATCAACGGTCTTTCTCCTTTTATTTCCAGAACAGTAGTTGTATGTGCATGTTTGTATGTCCCTTTTTCAGAGAAAGACAGACCAAGCCCATAAGGATCTCAGACTCTCCCGTCTACCTGAAAGTGACACTTGTGTAACCCTATAGTTTCCTTCATCTTGCTTTCCTGAAAGCCTCCAGACCTCATCTTCCCTCAAGGAATTATAGACTCTTCATGCTTATTCCTAAAACAGGCGTTAGGGGCATTTCCTCAAGGGAACAGTGCAACTTGTTTAACACCCCCTTCTCAGAGAGAGCCTGCAATAAGCTGTGTGGATTACAAAGAGGAATGCTGGAGGGGATTCCAACATTATATTAGGTCTGCCAACCTGACAGGTTCAGAAGAAACCTCTGAAGTTTCCTATCCCCATGCAGTGACCCGTAGCTAATCTGCATGACAATGTTCTGTGTAATTGCAGGAAGCCACTGCAATATCGTTCAGGAACAGGAAGCCTGGGAACTGTTTACAGCCACCGCTATGGTGACAAAACTTGTCCTTGCCTTGTGCACTGTTTCTTCTGAAACATGGATGCATTTGCAAAGTCTTATCACTCAGCTTTATAGGGAAGATATGCTGAAGTAATAGAATAACATGGGAAGAACAAAAAAAGAGACTGGGTTTGGTTGATTGCTGTCATGATTAAATTACATGGGTTGAAAGACAGTTTCGGCAATTACTTATTGTGCATGAGAAGACAGAATTGTTTGCCATCAGTTAGGCTTCAGTTAAGTTTACTGTTCCTTATCTCTTGTTTAAGGTAGTACTTCAAAGGAGTACTTGCTTCTTGTCCTTTGACTCAAGTGGGCACAGCAACAGGATGCCATGTGGGAGATGCAGATTTGAGAGCATTCATGTGCTCCCAACTCTCAGGCTAACAAGAAGTGGGCAATTCTGCCAATTCTTTTCCTTGCTAATTTAGATTATCTCATTTATTCAGGCACAGAACTTTCAAAATGCAAAATAATAAGTATTGCTGTAACTGTTTGAGTCACAAATTTTTTGGTTCACTAACCAGCTCTTCCCTATCACCCCAAGCCCCCTGGAAACAGATTTGACAAATTTGATAAGAATGCACAAAGTGCTTCATTAGCTCAAATAGGTGGAGAGGTATTAGTTTAAATTTTTACTAAGCTGTATTGCTCTTCTGAGGTTATGGTTTGAATTCATTGTACTTTTAGCCACAGAGAGCTAGAATGTTTTTATTTGATGTAGTGTTGAAATTAATGTTATTTGTATTAAAGTAGCATCCTAATACCCAGGTTATGGAGCATTGTGTCTTCTTGTGGTCTACAGAGCCAGTCAGTAAAAGACAATTTTTGTGTCAGTGAAGAATTTATAACCTAAACATTTAGAGTAGAATATAGGAAACAAACAGTCTGACCAACAGTTAGTCAGAAACAGGTACCAACACTGTAGCTGGGATTCATCTGTCCAAATTTCAAAAGCTACAAAGTGCACGCTTATTTTTGATGGACTTTTTCTAGACGCATTTTTTAATCAATAGAGAGAATCAGACCCTTCCAGGGTAGAACTTATTTCGTCTAAAATGACCTTATAGGATAGATCAGATGAGCTACAAGCATCTGTTTTTCTATTCTTGTTAGAAAGGCAATACAAATCTGCAGATCAGCCATGATGTCGGTACTGCTGAAGCCCACAGCTGGGTGTGATGAACCCCATGCTGTGGGCCAGGGAGCTGTGAGAACAGGCTGCACCGAGGGGGAAAGCAGCCTGGGAGCCACAGGTCACAGCAGTGCAGGCAAGGCAACAGCCTGCCTGACAAGAGACCCAGCCCCACAGCACCTGTGCAGGGCAGGGCAGGTCTGGGGATGGTGATCAGCATCAACTGAGAGCTCATTAATCACTCTGCAAATCCACCGTGGTGAACCAGGTGTAAGGTCAAGTAAAAAGGTCAAGTCAGTGGGTCAGGGTCAAGGTCCAAATTGGGGAGATAGCAGACCAGGAGCAGGCACACCTCCGGTATAACTCGGGCCGAGACCAAGAGTGAGAGCCAGAGTTTACAAACAGCTGCCATGTAAAGGAGACATAACTCCACTGAGGAGTGCCATGGCTGGACATCTAAATCATCTCTATGGTGGCCCTAAGTCCAGGCAGTCAAACCACCCAGAGCATGGATTCCCCTTGGATATTGTCAGCCTGTTGCTCAAAGCTTGCTCCTTTTGTATCAGACCACAGGACTACTGCAAATCCGGAGATGCAAAACTGTCATTTTATTGATAACTAAGCAAAAGTAATGCTTTGGGACCCTGTGACCTTCACTCACAAGGTGTTTGGTGCAAGTTGCCTCAGGTGTAGCCAAGTCACACTGAGGCCAGCCCACACTGCAACTCTAGTTTGATGTCTGCATGGGGAAAATAGGTGTACATGGGTAAACCATAGTAAAGCTTGGACAAATTTCCCTGCTCCTGGCATGTACAAAAGTGAGCTCCCTTTGGTACAAAGTACCGCTCTGGCCTACAGGCTTCTATTACATGTAGTTTGATTATCCACACCTGTGGTCAGGGTCTTAGGAAAGCCTGGTCAGCTCATGCTATGGTCTTTCTATTGCAGTGACACTGCTTTTGGTGTCCAAACTACCTTTCATAATTGTACACTTGCAATGCATAATGGAAACACTGTGTTTATGTGACCTTATAGCAGGCATGTGTTTTAGTGGCCAAAATACTGTTATTTTGAAGGAACACTGTATGCTGCTCTTAGTACTCTTGCAATCTTAAGGACTCTTGTGGAGGAGGGTACTACTTATTCTAAGAAAAGGTATCTGATGTGGCTCTAAATGGGTAACTGTTCAAAAATCAAGAGAGCTCTTCTATTTAATCAAACACTTTTTTAGAGAAGAGGAACTGAAGGAGGAGAAGAGAAGAAGGGGAGTGAGAATATGCCTAAGAACATGTTCTAGTGGTTTCAGTCCTTGGTTTAAGTTAATGTCTCTCATGTCCTTGAAAATACCATTGGCATCCAGTCATCCATTTGAAGTACACATCTCTGATCTACCTATGCAATTCACTTATGTTTTTTTCCAGGTTACAAAAGGGATAAAGAAAGAGAAGGAGATAGCAACTATATTTCAAAAGACTAGCTACATGTTTTAATCACTTGCACTTTCCATTGTTTAAGATTACACTTTTATTAAATGAGTGTTTCACTTTCAAGTAGATGAGAGCATTTGAAATATTTCAAGAGTACTTCTTTTAGCTTCTAACAAGTAGGTGTTGCTGCCACCACTGGACTATTATTTAGGAGTATGAACCAAAGATATTCTGGCCTCAGAAGTCATGTTGCTTCACTGACAGGCATGTAGTCAGGTGTATCTTAAGTAACGGAATGCTTATTTTTCATTATTACTATAATCAGTTGAGGAAATTCATTATGGAAAACTCGAGAAACATTAGACCAAATTTTCCAGTCCTTCTCTTAGCTGAAGTAAAGCCAATAGAAGTACATGAGGCTTAAGACATTGAGAAATATTTTTTTTTCTTTTTTTGAGACTACTATTCTTAAAAGAATGTCATAATTTTTACTTTCTTGCATGTAAACAAAGTAGAAGACAAATTTCTTAACCCGCACATTCTGTCATTTAAGAAGACATTAAAAATAAGTTAGCCACAGTGTGTGATAATGCACAGATTTGCTTAAACCAAAGCAGACAAGATCACATTTTGCTTCTAAATGAAACTCAACACACTTATGAACTGCTGCTCAGGTGAATTTGTGAGTGATCCAGTACCAAAATGCACTGCTACTTCAAACGTCACAGCTCCGATATACCACAGGAAAATGTCACATTTTGAAAGATGGTATAGCACAGCAGGTCATCACTGTTTACCGAAAGTATTTCTGAACATTTTCTTACATATTTCATATAGAAATGTCCTATCTTTTTAATTACTATTACAACTACTAAAAAATATTGTTTCCACCCCCCCCGCCCCTCAAAAAAAAAAAGGCTACCTCACTTCTAAGTCAAGTAATTCAAATCAAATCTGTGGCCAGGCTTTCATTTTGGGGTCAAATTCTGTTTGCAGGTGGTTCTCATTGAGTTCAATATGATCCCAAAGAATGCAGCAAAGGGCTGAATTTGGCCTCTACCAGCTAGCCTAAATATATGATGCGGTTCTGACTTTACACTGTATTGGAAAGAGATACTGTACCTCTTTAGTTTATGAGTCTGCTTATTATCAGTCTTTGGGAAAGAAAAGATGGTTAAATTTAGATTTCCACATAATGTTTTGATTTAAGTAAAAGAATTCAGTGACCACCAGTTTGGAACATCCTCCTAGTGTCATAAGTAAGCAGCAAGAAGATTCAAAAAAGCTGTGCACGTACACTTAATTGATTGAAGCAGAGAACAAAGAGAATGTCAGCCTTCCAGGTTTAGATGAGGATCAGGTGGTTTCAAGCTGAAAAGAAACAGGAGCCCTTGTTTTGTTTTCTTTTAAGCAAAATTCTGGGAACCTCCACGGTTCCGGACGTTCTGCACTGCTCTCAAATGCAGGCGGAAAAAACCTCTACAAAGACACTTGTTTCACCATTTTTCTCAATCATTCTGTTGGTATGAGAAATTTCCCACATTTTCCATCTTTGAACAAATTCCCTCAAAAACAATGCTGTTATTTAGCACTAGGTAAGTGTCAACTATAGCAATGCAGTAACATCAACCCATGGCACTTGCACAGGGCTTGACATTGCGATGCTTCAACAGGAAATTTATAGCCTCAAAAGTAATTTCTAATTATTTAAATCCTGCAGGAAATAAATAAAGACTGAAATAAGTAAATAAATAAATTAGTGCGTATGGGGAAGCAGTGCACTAAAAAGGTAAGAATGATTGGCAGGACCATCAGCGAACTGTAGCTCAGTAAGGATTAGCACTGGTGATGTGAGATTCCTCTCTTATTCCTGTCCTAATGCTTAGCAGTTTCTGCTGCTGCCTGGCGAACCTCCCCTTTCACACTTCTGCCCTGTAGGGTTAGAAATTCCATCCTGCTCACACCTTTCACTTCAGGAGCTTATGCGGATGGAAAATTAATATTCTACTGTGTTGGGTCCTCTGATCACACTCTTTGGCTAATATGGAATTAATCTGCCAAGCCTGCTTCAGAAAATGTACTGAACAAGAAGCCCAGGCACTTAGGAGAATCTGTTGCTGTCATATAACATAGCCAGGAATGCTGTATTATAGGGTGGCCAAGTGAATTATTTTCAATAATTAATTTATTTTCTGGGAAAAAAAGCAATTTCAACTGGAAGGGTTTCTTCAATATGTATCAAATTTGGCAGATTTGGGTTGGCACAAAAAATGAGGAAAACAATCAAAAATCACATGTTGGCTTATCTAAATCTTTTCAAAAAGCAACCAAAAAAACTGATAAAGAGAGGGGCTACATTTATGAAGGAGGTTTGGAATAATTCACAAATCAGAGGAGGCATATATCTTTCTGGTTAGGATAATATCCAACATAGGAAGCCAAAGTTCAAATCTTCCCTTTGCCTCATTCAGGAGATTAAAATGTGTCCTTTGATGTTCCAAAGCATGTAACCAGCCTAGCAAACATGTGGGCTTTTCCATGGAAAGGTGTTCTGCTTTGCACAGCGAATGGAAGCCACCGGGACTGGCACCAAAGAACGACCTTTCTCTCCCAACTTTCTGCACTATACACCTCTAATCTTTTTCTTCACCCAAGCCACATTTATTTGAAGTGCATCATTTTCAGTAGGACAGAAAAATAAGGCCTCTCTCAAGGATTCTGTTACTTAGTCACAGAATCACAGAATCACAGAATGTTAGGGATTGGAAGGGACCTCGAAAGATCATCTAGTTCCCTATTGGAAAGTCCTAACCCAGATCCCGGATCTGATGAGCTAGGTGCAAAGCAATTTGAAAGCATGTGTCCTACTTTACCACCAGCCAACACATTTATCACTAGAATTTGGATCTAAAGGGAAATAAACTATTCTCCCTCCGATTTGTGGGAGTAGCTGTAGCCCAGCTTCCACGAAAGCAATGGAGATGTCCTTCATTCAGACATTGTTCATGCAACTGCACTGAGCTCTGGGTTGTTGCACAGAAGGTTGTTGCCCCTCCACAGTCTGTGTTTCTGAATGGAAAGAGATGCAGCTGCTCTGCACTGTGCATCTCTCAAAAGCAAAACATTGTAGACCAGCTCCCAAAAAGGTTGTTCTCCAACTGCTTTGCTATTTTTTTCTTTCTTCTTTTCCTTTAATGAATGGAATCAAAATAGTTGTCTTGCTAACCTACCAAGCTAGAAACTGGGAATAGTGAAATGCATCCTAGTGAAAGTGATCAGCTTTGAAAGCTGCTTTTGGCTTTGAGCTACACTATTATACCTCATAAGGAGCTAAATAATTTAATCTCTGAAGAATAAAGTTTATAATAAGGCAGGCTATATATAGCAGAGTTCTATATTTGAATGAGAAACACTGTCTCTGTTCTGTGACAGAGATTATCTTTGGCTGATACTATCTGGTTTGTGTAAAAGAAGAGATCACAGTGTACATATTTTAGGCTATCAAATTCCCTCTTTTGTTAGTATTAATGTCTTTATCAGGTTCTTCATGTATTTAACATAGGTGCATTTAAAAAAAAAAGTTGCATTTAAGTGTTCCTGTGTGTGGAAAAAGTAGAGAAAGAATTATTTCTTCCTCTCATATATTTATTGTATCACGATTCCTCTTTCTGTCTTCTGTCTGCTTTAACTGCCAAACTGTCTGATATTTCATGAAGTTTCCATTCTTCACTTTACAAAAAAAAAATAAAAAATCTCAGCTATTCAAACTTACATTGTCCACTCTTTAGTCTTGATGGAATTAGCCAAAATGCTACATAGAATAATTTTAGATCATGGTCAATTCAGCAGTTCCAGTTTTTGATATGTTTCTATAAACGTAGTCTCTCTAAATCTACATTTGTTTACTGAGAGCAGTATTTTACATAGGCAAACCAAAACATTTAGGAATTTTGTTATATTCCACTCAATATTTGCATGAAATCAGGTATAAAATCTGGAAATGTAACCCTTTGTAAAAGAGTTTTCCTGATCTGAGATTGAAGCATGCAGGCAGAAAATGCAGGCTGTAATGCACATTGGGAGCACCCATTCCTTACAGCTAAGGGAGCTCCATTGTGATAACACCTGAGCTCCCACAACTCGGCAGAACTCTAAGACACTTCTTTACAGAGGGAAAAATGAGGCACAGACTCTAATAAGTACAGAGTGTTTGATACCTGAATAGCATTGAGCTTTTTAAGCAAAGAGAAGATTCAGGTAATGGTTCTATGGAGATTTTAGAAAAAGCTTCATAAGCAGCTCCCACCAAAATCAAAAGAATCTGAATGCACAAAATCAGCTCTGCTCCTCAGTATCCCCAGACCTAATCCTTCACCAAATATACTCTCTCCTCCTTCAGAGTAAGTCACTGGTAAGATGGGGACCCATCTTACTGTCACCCGTGGGTGGGATGTATCCAGCGCAGGGATGTACCTGGAGCTGCCCAGGGAAGTGTTGTGTCATGGGACTCCTGGGGCTGGTTGCAGCAGCTCTGGGACTGTGCAGAGCCACGGAGCTGCCAGTGGTACAGATATGGCTGCTCAAGAGCCCTTCCTCGACACAGAATGGGTGACTTAACCCATCAAAATGTTTCACTGCATTTTGCAGGTGCCTCACTTTCTTCAAAGGGTATATAGAGAGCCTATAGGGAAATTATGTTCCCAGTCTAAGCCTTTTTCTCATTGTTGTCCCCACCACCTAGATAGATATCTATAGATTAGATAGAGATAGAGATAGAGATAGAGATAGAGATAGAGATAGAGATAGAGATAGAGATAGAGATAGAGATAGAGATGATAGAGATAGAGATAGAGATAGATAGAGATAGAGATAGATAGAGATAGATAGAGATAGAGATGAGATAGAGATAGAGATAGAGATAGAGATAGAGATAGAGATAGAGATAGAGATAGAGATGATAGAGATAGAGATAGAGATGGAGATAGAGATGATAGAGATGATAGAGATAGAGATAGAGATAGAGATAGAGATGATAGAGATAGAGATAGAGATAGAGATAGAGATAGAGATAGAGATAGATAGAGATAGAGATAGAGATAGAGATAGAGATAGAGATAGAGATAGATAGAGATAGATAGAGATAGAGATAGATAGAGATAGAGATGAGATAGAGATAGAGATAGAGATAGAGATAGAGATAGAGATAGAGATAGAGATAGAGATAGATAGAGATATTTAAAGCAAGATACTTGCAAGGATTTGGGTTGGAACACAGATAAATGAATGTTCAAACAAGAGCAGAGAACATGGTAATGTCCGGTAGAGTTGACACTGAAAAACTGGGCCTGTGCTAACCACTTGGCACATGTAAGCTGCTGAAATCTTTTAATCTGATTTTCAGTGACAATGTTACAGAACACTATAAATATCTATTGACAGAGAGAAAGGCCATACGCACTGCCATCAGGTGCTTAAAATTAGTCCACACCTTAGTTCACAAGGATTTTTTTCAGTCCATGATTGCATGTCAGGGGGCGAAATACAGAAGAAAAAAATGAGGAGATTAATTTCCACTTATTACTAGGGATAATCAGGATTCTTACAAACCTTATACTAAAATTCAATGCACTAAGTATGGTTTTGGCAGTCTTCCAGTGAGCCTTTCTTGAATGGAAATAAAATTTCAACAAGAAATCAAAACTGTTAGTAAAAGGGCTAAAAATACACTACATGTGCTCTAGGCTACAGCATAACCTGATGTACTTTTTTAGTATTTTAATATCAGGGATTCTAAAATTTTGTTTGTAAAAGGCAATCCTTGTGCTTCTATTTTAAGTGGAAAAGTGATAAATATTTATGTATTGTCAGCCGTTTCTTCTTATAGGTTGAAGAGGAACTTTAGAGTGTATTTGATGGTCTTTCTCAGAGTAAATGTGCTGACAGAATCTCATCTCCATATCTGCACCAGAAAAAAAAAACAAAAACAAACAACTAATCTATCTATTACAATGAAGACTTGGAATCTAGTCTGGGAAGTCTAGTAAATTAACAAAACATTTAAGCCCCAGAAATAACTAGCTTATGATCTGAATTTTCTCTTTTCCCTTTTTCTCCTTCTTTGGTTAAATACAGGCTAAGAAAACCCCAAGATCCTCAGCTGGCCGTTGCCAACTTGATACCAGGAGAGACTGGCTCTCACTGCCTCCAGTAATACATGTAAGTCCTACCCAGACTTTTAATCATGCTATATACGTACAGATATACAGATAAATTGTTCAGTGAGCAGTGGAATGAACTGGTTTTGTTTCCCCATGCGTTCCCACTCCACGTGTCCCTCCACAGTCCCCTGGGATGCCTCCCCTGTTCCCTGGCTTTTTGGTCGGGAAAGCAGCTGTGTGTGCAAACTGGTCACCTGAAATCCCTTCAGACACTACAGTGCTAAATTATAATGGCTTTTCCTTCAGTAGCAGCCCTTATTTGGGTCTCTCTTGCCTCTGCAGCCATCAGTTTCCACAAAAAGTGTAGGAAGTCCTGCTTGTTAGTTTTGGTTGTCACATAGCCACTGGTTCAAAAGTTATTATGGAGGAGGAATGAGCAAAACATATGGACATACTCTTCACCATGTGATGGCCTAAGCCTCATTCCTCTCAGAAACCAAGCTAAAATCATGCACATATGTGTATAAGTCAGGGAAATTACTAAGAGAGTTATCTCAATTTAAACATATAGATTATAAAAACTGCTGAAGAGCAGTTCAAACTGAAAAGCAGGTGATTTTATGTGACAGATTTTTAGCCATCTCACACTTTAAACAAAACAGTCACGTCATTTCTCATTTCAGTTGCATCAAAATGTAGCACATGCAAAGCATTGATTTTGGCAATTCAAGATCCTAATTTAAGCTAACAGTAGCCTTATGCAGGGAAGCTATTGTTTCCCCCTAGTGCATACTTTCCAGTTTTAACTGTCTGTTTTTAAAGAGTGGCTACACCAGACACAAAACAACCAGTGAAGTCTGAAGTATGTTTTGGAACACTATACAGTGATATGAAATAATAAACCCATGAAACCAGTAATGTCATTTAAAAAAATCATTTTCATGAACCTTGTCATCTAAGGAGTTAAAGGTAGTAAAGAGCCCCAAGAAGGGTTTTGCATTTTGACAACGCTGGAAAAATAAACTTAGATTTTTATAGAAACTATAAAACAGAGTGATTAACTTCTTTTTTTTTTTTTTTTAATTTAATGTTCTTGGACCAACTCTTGCATTGCTAATACAAAAATTCATTTAAAAGCAAACGGAAGTGTTTGTATTGGTACAGCAGAAAAGCTTCGGTCCATGTCCTTTCTTTCAGGGGAAGGCTGATGCACTAGTAATAACTACGTTCACAAATATGGTTGAACAGTATTTAGATTTCCATAAAACATACTCTAGAGTGTGGAAGAAAGCCCCAAAGCTGCAGAATACCTGCTAGTCAGCAAGCCTTGGTTCCCGTCTCTCTGGCTCAAGTGTCTCAGTGTTATGTAACAGGAGAAGGGAATGTTCCTCTTTTTTGGCAAAGGACACAGAACCCGGCAATTTGTCTTGATGGGACTGAGCAGAGCGCATGAAACCAAGTGAGTTATTACAGCCTGCGGTTTCAGGAACTGGTTTAAAGATAGCCTCCAAATTATCAAAATTTACATAAAGAAAGACATCTGACTATGGCCATGAAATACTTCTACCAAGTTTGGAAAGCAAAACTCAAGCAATGAATGGTCTATGTCATAAATCAATTTTTTGGCTGCATGAACAGGCCAGTGAAGAAAGAACATTGAATAAGCAAAGGTTTTAATATTCTGACAATTATAAACAGTCTTTTGTTTTTCTTTTTCTCTTACATGCACATGGGTGTGGGCTGGGGAAGCCATATATTCATAAAACATCTGGTGTTCAGCTTGTTGTTATAATCAGTCAGTCTTTTTATTTTATTTTTCTAACACTGTGGAAAAAAAAAGGACTCGGACCGCTTAATTAAAGAACTAAAGCCTCCTCCTTCTGGGTACAAAGGCAGCGGGATCTGGCTCACAGTCTATTATTTGTGAGATTTGCCTTAAGGGAGAGAGGTCCTCACAGTTGGAAAGAGCAGTCTCTTGTTTTCTAATATCTTATGGTAAAAGTTGTTGAACTGAGGGTAGATAGTCCCCAGAGCATTCTCACAGGACAGAGAATGGCATTGCTTACTCACTCTTTTTACTCATTTACAGTCATTATTCCTGGTTTAGAGAGACAATACATAGCAGGAAATCTATACTCTAGGTTTTAATCCCTACACTTATAAACGTAGTAATAACACAAGTAATATAAACATACATAGTAGCCTATTAAGCATACGTAACTATAACACTTTCACAGAGCTGCAATGCTTTCTAGCTCCCATCATCCACAATAAGGTATCACAGCTTCCCCAGATGATTTATAACCTGCCAGAAGTAAGTTTGAAACCTCATTCAGCAGCTGAAGTCACCCCAATTGCTAGGCCAGGATCGTTTTGTACTTCTGATTAAGAAGGGCCACATTTGCAACATCACTTTTCATCCTACCAGCCCTGCAGAGAACAATGAAGTTGTTTGCCACAGGATCTTTGAAAATCTGTCTCCATTTCTGAAAATGTAGTTAGTGACACTGATTTTTACCTGCACTCTTACCTGTAGTTCTATCACCATTCATGCCAAGAGGGGACACACAACCGCTTAGCACCTACATCCTGGCTGTTCCTTCATCTTCAGGTCTTTGGAGTCTTAGAAATAAATAAATATTAGGAATAAAATTAGCTATCATCCACGGCTCCTTCAATACAGTAGGTGTTTCATGTGTATATGTGTTTGTGCTTCCACATTAATCTAACTACATGCTAACCATTAATATGTTCTCTCAATTGGTCTACTTGAGACACTGTTATTAAAGCCATAGTTGCCGTCTTCCCAGAGCTACATGCAACTGTTATGCAGTTGGTGGTGGGAAAGACAGCAAAGCCAGAGGTCTGACCTCTGAAAAATCATTGAACAGCAGCACTGAGAAACAATACAGAGAAGAGTACACGATAGCAGCACCAAAGATCACATATGATGTGCATACTGCAGCGCACAGATGCAAAAGAATGGGGCTAGGATGCAGCTCCAGGTTCAAACACCATGCGGTTCTGCGTCGAGCATCTGTGCCACTTGAGGTAGCCTGGGATATCCTGATCACCCACATGGGACTGACAGACAGGCAATAGGACCCATCTGCAGGTGACATGAACCTCTTCTCTGAGGCACCAGAAGCAACCTGGTGGGAGATGTGGGCATCTGACATGATGCCAGATACACACATTTAGGTGATTGAATCCTGCTCTAGCTCTCCACTGATGTTTGTTTGTTTGTTTGTTTGTTTATGTGCACATACTTTTATTTAGATATCCAAAATCAGGTGTCTGAATCTGAGGGTGAGCCCCAGTCAGCCAGTGTGACTTCAGTGCTCTCTGGATTCCACTGTCCAATTTTAGTGACTTGGAGCTTGTGTCTGTCAGTGGCTAAGTGGACTGCAAAGCAGGGTTAGTCAGGATACAAATTATAGATGCACAAGGTGATTTGCAAACATTTTTGCATTTGTGAAAATAAGATGTAGCCCACATTTTCGCATGTTAAATAAAACTTTAAAATGCCAGAATGTCTCTGAGTTCTTTCATTTCTCTCTGAAAGTTTGCTTTTCCCCCACAAGGTTTGTCTCTCATAAACATATTAAAACACCACAAGCAAAGGAATAAGATAACCCACTGATGAAATGACTAGCCACAGAAGTGTCCTCACTCTGCAGGAAACCTCGTCATGACTTTGCCTTGCCTACACATTAATGAAAAAATCTTGTGTTTTGTAAATAAGCTCTGCAAAGTCTGGTGGAAAAGTGCTTTCTTCCTTGTTTCATCAATAAAGTTACTATGTGACTTTTAAAAAATTCCACTGCACTAGGAAAACTTCTGTTTCCTTTTATGTCCAGATTTAGCAAGTTTTTCAAAGCCCTTCTTATTAGGAAAAGTTGTGGCTGGAAACATGGATAAGTAGCTACAACGATTCCAGAAGCTATAAATATTCAGGTTATGATATTCAAGAAATTATCCTCTCTGAGGTGGGCTTTATTGTCTCCTAGGGCCCACCTGCAGCTAGGTAAGGGCCTCCCAAAGTGAAGTGGATGGCCCTAAATGATCATAGGTGGTTTTTTAAAAATAAACACAAAATTAGTTTCACACCTACTTAGACAGTTTAGAATTTTAATGTGCAAAGTCTGCCAGGGCTTTGCAGTGAAATAAGGCCATGCATTCAAGCTCCCTAAAGCCAATCAGAACTCAGCCATGCTGAGTACTACCCATTTCGCAATTAGGAATCACTGTTCAGTTCTAGAGCACGTTATTAATGAACAAAGTGTCACTTTGATCATGTTTTAACATTTATAAGCTCACAAAAACTAACAGTGTTTAAAAAGGAACTGTTCTAGCCTCAAAAACACGGAGAGGAGTTCAGATCTGTTTCATGTCACTGTCTGCAGGCACTCTAGCACACAGCAGGCTTTTCCGAATTTTTCTGAACATGTCCCCCTCCCTTTCTACTGTGAGGCTCCCTCTAGGTGTATTTTGATGCATTTATAGGGGGTTTTTTTTGTGATTTCTGGGTGTCTGGTAGCCTTGGCACAGGTCAAAGCTTTATATCTGGGGTCACCAGCCATACAACAGCTGGGTCTCATCTCCTCCAAAGGTGCCCTGTCTGGCCACCCACCCTCACCTGACACCTCCCGATAGCAGCAGCAGGCAGGCAGCCCCAGCACTGCCCCTTGCGTTGCACGTGCAGCCCATTCAGCATGTCCTGCATTCGTCTTGGATTTATTCCACATCTGCCAGACAGCTGTTATGCACTTTACCGCTTTAGAAAAAGCTCTAGGTATGACTGAGCTTTACTCAAACCACTCACTGGCTTCGGAGGAGGGATGGATGGAGGTATGTTTCACTGTTTTATATCAGCATTTCGGTATGTTGTTCGACACTGGGCAGTGCTTGTTCTTACTGGAGCTCCGGTATTCCGAGGGATTTAACTCTGCTGCTTCTGTTCCACCTTCTAAGGAGTGTGAAGGGGGCAGCCTCAGACTGCTTATACTGCCTGTGGATCCTAAATGGGGATCAGCCTCCACTGTGCCTGGCACTGCTTGGATTTGTATGAAAGAACATTTTTTCACCCTGAAAAAATCTTTCCAATTAACACTGCATTGTTTTAGTTTGTTTTTTCCTGTTGCTTACAGTGACTCATTAAGTCCCAAGATATATGAGTTTATGATAGCAGGATAATTCTGTCACTGTTTTTTATGAGTGTATTTTGGATTAACAGGTTCTAGTACCACAAAGTCCCTGCCCAGCACCACATACAAACAATACCACATTATGAATGTTCTCATAATTAGAGTCATTAAAGGACTATGGTGCCCAAAGTGCACCTACAGTCAAACCCAGACCCTCTTTTAGGTTTAATATAGTTAGTCAGTGTAGGACAGGTGTATTAGGAGGACTCCACCACAGCCAGCACATTATTCATACAGGGAAATAATAATTTAGAAAATAGAAGTTATTCTTACACTGTCAAATACCTTGGCATCCCCCCCATACAGTCCCCATTAGATAATATCCCTAATCTAATTCTAATTTTTTTGAAATGAAGCAACGGATTCTTTGTGACACCAGACTTGTGAGTTGTCTCAGACAGATACAACTCGGGGATGGGTCCCACCATGGGCTGCTGCCCCAGCACCACCGCGTTTTGTTGAGTAGACGCAGTCACCGAGGACAAGGGTGTCCCTGAAATGTTTCCTCTGTTTGTCCTTTATCTGATCTTCCTTTGCTATTATAAGTTGATGATGATGATGACAATAGCACCACTTTTATGGAACAGCTGATATCTGGGTCTTGGCTAGCTAGTTTAAGGACCTGGCTCTAGGGCATGTGTGACTATACCTGGCATGTATCACCGTAAGTGAGCAGTACAGTACTGATAAATGATGCAAGATGTTTCCCTCTGCTCTCAGTGAAGAGGCATGTGTGCCTATGAAGAGCTCCAGAAGAAAAACCAAACACCCTCAGCCTATATTTCTCTATACAGACTGAAAAAAAAGAACCAATGTAAATGCTGTGTCACTCTACCACAGCCGAAACCCAGGTCACCTCACCTTCTTCTGAGAAGATGACCCACATTCAGACAGGTGGGTATTTTTGCACAGCAATGTAATTGTTAAAACATGTAACATCGGCTCTATTCAAGACGTTTGTGAAACCATCACCTATTTCATCATAATGACCTGCCTACAAAAAGCAGGTTTAAACAGCACAGGTTAAAGTGCTAGCTGTCCTTTTTAGCTTGCTTACACCAGCAATCACACCATTATAATTTCTGTAGGGGTTAAACAGCATTAGTACTGGAAAGGAAATGTAAAATTACTTCAGAAGCTATGATTTTAATTACAGTCAGTGCAATGGGAAAGAGGACAGAATAGGAAATATAAATACAAAGGGAATATAAATAGCACTCCCTCTTAGGACAGTACTATTTGTCTTACTCTGGCCATAAAGTTGCTTTATTTTCTTAACTTCCTGCTTTGGAAAGCAGTCACTAAATTAAAAGAAAATGTGGTTTTGTAATGCAAGGATGATTTTTTTTTTTTTTTAATTTAGAAAACTGAAGAATCCAAAGCAATGAATAAGTTAAAAAGCAGATTGTAGAAAGGTTTATCTGATTCTGAATTCTTAAGAAAAAAAAGTAATTAATTTACAAATAAAAAGAATTCGAGTTAATGGGGAATATAACAGGGAATACTAGGAACAGTTCCCCTTTCTCATACATTCATCTTTGGCCTGGTTTTGTCATTCTCACATTCATTAGCAGAGTTGTTACTGAGGTAAATAGTACTGAAACTAACATCTACTCATAATGCAAAGTGCTATTCATTTTCAGTAAGGGTATCACAATTCCCTAAAAAGCTTTACAGAAAAAGAAGAAAAGACAAAACAGATTTTGAAATAAATTCCTGAAACAAAATGTGTAAACCTGTGATTAATTAATGGTACGGCTGCCTAAACATACAGGGCTGTTGTGCATGTCAGCACAGCAGGGAAGCCCAGTGGGTCCCTGGCTCCCATGCCAGATGCAAATTCCCTATAGACTCTGTCCTGTGTTTTCCAGCACAGACTGGACATGTTTGGTACCTTAGGGCATCTCAAATGGCTCCAAATGCCTTTGTTTGTGAAACTGGACCTCTCCCATAGAGTCGTCATTCCACATCCTTATTTTTAAAAACACTTCCTGACTTCTTCCTTGGAACCCAGCACTTTATTTGTACCTCGGGTCCATTCAACACACAGCAATCTAATGTTGCACTGGCAATAACTGTGTCTCTGCTGCTAAATCAAAAATTATTTCCTATCCATTGACTTGGGCCCTCCTGAGAAGATTTGTCTTGGAGACAGCTAGTTGGAGTAGTCCAAAACAGAGCTAAAGAGCTATTTGTTGACCAGGGTGGATGATCACAAGTCTGGCACCCAAGCACATGCCTTAACCTCTTCCCTTTAGCAGTGTATGTACACACACACATACACCCTTGTGTGTGCATGCACACACACACATTCACATACCCAAGACCCAAAGACTCCAAAACTAGCATGAAACTTCATGAAGTCCTGCTGTGGTACTGGGCTGTGATGTCTCCACAATGAGATGCTGGACTGCCATGGTAGTGAAATTCTCAAAGCTGTTTAACCCATGGAGCACTAAAATCAGATTGCTGTGTAGGAAAGGTTGTTTCTTCTTTAAAAGTCAGAGAAACATGTTGGTTTGGAATAGAGACCAGACACCCTCCTCTACCTCTGTAGCCAGTGGAGAGGGATAAGCCTGCTGAAGGGATATCTAGCCCAGCCATCCATTGCTAGTTTAGGACTGAATGAACATGCAGCTGAAGGTGCCTGTTGCTCTCCGTTGACCACAGAGGGATCTTGATCCATAACTGTAGACTAGAGACCTGACTTTGGATTAGTTAAATAGTCAGACAGTTCCCACATGTGACTGTAAATTTGCATATTGACAAAATTGCCATCAGTAGGGGCTGCAGGGGACTCTGTCAGGAGGGGCCAGGGCTGCCCCATGCTGGACACAGATGGCTCCAGCTGGCTCAAACCCACCCACTGCAGGGCACGGTTGGGCCCCTCAGCCAAGGTGGTGATGACTTGGGGAAAATGTGTTTAAGAAAGGGCAAAAAAACCACAGGACAGAGTGGAAAAGTGAACAGAGTGAGGAACAACAGGGGGAACACCAGGGTCAGAGGTGAGGAGGTAGTCCAGATGCCAGAGCAGAGATTCCCTTGCAATCAGCCCCTGGAAGAGACCATGGTGGAGCAGGTATCTCCCCGCACCACACCACAGCAGGCTCCTTGCAGGAACTGCAGCCCAGGGGAAAGACCCATGCCGGAGGAAGAGAAAAGTGTGAGGAGGAAGGGATGGCAGAGAGGAGCTGTTATAGACTGACACCAACCTCCATTCCTCATCCCCCTGCACCATTCCTGGAGGAGGAGATCGATGACTTGGGAATGAAGGAGTGAAGTTGAGCACGTGAAAAAGGGGAGGAGAGGGAAGATGTATTAGTTGTAGTCTTTGTTTATCACCATCCTACTCTATTTTAGCTGGCAATAAATTAAATTAATTTTCACTGTGAACAGTCTGTTTTGCCCGTAACAGTAACTGGTGAGTGATCAGTCTGTCCTTATCTCAGCCCAGGAGCTTTTCCATCCTAATTTTTCTCCCTTGTCCTGTTGAGGATGGGGAATGAGAGTGGCTGGGTGGGTCTCTGGCAGCCAGCCAAAGTCAGCCCATCACAGGAGATAAAGATGTTCGTTCCTGCCATAAAACATAACTAATTCAAAGTCCTTTACATTCCCACTGACCCATCTAGCAGCAGAAAGCAAAGGTGAAAGCCAATGCAAGAATATAAACAGAATCAGCATGCACTGCACTGTTTATAAAGTGATGGGATGCAGTGCCAGGAGGTGGAGCAATAAAGAGTTGCACCAGTCTGGGCCAAAACACTGACCGAAATCATTAAGTACTTCTTGTTTAACACTGAAAATTTTATGTAGTTTTAGGAAGAGAACATCATAACCTACTTTCCTCAATATGCTGGAGCTCATCCTCATTTTCATTAGGCCCATTCATGGTTGCAAGTCAAATACAAGTGCCATAAATAGATCTGTATTGGCATAAACATAATTTCTGTACTTGGCACTTGATTTAGGTAAACAACCATGCACTTCCAGCAAGCCTTAAGTTTGGAGCCTCATCATTTCACACTGTTAATGCAGTCTTCTACAGTTAGGCAATTTAAATCTGAGGTAGGCTGAACTGACCTTCGGGGTTGTCTGCTTTCCTCCATTGATTACAGAAAGAGCTTCGTACAGCACCGCTCCTCACTAGTGCATACCTGGCACTCAAGGTGGAGAGACGGGTCAGGATTTTGGCTTCACTGTGCCTTTGTGGATGTACAGGCTTGGGATGTCACAGGCCAGGCCACAGCCAAGCCCCCAGCCCACAACTGCCCTGCCCTGCAGCAGAGCAGGCTGGCTCTCAAGTTGTTGGTGAGCACAGTGGTGACCCACAACACACCAACTGACAGTAGAATTTCATCTCCTGGAGAGGCAGGGGCTCCCGCCCACTTTTCCTGGCTCCCACTAACTCCCTGGGCAGCAGGATCCAAGGCTTGTGTCTTGCACAGAAGTAGGAGAGCAATTGCAAGGCAGAAGTTCCTCAGTGCCAGGAAAAGAGGGAAACAGAAGTAATCTTCACAGCTTGTCAGTAGCCATGGCATTGAGTTCTCCAGGGTTTCCAGCTTGTTGTCTCAGTAGTGTTAGTCTGAAGCCACGGATGTTAGCATAGAAGTCATTTAGAAGACAGTACCTCCAAAGTTGGCTTTCAAACGTTACAGATTGCTGAAATGGCATAATGCACAAAGTTTAACAAGTGTAACCCCCCACAACCTTCTAATAGAAAAACTACAAGCAGCCTTTAAAGAATAATGAAGATGTAATACAGCATCTAAGAGTTTGGTTGTTTCCTGTAACTGGAATTCCTGTGCCTTGGCTAAGGATATGCTTGGGACTGCCATTAAATTCAGTGTGTGTGGGGGGAGCCTGTTGAAGGTACAAGGTTGTCCTATCCGTACAGAATCAGCTGCAGGACTGGAGACATGGACAATACCTGACATTTATTTGCAAAGGAAATAACTTTCTTGCCCTGAAAATCATACACCCAAAGTTAAGAGCAGTGCATTTGTGATTTTTACGTTGTTGTGTTACACCAATTTGTGAGTTAACTTCTTCTGCGGAGTTTGCAGACTCCTTCAACGGCAGTGCTGTTCCCAGTGAAGCATGCAGCGAGTAGTTAATCATTAATTCTTCATGGTTCATATTTGCTGTCTGCTTTACTGCATATAGTTTGATATAGTTCCTTCCAGTAGACTTAATGCTGTCATTAGGAGTCACATGCTGGATCTTTATCTGAACTATTATCACAGTCCAGACATACCATTACAGCCCTCTTTGTAAGCCAAAGTTATGGAGTTCAGAAAGGCTTAAAACTGAATAAATACTATGGTTTTTATGGTAATGGAACAGCTGCAGTGGCAGACTGACACATACACACACCCGGACTGAGCCTGTCTAGTTGCTGTAAACAGGTGCACCTAGAGGCTAAAGCTCTATTTTTTTTATCCACAACACTAATTTCATTGTCAAAGTCTAGCTTGACAATTGTGTGTGTGTGTTAGGATAATGTAAAGGAATCCAGACACATGTGGCAAACAAAATTCCTGGTTCTTGCAAATGGGGTGAATTTCTAAATCAAAAGTGCAGTTATCATAAAACAACCATCCACTTGCAAAAAAAAAAATCTTTTGTTACTGGAAATCATAAACTGTATGATATAGGGAGTCTGCCCTCAGAATGATAAAAATCACCACAAAATGGTGTGAATTATGGTACATAGTGTTCGTTCTAGGTACATTCTACGAAGATATAAACCTTTATTTTAAAATCCCAGACACTGTCTGGGATCAGATTCATATGTGCTTTGGAAGAACTCGTTTCTCACTGTGTTAAAGTGCACAAGTGGGAAGGCAGAGGCATTTGAAAACTTCAGCTCAAGTGCTTCAGATCAGATCAGTAGGCCTGTGGCTAACCTGTTCAACCACACTAAAAACACTTTCCTCCTCCTCACTGTGCATTACTCTGCTTATTTCTTGGAAGATAATCTCGAAGATCAGGATCAACAGTAAATAATTGCATTCAGTGGTACCATTTGCTGACACCTTCCATAGGGGATGCAGTGAATTTAACTTAATGTTGGATGAGTCATCTCTCACGCAAACGTTTTCTTCCTTCCAGACACTTTTGGAGGGTCTGCTTAACAGGATGTGATGCCCCAAAAAGGCCAAGTGAAATCTGAATAGGTTACTGTGGAACCACCAAAAAGCTCTTTGTGTCAGTACAACACCTTCTATAGTCTAATAAACCCAGATGAGAAGCAAACGATACGAGCCTGAGTAGAGTCCTGTGTTAATGGAGCTGTAATGCTTCCCATAACCCAGCAAGATTATCCAGGGAAGCTTCCAGTAACTCTGCATGACACTGAACTGTTCCATACCAGCACACTCTCACCCATTGGCTTTTAAATGGGCAGGTTTCCCTTGTTTCAGGTAATTAAGGGCTTTTCCTCATCCATGTGGAAAATCCTATGGACTAGAATAGAGATGAAAGCAATAAAGATGTATAGAAATATTCTGTAGAAATTAATGTAGAATTAGATCATTTCTGAAAGTATATTAGCCATCCAATAAAATTCAACACAGTATTATGTCTCTGCTTTGTAAGTTGATGAGTTGATTGAAAGGTGAATATTGTCTTTAAATTCCATATGGTTTTCCTCTGATGACTTGAAACAGTCCAGAAATAGTCGTGTTTTTTTAGGTTTCATATTCTCCCAGTCAAACACCGAACCCAGAGTTTCCAGAGATAGTTTTTGTCACCCCTCTTTTATAGAGTACTTCTTGGCTTTAAAATTGACAGCTGTGATCTGAGCATTTATGGAGATGTCACAATCAGGCTTCCTTTGCTTGATATCTGGAAAAGTCATCTTTACTCGCCTTCAAGAAATTAAACTTTCCAGACAATTTCCACATAGCAGGACAAGTTATGGACTTGTAATGTCTCAAAATTGATTTAGAGATATCTCTAAGAGAATGCTGTTAATAATCTTCAACCAGAAGAGTTTTGCATAAAGTCTACTGGAGGGTGGCCAGCTGGGTTTGAACTTCCTTGTGTTTAAGCCTAAAAAGTTCCACACATTTTTCAGACACTAGTCTATCAAACAGTGGTCTGCTGTCAGATTTGATAAAAGTTAGTTACCACATGTGCTCAGTATATGATCCAAAACAGGAAGCATAGCATCCGATGAAGTAGATGACAAAATGCCAGCAATGGATATCTGGAATATGCATTCCTCAAAAATAAAAGATATTTTGCCATTGGGCAACAGTTCACAGAAATCAGCTGCAATTGTCTCCTTTCACTCGGTGCTCTGCAATTCAGATATTTGAATTGTTCTGAGAGCCTTCTCCACACCCTGTGAAATTACTGAAGAAAATGATAGTGATTAATCTCTTCTTCTGCCAGTTTGCCAATGAATGAAGAACATAATTTCCCTTTAACACTTCTTTAGTGTGCACTGCAGATTCACGAATTCAGTACAGACTGTAATTTGGGTTTATTTCAGACAAATTTTTAAAACGTATACGCTTATTTATCAGTCTTTAAATGTTTTAGCTTTCCCCATAGCTCCTATCTCACAAGCCAAGATTACAATTTCTGTGATTTCTTCTGAGATTGACAAGGCCCAGCAGTTTTCAATGTTTTTCTGATGTCTTAAGTGGATGGCTCGATCCCTTGCTCTCTCTCTTTTAGGAGCTAGCATTCTGATTAATATCATACAAGTGTCCCCTGGAAAGACTTGGCCCTCCTGTGACTTTATTTCATCAGTGTTGTAAAAGATTCATCTGGTACTTTCCATTCTTGGTCCTGACAACATGATCTGCTTTAATACATTGATGTGTATACATTATATGCAATTTTTATTTATACATAGTTACCGCCTAGATGTAATAGGAACAAAGTCCCAGACTTTCAAGTGACAAGGAAAGTTAGGGGCTCAACTGTGGTTTTTGGAGATGCCAAGAGCCAGTTTGGGCTGTTTGCAAAAAGCAGGGTCCACACCAATCTGGAGTGCCTAAATGCATCTATTTTTAGTGCTTATTGTTCTCTGGTTGATTGGGGTTTTTTTTTGGTTTTGTTGTCGTTGGGGATTTTTTGATTTTTTGTGGAGTTTCGGTGAGATTTTTTGATGGGGTTTTGAGGGAAGGGTTTGTTTGTTTTTTAATACAGAGGAATGTGACCATGTTCGATTCCTTCTTTTATTTTACCAACATTTTTCCCTTCAGTATTCTCTTGTCTCAATATTGCATTTTGGTAAGTATCAATTGTTAGTTTTCTGTTATTTCTGGCACTTCACTTATTTTGATCCACTTTTCCCTACTTCTTTGACAACCCTTCTCCAGATCTTTTGTGTCCAAGCCTGTTAAGTGTACAGACAACTATGATAATATAGCAATGGGAAAAGCAAGTTCAATATAGGACGATGCACATGCCCCAGTTCCTTTACAGATCAAGAGGTGACTCATAGATTCTGGACTCACCAAGTTGGCAGCAACATAAGCCTGGTCAAGGGAAAAGCAAACTCCTCACCCAAGGAGAGACTACATCGTACATTAAGATTCAGTTTTGAAGCAGGCTTTTTTAAATTGTTTTATTATTTTTCCTCCATTCTCTGACTGCAAGATAAAGAAAAAAATAAGAAAATTTAAAGTAATTAAGCAGAACTACCAGAAAAGTTCCTGCCAATCTCCAGACTCCGGGTTTTCGTCCCTGTTTAAGAAGTCAAGCAGGCTCTGCTCAGAGGTTCAGCTACCAGCTTTAAATGATTACCCCAGAAACAGGGAACATTTGAAATAAATGGAACAGCTGTCTGTATCGCCTCAGCTATAAAAGAGACTGTATTTCAATAAAGGAACACAAATAATGAAGTATTTTCTCCAGCTCTGGTAGGAGGCAGTTGGGAGTTTTTCCCTTTCAGCCTGCTGGTTCCCCCTGGAGCTTAGAGAGCACCTGTTCCGAGGAGCTTCTGGGGCTAAATGGCTGGAAGGTGGATTTCGTTCTGAAACTGAACCAAAAGGCAGGGAGGATGCCAGTAAGGGAAGGCTCACTATTGTTGTTGTTTCAATTGTTTGAGGGGTTTTTTGCTTCAAATAGAAGGGTGATTTCAGACAAATATTATGTGCTTGCTTAAGGCTTGTGATTTTTCTTTTTTTTTTAAATTGATTTGTCATCATGCTTGTATTTTTTATATCTGTTTTTAAAAAGGACAGTGGAATAGTTTTTCTTCTATCAGACAGAGAGTAAGGAACAAACCTGAAGAGGGTTTTTTTACCCTGACCTTCATTTACACTGAGTTGTTTTGTATCATCTGACTTGTGACAATGCCTAGACCAATGCAAACACCTGTTTTCTGGGGAACTAAATATTGCCATATAGCAGTTAGCTTTGCAGCCTGACACAGAGATGCATTTTGTCATTATTTTAAATTAAATTAAGCCTTTCCATTTGTAAGAAGAAATGTTTGGATTATTTCTAGGCTGGGAGGAAGGATTAGAGAAAAAAAACTTTCTATCCCCTTTTCTTGGTTTCAGCTTTCTGCTTACCATTGAGACAGAGACGGCACGATACACCATAGCCTCTGCTGTAAATATAACAAGTGACAAACTGGGACAACCTCTTCTTCCATCCTCACTGAATAAGGTGCAACCCAGGGTACAATTGACATCAGAGATGCACCTCTGGGAGACAGAGTGACTCCAAGGAGGTTTGTGACTATGGGGTTTATGCAGTTCATTATGAATTTCCAAGATTGATTCCAAGATCGTTATGAAATTCCAGATGCTGGATGAGGAAGAAGAGACGGCTATACTGTTTTAACAAAAATAACTTCTGGGTTGCCATTAAAAAAAAAAAAAAAATCTCTTTCAAAACATGCGAGATTGTTTCATTAAAAAATAAAACTCATTTTTAAAACATATTAAAAGCGTTAACACAGTGCCTGCTGCCAGAAGAGCCCCACTGCAGTGCTGTTGAAGGAAGGAGGACAGCATCGTTATTTATGAGCGTCTGCACTCTCTCAGCCTTTCATGAAACCCTAATTTTATCTGGCAGCTCTTAAGAATCCCTGAGAAACTGGGTCCTTTGTTACCAATGCATCCATCTAACTTCTGCACCTAAAGAGACATGGACACTTTTTTAATAAATAAAGAAGTCCAAACTTTCTGACAGTAATATCACACTATTGTTTTAGACCCTAAACCTTCAAGTTTCTCTCTCTGGGCAAGCAGCAACAAGCGCCCCTTTTTGCTCAACTTCTGACTGTAGCTTCTACAATAATTTTACTGAGAAAAGGATAAGGCCTCAGTCGTCTATTTTCACTGGAGGAAAAACAAGACAAAACAAAACAAACAAAACCCCTTTATTACTCTTTGACAGGAATAGAGTTAAGCCTGAGGGGGTTATTTTTCTCCCATTAACTTTTTCTAACCTCATCCCTCCCTTGTTGTCTTTCGCTGATTTACTCCCAAACACTTCATGCATACGTGTGCGTGTGCCTGTGTGTCTGTGTGTGTAAGTGTACATGCACGCTTATCCCTTGTATGGAAAAGAATCTATCTGTTCAGATAATTTGCTGTTGTTTGCAACATGATACAGCTAGTCCTCTTGACTTCAGCGTGAATAAACAGCCTTACCCCATAAAATAGGCCTTTTTCTCTCCCGAGAGCTTGTTCCAAGATTGCGGAATCCAGGCTAGCAAAGAACATCTGCAACAGTTAGTGGAAACCCTAAGAATTCTTGTGAATAAATAGATTGGAAACTAAGTTGGAAATTTCTCAGTGAGATATAAATTTTAAAAAATGAAATGCAGTTCAAGTACCCAGTTTCCCTGGGAGAATACAAGTCTAGCCAACCCAAGTCTAAATACATGTGGTAGTGATCAATGTATGCTGTTTCCAGTTTATCATCAAAAACAATCATAGCAAAATTATTGTCACTCAAATTTAGCTTCTAATAAAGAAAAGTTACACTTTTCATCATAAGTTTGATGGCAAACCTCCTTTATAATAAAGACATTAGAAAAAGATGGAACAATGCATTTTTTAAAACTTCCTCTGTATTTTTTTCCCTATTGCCGGATATAACCAGAATCCTAGATGAACACTAAATATATCAGTAAAAGCCACCAGTTATGGGCAATAGAGATCAGGTAGATTTAAGGGCTGTAATTCAAGGTTTACATTAGTCTGCTCTTCAGAATATTCATGGTGGTAACTCTCTCCAGATCAGAATCAGTGAAAAACCTATTTTCAAAGGCTGAGATCTCTTAACAATTTAGGCTTTCACTTTTATACTCCCTTTTTTCTTAGACGTGCCTTCTTCATTTCAGTTGCATGCTCACTCTCCCAGTTATTAACTTAACTCAGTCCCCTAGAGACCATCTTCCATTTTTTTGATGCTTACCACTGGCAGAGCATTATAAAGCAAAACATTTGGGTTATATAGATTATAAACTAATAGACAGGAGTTACCGGCTTCGTGGGAAATACTTCACTCTTATTAAAAAAAAAAAAAAAAAAGAGGCAATATTTTTTGGCTTGATTTAGTATAGCTTTGGTACGTAGAATAAATTGTTTGCAGCTGGCTTAGCCATGCACATGCTCTGGGGGTGAGGAACACATGCGTGTTATCAATCCGTTATTTGTGCTGCAGTTCGTTACCACTTATGTGCTGGACAGCGACATCACTGTCTACCCAACATCTGATGGTATGACATTAATGGCAAGAGATATCAAGCTGTTGGGAAGAAAGCAAAAGCTAGACTGTGGTTGGATTAACATTTGATTGCCTAAACAGTACAGCTTTGAAAGCATGGGAAAATCTGCCTAGTGAGCAAGCTGGATTTTTTTAAAAAGCATAAAGCTTGCCAAGCTCCCAAACCTAAGGGGGGAAAAAAAAAGGCTTGTGGAGAACTTTAATTAAAGTAAATGAAGAAATCTCCCCTACTTCTCCTGAAAAGAACTTAAATATGTATTTTAACTTTATGCTCCTGCTGGCTCTTTTTCTCTACTCAAAAGAAAATGTTAAATAAGAACTTTTCACAAAAGTTTTCAAGTCTTCAAGTCCCTATTTCCCCTTTTTTTGCTTATTATGGTGAGGAGAAAACCTGTTCGAGTGAATACTGGCCCAAATTGTTCCCCAAGACCTAGTGTTTCTCATAAACATGCACATGTACCAAGTTCAATCTACTTTGGAGGCAATATGAAGTTTTCTCCCACTCGTTGCTGTATGGCTACAGACTACTGAAGTGACTGTACTAAGGATGCCCTCTACTGAGTAAAAAAGGATAGAAGTCTAAATACAAGCACTACAGAGGATCTTTCCTAGCTAGTACAAGTAGTAGAAGACTGATTGTTTAGAAACATACAGAACACTGAGTTTTATTTCATTTTTCAGTTTGAGAACAGTTCTGATGAGACTGTACACAGACTTGAGCAGAGAATTATAGGTTATAGCTATACCAGTAAATTAAACTGGACAGGGGAATGTTATCGAACAATTTGTCTTGATCATTTACACTGTCCAGATGCTAGAAGCGTCTCCACACTACTTTGCCCAACACCAGTTGGCAGCTCCCTAAACAATTTCTGAGCATGATTTGGCAGCTGGCACAAGCCAGCGTCTGTCCTGAGTAGGATGGAGTTGGCCACCTTGTTTTTGGTGGCCAAGGCAGCTTAATACTATGGAAACACATTGCTCTGTTCTAGCTGGCATCTTGTCATCTATTAGGATAGGTGTAGCCTTAGAAAACAGGGATATAGGGAGCCTGATAAGATCATGTGCTTCTTGCAGTGGGGTAGATCATGCATGATAAATGCTTATTGCTCCTGATGAATGTTTGTCCATCCAGTTCTCAAAAATCTCCAGAGACAGAGATCCCATAATATCAGTTGGCTGCTCATTTAATTGATATTCATATTTGTTTTTCTTCAAATCTAACCTAAATATACTCTACAGCAATATTAGGCAGCTATAATTTTCCTAATACAGTGGATTAATGAAATAATATCTTCCCTTTCTCTTTTCAACTACCATTTGATTATTTTGGGGTGACAATAAATGGTTTCAATCTTTTCTTCTTAAGATTAAAAAATACTCAATTATTTGAATGTATCTTGTGGGTCATGGTTTGCAGATAATATATATATATAGAGAGAGAGAAAAGAGATGTTTAAGTCAACACATTGACAAGTAAGAGAGTATGAGAAAATTCAGTCAGTAAACTGACTCTCGCCTCTATTGTCAACGTAAAGATATACACAGCTCCCAAGGTTGAGTCATCTGATCCAAAACCAGCTAACAGAGGTATGATGAGTATGTTCTGAAGATACCCATTTCCTTCCACTGACAACAGAATTAGTCAAGGTTTACCAACTCCTACTGAAATGTCTTACAGAGAAGTGCTAAAACAAGAGCTGGAGAAGGAAGAGTGATCTATCATGGTTGGTTGTGAACATTTGCCAAGAAGTCTGTCAGCAAATCCTGAATGCTTGAAAACTGCAGCACCTGCGACATGTTCCTGTAAGAGCTACCATAGGCCCAAACAGGACCAAATGGCTTCCTGACAATATAAATAATTTTGTTCTTGCTCATTTGCTTTCATGATCAATAGTTCTAGTGCAGTCAGCTAGCACATGGGCTGCAGACATTTATGGGAAAGCAGTAAATGCTCTGCATGCTGGGCAAGTGGATCTGATGACCACAGTATTTGTGTTCAGAGGAGTCTCCTGAGGGTAAAACAAACATTCTGTCTGAATGTGGTCTATGTAATCTTACTACTATGCACAGGATGACATATATAGTGTATGGCACTACCAACCATTTATGTATGAACCCTTAGAAGTGACAAGCTTCACTGAGCCCGTTCTTAGAGGAGTATCCAAAATACATCCTCTGACATTTTATCATTCTCTTAGCTATGAATAAGAGATAGATATAACTAGTTTTGGCCATTGTAAGAGATCTCTTCCTGGACCCTGAATATCTTCTACAGTAGTAACAAAAACATTTGTAATGGAAAGCAAAGCATTTGTGTTTTTTGCCAGAAGGAATGCAATATTGGGAAAATTATTTTTCAAATTATGTTACCCACATGCATTATTTACCATGTTTTCTCCACCCTATCAAAAGGAAGGCCCGTTTTATTGCCAGTTTCTGTGTCAAAAGAAGTGGCCTACTCCCTCCTTTAATGTGGCAGGAGGGAGCCCACCAGCGTTCTTTCACTCACACAATCTGGGCACTCTCCTGAATCCCCTCCCTTTTCAAGGGTCTTTGAGGTTTTCCCATGTCTTTTGATCCCAGAAGAGATGGAGCCAGACAGGCAAATGCTTCCCATCACTTGATGGCCTAGCCATTGTTATCTGAAATTCTTTGAAGCCCCGAACCTGAAGCTCTTATCTGTGCCATTGTCTCACCTTTCCTGTTAAGTTCTGCAGCCTTTCCTTTTACAGTTTCCTTTGACTTCACTGAGCATTCAGAGAGGCACCAGTACAAGAGAAAACAGAATCACACAGAGCCCCTGAAATATTGCACAGACAGTTTTCTAGCATTGCCACAGAGGCAATTTCAGGACATGGAGAAGCAGTGAGGTTTTTTTACATGCTTCAAGGGAGTCTGCCCACAACATCAGGAGAAAGTGATTTCTTGGTGACTATGACAAATGACTCAGGGTGCATTCTGGATGGCACTCCCTCATTTCATCCTCTTTTGAATGGAATGTGCATCTGGTAGCTGCAACACAGTGGTGTGAGACTGCAGGTCCCCAGAGTCTGAGGCCTCCTCCCAGTACTGCCTCTGGTGACAAGGAGCCCTTAGATAAAGTTCAATCATTTGGAATTCTTTCTATGGAAAGACATTCTGCAATCTAAAAGCTGTATGAATAAAAACTGAAATTGAATCAATGTTGTGTTCTGACTTTGACTGTGTGGATTTTCGTATATTGACATTCTGATCATGTGACATAGAAATCTTTAGAGTTGCTTGAATAAAGTTAGTTACCTGGTGAGGCAGCAAGGAAGCGTCAAGATTTCAGTAGCCTTCTTGCACAGATTAGTCTCAAATTATTTTAAGTGGTGAGACCAGTGTCTCTTGCACTCTCCTTGAATTAATGGAGAAAGAGGCTCTTCAAAAACAGTCTAGAAAACTTCTCTCTCTAACGTAACATTTTGCTGCAATGATAATAAAATAAATACAGGTAGGACAATATTTGCAGGCAGAGGTAGTATCTATTATTTATCAAATGATGTGGCTGGAAGAATTAAATGAGTCATTAGGAATAGAAACCTTTCTTCAGGTCAGAAAGAAAAGCAACAAAATCTTTGACATGTGGAACTGGAATTGAATAGTATATCCTTTGTTAAAAAATTTCCAAGGTCTATTAATACAAGTTTTTGGTATGCAAATGAGGGACTTATCAAAATGAATTTTAATGAAAGGGAAGGCATCCTTAAGAAAGAAAATCTAGTATCAGATAAGAGATGAAGAGGTGGTCATAATTGCTTATTTTTTTATTTTGTCCCAATAACTTTCAATTGTTTCTCAACACCTTGACATAATAATTGAAAAAAAAAAAAGGAATGGACTTCTTACTACTCTTTGTTGTACCAGAATTTTCCTTGTGAAAGCTGCAATCTCAGCTTTTTCTGGTTAGGACTGGAACATACACAGAGAAATAACAGTCATCTCAGAAAATAACTGAATGAATATTCATATTTTTGTTCAGTAGAATAACAAAAAAGACCAGAGAATAGGAAAGTGAGAATAGTTCCAAAAGAACAAAATAATCAAACTAAGATGTTTTTGCAAAATAGCCAAGCAAGCTTTTTTTGAAAGAAGATTTTTGGATCAATATAAAATAATTCAATTCCCAATGAAAGGTATTTATTATCTTCCCATCTGCTTTTTAATTTTTTTGTCTTTTCCTTGTTGTTCTGGGTTTTGGGGTTTTTTTTGTTGTTGTTTGTTTTGTTTTGTTTTGTTTTTTAATTTAGGTCACCGTTCTAAATGAAAATATCACTTCAAAATGAAAAGACAAAAAGTTTAATTCTAAATATGTTAAAAAATCCATTGGCAGTCCCATGGTAGACTGATAGACTCATACCACAGTTTAACATGATAATATAGTCTAATTGTTTATCTTCTTTACATTTTATCTGTTTTAATCTCATATCAATGTCTTTTGCCATCTCTGTGAGATATAAATGAGCTTTTATCCTCTGTTTCTGGAAAACTTTGCCTTAAAAAAATCATGGTTTATGTGTAGATCTCTTTGAAATTATAGCCATGCATATAACTTGTTAGAAGTCTTTCAACTAAACCCTTTTTGGATGAAGACAGGTGATTAATCAAAAGTGAAACATTTCTCAGAAATGGGATGAGGCTGACAACATTGTGAAGAAGCACAGGTGGGTTTCAGAATCTGCTGATTCTGAAAGTTTCCATCCAAAAAATTGAGTTTGTTCCTGTCATTTTGTTTGTCTTCCTGATAGGCTACCAGGTGGACTGCTGGAGAGCTGAGCCTAAAGGCTACTGGCATCAGCTCATATGGTAGGCAAATAAATGACATTGTTAAATAAATTATTCCCACAGAGTGATACCTATGACTACCACCACATGGTACAAATAGTCTTCTGGAAAAGACCATGTCTACTTGTCGTATGTCCCTAAGTTACTTCTAAGCCCCTTGAGTCTGCCTATGTCCCTAAAACACATCATGCTAAACACATGCTGACCAATAAACCAGGACAATCTCTGGCACTTAAGAGAAAATCTAGGATTACAATGCAGTGCATTATTTTGCAAAACTGTCCAAATGCCAGCAGAATATTCAATGCTTAGACAAGGAAGAGGGCAACAGAAGCATTACCTTAAATGACCTTTCTTAGCTGGAGTGTTTGTTTATGTCACAGCAAAACATGAGTAGATCATGAAAGCAAGTGGAATATCATTAATTTTAAGCTGGACAAGTGCATAGGCTAATACAAAGGGACAACAACACAAACATTGTAAGAAAAGTCAAATATGAAGAAATAAAACAGATAAAACTCACACATCTTTCAAAGCTGGGTTTATATCCATAAGGGGAATTTATACAGTATATGTGAATACTACATTTGGAAAGCAACACCAGTCATTATGCTAAGAGAGGAGGCTCCCACCTGTTCAATATTAAAAATAAAGTAAAAGCCAAACAGCATATGATCAAACCTGAGTTTCTAGACTGGCCACTGTGAAGTTTCCTTTGTGCAAAGTCAGAAGTTTAATTTCTCTACAAATCAGACAAAGAGTAAAGGAGACAAAAAAGAATCACTTTAGATAGAAAAGATAGAGATAGAGAGATAGATATATTCACTTATATAGACACAGAATTATCAATAGATGTAGAAAAAGAGAATATGGTCTCTGCAAAGTAATTTTTTTGAGAGATATCTTTGACATCAAATATTTTTCTACACTTGGAGACATAACAGCGTGTTTGCCTATATTAAACCTAATCTTTTGGAAAAATAAGCCACCATCTGGCTTGTATTTGGTTACAAGTTTTGGAAGGAGACAAAGATATTCTTTTAAACAAAATTAACATTTTGTAATTAGCAAAATAGTCCATCAAATAAGAATAGCATTGGGGAAAGAAAATGGACTACAGTAAGATCAGGACCATCATGGCCTGCTTGACTGATCGGAGAATGAATAGATACAACAGTGTGGCCATTACAATGCAAAGTTGGGAATGAGACACTACAAAAAGGTTACTGAAAAGGAACAAAATTTAGTGCAGGAATCTCAATCCTTACTTGTCCACAGGTGCCTCCACAGGGTGTGATTAGTGCAGTTCCCAGTCAGTAGGACAGACAAAAGTGCAAGTCAGTAGTTTGTGCTTGTCCTACTAAATACTCAGCACTCAAACAGACAAATAGTTTTGTTTACGGTCTTATGTTATAAAGATGTATGTGACTTTACCTGATAAGGCCACAGGTAGCTGAAACTGCCGTGGAAGTTAAAAGGGACACATAAAAATCCCCAAAATAAAGACAGAAATATTGGTTTTCAGTCATACATATGTGATTTAGAATTTTAGTACCTTAAAAATGTTAATGGCACAATGGACGTCACTGAACAAAACTGCACTAGACCAGATTTTGCAGTCAGAGCATGCACCTATCAATCAGACAATGATAAAAACAGGAGAAAGAAAATATTTTCCTGACCTCAAATAAAAACAGTTGGAGGCAGCCCTGCTGAAAGTAATTGCCTCTCCCACTAGACAAAAAAAGCACAGGAACTGATCTCTGATTTTTAAGCCACATGTCAAAGACTTGCATCCATGATGCTCATCTTGTGTCTTGTCAAATGGCATGGCCATCATGTAGCTGCTGGCCTTGATCTTCTCTGCCCACTGTGTTACTCCTTTAGCCCTGAGCCATGATGACTACTCTGAGTGCTTATTGTAGATGGAAGTGTCTAACTACTGATGGCGTTCTCACAATCACCAAAGTGGGGTGTTTACAGGAGGCATGTGGTGCATGTCCTGGGATGTGGTAGGAGGACACAGGAGTGTTTCTTTGTGTACAAAACCAGGTGGAATACTATGGCACACCTGTGGAGAGCAGAGGGTGCCAGACATTGTACAGCCTTATCAGTAACATCTTTAGAACAGCCTCTGGAGAGAACTATCACCCAAAACATGTAGGAGAATTGACTGGTAGAAAGAGCAGTGGATGTTGCTTACCTCAACTTCAGTAAGGCTTTTATACTGTCTCTCTGAACATTCACATGCTTGACCAGTTGTCAATACTGGGGCAAATACTGCTCAATCTCTTCATTAATGACCTCATACTGGTACAGAGTGCATCCTCAAATCATTTACAACCTAAAAAAAAAAGAAAAAATTGTGTGAAAGACACACACCAAATGGGTATGCTGCCATTCAGAGGGACTTTGACAGGCTGAAGAACTGTTCAGAAAATAATCTTATGAAGTTCAATAAAGGGCCATGCCACTTGGCAAGACACAAGGTAAGCACCATGGATGCAAGTAAGTCATACATTGGGAGAGGATTAATCCCAGGCAACAATACACAATGAAAATCAACTGTCTGGAAAGAAGCTTTATTGAGTACCTCGGGGTCTTCATGGAGATCAAATTGACCATAAGCCAGCAACATGTTCTTCCACCAAAGGAAACAGAGCTGGGCTGCATCAGAAAGCATTGCCAGAAGGTTGAGTGAGGTGATCCTTCCTCCCTGCTCAGCACTGGTAAGGTTGCATCTGCAGTATTGTGTCCAGTTCTGGGCTCACCAGTACAAGAAAGGTATGGACATGCTTGAGCTAGTCCAGCAAAGAGCCATGAAGATGATTAAGGATAGAACCCTCTTTCATGTGAATACTGTCTGAGAGAGCTGGGATTGTTCAGCCTGGAGAAGAGAAACCTTGGAGTTGAGGGGGGACTATCTTATCAATGTGTATAAAAATATATATTGATATACTGATAAAGAAGAGGCAGACAGAGTCTTCTCAATTGTGCCCAGTTATAGCACAAGTGGCAATGAGTACAGCTTAAAACACTTGACATTCCATCTGAAAGAAAAACAAAACAGAACAAAATTTTTTACTGTGAAGCTGGTCAAACACTGGAGCAGGTGGTCCAGAGAGGTTGTGGAGTTTCCTTGGAGGTATTCAGAACCTGACTGGACATGGTCCTGGACAACCTGCTCTAGGAAACCTACTTGAGCAGGGGAGGATGTTGACTACATGATCTCAAGAGCTCCCTTCCAACCTAAACCACTCCATGATTCTGTGACACTTTGAAATAGCCCAAAACCAGACAGAGAATGAGCTAGCAGGTAAGCTGTGTGGACAATCAGAGGTTCAATAGAGGGTTCAGTGCTGCTTCTTCTTAGCAACACAGGTGAACTGATTTTACAAATAACCTTTCTCCTTACTGAAGAAAGGAGGGACATAATTGTCAGTGAGCTAATTACTCAGCAAAGCACCTAAAGAAAGCAGCTCCAACAAGTTCAGACAACTGTTCCCTCAGACATGACATAACTTGAACTAACTCAATTACAACGGCCTAGGAAAGATTAAGACTGATGGGAAAACCATGCTACAGCACACAGTACATCAAGCCACATCTAAATGGCAGATGGATGTTTGCTCTAATGTTGCTTGGTCTTGCTATGGGACCTGCTGGACCTCACAATAACTTTGCCACTGCTTAGGTAGATTTCTCTTGCAATATCTGTCTGTAGGAGATGTAACCTACTTTGTGATTATCGCTGACATTTTCCTTTCTATGAGGATGATGGGAGAATAAAGCCATGCTAGGCAATGAGACCTGCACTATAGAAACATCTGCTAAACTCTCCACATTAAGAAATCAAGAGTCCATGAGCAAACCGATCTATAAGTCCTCGCTTTCACTTCATTTATCCACTCATCTTCCATCTTCATTTCCCAATAAAGGATGATGAAGGTCCTCTGTTAACCTGGCTATTTGGTTTTTGCTTTCCATCCAGCCAGCAAATGTGTGCAAAGTCAAAAATCAGACACCCTAGAGGTGGCCTTTTGTCTCAGAAGGGATCTAGAAAGGAAACCCAGGTTGTATATAAGTTTATTGAAATCTTGGTGACAATTTCTATTTCTGTGTTTCACTAGGTATAGCAATTGTGAGGGAATAGGCATTTATAACACAGTAGGTTCATCATTTCCACTGCTGGAGGAACAGCTTGCAAACCCTTTTCATTCAGGTGTGACCAATTCACTTTCAAAGAGCTTAAATGGTTCATTACTCTCCAGCTAGTGACTCTGAATTTTATTGATATGGCTGAACACTGTACTATTTAAACATGGACTATCTCTGACTAAATATGCATTTAAAGCTTTCATACTGACTGAATATTTTTAATGGGAACTGAATTGGAAGTTCCCAGGTTTCTTCCTATGACCCAAGATTCTTTTTTTCTGTTTTCTTTCCAGATCTCAAAGTTTTCAGTGGTCTTAGAAGAAAAATAGAAATATCTTAATGAAAATACTAGGTAATACCTGTTATTTTGCCAGTCAAGGACTCACACCGTGGAGTTATTACACTGAGCAAGTTGAAAACACGTTTGAGAAGTAATCTCTAATTATATTTGCCCATGCTGCTTGTAAGCAGACAATTAGTCTGATATTTCAAAGAGGTTAGAGAATTTTTTTTAAAAAAAGGATCAAGGTAAACTTTCACACCTATTTTTGTTTGATTTTTCTTTTAAAAATGAAATAATGGAAATTACAGTTCTTATAATTCTGGAGGAAGTTTTCTGGAAATAGGCATGCAATTAGGTTGGATGAAATAGACCTTAGTTGCAAAGAAGAAAATTGATTTAAGCCTCTAAAATATAGAGAAGGATATTCATGAAGAGTTCACTGAATTCCGTGGTCTTAGCCCATCAACATCAGAGTTAATCAGTGTTACTACTATTTATTTTTTCAGTTATCATAGCATAGGACAGCAAATGCTCTATATATTTTAGAGAGCAAGCACGACTAGGTAGTTATTAACCAGTGTTATTGTGTCTAAATCTGAGCCAAAGATAAACAAATGTGTTAGAAAATTCCATGTTGGAGCTGCTAGCATGTAGACTTTAGTATCAAGTGTAATAACCAATCTGTAACAGGAGAAACCATGAGTATGTATATTTTTAGAGCTATAGGAATGTTTTGAGTTCAGCCTGACTGGGCTATATGAAAAATACTCTCAGAAAGGATGTTATTCAAGTTATTTATGAACTCATGGTGTTAATGATTTATTTTAGTCAGGCAGGTGAGATGCTATATTTCAGAGCATAACAAATGAAATATTTAGTTTATGACACATTTTGTTCTCTTTCCAGCAAAGTTGTCTGGCTCTGAGAAATACTAAATTCTGCTTTTGAGAATTACATTTGTGAGTCTAATTTTTTTTTTTGGGGGGGAAGAAAGACAATGAAAGAAAATGAAAGAGGAAAGTTGAGTAAAAATCCTCATGAGCATCTCTATTTTGTTTTTAAAGTAAAAATTTTATTCCTCACACCTCTGATTAGGAAAATATGTTTTGCACCTACTAACCAAAGTGAAAAAAAAAGGGAAAGGGAACAGTTGGAAATTACATTTCTTGGTATGAATAATAAGATCAGAATACAGTCTTGTGTGAACAGTAAATATGTTGAACAGGGAATTTTGGTGGCTCAGTTCTGTTTTTTTGTATTAAACAATAAAAACATATGAAATGTGGGTTTGTCGTTCTCAAAAACCTGATACAGTGCAAGAATACCTGGTGGACACAGTAATCACAGTCAGCCTTTTCTCACTGAGTTTTAAAGAATTTTGCAAACTAAATGCACATCCCAGGTAGCATTTTCTGTTTCTCTGCTCACGCTTGAGAGATGTGAGTCAAAGCACTTAAAGTTGGGGTAGGGATTCAAAGTACTGCTTTAGTAAGCTAGAAAGCACTTTTTCAGTTTTTCCTGACATGTATTAAATAAGAAAAGCAGCTATACAGTATAGAAGGAATGAAAAGCATTATGATAAAGAACAGTGAAGTGTATGGCATGCCCTGTACTTTAACATTGTTGTTGACACAGGACAATATAGGGGCTTGCAAAACCATTGATGAGAATTAATGCTAAAATTAATGCATATAATGTAAACCATTCTTAGTACAGGCTCAGAAACCACCTTCAGCAGCAGCTCTGTTTCTTGTATAACAGGAGTATGAGGGAAGCAGCCACTTTGTACGCGGGTCATAGCTGCAAATTCATGAACAGGTCAAACAAAATATAAAATCTATCTATAGGGACTTATGGAACTTGACCAAGAACATTACAATTTAGTCCTATTTGTTTTAGAAGAGGAGGGCTATTTCCTGATTCAAGAAAGATGGAAGTTGAAGAGAACATAATCCAATTTTCTTCCCAGCATGTGGTCACTCAGCATTCTCTGAGAAGTCTCTGTCAAGAAAATCTTGATACCTCTCCAAGAAATCCATTTACTGCACATTTAACTTCTGAACAAGATGATGGGTGATGGTAACTGGAGGAGTGGATGGGCCACCATCTGTGTCTGCTTAAGTGACAGGGGCACAGCCACTCTCACTGTATCAGATGACAAGGTTAGCCCTGAAATCATTTTGTGACGTGCTGGTAAAATCAGTGGCAGGCAGTTAATCTATGCCACAGTATTTCCTGGGAAAAGAGGGAAGCTGTAGGGTCACAAAGCCAGCAAGGACTGGATGACATGTGGCAGGGGGTGGCAGAGGAGCTAATGGAGTCCTGAAGGACCTTAATCTTCCGCATCCTCACCCCAGATACAGCAGCATCAGAAACAGTGGCTATTAATTTACGAGAGAGAGATCAATGGAGCAAATATTTCATATATTCATGGGAAAGAGAAAACTGGGAAAAGACCTTTGGTACCTTGCAGTGCAGGTTTGTTTTGTTTTGGTTTGGTTTTTTTTATGTTCTATTCTTTACTGGTATTTTCCCTTGGATGTTATTTCCATTTTGGGGTATTCACACCTCTGTGTACCCCTCTTCTCTGTCCCAAACATTACATCAAGGTCCCTAATAGATCCAAAAGACAGATTCAGAGGTACCAAGGGATATGTTAAATAAGTGTAGCCAAACTGCCCTATGAGCCTTTGTAATTATGTGTTATATAATTGTTAGTTATACCCTCTTTGATACAAGGATTTGTAGCTCTTAATTAACATAGTATTTTAATTTTGTGTCCTATAATCTAAGATGCAGGACAAGAACTACAAAGACTATGGATTTTAAAAATATGTAATTGTTGATGTCTGAAGTCTTCAGTGAATGCATTATTTCCTTATCACATAAAGTCATTGCCAAGGAATATTGTGATTGAATTTGGCAGACCTGAAGCCTGCATTCATCTATGACTATTTCCCTTTCATCGTCTCCCCTTGCTACAGAATTAGTGGTTTGGGTCAGTTCAGAAGGTGTCACTTATCATTTTGAGTATCTTTGTGGGATTCAGCCCTGCATGATGAGTGGCCCAGCCTATTCTCTCATTTGCTTTATGTGTTCATTCACTAACGTCAAAGAAGCCTCAGTCACATTCACATCCCAGTGTTCATACAACACTCAGATATTTGAGTTTAGGCCTCAATGCTGTATTGTGACAGACATTTGGTGTTTGATGTAGATTTCCACTGTTTACCATGGGAAATAAAAATGAAATGCACAATTTTCTGACTAAGTTTTTGGTTTGTTTGTTTTGCTTTGTTTTGTTTTTTTCCCATAAGGAGATAAAATGGATTAATTCAGTTGCTGTTGTGTGGTGTAAATGGAAACACCAATTCCTACAGTTCCTTCATCATTACTGAACTTTTGTGAATGTGTTGTCGTTTAAGAGGTTTATTCTTTTAACACACAGACAAATACAGCACACATCTATTAATGGTTTATCTGGTTTATGATAAGAACACAGGCACAATTATTATCTTACTGTTGGTATCAGTTACAGTAAATTCAATGGAGTTGTGTTGCAGTTTAAGAGTATTTAAACTTTGAATGTTATTTGTTGCTTTTTTAAAAATGTATTTATTCATCTTTCTTGTGAATGAACCCTAGAATAGCAGGATTTTTTTCAAAATTTATATTGATGTTCTTTATATCTTGCAAATAAAGGCAAACATTTCTGTTCCATCAGGTAAGTCATAGACAGTAGGAAATCCTGTAACTGTTCTTCCTGTGATGTTTTCTCTAATCAAACACCTACTGTTATAAAACTTCAGGAAAACAGAAATTTTCCATAAAAATTCAATGAAATTGTGGAACAAAGCTGTGCTAGATCATACAAGAATTCCAGTTTTCTCTGTCCTATTGAAAACAGATACAAAGCACATTTCCATTTATTTTTTAAAAGGCAAAAATGATTTGTTCTGTCATGCTCTATTTGTAGTCGAACATTGCTAACAAAGCTGCTGGACACTGCTGACAAGTCGGCATGAAAGGTGTTTGCACACATTTTACCCTGTTGTTTTGAAAAGCTTTCCCTTTCAGAATATGCTTTAGAAAAGATTTTTAACATGTATAATTGAATAATAATTAGAAATTGATTGCTCCACAGAAGTATTTCTGTCAGTTGTCAAATTAATCACAAATAACTTTCCATATTGTTCTGCCGCATTTCAGTAACTAAGTGATTTGGAGCCGGAAAGTCATTCCAAAATATTTTTCTTTTTGTCTTTGTGCAAGCAACTGAATAAGGAATGGATTTCCACAGCCAGAGCAGATGCAACCCTGCTGATCTCCTTCATTCTGGGGCTTATCCTTGCAAAGGCAAGTTGTGCACATGCAGGTATGGAGTGTAAGAAAAGGGAAGGGAACAGCCTGCCACCCTCCTTTTCCTTCTTCTTAACACGGTGCCACACTATCTATATGCGTACCAAAACACAGCCAGACAGAGGAGTCTAGCATACGTGGACTAACGCTTCTGCAGATCAGTGTAGTAGTTATTTAAACTCAGTCTTTTGTAAAGAAAAGAGTGATGTTCTCCATCTTGCACCTAGTACAGATCTGACATGATAGATCAATGATTAAAATGGTGAAGGGAAAAATAGGATGGGGGGGTTCACTGCAGTTCTTGCCATCTGGTGACACCTCATTGAAGGCCCGAGGTAAGAAATAAGAGAGATTATTGTGAACTTTTTTTATCCCGTAGTGTTGGGAGGATGTTTACTTCCACTTACCTGGTGGCTACAGATCAGAAACGTCTCATAATATGCCTTGAAGCAAACACACCTTTTTATGATGTTTTTGTCACCTCACCGTGGATTTATGTGCAGTCTCCATGGAGCCTGAGAAGCAAACGGATGTGAACAGTCTTGACCAGCAGGTGAGCTAAACAAAGAAGATGCCAAAGCAGGAAGACAGCATTCCTCCCTATACAAATATACACACACCAAGGAGCAGAGGAGAGAGGGGGGGCTGCGAAAGTCATGATGGAGGGTAGCAACTGGTTGAAGTTAAAACAGAATAAACAAAGGGAATGAACAAGACTGCAAATGAGAAAAAGGGAAAGAGGGAAGAGAAGGGAAGGGAAGGAAAAAGGGTAACATTTCTGTTTTGGGAACTTTCTTCAGTACATTTTCTGTGTAGATTGATAAAAAGTTGCAAAATTGGAGGGGAAAGGATTGACACCTACTACTCTGAAACCTGCTCCAAATGCAGTTTTTCTTGTTTATCAGCTGATAATCTAATGCAGAGGAGGTGCACACTGCAGTTAGCTGTGTCCAGGTAGGCTTCATTAAGAGCTCTAAGGTCTCCACACACTCTTTGGATGAAAGAAAGATGCTAAATGGCATTTCTGTTCTGTTGTCAGTTTTCTGTCAGTGTGCTAACCACCCAGCATCTCCCTTCTGTCAACATGCTAGACACTCAGCTAATCAGCAACACATGGGCAGTGTCATTATGTCAAATGAAAGTAATCATTGGTTTGATGAAATCACATTTTTCTATTCTTTTCTTTTTTTCCCAAGGGTCTTGGGCAGTATTTGAGTGTCTGTCCTCCTCAGATTGAATCCCAAACTGCTTTAGATGACAGACAGACACCCATTTCCTAGCAACAGCAATCTGAGCATTTGCAGGTGAATAAAACCATGAACCAAAGGAGCTTTCAACTAGGTAGTGAAGCTTAGTGGTTCAGTGAATTTAGATTCCTACAAGATTAACCAAAACTGGAAATTGAGTGGGTTTTAGGAACCTAAATCCCAGCATAAGCAGAATTTTACAGACTGGATCTCTCTCAATATATTTATTATTTGATATTTTAAACAAAATGATTCAACCACCTACAGCAGCAGCCTGATTTCATTGTTCTTCCATCTTCTATATCTCCTTAACAGTCTTCACCAGCTTTTGAGCTTAGAAACACCAATGAAAATGCCTAAATAAATATTCTACAGCTGCATATAAACACCAAAGTTAGACAGTTTGGGCCTACAACACCCCGTTAAAATGTAGCAAGTAAAATTATATTCATTTTCCCATAATCGTGAACCAATGATTATTCAAAGTCACAATTTGAATAGAGTTACTGTGAAACATTACTTCAGAACTAGACAACAACATTCACCTTATTTGACACATTTTAGTGCTGTTGCAATAGCTGATAACAGGCAAGAGAGGGAGGGAGGGGACGAGGGGGAGAAAGACATGCCAGGGAATGAGCAGCAAGTGCTTACACAAACCTTTCTTTCAGTTCAAGTATGTAAAGTGAGATAAATGGTCAAACTGCAGACATACTGTACACAGCAGGAGCCAAAAGCTGCTCCCCGGATTGGCAGTTTCAGAAGCCATCAGCACCGGATCCTCTCAGCAATTACCAGCTAGGAAATGTCCTTCCATTGATTGTGATGGACGTAAACCAGCTGCGTCTCAATAGCCAGAGAACAGAGGGAGGAAGAGCCAGAATGCAGGACACAAACAGCACCGAACAGTGGGACCAGCTGCAGACTGTGGGTCACACTTCCATGTCAACAAAAAAATGTTATTTAATATTTGCCAAACACTGAAGTAATTCATCACAAGGTATAAGTGGATCTATAACGTCTGAGATCGCCCGTTGAAGATTTAACTGGGCATATCACATTTCCAGTGCAGCAAGTGAAATGGGAAACAAAATAGCCTGAACCTTATACGTAAGGAGCTTATTCATTCTCTGCAGTAGCAGGGTTCCCATGCTGGTCAGCCTCCGCTGTGTAGGTCAGGAAACCCTCATGACAGAATATTTGTATGCATAAAGGACAGTGCTAAAACAGGACAGTGACAACCTGTCAGAATTCAGCTGACGTGAGAGCCTGATGAAATGCATGCAGATGCCTTCATCTAATCTAGAGCCTGTATACGACAGAATTACTGTGAATCACCAACTGAGAGAGGAAGAGCTTGATTATCATTTAAACACAGAGATAAACTGGCAACCAACAGTTTGCTGCTAGAGGGTGCCTCTAAAAATATCTGCTTTCCCCTGCAGATGTTCTTCAAATGGACACCAGGCTTCTTGCCTGAACGAGGGGCAGAGTCACAGCAAGTTGCCTACAATCACCTGCTCTACCTGCTTCACGTCACATCAAGTGTCTACAGTAGAGCAAAGAAAGACTTTTAAAATATATAATTTGGAGGGAAGTCCCATGAGAACTTTATAGAAAGAAGAAATTATGCCGCATATCCCAAAGCAGAGATAGAAACAAAAAAGGCTGGAAATGGTTCTAATTTATGCTTTATTGCATTTTAGCACATCTAACTCAATCTGTAGCTGTTTCAGTTGTATCTAAAAAGCTACTAAATATCAATTCAATTCAAAGAGTCGATCACCAGTGGTTACAACTGACATTGCTGCTCCCTGATCTTTGTCTGCATCCCAGTTGGGCTCCAGTACTGCTTGACACTGCCTCAGGTTGAGGGCAATGCTCAGGTAGTGACTGTGAACCAAGACAGTTCTGACAGGGACAGCGCTACTGTCCCTTTTATTGTCCCTTTGGAAATGCCATTTCCTGCCGCAGGCATGAAGAGGCAGTAAGCTAGAAAGTTATGTACGTTCCCATAGTTATTATGCTATAACTAACCCATAGAGATCTCCTACAATATAGTGTTTCACAGGATTTCCTCAATAATTGCTTTAGGACCTATCCAGGACTGTTATGCAAAAGCAGTAAGTATGCCTCTAGAGAACTGAGTAATTGTAAGAGGTTTTAAATGACACAATTAAGTGTTTAAAATAATAAAACATCGTAATGACACTGAGTGATGAGAATGTACAACAAGCAGTGTTCTCCTTCTTGCCACAACACTTTTCCTGGGACACCACAGCAGTTATTATATGAGCTTTCTGGAGAAGCTTTCATAAAGCACAGCATTCAATTCCTCTTTTTCTTATTTTTGGTGGGTACGTTTGAAACACACATTTTCTGCTGCAGCAAACACAAGACTCAAGCTTGTGCACAACTTCCTTCACTCACTGAGGGTGCAGGGGTGTTCTGCAGACCCAGATCTCATTCAAGTCTGGGCTCCAATGAGTTTTTTTACCCAGCTACCTGCCTTCTAATTCCTCCCATTCCAATTCTCTGTGCCATCTTCCACTCCTACTCTCTTTCTGCAAAATTTCCTTTCCACCTACCAACCCTCATCTTTTCTACCTCAGCTTACTAGTTTCCCATTCTGTTTACCATCACTGAAGCATAACATCCCTTTCTTTATTTTTTTTTTTCCTAAAAGTTAAATTTTTACTTGAACAGCCATGATGCAAATGAGACTTTACAAGATTTTTACATTCTCCAAGACACTGGAACTTTGACCTTGACAATTTTTTCATAGATGTATACTTCACAAGGTAGTGAATTCCACAGGTCATCATTCACAAGTCTTTAATTAACATGCAAAATTAACAAATAGTATTATTTCACACAGTCAGTGTGGATTCTAAGGCTTCACTTTATACTTTCATTCCCCTCCCGTCCTTCCCCCATGCCAAAGTCAACAGTATTTTTGCTTGAAGCACTAAAGATGCATGACCCCAGATTTCTCCATGGGAACATTGATTAAATGCAGCACTTACATACCACAGCACCGGATCTTCCGTCAGGCTGCAGGGTGGGGTTCGTGTGCCCTGTTACAGGTGTGTAAAACCTACATGGACAAGTCTGAATGCAGTAGACAGGATGAGGCATAACAAAAGTCATCATATAAACAAAACCTTTCATCTTTCATCCCAAAATATATTTTTTTTTCCACAAAGTTCCTTCAATAAATTTTAAAATGGTCCATTTCTACTGAGATTACAGTTCAGTGCTGACAGTTTGAAAATCTGGTACAGCTTTTCCTCTGTACAGATCCAGTCAGCACTGCTGGAAAAGCATTGCCAGAACCATTTGCTTAGAATGAAGATGTAGAAGGATGTGCCTGTTCTGATTTTCTTTTTCATTCTTTTTTATTTTTAAGAGCTCTCTCATTTTTCCAAGAGAAGTACCAAGGCTTATCAATATACATCCACCTGAAACTGAAACCCAAACACGCAAGAACCGATGGACACACAACCAGCAACATTTCAAGTTCCCTTCTGATAGAATTCCATATTTCAACTGATTTTTTTAACACTTAATTTTGCACCGGAGTAAAGGAGAAGTGATGAGGAACATTCCCTGCTGTATTGTCAAACAAAAAAAACTTAACTAGCAATATGGCTAATTTTAATTCAATTTCACTTTTTTTTTTATTTCCTAGAAACAGTGAGCCTTGTCCTACACCTCTGTACTACCTGTTATACTCAGCAACACACTCTCGGGGTAATGTAGCTGTCTAGCTGTATTCAAAAAAAGCAGAGAAAAATAGTGCCCCAGAAGTGAGATATATGAGTTAATAAGAAAAGGGATGAAGGAAAAAGCCTGACAAGTAACTTCCAAGTGATGTCAGTACAAAGACTCGTCTCAGCATGATCCCAGAAAGAGAAACCACTGGGAAGAGAGAAAACTCCCCGTGTAATACGCAAGGTTTTGCTATAGCCAAAGTCTTCAGCGTGACAGACAGGAGCAGAGCAGGACTTTGCCCTGCCTGGAGGAGATGTGAACTTCTGATCATTAGAAAAAGAGGATGACTGACAGCTGATGAAATAAATTTCCTTTATCAGAGCTGGTGGTCTCACAATTAGCAAAACTTAGGGCAATTACAGGACTTAAATCTCTTCCTTTCTAGGTTTTGTGGGTTTGTTTACGTATTACTTTATATTAGTATATTACGCCAGCACTTTTCTGGTTGAAATGACTTTTCAGACTGTATGGTGAGGTCTCTGTCCTGCAAGGCAATCTGTGCAGTCAAAGCAGAGAAGTTTGTGCACGGGTGAAGGGCTGTGCTGAGGATGGGGCTTCCCAGGATGAGGGTGTTTTCAGACTGCTGTGGTCACAGGGGACGGTGGAAGAAGCCAGCTGCTGCCCAGGAAAGTGCCAGCTGAAAGAAGGGATTAACCTCTGAATTCACAAAGGTGAGAGGAGATTTTTTTAATCAACAAGCAGAATGGAAAAGGGATTGATTTTTGTACCCCTGACTTCTGAGAGTGCAGCACAGCACCGCACAAAATCAGCAGCAGCTCCAAAAGAGGTAAGAAAGTCTGTTCTGGGAAAGTCAGTCCCAAGATTCAGGAATGTCATCAGTATTCAAGGTTCCCTATGCAAAAAAAAATCTCTAAGCTGATTTTGATTTGTCTTTTTTTTAGAAAGACGAAAGGATAAACAGTGATGTGTCATCCTGAGTAATGCACGTATTTCAACACTTTGAAATAATATGTAATATTATTTGTACTGCTTGCATTGGTGATGTGTACTTATGGCACCCAAATCACCTCAGAGGCATACTGTGCTGCGCACACATGCCATAGAAGCCAGTGCTCCTCCACTCTGTCAACCCATGAAGGAGTTTCTAGTCAAAATAAACATGATAGACAAAAGGTGTGAAGAGAAACCACAAATACAGAGTTGAAATGTCCTTGTTTCAGGCAGAAGCTCAGCAGCAAGGGACGTGCTGATGCAAACTCAACCCAGACATACCCTGGCGCAGTTCCATCAGAAGTTTTTCCCAGGTCTCAACCCACTACCAGAGTTGGGAAGCCAGGTCTTTTCTTCAAACCTGAGCAACCCTCTTTCTTTCCTTTGAAAGATGGACTGGAAAGACTGTCCACTTGTATCCAATAAAACAGTATTTAAGGCTCAGTTCTGGTTTTTGGGAAGTGGAGGAGAGCAGGAGGAAAGGGAAAGCAACCCTTGCCTTGCCTTCAATGTGTTCGTTTCGTGGCACTGTCAAAAATCTGCACAACTGGAGACACAGGTGACCCTAACTCACTAGGCAGGTAGTTCGAATGTGCTCATTATTAGGAGATGTAGTGTACAAACACCTGCGCTTTCTCATGAATTCACAGCACAGCCTGTCTGGTTTCTTGTCCCCACAAAAAAAAAAGGGGGAATAAGAGACTTCCTTGTTCCACAGGGTGTTGTGAATACAAATCCATGAAAGAAAAAAAGTGCTTGCATCCTGTATTTAGAGAATCATCCTCCTGTCCCACAAGCATTATTCTAACAAAAAGCGCCTGACTGTTACTACATTTAAGATGGGCTTTTTTTAAAGTACCAAATTGTGTGTGCAAATACATTTTAGTAGAAAACTCAGCACACACTGCCCTATAAAATGGACAGACCCTTCTCTGCCTTGAGTTTTTAAAACTTCCTCAAAAAAACAATAACCTGCCCTTCATCACCGCCGCCCCCGGACTCCTACCCAGAGCCTCCGCTGTGTGCCTAACTAATCAAAGTGTTGTGTTATGATTACCATAGCGACTGCAATCCAACAGCTGCCTTGACATTTCATCTTCTGCTGCTTTTAAAATGCTTTGTTTTTGCCAAGGAAAACTTTTCTCAATTATTTAATTTTTTTTACTACACACTGTTCACTCCACTTACAAAATAAACATTTAGAAAAAAAAATACCAGCGGAAACTGCCTTCGTTCTAACCACATATTTTGCTAATTGCTTTTATTCTCCTCTCAAGTAATTTTAAAAGGTTGCTGAGGCTGTAGACTAAAAAGCTTGTGCTTTTTTCTGCAGATAAACTGATGATTGGGCACTACCTTGTGGGGCCACCACAGGTGGCCAGGAGCCATCTCCAGTCCCCAGGTGCAAAGGCAGCTGCCCAGCCACCTTATGGGGAGACACCAACTGCATCCTCACCCTCCTTGACACCCAAATCCTGCTTTATCATTTTGCTGCTCACTCTCCCACCAATGCTCTCAGCTCTATCAGTCTCATGCACTTCCCATGGAGCTCCAAGACTCTCACCACTTCTCCTGGCTTTTGAGGAGGTGAGGAGATAAGACAGTAAAGAATATGACTAAATGTACTTTTTTGCTCCTGCCCTTAAAGAGGGAAGGTTGTGCTTGGTGAAGTACCCGGCTGGTGTGGAAGCCCCCAGGCAGGGTGTTGTGGTGTCAAGGAGGATGCAGCAGTGGAGAGCCATGGTCCCTGCCTGGTGACACAGCCATAGGACCTAGCACCTGAAGTTGCTACGTTTCATGTACAGAAAGCACCATACAGACTTTAGGTAGGTACAGATGAGCTCTGCTAACTCATAATTAATTTAGCTGCCACTCATTTAACAAACAGCAAGGAGTTTTTAATTAGTAAAGCTAAGAGAACTGTTAACCTGGCTATTTGGTTTTTGCTTTCCATCCAGCCAGCAAATGTGTGCAAAGTCAAAAATCAGACACCCTAGAGGTGGCCTTTTGTCTCAGAAGGGATCTAGAAAGGAAACCCAGGTTGTATATAAGTTTATTGAAATCTTGGTGACAATTTCTATTTCTGTGTTTCACTAGGTATAGCAATTGTGAGGGAATAGGCATTTATAACACAGTAGGTTCATCATTTCCACTGCTGGAGGAACAGCTTGCAAACCCTTTTCATTCAGGTGTGACCAATTCACTTTCAAAGAGCTTAAATGGTTCATTACTCTCCAGCTAGTGACTCTGAATTTTATTGATATGGCTGAACACTGTACTATTTAAACATGGACTATCTCTGACTAAATATGCATTTAAAGCTTTCATACTGACTGAATATTTTTAATGGGAACTGAATTGGAAGTTCCCAGGTTTCTTCCTATGACCCAAGATTCTTTTTTTCTGTTTTCTTTCCAGATCTCAAAGTTTTCAGTGGTCTTAGAAGAAAAATAGAAATATCTTAATGAAAATACTAGGTAATACCTGTTATTTTGCCAGTCAAGGACTCACACCGTGGAGTTATTACACTGAGCAAGTTGAAAACACGTTTGAGAAGTAATCTCTAATTATATTTGCCCATGCTGCTTGTAAGCAGACAATTAGTCTGATATTTCAAAGAGGTTAGAGAATTTTTTTTAAAAAAAGGATCAAGGTAAACTTTCACACCTATTTTTGTTTGATTTTTCTTTTAAAAATGAAATAATGGAAATTACAGTTCTTATAATTCTGGAGGAAGTTTTCTGGAAATAGGCATGCAATTAGGTTGGATGAAATAGACCTTAGTTGCAAAGAAGAAAATTGATTTAAGCCTCTAAAATATAGAGAAGGATATTCATGAAGAGTTCACTGAATTCCGTGGTCTTAGCCCATCAACATCAGAGTTAATCAGTGTTACTACTATTTATTTTTTCAGTTATCATAGCATAGGACAGCAAATGCTCTATATATTTTAGAGAGCAAGCACGACTAGGTAGTTATTAACCAGTGTTATTGTGTCTAAATCTGAGCCAAAGATAAACAAATGTGTTAGAAAATTCCATGTTGGAGCTGCTAGCATGTAGACTTTAGTATCAAGTGTAATAACCAATCTGTAACAGGAGAAACCATGAGTATGTATATTTTTAGAGCTATAGGAATGTTTTGAGTTCAGCCTGACTGGGCTATATGAAAAATACTCTCAGAAAGGATGTTATTCAAGTTATTTATGAACTCATGGTGTTAATGATTTATTTTAGTCAGGCAGGTGAGATGCTATATTTCAGAGCATAACAAATGAAATATTTAGTTTATGACACATTTTGTTCTCTTTCCAGCAAAGTTGTCTGGCTCTGAGAAATACTAAATTCTGCTTTTGAGAATTACATTTGTGAGTCTAATTTTTTTTTTTGGGGGGGAAGAAAGACAATGAAAGAAAATGAAAGAGGAAAGTTGAGTAAAAATCCTCATGAGCATCTCTATTTTGTTTTTAAAGTAAAAATTTTATTCCTCACACCTCTGATTAGGAAAATATGTTTTGCACCTACTAACCAAAGTGAAAAAAAAAGGGAAAGGGAACAGTTGGAAATTACATTTCTTGGTATGAATAATAAGATCAGAATACAGTCTTGTGTGAACAGTAAATATGTTGAACAGGGAATTTTGGTGGCTCAGTTCTGTTTTTTTGTATTAAACAATAAAAACATATGAAATGTGGGTTTGTCGTTCTCAAAAACCTGATACAGTGCAAGAATACCTGGTGGACACAGTAATCACAGTCAGCCTTTTCTCACTGAGTTTTAAAGAATTTTGCAAACTAAATGCACATCCCAGGTAGCATTTTCTGTTTCTCTGCTCACGCTTGAGAGATGTGAGTCAAAGCACTTAAAGTTGGGGTAGGGATTCAAAGTACTGCTTTAGTAAGCTAGAAAGCACTTTTTCAGTTTTTCCTGACATGTATTAAATAAGAAAAGCAGCTATACAGTATAGAAGGAATGAAAAGCATTATGATAAAGAACAGTGAAGTGTATGGCATGCCCTGTACTTTAACATTGTTGTTGACACAGGACAATATAGGGGCTTGCAAAACCATTGATGAGAATTAATGCTAAAATTAATGCATATAATGTAAACCATTCTTAGTACAGGCTCAGAAACCACCTTCAGCAGCAGCTCTGTTTCTTGTATAACAGGAGTATGAGGGAAGCAGCCACTTTGTACGCGGGTCATAGCTGCAAATTCATGAACAGGTCAAACAAAATATAAAATCTATCTATAGGGACTTATGGAACTTGACCAAGAACATTACAATTTAGTCCTATTTGTTTTAGAAGAGGAGGGCTATTTCCTGATTCAAGAAAGATGGAAGTTGAAGAGAACATAATCCAATTTTCTTCCCAGCATGTGGTCACTCAGCATTCTCTGAGAAGTCTCTGTCAAGAAAATCTTGATACCTCTCCAAGAAATCCATTTACTGCACATTTAACTTCTGAACAAGATGATGGGTGATGGTAACTGGAGGAGTGGATGGGCCACCATCTGTGTCTGCTTAAGTGACAGGGGCACAGCCACTCTCACTGTATCAGATGACAAGGTTAGCCCTGAAATCATTTTGTGACGTGCTGGTAAAATCAGTGGCAGGCAGTTAATCTATGCCACAGTATTTCCTGGGAAAAGAGGGAAGCTGTAGGGTCACAAAGCCAGCAAGGACTGGATGACATGTGGCAGGGGGTGGCAGAGGAGCTAATGGAGTCCTGAAGGACCTTAATCTTCCGCATCCTCACCCCAGATACAGCAGCATCAGAAACAGTGGCTATTAATTTACGAGAGAGAGATCAATGGAGCAAATATTTCATATATTCATGGGAAAGAGAAAACTGGGAAAAGACCTTTGGTACCTTGCAGTGCAGGTTTGTTTTGTTTTGGTTTGGTTTTTTTTATGTTCTATTCTTTACTGGTATTTTCCCTTGGATGTTATTTCCATTTTGGGGTATTCACACCTCTGTGTACCCCTCTTCTCTGTCCCAAACATTACATCAAGGTCCCTAATAGATCCAAAAGACAGATTCAGAGGTACCAAGGGATATGTTAAATAAGTGTAGCCAAACTGCCCTATGAGCCTTTGTAATTATGTGTTATATAATTGTTAGTTATACCCTCTTTGATACAAGGATTTGTAGCTCTTAATTAACATAGTATTTTAATTTTGTGTCCTATAATCTAAGATGCAGGACAAGAACTACAAAGACTATGGATTTTAAAAATATGTAATTGTTGATGTCTGAAGTCTTCAGTGAATGCATTATTTCCTTATCACATAAAGTCATTGCCAAGGAATATTGTGATTGAATTTGGCAGACCTGAAGCCTGCATTCATCTATGACTATTTCCCTTTCATCGTCTCCCCTTGCTACAGAATTAGTGGTTTGGGTCAGTTCAGAAGGTGTCACTTATCATTTTGAGTATCTTTGTGGGATTCAGCCCTGCATGATGAGTGGCCCAGCCTATTCTCTCATTTGCTTTATGTGTTCATTCACTAACGTCAAAGAAGCCTCAGTCACATTCACATCCCAGTGTTCATACAACACTCAGATATTTGAGTTTAGGCCTCAATGCTGTATTGTGACAGACATTTGGTGTTTGATGTAGATTTCCACTGTTTACCATGGGAAATAAAAATGAAATGCACAATTTTCTGACTAAGTTTTTGGTTTGTTTGTTTTGCTTTGTTTTGTTTTTTTCCCATAAGGAGATAAAATGGATTAATTCAGTTGCTGTTGTGTGGTGTAAATGGAAACACCAATTCCTACAGTTCCTTCATCATTACTGAACTTTTGTGAATGTGTTGTCGTTTAAGAGGTTTATTCTTTTAACACACAGACAAATACAGCACACATCTATTAATGGTTTATCTGGTTTATGATAAGAACACAGGCACAATTATTATCTTACTGTTGGTATCAGTTACAGTAAATTCAATGGAGTTGTGTTGCAGTTTAAGAGTATTTAAACTTTGAATGTTATTTGTTGCTTTTTTAAAAATGTATTTATTCATCTTTCTTGTGAATGAACCCTAGAATAGCAGGATTTTTTTCAAAATTTATATTGATGTTCTTTATATCTTGCAAATAAAGGCAAACATTTCTGTTCCATCAGGTAAGTCATAGACAGTAGGAAATCCTGTAACTGTTCTTCCTGTGATGTTTTCTCTAATCAAACACCTACTGTTATAAAACTTCAGGAAAACAGAAATTTTCCATAAAAATTCAATGAAATTGTGGAACAAAGCTGTGCTAGATCATACAAGAATTCCAGTTTTCTCTGTCCTATTGAAAACAGATACAAAGCACATTTCCATTTATTTTTTAAAAGGCAAAAATGATTTGTTCTGTCATGCTCTATTTGTAGTCGAACATTGCTAACAAAGCTGCTGGACACTGCTGACAAGTCGGCATGAAAGGTGTTTGCACACATTTTACCCTGTTGTTTTGAAAAGCTTTCCCTTTCAGAATATGCTTTAGAAAAGATTTTTAACATGTATAATTGAATAATAATTAGAAATTGATTGCTCCACAGAAGTATTTCTGTCAGTTGTCAAATTAATCACAAATAACTTTCCATATTGTTCTGCCGCATTTCAGTAACTAAGTGATTTGGAGCCGGAAAGTCATTCCAAAATATTTTTCTTTTTGTCTTTGTGCAAGCAACTGAATAAGGAATGGATTTCCACAGCCAGAGCAGATGCAACCCTGCTGATCTCCTTCATTCTGGGGCTTATCCTTGCAAAGGCAAGTTGTGCACATGCAGGTATGGAGTGTAAGAAAAGGGAAGGGAACAGCCTGCCACCCTCCTTTTCCTTCTTCTTAACACGGTGCCACACTATCTATATGCGTACCAAAACACAGCCAGACAGAGGAGTCTAGCATACGTGGACTAACGCTTCTGCAGATCAGTGTAGTAGTTATTTAAACTCAGTCTTTTGTAAAGAAAAGAGTGATGTTCTCCATCTTGCACCTAGTACAGATCTGACATGATAGATCAATGATTAAAATGGTGAAGGGAAAAATAGGATGGGGGGGTTCACTGCAGTTCTTGCCATCTGGTGACACCTCATTGAAGGCCCGAGGTAAGAAATAAGAGAGATTATTGTGAACTTTTTTTATCCCGTAGTGTTGGGAGGATGTTTACTTCCACTTACCTGGTGGCTACAGATCAGAAACGTCTCATAATATGCCTTGAAGCAAACACACCTTTTTATGATGTTTTTGTCACCTCACCGTGGATTTATGTGCAGTCTCCATGGAGCCTGAGAAGCAAACGGATGTGAACAGTCTTGACCAGCAGGTGAGCTAAACAAAGAAGATGCCAAAGCAGGAAGACAGCATTCCTCCCTATACAAATATACACACACCAAGGAGCAGAGGAGAGAGGGGGGGCTGCGAAAGTCATGATGGAGGGTAGCAACTGGTTGAAGTTAAAACAGAATAAACAAAGGGAATGAACAAGACTGCAAATGAGAAAAAGGGAAAGAGGGAAGAGAAGGGAAGGGAAGGAAAAAGGGTAACATTTCTGTTTTGGGAACTTTCTTCAGTACATTTTCTGTGTAGATTGATAAAAAGTTGCAAAATTGGAGGGGAAAGGATTGACACCTACTACTCTGAAACCTGCTCCAAATGCAGTTTTTCTTGTTTATCAGCTGATAATCTAATGCAGAGGAGGTGCACACTGCAGTTAGCTGTGTCCAGGTAGGCTTCATTAAGAGCTCTAAGGTCTCCACACACTCTTTGGATGAAAGAAAGATGCTAAATGGCATTTCTGTTCTGTTGTCAGTTTTCTGTCAGTGTGCTAACCACCCAGCATCTCCCTTCTGTCAACATGCTAGACACTCAGCTAATCAGCAACACATGGGCAGTGTCATTATGTCAAATGAAAGTAATCATTGGTTTGATGAAATCACATTTTTCTATTCTTTTCTTTTTTTCCCAAGGGTCTTGGGCAGTATTTGAGTGTCTGTCCTCCTCAGATTGAATCCCAAACTGCTTTAGATGACAGACAGACACCCATTTCCTAGCAACAGCAATCTGAGCATTTGCAGGTGAATAAAACCATGAACCAAAGGAGCTTTCAACTAGGTAGTGAAGCTTAGTGGTTCAGTGAATTTAGATTCCTACAAGATTAACCAAAACTGGAAATTGAGTGGGTTTTAGGAACCTAAATCCCAGCATAAGCAGAATTTTACAGACTGGATCTCTCTCAATATATTTATTATTTGATATTTTAAACAAAATGATTCAACCACCTACAGCAGCAGCCTGATTTCATTGTTCTTCCATCTTCTATATCTCCTTAACAGTCTTCACCAGCTTTTGAGCTTAGAAACACCAATGAAAATGCCTAAATAAATATTCTACAGCTGCATATAAACACCAAAGTTAGACAGTTTGGGCCTACAACACCCCGTTAAAATGTAGCAAGTAAAATTATATTCATTTTCCCATAATCGTGAACCAATGATTATTCAAAGTCACAATTTGAATAGAGTTACTGTGAAACATTACTTCAGAACTAGACAACAACATTCACCTTATTTGACACATTTTAGTGCTGTTGCAATAGCTGATAACAGGCAAGAGAGGGAGGGAGGGGACGAGGGGGAGAAAGACATGCCAGGGAATGAGCAGCAAGTGCTTACACAAACCTTTCTTTCAGTTCAAGTATGTAAAGTGAGATAAATGGTCAAACTGCAGACATACTGTACACAGCAGGAGCCAAAAGCTGCTCCCCGGATTGGCAGTTTCAGAAGCCATCAGCACCGGATCCTCTCAGCAATTACCAGCTAGGAAATGTCCTTCCATTGATTGTGATGGACGTAAACCAGCTGCGTCTCAATAGCCAGAGAACAGAGGGAGGAAGAGCCAGAATGCAGGACACAAACAGCACCGAACAGTGGGACCAGCTGCAGACTGTGGGTCACACTTCCATGTCAACAAAAAAATGTTATTTAATATTTGCCAAACACTGAAGTAATTCATCACAAGGTATAAGTGGATCTATAACGTCTGAGATCGCCCGTTGAAGATTTAACTGGGCATATCACATTTCCAGTGCAGCAAGTGAAATGGGAAACAAAATAGCCTGAACCTTATACGTAAGGAGCTTATTCATTCTCTGCAGTAGCAGGGTTCCCATGCTGGTCAGCCTCCGCTGTGTAGGTCAGGAAACCCTCATGACAGAATATTTGTATGCATAAAGGACAGTGCTAAAACAGGACAGTGACAACCTGTCAGAATTCAGCTGACGTGAGAGCCTGATGAAATGCATGCAGATGCCTTCATCTAATCTAGAGCCTGTATACGACAGAATTACTGTGAATCACCAACTGAGAGAGGAAGAGCTTGATTATCATTTAAACACAGAGATAAACTGGCAACCAACAGTTTGCTGCTAGAGGGTGCCTCTAAAAATATCTGCTTTCCCCTGCAGATGTTCTTCAAATGGACACCAGGCTTCTTGCCTGAACGAGGGGCAGAGTCACAGCAAGTTGCCTACAATCACCTGCTCTACCTGCTTCACGTCACATCAAGTGTCTACAGTAGAGCAAAGAAAGACTTTTAAAATATATAATTTGGAGGGAAGTCCCATGAGAACTTTATAGAAAGAAGAAATTATGCCGCATATCCCAAAGCAGAGATAGAAACAAAAAAGGCTGGAAATGGTTCTAATTTATGCTTTATTGCATTTTAGCACATCTAACTCAATCTGTAGCTGTTTCAGTTGTATCTAAAAAGCTACTAAATATCAATTCAATTCAAAGAGTCGATCACCAGTGGTTACAACTGACATTGCTGCTCCCTGATCTTTGTCTGCATCCCAGTTGGGCTCCAGTACTGCTTGACACTGCCTCAGGTTGAGGGCAATGCTCAGGTAGTGACTGTGAACCAAGACAGTTCTGACAGGGACAGCGCTACTGTCCCTTTTATTGTCCCTTTGGAAATGCCATTTCCTGCCGCAGGCATGAAGAGGCAGTAAGCTAGAAAGTTATGTACGTTCCCATAGTTATTATGCTATAACTAACCCATAGAGATCTCCTACAATATAGTGTTTCACAGGATTTCCTCAATAATTGCTTTAGGACCTATCCAGGACTGTTATGCAAAAGCAGTAAGTATGCCTCTAGAGAACTGAGTAATTGTAAGAGGTTTTAAATGACACAATTAAGTGTTTAAAATAATAAAACATCGTAATGACACTGAGTGATGAGAATGTACAACAAGCAGTGTTCTCCTTCTTGCCACAACACTTTTCCTGGGACACCACAGCAGTTATTATATGAGCTTTCTGGAGAAGCTTTCATAAAGCACAGCATTCAATTCCTCTTTTTCTTATTTTTGGTGGGTACGTTTGAAACACACATTTTCTGCTGCAGCAAACACAAGACTCAAGCTTGTGCACAACTTCCTTCACTCACTGAGGGTGCAGGGGTGTTCTGCAGACCCAGATCTCATTCAAGTCTGGGCTCCAATGAGTTTTTTTACCCAGCTACCTGCCTTCTAATTCCTCCCATTCCAATTCTCTGTGCCATCTTCCACTCCTACTCTCTTTCTGCAAAATTTCCTTTCCACCTACCAACCCTCATCTTTTCTACCTCAGCTTACTAGTTTCCCATTCTGTTTACCATCACTGAAGCATAACATCCCTTTCTTTATTTTTTTTTTTCCTAAAAGTTAAATTTTTACTTGAACAGCCATGATGCAAATGAGACTTTACAAGATTTTTACATTCTCCAAGACACTGGAACTTTGACCTTGACAATTTTTTCATAGATGTATACTTCACAAGGTAGTGAATTCCACAGGTCATCATTCACAAGTCTTTAATTAACATGCAAAATTAACAAATAGTATTATTTCACACAGTCAGTGTGGATTCTAAGGCTTCACTTTATACTTTCATTCCCCTCCCGTCCTTCCCCCATGCCAAAGTCAACAGTATTTTTGCTTGAAGCACTAAAGATGCATGACCCCAGATTTCTCCATGGGAACATTGATTAAATGCAGCACTTACATACCACAGCACCGGATCTTCCGTCAGGCTGCAGGGTGGGGTTCGTGTGCCCTGTTACAGGTGTGTAAAACCTACATGGACAAGTCTGAATGCAGTAGACAGGATGAGGCATAACAAAAGTCATCATATAAACAAAACCTTTCATCTTTCATCCCAAAATATATTTTTTTTTCCACAAAGTTCCTTCAATAAATTTTAAAATGGTCCATTTCTACTGAGATTACAGTTCAGTGCTGACAGTTTGAAAATCTGGTACAGCTTTTCCTCTGTACAGATCCAGTCAGCACTGCTGGAAAAGCATTGCCAGAACCATTTGCTTAGAATGAAGATGTAGAAGGATGTGCCTGTTCTGATTTTCTTTTTCATTCTTTTTTATTTTTAAGAGCTCTCTCATTTTTCCAAGAGAAGTACCAAGGCTTATCAATATACATCCACCTGAAACTGAAACCCAAACACGCAAGAACCGATGGACACACAACCAGCAACATTTCAAGTTCCCTTCTGATAGAATTCCATATTTCAACTGATTTTTTTAACACTTAATTTTGCACCGGAGTAAAGGAGAAGTGATGAGGAACATTCCCTGCTGTATTGTCAAACAAAAAAAACTTAACTAGCAATATGGCTAATTTTAATTCAATTTCACTTTTTTTTTTATTTCCTAGAAACAGTGAGCCTTGTCCTACACCTCTGTACTACCTGTTATACTCAGCAACACACTCTCGGGGTAATGTAGCTGTCTAGCTGTATTCAAAAAAAGCAGAGAAAAATAGTGCCCCAGAAGTGAGATATATGAGTTAATAAGAAAAGGGATGAAGGAAAAAGCCTGACAAGTAACTTCCAAGTGATGTCAGTACAAAGACTCGTCTCAGCATGATCCCAGAAAGAGAAACCACTGGGAAGAGAGAAAACTCCCCGTGTAATACGCAAGGTTTTGCTATAGCCAAAGTCTTCAGCGTGACAGACAGGAGCAGAGCAGGACTTTGCCCTGCCTGGAGGAGATGTGAACTTCTGATCATTAGAAAAAGAGGATGACTGACAGCTGATGAAATAAATTTCCTTTATCAGAGCTGGTGGTCTCACAATTAGCAAAACTTAGGGCAATTACAGGACTTAAATCTCTTCCTTTCTAGGTTTTGTGGGTTTGTTTACGTATTACTTTATATTAGTATATTACGCCAGCACTTTTCTGGTTGAAATGACTTTTCAGACTGTATGGTGAGGTCTCTGTCCTGCAAGGCAATCTGTGCAGTCAAAGCAGAGAAGTTTGTGCACGGGTGAAGGGCTGTGCTGAGGATGGGGCTTCCCAGGATGAGGGTGTTTTCAGACTGCTGTGGTCACAGGGGACGGTGGAAGAAGCCAGCTGCTGCCCAGGAAAGTGCCAGCTGAAAGAAGGGATTAACCTCTGAATTCACAAAGGTGAGAGGAGATTTTTTTAATCAACAAGCAGAATGGAAAAGGGATTGATTTTTGTACCCCTGACTTCTGAGAGTGCAGCACAGCACCGCACAAAATCAGCAGCAGCTCCAAAAGAGGTAAGAAAGTCTGTTCTGGGAAAGTCAGTCCCAAGATTCAGGAATGTCATCAGTATTCAAGGTTCCCTATGCAAAAAAAAATCTCTAAGCTGATTTTGATTTGTCTTTTTTTTAGAAAGACGAAAGGATAAACAGTGATGTGTCATCCTGAGTAATGCACGTATTTCAACACTTTGAAATAATATGTAATATTATTTGTACTGCTTGCATTGGTGATGTGTACTTATGGCACCCAAATCACCTCAGAGGCATACTGTGCTGCGCACACATGCCATAGAAGCCAGTGCTCCTCCACTCTGTCAACCCATGAAGGAGTTTCTAGTCAAAATAAACATGATAGACAAAAGGTGTGAAGAGAAACCACAAATACAGAGTTGAAATGTCCTTGTTTCAGGCAGAAGCTCAGCAGCAAGGGACGTGCTGATGCAAACTCAACCCAGACATACCCTGGCGCAGTTCCATCAGAAGTTTTTCCCAGGTCTCAACCCACTACCAGAGTTGGGAAGCCAGGTCTTTTCTTCAAACCTGAGCAACCCTCTTTCTTTCCTTTGAAAGATGGACTGGAAAGACTGTCCACTTGTATCCAATAAAACAGTATTTAAGGCTCAGTTCTGGTTTTTGGGAAGTGGAGGAGAGCAGGAGGAAAGGGAAAGCAACCCTTGCCTTGCCTTCAATGTGTTCGTTTCGTGGCACTGTCAAAAATCTGCACAACTGGAGACACAGGTGACCCTAACTCACTAGGCAGGTAGTTCGAATGTGCTCATTATTAGGAGATGTAGTGTACAAACACCTGCGCTTTCTCATGAATTCACAGCACAGCCTGTCTGGTTTCTTGTCCCCACAAAAAAAAAAGGGGGAATAAGAGACTTCCTTGTTCCACAGGGTGTTGTGAATACAAATCCATGAAAGAAAAAAAGTGCTTGCATCCTGTATTTAGAGAATCATCCTCCTGTCCCACAAGCATTATTCTAACAAAAAGCGCCTGACTGTTACTACATTTAAGATGGGCTTTTTTTAAAGTACCAAATTGTGTGTGCAAATACATTTTAGTAGAAAACTCAGCACACACTGCCCTATAAAATGGACAGACCCTTCTCTGCCTTGAGTTTTTAAAACTTCCTCAAAAAAACAATAACCTGCCCTTCATCACCGCCGCCCCCGGACTCCTACCCAGAGCCTCCGCTGTGTGCCTAACTAATCAAAGTGTTGTGTTATGATTACCATAGCGACTGCAATCCAACAGCTGCCTTGACATTTCATCTTCTGCTGCTTTTAAAATGCTTTGTTTTTGCCAAGGAAAACTTTTCTCAATTATTTAATTTTTTTTACTACACACTGTTCACTCCACTTACAAAATAAACATTTAGAAAAAAAAATACCAGCGGAAACTGCCTTCGTTCTAACCACATATTTTGCTAATTGCTTTTATTCTCCTCTCAAGTAATTTTAAAAGGTTGCTGAGGCTGTAGACTAAAAAGCTTGTGCTTTTTTCTGCAGATAAACTGATGATTGGGCACTACCTTGTGGGGCCACCACAGGTGGCCAGGAGCCATCTCCAGTCCCCAGGTGCAAAGGCAGCTGCCCAGCCACCTTATGGGGAGACACCAACTGCATCCTCACCCTCCTTGACACCCAAATCCTGCTTTATCATTTTGCTGCTCACTCTCCCACCAATGCTCTCAGCTCTATCAGTCTCATGCACTTCCCATGGAGCTCCAAGACTCTCACCACTTCTCCTGGCTTTTGAGGAGGTGAGGAGATAAGACAGTAAAGAATATGACTAAATGTACTTTTTTGCTCCTGCCCTTAAAGAGGGAAGGTTGTGCTTGGTGAAGTACCCGGCTGGTGTGGAAGCCCCCAGGCAGGGTGTTGTGGTGTCAAGGAGGATGCAGCAGTGGAGAGCCATGGTCCCTGCCTGGTGACACAGCCATAGGACCTAGCACCTGAAGTTGCTACGTTTCATGTACAGAAAGCACCATACAGACTTTAGGTAGGTACAGATGAGCTCTGCTAACTCATAATTAATTTAGCTGCCACTCATTTAACAAACAGCAAGGAGTTTTTAATTAGTAAAGCTGGTCACCCCCTTTATTTTCCAACAGAAGGGAAGGGCACAGCTTTCCTTTGAGCAGCCTGAGAGGTGTGAGAAAGCACCTTCTCTGCAACCTTTCAAAGTGGTTGCCCACAAGATGCTTTCCCATCCTGGCCTGCACTCGAGCATGTCTCAGGGAATCTGGTGCCAAGAAGGTGTGGGCTGGAGACATGCTGAGGCACATAGATGTGTACATGACATATTGAAAAGAGATCGATTGAAAATCCCAGTAGTGTGTGTGTGTGCATGTTGAAGAGATTTTAACAATGGTAAGAACAAGGTTAAAACCCAAAGACATTCAGGCTGAGAAGGATTAGGGTTTAAAATGAAAGCATCGAACCACTTTTTAACAATTTTTCTTTAATTATCAGATATGACGACAAATTAAAATTAACAACCCTTATCTGAAAAGTACATATGTTTAACATGAGAAAGAAGGAAAACACCAGAAGCAGTCAGCTTCCTGTCTTATGCTTTTAAAATGTAGCTGATGACTCACAGAACAGATCTCAAATATGTATATATATAATCCCCACAGCTAAAAGTCGTCTATTTTAAAAGACAAGTGTTTGCTCACATGAAGAACATTGTACTCAAGCATTTAGTCTTTGTGATGCATATGGATTTCATCAACTTGTTTGCCAGGAATTTAGGAAAAACAAACTTTATTCATGCTCCTTAGAGAAATGAATTTAGCTCATGGTCTGTGCAAAAAGAAATACAGCTTGGGAACAAAAAAGCCCAGGGCACTCTGGAACTGAGAGGTCAGAGAGCCAAAATAATTGATCCACTTAATAGGTGAAATGAGTGACTTGCAATGGCATCTTCATCAGCACTAGAAGTACATGTTTTCAGCTTAAAAAGTGATTTCACGTCACATCCCATAAAGGGCCCCCAAACATGAAGTGCTTTCACAAGCTCCCCTGGAAACAGGCACTCCCACTGCATTTGGAGCATTAACTCCAAATCCTGGGTTCCCTTTTCTGCTCTTCCTTTGACCTGATTATCACTGAAATCTTCTTTTCTGGATGGTCCCTCAGTGTGACAGAGGTTGGATTGCATGTACTTTCTACGCTGGTTGGGGGATGGAAAAGAGAAACCACTTTCCAAACATAGGCCCAAACCCCCATCTTCTCAACGCCCTGCTCGGTCTCCTGATCTACTGCACAAGAACCATATCCCTTCTCTCCTCATCTCTCCCAGGTCCCAGGACTCCTGTTGTTGTCATGTAGACATTGACAAGCTTCAAGAGAAGACTTGAGGGTCTCCCACCTCCCCAGCCTTGCTCTGGAGCATGGCATGAAAACATTTTCTGAAGTCATGGTAGAAATCACCGAGTTTCCTTGGCCACCTGGGTTTTCTGCTTCACAGGCTGGAATTATTTGGGGAAGGTTGCCCACCTTGTACACTTGATTAAACATAAAACCTAAGAGCTTACCACTGTAATGATATAAGAATAGGAAGGCTAACAAACGTTAGAAGAAAGAGTCCCTGAAAGAGCTGTAGGAGCTGCCAGGATCAAGTGATGCATGAGTTCACTTCCTGTCTGTCCATCCTTTTGTGACACAGATCTTCAGGAGGTGCAAATGACTTACTCTTCCAAACACGGGCACCTACTTCTACCTAAAAAGTACTTGAGATGTCCAATGTGCTATTCTGAAACTGTTCTTCTGTGTCTTTGAGGAGTTTATTCCCAGTAATGTTTTGGGTTTTTTTTTTTCGACCTCATTAACTTTTCTGTTTCTCGCAATATTTTTAGGCAGAAAAAAATGAAGATCTGTCTCATTTGGTGTTATATGTTTAGATGGAGAGAAAAAACTTCAGATGAGAACCTTTTCAACTCCAACTTAAAGATGGGGTGTACAATCCACTAGAAGAACATATGCATGGAGACCCATGTTTTGGGAGCTAAAGTCAGATGAAATGAGATCTATCCCAAATCACCTCACACCATGCCTTGGTGCATCAGTTTGTGTATATAGAATCTAGTTTTATAACCCTAGGTTTAGTTTTCAAGGATGATAAAAACCTATGGACCTCTACAAAATTTATCAGTGGTTTTTTTTTTTTCCTGTATCATAAAGAACAGGAAGTTTCTGAAAGATGTGTTAACATACGTTGCTACTGCAAACAGAAGCATTTATCTCCACTGACACTTACTTTTAAAGTATAGATAAATGCAGGAAATACATACTCCGATTCATTCATAAAGCAAATAATTATGCACATTAATCTCTATACTGGCCAAATTTAAATAGCCAGCCTAAAATTAATACATTGCAAATCTTTATGGTTGTGGAAATATAATGTGGTGTCTCATCAACTTTTAAAGGAAGCCGCATTACTGCTCTGCAAGAAGTTTGTTACATTGAATTAACATTACATTAGAATCCTTTCAGTAAGTCAAATGTCATTACTCACTCATATAGCATTCTTGGCAAGACTCAAAAAACATTTGTAATACTTAGGAACTACGCGACAGAGCCAGACAGTGATCTGATGTTTAAAACAGGACTAGGCACCTTATTTCCAAATTGCAGTAGAGAAAGAGAAAAAAAAAAGGAAAACAATGTCGTTAGTGCTTAAGCCTGAAGGCACCTACTTTTGGTACATATTTCTACATACCCCTGAATCCTGACCAGAGTACAGTAATTCAGCCTTTTCTTCCCTTATTACTGTGAGAAATAACTTGTGAAACCACAATTATTCTTCAAATGATGCTGAGAAAAACGTTTGTAGCCGATCTGTTCTTAGAAAATGGACCTGACGTATTTTAATTGTGCGTGTGGGACCTGCACAGCCTGGTGCTGGCAAGAAGGGAGGGACTGTCCCCTTCTGTCCTATGCTGGAAAGGCCCCAGCAGTGTTTCATCCACCCCTTTCTCTGAGCAGCGCAAAGGAACCGAATCACATGAGCAAATCCATGGTTACCCCTGTTCAGCATTCAGATGATGACACTTGGCTTGCCTTTCTCATGGCAACAACCACCCTTCAAACGCATTCAGCTCCTTGGCTGTCCATCTCTTGACGAGTCTTCAGGTGGCTCTTGGATACGTGCTAAGAAAGTGAAAAATACTGTGTGTCATGGGTTAATTTTTATGCTGATGATGGCTGTAGCTGTTTACTTTTTAAACAAATGCCTGATATGCACTGCAACTGGCTGACTGCACAGCCAAATGCAGACCACAGGAAATCTCTTTGACAGCCAGGAAGGCAGAATTGTTAACATGGATCTGCATTACAGTAAAAAAAAAAAAAAAAATATTAAAAAAAACAACCGTGAGATCTTGGGGAGAAAAGTTGATGCTACAAAAAAACCCACAAATGGCTGGCTTCTAAGAAGAGACATCTATTAATAGCACAGGCATAAATAACTCTTTTCATTTTAACGGAAGGATTATTGTGGCTTTTCACCCTTGTTTTTTTCAACAGAAGTAAAGAAGACTCTGTAACACCAAGCAAACAAACCAGTCTAATATAAAATTCTCGCTGGAGATAAGAAAGCATACCAGGTTATTTGTTGCTATATTTGTATATTTTGTTTCAGTTCTCCTTTGATCTGTGTTAACACAGCCACTAAATCAACAGCTTAGGGTCACAATACGTACTATGATATTGAAAGCCAGTCATGTATAAGGGAATATCAAACCGTTCATTTAGAGTGAGTAAGAAGTTTCAATTAATGCAGTTCTCTGGGCTCTAGATCCATCCGTACAGATAAAATGTTTACTGGCTTTTTCAAAAACAATTAGATAGAGAAGCTGTGTGTACTCCTGTTTTTCAAGGTATAAACATCTGCAGCAGACACCGGGGTTGATTCTCCTTCCAGTTACAGTGGTGTAACAAGAGTTGCTTCACAGACGGCAGAGGAATTTCAGCAATAAATGAAAAAAGAATAAGGCTCATTGTGCTTTTAATTTTGTTTCATGTAGGCAAGAGGGGAGAAAATTGATTTTAGTCCCAGCCTTTTTTTTCTCATACATGTCACTGATGCATTTTCAACCCTTGGAGAATTGGTGAATGTGGGAATACAGGCTCTAATACAAAACACTTGGCCTGTTTTCAGTTCCTAACACATACTCCAGAGTTCATGTTATGGTTATCAGAAAGAATCTATGAAAAATGAAGCTGCACACAACTGCAGACCATCAGCGTGGCTTAACCCCGTCAGGCGGGGATGAAGCAGGAAGTGCTTTGTGACACTGACTGGCAGAAACACAAACTGATGAAGAAAACACGCGGCAGGAAAGAGGGTCTTAGACGGTGAGTTAGAACTGAAGACATGAACTACAACTATACTCTGCCAGGGCCAAGATCAGAGGAGCCCTGACATACTTGTTAAAGGTTTCATCAAAAGGATTAGTTCCAGCAGCTTTTTTTAACCTTTCCTACAACACAATTTACCCAAAGGTGGCCGAGGGCAACAGGGGCTGCCTTGTGAGATAACATTTTTAATTGTACAAATGCCATTCCTGATGTCATAATCCTGAGGTTAATGCAGTTGCAGGTCCTGAACAGATGTGCCGAAGGCTGCCCATTGCACAGAGAGGTGGCCATGCAGATGTAAAACAGATAAAATAGCCACATTTCAGCCACAGATAAAGCAACAGCCTGGGTGTTTTTCTACATTTCACCCACATACATACTTTTTCATTCTATTCAACATTCCTAGCCCCTACATAAAGCAAGCAACAACAAAAATTATTCATACAATGTATTATCAAGGATCAACAGCCAAGTATAGTCCCTGTCTAATGGGACAGCTCAGGGACAGGACACAGCAATCTGTGAATGAACAAAAGGAAAAGCAAAAGAGGAAGAAAGAACCCAGAAAACATTTGATACCACCATGCTGTATCTTACACCTCATTGTACTTTGGCAGTACTGATTAATAAGGAAAAAGAGAACCTTGACATCTGTTATATTCAAATAGACCTGCTAGATTTTAGCAGAGATCATATTTTCCACATGCGGAGAATTTGTCTGTGGGCTTGCAGATGACGTACTCTCTTCTTCCTTAAGAAAAAACATTTCTTAGAAGACATGTTCACACCACACAGTTCAAAGAAGATTTCTTCACTTTTAAATAGAGCAATTGTTCTGCTCGATGTGCTGTCACCCATAGCACCAGTTCCCAGGTGGGGAAGCATCCCTCATTGATGTGACTCAAGCATATGAGGGTTGCAGTTTTGTTAAGCAAATGAACTGAATCTAGACAAGTTTCACATGGGGACCAAAATGTGCAGTGTGGGACAGAGTAGTCCAGAGTCATTCACATGGTGGTGGGAATGAGTGGAAAGCTGAAGGCAGGACACTGGAAAGGGGAAGAGCAGTTTTAAGAAAAGGCGATTCCATTTAGGGGGTTACAATTTGGGTTGAGTGCCACTAGGAGGTGCACAAAGTTGGGTCACGCTCATACAGGTTTCAGAAACCTTGAGGAAAGTCAACAACTGGTCATTTTCCTGTTTTGTATGTCATCTGTGTTGCCTACAAAAGAGGTGCTGCTCCTCTCAGGTGCAGCAATTGTGATCCAGCACTTTCTGCTCTCAGGCCTTGGTTATCAAGGGTAACCCCATGCATCACAAGTCTGGAGGGCATCTCACCATGGATCCACTTTGCTCTTCTAATGGCCACAGTCTTGTATCACACATCTAGGGGAGGAGTTAAGAGATCAGGGGAGCGAATCTTTGATTGTCAAGGACATGGTTTGAATTTTGGACTTCTGTGTTATTAAGTCCTCTCTTGTACTATTTCAGTTCTACATACCAGTTGGACCTCACAATCTTAGGTCATGCCCGAACTTCAATAGTGTGGTACTATTGCAGTTTATCCCACACTAAGTACATTGTACAGAACACATCTCTTTATACAAGTATGAAAACACAGTCATTAGGGCTGAAATTGCCACACAAATCCTATCCTGAGCTGCTCTTCATTGCTACACCTTGCAGCGGCTGGTATTTGCAGAAGATATGTAAAAGACTGGTTACTCTTCCTAAATATTGGATAAGATGGGAATAAGGAGGGGAAGGATCATACAAGAAAAGGAGTATTTAGCATGGTGGAGCCAAGTTATTCAACAAGAAAACTGCTGGAACTGAGAGGGGAAGGGGTTATTTAAAGTAGGAATTGGGGAAAAGCTAACAGGTGCTGGGGAGCACTCAGGTCAGATAAAGACATCTGCTAGAGATGTCAAGAGCACAAAGGTAACTCTGTGTCCGGGAGCAGAGGGTAGGATAAAAATGACAACTGAACAGGAAACGGGAAAGACTGGGACTGAAGAGGTACATCTCAGCAAAGAAACAGGGTGTCAGATGGCGGAGTAAAATACAGACAGACACACAAAAACTGTGAATATACACGCTTGTGAGAAGCCTAAGGGAAAAAAAAAAAAAAAGGCAAAAAAGAAAAAAAGAAACAGGTGCACTAGAGTGGCTGGCACAGGGGGAGGATAGCATAAAAGCATTTCTGAAACGCGATGAACTGGTAAATATTAAGGCAGAAATATCCTACCACTGGGCTTTATAAGTGAATGAGAAGCTTTTGAGAGACTCCCTAGCTCCTATAGACACTATAGGCTTGACTCAAAATTGTTAGTTGACCTACAGACCGCATTACATAGGAGATCTAACAGAAAGTTCATAATCATCCTCTGACTAAAATATCAAAATGAACCAGTACAAAATACAACAGATGGACAGATCAGCTTACACAGATGAAGCAATTTGTATCAGCAATTCTGCGAGATTTTAGATCACTGAAAGCTGATCTTTTTCCTTTAACAAATGTGTGACTACATTTAGTCAGATTATGGTGAAGCATATTGCAACATATGCATTCATTCAAAGAAGTGAGTGAAAAAAGAGTTAAACTGCCAGACCCTTTATGCAGTATAATTTCATTTAATACAAAAAACACAGAACCCTTTCAGTTAATTATGTGTTTGATCATCAATATCCTGTCTTTTGCAAGTAAATACTCCCACACAAGAAATTCAAATAAGGTAATTCTGAGTATAGAAGCTTTCAACTACTTTCAGTTTATTTATCTAGGTTATTCCACATGTCGGTGTTCATCTTTCTCATAACAGGACTTAAAAACAATCTGCTTGATGAGCTTTAATAAAAGGCAATAAACAGAGCTAACAATGTAAATTGAAAGTAAACACATAGGACCAGTAGCATCGTTATAACATGGCAGGATTTATGAAACAACTCTCAGCAAAACCACTTCATTAGACTTTTATTCCAAAAACATTTTTACCTAGGGCATGTGTGAATTCAGACTCTGTCTCTAAACTCACAGTTTTTAAGAAAGGTGAGCACTGCTGCATTCTCTGCAAAGAAATGTTTGTAAGATAAGGGTGATTCATTTCCACCAAGTCTGTGGCAAAAGTCCCATTTATTGTAGTGGCACAGGACAAGGTTTCCACACCAAGCACTACTGAGGAGTCCCAGACATCTCAACCTTCTTTTCATTGCCTACATGGGTAAACCAACTATGCTCTTAAACTTAGATACTTCTGGTGATTTCAGGTCCATATAGGCTCCAGGTTTTGAGTCTCTCAGGTTTTGAGTTTTGGGGACTAAACAAAAGGTCTAGAAAAACTATGGGGTCAATCCCCTCTATGGTTAGAACTGACTCTACAAGATATTTAGAAATGTTCATAACTGAAGTAGCAAAACATAACTTGCCTAAGGTTGGCGTAGGCCCACCTGGTGGGACATGTTCATAGAATCATAGAATCGTAGAATCATAGAATCGTAGAATCATAGAATCATAGAATAGTTCGGGTTGGAAGGGACCTTCAAAGGTTACCTAGTCCAACCCCTCTGCAATGAGCAGGGACATCTTCAACTAGATGAGGTTGTGCTATTTGGGAACTGGAAGACATCTAGCCCCCACAGCTCTGAGTTCATGGCAGGCAACACAAGTGAACTCTGGTAAGGACTCAAAAGGTGATCCTGGGCTAAGTTCCATCTGGCCTTACAGAGCAGCTACCAGGACATGCCCCTTGCAGAATTGCCTCACTGCTGTTCTATGCCTCTAAGGTCAAATTTGGATTTTCAGATTCTCTGTTTAGGTGCCATGTCACCTTGGAGGTATGCAGCTCGTGGTTTCTACAGTAAACTTTCTTTGATACCTAAACATATTTCTCCTCAGCACACCCACAACAACATAAGTTTTGATAGTGTCAAGCGAGTTAGCATGTAATTCACTTCTAAAGACAACCAATCCACAGATTACATACTCCTCTGCCTCCAAAGGCCAGTCTAGGAGCTGGTTTTGTGCTGTTGTGTTTTTCCACAGCTCTACAAACAAAGTAGTCAGAGAAGTCTGAACAGCAAGGACCTGCATCACTCTGTGGGGGATTCATGGCCAAGAACCCTCTCTTGGATGTCAGCTCTTAAACCAGCCATTTCCCACAAGTGGCAGCCAAAAGAAGAAAGAAAGGCCTCGTATTTCTGACATTGTCAGACAATACCTGAACCCTGGCTCACATCTTCTACTGGCCTTTATGAGAACAGATGCACTGAGGTAACCAGCTCCAGGACCTGTTTCGTGGCTGTGACCCCAATTGGCAGTAGGTGTTTCTTTGCAACCTCAAAGTAGGTGTCCCACTCTCAGAAGTAGTGCCTGACCCACATTATCTTCTTGTAAGTATTTCCTAATAGGCAGCTAAGTTTTTCCACTCTGTACCAACTCCTGTGGATCTGCTTTCTGGCTCCTTCTCTCCTCATGGTTTGATTTCACTAGTGGCAAAGGCACAGATTTCTCTAACGTAACGTCAGCAGTTTGAAAGATGAATGTGTGATCTAAGCTAGCCCTCTGGGCTCCCTCTACAACAAGTGGAGAGGAACTGGTGTTTACAGATAGTGCCATATCGCTTACCACAACAGACCCATCTAAAATACCTGGTCGAATCCACTTTTTAAAGAAACTTCTAAAAGAAACATGGAAAAATGAAATTGTGAAATACGGTAGAAAAGTTTCCCAGTTTCTATCCCACAACACTGGGAGGTTTTTGAAGGCTTTACCTAAATCCTCAACACTGAGAGGTTATAAATCAGTCAGTCAGTTCCTGCGACTGTAGAAGCTGAATATAGGATTATCTTCCAACTCAAGGCTATATAAGGCTTTCCAGTCCCAAACAATGAATATCAGAAATGGCAAGAGCCTGTGCAACTCAGAGCCAAGCACTGACAATGTTTGAAGTCAAGCTAAAAATACAGCCCCTGTCCAGTTCCCAAACAAGGCAGGCAGCGACTGCAGATGGTTATCAGGATACAGTGGCAGGGATGCACAAACACGTGCACAATGAGACACAACATTGTGCCAGCACTGCTTTCTCATGCTGCCTGCTACCTCCATTCAGTGCGTTTCCTGGAATTTCTTACAAATATTTGGTTATTTTACATTCATTCTGAAAGATATTTTACCAAGTTGGTAAGTTCACGTCAGGCAGGGCTTGGATGCCTGGTTTCCAAGTTTGTGTCATGTAACTCATTAATGCAAATGGCTTTTCAGCAGCCCTTGTTGAATAAGGTACTGTCCGCTCAGACTTCTGTTCTTTCCTTGTATTCACACATTATTAGCATGATGCAAAATCTTCCTCCAAATCCAGAGTCATCAGTTCAGCCATTCTCCGACAACATGCAAGACAACCTCCTGCTTTCAACAACTGCTTGCCACAGGAACAGTGGGAAGGAGACTTCAGTGCCCAGAGGTCAGTGTTCAGAAGCCCATTCTGCAACTTTGGAATATGTCCATCTTTCTTCTACTGATACTTTTTCTTTATACAAACTAAACCAAAGTTTGTTTAACCTCTGATTGCCAGACCTCTAGTGGTAGATTTCCATGGCCTCCTAGTCTAGCTTATCATTTAGTCACCCTTTATGTCAGAAAGACTTTTTACCAAAATCTCACTCTGTTTTTATGAAACTATTTGTTGTCCTTATGGACCTGAAAAGCAGATGATTCACCTCCTCATGGAGGTTAAATTTAAAAGCTATCATCACCCTTCCCTCTTCCACTGCATCTTCTTATGTTATGCTGGGAATCAGCAAACAGCTCTGGTAATTACAAACTGTCATGTGTTAGAGGTAGAAGCACCATCCAGCTTTTAAAGAAGTCCCATGTGTGGCTTCATGTTGTAGGATGTTTTGAGGAACCTTTACAAGCCTCTCTGTATTAACCTGATAATTCTCTGGGTACCTGGACTTCCAGCTGGGAACTACCTTTTTTTGTTCATGGTGGGATTCATCTTGTATAAAAGTGTTGAACATGTAGTCAGCTAGTGTAGGGACATCACTCAGGCTACTCCTGAATGACGGGAGAGAAGAATCCCTGGAGACTCATTCACTCCATCTATTTCAGACCTTTCCTCTTGAGTGGGATGACTCCACCCGTGACCACAGAGGAACCTTACAGGATGGGTTTAACCTTAACTCTAGCAACCAGCTCTGGGATCACAAACTGCGTATTTATGTGTCTGATTCACCAAGAAAAATTGTGATTTCCAAGTACAGACTTTTCAGGAGATAGGATAAAAAGGGTTTTTATCACTTTTCAATCAATGTCCTGTGTGGTGTTCTAGGATAGAAGCAATACAGTCTGATCCTATCCAAAGTGTGTTGGGACCCCATCCTGTTAAGGAATGTTTTTGCACAGCCTTGCAAACAGTACCTGAATACTGAGTACTGTAGCACTGGTGGAAATTCATGTGACCTGCATCAAAACAAAGAATTTGTCACATGGAGTTACATTAAAAACTTAGATAAAAAATAAGGCTTGAAAAGCCATAAGACAAACCTATTAATTGGGTGTGGCCTGATGGAGGCCATAAGGTTAGACAATGTTTGGCCATACTGGCGTATGGCTTGCTTTCCATAATTTAAAAAAAAAAGACCAACCAACCAAAAAGCAGCAGAGCTCCCTCAAAGTCCAGAAAGATGGTGGTAGGTAGGATATTTTCCCCGCTGATGTTCAGATACGCTTCCTGGTACTCCACCCTCCAATTTAATTTACTGTGAAACTGTGCCTTAAATTGTCAGTATATCCCTGAATAAAGATTAGAGGATACGGTTTTGTAGAAGCACCAAGAGCTTCTTTCTTTCTTTCTTTTGTTTTTTTCCTTTCTTTTTTCATCTTAGTATTGAATGCAGAGAGGAAAAGGCAGGCAGATGCATGTCATAAATAAACCCAAAGTGAACAAAGAACAGATCTCCCAAGGAACTTGCTGTCTCAGTACTTGGAGCACAAAGAAATGAAGTAAGCATGGCCCTTCATAGAGGAAGTCCTTCACTTCCTCAAGATGTTCGAACATGCCAAGAAAGCAAAACAATTTCACAAGGCCAAAGTATATGGGTTTCTAATCCCATGAAAGTAGTATATGCTCTGTTGCAAATCCAGAGTAAACAGAGCTTTCCTTTAATGCAGGCACAGCACAGTTAAACCATGGGTCTAATACCAATAAGGTTGTTATCACTTAGCAATTATTTTAGAAAGTGTTAGTTTTTTCTTAGTGAGATTAAAGCAGAGATTAGAAAAATATATCACAGTCTCTCCTTTTTCCTCCCTTAGCTAATTCAATGGATTATAACACAGAGAGACATTAATGTGCTTCAGACCTGGGGGGCAGCAACAGCACAAGCACAAGGAAAACTCATAAGCATTTTAAAGCACTGTCTCCTTTAAAAGCTCTCACCCGTAGCAATTCACGTACTGTAAAAAAGCCCGGAAAACAGCAGGAAAAAATATGCAGAATGCACCATACATTGCAATGAAAGGTTGGTAGGCTCTGCTCTATTTACCCTGCATTAAGCACAATTGTTTTACTTCCTTTTCAGCAAATCCCCTACAAAGAGAGCTGCAGGTGGGTGCAGCATTAGGGACATGGAGCGGAGCCAGACGTCCCCCTGGTCCCTGGGCTGCTGCCGCTTGGCACTGGGGCTGCACACCTACGGTGAGGGGACAACAGCTGGGGCAGGAGGGGGTTGGAAGGAGGAACCACTCAGCTCTAGCCACAAATATTTACTGACAAGCACTGCCGGAGCAATGATGTCTGGGGACATAAGCAAGGAAGATTCTTGGAAGGAAACATCTTATTAGTTCTAACCAATATCACTAGGGGAAAAAAAGAAGACAAGATTTCATGACCTAAAGATGAGCCACTGTATCTGGAAGTTGTCTATTTTTTCAGCAGTATCAGTGCATCTAACAAAAGACATTGCCTCTCCCCACAGCTCTTGGTCCATATTGTCCTGGTTTTGTTAAAAGCAAGACCAGTTCTCTTTTAGTGAATTTTCCTCTCAGCTAAGTTATTCTAAGTGCCTTCTAAGTAACTACACTTCTCTGAATTTTTGCCTGCATGTTTTTCAGACACTGCACTCCAGATTGATAAAAGTGGCCAATGGAATGCTGAAGAAGCTCATGTTTAGATTTATTGCTATAACAACCAAGAATTCTGATCAAATTCTACATGTTCCATTGCAAGAGGGGTGTATTTGCAAGGAGGGGCGAGCAGGACAGGTGATTAAAACTGACCAACTGAGTATTCCATCCCATCCGTGTCATACACCCTATAAAAGAGGGAGATCACGAGAGTCTCACTCTCTTCGACCATGGCCAGCATCTGAAGAGGACCCTGCCTGTCTGCCTGCCAACCCAGGCCTACTTCCAGGCCCTGCATCCCTGAATCCAATTCCGGTTTGCTGAGAAGTCCCACCCAGGATGTCTGCGTGCCTGCCCTGCAGCTGCTGGAGTGACGCCAACTCCAAATGGGGGAAAGCTGCTCTACCCCAGGAAATTCAAGATTGGGTTTGTATATTTTGTATTATTTTCTCTATTTATTAGTAGCATAGGTAAAGCCTTTTAAAACTGTTCCAACTTGCAAAGTCTCTCTTCCTTATCTTTCCTATGCGGGGAGGGTAAGGGGTTAACAGAGAGCATCTGCCATGGTTTATTGTCACCTTACAGTTAAACCTTGATACATATATTTTCCCAGATCAGCATTTTCAGCTATTACATTTCTAATCCAGTCTTTCAGAAAGCTCATGGGAAATTAAAAATTAAGAAGCCACCGATCACAAGCCACAGGGAGAAGTAACTAAATAAATAAACAGGAAAACCACTATAACCCTAAGAATAGTCCTTGCCAGTTGCAATTTTTGGACATAGGCACATACCTGTTTTGACAGCTCTTGGTATTGGCATGTGCTGAGGAAAAGGGAGGGAGGGGGTAGCTGGAGTTCCTGGCTTACTCGGTGTCACAGCAATTGCAACAGACTGGAATGCAGACAGAGCTGGATCCCACTTCCGGCTATGGTGGAAGATGGCCAGAAAGGAGACTAAGGATGTAGGATGGCTGGTCCACAGCAAAGCCATGACTCCTGAAAGTGTAAGGTTGGCCCCAGAACTGCAGACAGCGTCTGCCGTTGCTTATTTTCACTAGACTCACGCTCGGGCTTGTCATAACCTACCACTTTTGGTATTTTCCCTCTCTCATCTTCCCTCTGCACCCATTTCTGTGCTCCTCTGCACCTCCCTGCCTCACTGCAACACCAGTAATCCCTGTCCAGCTCTGTCTCCTCCTGGGCATGTTAGCTCCTGCTCTGCACAGCTGAGACAAGCTGGGTCCATCCAGCACTCCTTCCCCACCAGCACGGCAGCAAACTGTACCCAAGGCACCGCTGTTGTCACCAGGGCCCAGGGAAGGATGGCTTCTCATCTGCAGGGGATGGTTCCTTCCAGCCCCTGCCCCAGCTCCTGCTCTCCCCTTGACCTCCTTGTGCATCACCAGCAGCGGGAGGCTCCAACCAGCAAAAGCAGACCTGTTGGCTGAAAACAGGTTAGACCACAGACACCTGCTTCCAGCAGCAAGCTTTCCCCTACCCAATCTGAATTTTCTCAAAGACAAAGGGTCTCTCACATCACAGGGAATGGGGAGCAGCTGCAGCGGGGAGCAGGAGAAGTAGGGGACTGCAGAAAGCAATTCATCCTTCTGAGCACAGGAGCAACACAAGAGGCAGGAACATGCCCTGGTTATGTAATATGCCCAGGGAGAAACTCGGGAACCATAGCTTTCTGAAAAATCACATCTATAACTATAAATGTGACCCCTATTTTCTCTTATTTGAACTCCTGTATCATCTTTTTTCCCATACATGCACACATCACCTTATATATTGTCCCAGCTGAAATGAGAGTATTTGCCCTACAAATGCCACAGAGAAAAGCTACAAATACTGTTTTTTCTTAGAGCATGTTTTTATTTCTTCCAGTAGAATTTAAATGCTTTTTCTGCAATTAGCTTCCAAAGGGTTAATTTAAGATGCTTTAAAAAAAATAATAAAAGCTCACAGCTCCTGAGATAGTATCAGCCCATTAAACATAGGTAAGAATATGAGAGGGAAAGAGAAGGGAACAGATATTATATATGTAAGGAAAATTAAAACTCAGGATGTTGGGCGTGGGGGGAATGTGCTTTGAAGTACAAAAGATCCATTGTTAATGTGGGACAAAACCTCCCCAGTATGGGACAGAGATAAAAAGGAGGGAGTTTCTTACAGATCAAGGTCAACCAAGATATATGAATAACATAAATGCTATTAATCTCGTACAGCATGAATCAGAGAATTGCAGCAGGGTATAGCTGTGTGGCGGAGTTCATGGCATGAGTGTTTTATGCACTTTGTATTAGATAATGAGTGTATTCATCACAGACTCCTACACATCATCCAAACTGGCAGAGAACGAGCTATAAGGAGCTTGAGAGAACAAATCAAAGAGCTGGATCTAAAGCTCAGAAAGGTAATAGGGATGTTCAAATACTGCCCCAAGTTTAGATGTTTGCAGGCATCCATACAATCTGACTCTGCAGGAAATAGCGTGAGAAAGAAGCTCTTAGTTGGACAGCTTGCTGCCTATTATTTATGATGCTGCCTCTGTCATAACAGCCAATTTTACCAATTAGAAAAGCTGTGGAGAAATACAGGAAAAGACTACACCAGAAAAAATGTCTCTCTTTCTTGCCTTTTTTTTTTTTCTGATTGTTATGGCTGCAAATTCAAAGACACAAAGAGAATCAATTTTCATCTTGGAGGGCTTAATCTAAACATTGTTGAAGCAATAGGCTGAGCCATACTGGAGTCAAAAAGTACATAACCAGATGTAATTCTGATTTCACATGTTGCATTTCCACACATTATAGTCTCCTGAAATTCCAGAGACACATGTGTTCCACAGGAGAAGCTTAAGGGATAATTTATCTTGTAGAGGAAGGAAATGAAAATGTATATACACATATGTGTATATAATTTTGACAACAATCTGCAACCAGATTGCTTGCAGTGGTATGCACTTCCATTTATTTATTCCAAACAAACATTTTAACTCAATGACATGGATCTATGTAGCATGGTTTTCCTGATTGTTATGCTTTTCAGATTTTTTAAAGAAAATTGAAATACAGTTGGGACCAAGTTAAAACTCCAAAATCAACTAATTCCTTCTCCCTGAGGTTAGCAGGGTTTTCTCAGCATGAACCGAGACTTGCATTCAATTCTACACTTTGGTGCCATGTAATCAGTGGAAAAGCGCAAGCCCCATAATGGGGCCAGCTCTCCACAATGAGCACATCTGAACTTAAAAACAAAGAGATTTTTGAAAGAAGGGTTGTAACACAGGAGCATCTAGAGCCTACACTGCATTTGGAGCTATTCTGCACCTACTGTATATATGCATATATATACATATATAAATACATACTCTGTGTGAGTGCATATGCACTACTCATGCATGCATACGTGTATTGTACATATACACACATACATAAATTACACATACATAAATTACACATACTATAAATTGCTTTCTACCTGATCTTTAGGAAATATATTGTTTGAGCTCAGTGAAGGGAAGATGTAACAGGGAAGGGGGAAATAAAAAGAGAAGGAAGGGCTGGAATGGTTCAAGGTAAAGAGCCACTCAGCAAACATCTGAGGAGTGTTCAAAGGCAATGCCAGTACTATGAACATGAAAAATACCGTCACTCCTTCAGCTGAATTACAAAATGAGCTTGAGAAGGACAGGAAGAGCAATGGGAGATCAAAAGAAAAGCAGCAGATTTGTTTAAAAACTATCAGCACTATCATCAATTTGAGTAGAGAAAATGAGGCAAAAGCACAGAGCAAGATTCAGATGACCAAATTCTCCTTGTGGTTACCTATGTCCAAGTAGTTAAAAGATCCCAAAAGCCTATACTGTTCAGCAGCACCTAAGCCTGAGGCTCCTACAGTCTCCCAGTGCCTCCCTGGAGAGCCTGAGAGATTCCAGAGCCCCTTGTATTGGGCACAGTTCTCTCCAGGAAGAGACACCCATCTTCCACATGGGCTCTGCAAGCTCTCGTTTCATGTCCTGCAGACCTTACCCGCACTACTGAATACAACAGGCCTGGGATGTCTAAATGCTCTTCCTCTTAACATAGGTGCTTGCTGCATCAGGGATCCCTTCTGGGAATTGCTCCGGTGCCCTACATGGATGATGTCACTGGAGAAGGCGTTTCAGGCCCATCTCGCCCACAAGTCTACCTAGAAAGCCCACATGGTTCAGAGAATCATTTCGCCACTGGACTGACCCGCTGCCAGCGCCCGCTGATGGGGACAGGCCATCAAGAGCAGGAGTCAGAGGAGAAGCAGGAGCTAGAGGCAGAGGGAGCTCAACCCTATGGGCTCATCACCAGGTCATTAAGCTGAGTGGGGGAAATAAAAAATACCAGACCCAGCTTCCACAACTTTCTAACCAATGCTTGTCTACGATAAGACCCATTCACAGTCTTGTCCTGCTCCATGAATATTTCTGGCTACACCTAACAGGTACCCTCAAGCAGCCATTGCTCATACATGGCTATGCTGCCCTAGTGAGGGGAAACTGAGGCAGCCTCTATTTCTGTAGAAGTGAAGGAACCATCGTGAGACAGGCACAAGAAATGGCACATTCCCATGAAAAACTTAAGTGGGTCAGAGTATCTCTTCCCAGAAATGAAATACAATAGCATAGCACTATTTCCATTGGAAAGGACCTGCAAAGATCATCTAGTTCAACTGCCTGATCACTTCAGGGCTGAATAAAAGTTTAAATGTGTTGTTAAGGGCATTGTTCAAATGCCTCTTAAGTACTGACAGGCTCGGGGAATCGACCACCTCTCTAGGAAGCTTGTTCCAGTATTTGACCACCCTCTTGATAAAGAAATGCTTCCCAATGTCCAGTCTGAACCACCCCGATGCAGAGAATTAAAACAGACGATTAAAATATGAACTCTTTACTTGGGACAGCAGCCCTACGAAGCTGGGAAGGCAGCGGGAGATGCTTCAACCTTCACCAAACAGACACTCAGCCAGGGCATAAGAATGACCAGAACCATGGTAATATTCGTAGGCACATAGTTACGGAGTTCTGAACATAAAATTTCATGTTTTTTCAATGTAATTGCTATATTCAGTTTATTCAGATGTGTGAGACCAAAAAAAGAGCACCTCTCTCAGAGGCTTTTACCTCATAGTTAAATATAGTGGTGAAGTAGTTAACATAGTTATGTATCACTGTGTTGGCATGGGGTTTTTATCTTTTATTGGCACCGTTTTACCCCCGGAGACAATAGGAGATTGTTCTCACTGTGTGTAAAAGATCTTGTTCTGGCAAGTAGGGTTTTCCCAGTCAACAAGTTTAGAATCCACGGTAAGGGGGGATGTGCACTGTATTGGGACCAGTCTGCTGAGCATCTCCTTGCAGCAGCAATTGCTTCACCATTAACCACTCTTGGAGCTGCTGCAGCACCGAGCCTCTCCTGCTGCCAAATGAGGTGGAGGGAAGAGAGACAAACCCCCAGCCCCCTACTATACTGTTGCTACAAAGAGAAGGGAAAAATCTGATTGATCTTCTCTAGACATAACCTATATGAAGAAGAGACTGAACAATGCCCTCAGACACATAGTGTGACCTGTGAGGTTGTCATATGCAGGGACGGGAGCTGGACTCCATGGTCCTAGTGGGTCACTTCCAATTCAGGACATTCTATGATTCTATGACTCTATGATTCTCTACCATAACAATCAGAAACTACTCAGTAAGAGAAAAATACATGTGCTTAGGAGTCAATTTGTTTGCTAAAAAACATATAATCCGTATGAAAACAAATGATCTGATTCCTTGCTTTGGGTGTTTTGTGTGCACTAATATAAAAGATGTACAGGATTTCCTTCTTAATTCATATTTTCCTGGTTGTGTAAATAGTGCAGTACATAATTACTGCAGTCAGAGGCTTTAGGGATAAGAAGATGTTTACATCAAGGATGTACATACAAGATTATGTGTGCATGGCAAATTTTTATCTCTATCTTTAAATAAATATTATGCTTCATCCATACCCAAAGTCTTGAAAGAAAGCTGTTTTAGTGTAAACAATGAACTTCCTGGCCAATCGCTGAATTATTTGATGACTTGCTGCTGAGAAATTCAGATTCTGTACTGTTGAATACACCTTGCAAATTTTGATTAGACAGATAATGCACCCTAGATTCATCCAGATATTGTAGTTTATTTGTAGTTGTACCACAGTATTTGGCTGGCCTAGTGTTTCAGTTGTTCTCATTTGCAGAGGCTATAAAGTGATTTGGTTGCTAACAGACTTCTCAGCAATTAAAAATATAGGCAAGAACGATGGCAGACTCTGCAGTGTATTTCATAAGCGCCCACAGTTCAACTCTTCTGCAAAACATGCTCTGGATCTCAGATTATACCGAAAAATAAAGTCTCTAGCAGTTGGAGCTGCAGCCAGATTTCAGTATGTGTACTGAGCCTAAGGAGGTGCAGCAACAGTTACAAACCCAACCAAAGCCCCAGGCTCCACGGCAACACAAACCGCCCAGAAGGTCATAGCTGAGCTGCGATCCTATAGCCATGACTGTTTTCCAGATGCAATGAAATTCATCATCTTGTGGCAGACAGAAAATGAAAAGCTATCTCCTTGCCCTGCAGGGATCAACCTGCAGCTGCATTTCCCTCCCTGCCTTTTCTCTGTAAGGCCCAGCTTGCTATAGATGTGTCAATAAATTCTTCCGGGTTTTTTTTTCATTTTGCTTAAACCTTGGAAGTAAACCACTGAAAAAAATAAAAAGCATTTTTTTCCAAAGTAAAATGGGACTTGAACAGAGGTGTCCTCATTGACATTAAATCAAACCAATCTTTTTCAGGTCAAACAAAATGTTTCCTTCCTAATTGTTGAAATGGCTGCGCTAAGGCATCATTTGCGAAACAAAGGCAGTAGCACTTTTATTCATAGAATCAAAGAATCATCGAATAATCTGGGTTGGAAAGGACCTTCAAAGGGCATCTAGTCCAATGCCCCTGCAATGAGCAGGAACATCTTCAACTAGATCAGGTTGCTCAGTCCCGTCCAGCCTGGCCTGGAATGTCTCCAGCCCATATGCAGGATTTGGGAGAAATGAGTTGAACCTCTGTTTTTCCCTACTAGGATGTGAAATCCTCAGCAGTCATTTCTTGGGAGAAGATCCTGCCCATCTTGACAAAGCAGCCCTACTCTGCCAAGCTCTCCTCCTGGAGCTGTTCCACTCCTTTGTATAAAGTAATTACTTAAATATACATTGAACAAAGAGAGAAGGAAATTACTTTAAGGTCTATCAGTTAGGGCACTTTACTGGGAGGTAAAGCAAACCAGTGAATAATGAATTAATTATGTTATTATTTCAGCGACCCAATACATTTTTATTGAGGGAAAAAAAGTCACCATCAGAAATTTGCAAAAAACAGCCTGCAGACACCCTGGCACTTGGGGACACTGTTTTGGGAGGTCATGGTTCAAATCCCCTCCAGGTGAAATGAGAACTAAAGCCTCTCCAAGCAAAATTTTGGGGAAGTGAAGTTTGTTTGGGGTGTTTTTTTGTTTTGTTTTGTTTTGTTTTTTTTTCCAGAAGTTTAAAAAGGCACATATCTTACAATAACTGCAACTAAAGCTACTTGAGAAAGCCCACATCTTTAATAAATTAATTAAACATAGGGCTGAACTGCAGAGTTCCTGAGCTAATTGTTTTAAAAGCATCCTCCTTGCTTTATTTGGAGGCTCTGAATGTTGGTGGCAGGATACCTCTGGATCCTGCCGATGTCTGGTACAGCTCCTTCACTTGCTGGTGCCACAGCCCAGGAAGAGCCGGAGGTGCCGGCTGGGCAGACAGACTGCTTGAAAGCAACTTAGATACCACAACAGTCAATAATAAACTCCCCCGTTTCCTGATATACACGAAAGGAAGAAGAACGAGATGCCTGACGGTACCACATCACCGGCCCTAAGTGTTGCCAAAGAAGGACAACTGGAAAATGCAGCTTATTGAGCCAAGTGTCATCAGGAGTAATGGCCATGTCTGTCAAGGAACTTTATACCCATGATATTTTCACCTTCCTGCAATAGTTAAGCAAAGGGAAGGTGGCTGGCTGCAAAAGCTGAGTTATTGTGACAAAATGCATGTTATTGAAGGATTTAGACATTCCTGCTGCAGAAAGAGGTGACACAGTGCACTGAGGAGAGCTCCTCGTCCCACCTCCTCCTGGCCATGGAGAAGTTTCTCTCTGCCTTCCAGAGCCTGAAAACTTTGCCATCTGTTCTCACTTGAGGAAAATTCGCATTTTATCTTTTCCATTTGTTTTAAGCTGTTTTTAAACAGGAGAGGCTCAAAATACAGGCTGTGCAATAGCATATGATACAGTTAATTTCTCTCACCATCTAATGTTAACAACATATGGAGACTGGCCTGAGCTGCCAAGGACATAAATCTATCCCTGCCTCCTGGTTTGTTCGCTGAATCTCCATTTTTTATTACTGAACATTCCTCGACAGGGCTTCACCAAAACACCTGGTGGGGACCTTCCAGAGGAATGAATCTCACTGTGCAGGAGAGACTCCTCTTCCCCCCACCTCAGCAAACAAAAAAAATCTCTCATCAGTCTCCACTAAATCCAGACTCCCATTTCCATGGATAAAGCACTTCCCATTAATAAAATTGATTCGTGTTTGCAGTGCTGTACAAACACCTACAACGCACCGGGTGTTTCTTTAACGTTGTTTGACTTGTGCGTGACTTCAGAGCTTCAGACAGCAAGGGACATGAGCATCAGCTGGAGCCAAACCCACGGCGGGCAGGTATTGTGCAAGCTTCCTCACCATGTCGCCAGCTGACCTTGCTCCTGACCTGCCAGTTTGCTGCTGTTCCCTTCCCCTGCCAAACTATGCAGCGGTTTGGAGATGCACACAAACTACGGGGCTCTTTCCAACACGCTGAATTAACCAATGTTTGAACCCAGGTTTCAGGATGAAGAAGTTTACACAATCCTTGAACTGCATTGCAACAAAAGTTTGGCGTTTTAAGGCCACTTCTTCAAATGGATATCACTCATACCTTTTATTAGTTACTGTAGAGAAATAGTGGGTGTAAAATTGGGAAGCAAACTGTAATGACAGTTTTTACAGAGTTGCAAATGGGCCTGCACTGGAAAACGAGTGGAACAGTGAACGATGCTGCAGATTGGAAATGGGCATTTTTCTTTCACTTTTTGAGTACAACTACAAGACAAATGTGGATGTTTACATCCTTCTCTTTGCATACAGCATTAAACTATGCATTTTTAGGTACTGTAGACATGAAAGACGTGCTCTGTTTGCAATCAACTTGTGCCTCTGGTGTCTTACAAAGCCTGTGTATGAATGCTAAAATGGAACAAAGTCGACAATGTGAAACCCACATCTGTCTCAGGTGGAACCAGATGCTAACTGATCCTTGTTTATCCTCCTCTCTACATATCCTATCCCTTTATAACATATATAGTATACACATTTCATCTTCAGTGCAGCAGTACAAATATCTTCCACGTTTGTCAGAGATGGAGGGCTACACTGTCATCAGTACAGCCTATGAACTCCTTTCTGTTAAAGTAAAAATCAAGTAACTAAAGTTTACTGGTGACATTTTCTTTAAAAAGTCTTAGCTAACTGTCCATGAGACAAATTCTGACTGGAGTTGTTCATAGAAGTGAGCTTGTGAATCTTTTCATAAAAAAACATCTGGCTGCATAACCTCGAGCAATAATTCTGTTTTTCAGTATTTACTAGAATATCATATGATGAACTGGATTATTCATTAAAAACGTATTTTGCCATATTGTCTTGCATAGAATGAAGTCATCTGGGTTTCAAAGAACACGTAATGTTACATCTTAACAAAAGTGACTGAAAAAGGTAAAATTAATTATTTTGCTCTGAGTTGGGAGCTTTCTCCCCCAGTTCTTAATCCCCTTTTCAGGAATACGTTAAGCCTAAAGAATATCAACATGCAACAAATATTATTTCAAGAAGGTGTCTTTTCTTTGCATGGAGAAATTAATCCAAAGTTTCCTAAGTTTGGACAAAAAATCCAGCCCTTGGAGCGGCAGGTGGAGGAGGAGGAAGCAGCAGTGAGCACTGCTGTGCCACATCCAGACAGACCCTGGGATGTCTCCTTGCAAAGCATGACATGCCAGGCCCAAACCCATCACTTTTTTGGTGCTCAGGCGCGCTACACCTTTCGAAACCAGTGAAAGAAAGGACGCTGTAAGCTGCAAATGCTATTTTATCACTATGTCAACAGCCGTGCAGGCCCCAGCATTTAGCAAGAGCTGTTTACTTTAGGTGTGAGAAGTCTCTCACCGTCTGGGGCAGACGGTGTGTGCCACCAGTTTCACCTTTTTTTTTGTATTGATAGAGGAAGGTGCAAAAACGCATATTGAGCTGCTGTATTTCACATCTGGAAAACTCAGGTCAGGCTCTCGCTGCCTTGTTTGGGTCCCATGGAGAGGACATGAGGAAGAGATGGTGGCCATGGTGTGGTGTGCACCGGGAGCCCCTTCCCTGTTCACTGTATTTGCCAATGTGGAAAGGAGTCTCGCAAATAGGTCACTCATTAAAAGTTTATATGGCTGAATTCAGGAAGCCTCTACTCAGTAGAAAAATGGTAAAGACAAAAAAAAAGAGAGAAAAGGTTTTTATTGAACATTCTGGGAGGGCACAACCATTGAGCCTGAACACAAAGCCCAGGTGAAGTGTTACCTTCCAGATACACACCCAGCCTCTCAGAGAGAGACCAGTTATCATTTGCCCTTGTGTCAATAGCTCTATAGTCCTTTCTGTACCTCTTTGCAGAAAGCCCAAAGGAGGAAAAGTTAACTACAATATTAAACGAGTCACATCTGCTGTACCTTCTTTTTAACCAAAAACACTAATGGAGATTTAAAAAAAATCAGACTAAACCCCAGTTCTACAAAAGGGGCCTCTCTTCCTCTTAACTCCTCCTCTCATCGAAAGCAAGGGGACCACTTACGAACGCAAAGCAAAGATTATGTGCTAACATTGGCAGGATTCGAGGCCTTAAAAGCTTGTGAAACTATCCAAAACGTGGTCTCTCTGGCTGGGCAGGGTGAGTGTATTCGGTAACACACCTTCCTTTCATAATTGTTCAGACCCAGGGATATTTTCAGAGCTCACTGCAACTCCCTTCCTTTGTACGGAAATCAGCCCGCCAGAGGATGGGTCGCGGAGCAGAGTCGGGAGCGGGGAGGCACTCCTGCGGCACACAGGATGGAAATTAAATATTAACATGCACCTTCTGTTACCTGCCTGGAAGTCACACAGTCACAGCATTTTAACTTGTGCAGCAGTGGCGAGAGCAGGTTTGAGCTCTCAGGTGGTGGTAGATCCTCCCATTCCCCAGCGGCTGCAATTAAATGCTCCTCAAATCCTTCAGTTTATTGCACTATGTTTTGGATCACTTCTTATTTCATACAACAGACTGAAACATTCAGACTTAACCTTCAAGCTCACGAGAAAATCCTGCTCAGTTTGGAGCAACTAAATCGGTTTCCCAGGGCTGAGAGAGAATCTATGCAACTTCTTAACCAGTTTAGTGGCTTCTTCTGGTCGAGCTTGCAGCTAAGTAAATTTGCAGCATAATGAAAATAGGTTTTAAGGTTATGCTCACGTTGCTCAATGAAGGGGTCAGGAACTGAATGCAAGCACCAGAGCCCCGATCTTCTGGACTGCTAAGCTGTTAGGTCATTCGCTGGCACTGTTTTGGAGTGCTTCAGTGAAGCTCTCTCACCATGACTGAACTTGGATGCAGTTCTGGCAAGAAGTTATTCCAGAGGAGGCTTCCAACAGGCAGCATGGCCAAGACTGCGCCAGGTTTGACTCTCCTCTGCTACTGTCTCGGTCCTTCAAACACTAACTCAGCAGCCTTGGAACCCTTGAGGACTCCAAGGTATCACAGGCCATCTGCTTCACGCTAGAAAAGTGCCAGTCTGAAAAGCTGCAACACAGGTCACGTTTCAGGTGCTTTGAACTAAAACATAAATACAAAATGATGCATCAGTCTTAGGATCCAGCAACAGCCAAGGCCACACGGTGTGGACACATGCGGTGTAGATTTAGCCAGCCTGCTGCAGGTGTGCTAGGTGATGGTAGCATAGATGTAAGACAGTCTCCATCATTGGTCTGGAGGCCAAGGATCCCCTTCTGCAGCCGACACATTTAATGGTGTCCTAAATGTCCCAGGTTCTCTCTGAAAACTGATTGAATCATGACAGTGGCAAGTCCCAAACCGTGTCTAGAAAGTGTTGTCTAGCCAGCAAGCAGCACTCCTGCAGCAAGGGTTGTTATTCTTCATGTCAAGCTTTTAAGATCCAGAACTGGTAGAGCTCTAGCTTTTGTGGTGGGAGGACTCCAGAATCAAACACGGCTGTAGGTGCCAGAGCACTTGGATAGTCTTTCGAAATCTCAAAATTACTAAGAATTAATTAAAATCCCAAAATGATGGCTGCAAATGCTGTTCATAGACCAGGTAAATGAGCTGGGAACATGACAAATTTTGACTAGCAGCTCACTGCACAGCAGTCAACACACCTGGCCAGCTCTATCATGAAAACAGTCTCCACAAGCCATGACAAAACAGTGTCTGGACATGGAAATTCATTTCTCTGGTCTTTGCGAAGAACTTAGCTGCTCTAACCACAGCAATATACCAAAGTACTGGGGAAAGGAGACCCATAGCTCAATGGCGTGTTTTGTGAAAAAAATGTGACATCTGCATACTTGCTTCATTATGTCCCCTCAATTCTTGGATCAGAATGGAGCGAACAGCTGATCCTTATTTTCTTGTGAAAGAAAGTCTGTAAGAAAACAGGATTTCACAAAGCCCAAACCATTCCATTCAAAACACCACAGACTGAAGTCTATTGCCAAATAGGAGGCAGGATCCTGGAGGGACCCAGGGGACCGGCAACTCTGGAAGTTGTGGTATCCTCTGCCACAGGACAGATGTGCCCAAAGGGCAGGAACACTGGAAGCTGGAGCATATTGCTCAACTGAATTTCAAAGAAAGAAAAGCAATTTTGCTATAAATGAGAAACTTTTCAGCAAGCTCCAGTGTGACCAAAAGCTATTGTTTTCTTAGGAACCTGCAGGGCACATTTTTTGAAAGGTACTGAAAGGTCCATTTTGCAGTCCAAATACTTTTCATTGCTGATTCGGCTGGCTCTATTTCAAACATACAGCTTTGTGTGGAAAAAGGTATAATTTGCCAATACATCTCTTGAACCGACTGCATGGTCACTAGCTTACATTCAGTGACTAATCTTTCAGGCAAATGAAGTCAGATTACATGAGCCCTGCTTCAAGTGATCCATGTACTTAAATCTACATTTAGCCTGAAAAAGGAATCACAGGAGAACACCCAGGTGCCATGTATAGAGAGGAAGAGACCTCACAGAAATGGCAATTTTAGGAATGACTAACAGAATTGACAGCATCCAGTGCTCTGAGCTCTAAGATAAACAAGATGGCATAAAATAGGGGAAGATCCAGCACCCCTTTTCAGTGTTGGAAATGTGGGCAATTCATTAGAGACTGGACACTCTTTCCAAATCCTTTCTCCCCTTCGTCACTTGGCAGCTGAGCAGTTTTCAGGGCTGCTCAGTAACCTCAAGACCCAGGTTATATCCCTCCTCGTGCCAGAACATGCCTGCCAGGAGGGAGCTTGGAGCTCCAGGGTGCTGTGGAAGGAGCCACTGAGCACATCACTCATCAAAACTCAGTGGTGGTGGTGAATGAGGATCGTGAAGCACTGAGACAAGTTGGCCAGGGAATCGCTGAGCTCTGGGGTTTTCAAGACCCAGCTGACACAGTCTTAAGCAATGTGGTCTGAATTCAGCACTTGCCAAGCTTTGAACAGAACCTTGCACCTGATTACCTCCTGTGGTCCCTTCTAACCCAAATAACTGATTCTGCAGTGAGTGTGAAAACTACTGGTCCAAAGGAAAGCAAGTAAGAGGCTACCCAACCCTTTAACCCAGATACAACACTCAGATAGGAGCTGGGATACTTGAAGAAGGAGATTTTCCTTTATGCTAAACATAGAAATAATCCTGACAGCATGAACTCAGCTTCAACTTGTATACCCAAGCAATACACCTAAAGCTAGGTTCATAAATGAACTTAAATGTTATATACACATCAGCCTGATACTCATTTCTCACTACGATGAAAAAAGATCTATTTAATATGGATACTCGAGATGTGCTGAAGAACATGATGCTGATGCTCAGACTGGCTCAAAAGGCATAAGCTTGAGCCTGACCAAATTTGTTCTGAGTGGCAACCAGCCATGTCAGACCCAAGCTGGCTCCACATTGAAATTTCTGCATGATATTTCCCAGCAGTCCCACATGCTAGAGACAAAGCCTAGGAAACCAAAGACAGTTCTGTATGCAGTGAGCTCAGCTGCAGAGGACTTGCTAGCTCAGGATCTTCTTGGAAGATCCTTCTTCATGGAACAGGCTGCCCTGGGAGGTGTTTAAAAGACATGTAGATGTGGTGCTTAGGGACAAGGTTTAGAGATGGACTTGGCAGTGTTAGGTTAATGGTTGGACTCGATGATCTCAAAGGTCTTTTCCAACCATAACAATTCTATGGTTCGGGACACAGGGTGGCCATGATAACTTCTCCAAACTCAAATCTAAATCATGGCTCGTAGCAGTACAGATGAGCACAGATGAGCACAGAGCTGGCAGCCAAACACAACCAGTGCAGGTGTCAGCCCGTGGTGTCCACTGATTCACCAGGCAGAGCAGCTGCCTCTGGATTGCTGTGAGTTAACTGTATAGGGTAGTTGTCAATCGAAGGGCAAAACAATTTGGTGCTAATTAGGAGCATAAATACTACTGGATTGCATTTTATGCATTTCACAACCCCCAAATCTGGGTTAAATTACACACGCTAGCTGTTTAATCGCTTTTGTAACACAGATGCTGTATAACTAGAAGCTCTAAAAAGACGGGGAGCAGGACTGGTCTAAACACTGCACAAGTGTAAACACAGGCCTCAAAAAAACAGAACAGGAAAAACCTGAGGAAATAAAGATGCAAAATTCACCATTATCCCTGCAATTTAGAGTTTAAGGCTGAGATGCAAAAGCAATCAATGGTCTGGTGAAACTTCCAAAGCAAACTGAAAACAAACCTCACTAAGTTTTTAAAAAAAAAACACAGAAAACCCACATACCATCTTTTCCCTTGATATGATAACAGAAACATATACTGTATGCATATACAATACAGTAAGTTACTTTATAGGTATGGACCACAGAGATAAAATTATATATCTAGTACTTATATAGGCCAATTATCATGGTGGGAAAGACTACAGAAGCTGCGTGGAAATAACAACAAACAAGCAAAAAAAGGCTTTGTGATAACATTTACTGACAGCAAACTTAGGAATTACTTCTAAGTTATTTGATTTTGAAAGCAAAAGCAAATGAAGAAAAACATATCTTCCCATATTCTAAAATTATTCATTTTTATACTACACAGTCAACAAAGCTGAAGGACCCTCTCAGATTATGTGTCTTCAAGAAAACTGAGGAAGGCAAGGATTATGTATCTTGCATTGCACACACTTGTCAGAGATATATGCACAGTCTTAAGATCTGTACTCACTTCACAACATCCTGTTGAACAGTCCGATGCAAGGAGGTAAAAAGAAAACCCCAACACTCTACCATTTTTCTGAAAATGGCAAGTGCACAAACTTTTAAGTTAGTAGTTATCCCAGGACAGATACCTTCCTTGACTTACAAAACAATGAATTTCCTTTGTAGGGAATTTTTAGGTAATGAATTGTATGAATGTTAAGTGTGGGAAGACTCCAAATACAAATTTAATTGTAAGAGCATAATTAGAAGGACATGTTCTTCTGCTGAGTTTTGATTAATGCTGATGATTTGCAAGGCAAGACCTTGCAGAACTGCAATTAGTTTTGCACGACCGGCCATGATGAAAGTCAAAAAGCTGAAAGACTGATTTTTTTTAATGATTATTTTTTAGCTTTTGCTTTGTTTTGTTTTATTTCTTGGCTATGCCTTCTTGATCAATTCGATTTTTGATTCCTGATAATTCACTGGTCTTGAAAACTTCCTAAGTAATTTTCACATTCAGAGTTCAAAGCAGCATGACCCCCTAAGAACAACCAAACTGAGTGAACCACCCTTTGAGAAGTGCAATATTCATCATTTAGCTGTATACACCTGCCAGAGGAAAAAAGACTTCATACACATTAAAAATAAAAATCAAACAAAATTAGAAGCAAGTTTTTTAAAAAAACCTCAACACTCCAACATGAAACACTTAACACTTGAAATTTTTCATTCCCTGAAATAATGTATTACATTATACACTATGAGAAAGAACTGTTGGTGTTCTGGGCTATGTTCCTCCAACAGCTGTTGCTGTAACTGGATAAATAACATTTCTAGGAAGCAGCAGTTTCTCTGAAGAAAATGCAGATTTTGTGAGTAAAATGGTAATTCCAGTCACAGCGTTCAGTGCCCCCTTCATACCGGGTAGTTAAAGAGAGGTCCACCCAGGCTCTGGAGCAAGTGTCATTGAATGTATCACACCCAAGAGACTTCAAAAAACACACTGGGAGGGAACATACCTTTTTCCACCCCAAACTGAACCTCATGGAGCTACCATAGGAAGTGAAACAGTACGAAAGCTGCCCATTGCAACAAGTTTTGTGACAAAATACAAATTCGACAACACTGATTTCTTTGTTGATGTAAACCTCAGTGTCACAGGAGCTGACAAGGCCGTGTATGTCACGCAGATCATACAACCACGGCCAGGGAAGGAGCCAGAGGCATCTCCCATGGGGTTGGCTGTGCTAACAACTGCTGGCCAAGCACCTTCATAGCCAGCTGGGACCTCCTTCTCCCTGTCCAGCTGCGGGAGACTTCGCTGTTCCAGTTGTCTCCAGGAAGAAAACCCAAGGGCCATTTTCACAGGTGATGTAGGTGCGCAGAGCAGCTGGTCAACGAGGGAGGAAGGGGGTGAGGACTGCACCCACATGTGGTCCCATCGTTTTGCCAGAAATACCAGCTGCTGCAAACCCAAGTTAAAGATTCAATCACACCTCCTCCCCTCGTTTCTCTCCTTTCACAGTCAATCTTTGCTTAATATGCACCAACCTCAGCCTGAACCCGTGACATATCCAGCGCAGGCTGCACAGCAGCACTCGCCATCCTCACGAGGGAGGATTCGGGTAGAGACCCAAGCCAAGCCATATGTAGCCTGCTGAGTCCAGCAATTCACGCTAGCTTTCAGTCAGGATTCGGAAATATTTAAGTCTCCTGAATATGTACACTTGAAGTTTTTTAACCACGGGATTATGCTGTGAGTGTTTCTTGTGTTTAACATATGCCCATGTTATGATGAACAGCAGCAGAACTGGAGTAAGTGTTGCAATCCTATGGAAAACAAAACAAACAAAAACAAGAAACAAACAAACAAAACCAACAAATCACCAAAAAAAACCAAACCAAAGCAAACCAACAATAACAAAAACACCCTAAACTTTGAGTCCTCAGGGAAAAAAACAGCAGCACCTGAGAATCCAAAAAAGACTAACACTACAACTGGCTGCTGATAATTATGTACAATAGAAATTCCTGGTTTTGCTTAACTGTAGTGTCAGACTATCCTCAAAGTAGCAGCTTTTAAGTGCAATCTGATTCACATTTCAGGCAGAAATAATAGTATTTGTGTTACCAATTTAAACTGAAGAAATGATTTCCATTGTTCTGTGTATACGAAGAAGTGAACTGATAGGGCTTGACTTCAGAAGTTCCTTCTTCTAAAAGTACAGATGTAAATTTGATCCATCATAAACAACTCATCATCCTTTAAGATGAAAACCCATTGTAAAGACTTCTTATAAAAGGAGAGAGAGACATGGTCAAACAAATCATTAATTAGAAGTCAGTTAGAGACTCAAAGAAGCGCAGACCAGCTAAGCAATGGTCCCACAGATGCTCATGCTACCAATTACATGATAATTAGCACTGGCTTTATTCCAATAACACTTCCACCAGAAAAACCTGCAGATGACTAATGAAATAAATACACCTGAGACTTCAGACTCCAGGAGTGAGCTCTTGTCAGCTACATCCAGCAGCAGCAGAAGTTGACTGACCAGCAATGCTGCTGCAATTATATTAAACTACAAGCCTCAATTAATGAAGATATGCAAGTGAAGTTTGCTTTGTAGTTATTTTACTAGGAAACAATTTACAGCAGCAGCAGTCTGTACATGCAGACTGAGGGACAAGATGCTGGAGAGCAGCTCTGCAGAGAGGGATCTGGGGGTTCTGGTCAACAGCAAGTTGAACATGAGCCGACAGTGTGCTCTGGCAGCCAAGAGGGCCAACTGTGTCCTGGGTGCATCAAGCACAGCACTGCCAGCCGGGCGAGGGAGATGATTGTCCTGCTCTGCTCTGCATTGGTGCAGCCTCACCTGGAGCACTGTGTGCAGTTCTGGGTGCCACAGGATAAAAAGGATATAAAGCTACTGAAGAGTGTCACTTGGTGTGTTCAGCCTGGAGAAGAGGAGACTAAGAGGAGAGCTCATCGCGATCTGCAGCTTCCTCACAAGGGGAGGAGGAAGGACAGGTGCCGACCTCTTCTCTTTAGTGACCAATGACAGAACCTGAGGGAATGTCAGGAAGATGTGCCAGGGGAGGTATAGGCTGGACATTAGGAAAAGGTTCTTCACCCAGAGGGTGGTGAAGCACTGGAACAGGCTCCCCAGGGAGGTGTCACAGCCCCAAGCCTGACAGTGTTCAAGAAGAGACTGGACAGACACCTCAGACACAGGGTGTGAACTGTGGGGTTGTCACATGCGGGGACAGGAGTTGGACTCGATGATCCTTGTGGGTCCCTTCCAACTCAGGACATTCTATTATTCTATGTGAAAGTCACAGGACTACACCAGCCTAGGAAATGAAGAAGGTCGGACATCTGTGCAGTCACGTATAATGCAAAATCAATGAACAACTTCTTGTATTACACTAAGGACACCCCCAGAAACACAGTGGTTTTTTGACCCCAAGAAAAATTAAGAGTGAAGACTGCAAAAAGAGACATAAAAACGTGAGAATAACTGTAACTATTCCTCAGTATGAAAGAATCAAAACGTTTTACATGGTTCTTGTTTGTTTGGTTTTTAATATATACTCAATACATATATACTTAATATACACTTAAAAAAAAGAACAATTGTTGGAGAGCTGACATAGTTTGCAACACTTTTGACCCTCGCTGCTTGCAAGTTTCCTCACTTAGAAAATATACCACAGACAAAAATCCATTAAAGATGACTTTTCTTTCATTTGGGAAGCATGGGGGGGGGCTTGACCAGAGAAAGTAACTACACATCCAAAAAATGTTTAAAGTTGATCATGCAGACACTTCAGGAGATAAAGGAAAATACATCTAAACCAAATACTGCTGCTGTTTTAGTTCCACTTGCGCAGGCAATGCTTGAAACAGGTGGATGGTCACATATTTTAAGCATTTTCAGTTGTCTGTCTGAAAGTCATTGATTTTAAAAAGCTGGCTTACCTGTAAAAAAAGGATAGATGAAAATAGAAAAAGTCATTGCAGGGAAGAAAAAAAACAAAACAAAACACACCAACAAAACATCACCTTAAAACTTGGTAGGTGATTTATTTATTAACCACAGCAAACATGCAGTAGGGCAGCCTTCTGCCTGTCTTTACTGGGTGTGTAACAGGTGCATAGAGAAAGAAAAAGGGACATGGAAGTGGAAAGGATATGCCAAGCAGAGAAGATACAGATGGCAAGAGTATCCTCAGAATTATAAAAAAACCCGAAAACATAAGGATCTTGGATGGTGGAAAAGAACAACATAGGACAAACAGTACATTGAACTCCACTGTTTATGGGTAGCTGTGCACATATGCTGATCATGTTTTAGCATGATTAGAATTTTTTTGTTTTCCTTCACAGAATCACAGAATGTTAGGGATATGAAGGGACCTCAAAAGACCATCTAGTCTAATCCCCCTGCTGGAGCAGGAACACCTAGGTGAGGCTACACAGGAATGTGTCCGGGCAGGTTTTGAATGTCTCCGGAGTAGGAGACTCCACAACCTCCCTGGGCAGCCTGTTCCAATGCTCTGTCACCCTCACTGAGAAGAAGTTTCTTCTCATATTTAAGTGGAACCTCTTATGTTCCAGTTTGTACCCATTGCCCCTTGTCCTATCATCGGTTGTCACCAAGAAGAGCCTGACTCCATCCTCATGACACCATTTACATATTTATAAACATTAATGAGGTCACCCCTCAGTCTCCTCTTCTCCAAGCTAAAGAGACCCAGCTCCCTCAGCCTTTCCTCATAAAGGAGATGCTCCACTCCCTTAATCATCTTTGTTACCCTGCGCTGGACCCTCTCCAGCAGTTCCCTGTCCTTCTGGAACTGAGGGGCCCAGAACTGGACACAATACTCCAGATGTGGTCTCACCAGGGCAGAGTAGAGGGGAAGGAGAACCTCTCTTGATCTACTAACCACCCCCGCTTCTAATACACCCCAGGATGCCATTGGCCTTCCTGGCCACAAGGGCACAGTGCTGGTTCATGGTCATCCTGCTGTCCACCAGGACCCCCAGGTCCCTTTCCCCTACACTGGTCTCTTAATAGGTCATTCCTCAACTTACACTGGAACCTGGGGTTGTTCCTGCCCAGATGCAGGACTCTACACTTTCCCTTGTCATATTTAATTAAACTTTTCCCCGCCCAACTCTCCAGCCTGTCCAGGTCTCGCTGGATGGCAGCACAGCCTTCTGGTGTGTCAGCCACTCCTCCCAGCTTGGTGTCATCAGCAAGCTTACTGACAGTGCACTCTATTCCCTCATCCAAATAATTTATTAATATATTGAATAATATAGGCCCCAGTACTGACCCTTGAGACACTCCACTAGATATAGGCCTCCAACTAGACTCTGTTCCATTGACCACAACTCTCTGGCTTCTTCCCTTCGGCCAGTTCACAGTCCATCTCACTACCCGATGATCCAGTCCACACTTACTGAGTTTAGCAGCGAGGATGCAGTGGGAGACGGTGTCAAATGCTTTGTTTCTCCTTACTGAGAAATAACTATTTCCATACCAGAGGTTATTCACCTTCTCTTCAGAAGTCCAAGAAGCAACAGTAGTTTGATGAGATGAACTTTTTGTTCAAGAATGCAAGCAACCACATGGGAGGGACTAATGTGGAGTACTGTGGGAAAACACTCAAAACCAGAAGAGATTAAAAGCTTTCTGATGATTTGATACTTGTGATTGCGCGTTAAAGCACTTTTCCTCACCTGTTGTCATCATTCAAGGGGAGGAAAGTAGACCCAGAAAGAGCAGGGTGTTGAAACCAGGTGAAAAGGTGTTGCAGGATGAGGACCGTGTCCATACTCTTGGTGAAACAGCAAAGTGAAAGCTTGGAGACAACTTCCTCTGACAAAGAAGTCCAATTCCATCAGTCGTATGCACTCAAAGTGCGACTGATGGATCATTTCTGAAATGCACTAGTAGTCACAAGATCCTTGAGCCATATTCAAGATGTCCATCTCCCCATGGTGTCCACATGAATAAAGGTAGATGATAAAACTAAAGAAATCACATTCATGCCAGCTGCTTGAATAAAATGGAATTTTCTCTCCCCACCTCGCCTCTCCCAGCTGTTTCTGCCCCAAACTTCAAAGCCTTATTTGCATTCATACAAAATCTGTTTACAGTCAACTTCATTGCGATACTGGAGCTTCCCCCCTTCTCCCCCTGGACTAAGACACAAAGCGAAGCTGGCCAGGTGTCTCCAAACCACAGAGCCAGCTGCTCCTAACCGAGCTCACAGGAAATAGCAAGGAAAATATGCAGCATTTGACACATCTGGAATAGATTGCAGAGTCTTTGAAAACAGTGTCCCAATTCCCTTCCTCCTGCTGATGAGATTTCAGGCTACCAAAATGCTGCATCAACTATAGAGGATTAGATAACACGTGTATGTTTTTAACCCTACATATTCTTTCTGTCCAAATGAGAACTTTTCAAAGCTAGTCCAGGAAAAAACGTATCTGTATGAAGATTTCTATAACAGTGGAGCAAACAGAAATAAATCCATCAGAAGACCACTACTTAATTTGGGAAAACTGATGTAGTTGGCAAATAGTACTAGTTGGCAAATAGTACTAGTTGACATTGGTAAACATGGAAAATGAATCAATATTGCATTGTTTGTACAGTTGTATTAACTCCTTAAAAGAAATACAGTTTGTCGTCATAAAACATGATGAAAAAGAGAAGAGTAGAAAGGATTGGTTAGTAACCATTTTGCAAAGTAATTTGTCTATAATTCCATGCTGACACAAATATTGTGGTGTGCATTTTTCAATGTGAACTACAAAAAAATGAAAAAGCGTAAGTCTTAATTAGCAAAACAAAGCAATGTTTTATTATCCGCTTTTTTTTTTGTTTGCACAATGAATGCAAAAGAATACAGAAAGAAACAGATAAGTTAGAAGGAAATTCCAATCAGATATTGAATATAATACTTAATTTTATTCTTTCCATAAAAAGCTGGGAAGTGGAGGTGCCCCTAAAGTTTTAGTCACTTTCACTGTCTCTGAAAGATTAAGAAAATGAATAACATAACCAGCTTACATATGTATATTTTAAACATTCATTATAGATACAAAACGGAATACAACACTAGCTTAAAACAACATAAACCTCACTGGTTTTAATGTTAGTAATAAAAAGGCAGAATTCTAATATAAAAAGTAAAACTGGAGGAAAGTATTTGTTTGTTTTTTTCCTCAAAGGTGCAACCAACAACCAACGTATTTTTGCAACTGAGATTCCAGTTGTACATAGGACTGAGAGATGTATTCTCCTACTTGAGGAGCAAAACCTTTAAAGGAAACCACACATGCATAAATAGTAGACAGTACCCCTTAAAGAGATGATATTTATAAGAAAGTAATAGTATACCTTAAATGAACGCTAGGAGAGGTGCAACACACATTTTCTACTTTCAGAGCTTTAAAAGTAAGATGGTTTGATTTCTTTTTTTCCTTCACAGATTATTTCCAAAATTACCTTACATTTAAATTAGTTTATTCTTAGGAAATGGCAACGTATGTATTCTAAACAAGCATTGCAAGATAGCTGTATGAATTTTTTTTGAGAAACCCTCATTGTGGATGTTATAGTTATACGGAACTCAAGACTTCTTAAACAGAGCCAGTGTTATAACCCATGGAATACACTTGCAATACTCTGTTTCGGTAACAGAGATACACCTACGAGGATCCAACTGCATAACCAAGGACTAACGATGTCAGGCTGTCCATCCCTGTGAATGTGAACAAACTCCATCTTTTAATGGGATCATGCTTATGAATAAAGGACTTTCAGTCTCAAGCCCAAACCTGTTGATAATAATTAATGTGAGGAAAGTTAGCATGAATGCCTTTACCTCCAAAATTACATCTAATAGTAACTATACCCTTAATGGCCAATTAACAAAAAAAATACGTACATAGCTCTAAGATTAAACAAAATTTAGAGAATATGCTGTTACAAAATATATTCTGGCATATTTCCTAAGAAGCAATTCGAACAGTCATTTATGCAGAGTTATTTACAGGGGACTCAGAGTATCAGTTTTAAGTAAAACATTATATTGGTTTGAATTTGATAAAATATTGGTGAATACAAGTTTGTGACAACAAGGAACTTTGGGTTTTAGTAAACTTAATGTTCTACGCAATCATTAAATGAATCTAAATCATATAAAAAAAACCAAACCTGTCTGAACTGGATAATCTGAATCTTTTAATGCATTCCATTGTACTCGTAGTTCAGATCAACAACTCAGTGGTACATAGACGCTGTGAAACAAGTTACCACTTAAATCTTTCAGATACAACAAGCACAGATTAACTGAGTCTGACTGTACCTAATCTATACTAACAGATGGTTTGTTCTTACTTCAATACTATCTTTTTCATAAGCACATATACAAATGTGCTAAAACAAAAGGCAGCAATTATAAATATTTACTAGAATGACCAGAACTGGCATTTGAGCATAAGCCATCCTGTCAGTTGTTTTTGAAGCCGTATCTTCACTAATTCATCTTCTGGTTTTAGTAGTCTTCTATTAACTCGGAGTGTTACAGATCATCTGGAAGCTTCACACTGGGATGGGAAAGGAATGTCTGTTCAATGCAGTCTGGAGATAAAGAGAGAGTTGTACTTCAGTTCATCGCAGTGATTCATCAGAAGCAGCGTTGCTGACTGACATTAAACTGAGAAGCAACAACGCAGCAGCCCTTTGCCCGTCATGTCAAGACAGCACAAAAATGAAAAAGAAAGCTTACTATTATTTTGTTATGATTTCAAAGAACACCTGAGAGTATTTTCTAACTGTACAGGCAACATTTGTTGTTTATTAAAACTAATACCCACTGACGAGGAAATTATCTGTCTATGCAAGAACAAGGACATTTAAGTGTGACAGCAATTAATCTGAACTTCTTGTTTCAATACTTAAGATATTTCAAAAAACATATTTATGTGTCCAGCTCTCTAATGGACCTTATCAGCCCCTACAACTCGGTGATGAAAGGAAAAATTCAAAACCACTGAACTCAGATAGGAAAACTCATTAACTCCAGTTAAGGCTGAATTAAATACCGTTTTGTCCCAAAGCAGGATTTTAGTTTCATCAGAACAAAGATTCCCAGACCACATTATCATACACTCTCATTATTCCCTTCAAGCTACAGTTTTCAAATACTAATTAATCTTTAAAATTATTTTTTAAATATTGTTTTTACACTTTACTGTACTGACAGCTAACAGGTATTTTCAGTCTCATCTCTACAAATTTCAGCATTTCTGAATAGGTTTCCATATTACTAAGAAAAAGAGAGACATGTAATTACTGTAAAAAGAAAATGCTGCCAAATAGATGCCAATTTGGGTTGGTTACTAGAAGCCAACATAGGCATTAGTTATTTAACTTGCAGCATAATTTTAACAAAAAAATAGCACATTACAAAGAAATATTATGTTACTGTTCTATTAACAGATTTCTTCCATGATCAAGAACTATGTAGTATAGCACCAATATTTATTAGCCCGTTTTAAACGAATATCACTGTCTTATATAATAGGAACCATTTTTTGTAGGCAAATACTGTCTCAGTTTTTTTCAGGCTTCAATAATGTGTTGTTGGTTACTTCATACTGGTCCTATGACTAACCTTTATTATAGCAAACATAGCTTCTCAGTTAAGCCAAAATACAGTATTTATGCTTTTTAAGTAAGCTGCAGAGTAATGAAAGTGCCACAGTATTTATTTCTAGGCTTAGATTTATCTCACCGTGCAGTTTAAGTAAAAAAAAGTTAATTGTAAATGGGGACCCATGATTTAAGTTACACAGTGAAGTCTAATAGATCCACCTAATGGATAAAAAGTATATTAAAAGAGAGTGGATATGTGCCAGACTGATTAGTCAGCTACCTGAAGGATATACACAGCACATTGTTGCATACAGAATAATCATACTCATACATGACTGTCTTAATCCAGTCATGTAAAGAGAGACAACATTCCTCTATTGTTCGCGTGTTCAGACCCATGTCAATCGGGTTTAATATGTGGGCAGCTTAGTGCTTCCTAACATGCTCCCAACAGGTTGACTGCTAAAGCCAGGTTTCTAATACAAAGTACAGTATCCTGACAGGGAGTAGATATTGCTTCTTGCTTAGGAAAGACAACAGGTTCCTCTTCATTTTTTTTTACTAACACTAGTTAGGGAGGACTGGAGGCAATAAGGATGCACTATTTACCTTCAATTTCATGACTTCAAGAGACTTCAGATATAAGTCCATGTAGAAGATGTACAAAATTCAGGATAGATGTTTAAAAATCACGTGACTTCTGTTTTGTGACAGAAGTTTGATTATTTATCTCTAAGTATTTAATTCTTCTCAGTTTTCCTGGGAGAGATAACCTTATCACTAAAAATTGCTTACCTTCAGTACAAGAAAAAAAATCTTGTTCTGTGAGCAGCTGCCATGCTTTCAGACATATTTCTGACTTTAAGATAATTAACAAAGCCCCGAAAGAACAGGAGGAGTCCTGAAAGTGTAGAAAATGCACAAAATGAAGTATATCAACCCAAGCAGACACTATCCCACATTATTTTTATTAACATATTTTTTAGAAATCTAGATTGTATTAAAGACATCAATGTCTTTATGCATCATTCACAAATTCAAAATGAAGGTCTACTGCGTTTGTCTTGTGACATTAGGATGCAGCCTTATGGACGGCTTTTTAGAAATGTTACGTTCATTCTGGGTTCAAGTATCAGTTGCTAAAGACTGCATGAAACAACTTAAAAAGAAAAACATAAAGAATATATGCTCCCCATTCTTTTCAAGTAGAATTCTTAAAATTAGTTATCAGTGTGTTAAAAGACTATTCAGAGCACAAAACATACCTTTATAAATGCATAAGAGAAATATATTTCAAGTCAAAAGAGGAAAAAAAAAAAAAGGCACAGACCGATCTAGCAACAAGCCTATAATAAAATATAACAGATTATGGCTTGAGATTTAACCATCTAGGAAAATGAACCAGTTGAAGAGCAGGAAGGAAACAGATTCAAAGAAAACTACTCAACATGTGTTATGATTACTTTTTTTTTGGTCAACTCCACATTTCAAATTATTTTAAGTATTTAAATTTGACTCCATTTGAAAGAATATTTTATCTCTTTTAAGAGGAACAAGAGATACAGAACAGTCACACAGAAGCTACAATTGCAACAGTGGAAATCACTATCATGTTACCAATTCACTGGGCATCTGACCAAACAAACCCAGAAAAAGATATTATTGCATAGTGGACACAGCTCTTTGGTTTATTTTCCTCTGCTAAGTAAACTTCAACAGATTAATCCATTTATCAGTCAGATCAGGGAGAATACAAGAGAGAAGAAACAATCTGCCCAAAGAGTTGAAGGGTTGAAATCCAAATTCCACATCCAGTGGAGAGAAACACAAGACTAGAGAACAACTATCCTGATTTAATGAATACATAGGTACCTTGAAGATATATGCTTATGTGTATATACATATACACGTATGTATTAAGATTCCAAAGGTTCAAACGAAAATCTAAACTGAAGCGTAAACAGTTTAGCAAAGATTTTATCATTTTCATCATCTTCTACCCTAATAGACAATCTCCATGGTTACATTGATATTTTGCTATGTGACGCAGTTTTACCACCTGCTCTCCATGTTGAGACTACTTATTTTTTATCCTACGCTCGTTTCTTCTCTAAGTGCTTTTTACTTGTAAATTTTCATTTTATTTACTTTCTGCCTTTTTTTAAAAAACAAAACGAAACGAAAACCTCCTTAGGATACACATACAAAAAAAAAACAAACAGAGAATGCTCTGCTAACCACTGGAACTTTGACCTAAGCCAGACACGTTTCTGTGATTAAGGTGAATTCTGCAAGGAGATGAAAGTACTAAGGTCTGGATCAAAAGCCTACTACAAAAGCTGCTACCCAGACGTTCCCAGAGATGATGGTCCCATGTTCAACTGAAAAGCAGCTGAAACAGCAAAAGGTGGGCAGGCAGCTCTCAAGGTGCCTTTCTGAAAGCATACTTTCTGCATTACACATGTTGGAAAACCAGTCCAAGTTCAACCCATATTTTATATTTCTCTGTTTAGGGAAGAAAAATAAAATAAAACCAAAACACTTTCCACTGTGTTCCTCAAAAAGAAATATTGGCTAACATTTAAATTTAAAAATTTGAATTGTCTTTCTCCAATTTATTCACTGTACATGACAGCTCCTTGGAAGTAGACTTCACTTTTCCATGAAGCATGAGTAGATTTTTCCAGATGTTGAAAGAAGGGAGCAGAAGCAGCTGGGTGAGCACCAGAAGAGAGAAGATGGCAAAAGGTGTGCTCAGGTATGTTCAAAGAATTATGCAAATGGAAGAATCCAACTTGGTTCTTTCACTTCTGAAGAGATGGGGGACATGCTCTCTCGCATGCTCTAATGGGAGAGTTATCCAGAACAATGAAATACAGATCTGCTTGGCATCGCTCCCAAGACTCGATAACGGCTCCTCCACATCCTGCTCAGTAGCTCTGTTGGGTTAAATCCTTCTATGGTGTTCTAGCAATCTCAGTATATCCATGTTATCAGTTGGTGTATTTCATGCAAAAAGTTCATAAGACAAGGGAGCGTTGATGGCTGGATGCCAAACTTCTGAACAAGCACTGCAGAAGATTAGTAAGAAAAGAACTACAAGTGCACAGCTTTTTCCATAGACATAGTGGGGGAAAATGTTAGGGGAAGAACATGCTATTTTCATCCAAGAGAAAAAAAGTGTCAAACCTCAACCTCAGGCACCACAAGAGTTTCTTTTTTAATAAAGATTTATCTGGAGATGTCTGTACCTGTAAAGAGTCATTTTTACTTCCTACTTGAAAACAATCACCTCCAACAGAATATGAAAGCATTCAAGGGACTGGTGCTGTGATGTGCTCTGCAGTTTCCATGTATCTCAAGTGCACAACAGTAAAACAAGTCGAATATTATTAACAAGTCTGATGAATGTCCTCAAACCGTATCAAAAGGCAGATATGAGAAAATTTTAGGTAACATTTATTTCTTGCAAGATAAACAGCAACTCACAAACAGGATCTCGGTGTTTTTATCTTTTTTTAAATGTACCCAACATTTCATTCTCACATTTGCTGTTTAGCCATTTGAGTCAATTGACTCAAAGGGAAGAGTGCCACCTACTGAACCAGCAATAGTCTACTATAGTTCCAGAGAGAGAAAATGGATAGTAGCGTTCATTTCTGTAAAATAAAATAATTCCAGATTCCAGATTCAAATTACAGAATCCACAGTAGGAAAAAAAGGTATAGTGGCTGGTGTTTGGCATGTCCTAACTAAAAACAGACAGAAGAGCAGAATTTGATGTGCATAAGATTTTGAACATGGGCAGAACAATCTCTCAAGAGAAAGCTGAGATCATGGGAGCGCTGTGATCAGAAAGCATGAAGCTGTTCCCTTGTCTGACTGAGAAGCTACTGATGCAGTGTGCATTTCAAAGGACTAGAAAAAGGGCATTTTATGAACTTATGCACAAGACAGCAGGCTCCACCTTCTCAGGATCAGTCACATTTCTTAAAATCTAATGCTTGACATACATGTTTATAGAGGTAAGTAAGTACCAGATATCACTCACTTTTCAATAAGTTCTCTACATAATGCTGTGGAGTTTCATTACACAGTTCTGCACTCCTAGATAAGTAGAAGCAGCTTAAAAAGCAGAAACTAAAAGACTCAGGTATGCATATAATTACATATGTAGAGCAAAGCTTTTTGAGCTGAAGGTTATTTGAATAGTCCGCAGTTCACACAATAACACCACTATGGTAACCAATAACCTCGCGAATACTACGGAAATAAAAACAACACAAAAATATCAGCAGCTAAAGAAAAACACATAGCTAAACATGTTACAGAACTCTCATTTATGTGATTCATGTTTAAGTACTTCCACATCAAAACAGAAACGTTTTCAATTGCCACTTACCAAGTACAAGAAATATCCACCAAAGCCAGTACTGTCCATTGAAATATCCAGTAAAATAATCTGAAAACTGAAATTCATACAAGAGACTTAGCTACAGTAAGAGAGATGACTAAAACACATTCAATATACTATGTGAATACAGAAAGCATAGAGGAAAAGGTAAATTTAAATAAAAGTACTACTTTCAACTAAAATGCAAACCTGGTATTTGTGCAGCAGTTTAATATACAAATAACACTTCCAGCATCAGTCTGTGGCAAAGTTATTTTAAAACCTCTAAAAAAAAAAAAATGTGTGTGTGTGCATACATATAAAATTATACACATCAAAAAAACCCTTGTACCACTTGCCAGAATCCTCTGACATCTTCTGTTATAATGAGTCCCCACTTGCCGATTTTCCTTTTTTCCCCCCAATGCCTGCCATCCCAAACACATTACAGCAGCCTGCTGCTTTAGATATTAACACCAAAAGCCACATTAGTTTAATCTTATCAGACAGGGATGTTCTGCTGACCCCTCAAAAGAAGAGCTTTTGACCTTCTGTATACCCCCTACTGTTAATCGCTGCCAAGAATACCAGCCCCATAAAGACCCCCAACTCATTAAAGTCTTTTCATTTTCAAACCAGCATTCAGTTCCCAGCAGTGAGCTGAACGCAACTAAATGAACCTTGAAGTGGTATTTCAACTGTTCCTGTTAGTGACCATGGTAGACTGTTTTGTCCTCCCTGTGATGTGGGAGGCAGCTGGAGGGCAGCGTGCGATGGTGTTGGAGACAGGTATCTGTGCCTTTACCAGACTCCAGACTGCATGCTTCACTGATAAAAAGGCTAATCAAATGTCTCCAAAATGCGCATCACAAGTAGGAACAGGGAGATGGGTGAAAAGTTGCCAGAAAGAATAAAATAACCTGCTCGGTGGCTCTGCACACTTCTCATACACCTCCCGTCCTACTGCGAGGCAGTTTGTTTACTGCATCCTGCCCCGGTGCTTATTATTCGTCATTTCAGTAGTAGCAACCAAGAAATCACCTAATTCAGGCACATAATTCAGTTTACTCTTAAAAAAAAGAAGAAGAGAGGATACTGTGCCACATATGCTACCAGATAAAAATCCAAAACATTTAAAGAACCATAGATATAATAGCTGCTTTTTTTCTTCGAGTAACTGTGCACTGAAATCCACATGTTTTCTCCAGAATAAAGCCAGACCACATAAATTCTTTAAAGGTTTAATCCTGTACTGTATTCATTTTTATGAGCAATCCAAGAAAAAAAAATATAAAAAAATCAAGAATTGCAAGGTTGAACTGAAAAATTGGTTCTTACATTATTCCTATATAAATACTAGCTTTTCTATGATTCAGTGGGGTAAGCATTTCATATTTTGACATGTCATTAAAATATCAAATGAATACTCAAGAAGTTCCCAGGAAATTCACAACATTACTAATCCCAGCTCTCTTGAGAGTCAGCATTTTCAATTCTCTAAACATATATACCAATCCACCTTTTAAAAAGTTACAGTTGCATTTAACTGGGAAGATTTACTAAAACCAGCAATCAAATACTGGCCTATGCGCACTACTCTCACACTTTCTTTAGGCAGAAGAATTCATAGCTGCAGAACTTCCCCCACAGCAAAATCATGCTTTTGTTCTTTTATTTTTCTTTTTCCTCGCAGTAAAAACTGTTATAGAGAGAGCATATGGGAACTAGGATTGTTTAGACACTATAAAAGTTTTGTAACTACTGACCCTGAGTGAGAAAGGGCAGCACAAGCCTTCTGAAGAGCTTGAAACAAAGGAACAGAACAATTTTGCACACACAGGCGTACTTGCGTGTCACCATGAAAACAAAACTGGCGATATAACACCTTACGAGCTTTCGGTTGTTGTCTCTATAAAGGGAGACAACACAAGATGACCATCTTCACTACGAAGCAAAAAGAGCCCTGAGGTCTTGGAATTGGTCAGCTCCAATATTTTAAAGTTAGTAAAAGATTACATACAGAAATTTAAATAGAGTCTAGAACACAGTAATTCTTCACTGAAATTTGGCATATATTGATTTTTTTATTCGTTATGAGCACATTTTCAAGCAGAGAGGAATAATAACACTGACACAATGAGCAATTCTACCCTCTATTCAGTACGCCTCAAGGGAAGCTGAAGGTATTCCCTATGCACGCATAGTTGAAAAAATGATGTCTTCTCCCTGCCTTGAGACAAATTCCATCCCAGATCCTGAATTCCAACTAAGAATCACATCTAGTCCAGTAGAATTCCCCTGCCCCGGCAAAGCAAAGAAAAACCCACCCTCAGCTGTAAGAAGAATGAAGAGCACGCCCAGGAAGGACCATGCAATCTCTCCTCTCTACAATCCCTGTATTATTGTGCCAAGACCAAGTCAAGTTAAAGTTACTAGCACACACACATAACAAATTCAGAGCTGACAGGGCATAAAAGTTAACTAAGTTACCCAAGATCTCTCTCGTCGTTAGATAGGGTGAAATTTTCAATGTTGTGTCTCTCAGTCGTGCAGAATTCAAGTTCAGAAAGAATCATTACATTTCATCCAGTATCCACTCAGCTAAGTAACTTTCACTTGGCTAACATACCTTTCTGAAAAGCACCTAGTCTTGCAGTTAAAACATCAAGAAATTCAGCATCTGAGATGGTAAAAATGTGACTAATTTCATATTCAATTTTGACTTGTTCAGTACATATCTTACAGAGAATAAAAGAATCAAACACAAGGGAAAAAGGTTTTCTAATTTATTTTTCCCCCCAGCCAACAGACTGAGCTATTTACAAACCTTTCATATAGGACACTATAATACCAGTGACATTCTAGGTACCAGTTCCATTTCTTCTTTATGTTTTAAAATATTTGTGCAAAAAATGAGTCATCTGCATTTATTCAGTGGAAAGACTAACATAAAATGCTATGTCAGACAAAAATAGATTAAGCTTCATCCTTTGTAAGCATATATATAGCAAGTAAATTCTCAACTAAAGTAGAAGTTAGAGAAAATTCTAGGCACTTTGTTAAATACGGGAATTTACTATACTAATTTTTAATTCCATTATTATATATCCTTGAATGAAATGTTATGGTTTGGTTCTACAAATAGTGTCTGTACAGTGTGAATCAAAAAAAAAAAACATACCCGTACAATAAGAATCCATTTGATCAGGGAGAGACCAAATCCACAGATTGCACCATACCTCCCAGCTATGGTATTTGTTATACAGAAGGATAAACAAAATCCAATCCAGTTGAAAATAAACGCCACTATAAAATAAAAGAAACAGTAGCTTCTGTTAATCTGTATAGCTAAGCAAACAGACTTAACATTAATTTCACTTTTAAAGTAATAAGGCCATGCTTACACAGTTAGTAATTCCCTTCCGGTAATTCAGGCTTTCAGAGATCGACTTTGAACCCAGACATTCCCCCTGGTACAGTTACTTAATAACAAAGCAAATGGTAAACTGGTTGGAACCTACTACTTTAAACAAGAGAAAATTCCAGCATAAAGGAAAGCATTACATTGCGACAGAAATCTAACCAGAGGACACTAGACATGAAGGGTAAATGTAAACAAAGGACTATAATGTACAAGATGTGGATTAAAACAAAGAAAAGACCTTGCTAAACTTCAATAACCAAAATATAGTTATATGCACACATACATGCATGTATCAAGGCTGCATATTCAGCTTTATCCAGTTTGGATCAAACACAATGAAAGTATCTGCTCTTGCTCTGTAAACAGAGTATAGAAATGAAGATAAATTGAGAAGCTGATGTTTCATTGGTTACTGTTTTCAGGCGTAAGATATAAGAAGCCTTGGAAGCTTTACATAGAAGCTTAAGAAATGGAGAAACAAAAAGGACATTGAGCTTAACTACCACTGTAACTTCAGTTAGCACTTCTACAGAACTTCCAGTGGTTTTACAATTGAAAGTTTCATATCTATGTATGTACTTGGCAATCAACGGCATCATCTGTACTGACTCCAGTTTGGGTACATCAGGTCAACGTGAGGGAATCCCCAAGTCGGTGATGTCCCAGCTATGGGAGTGAGGGCAACTAAAAAGAAAACCACCAAAGAGAAGAGCTGGGGCAGCTGGTAGAAGACAATGATATGGGAGTTCTGGAGAGGACAAGACAGCGGAAATTTGAAAACATGAGTGAAGCCCACAATAAACACATAAACCACTGAAGAGGCAAGCAGGAACGGAAGGGGGGCAGAGGGGAATAAAATCCCTGCACGCAAATCCTTAATGTATTAAATCCTCAAACTTATGGAGAAAACAAACAAACAAAACCCTACCTCAAATTCAGACAATAAATCACCACAGAAAAAAAGTCTGTCTTTTCAGTAAATATTTGAACACTTTAGAGTAAAACATTAGAAGACTATTGACCAATTTTCTTTTCCTTAAACAGAAGTCAATTTGGGAGGATTATCTATAAATAATCACTTTTTTTTTTGTAACTTAAAACCTTGTTACAACTCCTCCAACAATCCACACGAAGACACAATGACTCGCCCACAACAGCAAAATTAAAGTCATCAGTCAAACTGCAGTGGGACTCCACGAACTGTAAAGAAACTGAAGTTTCAAGAGAAGTTTTGGAAGACTTTCCATCAACACAGTCATTTTGCACAAGTGAGAAAACATCTTGCTTGAGACAGAGCCAGAGGTAACACACGGTGGCAATGAGAAAGCTTACTTTAACACCAATTACTAGTCTTTTTGGGGGAAAAAAAACAAAACCACGACCTAATTAATAAAAAACAAACAAACAACAAAAAAGAAAACTAACAAACAAAACCCAGCAAATAAATAAACAAAAAAAACCAGCATACAACCCACAAGAAACAACTTCGAATAAATGCTGACCCAATTTGGTATATGCAGAGAAGAATGAAAAAAGAGCATTTCTATTACATAAGAACTACGCAACAACATTGTGACCCTAGTGTTTACCTATCTTCCCAAAACACGGGAAAAGCATTTATATTAGCAAGCTTGGATATGTTGTTTTGAAAACAGGATTTCTCTTATTTTAAGCGAACTCTTCCAATTCCCCCAAACTTTTCTGAGTAACAGATTTCAGAAGGTAGTTCTTCAATGCATTCCTGCTCCTGTCTCAGCATAACAGTTTATTGCTCTCTCCATTTCTCCCCACTATTCAAGCCACAAAGGGTGATTGTGGCTCCCAAGATAGGCACGCTAAAGAGGACAGAAGATAGACATGTTTCTAATAGATTATGTGGACTAGAAGAATTCTCAGAATGCTTATAATTTTTATTTATATATAAATAAGGATCTCTATAACATGTGAATTAATTTGTATATGCATTATAAAAACTAAATTTCCCAATCGTAAATACAAGCGGAGGGAAAAATTAGTTCTTATCAAAGTTGAACACAGTAACAATTTTACCCTCCTTTCAATTTGACCTACAGGAACATTAAAAATAGGCTCTACAGTCACTGGATGAGTATTGGGTGGATATTTAACATCAGGTTGTTTGCTCAACTCCTGAAAGCACAGGCATCATCAGCATGTTCCAGTGTTGTGCACAATAGCTTTTTCGCTTTAACCAGTGTGCTGTTCCATCAGGTTATTTAAGCAGACAATACAAGGGGGAAAGAAAAGGCATAAACCACATCAAAGCTATAAACTACGCAAATTCACACATCCAAATAAAAGTGAACTATATACAGAAGAAAAATCTCACTATTTAAGTTTCTTCAGTATAATGAGGAATGTACTAACTCCACCTCTGTAAAACCTGGGCAACATGTTAGAGAGATCCTCCCAACATTGCCTTGGTGTTGCATCATTTTTATAAAGTTAAGATGGGTAACAACAATGTCTAAGTGTTTTCAATATTTCCCATTGCTTCTCTCTGACCTCCTCAGTGTCCTGGTGGTACTTCTAGACTTCTATTCATTGTCTCATCCTGGTTACAAAATACACTATTTCCTTTCAGAAACACATCTCCAGCTTCTGAGTTGACTTTAACAAATGAGGTTTTTATCTACATTCTGATTGTTCTTCTCTACATCAAGATTAGCCTCATCTGCCTTTCTGTACCTTTTTCCACTATGATTTCCATGTATAACCTCTGCCAGTCAGGCAAGCTGTCTGAGCTTTGCAGCCTACACTGCATGTGGTTAGAGTTATTAATGTTATTTTCTGTATAATTCCTAATTATTGCAACACAAGCTGTCCATAATTTTCATCCCTATATTGCCACAGCACAAGTTTTTCCACTAAGCTGAGAGAGAAAATAAAATTATGAGGGGAGATACTAGTAAAAGAGTATTTTCTCTAGATGTATTTACTTCCTTCTGTTTCTACTAGAGACAACTAAGTCATTGTGTGAGCTCCTGGCTTCAACAAACGCAATCCTCCACTTCTTGTCAGCATCCATCCAGTCACTTCGTGAAATGTAAACGACATTTCTCAGCAGTTAAGGAGATGACTACGTCCTTCATACTGCTTCAGCTTCCCATGACATTCTCATACAACGTTCCTGATCTGGCACTCATACACACTATCAGAAAGAAGAAAGCCATTCCTAAACATGAGACCAAGTCTAACAAGCTGCTACAACTACATCATGAATTTAATTTTTAAAAAAGGCATTAATTTATGTTTGCCCATCCTCTTCACGCAGACAGGGTCTGTGTTCATCTTCTCCCACTGCACAACTCATCACCCTGCAGCAAGAATTGTTCCCTGTGCCAGAGATTGCCAGCTTCTGGATTCATACTTGAACCCAACTTTCAGTTATTGTCCTCTTTCCTTTAAAAAATGCCAGACATTCACATGAAACTGACACTGACTGCACCAGCATCATGATTTCAGTCTTTCTTCTCTACTTTAACAGCATACAGACAAGTGGGACTGACAAATCTAAGATTTTGGGGTTTTATACATTCCTGAAGTGACAACAAGAGAAGAAAGGAAGTCTATATTAATGTAATTCACATAAGAAGCATATAATAATTAAAGTTTTTTCCTCATGACAACAAAACTCCTAAGGAAAAACAAGTAAGTTGCTTTTTGGGAGAAAAAGGATTGGACTAAAGGTCTTTTTTAATACAAAATTCTTCTTGATATCCAATATAATGCTAACAACAACTATGTTTCACTTTTATTTCTCTTTACGGTTTGCAATGAGATAACCTTAGCTGAAATAGAAAGCACAGGATGTTCTACATGTTGTAAAAGTCTTAGAATCTGACATAGAAAATAAGGCTATCCATCAGCCACTTCTAGACCCAAAGCTCTCTTCTGAGGGGCAGTGGTCAGCATAGGATCTTTCATATCAAAAACCGAACTATGAAATCAAACATCTTTTGTCTATCAGCAATTCTGAAGAAGCTGTAGTAAAATGAGTTGGTTTGGTTTTGACAGACAAGCTTGTATCCATTGCCATTCTTCATTTTCCAGTAACTATAGCAGCAAGGAAAAGATGATGTATGAAGCTGCACTTGGGGATCAACAATTTATTAATCCATGCTTGCTTTTTGTTAGTGTTCATTAAGCTGCAAAGCAATGACACCTTTCATTCTAGTGCCACAATTTACAGTAAACAAAGGAAACTTAGTTTTTCAAGTTATTAAGCAATCCTGTGCAATGTTTTTTTCATACATACTGCAATACATCAGAAGATGCAACAATAATGATAAGCGCACTAGAACTAATCTGCTTTTTCCTCAATTGTTATTGCACTTCACTTGCTGATCTGTTTTACTTAGCTTCCCAAAGCTACACATTAATCACTTGTCTTAAGTTTATATTCAGTATTATTGAAAAGAAGCCAGGAAAACTGGTGTGAAGACCTATGTTGGTTCCAAATTTTAACCATGGCTCAAGCTTGTGGTAAGATTATAATGGAAACTATACACACAAAAAGCAGCCATGCTCAGTTACATCCTTTATTCTTCAATGTGTTTGTCCAATGACTTATTACTTTAATATACAGTAAACACCAAAGAGCTTAATGTTTCATTCCTGGCCTAGGTTTACTAAGCATACTGTAATAAATAATACTATCCAGATTTTCATGCATGACTAGAATTATTCTTCCCATTTTCGCATAGAATTTATACCACCCGTAAACTAGGACACATTTTTGCTCCTTCCTGAAGGGCTCACCTCAAGTCTGACGATGATCACTAGAAGCATTTGCTATCAACTTCAATAGACAATTTTACTTTTTTTTCTACTCAGTGATGAATGCTCAAAACCTTCCCTAGGCAATTTATTTCTACTGATTCATTGCCCTTGTTGGCAAATTTTTCTTAATGCCCATCTGGAAGCTTCCTCATTCCAATTATTCAGTATTACATCCAACATGTATGGAGAAACCATATAAATCAAATTCTTTCTGCATACAGAAAGAAGTCAGGTGATAGTGTATGAAGGTCAGCCAGGCTTCTCTGATAATCAGAGGGAAACAAGCGCTCTCAAAACAGTTCCTTTATTTCCTTCCAACATTAACAATTTCAGTCAGATGACTTCCCCTCAGTTTCTCTCGCATGCCGAAGAGAAACCCGTGTAAGATTCGTGATCTGGACGTACATGAGTCAGGTTTCTTGAATTCACACAGTGGAATCCTCCCAGCAGAAAATTCAGACTGTGCTCACCCCTCCTCAGAAAGCGCACAAGCAAGGGCTGTGCTGCAACTCCACCTTCCAACTTCTGCCCGCGTGAAACCCGTAAATATATTACCTAGCTTGAATGCAGTTTACCAACTGTTTGAAGCATCTAGTAGCTTTGATAATTGTATGAATGTTAATATACAAAATTTTGGTATGGCTATTATCTGTTACATAAAACATCTGGGACAATATATGCATTTACATTTTTCTACATTATGAGATTTTATTGGTGTGAGTTGTACACAGTGTTTATATTGCCCAGGTGTTGTTCAAAATGAACAAATCAGAACTTTATACAAGAACTTTCAGTTTGGCTGTACAACTGAACACTTTTCTCCATTTCTTCCTCCTTATTTACTCATATGTGAGGTTCAAATTAATATTCATTTTTCCTTGGTTGTAGGGACAACCCAAAACTCCCTTCCATGGTTTCAAAGAATCCAGACAAATTCTGCAATTCTTTCTGGGGCTGCTTGATATTTCTAAGGTACTCCATAAATATAAGAGATAACCATATAAGCCTCTCATTAATGCCCAGATTGCTGAGAATAAGCCAATCAGACATGACTCAAAAGACTTCATTAGGCACGAAAACCAAGTCATTCGGTTTATGACAGTTACTTGCACTATCACCATTACAGCTGTGTTCAAAATGGAAAGAAACAGCTCAGAAATTCCTCCTTTTTGCTATGCATTAAAAAAAACCCCCAAAACCAAAAAAACCTCTGAGAAACTCACCTATTAACAACCTCTTCTGGCATTCTAGGAAGTTTATGCTATGTATACTATGTATACTATGATGTATAAGGCACAACTGACTTAAAAATACATAACAGAAAAAAATATATTAAGTGGTCTGGTAGCAAAATTTGTTGCATTTCACATTCATAGCAAAATGAATATATTCACTAATACATTCATTTACCTCAAACTCAGAAAGAGACAAACACCAGCTCTGACCTTTAGAGAGCAGATTCTTGGCTCATCAGCATAGTCACAGATTTCAAGAGCAACAAAAATTTTTAAAATATAGGATTTTGCCACCTATTAGAAATAAAATATATTGTTCTCTAAATTTGTTCCACTAACTTTCTGAATCAAACGCTAAAGCAAAAAAACCAGCTGTTCACGCAAAGGACTTTTATTCTGTTGACGATGTTGTCTCATTCTATTTAGTTATGCTACACAGAACAGGACTTTACAACTTAGACAGGAAACAGGTTTGTAACTTGGATGCACCAAGCTCTTAAAGCTAGCAAGAAATCCAAACAGATCTGGCCACCAGATGGCCTCAAGGCAGCAATTTCATGCAACTTGAGCAGCTACCACTAGATGGTATTACAGCTACGTATCACTAGTTGATTACGCAGGTAAGCTCAGTAAAAAGTTTGCTTTATTATTCCTCGGTTGAGTAAGATGAAATTTAAAAAGCTAAGTTCACTGTTTTTTTATGAAAAGAAAAGTCTTCCTACCAAGGCTGTGCATAACAGCCACGGGAGGAGGTGGGAGAGCACACCTGGAACAAGCCACCCTTTCCATGCTCCTCTCATTAGAACACAATTCCCGACACTGTTCTGCATTTTAACTAAGTGAGGGAACTTATTCAAGGCTCTCTGTGATCTGCGTTTAAACATATCCCACCTTGAAAACAAAACCCAAAAGACAGCCATACTGTAAATTTCATTTTAATCCCTGCTCTCTTAAATCTACATACATCATTTTTTATGGAGACTTTTATCTACTCATTAGAGTGACAGGAATCTACAACCCACTATTTACAATCTACCATTATTAAGCTCATTTTTCATTTAGCTCTCCAATTTCCTTGAGAAAAACTACTGAAAAATAATATTACAGATCTATAAATGCTATGAGCTTTTGTGAGCTACTCATCCTATGAACAGAAGCAACAAACAAACCTCATCGATTTCCATATGTAACCAGTATCTGTAACAGCCAACACAGAGCCCGATTAAGCACACATTTGCACAAATATCTTGCAATGTGCAAGCACTCATTTTACGCATTTCATTCATAGGTGAGCAAAGTTGGCAGTAACAGTCTCAGAACTATCAAGAAAAAATATAATCTGCAGAGTATTTTTGTCAAATGTGTAAAAATAGTGCTCTGTGTAGTCAGCCCCAGGAAAACACCTATTTGAAGAGAAAGTGGACATTTTGTCCAAGAAAATATCTACATTCTTGAAGATGCATACAAGGTTCTGGGCATTCAGTTTTGGTCAACTGCATTTGAGTGTCCTCGAAGCCTTTCTGGAGCCTTTGATTCCAGTTCAGCTTCTGCACAGCAGGGTTTTAGTACTACTGTGCGCCTACCTGCAAGCTAACAAGTCTGTTTTCAGCTGTGATTTTAAGGACTTGAAGCATATTAGAGCCAACAACCCACTTGACCTTCAAGTACAGTGCTAATGAAGGCCCAATACAAATACAAATACAAAAATTGTAGCACACAGTGAAGGGAAAAAAAGGGAAAAAGAAAAATGAAGCCATAGGCCCATTTCCACCCCCAAGGATACATACCCTGCCTGCGGACCAGCCACAGAAAGAGGTCAGAATACAAAACTCACTTTGTTATCCTATTTATGTATTTATATATTTGCTATGTAAGGCAGACACATAATTTTTTATCCTAAGATGCAAACACGACATTGTCCTAGTGCATTGTACACCAACATGAAAAAAACTTCCATGACAGTTCTGTTACCTGCATCTGTAACAGTTAAATAAAGAGATTGTGAAAGACATGAAAGAGAACAGAACTAAGAAGAGATCTAGGTTGAAAGACATGAAGGAGGTTTCAGTGGATAAATCGATCAGCTTTCATCCTGATGAATGCTAAAAAGAACAGCTACATCCTCAACATCAACCTTCCATCCACAAGGGAAAACACCCTCAGAAATTAGAAAGAAATATACAATTGGGAAAACATAAGTAGTTTCTTTCTATATATAACTTACAGTGGCTAAATCTACCTTTACTTAATGCAGTATGAACATTACAAGATAAGACGTACAGCGTACACACATAGTACTTGAACAAGTGCATAACAGTGCTGGTTGCAATCAGATGTTACCTGAAGACAGTATATTTTTATATGCTAGTGATCAGTTCAACCTGAATATAAGCATTGCTGGATCTGTTCCAAAACTCCACCCACAGCTATTTAATTCGCTATGCTAACACCAGCAACTATTATATGGCACAAATATTTTCTACTTAAGCATCGACTGCCATTTTTCTGTGATCCAGCCTTTAATTCAAGTTGGTAGTCCAACTAGAAGATGACAGAATTTCCTAATTCATAATTCACAGTGCAGACTTGTTATGCCTCAAAACATTTACTATTATTTTGTTTTGTTCCCTTATCTGTGACAAATGCCACAGAAAAAAAGTGCAACGTATTTGCTACATCTGGAACAGGAATTGTTTATATCTGTGTACAGGTAAGAAAAAAAAAAAATCGATTCATTACAGTACATTAATGCAGTTTATCATAGCTATCTTTTATATTCCATAGAAAAAAGGTACAATTAAGATATACCTCAGTAGGTCTGGGGTACAAGATAACTTACTGAAAAATGCCAACATGAAGATGCCATCATTGCCCACTCTAAGCTGATCTGCATCACTGAAATCATCCCGTGGTGGATACTCTTCTTCCTGGATTTACAGGTTAGTGATAATTTAGTGAGAAGTTTATTTTAGAATAACTATCTGTAGGATTAAAGTATTGATTATGTTTCTAAAGCTAGAAGAAAAATGACATTTCTGTAACATGTCCACATCAAGGAAGCTTAAAAGAAAAATAATTCATATCTATAAAACAAGTCTTATTTGCTGCTTATATTGACAGAGCCCAAATTTAACTGAAAAGTTTCTGTAGAAGACAAGTATGCATTGCCTTTTCATCTTAAAAGAAGCCAGAAGTTATTTCAGATGAGTACTTTCACAACCAAAACCAACAGGAATCTCTTTTCCTCCTGTAGCTATCTTGATAAACAGCCAAGCTATTAAATATTTTTTTTAAAATCATTATATAGTATGTTCTATTTTCTTCCCGACAGAAAAGTCTTCTATGTTTCCCAAAATACAGAATAAAGTTTTAGAACAAGGTTAGTACCTTAAAATAAACTGCTGATGCAACAGCACTGCACTAACCAATTTGTCCGCCCTATAACCCACTGCAAAACAAATGCAAAGCAAAGAAAACCTCTGGGGACACCAGAGGGCGCGAGCACATTAAAAGTGTTTAAAAGTCTTGTAAATTCAAAAAGCACAGGTCTTCAAGTCAAACCAAAGTAAACATTGATGTCAGTAAAAACAACCTGAAAATTTCTCCCGTCGTGTCAAAATACTAGATCTTAAGATACTGGAAGTATGAGTTTGTTTTGTTTCTCAGTATTTGATTTTCAACAAAACTTGGCAGATCTTACAGCTGCAGTTCTGTGCACAAGTAGAACATCACTGCAACTGTGGACTGGGAAATGAAAAGATCTCACCATGACTGCACTTACTAATGAGAGCCTGACGAAAACTGCAAAGCCAGTTAAACACACCATTTTTATACTTAAAGGAATAACATCACAAGAATGCAGGATGATGCAAGTTAAATAATGCTGCACCAAATGCTATTTTGTGTATTAAGTTCATAACTAGAAGGCCATTAAAAACAGTCACAGTGACCTAAAGCTCTGTCATGTGATTGACATGTTCACCTTTGTCAACATGGCAAAATATTTACCAGGGCATAGAGATTAGGGTTACAAATGTGGTAGATTGAACTGTACCAACTCAAGGGAGCCAGCTTAACCCTTTATAACCTGGCCATGTATTTCCAGCTGTGCTCTTTATTTCAGATTAATTAACCAAGTTTCTGTGTCAGTTAATTTTAGAAACACTTTTATTCACATAGACAATTCAAAGAAACCACAAAAAGCTACTTGAACAATCTTAAGGGGCTATCATTCAACTCCACGTAATTTCAGATGTCCCTAAATGGTCATCTTAAGCGGCTACGAAAGCATTAGTTTATTCAGCTCAACTTTGCTGCAGCTACAAGACCAGTATGGGGCAGGCAAGGAAGGGCTGAAAATGCATTAAAGAGCTACATTTCAGTGTGCTTATCTCTGAGAAGCAGGCCACAAAAGTTCCTTTTTCAACTCAGGGCAAGAAAAAAATATTTTGAATTTTGATTTCAGAAGCTCTATAAAACCCTATATAAAATATTTTTTGGGCTTCTTTTAAACTGTCTGCTAACTACTGTACTTCATACTGTCATTTCCAAACCATTTAGTGAATTACGCTCTGTGTAAAATGTTGCTCCAGAAAAAGAAAATTTTGCTCAGCTATAACAGCAAGTTCTAATTTATCACATTTAATGTAAAAAGGGAATTATATTAAACCAAGTTCTATTTGCTGTCTCAAAAAACTGGCATATGAAAATTTTCAGAATGTTTAAGAAATGAAATAGTTTCCCGAGGTTAAATCATGTTCAGCCTAGACCCACATCATTTAGTATTATGTGTTTTATGATCAGTCCTGCAGACAGAAGACACAAACTGGCCACAGCTCAAGCCCCACTAATATTTGCTCTTCCACAGTGCTCTCACTTGATCTAGTTGGTGCCAACAGCCCCAGTCCTTCTTCAAAATATAATTGTTTGCCACCATTCATTGAAGAATGAAAAGGGACAACGTGGAATTATTGTTGTCTCTGCTGAAGCTTAGAAATGAATGTGATTTCATAGTAATACTTCTATTCGATAGTGACATCTTTATCAATTATAATTATTATTTTAGTTATTTTTAATGATAAAAACAACATTTAATAACACACAAATCCGTGAAATATATAACACTGTTTCAGTTTTTCATATTGATTTTAGACAAAGTTAGCCATGTTAAGGGTCACGGACAATACTTCTTGTTTACTAAATATGCTGAGATCTGTATAAGCAGAAAGTTTACTGATTCTATGACCAGAGAAACAACTGAACAGGAAAACACGCTACCAACATAAATGGCATGTCACACTGAGCAATTTCTCTAAGCTAAAGAACTTCACAGCATCTACTGAAGTTGAACCAATTAACTCCTCTGAAACTACAGTACTTGCTGTAGTAGTCCGAAAAAGCAGACTGGTTTTCCCCCCTGGTGCCTTTTACCTTCCTGCAAATTGAAACCTAGCATACAGTGACACAACCACCTTTAATATCAAGTAAATACCCCGAGTTTTCAGGAACCCTTTGGATATCTAAACTGATGTAACTCTTCTCAATGCAGTGGATTTAGAGAGAAAAACTTCTGAGGAAAGGGTCAAATTACTTATTAAACCCCATAAATGATACCTTTAGCATACAAAACAATATGGAGAGGTCAATGGCGGGGCGGGGGGAAGGCACACTGAACCCCAGAAGCATTTGTTTGCCATCAGGAAAATTCATAGTTAAAATCTAAACTAGAGAGAACTATACCATACCTCTGGACGACTGAGGAATATTTCATCAAACAGACTCCTAGACTCCCTAAACTGGGCGTGCTAAGCATGTAAAAACAGAAAAACATAAGACAAATGCAACTGAAAAGCGTTAAGTAAAAGCCATTCATTGCAACATACAAACAAGTCATTTAACTGTTAGCAATATTTTGTCCATTTAAATTCACCTTTCAAAACTGACCTTGAGAATTTGAAAAGGAAAACATCAAAACCCAGGGTAACTAATGCTATCGCTACTGCTGACATTGGGCTGATATAATTTTGTTTGATACATTGAGCTATCTGGTAGCATTTGAAAGAAATAAATGTTTATACATAATCTATTTTTGTAAGACAAGCTAAACAAAGAACTACAAAAACAAGTACTGAAATTTGCAGTAAATGTTAAGTTTAGATGCATAATCTGTGTACGCAGGGCCTATGATGAGTCTTTAATATGATCACACTAATGTTTTTTGTAAGATCCCTAGGTGATTCAGGGGGAAAAAAGTGAAAGCTGTTCATTAAATGTGCTGCCTTTTTATACCAATTTCATCTCTTTTGCTCGATGTGTGAGTTTGTAGCCTTCTTCACTGCGTGCTTTGGGCTATACAATGAAAACAATTATCAGCTTCATTTTCCAACTTTTCACATTATTGTAGTGAAGGGGCAATACATCCTCATTTTAAAAGGAAGAATCTAGAGGCACAGATCATAGAAAAGTTCACATTCATACAAGTATTAATTTCATAAGGCTGAAAATAACAACTGGGAAAACTACATTATATTGTGTGTGTGTGTTTTGTAAAGCGTGTCATACTCAAGTCAGACACTGTCCACAGCTGCCACTGCCTGTGACCTCCAAGACAGTGAAAGTTAGAAAACAATTAACTACATACCAATAGTGTGAAGCTGAAGTCACTTATCTTTTCCTCCACCAGCATTCAGAGCTAAGGATCAAAATCCTTCCCCTCAAGATGAAAAACCATCAGTCTAACCATAACATGACCTTTCTTACTTAGTCTAGTCATCTGTCAGATTAAGACAGTTTTAGTCGACCCCAGTCTAAGTCCATCAGAGGTATTAAGTACGGCAGGGATATTGTGGCAGTATCACATAGTAAGGTAATTTAAATGGCATTAATTAAAAAAGCACTGGCACATAATTTTAGTATTATCTACAAAACTGGAACTCAACTTCAGCATTTCCTACTTTTTCTCCAAGTCTCAACTTTGGAACCTTTAATATAACTTGTGTGTGTGCATATATGTGCCTAAAAAAGAAAAAATAAGTAACCAAAAAACACAGAAGCAAACTGAGCAGAAATTCTATGGAAATTTGAGATCTGTAGCAAAAAGCAAGACTATGGCTTTTAGGCACACTGTGGAGAGTTCTGTTAGTAACTTAGTACTGCTGTACGTCTACAATTTTTTAGCCAGTCTCTGCTTTGAGGGAATGATGGTGTGTTCCTACTCATTTTCATAAGTGGAATTCTTGTGGTGTCGGCACCTAGTTCTTGAATGTCAAGTTCTACTGTACATTTTGGAAAAGCAGACTTTGTAAAGGTTTATTTCTTACTTTGTCACCATTATCCTATTCTCCTACGTCTTAACTCCAGATTCCTTCTCCCTCCTCTTTTCTCACACACCAGCTTCTTTCCCAGTACCACAATCTGCCCGCACTTGGGTTCCTTTCTCCATGAATCCTAGTTTAACCTTCTCCTCCTGTTTCTCACTTAAATATCTCTGTATTCCCTCCACACTACTGCTCTCCATTCACTCTTGTCTCTTCTCATTTCGACTTAGACCCATCCTCTCTGATCCCTCCCTGCCTGTGTTCATTTCCAGGCAGTTACCTCCTTGCCCAACCAAAACCAGACTTCTCTTCCCACAACACGTAAGCTTCAGAGGCTCAGAGTCGTCGTCCTGCTTCCCTCCACCTCTCACTTAATGCCCTTGCAGTTGAATCAAATGGCTTTCCCCTTCCTTTCTAACCAAAGGCCAAGAATAGCAAAGCTGCATCAGAGCACATCAGAAATTCCTACTTCTCAGTTCCAGTGTTTTCACCAAAAGCAGTCAAGAGCAGCCATAAGGTGTATCTGCTTTTAGTCCTGTAACCCTGCTCTGATACACAACATTTGAAAACATTCTGTGGCAATGGCAAACCTGCAGTCTCATCCTCAGAGTTATGAGCAGTCTAAACTTGTTCGTGCAAAACAATCTCCACGCATTTACTAAATTAAACCTGTATGTACTAACTGTGGAAACTCATTTTTCAAAGGCTGTAATTTGGCCAAAACTAGGTAGAATTTCTGTGGAACGGTAAAAGATGTTTCTGACATAGTGACCTGACCATGTGAGAACAATTCTCCAAAGCTAAAAAAGCTTAAAATGTCAAGCCAAAAAAACACTACTTTTTTTTGCTTAGCTTTATTCTTGACATTGGCTGAACCCTAGCCTGAAGTTTTCCCTGTGAAATTCAGGTCAAGGAAGATTGCTTGTATGTCTGAAACTTTCACGTCATAGGGTTCTAGACATACATAGTTAAAAGCAACAATAATCTTGCAAGGAAGTTGCACATGTCCTGTCTGAAATGTCACAGGACTAGTAATGGTAACCTGGAAGTTAAGGTTCAGGTTCCATGTAAATTTAAAGGTTTATAATTTCAGATTGAGGATTTCATTCAGACCAGTATTTCAGCAAAGATTTTACTTATATGACAAGCAGTCAGGACAGACTACACAGAATCCACGCTCCTGTTAAAGTGGTTAAAAGGCTACGAGTGGAGATCGGCACCTCGTAACAGAAGCTTGGCAAGTTCCCCTGCAAATGTCCCCGGCACCCTACTGCATTTAGTCCAACAGATTTGTGCGACACCTTCACTGGCGATGTTACATAAACCCACTTTAACCTTAAAACAAGTGGTGTGCGCTGTGATTGCTGCACAGCAGCCAAGGAAGGAACAGCCTCCCACTGGGTGAGCAGAAGTTGTTGGGTTTTTTTCCCAGTCACAAGCACACTGCAGCCAAATGCAACCACATTTGATCACAAGGTGGAGATTTTTAGTGAAAGCACTGGAAGACTAAGTTGGGTATAGTATATTATGGTGAATACTACGAAATGGCAGTATGTGCACATTCCAAAACTTGAAAGAAAAAAAAAAAAGGAAGAAATTTGCATACAAAACTAACATTTAACGCTAATTGCAGATATCAGTTTTCTGTTTTGAAGACTGTATTGTTTATGATGTTAATTCTAACAAAACTGAACTTACTGAACATACACCTACTACTTAATTTACTGTTTACCATAACTCTTGGTGTGTTGTTAGGTTTTTTTTTTTCTTGTTTTAAGTACTATTATTAACATGAAGAAAACAAACAGGGACCTTTCCTTAAAAAAAAAAAGAATTGTACATTATTTGGGGGTTAGCCCCTTCCCGATTGTTTGAATTCTCCTTCCTCTCTAAAGGTCTACTTTATTATTTATTTTTTTTTAAGCATCTGAAACACTAAATATCAGCAGTAACTCTACAAAGTAACTTTAGTAGTGGATACCTAATTAAAAGATGACAAAATACTGGATAAACTATTAGCAGGGCAAAATTTGGCTTTTATAGTTCTTTAGACAGCAGCTATACCTCAGAAAAGACTGAACATGCTACATTTTCCGTAATAGTTTACATCTAACTTAAACTATCTAGAAAAACCTAAGCATGCAAAATACTGAAATCACCAGCCCACCATTGTTTTAACAAACAGGCCATAATATGGGCCCAATTGTTATAAATAATTAGATTAGCCTAACATGTTTCACTAAACGGAAATAAAGCAGAACTATATCACTTACTCGTTGGGCAACTTCTGCTGCAGCAGCTGCCATTGCTGCAGCTTTGGCCTTCTCTGCTTCATCGTAAGTAGGAAGAGAGGTAGCTACACTGTATGGAGGTGGTACAGGATAAAATTCATTGTGTGTTTCTGTTCAAAATAAAGAGGTTATGCATTTTTAAGCCAGAAAGATGTCCAGAATAATAAATTTTACATGCACATAACCATTGAGCTATAAAGTATTTTTTTTTCAACATAGGCTGAAATTGGTATTTGTATTTCAAGCTCTTGTAACTTTTAAAAAAACCCTTTCTTTTTATAACATAAAACAGTGAACAGCTTGATGGCGCTTTTAGTTGCTACTTGAGTCAGAAAACTTAACCAAGATGTTGCAGGAAGCCAAAAAATTTATGAACAAACAAACTGTATTTGCTGAGTTACATCCCTAGGTATTCCATCCAAAGGCTTTTCATCAAAGACATGCACAGAAACATCTTAATTGATATTGATAAATAAAAGCTTTTTTTAAGTCCAGTAATAATCATGCTGTATTTTTAATAGCATGGCCTTGTTGCTAACTCTAGTTGTTCTGCAAAAACCAGTTTTTCCAAGATTTCAGTTTCACCACATTCTTTTAAAAATGTCCCTTCTATTAAAATGGATCACAGACTTCATTCTCATACGTTGAAATAATAAAATACCATCACATAGAATTATTAAGAAAATCAGTAAAAACTATTTAAAATACACCTTGAATTTCCTCCTACAGCCAGCAGCAGTTTGTAACAAGATTGCTTACGTGGTAAAAGATCTGTCAGCACAGGTCACATGGTAAAAAGACTTGTCAGCACACGGATACAAAGATGTTATATATAGGGATAATCCTGCATAGCTATGTATTATACTTGCAAACACTGTCTCAAGGAACAGGGACAGGAAATTTTCTTAATGTTGGTTAAAGGAGCAAACGAGTTGGAGGTTACTTCTAAAATATTTATTTGGCATATGTGAGACACAAATCCAAGCAGCTTTACTTAAACAGGGACTTTGATGTTGCTTGTTAAGTCTCTGATATCCCACAGAAAAACCACAACCTCATGAGAAAGGGAGCAGTGAATAAATGGAGGAAAAGACACCTGTAATTCATCTTCTACAAGAAGTTTTATCAAGAGTCTTTAAAGCAAAATGAATTGTTTCATGGTAATATTTTAACCAAACAATGGAACACATGCAGGAAGTTTGAGTTTTGACAAATCAGAGTTTTGTGATTGGTAGGTGGTTGGGCTGTCGTTCTGTTTTGTTTTTCCCAAAGAGGCAGTGAAAATTGCTAATGAGGTGTAATAATGGAGCACTACTCATAGATGCAGATTAAATGTTGAATGGAGCTACATGCAGACTTAAATAAAACCTATTACACTAATTAATGAATATCCATTTAGTCTAGTAATTTGGAACGATCAGCACAATTTAGAAGTGTGCTTCTTTTGAACAAATCAGACAATGGGCTGTGCATAAAAGCATAGCTTTTTACTGCAATTGAGTGCATAGGGGAAACAAAAAAAACCACGAAACAACACAACACAGTAGCATCGTACTGCTTCAAACCAAGTGCTGATTCATACCCACGCCTCCCTGACAAGCTGCTGTGCAAGAATAAATACCTGAGGGTGCAGCTGCTTCTACAGCTATGCTACAGTACGGTGGAGGGGACACGTCTGCTTCAGATGAGGCTGCGGGCTGGGGAGGCTGCGGGGTCTCTGGGGGCGCAGAGGGCTGCTCAGCTGCCGAAGGTTCCGGAGGGTCGTCCTCATTGTGAAGCTTAGAAGAAAAACACACATTTCAGATGCGCTCAAGGAATACTTTCCATGGCAGTCTAGTCCTGCCAGAGCTATCTTCAAAAAGAGAGATTACTTTTTAACAAAACAAAAAATTATTTACAAAAGAACGTGTGATACTTTAAGTAGTCCAGTTAAAATTAACTGTTTGCTTAAAAGGATTTAACTGTTTTTTGTTTTGTCTTGTTTTTTCTTGCCTGAAATGGAGTCCTTATCCTCAGTGATGTTTACAGAGTCTTAAAAATCAGGCTTTTTAAATGTTTACTACATGGGAAAATGCTAACTATAAAATACTTTCTACTACTATATTTTAACAGTATCACACTTTTTTTCCTTAAATACATTCACAAAATGTATTAACACATTTTCAAATACAACAGGTAAGCAACACTACCTCTTACTTTATTCATCTAAAATAAAGAACAATACACATTTCTGTTTCTATAACTGAGATTTTTATACTCTTGCATCTTGTCAGAGAGCTTCTTCATTCCAAGTCTGAGACTTTTCAAAACTTTCTGCTTTTCTTTACAACCTGGAAAGAATCCTTTCCCTACAAGACTAAGTTGGCTGTTTGTTTGGTTGTTTAAAATGCAGTTTTAAAAGGACACATCAAGCTAAGCATATACAGAAGTAAGAATCTGGATAAGCGAGAATGTGCTGTCAATATCCTGAAGAGACACAGAGATCCACAGCAGCTCATTGGTCAAAGAGCACATTACTGCTCAAAACCCGCTTTGTCATTACCAAGGAAATTAATTTTGTGTCTTACATAATACATGCTTTCTTGAAAGTTACCTTTCTCCAAATTATCTGTAATTTAATAACAGCTATAAACAATGGAGGTAACGTGAGGATAGGAAGAGAACAGGCACATGAGACTTCCTGCCTTCAAAGTCTGAGTGAGGAAATTATAGAATCATTTCAGCTGGAAGAGACCCTCAGGATCATTGAGTCCAACCATAACCTAACCTAACTCTAGCACTAAACCATGTCCCTAAGAATCTCATCTAAACACCCTTTAAACACCTCCAGGGATGGTGACTCCATCACTTCCCTGGGCAGCCTGTTCAATGCCTGACAACCCTTTCCGTGAAGAAATTTTTTCCTAATATCTAATCTCAACCTCCACTGGCACAACTTGAGGCTGTTTCTTCTTGTCCTATCACTTGCTACTTGGGAGAAAAGACCAACACCCTCCATGTTACGACCTCCTTTCAGGTAGTTGTAGACCAAGTCTACGATTCAATTGTAGTCATTCATTTGTTATAGCATTCAACTGAAGTCATTCAATTGTTACAGCAACTGCAATTAGGAAACAGAAAAATCCACCCTAAGAGTTTCATACAAAAGCGTCCCGTTATGCTCTTTAGTGCATTCAAAAGGTCTTTATTTTGTAGGACTCATACTCAGGGACAAGGATTTCTATTTATCCTATTTTCTACTATATAGACCTTTCAGAAATTCTGAAAGCCATCAAGGTCATCTTAATGCTGCAACTTAAAGAAAAATCATAAGAATCCTTAGAGAATACCCCCTCATAAAAAAACACCAGAAGTGGATTAAGCAGCTTGAGCAGCTACAGCTATAGGAAGAAATACAAGTTGTTCCATGAACAGAAACCAGCTTTTGTTAGTTAATGTTCTTCAAGTGTCCTGTCTCCTACTCTCACTTTAAGGCAGTAACTTCAGCTCCTCTCAGGGGACTCCACTGGGGTAAAAACTAAACCAAACCAATAAAACCCACAACTGCAGCAGAACTTGCTCCAGCAAGCTGGAAATTTTGCCAACGCGAGCAGGGCAGACAGAGGTGGTTATATCATTTTGTCCTGTAGTAACTCTGCCTTGTCTTCACCAGGCGCTGGTTCTCCTCTGTGGAGCCAACCGTTTGCTTGAAACCAGTAGGAATCCAACTACCTTCGAGCCTCCCCCTTCCTGTTTAATTTTGGCTTATACTTGCTGGTAAATTTAGAAGTTATTTTTGGAGACAGGGGAAGAAGAGGCCTGACACTCTGCATAGGTTTCATTGCCATAGAAACCAAGCTAAAAACACTCAGAAGCGAACAGAAAACGTCTGTTTCAAGGCATTACTTACATGATGTACGTACATGTTACCTGAAACAGCATTTAACCTTAAAAGGATAAAAATCATATCTAAATTTGTTTGGTTGGTTTTTTTTTTTTCCCCAATAGCAAGATTATTTTGCCCACTTTTTTTGACTTTAAGGACTAAAGAGAACTCACAGTTCATCACCCCAGCCCCCTCCCAAGCCCCCAATGAACCACTACATAGCACTAAGCAGTACAGCTGCTTTTGCCAAGATTATGGTCAAAACAATTTCCAGGACCTATAAAGCTACAAACAACTGTTAATTAGTACCTTTCCTGCCCCCTACCCCAACATTTTAAAAGTAGGACACAAAGACCTTATTTTCTGTTCACACCTTAGTCTGTATGCAGGGGATCTGTTTGGCTATACAGAGCTTTACAATTGAAAAAAAGAAAATAGTTCTTTACTAGACATATTATTCTTAAACTTCTTACACAAGTATTTCAATTCCTGCTTTTATAGCCTTCAAACTACAGTACATTACAGGCTCAGGAGTCATCATGCTTATTGTTCAAAGAAATAAGCCATGTCAGGACACTTAACATTCAAAGTTCGATCAAGGAGCAATGGCTCTTCTGACACCAGTGACTCAAAATCTCATAGTGACTAATAGCGCCCAGTACAGGAAAAAATGTTAGTTTCTTTCGTACGAATTTTACCCTACACTATCTTCAGTGTATTTCCCAGAAAAGCTCTATAAAACAATTAATTCACTATTTCATTTCTGAAGAGGCTAAAAAAAAAAAAAATCAATGTCAGACCTGTCAGCATCAAAATATTGTGGCAAACACAGCTACTTTTATTTTATAATTTCTTTTTTTAATTATGAATTATTTCTTTATAGAAGTACTGCATCTCCTCCTGTAATTTATATCCTTAAGTCTGCTATTTTGTTTGTGTAATTATTTGCAAAGTAATCAGATGCAATGCCTGAAATCAGCTGACACCCTACAAAGACTATGAACCACAAGAAAGCGCTTAGTACAGAAGCCTCTACTGAGCAGACTGATGTGGGTCCTTTTACCCTTCAAGCTTTTAAAAATAAAAATTTAAAAGTGGGAGAAAGATCTCATTCTTTACTTACACTTTGCATTTACCTGCAGATAGCAATTTTGTCTGACCTAGAAAAGTTTGCTTTCTTGGAAGAATAGAGTTTGCTTTGTTTGTGATGAACTGGCTTATGGTACAAGGGTGGCAATATAGGCAAGTTATTAAAATATGCCATTAAAAAAAAAATCAGGGAAAAAGGATATAATAAGATGTCTTCTGTCACCTGCACCATACATTCACAAGATTAAAATGATGTTTTCTGATAAACAACATTAAAGTAGCACACACAGCTCTGGTCATATTCATAGAGTAACATGCAAACAGCAATATTTCTGTTACCTGATTTTATGAACATTTCAAAAGCTGCTGTTACCCCATTTCATAAAATATGATTTACAGAAACCAGTACATTATAAAATTATTGCAACATAATTAACTTCAACAGCACATTGCAAACATTTTAAAATAAGACCTTCTTTATAAAAATACATGCTATTTATACTGGTTTTTTAATGTAGCATAAAATTATGCAAAATATACTCCCATACAGGGGAAAACAAACAAACAAAAACCCCAGTCAGCCTTCTTTTCCTCTTTCCTTTTATACCTTTGTTAACATCTCATCTTAACAAAGCCTGATTTTTAGATCAGCTTTTGCGTAAGTTTTAGTAGCGATGGTTCCGCCTGGGGCACCACCGAGCTGCACTGCATTCTCACTAATATTGTAATTTACGAGCACTTTTAACATATCTTCCTTTCTAGCCTTTCAAATGATATTACGTTTTTGAAGAAGCGGGCTCCTCCGGTTCTGACCTGACCCCAACCAGTTCATGGGCTCTTTCAAATGTCATTAAAAGGAACACAATGCTTAGAAACTTTCTAATGTTGGACCTAATATTATCCTTTAAGTGACAGTGTTGAGACAACTAAGTAGACCATGCGAGTTCAACCTCTGTATGCTAAACCAGTCAGTTGTGTGCTTCCTCGACAAAAATCACTCTTAGCAGCAGAGCTTCATCATCTTCACTTTGCGTAAGTTAACACTTGGTCTTCTAGAGTCAGTTTTTCACACTACGCCAAAAAGTAAACCAAAAATATCCACTTACTGCAGTTTCTAGTGCTGTAGGAAAGGGCAGGAAAGACTTAAGACTGCCTGTGTGGTGCACCAAAAAGTATTCCAGCATTTCTGCACTAGATTCATTACATCTTCCATACTGGTACACAAGTATTTATTCCACTGAAATTCTACCACAGTAAATATTAGAGGTGTAACCAACGGCAGGTTAAAAAGAAAACTGCTGTCATCCCTTATTTATCTTACACCTGGTATTTTATTTTGCTGAGAAATTCAAAGGTCTTTTATACCTGACTACTGGTAGTGATTTGTAAATTTGTACTAAACTGCTCCCTACAAATGAGGTGCTACTCCTAATAGACTCATGCTTAAAAGCAGAATTCTCTACATAAAAATCAATTTAATTTGAATGCATTACAAGCTGTGTATTAAATGTTTGGTTTGTAACCACATTTTGCATTGTTTTTTTCAGCTTTAGTAGTCTAAAAATAAGTTTACTCATCTGTAAACAGCTAAGCATTAAACTTGGGATTTTCAAGAAAAAAAAAAGCAAAGGAAATCTTGAAATAAAATATAATTCTGAACCTGTTGTAAAAATACTTCATGCTGGAGACAGCTTTGACCTCTGTTTCCCCATCTCTATTGTTCCTGAATGACACATAATACTCTCAACGGCTCATGCTATCGACTATTACATTTTTATTTTTAGAAAAACCCATAAAACCTATACCATTGACCCATAAATGCCATTCAAGTACTAAAATCAATCAGCCTTAATTTACGTCACTAGAAGCCACTGACCAATCACAACAAAAACCAATGACCTGTAATTACACTTAGATAAGAATTATAAGAGTGGACAAGCAACATAAATCCTTCTGCAAAATAAATATTTTAATTTTCTTGTTTATTGGGGAAAAAAAAAAACAAAACACACACATATCCACAATGGCCTCTGAAAGAAATATGTCACAATTTTGTGAAATACATTATTGAGAAAAAACAAAAACCAACACTTGTTTTAACTTACTAGCTTTCTCCTCAGTATCAGTTTTTATAAACTAACAATAGGGTAGTTCACAACATCGTGCCTTTTCCTTCTAATTCCTGTCGTAACACCAACCTACCAGAAACCCACACAGATCAGATGATTAACTTCCCAGCAAGCGGGTAGGCAGCTATTTGCTGTTCCACACCAAACACACTCTCCTGAAAGACACAGTCCTGAGCACAGCCAAAACACTCCAGAGAAACACCATCTTCTAGAGGCTGGGGAGCCATCAGACTAATAAATACTCTACTAAAGTACTAAGTGATTAAGCTTATAAAGCACATCAGTACAGTCCAGTAAAACACAAAAAATATGGCAACTTTCAGCTACTTCTTACTTTTATGTATTTACAGAGTGATGAAATTTGATTAGAATTCCTGACTGCGCAGACAGATCCACATCACTTTATTTTCCTACCATCCCATCACTTGCCAAGCATCAACCATCACATATGCAGATCTAGCAAGAGCCTTTCATGACAGTGGAGAAGGTTTGGAATTATTTTTTATTGATGTATCTCTGCAGAAAGTTTTCAACAGCAGTCAAGATGTTAGAAGGTCAAAGGTGTCAAATCCACTCCAGAAGCAGGAAAGCAGAACACAAGTCCATTGCTGCCATTCCACAGCTGTGCCGAAATACCAAGTGTGTCTGCTAAATAAGGCTTAGGTACCATGGAAACCCACAACCTCTGGAGGCAAAGTTCTACCAAAAAGAATCCAAAGAGATATATACTGAATGCTGTTGAGAAATGTGTTGCAACAGAGTGGCTTTTCTGTTGAAGTAAGATTCTTCATGTGAAAATAAGCTGATCACTTTGAAAGTGGTTTACATGCCCTTCACTTAAGTGACATTTAAATCATGTTAAGTCAGTTCTTTTAAACTAGGGATTGTGTTAACCTATTGGACTTTTCAAGTCTGTTTTGTGGGGTATTTTTAAATTTTAAATTTAAATTTTAAATTTAAAATTTTCTTTTCGAGGAAAAGAAAAAAAAAAGCCACACCATGATGGTGATTAGGACATTGTGAAGGAAAAAAAATTTATATATATACAAAACGTGTGTGTAGATAGAGATATATCTCTCCATCCCAATGGCTACTTTACATATAACATTCTACTTGCTCTTTCAGTTTTCACAGATTATAATCCAGATTTAACAAATAATTACACATTTAACAGTGTAACATACACAGTTGCATTCATTCCTTATGGCTTCTAAGAGCTATTAGTAAAGGACAGTAACATATCATGTGCCAATTTGAAAACTCTTTTAGGAAAGTAAATATTCTGAGACTAATACTACTAGGAGTGTAGCATTATCCTATAAATACATTAATTTATCTTCACTTGTTTTTTTAGGTTTCTGCTACGCTGAAGAGTGATTCTGAATACTGCAATTTTGTTATGATCCAAATAGATATACGCTTCATATTCATTGTAAAATTATAAATTTGGCATAATTTCCAGGACCCTTTTCCTAGGGTTATAGGAATTAATTGTGAAATTGTCAACAGAAACCTGATGTGTCTGATACTAATAAAGATTATAGGTGGGACCAGCATTTTTCAAATCTTCAAGCATGAGTTTAAAAATATTTCTAGATAAAGAAGTTGGTAAAAGCTTACTCTAAAGCTTATACACAACGAGGTGTTGCAACTTGGAGTTACTCTAGCACTTAGAAGTTAATAAAAAGATTATCATGTAGCTTTCTGTTTGTCAAATTACAACTCAAGAACAGCTTGAAGAACTGGTTTAAATTCCATAAACAAAGTACAAAATGAGGCTCTTCTCCTTGAAGACTCTCTAGTTAGAAGTAGGAGTGTATAAAACAGATCCACTAATAACTCAAAAGTATGTTACAGAGACCAGCACTGAGTCTGAGAAGTATTCAGCCTCCAACACAATCATCAGGAGAGATACATAGAAATCACACAAGCCTTAGTCACTTATTTGCCATCCTTTTTTCTCTGACTCCACCAACATTCACAGCTGCTATATTATGCCTGGTAAAGTGCACATCTCTGTCTATTTCATCTGCGTCTGTTACAGATTTGATGTGCATGAATTTGTGCTCCTGAATCCACTACTACTATCTGCCTCCATGATCCTGTGTATTAACAAACTGCGTATGTTCGTTTCTCCCTGTGTTGTTTCTTTTCCAATATTTAAACAAAACTTCAATGAGTGCTCTCTGGTTTTAATATTGCACAATTTGGTGACTTGTAGCTCTGCAACTGCTTTTTCCACTGCCTTGGTGACTTCGCAAGTGTTCATCACTCCCAACTGCCACCACCCATCTGAGAGGTCACTTTAAAGCAGCCTGCTTCCCTATACCTTCTGTAGCTCCTCTGTGCTCCCCTCGTGAGAGATCAGAACTGCAAACAGTACCCAACAGCCCAGAAGGTCCCAGGTTTCATACGATGATGCTTCCTGTTCATACTCACTATTTTCCCTGATGATGGACAATGTTTCATCAGGATTTGTTGGCAGCTGCCACTAAGCAACAGGTTCAGCGAACCATTAGTGACAGCTCCAACTGCAAGTCGAAAGGTCATGTCTTTACTTAAGAGCAGCTTTATAGATTCAGTACAGAAAGTAGTTCCTCGTCACTCTAAAGTAAAGTCACATTACAAAACATGTAAACTGTAGATGTAGAGAGAATAGGAAAGTCTGTAAAATTAGGAAATGGACAGGGCTGTCACCAAGAGCAAACTCAGCGTTCAACAGTTAGTTCCAGTTTCCGTTTTAGCCTACATTCATCTGGGCTGAAAAATTCAATGTTGTTTGAAAAAGCTGAATATTTCTCCAAATATATTACGCATGTTTCACTCAAAGGCCCAAGTACAGTAGGAAGGTTCATGCACAAAGCTTCCTAATGAAGACAATCAGGAAGATGCTAAAAATGGCAAATTCATTTTACAAGGGGAAGGATAAAGAAAAAGAGAAGTATCTTCCTGGAGAAGTATCTTCCTGGAGAAGTATTACGGTAACTGAGCTGCGGAAGAAGCATATAGTTTCACCTTGAGTCCCTCATTTGAGAGGAGTAGGAGAAAAAGCACTTGAGTTTATGTCTCCTATATCACAGGTAAACAAGTGTCCTTGAAAATTCTGCAGAACTCTAAGAAAAACTTCAAATGTGTCAACTTTATTGCAAACACAGAGGTTTTATCGCTTACGTATTTCAATAAAGCTAGCCATGCAGAACAGTTTCCTGTTCATCAATACAGATAAGCTCAAAATGAAGTCATTAATTAAATTAAATATAAATCAGAGGATATTATTATTCAATGAAAACAAATTCATCAGCGGGTCAATCGTGCCCAACTTCTACATCATAACTCATTTTCTTAGTACCTGGAAATGCAGTACTCGAGATCCTCAATTTAGAGAGGACGTTTTAGAGAGGCAGATGTTTCAACAGCTTATAAAACCCACACACGTACACACCACCAGCTGAACACATTTTTTGTACATTGCACACAGAAGAACAGGCTCTACAGAAAAGATTCTCATTTTGATTTGTGGTCTTCTTCCTCTTTCATCCACTACAGGACGCACAGCTTTGTGTTTAGTTTGTGTTTAGTAGCAAGCACAAACACAACTTACACAACAGCAACAAACATTAAAGGCCCTGGCTTTAAAGAATGCATGTTTATGTCTCAACAGATAGTACTGAGTTTTTTCAACCCTACTGTTAGAGCTAGAGAGTGCTAACTAAGCATTTTAAACCAAACCTATGAAATAAGTGGTCAAAAAGAAATTCTCTGGACCTCTCAGTTGCTAGAGGGATGATGCACACATCTGCAAGCAAGCACTTTCCAGGAGGTTGCTTGATTATAAGGCAGCTAAACAAAAACAAAGGTACAAAAAAGGCAGCAGGCCAGGAAGCTCATCTCTTCAGAGGAGAGCAGAAGATGACCAAACTAGTGCTACCTCTAAACCATAGGGAGTATTTAAGAAAAAAAAAAAGTAGCAGACGTTGAGGTACATGAGAAAGGAACATGGACCACACTGCTCATGATCAGCACTGCAGGGCTCTAGCGGCCTGCTCGTTTGTTTGAAATACTCTCATTCCAGGCGTTCAAACAGGTTTTTAAGAGCGAACAGCTTGTGTACGTCTGTTTCCTAATCATTTATTCTATGAATCTAATGAGAGTCAATTTGGTGACCATGACTCTGGAGTTTCAATTAAGAGCCTTAATGCTTCAGAACATTCCTTAAAAATACTTTAAGCAGCATTTCCTTTATATTCTGAAATATGACAATTGAGACAAAGTACCATAATCAAAATGACACCGCCCTCAGTGTCACCCATGACTCTTATACCAATTGTCTCATGCTTTATCAAAGGCATCACTCAAAGGTGACAAATGTTAACTACACCAACCATTACCAAAGTAATGCTTAAACTTGAACTTGTGCTACTTTACAAACAAACAAAAAAAAAAAAAAAGAAACCAAATGAAACAAAAAACCACCCACAAACAAAAAGCCTCTTTATTTTCTGTAATAAGGAGATAATTGATACTGTAAGCATTCTCTTGTCGATAACTTTTCCTCAAGGCAGCTCTACATAACATTTTCAGATTAATCAGGGAAAAGCAAAAACATGTTAAATGATTCAAACAATAGATACAGCTTTACCAAGGACATGATTCTGACCTCTCTTACAGCAATAATCAGTAAGCATTAATAGGATTACTGTGAAAAGGTAAAATATTGTTCAAAGATGAAATGGACAAACTATGTTTGTGAATCTGTTAAGTCACCATACAACAGTTAAGAGACCAAGATTATTCTTCTATTTTTTTACTGGAACACCATGTTTTACAAGAAGGAAGATGACAAATTTCTGCCAAGCACCTTGAACAGTAACTCAAGAAAAAGAAAAATGGGATTATAATCAGAAATAAAGTAACATACAGGCTATTGACCAGATTTTGTTGTGTCTATACCGAAGTTTGGAGGCTTGTTTTCTAAATTATTTTTTCCATTCCAAACACAGTTGGAGGACACACAGCCAGGGATGGGGCTGGGGGATGACTTAATATCTAATGTGTTGACTACAGAGTGACAAGAAGTAAGTTAAACTATAGCACTTTTAGGCTAATCTTAGCCTAGGATAATGGAAAAGATGCTTAAGTGGAACAGCTAAATGTTAAAATGGAAATATATCTTCCACTTTCACTGTCAATCTCAAAGCTGTAACGCACCCACATCCTGACATGTGCTGTGAGCCTCGCCTGTGCAAGTCTGAAATGACTTCAGCACAAAACAGAAGTCAGTCATTTTCAATGAAAACACAGCTGGTGAAGGGGGTGCCCATGTTACTAAAAGCAGCCGGCTGTGACAGTGCTTGTCCAGGAAGCAGGAGAGCTAAGCCTGAGGCAGCCTAAACCCACAGTCTTGGCTGTGCAACAGATCTGTTTCAGTAGGAAAGAGTTGGCAGTGTCTCTCCAACCTAACAAGTTGCCAATTTTTTTTTTGGACTCATGATCTTTAGCGATTACTTTTCTTCTCCATTTGAAAATGGCTTACAAGTGATGTGGGTGTACTGGTATGCTCCCATTTGTTCATTCTTCTTTCGAAAACACCTGAAGTCTAGAACAAAGTTTGAGGCTATGAAACTCAGCTCAACATTCAAATCTACAACTGTAAACTGAGCACCGATGCCTCACAACGTTAGGTGTAATGACATGACCAGTTCCCATATCTTCCCTTTTTGTCAACTCTGTCACTAGGAAGAAAGTTTCAAAATAAGCTTACAATTAGCCATTTGTCAGAAGTTTCTCATCTTCTCTTCCTCATCTAGAGGACTGCTACTGAAATTTTGTATTAATGTAGCGTTTGAATTCTTAAATTAATGTGATGTGGTTCCTACCACATTTTTCAGATACAAACAAGCTGAGAGTGCTTAGAGTTTCTCTTTTTTGAAGTAGCATGAAAAGAACATCTAGCTTGGCCACATCACAGCTGACTTCGACTAACCCTGTTATTTGAAAGCATTTTATTCCTGTTACTGAACTTTTGCCTTTCTTAATAGGATTACAAGACTTACTAGATGTGGCATGAATGCATGACACAGCCTGAAGCTGTCTTTTTACATTACATGACTTAGTGTCACTGTACAGATCAGGTACGCAATTCTTCTGGCTTTGTAAGTCTTTCAAGAACCTAAAAATTCCCAAATTTCACAAGATAGGTTCAGCCACACCAACAGCTTGCTGCCACCAGAAAGGACAGTCCTGTTCCTCCCTTCTCCTCCTTCACTACACTCCTGCAGCCTCAACCAAGACCTTTGGAGAAAAACCCAAGCAGAAGAACCCAGCTAAGCCTTGCTGCTTCTCACTGCTCATTTTGTTTTGTTCAGTACGGTAAAACTGGTGCCCTATGTAACTAAACCAATTTGTGTGCAGGGCTGATAAAAAACACCTTATGTCCCTCTGCGCCCACGTCAAAAAGAAAGGAAACTGCCCACATGCCACAACCTGGGCCCACACAAAGAATCAGAACTGTAACCACAGTTATTCCTCTTGCACTAGTGACCCAGCGTTTCTTCCTGAGAAACAGATGCAGAGCTGGGTGTTATACTTGTGACCCTCCAAAAAAGTGATCAAAAAAACAAACAGTGATGGCAATACACAAAGTTACACCACCCTGCTTCGTATTTACAATGGAGAATAGACAAAAAGGGTTGTACCTGTCTAGTACCTCGTCACCTTGATTTGAGAGGAACACACAAAGAGTTATGAGGTTTATCTCCTTGTTTGTATGAAACATGAAAAGTACTTGAAAACTTAACTAAAAAGTGAAAAAAATGTAAAATGTATTACTTTTTAAGCATTAACAGCATCACTAGTGTATCTGCAAACATACCTCATGTATAATATTTCTTCTTTATTTGTGGCAGGATTCTTCATAAAAATAAGGAAAGTTGTTTATAAAAATATTAAACCTACTTTCAAGAAAAAAGCCCACTATTCTTAACAGCCAAATTTGTCAATGGTAAAATGTTACAGAAATAAATTCAGAATGTGAAATGTTTATTGTAAAATTCAAAAAAAAAAGCAATTAAGATGCAAGGACAGCCCATTCTTTGAAGGTGTAATTTACCTCATTTCAGCAGATCCTCATTTGCCCTTCTAAACTATTAAACATCTATGCTAGGTATTTAATGTGCAAAAAGCCAGCACACTGAAAAAATGTTCTGTTCAATAATTAAGAGGTTTATATCACTAAAATTATCAGTGTAGCTGTCACAGTCAAGCAATAGTAAAGCTTAACACTTTATGTATTTCTACTCAATACTTTTCAATACTATAAACATAGGCCCCTAAATGCAGCATTTTATCTTCCAGTTATGACATCACCACCAGATCTGGGGAAAACAACAGAATTTCCGTAACGTAAGTTAGCTCATTCTGTTCAGTAATGCCAATTACATAAGACTTCTCCAAAGACAATAAATGATATAGCAAATACACTAGATATAAGCTAGGGGTCTTAGATCAAACGTATATAATAAACAACACTCGGGTTTATTTATCTGCTAGTCACTATTAGGCTCAGTCCCGTGGAAAGAAAGGAAGAAGGAAGAGATTTTTCTTTGTGCGTATTTCCTGTGTAGGCTGACTTCCATGTTTTTGAGATGTACAAAGATAGCCTGACTTTGATTACGGCATTTAACTATCTAACATTGTGAGAATAAACAGTCAATGACAATGGAGTTAAGAGATACAGAAAATTAAGCCTTATCTAATTGTAAAACTATTTATAACACGTATATTCATACAAGATCCACACTTGTTCTAAAAATTTCTTTATTCCTGTATAGTGCTGTACAACAGCAGGCTGCTCTCTCAGAGTCGTGCATCACCTAACGACCCCACCAAACCCGGGTGCTACAGCAGCACAGCAAGTTCAGTGACAGCTAAACTGCTTTTGGCTCAGTCTGTGCCAGCTTGCTGCCTCCCCATTTTACCACTCCGACCACCCCATACGTCAAAGACGGATGACTACTTGACCCCAGACTGATAACCCAAAGCTTTAATGAAGAAAGACTAAGGGAAGCGGTGAGATTATAATTCTTAAGCAGTTCAGCATTTAAGTCCTGCAGCTTTCAATGGAATTTGTGTGCCTAAATCACTCTCATGCACATGAAGTCTTTTTGCAGGGGTCATCTTTTTGGATTTCAATAAAGCCTTCAATACAGTCTCTCATGGTATCCTTCTGGACAAGATGTCCAGCATTCACCTGGATAAACACACAATGCAGTGGGTGAGCAATTGGCTGACAGGTCAGGCCCAAAGGGTTCTAGTAAATGGGGTTATGTCTGGCTGTAGACCAGTCCTTAGTAGGCTTCCGCAAGGATCCATCTTAGGGACAGCACTCTTCAATGTCTTTATAAATAATCTAGAAACAGCACTGATGACACTAAATTTGGAGGAGCTGCTGACACTCTCAAAGGCAGAGAGGCCCTGCAGGGGAATCTAGACAAATTGGAGAACTGGTTAGTCACCAATCGCATGAAGTTCAACAAGGGCAAGTGCCTGATTTTGCATCTGGGACACGGCAACCCTGGCTGTACATATAGACTGAGGGACGAGATGCTGCAGAGCAGCTCTGCAGAGAGGGATCTGGGGGTTCTGGTCAACAGCAAGTTGAACATGAGCCAACAGTGTGCCCTGGCAGCCAAGAGGGCCAACCATGTCCTGGGTGCATCCAGCACAGCACTGCCAGCCGGGCGAGGGAGATGACTGTCCCGCTCTGCTCTACATTGGTGCGGCCTCACCTGGAGCACTGGGTGCAGCTCTGGGTGCCACAGGATAAAAAAAGATACCAAGCTACCGAGGAGTGTCCAGAAGAGGGCCATGACATTGGTGAAGCATTTGGAGAGGAAGCCATATGACAAGCGGCTGAAGTCACTTTGTTTGTTCAGCCTGGAGAAGAGGAGACTAAGAGGAGACCACATAGTGGCTACAGCTTCCTCACAAGGGGAGAAGGAGGGGCAAGTGCCAAACTCTTCTCTTTAGTGACCAATGACAGAACCTGAGGGAATGTCAGGAAGATGTACCAGGGAAGGTTTAGGTTGGACATTAGGAAAAGGTTCTTCCCCCAGAGGGTGGTGGAGCACTGGAACAGGCTCCCCAGGGAGGTGTCACACCCCAAGCCTGACAGCGTTCAAGAAGAGACTGGACAAGCCCACAGACACAGGGTGTGAACTGTGGGGTTGTCACATGCGGGGACAGGAGTTGGACTCGATGATCCTTGTGGGTCTCTTCCATTCAGCGTTTCTATGAAGCTTTCCCTCATGACGCAATTATCTGGAAAATTGCATTTCACAGGAAAAAAAAAAAAAAAGGCTATCGCAAGCTTTAATACTTAGTTGCTGACTCAGTTTTATGCCACGGTATTTCTTCTGCTTTGTTTCAGCACAGATCCACAAATCGTCATTCAAATCACTTTTTCTGCAAACAAGGTGAACTAGGAGCAGATATTTCAGACAATGTAGTAATGCAAAAATTGAGGTGATATGACAAAGAACTAGAAGGTTAGAAGAATACGAGGAATGATCACTAAAGAATTTTTATTCTAATTTTCCCAAACCTGACACCGCAGTCCCCTTATCCAACAATAAGCAGAATAGGGGAAGAAAAAGATAAAAATACAACAATAATAGAACAACACAGCTGAACTGACTATACCTGTAATGAATGGATAATTTAAGACATGTTTACCAAGAGGATTGCAGCACGCAAGTGACTCAGGAAAAAAAAAAAAAAGGAAGTAAAACAAGACAACAAGGTTGGCTAATTTACTTCAGATGTCATATTTCTGCAGGGAAGCATGACAGATTCCTATCCATCAATTAGCTGTCTTTTTGCCCTATGAGGACAGGATAAAACAGGAGGAGCAGAAAGCAACACAAGCCACGCACGCCCGCGGCAGACAGTTACGTAATGCTGATATACCGCCCGCTCTTTGCTTACAACACTCACTTTGCTGCATTTCCAAGTACCAGCTTTTTAACAGTTGCCTGGTTTGAACATTTTTAAACTGCTTTTTAATTAGAACGCACAGGCACAAGGGAGAATAAGCTGCGGAATGAAGCTTCAGTGCTATTTCCAACAGAGATTAAAAACAAGGGAAGCCGAGGGTTAGCTTCATCATCAGGCATTTCTGTTTCATAATAAGTCACAAAATTGGCTTGTTGTGCTAAAGCTCAAAACTAAATTGTCTGCCATTCTTAAAGTCTTTTAGTTTAACTTACTTGAAGAAACCACAAATAAAAAGAGGCAGCAGAGAGACAGCTCCTTCAAATTCACTGAAGTGCTACTGTCACTGCCAGGCACAGATATGCAAGTCAGTAATTCTTTCTGTACATGTGCTTATAATTGTTTCTATTTCAATGAAAACTTGCCCCGAATAGAGCAAAACAGATCAGTTAGAAGTAAAGGCAGAATCAGTACAACTGGGGAAAAAACAAAACCAAAAAACTGTTTGTTATTATTCCTGAAAAAAAAAAAAAAACCAACATACCATAAGCATAACAGAACTGGTCAAATTTCATAAGCTTAGCACTAGGGATTGGGATGTTCACAAAACTAATGCGATATAAATCACTTTAAGTAGTATTTTTCTTCTGTATTTTGTCCTTAAAAATTAGGACACAACCATAAAATCTGCCATAATCTATTGCTTAGTACCTTTCACAGCCATTATGTAAGCAAATACATCATAACACTCAAGATCACATGCCTGAATAATCAGGTGCTAATTAAGTATATCTGCAATTGCCTTGCTCCTTCCATTCTCTGACCCAACACAGTAAGTAAATAACATTACAGAAATCTCAATGTCTAGCAGTCTGATATAACATAGAAAAGATAAAACAACACATTCTCTCCTATGGAAAAACAATCAGTAAGGTCATATTTTAAACTCTGGAACACATCAGTGATTAAGATAGCCCTTTCATTGTGACTTACAACAAATTCAGTGGAACTTAATGTGCTGTAGCCGTGATATGTTCAGAGAACACTTCCATAGCAAAATTCAATGACACAAATTGACCACAAAATTTAATATACATGACTAACTGTCTAGGCCAAGTACTGCTGTAGGATATTAAGATTAGCCCTTTTGGAAGGCCCCACGAAAGAGCATTTACCAAAAGTTGGGGACCAGCACCATTGTTAAAAGCTCATAAGCAATTGTAACATAAAAACATTACTGAGGAAAATTACTTCTTCATTCCATCTTACCACGCTTTTTCAACTCCTTTGAATAATGGAATTAAAAATTCTCTTTGATTTGTCTGAAGTTTAATAGCAGATACTTTTATGGCCTTTTAAAACATACCCGGGTTACTTCAGGCCTTGCCAGCATTTTAGTTCTCCGTTGCTATGAAGGAAGAGTGACTTCAGGACCCTCTGCTGATTCTAAGTTATGGTGGTGTGGTGCAGGAAGAGAAGGGGGCTATAAAGCCCTGACCCATAATGCACTTGGCGACCCACTAGCATCATAAAGGTATACGTCACTCTTGACAAGTCACAGGGTTCTAGGTGCATGCATCAGCTATATAACAATCCCACTATATCGTCGCGCAAGAGCACAAAGAAGCTTTGCACACTGTAAAACTATCAAAATAAATATTCCAAACCTATTACAAGGGGTTTGCTTTTACCTTTTTTTAGATTGTAACCTAGGAACAACCTGAATGTAAGTATCAGCATTTACATACGCACAGAAGTAAATATGGTTACTTCTGTGGACTAGTTTTTTTTCACTGCCCAAGCTGTAAAACATGAACATTAAGATAACTAATTCAGGATTTAACCAAAAGATTGTAGTAGAAATTTGAATTACAGAGAGTAGCAAAGACTTCAGAATTTTATAGTATAACCTTACATACTCAGCCAAGCCATGAAATACTACGGAACTAAAGGATGACACTGAAACTTTTTAAGAGGTTGACTGCACCCAAGTCATTTTTGCGACCAATATTTAGAAAAGCTTATATATTGTGAGTATAATCGACATGAAGCTCATGATTGCAAGATTAATGTAAGTGATGTGAAACTAATGACTGTGAGAAACAAGAAGTACAATCCATTTGGGCAGGAAGAAAATCTTTGCATCCCGAATAATTATTTCTTGTAATGAAGTTCAGGAAGGAAAGAAAGGACCTTTAAATCGTACTCAATGAACTGCAAAGTGTTGAAGACTGTTTGTTACCAAATGTGCTGGTGCGTGTGTATCAACACACAGAGGCCTTATTGAAGGTCGGTCTTCTGCACTTTACAGTCCCCTACATCTAATCTTCAGTAAGCCAGCATACACGTGTGCGTGTGTATACACACACCGGCTCAAAGGTGACAATACGCACACACATTACACTTCATTCCTGTGCTAGACAGGTATCGGCCAGTAAAAGTAACACGGTTTGGAGCAGAAACGCCGCTTCACTAGCAGGCACGTACTACCCAGAGGTAACTAACCGTGCCCCTTCCCCAGCTCTGCAGCGAGGCGGGACTGAACCGCCCTCCCGCTTCGCCTGCGCTCCCGGGAGAGGCCGCCACCCCCTCACCGCCGGGGAACGCGCTCGGGAAAACCCGCCGGGCGCCACCGCCCCCAGACCGCGACCAAGCGCCGAGAGGGAGGCGGAGGGAGGGGACGGGGGGCGGGCAAAAGCGATTTCCCGTGCAGGCCGGCCAGCCACCCCCTCCAGGGCTACGGGCGGGGTGGGGGGGCAGCTGCTGGCGGGGCCGCTCCGCCCGGGCAAGGCCCGGCTGTCAGAGCTCCGCCGCCGCCGGGCCAGGGGAGGGGACGGGGCCCCGCTGGGTCCCGCACCGACACTGGGGAAACACCAGGGGGTCCCTGCCAGACCGAGCCGAGACCCGAAGCGTGTGGGGGAAGGACGCCCCGGTCGCCCCCTCCCCCGCCCCATCGCCCCGACCTGAGGAGCGGGGAGGAGGAGAGCGGGGCCTCGCCGGGGATGCTGCACTCACCACTCGGTAGCGGTTGGCGGGCTGGTGGTGATCCATCCTGGCCGCCCGCGGACTCGCAGTGCCGCGGCCCGCAACTCCTGTGACCAGCCCCGCGTCGCTCGGCCCTACCCCCGACCGGAGCCGCCGCCCCGGCCCCGCCGCCGCTGCCACCGCCCCCCGCCCACCGTAGCGGCGGAGCCGGCGCAGGCCCCACCCCCTCCGCGCCCCGCCCCCCGAGGGGGTGGGGCCGGCATGGCCACGCCGCGCGCGCGGCGCCGGTGGGGCGGGGCGTGGGGGAGTCACCGCCCCCTCCCAGTGACGCACCGCCGTGCGCGTGCTGTGCCGCGCGTGCCCCCGCCGCCGCACACCCCGGCACCGCCGGGTGCGCATGCGCGCAGCTGCTGCCCGTCCCGCCGCGGCCGTTGGGAGCGGGTGAGGCGGCGGGCGCCATGTTCGTTCGCAGCCAGTGGGCTTGCGGTGTCGTCGGCTGCAGGTGCCAGGCGCCGTCCTCTCTCGCCTGCATTGCTCCTCTCCCCGTGTTTCCGTCGGGGCCGCTGCACCCATAGTCTACTCGGCGGTCTACTCTACTCGCCTGAGGGCGTCGCCAACTCTGCCGCTGCTGGAGGCGCTGCGGGCTGCTGGTTTGTGACAGCCCACAATGCCGAGGGCTGTTACAGGCCCTGGCCCTGCTGGAGGCCTGTGCATTGTGCTGCGCTGAGCCAGCTGGCCATGCTGGCAGCCGACCTCAGCCACTTCGCGGGGGGTGTACGTGGTACCCAGCTGACAACAGGGCATCTGCACCTCAGCTCTTGCCCTGCTCTTTGCAGTTCTATTTTGTGAAGCTGTTAGCTACCAAACCCATCCCTTACTTAGATACCTGTCTCCACAGAGTGGGGAAAAGTAGGATATGGCACAGAAGACATCTTTGGGTCCTGGTGAATTATTTCAAATATGCATCTACCTATAAGTCATGAGCCCATTTGCCCTCTGTCCCTTTGAAGGCCAAGTACCTTCCTCTGACAAGAAAAAATGAGTTTCCTTTTCCTCCTAAAACAGTGCTTATATGACCTTTCAGGGTAAAAACGATAAAAAACACCTTCACCCACAGTGGCACATCAGATGAGGATGACTCATTTGCAGGTTCCCAAACTGACAGAGATGTAGCTGTGGTATGAAACCATTTCAAAATAGCTGCAGATGCAGCTCTTAACTGCGGTGCAGAGGAGCATTTGTGTACCAGAGTATAGCTGATCTGCAAGGTAAACGCTCTCACAGAAGCAGCTTCTTGCTATCGCCAATGGCTTGCACGCAGAACTTTATCCTGCAGCCTTTATCCAGACTGTTTGCCGGTACAGAGGCTGACCTGGGCAGCAGGGTCAGTGTTTTCGTGCAGGCAGTCAGTACTGATAAGCGGGGTGGGGACTTGAGAGAGCACAGTTAGGTCCTAGTATGTGTGTGTAGGAGGGCAGAGAAGCAGAGAGTGAGCTTGGGGTTTTGTTTCTACTTGGGGGTGGAAGTGAAGATATATGGGATTATGAAGAAGGAGGAGGTGGAAGCATGAGGTTTTTTGTTTGTGCCTGGGATTTGCTTGCAGACCATATCAGCCTAATGCAGCACTTAGTAGAACTACCCAAACAGAAGTTTGGGCCTACTCTATTGTTTGTTGCCTTTGTTAGGTCCCTCATACAAGAACTCTGTTGCGTATCAGAAACTCAAGCAGTTAGGAAACAAAGTTGGCAGAGAAATATAGGCTAGAAATGGATTAATGTTAGTATTTTCCTAACAGGATTTCCTCCTTTTTCCCCTTTGCCTCTATATATAATGAAAGTTTCTATGTTGAATTATGCTGTCTTGAAAGGAACAGTTTATTAGTAAAGGTCATATTGAGTTTAAGAATAGTTTGCACAGAGTACTGCACTGTGCTTCAGTTACCAAATAGAAGGAAAATCTATTAATTATATTACCATATTTAATGGGAAATGGAACTTGGATGATTCATGTAATACGTTTAACTTCTAGTGTCTTCTATATTGTAAGAAACAAGTTCCCCCAAAGTAAACTGTTTCTGAAGTGTTGCATGTAACATCTCAGCCCAGGAAGAGGTAAAAAAAAAAAGTGTTTCCTGATATTTAGAGGGGACCTCCTATGTGTTTCATTTTGTGCCCATTGCCTCTGGTCTTGTCACTGGGCACCACTGAGAAGAGCCTGGCTCCATCCTCTTTGCACCCTCCCTGCATATATTTGTATACATCGATGAAATCCCTTCCCAAGCCTTCATTGCTCCAGGCTGAACAGTCCCAGGTCTCAGAGACTTTCCTCACAGATGCTCCAGTCCCTTCATCATCTTGGTGACCTGTTGATTCTCTCCAGTATGTCCATGTCTCTCCTGTTAAGAATATATATTGAATGTGAGAAATGTGTATTTCAGAACTATTAGAACTTTATTACTTAGATGAGCGGGTCATGTTGACCGAAACACTTTAATACCAGTTTTAATATTTACCTTTTAAGTTTGACCATCTTAAACCTTAAGGGCCTACAGTGACAGTAATAGCAGTTTTCTGGATCCTATAGTAAATTGTCGTAAAAGATCTGTATTTAAGGAAACATAAAGAGTGTTTTAAATAGCATGTAAACAAAATAGCATCAAAATGGCATTTAAAAGAAAGTATTGCTTCAGATTCATTATAGGAAAGAAGAAAATTAATTGCTGTTAGTCAGCAAATTTACAACAGTTTAAGCTTTGCTTCACCATGAAAACAAGCCAAGGAAAGAATCTTCTTGGTAGTGAATAGCTGTTGCAAGCTCAGTTCTCAGAAAAGTTAACTTGAAGGATGTGATCTAAATACAGACAAATCTGAATGTAATCGCACAAAGGCAAGCTGTACAAGTTTGTTAGCAATTTTAAACTTGTTTTTCATTCGTTATTCAATCAATGGCCAGCAAATAAGAAAGCACTCTATTTAACTTTACACTTCTTCACCTGTATAAGCCTATTCGAATTTTTAAGGTTTCTGATGGAACTTACATAATAGGTAGATTTCAGAACTAGATTAATTTTATCTTCATAAACATGCGTAAAACAATACTGCAGATTTATACTACAATTTCATACTGTTTTAATATGTATTATGCTACTGTCCTATTGTGATTGCTGTCCAATATAACAAATTTAGAATAATAACTGTACATTTCTATCAAAAAAATGAAGAATGAATGCAAAGGCTGGCAGTATTTCTTGCAGTTGACAGAGGAGGTTCTAACAGGGAGTGAGATGGGTCTGCCAAGTCCCACCTCTTAGTAGAGATGCGTGTACTTTGAGAGAAGTCAGTTGAAGAATCAGAGGAGTAAATACGTGTCAGTTTGAAATTGTTCTCTTTAGAGCTGTTTTCTCTCTTTGTGAGTTTATCACTGCTTTTTGGAGAATGCCTTGGAATAAAATATAGTAATGTAATTATTTGTGTGTAACAAACACCAGTGGTGAATGCTACTGGGGGGTGGGAGGGTGGCTGGAAATACTGGATTAATTACAATTCTTAAAAAATGCATATGGTATAATTTTTCAGTGTTTTTTTCAGATCCAGATCTGATGTTAAAAACCTAGTCTGGACAGAACTCATTGTGCTGTTATGGAAATAAACAATGTTTAAAAAAAATCCCCATATGGCTTTGAAGTTTCCATTTGACAAACAGGGTTGTATGGAACGTGCAGAAGTCACGCACAGTCGATAAAACTGATGACAGTGAAGTAGAAATACAGAATAAAAGAATGTAAATTTATGCCAAATTATGAAGGAATATGGGAAATATGTGAGAAAATACCTCCAGTTAGAAAACAAAGAATGAAAAAAACAAACCCAAACCCTTGATATCTGTTGAGAAAAATGGAGGAAATGGAAGAAAATACAGATGGCAATATGCTTTGTGCAGTGAAAGTCAATACATACAGATTCTGCAAGAAAAAATCCATTTGTATTAAGTTCTATTTGGACAAGACATTTCCACTCTAATCTTGGCAATACTTGTATTTTTTGTATTATCAGTAAGAGATGATTAAGTAGACAATACTCGAAGTGTGTATTTAGGAAGTAGTTTATTCAAATATTTGTTCAGCCATTACTCTGAAAGCTAGTCTTAAAAAAATAGTTCTCAGTCTTCTGTAAATTATGTGAACATTGTATATAATTTTAAACACTTCTGAGTGAAATTATGTGACAATAAGTATGCCAAAAATCTAAACAGTAGAGGCCTGGATGTTATCTGAAAATAGTTTTGTTAAAACAGCTAGAAGAGGAAAGGCCAAGTAATAGATACACAAGTAACTCCATGCTCTTGTAGTGCCAATATTGCTTTGAAATATTAACTGCAATGCATTTCTGTTCTACAGGAACAAAGAGAAGCTGAGTACATATTCATGGTAAGTTACTGCTAGGTCAGTAAATCTAGTGTATTGGCATTTCTCCTAACACTTATAACACAATATAAAAATCTGTTTGAAAAGCTATAAAGAGAAAATGATCTTTCAGTATCAAGATGATGCTGATCATTCAAATTAGATGTCCTGTGACTCACTCTTCTGCACAGTACCGATAATGGTTTTGTTCTAAATAACTTTCAGTCTGTTCATCATTATGTATGTTTCCCATATATAGCTCTTGAGCAGGCTTTATGCCCAGTTCGATTTTTGTCAGTATAAAATCAAGCTCTGCAGAAATGATAAACTTCTTGGATTAGGAATCACCCTTTTATTCTGTATTTGTAATACAACTGCATTAAAAACCACACAGTGCTGCACTATTACAGCAGCTCCCTGTAATGCTGGCTTAGTCTGCTTTGAACAGAAGTCAGAATATAAACAAAAATGTAATGTTACCATGCCATTAACCACCATATCATCAACCAAACCTAGCCAGCTGCAATGCTAACTCAGCCTAAATTCTTTCTAAGGCCCTGTGCCTCACGTTTCCTGTTGAGTAAGCGTTACACATCTTGCAAAACCCTTCAGAGGACTTTTAGAGGATTTCCGATGTGCCTAGTTTTTCACCTGTTAGCTAGACACATGAGTTTAGATGGCAGTTAAAACTGTCTGAATGTGACCCCTTACCTCAACAGGTAACTTGTTAAACATGGAGAAAAATGTTATTTTTCACTGGGACTAGTGTGTTAACAGTCAAACAACATGTATCTCACTGTCAAGATACACTGTACTCATTTTAGCTAAATAGAAACAGTCACCCAAATTTTATCCAGACACACCTCAGGAACTACACAAACATGTAGTCACAAGTGTAGTTGAAATTGTTCAAGTCTTTTCCATCCTCTTGTTTTCAAAAGCATATAGCTTTCTGGAAAAAATGCCTAGTTTGCTGAATCTAAGTAGAAGTATACATCAACATCTGAGCTGACCTAGGGCTGCAGTGGCAGAAAGTAAAAATTAATTTTGAGAAATAATCTTCTGTGACAATTTCCACTGAAGGCAGCTTTTGTTCAGTTGTGGTGCATGTATATAGCTTCAGGCATGATATTTCAGCATTTATATAATTTTTGAGGCAAAAAAAAAGACAGTGCTGTGCTTGAGTGTCTTAAATGCCGCTGGGAATGTACAGAAGTGCTCTAAACTCAGCAGTTCAGTAAGGGTTTAATCCTGCACATGGTTATGTCAGTGTAGCTAAACGAAAGGAGGAACGCTTACCTTGAAATATTTGTCAGCTGTGTTGTCCAGACTTATTCCACTACAGAGCAGTTAGCTCACCTAAATGTTGATGTTTCTTTTACAGATGTCTGCATCACATCTAGATAGCTGGATTTTTTTTTTCTTTTTAGTGAGTGAAGAACAACAGGCATTTTCATTGCACAGTTCATCTAATTCTAAGATAAATGTCCCTGTGCCTGTCACTGGGCACCACTGAAAAGCATGTGGCAGCCTTTTCTTTATTCTCTCCTTTCAGGTATTTATATACATGGGTGGGAACCCCCTGAGCCTTCTCTTCTCCATGTTGAACAATCCCAGCTCTCTCAGCCTGGTGAAACCACGAAGGAAAGGTACTCTGCTGGACCTGATACTTAAAAAGCAAGGAAGAACTGGTCAGGGGTGTGAAAGCTGGAGGCAGCCTTGGCTGCAGTGACTGTGTGACCGCTGAAGTCACATGGTCCAGTAGGATCCAGAGGATCCCGGAGGAATATCCCAGGAAGAGGAAGCACAGCAAAAAGCAGGACCACAACCCTGCTTATCAAGAGAGCAGACTTCAACCTCTTTGGAGATCTGCTTGGCAGAATCCCATGGGTTATTACCTTGGAAAGAAGAGGGGTCCAGGAGAACTGGTTGATATTCTAAGTGCACCTCCTCTAAGCTCAAGAAAGGTCTGTCTTGACAAGTAGGATATCAAAGAAAGTGAGAGGCCTGCATGGCTGAGCAAGGAGCTCCTAAATTAATTGAGACATAAAAGGGAAGTGGACAAGATGTGGAAGCAGGGACAAGTGATCCATGGGGTGCACAGAGTGAATCTTTGATAAAGGTATGTTTTTCAGAAAAATAGCAGAAGGTACTTCATCTTAGTGTTGTAGCTTTTTTTTTAACAATAGGATATCTCAGTTACAGTATCACAGTATCACAGTATGTTTGGGATTGGAAGGGACCTCAAAAGATCATCTAGTCCAATCTCCCTGCTGGAGCAGGAACGCCTAGGTGAGGTCGCACAGGAACATGTCCAGGTGGGTCTTGAATGTCTCCAGAGAAGGAGACTCCACAACCCCCCTGGGCAGCCTGTTCCAGTGCTCTGTCACCCTTACTGAGAAGAAGTTTTTTCTCAATTTTAAGTGGAACCTCTTGTGTTCCAGCTTGATCCCATTACCGCTTGTCCTATCATTGTTTGCCAACAAGAAGAGCCTGGCTCCATCCTAATGGCACTCACCCTTTATATATTTATAAACATTAATAAGGTCACCCCTCAGTCTCCTCTTCTCCAAACTAAAGAGACCCAGCTCCCTCAGCCTTTCCTCATAAGGGAGGTGCTGATTAGTTGATTAACCCTTTCTGGCTGGAAAGTTCAGGAAGAGGCCACTTAAGGGCTAACTTAACAAGGGGGATAAGACGAAAGAGGGAAAAGATATTTGATAGTTAATTTTAGGCATAGCAGACTGGTCTCCTGTACTTCTGAAACAGTGCTCACATGCTAGACAGGTGAAAAGCTTGTGGGCATCAACCACTATGCTAGTTCTGCAATGTGGCCATAACAGAAAAAACCAAAACAAAACAAAACACAACTCTTTGCCCATCTGAAGAAAGAAGAATGAGAATCAGGACCACAGCATGTTCCAGCCATGAGCCTATAACTTTGTAAGTACATTCAGTAAGAATTAAGTAAGCTTATTTCCTTGTCATTTGGAATACACTACTGTGACAGCTTCCAGAAGTGCCCAGTCACATGCTGAAAAATACTGCTATAAAGCTGTTTGCACTTACAATAATAGGCAAGGTAGTGGGATTTGAAAATGGGAGCCTCTGTAAAATCTGCAAGCAATATTAAGTCTCAGAAAGAAGAGAAGGCACAAGACAGGAAGAGGAACAGCTGAAAAATTGTTTGCAAGAACCTTCGGAACCTTAGAAACCAACAGGTGTGAGAAACCATATTGCTGGCTGATACTTGGAGAGAATTTGATTGGAACTAAGGAATAGTTCTTTGCTCCCTGTACTTAAGGATCTAAGATTGCTTTCCTAGATCCTGTTGCCATTGACTGTATCCCAGCTCCATCTGAAGGACAGACTCAGGTGTGCATCTTACCAAATTTCCTAGCCTTTGATACATACCATTCCAAGTTTCAACAAAAATGAAGGCCAGAATTGAAGCTGAATGGGACTCAGAGTATTTTCCGGCATTTTTTTCTGATATTCACAACTGGAGATAAAGATCCGGGTCTTGCGCAGGAATACCAGCAAAAGTGAATCTACTTGTGGCAGGTATAGTGACAAGTAAGCAAGTACTACAGGAATATGACTGAAACTCAGGTGTCAACAGGCAACACAGAATGTTGCTTAACTCAGCACACAAATGTCTAATTGGAAGGACATGCTGGTCTTGACTATTTTTATTCTGAGGCAAATGTCCCAGTCATGAAGGAAGCATTGTATTTATTGGGCTCCTTCAGACAGCATCAGGGTTATGAGTGGTGATAGAAAAGCTGGTTCCAAATGTGTAATGTACCAGTTGTTCTGACGTATGAGCTTCCACAGAGGTAAAGTATATGTAGATAAGACTGTGGTATTTGCATTTCAAAACAGTCTTACCAAGCATATGCTTTTCAGAATGTCTTTTAGAAACGTTATTTGATCTTAGCACTATCAGAGCTAGGTAAAGAAAATGTTAATAATTCACTCTGCTTGAAGATCAAAGAATGCATTGCCAGGATTCAAAACACATTCAGAACATACAGGCAGGACTGGGCTCTTCAGATGGCAATATCTGTTACAGGATGAGCTGCATGGTTCTCTGGACTCTTCAGCCTTACAGCCCAGCACATACAGTGCTGCCATTACAAGTAGCAGGCTTCAGGCTCTGAGTTAAGCTGACAAAATAGGACATGTCAGGATTCACCTGGACTTGTCTTGACCTATCTGGAGGTTGAGTTTAGTTTGTTTCGCTGTAACAGCAGTTGTCTGATAACCAGGTGACTGTCACCTGATTTGTTTCAGCCTTTGGTTGGCTTTGTACAGTTGAATGCTGTAAGGCTTATTGCAATATACATTTTTATAGGAAGTACATACAACATGTAATTTTTCTTTCTATAGTGATCTACTTATGATGCCAGAATAAAATGCAGTGTAGAGAAGTAGAGGCATAGGATGATAACTGAAGCCTTGAAAGTGCAGACACAGGATGATAACAGAGGCCCCTGGGTCATAAACAACTCAGCAGTAGTCAGTTACTGGTCATCCAAGGAATGCAACCTTGGGAACTGGGTAAAACAATTTAGGAGTAACAAAAAGAGCAAAGAACAGGCATCTGATATATATAAAACATATCATACATAGTAGATTTGCGTGTAATACGGAATTGTGAACCAAAGAATAAGGAGCAAGTGGACTGTGTTAGCAAGTACGTAATGACACTAAGCGGAGCCAGGAGTAAGGAGTAAGAAATCAGGAACACTAACATTGTATTTCCAGAAAAGAGGAGGAAGAGCCCACCAACATTATACCTCTTCCATGGATGACTCACCATGACACGCTCCTCTCAAGACAAAAGACATCAGTCTTATGATGTGATCTCTTTGTCACCAGAATGACAGTGGGAGGGTGAGCATAATACTAGAAAAAGGGACAATTACTATGAAGTTTAGGTATTTTGGTTTTCACTGTGTCATTATTGGCATGAGCCATAATGTCTGGATAATTTGAACTATAATTTTTAGTATCCTTGTACTCAGATTAATAATAATTCTTTGATTAGACTGTCAAGACTTTAATTAGACTAGCAGTAAATTCCCAGTTTTGCACAAAACGTGTGACCTACATAAACAGCACAAGTTGTAGTGCACCATATTGGCAGGGACAACCTAAGCTGTAATTTAAATGCGGCAAATTAGTAACACATTTGTAGAGAATGTGGGCAGCCTAGACTCATAAAATCTAGTGCAACTATTTACTGTATTAATTTTATTTCCACTAACTGTAATGGGAGCTTGGGCATCTAGCTATACCCTGCGTGCCTTCCAAAAGCTACAGAGTATGTGTTTTGACATTCTCATCACATAACTGAAAAGATCCCAGATAAGTGCAAGAAGGATTTGTTTTCCTGCTACCAAGGGACTAGCAATGGATGTATGGATGGTGAATAGAAAGGACAGAGTCATAGAACCAGGTAGGTTGGAAGGGAGATGCAAAGGTCAGTTAGTCCAGCTCTCTGCTCAGAGCAGGCCCAGTTAGATCAGGTTTCTCAGGCCTTGCCCAGTTAAATTTTGAATATCTCCAAGGATGGAGAATCTGTTCCAACTGGAGTCCACATTCACGCCATTTTCTCAGTTGGTTGTGAGAAGGGCTTTTCTGCTAACTTTGGACAAGGCTTAATGAAGTATTGAGGAAATTGATGTATAATCATGCTAGCACTGTCAAATGTGTCATGTATTGTTGATTGGTGTCAGGGAGAGGATGCTGCTCTAAATGTTTGTGGGGTTTTATTTGTTTGTTTGTCTAACTCAGTATAGCTATACTGCTTTAATACAACCTCAATTTTCTTCCTTCTTCACCAGTTTTTGAAGACACAGTCATAACTCTGAGCAAGCACTCAGAAAGAGGAAAGCTTCCCTCACATAAACCCCTAATGTGTTTTTTAGAAAAAGAAGCCAATGGACACAAAAAATTTGGAATCCTACCAAGGCATGAATATTTATAGCACCAGATGTTTGAATGAACTAGAAGAGCCTTAACTCGATCTGAACCAGATGCCAGAGCTAAGAGAGGGAAAAAGACAGCTTTTCAAGCTTTTTTTCTGAATCAGAGAAACAAAAGTACCATTGAAGTAGGAGAGATATATTTTTTTGTAATGGGAGTCTTGGGATTTGTCATGGAATTAGCCTCTACTAATTCTGAGAATGTTACTTATGACCAGGGTAGAGATAACTGATACAAAGTTCAGATTTAGCAAAGGAAAAAGCAGTATGGATCTTTGCTGTAACTTGTTGCTCTGCTGTTTCTAAACATTATACCTGACATTTATTACTGAAAAATGTAATGATTCATATGTCAAGAGAGTTACAGTGAATCAGTCAGTATTCAGGAAATCCGTGTTGGTATCTTCTTTTAGGATAAAGAGGCTGATACCACACTGTCTTATACAACTTTTGTCCAAATCTAGCTGGCAAATTAATATATCTAATAGATCAAGTTGCTAATTCATTGCACTGTTAGTACTGCTGCCACTGTACCTGTGTTTGTAAACTCTCTTAAAATCGGTTTCTGTGATCATCACATCACCATCATGCTATAAAAGCTCTTAAATCTGAAAACCTGAGATTAAATACCTACACCAGAAAAAGAAAATAGTGTCTATGCAAAACCAAATGATTAGGGCATAAATATAAATGAGTCAGTGTGTTGATGGCTCAAATACTGAGTGACTGTCTTACTTCTCAACAGCATGAATAGGAAAAGTAAACCCACTAAGTGGTGACTAGGCTTCTTTCATTCCTTGCATTTTCAGTACAGAAGTCTGGCAATATTCAGGACACAAGCACAATCCCAACAGACTTTGCTAACTAGAACGTGTCTTAAGTATGTGCACTATGTACACCACAGCTGAAATATTCATAGGCAAGTGCTCAAACTTGGTTCTTCGGAAAAATAAACTACTGCATGTTGACTTCGTATTGAATTTCATGCAGATTTCATGATTCTAAATACCTGCCTCCAAATGTGTGATTGATTTCTACCCACAGTAACCAAGAAAAGACGCAGAACCCCAGCTGCTCTCTGGTGTTCTCACAAAATGAACAAGCAAAAGTGAATGTTACAATTGCTTGTGATTTTTGAATAATCCCTCCATGACTCAGTATCTCCTGTAGACTGCAAAATCTTGACATGACTTTCTCTTTTTGCTTCAAAATGCAAGGTGTAATCTAATTTTCTCTCAGGCAGATAGACAGTGATACAGTCCAGTTTCCCTTTGTGAAAGCAAAACACAAGAGGCATCTGATGTGCAACACCGCAGCACCAGGTATCTCATAAATAGAGTTGGAATGGATGCAAAAGGCATAAATAGAAGGTTTTTGGTGTTTTATGAAAGTGTATAAAGTTAGTTTTCTAAGGCCATAGGAGGATATTAAATGCCTGTCTTGAGTTTAAGACAGCTAAACACACACATAATCAGCAGCAATGAGAGTTTAAGGGTAGTTCTGAATTGCAGGTACATGTAGTGGAATTGCGGTTGCTGTAATCTTTGCTATAGAAAATTCATGAAGGCACAGGAATGAACTCTTCCCAAAGGACCATTTCCTTCCTGTAAATTTCTATGGAACAAAAGCAGATTTCCTGCAAAAGCTCTCATTCACCTCAACAAGAGCAGAATTTGGTACGTGAAAAGGAAAATGGATAAAAACAAGGTTACTTAGCAGCTAACTGTAAGGGGAAATATGTTTTCCCTGGCTACTGCAGAAGAGCTACTACATTGTCTGGCATTCCCCAGAAACAGAACTCTTGTCTGCACAGAGTCTGGATTAAACCTCTTGCGTCACCTTTTATTAGAGGGTGGCACGAATGCTAAAGGTGTACCAAAGTACACATTAGTATTTGATATTTTTTAAAATACCACTATGTCTAAAGCTAAAGAACAAACACAATTTCATGTTTTCCTATATCTTGGTACAATAACATGTTAATTCAGCCAAGTATGAATAATTCATTCAGTGAATCACTACCGTTTCTTTTTAAACAAGCCTAGAATAAGATAATAGTGCCTTTTGCAACAACAGTTAGTACTTCAGTAGTAGGATTTCCTAAGGTTAAAGTAAACAGCTTTGAACTATAAGGGCCAGATACTTTGAATGTCCCTAACTGTTTTGATATACCCAAAGGCATGAAGCAGCTATAAAAACAGGATTTGTAAATCTCTCTGAAATGAATTCTCAGGTGTCATCAAGCTGCTGTATTGCTCCAAAACTTTTTAAAAAAGTAATTATTTTCTGGAATAGAGTAAATGTCCCATAGATTAGAACACAGACCACTGGAATTAAAAAAAAAATATATAGCCATAAGACACTGTTGATTTATGACAGTTATTAGACTTGCCCCAGTTCATGGGAAAGTAAGGCTGGATTACTACAATTACTTCCTTTTGTTATTTCCTTTCAAATTATAGTTGTCCTACACAGCTTACCAAATCAATTGGAAATGCTAGATTAAACAAATGAACAAAAAAGCAAACAAGCAAATAAAAAAAACACACAAAAAACCAACCAACCAACCGAAAAAACAACAACAAAACCACCATGCTTTTTCTCTCAAACGCTCTAGGATACTCCAGGCAACCTAATAGGGCTGGCAGAACCTAGGGGTGGGATGGCTCAGCTTTTTGAGGTGTCAGATGGCATCTGGGAAACCCGATGGCCTTTGAAATGGCAACTGAAAATTGAGGCAACTGAACCAACCTTTTGCCTCTTTTCTGTCTAAGTCTCTTTCTTCTCCCTACCCAGTTCAGGAAGCCCACATGGCAGCCTCTTATGAAATGGAAAAGGACATCACAGTAGCAATTCATTTTTTTAATCAATAAAATTATCTTTCTGGGATGCCTTTTTTGTTAAAGTTGTCTACTACTAAAAATGGACAGACTGACTTAAATTGTCACAGAAACAGATGATTAGCAAAATGAAACAACAACAGGCTGACAACAAAGGCCCAGCAGATGAGTAAAATACCGCATCGATCCATAACTTTTTCCATTAACAATCTGCTATTACAAAAGGTGCCCAGACAAATGATGGGTCATTTTAAATTATACAGCTGTTACATAAAGGAGGAAATGTGTGTAGGGAGAGATAATACCCTGAAAAGAGATTTTTGTGCTTGCCTTTTTCCCAGTTCTAGCAGTTATCTAGTAAATTAAAATCTCCCACAAGTCTTGCCTTGTTTTTATTCTTGAACTACCATTAAAATCACGGAACTACTTCCACACATATTTTAGAAATAAAATAAATGGTAAACCTTAGAAGAGCTAGAGCAAGAGATCAAGAATACCAAGAACAGCCAGAACTTGAGCTGTCAGATTCACTTTCCTGTATTTGCTCCTATAATTTTCCTATAATATTCCTTTACTCCTATATATTTGCTCCTATAATATTCCTTCCTGGAATCTGACTGGTTTCCAATCAAGTATTGATGAAAAGTAAAAACTATGGGCAGTAATTACACTAGTCTAATAGCCTGTACCTCTCAACCATTTCATATTTAAAGAATATTTTTAGCTTGCATTACTCTTATTGACCTCTTTCTATATTGGACATGGAGAATTTATAGATATGCTTTACATATGCAAAATGGTAGGTTCAGAACATACTCTGAAAAATTGTGATGCCAGGCCACTTAGCTTTTGTCTGTCAGAATACTAATAAGGGGAGTTTTGAACATGAGCCAGCAATGTGCACTTGCAGCCCAGAAGGCCAATCATATCCTGGGCTGCATCAAAAGGAGCATGGCCAGCAGGTCAAGGGAGGTGATTCTGCCCCTCTGCTCTGGTGAGACCCCACCTGGAGTCCTGTGTCCAGCTCTGGAGCCCTCAGTACAGGAAAGACATGGACCTGTTGCAGAGGGGCCAGAGGAGGAGGAATGGAACAGCTCTACTGTGGGGACAAGCCGAGAGAGTTGGGGCTGTTCAGCCTGGAGAAGGCTCCAGGGAGACCTTATTGCGGCCTTTCACTACTTAGAAGGAGCCTATAAGAAAGACGGGGACAGACTTTTTAGCAGGGCCTGTTGCAATAGAACAGGGAGTGATGGTTTCAAACAAAAGGAGGGAAGATTCAGGCTAGGCACATGGAAGAAATTTTTTACAGTGAGGGTGATGAAACACTGGCCCAGGTTGCCCAGAGAGGTGGTAGATGCCCCATCCCTGGAGACATTCCAGGCCAGGCTGGATGGAGCTCTGAGCAACCTGATCTAGTTGAAGATGTTCCTGCTCATTGCAGGGGGGTTGGATGAGATGACTTTTAAAGGTCCCTTTCATCCCAAACTATTCTATGACTCTATGAACTGTGAAGCTACAAAGTACTGAAAGGCAGTCAAAAAAAACCAAACCTTGGAACAATGAAGAATGGACAAAAATATCTGAGTTGCTTATAAAATACAGAGTTTTGGAGGAATTCAAATAAAGATAGGATATCAGATATTATTAATAAAACAGGCTTCTGGATTTTAAAACTCTGAACATTATGACTGATCTTGATGCAAACAAGAAGGCCATCAGTATTGCAACAAGAATGATATGAACAGGGTTTTGAGAAAGATGGAAAATGAAACTGAGAACTGATGTGCCTCAAAGATCCTATGTCTTTGGAACCAGAATCTCTAAAAAATATGATAAGGCAGAAGAGAGGCCAGGGACAGCCTGGGCCTCTAGGTCATACAAAATGTCCCACTTCCTCAGGGTCTGTGATGAAGGAACTCAACTCCCCCTTAACCAAATCAGCAGTTGTATGGTATGGGCTCCAAAGGAGGTAAAGGCCTGAGCTGTAGCCAGATCAAGAACTCTTTAGGAAACCCATGAGGAAGCAGAACAGCACAGTGAACACAGACCAGTTGTGTGTGCAAGTAGTCTTGTGCAGACCTTTGCTACGGTGTGCAAATCGAGAGATTGTCATGGCTTCTCTACCATTAATGCCATCTTCATTACATTATCCCAAAATCAAAGGAAATGAGAACAGAACAACATGGGATTTAGAGTAAAAGTACCCTGGTGGATCAAATATTTTACGTTTGTCACAGACTCAAGAAAAACATGGAAAATACTATTAAATATATTGATTTTATTGAATGTGAAAAAGAGCACATCATGACATTCTGTAAAATAGCTTTGGGTTTTGATGAAAAATTTGGCATTTCAGAATATTTGAAGGTTTTCAGCTTGGCACTTAAAAATGTACTACATAGATAGAGAAGGAAATCTCTCTTCAGTGTTGTATTAGCTTATGAGTACTCTGGGATATACTCCATCTTCTTTAAAGGGACAACTGAAAAAGTGGTTTAATAGAAGATAAATTTTTCAGAATATCATAACTATGAAGAGTTCTGCCATCTTTTTAGATATGCTAATAATTTGGTTATGATAAGAGATACATAATATGTAGAAAAAAGAATTATTGGATTAGGAAAGAGGAATGTAAGATCAACAAACAAATTATATTAGCCACCAGCCCGTGGACATAAATACCAGTAAGGTAAAACAATTTAAATACTCACAAGCGTTAACTGAGAATTATTTGGGGATAGGGTAAATTAAGGCCTGGGTGCACAGACAGAATGGTTTTAATTACTCTTCAGGTAATTTTATCTCCAAAAATTAATTGTGAAAGACTGTCTCTTATATAAAAGATTCTTATAAGTTTTGTTTTCCATGGGTGAAACATTTGAATATGAAGGACAATTCAATATATTATAAAATAAAGTGCCAATTTATGTTTGGGTTAGTGAATATTTCTTTTTCATTACAGGAACATAATTGTCATTTGAATTTTCCATCCCTTCTTTCAGAATACCTTGAAATAGTAAATAGGTTGAAAGGGAGGGATGCATTCAAGTGTAGTTTTTATAGGAAACAGGCTGATTCTTTCACATTCCCTACACACTTTTCCACTATGTATGTTTAAATGATCATCATCCTGCAATGACTGCTGGAGAATCTCTGTTCTTTAACAGAACTGAAAATTTGAGACAGTCGTACCAAACAAAAAACAAATAGAAGTGTGTGATGCAATGCTGTACAATACTAATACAACTTTTTCTTACTAAAGCAATCCGAGGATTAATGAACATCAGAATACTTAAGCACAAGTTATCCCTTTGATATTTTCATGGTTCATTAAAGCCAAAAGAAGCTGTGTACTTACTTCAAGGAGTGAAATCTGGGCAATGGTTTTTTCCCCTCTTTGAGCATCTAACATAATGATTTATTTACATATTTGCAGCCTGAAAGTTGTTAGTTCATCAACTAGTTTTTAGGCACAACCTGCTTGAAAATGCAGTGCTGTAAAACAGGGAGTAAAGGAGTATAAGCAAACCAAGTCAAGTAATTCGTGTTGCTATTTTTGTCGCAGCTGCTTGCTGATGATAACCTAAGTCTTTCTGAGTGCATAAATTATGTACAAATGGGCAATGGAAGGAACATTTTTGGGCATTTACTGAGCAGCCAGAGGAGGGGAAAGCCAATAAAGCGCTCAGAGGGAAGGATACAGCTGGCACATCTCCTGGCCATCAAGTTTCCTCCTGCATTAAGGAAGAACACTTTGCGCTGTACTTGTTCAGTTATTCAGGCCAACATATTTTCAAAAATAAGTCTATAATTAGGTCCTCAAGCCATACATTCAACTTAAGCAATTGGATTTTCTGAATTGTCAGGCATCTGGAAATTTCCACATCATCTGGCTGGTCTATATTAAGAAATCAAATGTACCAAGGACTGTTCTCTGGCATTAAAGGCAATTGGCACAGAGCAGCCACCACCCCCATACCCATGCAACTAGACTCTCCATAACAGGGTGGCCTGGCCTAAACTGCCTGTTGGGAATGGTCTCTTACTGATGCTATTACCCAAACCATGCCTGGGAAATGTTAGAAAGCTGAGCAAAGCCCAGACTTCGCCAAGGGATCATACTTGCAGTTTAATGATAGAAGACATTAAATTACAGTGCCTGAGGATTCTCCCCAGCCTTTTTAAATTGCTAGCACAGATATGGCTAGTAAGCAGTCCTAGGTCATCAGGATTTCTAAAGACAAGGCCTCCTTTTAATTTTTTAAATGATTTTTCAAATTTTATTTTATTTTATTTTACTGTTTTTACTGCTCCCATTTGGAAAAAGATTAGCCTAAAGCCACTTGTTTACTATTATCAGTGAGAAAGGATCTTCCATTACATCTTTCCCACTAGACTAGGATGTTCTTTCCAGCTTTTCACCATCTGACTTTCTTAAATGTGGGATTACTCATGTGAAAGTTAGTATTCTGGAGATTCAGTCCTGTTCCTTGTACTGTATTTTTTAGGCACCCGGACTGTGATCCTCTTGCTTGTATTAAGCAATATTTTACTCTGAGTAGTCCATTGGCATCAGTGGGATTACTTCTGGTGGAAGTAAATAACAATGGTGAAAAACACTAGTATACATAGTTCTTAGGAGTCACTCCCCTCTGTATTTTCCATGGGTTTATGACTTTTTCTGGTCTCTGTCACACAGCAATTTATACATGGAGCCTTTCACAACATAGTAAATTAATAGATGAAAAGAAAAATAGGTCACAGTGCTGGTTTAGAAGTTAAAAATTAAAGATGTCCATGGTAAGACTAAAGCTATATAAAAAAGAAGAAAGGTCAGCCAAGTACTTTCATCTCTTCATGCCTATTTAAGCTTTCTGGCAAAGATAAACATATAGTTACTTGGTTCAAAAGACAAAATGTTGTGAACTTTTGAAAGACAACTCTTATAAAGTTACCTTTGTGAACTGCTCCATTTTGCTGGTAAGCAAAAGTGTATCCTTAGTTCATCAATTATCTTAAGACAATGACCAGCACGAGTGGGTAGCATGAGATGTGCTGATGGGGGCTGTGTCAGGTGAGGACAGAAGGACTAGTCAGAAGAGAGCTGCCAACAGGATTATATGAAAGGAAACTTAGGGACAGAAAGATCTGTAGTTTTAATTGGCATTAAGGAGTTGGGTCAGAGTCCAACCACATGTTTTAAGAAAACAGTACTCTTGCAGACCTCAGGTGATTGTTCTGAGATTGCTTCTTTTTGGTGTTTAGAAAGTCTGAGTAAGAGAACAGTGGCCTACCTATACTTAAGTCTACCGTGCTACAGTATGTTATAGAAAGTGGTAATCATGACATGTCTAATTCTCCCGTAATTGACAATTATAATCTGAAAGTTGACTTGAATGGAGTTTGATAATTTTAATGTGAAATTTAATTTAAAAGTTTTCTTATCCATTTGGATGAAGCCTACAAAAAATCATAAAAAGAGCCGTTATTCCTCCTGATTTGCTATTAAAAAAAAAAGAAGTATATTTTGCCAGAGCTATCTACTTCTTCTGGTATCAGTTTAAGCAGGGAATTATCTACACATGAGGTCTTGAAACTGTTTTTCAGTTCTAAAATACTGTAAAAGAGAGAAGCCAAATGGAAAAAAAAAGCTAAGATTAAGGCATCAGTTTCCTCTCTAAGTAGAAATACACTGCTAGCTATTGAGAGGAGAACAAGCCTTAGGATCCCTCAGACAAAGGAAAAATATCGTAACAGAACTTCGAGGAGAAGCTTTTAAGCACCTGGTACAATTACTAGAGTGGCTGCCTATTGTGCTTTCATCTCCAGTTGAGCTACCTCAATACTCCAGCTGTGCAAACACAGGTAGAAAAAAGAACTGGAAAATATTTAGTATATATTTCTCTGTTCTTCAGAGAGGCTTTTAGTCTTTTTTTTTCTTTTTTTTTTTCTCCCTGAGGTGACATGGTAAAATTCATACTTTTATTATGCCAGTGAAGTAAGCAGAACTGAACCAGAGATTATTTTTCCCACAGCATATAAATGTTTAATGTTTACACTGAAAACTTCCTTATAGACTGTACCATGGTCAGTCAGACTAATGAGGATATTTCATGTATATAGTAACTACTGAAATCTTGATTCTTTTTTTTTTTTCACCAAGAAGTCTTCATGTTCAGGCTGTGCAAAGGGCTGCACATTGATTTTGAGACTCCAAACTCCATTTAAGACTCTGTAATATTCAAAATGTGTGTGTGACATCAGTATCATAATTACAAAAGGAGTAACACCTGGCAAAGTAGAGGCATTACAAATCGGTGCATAAAATGGTTGCATGTTCTCGTTACCCACAATATCAATTTTCTTAATTCCAAAATGGAATGTGTTATTCGGACATGAATAAAGATAACAGAAGACTGAGCATATAGTATTGGCTGTAGTTTCTGACAGGACTTTTTTCTGTGAATGTTTACTGGAAATACATTCATTTATTTAACTGACTACAGTTGTAAGAAAAATGTAAAGGTGGAAGAGAAGTCTTTTAATCCTAAATGGATAATTATAACAGTAGCAGCATGAAAAAAAGTAAACATAGGCTAGTGAGATCTGTTCTAGGCCACTCATGGTCAAGAGCCAATATTTGACAGAAAAATTCTGGAGACATAATGTTAATTAATTTTGCTGAGTGATAAATATGGTTCCTACAAAGAACCTCTTCTGCAGTGGTCTTCAGGCAAATAACTGAAGCATGTTAGTACAGGAAGTCTCCTGTGTACAGCAGATGTCCCAATGAAGACTTTGCAACAGTGGTAACATTAATCTCACCAAGTAACAATAATAAAAAAGAAAATTTCAAACAGTGTTTGCTTTCTATGTCAGATCTATGACATAATACAGAAGACCTTCTGACATATGATAAAGCATGGGCAGAGAGTGAAGCAGGTAAGAGGGAAGTTGGTAAAATACAGCTCAAATGTTCTTTCAGGTAATTCTGCATCAAGACTTATACTGCTTATGTTTTCACATGTGTAAAATTTACATGGGAACAGTACTTTTTATGCCATTTATGCCATTTTTATGCCAATGTTAGAACACATGTAAGTGTTTTCAAGACTGAAGACCAAAAAATTGGACAACTCGACTCTTGAAGGAGAACATTTTCACAAAGTGAAAAAGGAAAAGAACATTATTTAGATGGGTATCTGAGGCATAATTTGATCTGCTCAGTTGTCAGACTTGGGCCTGTGTTTTAAAACAGTTATTTCCTAGCTTTATATTTGCGTCCTTTTCTTAATTATAAAAAGAATGGGTCCTAGCAAACAACTCCTATTCCTTGCAACCTAATCCAGGGTAAAATACACTCTCATTCTAGAGGTACACACGTAAGTCAAGTAGCATCCCAACCCTAAGGAGAGGTGCATGTGTCTTGAAAGGTGCTGAGGGTTCTCAGTTTCCATTGGCAGTAGGACTGCATGTGTAACTAGTGTTTGAAGCAACATGAGTACTCAAACTAGCTAAATCTGAGACACGTAGTAGGACTACTTGTATTCTGGAAGTTAAGCACTCATTTAATTTCTATAAAGTCACAGAGGTCACATCTTTTCATCCAATATTTTTCATTTAATCCATATTTTATACACCAACAGAAGTTATTTCAGTGGATATGATTTTTTACAGGTTTTGTTATTTAGGAGGTATCTTCCTTAGCAAAATAGATGCAAATCAGTCTCTACGTTAGAGTTTTCTGTAATAGTCTAGTACAAAATTAATCTGTCAATATGTACAAAGTCTACAGTTTGCAGTAATTATGGAAACAAAATGTACATGTCTACAGGTGAGATGCCAAAAATAAAAGAATGGTAATCAGTCCTTATTTCTGTCCTCAGAAATCTTAGCTTTGCACCCTGTTGTGAATTAGCAATGCAAACAAACTTCAAAAGGAAACACACATTCCCAAGGCTCAATCACACATATGCCTTGAGGTGCTAATGTTTGAAGACAAAATACACCATGTAGAAGCAAGAATTGTGTCAGGAACACCTACTCTTTCAAATGCAGTATCACGTTCTTGCTTTGAATTAGTATGGGCAAAGATGTTGCTTGAATCACAAAGAAAAAAGCAACTAACATGTCAAGTGACAGAAGAAAAACAGCATAAAGTGTCTTGGTATAATGAATATACATCACAAACAAGCCAAAGGTCATAAAGCACAGAACACTAAAAAGGCATGAAAAACCATAGAATCATTGTGGTTGGAAGAGACCCTCAAGATCAAGTCCATCCATTAACCTAACACTGGCACTAAAACATGTCCATCAGAACCTCATCTACGTGTATTTTAAACACCTCCAGGGATGGTGACTCCACCAGTTTCCTGGGCAGCCTGTTCCAATGCCTGACAACCCTTTCTGTGAATAATTTTTTCCTAATACCCAATCTCAACGTCCCCTGGCATAACTTGAGGCCATTTCCTCTTGTCCTATCTTTTGAGAGAGTAGACTAACACCCTTCATGCTACATGTTTATAATTAAGCTAAAGACATAGTTTTGAAAAGTCTAGAAATCGGACTGATATTGATACACCATGGGATTTGTATAAAAATAGCCAAGAACAGCAAGGATGCTTCTAGCAAGCTTAACTTGGAGGTATTTTCCTCCTGTATAGGAGATCCACACATTGAAATGAATTGAAAACTACTGAACTTTTTACACATATAACCTGAGCAGAGTATTCAAGGGAAAAATCAACAGTATTATCCCTATGATAATATACTGATGTATTTAATTGCATTGTTTGTTGCCAACACATTATTAGTAACATAAATAAGCATGGCAGTGGTTTTTATGTTAATATATACAGCTACAAAATGTATGTAGAAACAGATCATGTCAGGGTTACTGTTACACTGGTAAAAGGGGCAAGATGCTGTGGTAGCATGAATATTATTTCTGTAGCCTATTTACAAATTACACAATGAAAAGTGTTTTTGAACAATTCAGTCTAAAAATCAGAATGTGTTCCTTTGCCACAAATCAAAGTCCCAGCAGAAGCACCTAAATGAGCTATTTATAATTTGCCAGTGTCAAGACAAGCTAGTAATAGGCTTAATAGCAGCTGGACCATTTCCTGAGGAACAGGAAGAGCTGGCCCTGTGGTTTCTTCAGGAAGAAGCTACTGGTTCATGGTAGAGACAGCACAGGGCAAAGGGCACAGCCCTGTGCAAGGCATAAGGAGCCAGAGAAGAGAATCAAGCAGAAAAACAGTCATAATGAACAGAGAGAGGGAAAAATCCATATTATACACATTTATTAGTTTGGTATTAATGAGGTTTTGTATTAAAAAAAAAAAAAAAAAAATAGGGACTTGAGTCCAGATTTCAGATATCTTTCTTTTGAGGCAAGTTTTACAACAGCTATAGAATCATAGAACAGTTTGGGTTGAAAGTGACCTTCAAAGGTCATCTAGTCAAACCCCCTGCAATAAGCAGGGACATCTTCAACCAGATCAAGTTGTTCAGAGTCCCGTCCAGCCTGGCCTGGAATATCTCCAGGGATTGGGCATCTACCACCTCTCTGGGCAACCTGGGACAGTGTTTTACTGCCTGCATTGTAAAAAAAAACCTTCCTCATGTCCACCTTGAATTTCCCCTCTTTTAGTTTTAAAACCATCACCCTTTGTCCTATTGCAACAGGCCCTGATAAAAATTCTGTCCCCATCTTTCTCATAGGCCCCTTTTAAGTAGTGAAAGGCTGCAATAAGGTCTCTCCAGAGCCTTCTCTTCTCCAGGCTGAACAACACCGACTCTCTCAGCCTGTCCTTACAGGAGAGGTATTCCTGCCCTCTCATCATTTTTGTGGCCTTCTCTGGCCCCTCTCCAACAGATCCATGTCTATGACGCTGTACAGAAATATCTTCTTCCTTTCTCTCCCTGGTATCCAACTGGGCCTTTCAGGGAGCACAAACACCCAAAGTAGGATCCACCTGACCTAATTTTGGACACTTAACATGTTGATAATTAGATCTGAGTTAGGTGTCTGGACTGTCTTCATAGTGAAGAAGCATGCAGTTGTATGGCACCATTCCTCTGAGTTAAGGTAAATACTCATAATAAATAGGTCAAATTAATCACTTCCTAGAAATGTTGTTAATCATGAAGGAAGCCCAAGGTGCACAGGATAATTCAGGCTGGAAGGTCCCCAATCTATCTCACCGACAGAGGGTCTTACTTTACAGAGGTAGGATTTTGCATTTGTTCCTGTTGAGTTTAAGAAAGTTCCTGCCAGTCTATGGTTTTTTTTCCATCCTATCTAGATCTCTCTGGATGGAAGCCCTGTGTTCCAGCTTATCTACTCGCCCCCCCAGTTTGGTATGATCTGCTAACTTTCTGGAAGTGCACGGTATCACTTCCTCCAGGTCACTGATAAGGATGTTAAACAGTACAGGTCACAGCATAGATCTCATAGATCTTTATTGTTACTGGCCTCCAAGTAGAACTGCCCTCTGACCCTGTCATCCAACCAGTTCTTTACTCATCTGGCTGTTCACCCATCTGGATCATAGTGTCCTAACAAATAGACAATAAGATTATGAGACAGTACCAAAGCCTTCTTAAAGTCAAGACAAGTGCTAACTTGTGCTCTTCCCTTATTCATAAGCCCAGCCACCTTATCACAGATGGCAATCAGGTGGCTCAGGCGTGACTTGCCTGTGATAAATCCATGTTGACTCTTCCAAACATCTACTCCACATTCATGTGCCATAAATTTGTTCCCAGAAGACTCATTCCATGATTTTTCCTGGGGACTGAAATGAGGCTGACTGGCCTATAGTTGCCCAGATCATCCTTTCAGACTCTTTTGAAGACGGATGCAACATTTGCCTTCCTCCAGTTATCAGAGATCTTCCCTGATCTCAACTTTTAAAATACGATAGAAAGCAGCCTTGCAAGGACATCGGCCAGCTCTCTCAGCACTCAATCACAAAATCACAGAACCACTGAATGATAGGGATTGGAAGAGACCTCCAAAGATCATCTAGTCCAATCCCCCTACCAGAGCAGGAACACCTAGATGAGGCTACACAGGAACATGTCCAGGTGGGTTTTGAATGTCTCCAGAGAAGGAGACTCCACAACCTCCCTGGGCAGCCTGTTCCAGTGCTCTAGCACCCTCACCATGAAGAAGTTTCTTCTCATATTTAAGTGAAACCTCCTGTGTTCCAGTTTGCACTCACTGCCCCTTGTCCAATCATTGGTTGTCACCGAGAAGAGCCTGGCTCCTTCCTTGTGACACTCACCCTTTACATATTTATAAACATTAATGATGTAGCCTTGCAGGTCACATGGACTTGTTTAGCATGAATCCTCAGATGTAATCCCTGACTTCATGCTCAGCCACAGCTGGTTGCTTCTCTCCTCCTTGAACCCTGTCTCTAAGCACAGGGGCCTGGGATATTTTTTTTTAACTGCTTCTAACTTCTTATGAACCAAACAACTCTCCCTCGTTGTTCAACACTCTTCTTAAAATAAATTTTTATATATTTATTTATATATATATATATATATATATATATTTACCCCAATATGACCTTGTGCTTACTGCTTTGTGTATGCCTCAAATTATTATAAGTAGCTAATGTTTTGGGTAATGTTTGAGCAGGAACATGGCTACTTTCTTTATGTTTGTAAAAACCAAATACACATTTGAGGCTCAATAAATAACAGGAGTATGACCTCTACCAACTAGGAAGATGCCAAAATTATGGTGAAAAATGGCCAAGTGTTGTCTATCTACATGAAAGTATGTTCTCTTCCTGCTCATTATCTTTTAGAAGAACAGTTATCCAATATATATTGAATTATTTTGGCTACATATGTATTGGGCTATATATAGCCCAATATAGTCTTGGGTTGTACCCCTGAGAAAATCAATAGAAAATTTCTGCAGGTTTTTGTAGTGTGTTAAATCCTAAGATGCTTCTACTTCGATTTCATGTACTGAAATGGTTAGTGTGTGCAAGTGGAGATTAACTGTGCTCTACTGAAGTTACAGTTTAGTTAGCTTTATAACTTTTGCCAAAGAACAATTAGATTATCTCTTCCAAAGTCCATTTGTGCCCTTAGCTAAGGCTGCCCACCAACTCCAGATATGAACTGACTTTAATGGGACTGTACATGATCTAATTTAACCCAGTTAAATCTGACTGAGCTTCAGAGCCAGGCAGTATTTTCCTTGCATGGCACAGCTGGGAACTCCTCAGCTGGGGAGCCGGGTCTTCCTCCTGCCCCTTCACAATCTGACACAGCTTCTATCTCCAGGTTTCCCGCACTCCCCTACCCTCTTTGAATAAATAGTGAGGAGCACTGATTTTTAAATCAATGAAATTATAATAACTGTTGATAGGAGTCAAATTCTGGAACTGAAAGAGATCTCTGTCTGTGTCTTATGTCTATGCTTTCATGGCAAACAAATCTAAAGGAATTATCTCTGTAGAAATCCTGTTGTAACCTGTAACTGTGAACTGCATTATTATCAGTATTTTTTATCCACGCTATTATCCTCATCAGTATTTTTAAAACTTCTGATATTATTTTTATGCATGAGTTTTGCCAAAATTCTCTGAATATAAAAATAGTTTATAGCCATCACTTCCTGATTACAGATAAATATGGAAACATAAAAAGGGTTATAGGAGGCCAATAAATTATTATTTATAAAATGTTTTCATGTTTCTGACTCCATGGCCTAAATTTAAAATGTCACCAATTATTTTGAATGATTTTTTGGGACTCTTGACTGAGTTATATATGTGCTTGGTTTTGAGAAAATGCTACAATCAGAAAATACTAAGCAATTGTCCTCTGAAAATGTGCCCTTTGCAGGTATATCAGGCAGAAAGTTAAAAACTAGATACTCAAAACCACAGGTGGGTATTTGAAAACATAAGTATAGAAGAAATCCAGTTCCTGTTGAAATTCTTTGTAAAACTGATTGTCTTCTTTGGGGACAGTATTTTGCAAGTTCTTAATGTAATGGTTGTTCAACAAACAAGAAACTTTTTTTCTTTTTTTTTTTTTTTTTAAAAATAAGGCATAACAGTAAGGATTTAACTAGCAGAAAAGTTTCCCTTGAACATTTTCTATGCATCTTACTTCCTCCATTCAAAGCTTTGTTCTTTGGTTTGTTTACATCTTCTTCATTAAACTAATCCACATGTGTCTTAGTGTATTTATAGGGAATATCATTCCCTCATGGATACCTTTTGCTGATGACAGTAATTTCTATTTTTAGTTGAACAACATATTTACTGAGCACCGGTGCAAGTGTTTAGTTTCAGATTTGTAACACAGTCAAGGTTTCTTGAGCCAACAACTTTATAGACGTATTACTATGTCTGATAACGAAGATGTCAAATACTTGTGTACACACTGTGATTATTCTTACATTTCCAAGATTTATATAGCTAAAATTCTGCCAGCTTCACTCCTCAGAATGTGCATAGGGCTTTTTGTGGGTTTGTTTTCTGTTTTGGTTTGGTTTGGGTTGGGTTTTTTCAGTTGACCCCCAAGCAAATATATGTCTAGATTTAATAAAAAAATAAAAATAAAAACAACAACAAAACCCACATATCAATATCCAGTTCTTTTTGCAAAACCTGACAGACATTTAATTTAGTTTCATTTCATTGCAGGCTAGCCATTACCATTCCCAAAACATGGCTATTAATATAAATCCCTCTGCAGAGCAGAAGTATCACTGTCGCTGGAACCATCTCTCATGAGTATTTTGGGAGAGCCCTCTAGTGGGAAAAGAGGAGAGTTTTTGGAAGAGGTGGTTTTCCATCACACCACTGGAATACATGACTGGCCTCTGCTGCAATACGTGGAGAGGAAAGAAAAAAGAATTTTGCTGGAATAAGAAGTTAGATGCAAAAAAAAAAAAAATCACTGTAGGTCAGGCCAGGTCAAAGTCATTTATGGAACTGTTCAAAATGTGATTGCCATCTTCTGTTGATGCAAAACAAACAAAAAAACAACCAGTTTTTTCTGCCCCACTTGCCTGAACTTATGACTGCATGGGACTGCCCACTCCTGTGCCTGTGGAAGGTGGTTCTTAAAAACTGACCTGCTTTCATCGACCCCTGACTCCCCAAAAGTCGTTTCCTTGGGGATACTGTGGACTAGTTCCCTGAGTAGCTTAAAGTTTGGTGTCTCAAAATCCAGGTTAGCAGCTCTGCTGCCCTCTATCTCATTACACCAAAAATTTTTAAACACAACCATTTGTGGTCACTGTGGCCCAGACACCCACCTACCTTCACATCTCCTACAACTTCTTCGCTATACACAAGCAGTAGATACTATCTGTTGGGTAGAAAAGCAGCCACGGGGAGATAGGGTGAACTACGGGGTGACCCACCTTGCTGTCTATGTGCTGTCCGAGTGAGAAGCTAGCCTCCTGCTCCATGAGTGCCTGGGAAAGAGAGTCTGTGGCCACAAATGACAGAGCCGGCCATGAGGACAGCCGCCAGTCTTCACTCAGGCATTGCCTGACTTGTGCGTGGTTGTTCTTCTGATGCTGTTACTGCTCTTTGGACACGAATGTGCCCTATCTGCCCATTGAAACTCAAGGGCCATTTTCTTCAAGAGCAGCATGTAGGCTTTGGACAGCCTCATCTCATAGTGCTTCTAACTTTGCCAACGAAGAACAAGTTTCTATCCTTGGGTTTTCATTTAGAAACCTATCACTTAACAAGTCCTATTTTAACACAGTGGCATCTCAAATAATATTACATCGGTAGGAAACCTCCAGAAGAAGTCTAGTGTTCTCTGTACCTCAGAATGTGGTAGCCAGCAGCTCTGTAACTACAGATGTCCACAGCTGAAACAATCGTGGCTTTTTAGTATGGTAACAGAGGCTTACATGTTTTTTTAGAAGCCACAAAGTATACTTTTGTTTTTAATTTTCATTAGGCTAGAAAAACAATCATTGGTGTAATAGGAGATTTAGATTGGATATTAGGATATTGGATATTAGGAAAAAATTCCTCACGGAAAGGGTTGTCAGGCATTGAACAGGCTGCCCAGGGAAATGGTGGAGTCACCATCCCTGGAGGTGTTTAAAAGGTGTTTAGATGAGGTTCTTAGGAACATGGTTTAATGCTAGGTTATGGTTGGACTTGATGATCCTGAGGGTCTCTTCCATCTGAAATGATTCTGTGATTCTATGATGTCATGCTGTTTATTACATATAAATAATAAAACATATATATAGAAAGCATCTTTTCCTCATCATAAAGAATGCTAAAACAATGAGCAACTCTGAAAAGAAAGGTAAATAAGGCCCTCAGGCACAAAAAATGAAGCTTCAAAGGTGATGGGTGAAAGAGCTGTATGTCCTTATGTCACAGAAGAGCCTGTCATTAACCCAGGTTATGGACACTGTGACATCAAAGGTAGTCAAGGCCCATTTAGATAACTGCTTTCTGGATCAGTCTTCTTGATGACCTGGATGTTTCAACTTTTACAAAGCTGCAGAATCAACAAGAATAAATACTGAAATGGCTCTATTTGTTACAGAATGACTAGAATAAATATGGAAGTGGCAAACACCTCCAGGTCCTAATCTGTCACAGAGGCACCCCAAAAGTCAATTTAGGCAGGCAGCAAGCACCAGAATTTATTCTAACCAGAACCATTTAGCAGAAAACCAACTAGAAACAGGGTCTGTCCAAAATTATTCAGCATTCCAACAACATTGTAAAACACAGTTCAGATTTTGTTTAGGTTTTCAACTATTATACTGCACAGCTGACTCAAACTCAAGGGATCAGATCCCAGAACTCTAGAGTGATGATTCAAAATGCGCATCTTCCCACTCTTACCAAGTGAGGACTCTCAGGTGTACCCAGATTGCTTACCAGGTTGGCAACATGTCTCAGTTCCTCAGGAATGTTCCTTAGATGGCCATTCTAAGGAGGAGAGTCTTCAGTTGCATACCTGCTACTCCAACAAAGACCAACTCAATGAGGGGGCTCCAGTATACCCCATTTATACACTAGTTGAATCTGAGCAGTGGTCATTTATGGTAGTGGTCCAGAAACTTCTCTCAACCAAGGTGTTTCATTCATCTGTCGACCAAAGGGTGTGTTCATGACCATAGTGGTCAACCAGCCTAGAAGTTTCTGTTGCTTTTAGGGGGGTAGGAATGAGGGGAGTGCATCTGCCACATAATCAGGACCTTTGTCCTATTTTGAGTGGTGGGTGGGATTCTGAGCACCATTTAACCTGCCTTTTTCAACTCCTCCTTCCCATCAGTCCCTTGGCATGCATTGTGCTTCAAGGCAAAGCATCAGCACTTCATGCTGCATGAGCAAGGCAGCATCATGGTCAGGACCCAGGCACAAGTCTGGAGCTTCTTGTCACTCAACAGCTGAGCAGAGGACTAATGGGAAGGCAGAGGAGATCAAAGGATGTCTGGGACCTGTCTCTATCCAGGGTCTATGTCCCCTAGTAGTCTGTGTGTTCTGTCATTGCCCTTTGAGCAAGGCAAGACTTTCAAATGAATAAGTTCTCAGGTCCTGTTTAAGAAGGGAAATATACTTTTGGTAACTTCTGGAATAATTTGACATAGGAGAATGCATTATTTATGTATGACCACAGGTTTTGCAAATGATCAAAGGTTGCTCTTCACAGTGAAAAAGCAGCTTAACCCTCTTGTATATGACACCAGTGAGAGTCAAGCTCTGTTCTTTGCATACAAGGTATTTTATGGGGTGGTGGCCGACTCTCCGAGTGACTTTGGACTTTTGAAAGTTCTGTTGCTCTCTTGACACTGCTCTCTTGACACTGTTGCTCTCTTGAGCGCCTGCTATGGTATTTCTAGCTTCTCAGGAGACTTTCCCTCTGAGGTGGGAAGGGCTGTTCTTTGCCTTCTTAAGAGCTTCACAAGCCAAAAGACATACTGACATTTGTCCTGATTCCAGCTACAGTAGCAACCAATGGGTCCTGCAGCTTGAAGGGCTCCCTGTGACATTACTGGTTATGGTGGCCTGACAAAGAGAATTGTTATTTAGCAACAATTAAAGCTACCTTGTAAAAACTGTTTTTCATGCTGCCTGGCAGTTTATTTGAAGCCTTTCCAAAGGACAGCTGGAATATGTCCATCACAAATCATTGCTGTAGTAGAAGGGGACAGCTCTGGATCCTGTCAGTGCTGTGCTTCCTGCTGCCACAAATGCAGTGGCTGAGCTGGCTGCAGCTGGTGGGGTCATCTCCTTTTCAGAAGGAACCAAGAAAAAGAAAATGGAAAAAGCAAAGTACATGGCTGAGCAATTTGCTGTACCAGAAGAATCTAGAGCTGAGCTCCATCCCCATGAATGGCTTAGCTAAGTACCCTTGAAACCTCTAACTGAAAATGTGTAAACATAGAGCTGGTGAAATGTGGCTTTTATGATATATCAGGAAGAGATGGTGTGGAAATTAATAAGTAGAAATTAATGAAGGAAGGATAATTTGCCCATCACCTAAAAATGTAGCATTGATGCTATATTACTAAAATTTTATATTGTTTTCTGGGGTGAAAGACTGTAATTCCTAGGTTAGAATAGAATAGAATATTTCAGTTGGAAGGGACCTACAGTGACCACCTAGTCCAACTGCCTGACCACCTTGGGGCTGACCAAAAGCTAAAGCATGTTATTAAGGGCACTATCCTAATGCCTCTTAAACACTGCCAGGCTCAGGGCATCGACCGCCTCTCTAGGAAGACTGCTCCAGTGTTCAACTACCCTCTTGCTGAAGAGATATTTCCTAGTGTCAAGTCTGAACCTCCCCAGACACAGTTTTGAACCATTTCTACATGTCGTGGTACTGGGAACCAGGGAGAAGAGATCCGAACCTCTCTCTCCACATCCCCTCCTCAAGAGGCTGTAGAGAGCAATGAGGTCACTCCACAGCCTTTTCTCCAAACTAGAAAATCCCGGAGTCCTCAGCCACTCCTCATAGGATATTCCTTCTTGCCCCTTCACCGGCTTTGTCGCCCTCCTCTGGACACCTTCAAGTATCTCAACATCCTTTTTGAATTCTGAGGCCCAAAACTGCACACAGTACTCAAAGTCCTTTTTGGTAATTGTTTAATTGTAAAATTTGGGCATTTTCAATCAAATTCAATCACTATGGCAGTAGAGCTATTCTAGGGATGAATATGCCAAATTAAAAGACTCCCGTAGGCTTCCACTGGCTTCAACAGAACTATGATAGGGTATAATATAGACATAAGTTACACTATATATATGTTTTGCATTTCTGAACATGGCCATCCTGCAGTGTCAGCACAGAAATATGTGTTCAAAGTATAATAAATTCAGGAGCATATCCAGAATACAGTATAAGTAGTATTCTCCCTATCTTATCTTGATGCCAACCAAAATAATTCTATTTGTGGAGCTTTCCTGAGTTAATGCCTTTGGGACCTGAAATTCAAACCTAGCCAATAGGTTCTATAAGATTAATTTCAAATACAAATAAACATTATTAATAATCTGACCACTCACAATCAGTTCTGCAAAGAACACTGACTTTAGGAAAAGATTTGAAGTAACCTGTATGGCACAATTGAAAAAAGGCATTGGCATGTCAGAAAAGAAAAAAAAAAGCTGGTTTCATTTACCTCTGTCATAAAATCTATTTACACTTCTGTGAGGCCAAAATTTGCTGGTTAATTTTCCGTTCATTTCTTGGGGCTGTAATTTATCTCACAGGGAGTAGCAAAAGGGCCAAACTTTGGAGAGCAAGTGCAGTATTTAACTGTGCTTAACCAAGAGGCCAAGACCAAGACCATAATGCCACACATCCCTTGTAAATGTCCACTTTTGGAAAGAGTGACCCATAGATGACCTTGGCTCCTGCTCTCACAAATCCCACACAGAAGCCAGTTTAGGCAAAACCAAAGGCATAGGAGTGAGTCTTTCAGTATCACAAAGCCATCACACAGATTATCCATTTCCATTTTATTCAGGGAATTCTTAGAAAACCTTCACACAAATCCTGCTACAGGAAGGCCGTGTGACTCTCTTGTATCAACAGGATAAGTAATAGAAATTATTATCAGGGGACAACAAGGCACTGTTTGATTACTTTCTCTACAAAGTCAGGAACATCTAAATGGTATGAAAAATTATAACAACTGAGAAAAATAAGAAATTATGACAGAGCTGAGATTTGAGAAGTTCTAAGTTTCTAAAAACTTGGAGAGAATTTATATATACTTTGTGTCTTTAAAAACGTTTTTAATACAAATATATCTGAAAATTACTGAGAAAATATATGATCTGAAGTTAGAATACGAATGTAGTAACATGCTTAAAGACACTTTCTAGTACTATACAAAGTGAATCAAGCTTTTTTACTATATTTGAATTCTGATAAGCTTCACCTTCCTCAGTGGCAGCAGATGAAAATACAAAAATACTCTCTAAAAGGTGTTAAAAATGCTAAAATACTATACCAGCCATTCACAAAATTATGAACAGATCTTTTTTTCTTTATAAGAATTGATGAAAATATCCAGTACTTAATTTTCCCTTAATTAAGTCTTATTTAAAAATATCTTTTTAAAAGAGGAGGAAAAAAGTATTCTGCAATACGTCTTCTAAAAATAGCTGTAAGGGTTTTTCTTCTGTGAAATAATCCAAGTCGCCTCTTCAGCGTGACCAAGGAGCAGCAATGTCCGCGCTCCCTCTTCTGGCTCCGCAGCAGCATTGACCTCACAGCACATCCTGGCCGGGTGACGTCACAGCGGTGACGTCACGGCGGAGGCGTTTGCACAGCAGGGAGAACAACAATGTCACCGTCCTGTTCCAGCTTCCCTAAGGAGAAAAAATAAAAGTTGCTTCAAATGGAAATGAAAATGGTAAAAAAATAAAAAACTAAAAAAAAAAAAAATGTTTCCAAACATCCTGAAGGGTTTTTTTTCCAAGATCTGGCAGTTGAAAAATATAAAAATGCCTTGTGCAATGTGCGACAGCACTTTTTTAAGACTTGTAATACTGCAGTAATGTTTAATAATCAAATCAGTTATAGAAATCCCTTTTTCTGTGGTGGACAATCTGTAAACTTTTAAATATAAGTTTATCTAATAAATTGTTCACGAAGAAGATTTAAATAATCTTTTTAATGTTCAAATTAGAGACTTTTTAATTGTCTAATTGTAAACCAAATAACTCTCCCTAAAAAAACAGTAACAGAAACACAAAATAGATAGCCTCATCGTCTCAGGATGCACATTTATTTGTATGTTTCTGTAGGAAGAACTCATACAACCAAGACTCTGCAGCTTCCCCATATGTGATTTTGTATACAGCAGCCTACTGTGAAGAATAGTGTAAACAATACAACTTTCAAAGTGACAGAAGGCATGTTTTAAAATTCTTTGACAGCGTTTCTCATACGTTGAACACAGAGCTCTTATATCTGCAGTATGAAGCCATCTTTGCTGAGTTAGCCATGTGGCTTGTCAGAGTAGTCTTAACAATGGCTGGCATTCAGTTTTAACTGAAGAGACTATTTATTTATGTATTATTAAAACTAAATTAGTGGTTTCAAGATAAATGGATAAAGTGCATTCTGCCACTTGCGATTATTGTTTTCATTTGCTGCAACTTTGATTATGACCTTAGATAGCGGAGCCATCTCAGAGGCAAAGGAGGTTCATACTAGACATGAGGAAGACATTTTTTGCAGTGAGGATGGTAAAACACTGGCCCAGGTTGCCCAGAGAGGTGGTAGATGCCCCATCCCTGGAGACATTCCAGGCCAGGCTGGATGGGGCTCTGAGCAACCTGATCTAGTTGAAGATGCCCTTGCTCATTGCAGGGGGGATGGACTAGATGGCCTTTAAAGTTCCCTTCCAACCCAAACTCTTCTCTGAGTCTATGATTCTATACCATGGCTCAGAAACGCATTACCTCCAACGTGGTGCATCTGCACAAATATTGGCATGAAAAAATACTTTTTCTCTACACTTGTTCAATTTAACAAGAAGGTGGGCTTGTTATAAGGGGTAGCAGGAAGCGCAAAATCAACATCCCACTCGCTTCTTCCTATGGTTTGTGTATGACTAACATCTGAAATGGAAAGGATACTGTGTCTTCTATTTCTGCACAGGGTTTGCATAGCAAAATACACTAAACAGGGCCAACTCAAAATATGCCACTCCAGGAGTCAACAGTCCACATGCTGTGCAATGTGGCCCAAAATCACAGGCTTATGGTCCAAAATGGCTCAGAGCATTAGCTGGTGTCTAAGACGCACAGCAGATGGGAGTTTGGAAATAATATTTGGGGTGGACCTACTTAATTACTAGGAAGCCGGTGTTTCTTCCCTAGCAGTAAATCCCCCACACAAACCACAGGCTTCATGACACAGAAGCTAAGACTGTAGTGCCATCAGTGTCTCAGCTCCCTCCAGTCTTGGCCAGGCTCATGGATCCCCTGTGTTCCTTCAAGGCACAGAGGCCTCACAGCTGCCTCCATCACAGTGGTTTGCCCAAGGGAACTGGGTAATGTGGGCAGCTGCTTACCCCTAGTGCAGGCACAAATCCAGGTGTGGCTCTGCCCCATAATCACTTGTTCACGCAGACCAGAATGACACAGTTAGTACGTGCTGACTGCACTAAGATTTCTGGAAGATGAAGCTCTGCTGGTTGGTGTCATAGGGACAGAGTTATGAGCTATGTCTTTCATTTCCTGCTTCACTGCATTTTAGGAATAAGAGGAGGTATTAATTACACCCTGGGCCCTTTCCTAGTCATCCTTCCCACAGGCACAAGCAGGGGTTAAGCTTCAGTTTGCTGCCATTGGCAAAGTGGGGCAATCCTGTCCCTACACTAGTATAAGCTAATGAGCAGGTACACAACAAGCTGTCCCCACATCAGTACAAGCTAATGAAGTTCCACAACATGAGCACTTTGTATTACAAAACTGACCAACTTTATTTTTTAAAACACAAGGCCATTCAGAGATAAAAAATATCGGCTTAGCATAGTGCGACTTCAGAAATGTCGTGTTGTTCAATATCCACTACTGGTAATGCCTCTATATTTAAACACTAATAAAAAACACAGAGTTTGTGGATTTTACTTTTGACTATAATAACTTGTTTTGACCTTAGCTTTCAAGAAAACCTGTTAAACAACTGTTATGTCAGTTCAAAACAGCAATGCTCAATTCTGTGACTCGCAATCTCAGGCTAAATGCTACAGGCACTAGCTACAAATACTTAAAACACCTGTGGCTTTGGGACGCTCTGCCAAAAGACCTTCACAGAATTGTGGGATGGTTGAGGTTGGAAGGGACCTCTGGAGGCCATCTGGCCCAAACCCCCTCCTCAAGCCGAGCCACCAAGGGCCCTTTTCTCCAGCTGTATCACCTCTCTTCTTCTTGCAAAAACAGAAAGCAGGAGCGACACACAATCCCATACCTTAGACCTGTTTTATAGAAAGACCATGGTCACAAAAGTCATGTAATGTCCACAGCATATTCCATGATTAAATTTTGGTGTTTTTTAAGACCTGAATCTGCGCTGAGAGCTTTTATAGGCCCCATTTTTTAAGTGGCCATGGCTCAGTTTGATTCAGTTCACTATGCAGGAGTCAACAGTAGAAAACCGAAGACTAAATATTCATATAAACATTGATCTTTGTGAGGCACAGTCAAGTCAGTGGATATCCAAGAAAATGTAAGCTTTCAAGGAAAAATCTTCAACACTTAAAACCTGCAGCTTTACACATTGACAGAGATTGTTTGTGAGCAGAAGTCCAAGGGCTTTGGAGAGGAGTCAGCGGAAATAAAATCTCAGAAATGTCAGGAAGGATTGATATCTCTGTCTTGGCTGGCAACACGCAGCTTTCACATGAGTAGGTGAAACAATAAAAACGTGAATAAATACAAACCATTATTTTTAGATACCAAAGGTCACTAAATTGAATTAGATAAGACTAATGCAAAGTAAGCACACACCAAACCTATGAACTTCGGGAGTTGTTATATATGAAATCATCTATACCACTCTGAAGAAGTTAACTATATTTTTAGAAGCTAAAAGGCTGTTATGGATTAGTAATTCTGACGCATGAATAAATAAGAGAATTAGATTTGTATTACTTTATTAACTTAACACTTTGTTTATATTTAAAGACTATTGATGTTAAAATATGCTTTTTGTATTAATCCAAAGAATATGTATGTCTGGGTTTGTATTTTTGAGGTTCCTATCAAGTGTTTAGTATCCATAGATCATATACATGATACAGAATATCACTGTTATTTTGCATCAGGAACTAATTTTTTTAAATTAAGGTGTTAAATAGAAACCTGAGGAGAGAATGTTCAATTCTTCTTTTGCTGCTTTCCAGTCTTTTCAAAGCTTCATACTTTTCCTTGGTATCTTCTTCAGGGCTTTACCTGTACAGGTAGAGGTTAAATTTAGGGTATATTTTATTTTCCCTTGGACAGTTTATGAATTTTTCATCAAATAGCTACTGGAGAAATAGAAATATATTTGTCTCATGGAAATATGACACTGTAGAAGTTAATAATTACTTTGATCCTTTGCACAGATTATCTACTATGTTGCATTAAATGAAACATGACCCTCAGAATTTTTGTCAGTTAAAGTACTCATTTCAGGTGTGGCTAAAGTTTGTCCTAAGTAAAGACTATTCCTTATTTTGTGGTTGTAGAATTGTTATTAAGAACCTAAATATGTTGTGTCTTAAATAGAAACCACTTTATGTATAGAAGCCACTTTGTATTTTAGAAGAAATTGCTTCCTCAGATCTAATAAATAGTTTTACTTTGTACCCCTCTAATCCCTGCTGTGAAATGAAATGAAATGAAAATTGTTTCAAAGATGCTACAGAACATTGCAGTCACATCTGAAGATACAGGATCAAAATCTTTACAAGGCCTCAAGATTTCAAGCCTGCAAACTCTAGAACGGGGAATGTCAGCAGCTTTTATTTATTTATTTTATTTATTTACTCTGAATATCGCCACAGAAGGGTGATAATAGCATACTTCTATCAACACAGTAATGTTCAAAAGCTACCACATGCAGACAAGTCTTATCCAGTGCATGAAATGCTTTTTGTGAAATCCTTTTGCTAATCACAAATTTAATCTACTTACAACACTGTGCTTCTGAATGGCTGGAAAACAGTTTAGAAAATGAAATGTCAAACACAGAGAAGTTGGTACCATGATTATATCCAGACATTTTATGCAGGGAAGACTTAGAGGCTGTGTTTTCTTGCTGGCCATTGTATATTCAAGGATCAAAGGTAGTTACAAAGATGAGAATGGACTGACATAGTGCTTGCCTGAATTATTTCCTCTACACAACAGCTTTCGCAAAGGATTAAGTGCCAGATCCAAAACCAAATTTAGGTTCTTATCACAATTCCTATGTGCCTGTCCCCTCAAAGACTCATCAGAATCCCAAGCTTAGTGACCCTTTTTACTTGTTCGGGGAGAGTTAAGTTACAAGTTGGTGACTGTGAGCCAAGGACTTTTTAGATGGCTACACAACAGTCTCCAGACAATTTCAGGCTCTGGTGATTTTCTGTCTACTGACTGGACATGCTCTTCACTCTTGACCATGCAAGGAAACCAAAGTGTATCTTGTAATTGGTAAGTTCTCACTGAAGTACCTATTAAGCTGGCAGTTTATTTGGTTGGCTTGCTGGACTCCGGGTTTCAACCAGCTTTCAAGGATGATAATCAAGCCATAGATGATCACGTGCAGGCAGCCATAGCCTCCTACAGCTCTTGTTTAGCTGTCTCAGATACTGGATATCTTGGCAGTATCTCTACTGAGGTCAGGTGCTTCTCAGTGGCATGAAGAATTGTAAATAAGGGTCATAATTGTCCATGACCCTTGCTCTGTTACAGATGCAGCCAAGTAAAGTTGAGTTTTTCAAACCAAAGTATGAGCAGTTCATGGTGGTTTCCCATAGAATTAGAGAATGTCCTGAGTTGGAAGGGACCCACAAGGATCATCAAGTCCTGCCCCTGCATCTGACAACCTCACAGTTCACACCATGTCTGAGGGTGTTGTTCAGTCTCTTCTTGAACACTGTCAGGGTTGGAGCCTATTCCAGTGCTCTGGGCAGGATGAAAGTGGGCATGGATCTTGAAGGAGTTTCCATGCCATGACAACAGGCAGGTATTCCCCTTATAGCCAAACATGCCTTCTTGCCTTCACCCCTGCTCTCCAGGGGTCCTTCTGCTGTTATCCTGACTCCATATTGACAGGTCGGCCAAGACCACAGTTGCCATTTAATCTAAGCTGATTACCTGAAGTCCCTCTTTACCTGAGAAAAAGTAGCAGGCATCCTGAGTGTTGTCCACTCTGTCCTAAGAAACGTGGCAGGAATTATTTCCTTGAAATACCCACCTTTGTTCATCAGCTGTGCAAAATGCTTCACTTGGGAGTTCAGGCGAGACACTGGTCTTTTGGAAGCCCACCAACCTGACTGACTTAGATGTACTGCTGACATTTTCTGTCAGCACTCGGTTACTCCACTGTCCCAGCACAAGCAGCAGCATACACTACACCACCACTGCCTCTGGGGGTGACTGAGTGGCTGTGTGGCCTTGGCTCCTCCACCAGATCCACCTTGCACGACCTGAACTGGGGAACCACCACGTAACCATCGCAGGCAGGTTGGTGTGGGCACCTGCAGTCCTATCATGATACCTTATCCCGCCCCGCAGGACTCATGTAGGGAAGATGCATGGCTCTGTTGCCAACTCCCATGTTTTCAGAGGAATTTTTTACTCTCACCTTTAAAAAAAAAATAAAAATAAAAAAAACCAAAAAATCTGTCAGCTGCAATAATTTAGGAGCATTTGCGTCACCGGGCAGGCAGCCCTTGTTACACCTCCCCTTTCTGTGGCCATGAAGGCCAATGGCATCCTGGGGTGTATTAGGTCAAGAAAGGTTCTCCTCCCCCTCTCCTCTGCCCTGGCGAGACCACATCTGGAATATTGTGTCCAGTTGTGGGCCCCCCAGTTCAAGAAGGACGGGGAACTGCTGGAGAGGGTCCAGCATAGGGCAACAAAGATGATTAAGAGAGTGGAGCATATCCCTTATGAGGAAAGGCTGAGGGAGCTGGGTCTCTTTAGCTTGGAGGAGACTGAGGGGTGACCTCATTAATGTTTATAAATATGTAAAGGGTGAGTGTCACGAGGATGGAGCCAGGCTCTTCTCAGTGACAACCAATGGTAGGACAAGGGGAAATGGGTACAAACTGGGACACAGGAGGTTCCGTTTAAATTTGAAAAGTAACTTCTTCACGGTGAAGGTCCCAGAACACTAGAACAGGCTGCCCAGGGAGGTTGTGGAGTCTCCTACTCTGGAGACATTCCAAACCCGCCTGGACGCCTTCCTGTGTAACCTCATCTAGGTGTTCCTGCTCCGTCAGGGGGATTGGACTAGATGATCTTTTGAGGTCCCTTCCAATCCCAAACATTCTGTGATTCTGCTTCCCCAGGGCGCGTTTTCCTCCTTTACAGCACTCTTCCGCGCACCCAGCAGGCCGGGCGGCCGCTCTCCCCTCACGGCGGGGCGGCCAAAAGTTGCTCCCGCCCGCACACCCGCACGGCTCTGCCCGGCACCGCCTCCCGGCAGCCCCCGCGCGCCGCTCGCTCTCGCGAGACTCCTTATTCTCGCGGCAGCGGGGCGCCGCCATCTTACCTGCTCGCCCGCTCGCTCCGTCTGGCTCTGCGGCTGAGGAGAGAAGCGGGGCGGGCGGGTTGGGCGGCGTGTTCGGGAGCTGCGCTCTGGGCCCGCCGGCCGCGCTGCTCTCCGCCTGAGGCGGGGGGGAGAGGGGAGAACTGCGGAGCAGCTGGACCGCACTCCACCGGGCGAGGAGCGGCGAAAGCGGGGCCCGCAAGGAGCAGCCGCCGCTCGGCTGGTTCCGCCCCCTTCGTGGCGCTTGGGCCTCCGGCCCCTGCCAAGCGGCTTTTGCCGAACCGGGAGGCGGCCTCGGCGCTTGAGGGGAGGCGCGTCGGGAGCGGGGGTCCCGGCCGGCGGGGCGCTGCGGACCCCGCCGGCGCTGTTGGTGCGGCTGCTGCTGCCGGGGAGGCGGGGGGCCCGGGCCGCTCTGGATGGTGATTAAAATGATCATAGAAAACTTCGAGGCGCTGAAATCCTGGCTCAGCAAAACGTTGGAGCCCATGTGAGTAGCCGCGACCCTTCCTCTCTCTCTTTTTTCCCTCTCACCCCCCCCAAATAAACCTTCACTTGGAAAAGACGGGGCTGCTGAGGGGCGGGAAACGCCGTACCGGAGAGGCCCGAGGGCAGCCCGGGAGTTGCCCCCCCAGCGCCCTTCTCCCCTGGTTCTCTCCCGGGGGTTGCGTCGTTCCCCCGCTCTCTGGGGCCGTCCCCGACGGGGAGGTAGGACCGTCTTTCTCCGGAGGATGCAGCTTCCCCCCCCTAGCGACTGCATTCGTCTTTCCCTTTGTAGCCCAGGGTGAGCGGGAGATGGTGTGTCTGCGTGTGCAGCTCGCTGTTCCCTGCTCTCAGCCCCAGTCGGGGCCAGGTTAATAACCACAGCCTGCCGCCTCGTCCGATAACCTTCTCTGAGAGAGCTCGGGTGCCACTGGGACGTTTTCCAGGATCCTGGGATCTTCCCAGTAGCATTTTCCATAGACTCGTCCCACGTCGTTCTTGGTTGTTTTTGATATTTGTTACTCTCTTGTTTTCCTCCACCCGAATAAAAATTGCATCAGTAGAACACTTGGGAGTAAGAACCCCAGTGAATAATTTGCTTCTTTGTGAATACTTACTTGGCTTCTAAGCATAACATTCATGTGAGTAATTGGGGATCTTCTGCAAATAGTCCATGTTTTCCTTCTCTGAATTACATTTTAGTGGAAGTGAGAGGTGAACTTGGTTTTAAAGGTTTCATCTTCTGGAGGTGTGGTGTCTGTAGACATTTTAGGTCAAAACATGCACTTCATTTGTAGTTCTGAAACACCATTATAACATTTCTGCATTAAATTGCTGGAGCTTGATCTGAGTCAGTAGAACTAACAAATCTATTCTGGTATTAACTTTTCCTCTGAGATGTTTGGCCACTGTTGTTTTTACTCTGATGCTGTTGAATGGGGAAAAAAAGAAGTCTGCTTTATGTCTTCCATGGCCATTAGTTAAGTATATGTACGTACATGTATAGTTTTTATGACTTATGCGAAAATGAATAAGTTATAAAATGCTGGGACATTCTTAGGAGAACTTAACTGGTGTTTTGGCAGGGAGGCTACTGTTCTGTTTTTCCATAGGTCCTAATCCAAACCACAGGGAAATAGATGAGTATTGAACTTAATTTCAGTAGACTTAGAATTAGGCCTGCAGCAAATTACGCCGAGTGTTTTGTATAAAAGGTTTGACCCTTAAGACTATGGTAAGAGTTTTTTTATTTGAAAAAAAAAGTATGTATCTTCATCTTGTAAAGGTGTGGGTTTGGGAAGGTGGATTAATCTTCCTCTTGGGTCAGTGTAAGGTGATATTAAAATAACAAAGGACATTAGTAAGGTAATATTAGAATAACAGAGTGCATTGTGTTCTGTGGTAATAGATCCAGCTAGTCCTCAGGTACAGAATGCTCCCTGTTATTCTCTGGATACATTCTTGCATGAATATTCTGCTAATGGCAATCAGCAGTTTGATGTCACTGTTGGAAAATCTTGTCATTTCCAAAATACATGTTGGTATTTTTAAATGATAAATCGTACACACTTTTCGCTTAGGTGCTCAGGAGCTGGAGATAGATACATTAGCTTCAAAGAGTTTACAAGCAACATTTTAAAATTCTGTGAGGTATGGAAGTCGGCTAGTGGCATTTTCAGGAGGGCTTTAGTTGACTTAAAAATCTCTATACTGATTAGATACATTAAGTTCTTTGAATTTTGCAGATCTTATCCAAAATTGATTTATATGTTTTTTTTTCTACTCACTCTCGAATATTATGCATTGGGATCTGAAGTTTGACTTTACCAGTACATAATAAAAGTTTCCTATTCACAATACAAGAATAATAGAAAAATTGCCAGATGTTATTTAGCTGGAGGTCAGTATGGTTCTTCAGTCTTTCTCCTCAGGCTCATTAGCGATGTGTTGTAGTAACTTGTTTTTCTGGTAACAAACTCGAGTTATTCAATGTTTCTCTGTTTTAATATTGCACCATGATACCTGCTAGTGATAATCAGCAGTTAAAGGGTGAAATCGTGATTTTCAGCTTTTGAGATCAGCGCAATTTTCTGCTTCTTAGTACTGAAAGGACCAACATATTTCTGTTAAGTTAAATATAGTGTGTGAGAAGTTTAAATGCATTTCTCATGCTGTAAAACAGTGTTGTGGGGAAGGGAATTGCTGTCCTGGAGTATGTTGAGTTCCCTGAACCTTTTACTTTGGGAGGAAACAAGCCAACAGGGACTGTTAAATTCAGCTGTCATTCAGTTTTGTGCAGACTCCTATGTAACTGCATTATTCCAATAAATGTTGGAATTAATGGGGAAGTATTATCGCTTCCTAGCAGTCAGATACTTTTGGAGCTGCTTCTGATCTCAGCTATCTGAAATTTGTGCCTACAGCCATAGCTTCTGGCTGTATGAAAATTTTAGTGTGCATTTACTTCTAAAGAAGTGTTGTTAGTGAGATATTAGCACAGTGAAGCCCTTGGTGCTGGTTGTCTGGAGGTGGTACCATAACTTGAAAGTAATTTTTTACTTGTCTTTTCCTTTTAATGAAACAAAAAAATGTGCCAATATTTCTTTCAGAAACCTTTAATTGCAAGATAGGCATCTGAATTTCCTAACTAGAACAAGGAAAACACCCCTGCATTAAACCATTACAGAGGTGTTGTCTCAGTAGTTTTAAGGCGAGAAGTGTATTGAAGAAGATACATAAATAAATTTTATACACCTGTCTTTAAGTCTGTATTTATGTGCTAGATACCCAGAGCTGAATAGTTAGAACATGCTTAATTTTCAAAGTTACCTGTTTCCAAGTAGCTAGCAGTCTTTAATCAGGATGTATAGCTTGTTCCAAAGGCCGTAACACATGTGCTTCTGAAACATAATATTTCAGGACTAGAAGATAGCAATATCCATAAAGCTTGTTTCATTTTATCATTAAGTTTCATCTTTAAACTATTACAAAGCATTAGCAAGAATGCTAACTTTTTACTGTAATGAGACAAGTGTGTTATGTAATTGTATGGACTGGGCATAATTTGGTTGTTGGATTGCTTTCACATGGTGCCTTGGGGAAACACTGTTCATAATAGACAAGAAGGGGATGATGGAGAATTTAAGTTTTGGAATTATCTGTTTGTGGTAGATTGTTGGGGTTTTGTTTGGTTTTCACTGCTCTAATGCCTTTGACAAAGCCTTGGTGATTCTCCACGCAAACACACCTTATCTGAGTTTACTCTTGTTGCAGTGAGGCGGGAACTGCATATGCTGCCACGCTGGAGCACATCCATGGTCCAGCTCTGCTCAGGGCTTGTAATCCTCTTAGTAACTTTATACAGTTCTCAAAAGAGAGGCTGCTTTTGTGGTTTTAGAAATAAGTCTTGGGCAGCTCAGTAAATATTCATAGGGAACCATTACAGATACATCTATGTGAATGTAATAGTGGTGTAAACAAAGTGGCAAGAGTACTTTTGGTGCTGAAGCTGCTCTGTTTTTGACTAGAACTGTCTTGTATGTTCAATTCCAGTCAGCTCTGTAAAGAAGGCATTTGTCAACAGTCTTCTTACTTCTTGCAAACAGCAGTATGCTTGTTATATACTTTTTCTTGGCCATGGCATGGATCCTGTAGAGTGTTTGAATATAATGTTAAATTTGGAATATAATATTGTGTCTGTCACTTCTAATTTCTGTACTAACAAAGTCTTCACTGAGCCATATCTCTTGTGATGAATTTCTTCTCTGTGAATCTGTTCCAGATCCTGTATAAACTGTGTAGATAATCCCTGCTGGAATAGCAGGATCTGGCTTGGCTAAGTTCCACACAGGGATGTCTTTTTCATTTTTTTCTTGAATTTCTTTGAATCTCTATCTGTGAAAAAATTAGCTCTTTTGTACCCATGCTTCACTCACCATTATGCCTTGTAAGACATTGTGATGTTCTCCCCCTTGCCCTAATTCTTTACAGTGGAATTTTTTCTTGTTTTTAATTACTTTGTGTAAAACAAATTTAATTAAAATCTGCTGGCTCACTGAATTTTACTTAAAACTTGATTAAGACTCTCATATTTATTTTTTTTTTTTTCCACTTTGCTGTATTTAAATTTTTGTGAAAGTTTGTTTATGTACTGAATCAGACTTCCAAGGAAGATTTAAAAATACCTGAAACAATGTTTATGCAGTATTTAGATATACCTCATTAAAATGGAAAGGTTTTCTGCATTGGTTAATTCTGTACATGATCATGGTGTTGTAACTGCTTATGTCAGAAGGAATAAAATACAAGTTGTTTAAAGAATATTTTGAATATATTTATCATTGGAATATTGTATGGCAAACAGTATGCTCTGGCATTCATTTATGCTGTCACTGTTCCATTTTTTGTTTGTCATTTTTTTTTCTTTGTTAAATTCATCAAGCTAAGCTTCTGTGTAAAAAAATACTATTATAGAATCAAAATATTGATATTATAAGGTGTATTTGAAAGAAGAAAATAAATATGAGAAAATTATTTCTGTTAAGGGACACCTTTCTTGTTCTTACACTGAACAGCAGTGAAATGGAACCCCTTGGCTGCATCGCAAGTCATAGAGACAGGGTTTTTGCTTTCTGCATTAACAGTGTGTTGGACAAACAGCAAGCTGTCAGCTGTTCTCCCTCAAGAGAGCTCTCTTGAATGGAGATGGGGCATTTTAAGCTCCTGGTTACCTGTTGCACCTGTATGGACATGTCAGGTCTGAGTATCACGATAGCTATTGTAATGACGTCAGTAACTTATGTAGCAGCAATGGAGACTGTCGCATTCCTCAATGTGTTTCTGTTACTTTAAGTACTGTTAAAAAGTTAATGTAAGTGAGCATCACAGGAATCATCCTTCTCATCTGCAGCAGTGTCTCAAGGTGAAAGGTCTTGCTGAATGAGTCTGTCATTCATTTTACTTATCAAACACTGTTGCTTTTTATAGATCTTTTTTAGTAGCAACACAACAGAATGGTACAACTGCCTAAATTAGACTAGCTACTCTGCCCAATATGCAGTGTACGTTTTTCTGAACCCACTCAGCCCTGCAAATATGAAGTATATCTCAACCTTCAAACATAACCATGTCTACCTTGGTTAATGTCAAGAACTGAGCAGTATTCTGGAGAAGTTTATGTATATATTAATCTTTAGGCAACGAAACTAAACTCTGAAATTAGCTTGTAAATTCTCAGGATCAGAATATGACAACTGACATGCACCTACGTGTTATTTCCTTTACAGAAAGACCGTTCACTGCCTGGAGGACTTTAGACATGCTTTTGTGGTTTCAATGTATTATGGTAGTTTACATTTGTTAAGGAACTGGTTTCAGAACTTGCAGCACCGTTTTGGTCTGTACATTCATTTAAAAAAAAAATGAAGAAAAAAACCCGTGCCTTATGTAGTTTCTTTTATGATTTAAAAAAGTAGTGTGTGCACACTAGCTTTGTCTAAAATGAACTCGAGATTTGAGGGTCTTGGCATTAGTTTGAAATAAAGGCAATGAAAGATATCTGAAATGAACAAGCAGTGTCATTACAAGAAAACTTTATGGATTTTTTTTTTTCTTCTGCCCTCACTCCTCTCCCTCACTCAAGCAGAGCTTTTCCCCTAAGTGAGTAACCATGTTCATTTTGTGTAAACTGTCAGGTTACAGTTTGACAGCTTCATCATGGGATTTTTTTTTTTTTTGGTCAGATGGTGGAAAGGTTACGTACCCTATAGTTAAACACTACTTATGTGTATCTTCCTTTGGGAATTTGCATACATTAGCCAAACCTTTTCACCAGAGGGTAGACTTGGAATACTAGATTTTTTTTTTTTTTAATAGAAAAGTTTAAATCAAGTGTATTTTCTGTGTAATAGTTCAGTTGTTGTCTAATAGCTGTAAAATTTAAACAGAAGTTTGTTTTGCCATGCCAAGGAGATTTTTAGCAAAATAAAAGATTATCCTCTTGTTACACTGATTTCTGTAGTGTTTACTACAGCACCATAGTACCACATCTGCACCAAATCCTGTAGATGCTACTACTAAAAAAAATGACCAGAAAGAATTACTTTTTTAAGGCTATAGTTCAAAGTGGCTACTTATTAAGAACTGATTTAAATGATAAATTGCAGCATGAGAAATTTCATAGCACTGGAGATATGGGGTTTCCTGAGAGGAAACCACCTGGATTTAGATATTTCAGACCTTTCCTCAAGCTAATTAGTTAATACTTTAGAAGACTTCAGCTTGGTATATATGTAGTATACATTGAATATGTATCTTTATTCGCACTGTCCTCTGTCATGTTGGAAAAAACATTATTTGAGGAAATCAGACTGGAGTAGAATAGGCAACATAAATAAGCTATTTAAATATGTGAGTTTTTCAGGTGTATTCTCATCAACTTCACAACTATCATTCTTGAGTCTGTGTGCCATTTTTTAATTCCTCGCTTGTCTTTCTCCTTGGTTTAAGAATTCACCAGGAGTTTGTTCTGGAGTTTTGTTTGCTGCCAGTGTGAATATTGTAACAGGAGTTATAGTGGCCGTACTTTCAGTATTTACTTCATGGGGTGTTCAGGGCCCTGTTGGGGAGATAGGCCCAAAGTTCTCAGTTGGTTGCAGAATATTTAGATCTGCCTTCCCTTTTGATACCTTTTACCTTAAAAACACTCAAATAACAGCATATTTTGTCTTTCATTTTAATATGTATTGTTGTACTGGTGCTTAAACACATTCATAGGCACTAACCTGGCAAAATATGTCCTCAATATTCAAAGTTTGTGTTTATTTTTTCTCAAGACGTGAGAGGTATTTATTGTATGCTTCTATTCATTGTCTTCTAAAATGGTTCTTATGCAGTATTTATGTACAAAGGTATTTTGCTGGTTTAGCTTATCTGCCTTGTTGAATTACTTTTAGCTGCTCTGGCAAAGTCTTTCTAAGCTCTGTTGTTAACAAGGGGTTTTGTATGTACAACTATGCCAGTAACATTTTTTTTTTTGCAAACAACTTTAACATGTATTCGACATCCACTGAATTTCTAAGTTAAGGCTGATGCCTGTAATTGCCTGATAATTATAAAAATCAAAATGTGAGTATTGGAAACGGGTAGATTGAGTGGCGTTTGATGAATTGCAAAGTAAGCAATTAAATACTGTGCAGAGAACCGGGTCCTCTTCAGCCAAATTATTTCCCCCTTCTGAAACATTCATTATTTTAAAAGAAATATATATGGCTTAAATTTACTCATAACAACTTTGTCTTTCCTTTTCTGTTTTCTTTATTTGAAATGATAATTTCAAATAATGTCTGCAAAACCAGATGAGATCAGAAGGATTTTGGAAGAGGGATTTTGAACTCTTCTGTGAGGTTTGTTGCAGTTGTGCACTCTTCCTCCGACAATTGACCAAAATATTTGACACGGTGTTACTTTGCTTTTTGAAGCTTTCCTCTGGTGGTTAACAGTTGGGGATATCCGCATCACTCTCTGAAGAACATGTAGAGCTGTAGCAAGAGAGTTCTTCCATCTATGCCTGTGTATTAACTACTGTTTATTAAAGCAAGATTACCAGAACATTCTTCCTTGTGTATTATAGAGTCGTAGTCACTGTATATTCTCTGACTGATACAGACTCTGCAAAAAAAGAATTACTAGAGGCAAAAACATTTAGCATTACTAGTTAGGAACATACATTGAGCAAGATGGTGTAAGAAAATAAGCTGTGGTATTTAATTGTAGCAGGCCCTGGGATGTACTTGCTGCAGTAGAAATAAGTGCACATTGCTTGTGCCAACTGCTTTTTGTTTGTTAAAGAAAGCATGAAAAAGAAAACAGGAGGATAAATTTATGTTATTACCGCTTGTAGCACACACCTCCAAAAAGTTGAAGGGATGTAGATATAGGATTCAAAGTTGAGAAATGTTCATTTACATGTTTAAATGCATGTGAATGTTTTTCTAGTAGCCATATTATAGCATAAGAATGAAGTTATGTCTAAATTTGTCACATTTTTGACGTGTAGATTCTATTTATGCTCAGATCTGTGACATACTGCACCATGTTCAAGTTAAGCTAAGTATTCAAACCTGTACCTAATAACTGAAAGTGTGTGTCATTCAGTGAACACTAGACTTGAAACAAATTTAATTTTGAACGCTACTTACACTGTTTGAAATGTGTAGGTGGTATTCTGATTTTTCTTATTTTTCTGAATTGTCAGTTAAGGACCATGCCTTTATTAATCTTATAATCTGTGAGAATATGTCTTGATATATACTGTGTGATAAGTCCCTGTGCTACACAATATGTTTTGCTGCCATCAGCTTGGGTGCCTTTTCTGTTTTCTTTAAGGTGACATCACTTAATGAAACAACGTCATCTATCAGAGCATAAAATACAGGAGAGAGAGAGATTTAGAAATACTGATAAAGCTAACTCAAAATGGGTGAAACATCTACATATGCGGAACAAAGATACAGCAAACATATTGCATAATATTCACACACAGTGGCTACTATTCTGTAAGAAAATACTGTCAAATAGAAGAACATAAGACTTATTTTATCAAAAAAGCTCCAGGCCCCTGTAATCCAAACTAGCAGATTGTGATTAAACCAAAGGATGGAGAATTTATAGACAACATTTCAGAATTCAGTTTGAATGAAAAAGTATAAAGGAATTGCTTTAAAAAGGGAGCTCTCCCCCAAACAAAACCATGAACAATAATATCCAGAATTCTAATAGCTATGAAGAACAGAAATTTTCCGGCAGACCTCCTGTATTCACAGTTCTGTGAAGTTTAAATACCTTTTTACTTCATGAGATCAGTTATTCCTCTCTTCCACCACTTTGGTTTGCTAGCAATTTAATTTTAGATCAGACTATAACCTTGTTAAATCCATCTAAAGTACTAGCTGGAGAAACAAGCATTGTCTTCACAGTAGAGTGGAGAAAACAGATCATTTGTTTGTTTTTTTTTCAAGCTTTGAACAACAGAGATAGAAGGGGAGACTTCTGTTTCAAGTCAGTAGATTAAAAAATAAGTCAGCCTTCAGCTGTGTAAAGATCATTAGCAGTTTCATTTTAAAAAGCGAAATCACAAAATCATATTGTCAATTTACAGAAACATTTTCTCCATCTCTACCACAAAATGGGTTGTATTCATTATTGCTTAATTAGCATCAATTTGAAGTAATTTGCTTGTTAGTATTTCTTTATAAATAGTATTTTTTGAATAGCCAAAATAAATACAGTTTTAACTTAAAAGCATTCAAGTTCTTCCTGTTGTGTACTGGGGAATTTCTACACTGACATATTGAATAATAATAATAGAGGTCAGTATGATTTTTTGCATTGTTCACATGAGCTTGTATTACATACAGACTGATAAAGGACAAGACTGCCACAGGAGAAAGTGATCCTGTGTTTTGTGAATTAAAATAACGTTTTTATTTAGAATATTTTCTTGAGAGCATCTTGGAGTTGAGTGGATGGATTGAAATTCTGAAGTCATTCTGAGGTGGACAATATTGCAAAAATTTCCTAAATTGTCATTGGTGGGGAGGGAGGAAAGCGCCAGTTCTTTGTTATAGTTAAACAAGTTTGTTTGTTTTTCTTTGGGTTTTGGGGGTTTTTGTTTGTTTTTTTTTGTTACAACTTTTGGATTCTAGGTGGCTTTCCAGATGAGATTTAACATTTTTTAATGTGCTCATAAGAGAGGAACTAGTTTAAACTGAGTATGTGGTTGTTGTATAGCCACTATTGTAGGAGCTGAAGAATTAAAGTACATTGCAGTAGCTAACAGCAGTGGGTTTTTACCATACTTTTTTTTTTACACTAAGTAATTTTGAGTGCATGTGTCATCATTTAAATCAGTAGTAGCTGATTTTAAACAGTGACAGCTGATGTGCATATTACCAGATGAGACCAGATTTGTGGAAATGGAAATAAAACAATTCAGCTTGTAATGTCTTACCTGATTTTTGTGGAGAATAGAAAGGAGAAGAAGAGAGTTTAGGATTATCATATGAATAGTGTCCCCTCCCCCCAAAAATTCTTTTCCTGTAATGACTATAGATAGGTAATATGAAAATAACATACTAATTTTCTGAGTCATGATTCAGCATGAAACTGGGAGAGGACTGAAAATATTCTGTAGTGACGTTGAAGTAGCACTGAGGAATCATAAAAAAAGAAAAAAAAAAAAAAGAAAACAGATAATTTTATAAATTCAGGCATTGAGAAGTTACAAAATGCTGGTGTTTGGGCCTCCTGGGGGCTGTACTGGACAAGGACCCTCACTGCAGCCTCTGAGGAACACTCTGTTCAATGTCAGGCTTCCAACTCATCTGCTTGAATGGTGTGCTCAGGTGCAGCCTCAAAGAGACCGTGCTGTGCCACTGCTCTTGCTCTAGGAGGTTATTTATGTGCCTGCCTCCGAGATGGCTTGGTGCTTGGACAGCATTTGCTTCTGAATAAAGAACTGTTAAATCTGAATGGCGGCAAACCAGACGTGATAGTGTAAGGAGAACCATTCTGACATTTTCAACTGGTGTGCAATCTGTTTTTCAATTAACAGTATCTGTTTGCATTTTGTCAGTTTGGTGTGTTCGGGTTCTTTTGGAATGTAGACTTGATTGTGAGCTCCCATCTCCTGTATCTGTGAATAATGCAGGCTAATACAGAATACTGTGGTATGTCCTCTAACAGCTCAGGTTGCTTTTACAGCATGCGTTGTAATTCTGCTGTTGCCTGGTTTCTACAGGATACTGAGTTATGTTTGAAGCTTTGACCTTTAACTTCAGAGCACTCTGTGCTGGGCCCAGGCTACCTAGAGGATCTCCTGAGAATGGATGCTGACAGATCTGCTTCCTTTGTCTAGTGGATGTGTTTGCACAGAGGGTGTTGCTTGCTGTGCCAGAGTTAGCTTCTTTGGAGAGAGGAATTAGGGAGTCTGATATGGGGAAGGATTTGGTTTCTTCTACCCAGTGTCTAAAACATACTTCATTTAAATGATTGATGTTCATATTTATAATTAAACTTCAGCATTGAAATGTCACTTGGTTAAATGTGGAAGACATTGAGGAACTTGCAGTTTTATTCCATCATTGTGACTAGTGGACCTCTGTGCTGGAACAGTATTTGGATGATATTCATATTTGATGAAGCTGCCTGACCACAGTTTGAATTACTTCTCAGTTATTTTTGCTAGAAGTATGTACAGTTAGGATGCATCAGTGCAATTTTTTTTCCACTTGTAGTTTTTTAAAACACTAGTATTAACTTGGGTCACCACTAAAGCCAGCTGTTTGTATCACATGATCAGCGTGTGTGTGTTAAATCCTGCCCAGTTTTGTGGGGTCTGAGGTATTCCTTTGGTTAGTGCTAACTAATGGGATTAAATGGTTTAACAAAATGCTGCTGTTCTACCTGATAAACCATTTTCTCACCATTTCATTAGTTACCGTTTTTGCATTATGAAGTGTGAAATGGTTTTCTGCAGTGTTCTCACTTGCTTTGGCAGGTTTTACTTTTCAAGACCACTACAAAGTTCATTGTCCATTACTATTCATGAAACATAAAAAAGCTGTATCAGTTAAATTAAATAATGTTCTACTTAATGTGGATATACAGCTTACTCTGTTCCACGTTCTTTGTTGATGTGCATGAGACCATAGGTTTTTACACTGAAGTGCTCCATACTTAAATTGATTGAATTTAGATGTTGAAAACAGATAATGATCCCCTAAATTTCGCTGCATTGTCTGTGTACCTCTTACAGAGATTTCCATGATAATATTGTATGAACACTTTCCTTAGACTTTCGAAATTAAGATTTTTCAGTTAATCTGCTTTTTGTGGTGTTCATATGTTGTTAGTAATAAGATTCTTTAAAAACACATTTAAGCGGAAGAGTCTCTCTGAGAGTCTGAATTTTTTTATAGCGTAGATCACTTCTGCAGTGTCACTGTATTCATTTATATTTAGGTAGACTGACTTTTCCCCACTAACAGTCACTTAGTATTACACTCAGAATTACTGATTTAAAAATTGAGAAATTATGGAAGTATCTGTTGTATTTGTTTTTAAGACTATTAGGCAGCAGAGCTGTTTCATTCTAAAGTTCTTTCAAGTTTGCGATGAGGTGCTCTATAGAATATTGTTTGGAAATATTCTGCTTCTCTAGAAAAGAAAGGTGATGCTTAGTGATCTTACGTATCTGGACTCTAAAAACTAAAACAACCAACCTTGAGTGTTTTTCAGTTACTTTGATAGGAAATGTTTTAGTTCTCTATATGTATTGGCCATACCAGTTTAAGACATTAACTTCTGTAATGTAAATTAACTTCTGTAATGTAATTGCTGTTTTGTTTTGTTTTGTTTTTTAATTAATGTGTTTGCAGATGTGATGCAGATCCATCTGCCCTAGCTAAATATGTTCTGGCTTTGGTAAAGAAGGATAAAAGTGAAAAGGAACTGAAGGCATTGTGTGTTGATCAGCTGGATGTATTTCTTCAGAAAGGTATGGTCTTTGTCATAACAGTTAAGCTTGAGTAAAATGTCTGTCTTGTTTAGTTCATTCAAATAATCTTTTACGATAGAATTGTGTGCTTATCTCTTTATTAGCTTTGTTACTTTGAAATATGTAATTCAATTTTAATGAAGCAATTTGTTTTAAAAAACATACATAGCACAATATGCATATGTGCTTTGTGTCTGTATTCCTTGGAGAGAATTATGAATGTTAAGAGTTATTGCCAGAATTAGAAGTGTTGGAGCACTGTATATATTGCAGAAATATTTTTCCAGATACTCATATTAAGAGTCATCAAATAATTCAATGATTTTAACCTTTATGAAACATTGTCATTGTTGACATGTTTCCTGACCCTGTAAATATCCTTTCTAAATATAAAATTATCAGCTGAGTATTTAAAAATAATACTCTTCATTGTTTTAACTTTTTGGTAGATGTTGATTTGAAAAAATATTTATTTTTAAAGCAAATATTAACTGAAGTTTTGAATAATGGATATTTGTACACTCTCTACTTTTAGAAACTCAGATATTCGTGGAAAAACTGTTTGATGCTGTGAATACAAAAAGCTATCTACCTCCACCAGAACAGCCATCATCAGGAAGCCTGAAAGTAGAATTTTTTCAGCACCAAGAAAAAGAGACAAAAAAAGAAGAGGTAGGCATTGATTTTATTTTAAATGTATGTCTTTTTTCTTCTTCTGTGTACTTTGCTAATGTGGTTCACCTTCATTGTGCTTATTATTTATAAATAAAAGTTCCCAAGCTTATACTACAGCATTAAAATACATCAGAAGATTTGTGCCTAATATGTTCAAGTACTGCTGCACAATTTTTCACATTATAAGTGGGTGCTTCAAAGGTAAACCAAAGTGATTCTGACTAGGGAAATGTAAATAATGTTACTGAGTATTGTAGGCGTTGCAGTACAACTTACATTAGTTCTTTGCTCAGGATTGCTGTTGCAGTTATGCTGCCCTTTAATTCAGCATAAATCCAGGCTGCTGTTCCAAATGGCAGTCCTCATTCCTCCAGCTGCTTGATCTAAATAACATCCTTATTATGAAACAAGTGTTTATGTTGTTCTTTGAGCCAGAAGAGTAGGTTTGTCCTTTTCAACAGCAGCCTGGGTTTGGCAGCATGTAGATGTTTAACTGTGATCTGAACCAGCTAACCTGCTGATGAAGAAAAGACCTTACTGTGTGAATTGTTGAACATTCATGTCTCACCAGATCTGTCCTTCCATCTTAGCATGGATTTTTGTCCACCTGTAGCAAAAGCAGATGTATTTTCAGTGCAGCACAATAAGGATTGCTTATGCTGCTTTATTTTCTCCCGCCTTGTGCTTTGAATATTCCTAGAAATAGAAATCTAATGTTTTGAAGATTCTTTAATTGTATTAGACACAAAAATGTTGTTTCAGTTCAGTGTTATTGCTGACTTTGCTCAGCATTTTGAAGTTTTTGTTGTTATTTGATGGTGCAGAAATCTTTATTTAATAGTGCACTCACATTTTCATCTAATGTATATACTACAAATTCAGATAGTTAAAGAGGAAGAACGAGAGAAAAAATTTTCTAGAAGATTAAATCACAGTCCTCCTCAGTCAAGTTCTCGCTACAGAGATACCAGGTAATGACTTTTGTTTAACCTCTTGTACTGTATCAGTAATTAGATGGATTTGGATTTTTATAGTGTTACTAAATTATTTCCTTTCTGTATGGTCACCTAATAAGCCTAAAAATAAGACTTCTATATGTGTGTGGTTAAATTGTGAGTATATAAGTGGCAGTGTAAACAGTCTCTGAGTTGTGTATAACTATCACTTTTGAGTTTTATGATGAGTTTTTGTTATATTAAAATTTATTATATTACAATTACTCTTTTCATTATTGGGACTGGATTGTGATAATTTTAATTTAGAAACCTTTTTACTGTTTCCAATTTGGGGAAGGTGCACTATTGTGCAGAAAAAGTGTTTTACACACATTTTAAAATCCTAGGGATGGTAAAAGTAGAATGCATAAACCAAATAAAATAATTTAAAAAAAACTTCAAAGAAGAAAGGAAGTGGTATAGATTTCATTTATAGTTTTTCTCTAGTTTTCCATTGCTGTTACTTTAAGTTTTTAATGGTAGCTAAGATTTTAAAGTGAGACTTCATAATTCTTGTAATTGACCTACAACATTGCATGTTTAGAAGCCGTGATGAAAGGAAAAAAGATGAACGTTCTCGAAAGAGAGATTATGACCGAAATCCTCCCAGAAGAGACTCCTACAGGGATCGATACAACAGAAGAAGAGGGAGGAGTCGGAGCTACAGCAGGAGTCGAAGTAGAAGTTGGAGCAAAGAAAGATTGCGAGATCGGGATCGAGACCGGAGCAGAAGCCGGAGCAGAACACGAAGCAGAGGTACCAACAGTTGGTCTCTGAAACACGGTGAATGTTGCCTACAAAATTTAGACACTAAGCTTAAATAAACACTGTTCAAGTTGTACCAAAATTTCCTCTATTGTTCTTGTATCTTTGTCAAAATCTGGTTTGGTTTTCTGTGGAAATAAGGCTTTTGTGATCATGTTTCAGTGCTTGTTTTCCACTCTTTCCCTCCACTCTTCTTTAATACCTTTGACTGTGCTGGCCACTTCTAAGCAATGTTGTAAGAGGGGCAGAAAAATCCAAGTTAAGGGAATTTCATTAAGGTTTAGGAAACTCAGAGTCTTGTTTGGGAAGATAGAGAAGTTAATACCCACTCCTTGGTGTCACAGGCAAGGACTGACATTATTACAGTAAATGTTTGCATTTGCAAATGTATCTGTAGGACTTAAGGCTTCAATAAAGTAGTTTTTTAAATTAAGCTTTAAAAACAGAGTGGGATGTTCAGCTGAAAAGAGCGTTTTTTTCCCCCAGTAGTTGTTATTGATAAATTGAAAAAGAGCATTGAGAGTAATTTTATAATCTCTTCAGTGTGTTTTAAACAAAGTAGAGGTAAAAAATTAGTCTGATGTAAGTCACCTGTGTATTATTTTCTTTCTGTAGAATGGGCCTTTCTAACTCAGCCTTAAAAGTAGGAATGTGGAGTTTCTGAGAATAGTCAAGCAGATATTTTCCAGACAACTTACGAATGAGGAAGTTAATTAGCATATGACTGTTTAACTAAAATATTACAATGCAATTAAATCTTAATTCAAGGATTATTTTACATAAACTGCAATGGTAATATAGGCAATATAGTGAAAGCTTTGTTTCTTTTTCTAAGCACATTAAGAAATGTATGGTTTGCGCACAATTACCTACTATCTTTAAGACATTTTTATTAATGTTCCTTTAATGGGGGGTTGTTTAAGTCTACTGATCTATCTCATGAGGGAATTCTTCTATCTTAATCTGGATACTTACTGTTTATTTGATGGTAATACTAGAAAATTAATGTAACAGCTTGTATGTATTCAGAATAAAAGGTCATGTCACTGCTATATCTGGTCACTCCAGTCACGTCAAAGCAGGTAAAATGAAGATAAACAACTTGAAGATATAACAGTTACAGTGTCTTGAAGCATGAAAGATGTGTAACTTTTGTAATATTTTCAAGTGATGGCTATCTTTTTCTTGCCTGTTGTTTTTCTATGTTCAGAATAATTTTCTATCTGAAATTCTTAGAATAAACGTAGCACTACAGAAGATGTAGTCTGCTTGAAGTTAAACAGGGTTTCTGCTGTATTGTGGGTATAGCTGTTATTAAAATAGCCCAACAGCTGACTGTGTACTTTTAAGGTGATTATTTTTCTGATTAAACCTTTGGAATGAAGAATCCTGGAATAGTTGAGGTTGGAAGACACCTCTGAAGGTGATATCTTCCAACACTCCTTCTCAAAGCCGATAAACTGGAAGAAGTTACTTAGCACCCTGTCCAGTTGGGTTATAAATAACTCTGAGGGTGGTGGCTCTACAGGCTCTCTGGGCAACCTGTAGAATGTTTCAATTATCATTTTTATATTTTGAGTTTAACAGGTGTGGAATAAAGATACTTATTAAGTAGCTTAGTGGCTGTTTCTGAAGAAAACCTACAGAAGGAATCATCCAGTGTAACTATGTTTTTTTTGGTTGTGGTTTTTTTTTTACAGATAGGGATCTGATAAAGCCAAAATATGATATGGATAGAGCAGATCCATTAGAGAACAATTATACTCCAGTTTCTTCTGTGACAAGTATTTCATCCGGCCACTACCCTGTCCCTACACTGAGCAGCACTATTACTGTTATTGCTCCTGCTCATCATGGAAATAACACTACTGAAAGCTGGTCGGAGTTTCATGAAGAGCAGCTGGACCACAACTCCTATGGAAGACCTCCGCTGCCAAAGAAACGTTGTAGAGATTATGATGGTAAGTCTGTATTTTTTTCAGTTGCTTCCTGCAACTCTGGTCCCTTTCTGAAAAGACCTTTCTTTTCTTAATCTCCTCCAGTACTTTTTTTTTCTGTTACCCAATTCTTGAATCGAAATTTTATCTCACTTTTCATTAATTTAGCTTGTAGACAGCTTTCTTTATTAGCGTTTATATTGGTATTTCAGTTACTAGAATTATTTTATATAGATGAAAAATAATGTATGTTAAAAATTATTTTTAGAAGTCCAGTTTTACCCAGTCTTTCTGTCTTATGTTAAAGCCAAATACTGTATTTCAGAGTTCTGACCATGATTAGCACCTTACTGACCTCATAATTTTTTTTTATTCCATCCAATCTAAGAGATAATTTTAAACTAGAAACGTCTAGACCTGCAACTTCCCAGGATCACGTTAACCCATGTGTTCCATGTTTCTTGAAATTGGGTGGGTTTTTTTGCTTATCTGTGTCTTAAGCTATCATTTTGCATGTCTTGTGCCAAAATCCACGCAAGATGCTGCGTCAGTTGGCAGTGACTTAGCTAAATTCAAGCCAGTCGACTTGTTAGCTCAAAAGAGTTTAAATTTCCCCCTAAAGTTTTCCCTGAGGGTTTTTTTTGTTGTTGTTCTTGTTGTATCTCACAATGATGAGTTTAAGATCTAGGCCAGTTTACATTCAGAAGGCTGATTAGAATAATAATGTGATTTTTTTTTTTTTTTTTTAATAAAATGGGAGGCTGAGCTCTCAAGTGTTGGCAGAGTTGTGCCAGTGGAGAATAGCTTTGCCAATATATGTCATAGTATTGTGAAGTGAGTAGAGTTGTGAAAGTGTGGTTTCATTTTGAAGTTTTCTTCTGATGCAAGCTGAGATGCAGAATGTTGTGTCATGGTCTCCCAGCTTGACAGTTTTTTTTAGAAAGGAACAACATGTGCAGGCTAACATACTTTTGAAAAAGTATCTCCAGACATGACACTGAAACTTTGTATCTTTTAACAGTCTGTTATCTGTAACAGCTTATTATTTCCAATTTCTGAGTATGAAGCCAATGGTCATGTTGGAAAACAGCGATATAATTGTCTTCAGAGTTTTACTGTTGTGGTGTTTGGTTTTCTTCCCTTACGTCTCTGTTACTGAAATCTTTCAGAAGATGTCTCTTCCTCTTGCTTCTCTCCTAGCTGTTTGTGTCTCAATAATCTCACATCTCTCTTCAGTGGCTAGCTGGTTCCAACATGGGTGCTCTTCTTTAGTGTACTTTCACATTTTCTATTTGACCCTCTGCAGAACTTGTGGTTTTCCTTAACATTTCAATTTAATATGTTCTGTAACTCTTCCTGAAGGTGAGGTAATGCAGACTACTTTTCAGCATCAGGTTTTGAGGAAGGAGACACTCGGCTTTCTTCCTCTTTTACCAGAAGATATTTTAAACTTTTACCCCCACATTGTATTGTATATTTTTTTTTTGTTTGTGTGGGCTTTCCTAAAGGAGTTAGTTGTAGAATGGTTGGTATTGGAACGGACCTTTAAAGGTTGTCTTGTATAACCTTCTGCAATGAGCAAGGACATCTTCAACTAGATCAGGTTGCTCAGAGCCCCATCCAGCCTGGCCTGGAATGTCTCCAGGGATGGGGCATCCACCACCTCTCTGGGCAACCCTGTAGTAAAAAAACTTATTTTTTATATCTAGCTTAAATTGATTCTGCTTTAGTTTAAAACCATTACCCCGTGTGCTATGCTACAGGCCCTACTAAAAAGTCCGTTTCCATCTTTCTTACAACCTCCCTGTAAGTACTGAAAAGCCCAATAAGGTCTCCCCAGAACCTTCTCCAGGCTGAACAACCCCAACCCTTTCCTCACAGGGGAGGTGTTCCATCCCTCCGATCATATTCATGGCTCTCCTCTGCGCTCACTCCAATGTTTTACTTACTCGTAGACTAAGTGAATGCATATTTATTTTTATGTATATGTACATAATTAATATTTACATATGTATGCATATAGACACATTTACAATACATGTATAGATAAACAACAAAAAATTTTGCTCTTACATAATCATGTACTGTGACAAAATATTCTAATTCTTCCTGAAATAATAGCAGAGGAGAAAAAAGTGGAATGAATTTTCTCACGTTAGAATTTTATAATATTAACTTGTAACTTTAATAGGGGTTTCTCAGTCCCAATATCTGCACTTTTTACTTCGAAACACTGTGGTTTTGTTAATGTGATAACACCCAGATTTCATTCTTTGCTTTCACATTTTGTTACAATTCAATGCAGAATTAATTCTTCAAGAAAATCTGAGTCCTATATTTATTCTGCTAGAATGTACCTGCAGTCTTCCTGTGTGCTGACTGTTAAAGTAAATGATCAATTTAATGTGCTAATATAAATTTTTGTTGATATGAAACTCCTAATGTACGAACTGTTGCATTACACATAGATAATCTCTAATCTACTCTGAATCAAACTACAGCTGTTGAATACTAACAACAATTCTTTTTGGTTTTGCTGTTTCAGAAAAGGGTTTCTGTATGAGAGGAGACATGTGCCCTTTTGATCATGGAAGTGATCCAGTAGTGGTAGAAGATGTGAATCTTCCTGGCATTCTGCCTTTTCCAGCACAACCTCCTGTTGTTGAAGGACCACCTCCTCCTGGACTTCCTCCTCCTCCACCCATTCTGAGTCCTCCTCCTGTTAACCTTAGACCTCCAGTGCCACCACCAGGCCCCTTGCCACCTAGCCTTCCACCCGTAACAGGTAATTAAAACCTATTTTTTTAGTAGAAAAGCCTGGATGTTACTTGAGTTGCATGCATGGCACAAAGCTGTTTTAAGAATGCCAGCTCTATTTTAGGAAGTTTTACTGTCTTCTACTATGGCATAGCTTACCCCAAAATATTTTTTAATAGTAATTGTTGCATAGTTGATTGTTGTAAAATTTGCATATTAAATGTGAATCTTGAATATGAGATAGTTGTGTTTAAGCAAAAGCATGGCATGGCAAAACTCAGTTCCTGGAGTTTTGTAGGAGAGGTTGTCTGAACTTCTTAGTGTCTGAGGGAAAGGCTGTGGATATTGTCTTCCTAGACGTTAGTAAAGTCTTTGGCACTGTTTCCCACAACATTATCGTGCAGAAGCTGGCTGCTCATGGCTTGGACTTGTGTATTCTTCACTGGGTAAAAAACTGTCTGGATGGCCGGGCGCAAAGGGTTGTGGTGAATGGAGTAAAAGCCAGTTGGCGGCCGGTCACAAACGGTATTCCTCAGGACTCAGTAGTGGGGCCAGTTCTGTTTAATCTCTTTATCAATTATCTGGATGAGGGGATTGAATGCACCTTCAGTAGATTTGCAGACGACACCAAATTGGGCAGGAGTGTTGACCTTCTGGAGGGTAGGAAGACTTTACAGAGGGATCTGGATGGACTAAGGCAAATTGCATGAGGCCTGGGTCCTGCACTTAGGTCACAAAAACCCCAGGCAGCACTACAGGCTTGGGGAATAGTGGCTGAAAAGCTGCCTGGTGGAAAAGGACCTGGAGGTGTTGGTTGACAGCCAGCTGAACATGAGCCAGCAGTGTGTCCAGGTGGCCAAGAAGGCCAACAGCATCCTGGCTTGTATCAGGAATAGTGTGGCCAGCAGGACTAGGGAAGTAAGTGATTGTCCCCCTGTACTTGACACTGGTGAGGCTGCACCCATGTTCAAATCTTGTGTTCAGTTTTGGGCCCCTCACTACAGGAAAGACATTGAGGTGCTGGAGCAAGTTCAGAGAAGGGCAATGAAGCTGGTGAAGGATTTGGAACACAAGTCTGATGAGGAGTGGTTGAAGAAACTGCAGCTGTTTAGCCTGGAGAAAAAGAGGCTGAGGGGAGACCTTATAGCTGTCTACAGCTACCTGAAAGGAGTTTGTAGCATGGAGGGTGTTGGTCTTTTCTCTCAAGTAACAAGCGATAGGACAAGAGGAAATGGCCTTAAGTTACACCAGGGGAGGTTGAGATTGTTTATTAGTTTAAAAATATCTTCACAGAAAGGGTTGTGAAGCATTGGAACAAGCTGCCCAGGGAAGTGGCTGAGTCACCATTGCTTGAGGTGTTTAAAAGACATGTAGATGTGGCATTTAGGGGCATGGTTTAGTGGTGGACTTGGCAGTGTTAACAGTTTGACTTGATGGTCTTAGAGGTCTTTTCTCATCTAAATGATCCTATAATGCTGTGAAACTGACTACTGATAGAGAAGAATGGAGAATCCTGGAAACCACAGATAATTGGCTTTTCATTTGTAATGCTGAAGAATTCATGACCCCATCAAATTTACACCTGAAAATATGTCATTTGCAATTGATTATGAAACTAAACCTGTAACTAAGAAAATTTTCCATCTTTTTTGCTCTTTCATTGAAAGGTACTTTGGCTCACATACTAAAACTTACGTGAAGACTTGTGTGCCTGGCTGTCAATCATAAAACAGCAGCTTAGCATTCAGTTCTCTTGTGTGGTTTAAAAACTGTTATAAACATTTTTATGTTAAAAACTGTTTAAAACTGTTTTATGTCATTATTCCTTGCTCTCTTTTTTTATTAACTTAGATATCCCACTTGGTAAGATTAAAAAACAATTTATATTTTATGTTTCTTGAAAGTTTCTTAAACTGTGTTCATTTCCAGTTGACAGTGTATTTAAGTATGAACTGAACTTATGTGTTTCACTTAGTAGAGAGAGTAACTGTATTGCTAGGATGATCAGTTCTGTTTCACCTGTTATTTCCAGATGTATGTGGAAAGTCCAAATACGTGACTTTGTATCTTTTTCCAAAACTGGTTTTGCCAGTGATTAAACTGAAGGTCAATCTTGACTGCTCCACTCTGCAAGTTTCACGTTACCTGTTGTAAAAAAAAAAAAAGTCAAAATAACCAAACAAAAAAACCCCTTACTTTTAAGAACAATCTCTTTGACTTTCTGCTGGAGCTATAGGTATCTTCTTGGGTGTTTGGAAAAAGAATTTCAATAAAGTTAGTTACTGTCATCATAAAATATTTTTGTTATATGCTCTTAAAAATAGAATTTGTTTCTTCCAGGGAGTTTTATAGAGCTTTAAAGATCTTCTGGTGGTCAAGATGAATACTGGCTTAGCAGTTAAATTTTGCTTATAGAAAGGAAGTCTTTGGAAAAATGTTAAACTACTTGAATGTTTTTCTCTGTAATCTAAGTTCTCGGTCATTTGCTGGTGGGGATGTTTTCATATGAATGAATCATACAGCACTGTATACATGCCCTCTCACCTCCTTTTTTTTAAAATAGCCTTAAAAACATTTCAGGTCACATTCCGTGTAAGTTGAGTGTAATGTAAGTCTAGTGGATAATAAATGAGTGCCACGATTTGCTTTGTTTTTGACAGGACCACCACCTCCACTTCCCCCATTGCAGCCTGCTGGCATGGATGCTCCCCCAAACTCAGCAACTAGCTCAGTTCCCGCTGTTGTTACAACGGGTATTCATCACCAGCCGCCTCCTGCTCCACCCTCTCTTTTTACAGCAGGTGTAGTACTGAGGCTTTGCCCACAAGGTTTGCTAAATAGAATAACATTGATTCATATTATACTGTACTTTTTAGATATTATAATTTTATAGTTTGGGAGAATAAGTTTATATTATTTAGACTGTGACAATAGTTTAACACTCTTTCTTTCTAACTTAGATCAGGACAGAAGTAAAATTTGCGTGTAAAATGTAAATCTTGACAATGGAATAATATTTTCACTGTGTTTAAGCAGGAAACTTGGCATGAACGTTTTTTAGGATAGTGGTTATAGAACTCTTCCATTGTAACTATATCTTGCAATTAAGTGGAATGTTATATTTGAAACCTTAGGGGTTTTAACTGCAATTTATTTTAATTAGACAATTTCTTTGTTACCAGAAACGTATGACACAGATGGCTATAATCCAGAAGCTCCAAGTATAACAAATACATCAAGACCTATGTATAGACATAGAGTACATGCCCAAAGACCAAATCTGATAGGACTTACGTCGGGTGATATGGATCTACCACCCAGAGGTACACTCTCAAAGCTATACTTAATTAGTTCATCTTGTTTTCTTACATTAATGCAGATTGAGGCAGTTTTCAGAGAAGGTAATACTGAAAACACTGTATTTTTTAAAGTCTTCTGGGACTAAGAGAAGTTCAATTGAATAACAAATTACGCTTATAGTTGTTTTGTGTGTGTTTTTACAGGTAAAATGAGATTTCTTGCTAGAGTATTGCACGGTTAATACTTGACTGTGATAACTGGTCACTTTGTACAATTTTTTTTTAATGTGGTTTTACTGTGTCTCTGGTGTATTTTCAGTGAGCAGTCCCTCTTTATGATTCCCATTCTTCAGCAAGAGCCCGTCCTCTCCTACCTGATCCCTAAATCTTGCCTCCTAGGTGTTAGTGCTCTGCAGTACCGTACATTTCCTATCATGAGCGTTTTTGTGTATGCCATCTAATAGTAGAATGGAGGTGTGAGCAGAAATGTTGTGAGTTTCCAAGCGTTGTATGGGACATGGTGAATCAGTGAGTGCAGTCATCTTGAGGCAGATGCCTCTTTTGTTTTCCTTTTGCATGACATTACTGTGACAAAAATAACCTATTATCTATGTTGATCTGTCATAGCATCTGTTGTTAGATAAGAAAGGTTTGTGACCAGGAATTGATCCAGTTTGAGCAAGAATCATAGTCATTTAAAATAAACAATTGTGCTTTCCAGTGCAAATTGAGAGTACCTTTTTACAATCAAATACATAGAAAATACAAAAATATTGTAAAATCTTTTTGTCTGTTTACAGAAAAACCTCCCAATAAAAGTAGTATGAGAATAGTGGTAGATGCTGAATCCAGGAAAAGAACAATTGGTGCAGGGGATGGTGGAGTTCCTACAAAGAAGACTTGGTTTGACAAGTGAGTGCTCATTAACACAAGATTGACTTAATAGTTGGAATTCTGTGCAGCTCTTTTGTGTAATCTGAAGCATATCTAAATCTATATAAATTGCAAGCAAGTTAAACTGAATAACCTGACTATACTAAAGTAAATCACACCATAGTGTGGTCTGTATTTGACTGTCTTCTCTCAAAGGCAGTACAGAGGTAACTGAAGTTGCTTTGAAGTGATACCGAGATCTACTCCTTGAAAGCTGTAGTGTTGTAAAAAACAGAGAAGCTGCAGTGTGATTGTCATTAGGGCTGACTGATTTCAGTTTTGAAATGTGAATTGTATCATTGCTATTTTGGATTGAGTTGTCAGGTATGTTACTGACAGAAAATATAGAGTGCAGTGCTTAGTGTCCAGATATACTGGGGATTTTAAGAGATTACTGGGACTGAGGAGAGCCTTGAAGTAAGAATTACTGCAAACGTTAGTGGGGAGATTCCATGGAATAGTTGAGGAATAGTTTTTGAAGAGAAGCAATGTAGAAGTCAGGGCTTATTAACACAAGCATCTTATTGTGAATTATCTAATGGATTTAAATGCTGGGATATGCTTGGGAGTGTTGGTGGAGAAAACTGCAGGTATATGGGCCTTTGTCCAGTACTCTTCTATGCTTCTCTAAATTTACATTTTTTTTAGGTCTGCAGGTCTTTCTGTCTGTGTTGCAGATGCTCCTATGCAAGCATATATGATTTAACATGGTGTTTTCTAGCTTGCTATGGATTTCTGGCTTGATTTTTATTTATTGCAGGCAAAATTTTAACAGAACAAATAGTCCAGGTTTCCAGAAGAAGGTGCAGTTTGGAAATGAAAATACAAAACTTGAATTGAGGAAAGTTCCCCCAGAACTAAATAATATCAGCAAACTTAATGAGCACTTCAGTAAGTTCGGAAACTTAGTCAACTTGCAGGTAAGAGTCAACGAAAAGAAGGCAGTATGCTTTGACTTAACGATAGAAGTAGATGCTAAAAGGAGAATGCCAAATGTTTTATAGCTGTTTCCCTGAAGGTGTTCTTATTATTTTCCTAAGTTGTTTCTTAAACAAGATTTCATTGTTTTTTAACGGAATTGTCATTGAAGAAGCAGAAATGAAATGTTCAGGTCTTCTTTTAATTTTTGAACAAAAGTTTCCTTACAGATAAGACTTCTAAGATACATTGTTTAAAACACTGAAAATTGATTGGAAGTGTTTTTCCTCCACCCCTTTTCTCAAGTTTGGATCTGATATCATAAACCCTCTGTATTTTTTAGATAAATTGGGAGTACAGAAGACCTGTATTTCTCATCCAGAAAGCAGTCCTTGTGATATAGTTACTTTCTAGTCCCATAGCCATGAGGATTTATCCCTTATAGTTATTTTGTGATGTATCCCAGTGACCCACATTCATAAACAAAAATAAGAAAATTATTAGGGAAACATACAAAGGAGATGCAAAGAACTGAGGCCTAACTTATGTTGATGTTATGTATTACAGGCTGTATGTGTAATGTCAGTATTTCACATCCGGTCACTAAGCTACTCTAATCTGATCTCTCATCATGTTTCATTGTTGAGAAGTTTCAGAAGGTAGTCAGTGTTTTCACGGACTGCTTTCTTGTTTGCATGGTGAGGTTTAACAAAGAGATGTAATAGAATATTTTTGTGCCTAATGATAAAGTACAAATTAAACCTCCTGTGCCTGTCAGAACACTGAGGGAGTTTAAATATCTCTTAATTGCTCTTAAATATTTCTTAAGCCTTTCCATAGTTTATCTAAGAATATGGGTCTTTTAGCAGGCAGTATGATTCAGTAAGGCAAGTAAAATTGTGTGCGAGTATGCACAGAGAGGCAGACATACGTAGATAGATATTGCAAGCTGTGCTCTTCTTCCAAAAAGTATGATTTTGTCCTTTGGAAGTGTCTAAAATATTATGTAAATGCTGAAATGAAAACCAAAATGGACTTTGTTATCTAGCTCTGACAGTAGATAGGACATTTATTAACCCACTCCTGTATTTTTTTGTAATGATGCTTCCTCTTGTCATATTTGTGATTAGAAATACTGTTTAGGTATTTTACTTGTTTGTTTTGGGTTTTTTAGCTGTTCTTTAAGTTTATTAGCTTAATCTCAAGGTTGGATCTTGACACCATGCTTTTCAAACAGAATCATGAAGGGCAAGTACTTATCTGCTGACCCATATTGGGTTTAAATTGTAAGGTTCTGAGCCCTGAAACTAGTGATTTTATTATAATAGAGACACAAATGGAAAACCTACATGCAGTAAGTTTTATTCTTCTGTTTTCAATCTTAGGTTGCATATCAAGGTGATCCAGAAGGTGCCCTTATTCAGTTTGCCACACACGAGGAAGCAAAGAAAGCTATATCTAGTACAGAAGCAGTACTAAATAATCGTTTTATTAAAGTTTACTGGCATCGAGAAGGCAGTACACCGCAAATCCAACCTACTACGCAGAAGGTAGAGGATCTGAGTCTATTCTATGTAGAATCTTATGTAAAATAAAATATTTTGAAACATTTTTAAAAAATACGTATAGGAAGTAAACTAAGTCCTTTTGAAATAATGACTTCATGTAATTGTTTTCCAAAGTTACTCTTTAATTCTAGATTCTTTGACCTCAGATACAAGGTTCAGGAGTCGATTAGCAAGATAATACTGAAGGTATTTAAAGAATACCTGTCTGTGACTTATGAAGAATTCAACTCTGTTGTCATCTCATGTGAAGCAAGATTTGATGCTACTGTCTGCTGAATAACATCTATTTTGCTTTGACTAGTATAGACTTTTTTTTTTCTTCTGGTGGGCACAGTAAAGACAGCAGAGTTGTATTTATTTTCTTGGAAGATAATCTTTTCCAAAAGGTGCCGTTTTTCCAGTCTTTTCTTTTTTCCTTTCCTCTTGAGTACGCATACTGTTTTAGAAAGGAGTAGTAGAATTAGTTTTACACAAAGGTACTTATATATATATATATATATATATATACACACATTTGTGTAGAGAGAGAGGACATGCATGCAACAGTGTAAGAGAAGAGCTGCATTAGAGACACTGATTTAGTTGAAATGGATCAGGGACATTTTACATTTTAAGTGGAGAGGGAGGAGCTGATCTCTCTGGTATCCAGTGACAGAACATGTGGGAATGGTTCAAAGCTGCGTTAGGGGAGGTTCAAACTTGATATTGGAAACCATTTCTTTACTGAGAAGGTGGTCAAACACTGGAACAGGCTTTCTAGAGGGGTTATCAATGCCCCAGGGCTGTCAGTGTTTAACAGGCATTTGGATAAAACCTTTAATAACATGTTTTAACTTCTGACTAGCCTTGAAATGACCAAGTGGTTGGACTAGGTCATCACTGTAGGTCTCTTCCAGCTGAAATATTCTATTCTGCTTTTTTGGATCAAATTGCACAGTGGAGCACCTATTGGTAGTTGTCATGTGGATAGTAGCATTGGCAACTTTTTAAGAATACAAATCAGCAATTACTGTTGTGGAGCTTGGATTGGTTATGTGTGGCAAGCCAAATCAGATTTGTTAGCAGGTGTAATGGTACTACCCAGACATAAGGGGAAGCTTGGATTCTCCCAGGTTGTGTAGGTTATTGGACAGAGTATTTTCAGTTAGCTCCCAGTGTAGCAAGTCCCTCTAAATGTGTATGTATCTTGCTTTTTTGGATTTGCTGCCAATGTGGAACAAATTCTACACATAGAAGATACGGGGCAGGCTCTGTTGAAGTTCATTTACTTATATACATTGGTATAAAGAACAAATGAGTTGTTAGAGGATTATTTCAATTGCCGATCTAAGTTTTGAATTCCTTCTTTCTCCAGATGGCGAATGTCGTCATCATTTGGAATCAATGACCCAGTTTTCCATAGCAATCCTGCTGTAGAGCACATTAGGCAACAATTTCCTTTCTCTCCTTTTGTAAGAAATGTCCTACTTTTTATCTAAAAAAATGCACTTTTAAGGACACCTGTCTCACTGTATCCCCAGTTACTATCCTTTAGATTTGAGTTTGGATTCAAATTCATAAATATCCTTGATGTTTCATGTGAACAAGTGCTTCTCAAACTGCTCTTTATTTTGCAAGCTTGATTTACTTCTGATCAGCCAGAAGAGGGCAGTGGAGTATGTAATTTGAATTAACACAATCATCACCTGTCTTGAGAAGGCTAGCTTGAATAGTTACTGATACCAGCTTATTTGCCGTTTATCTTGGTACATCTTGGAGTATTAATTGTGTATTTCCAAACAAATACCTGATCTGTATATTTCTTATTTTGGAAAACATGAATTTTAAATAATCTTAAGGTTTTTAGTGATGTTACTAGCTTTCCAGCACAACACCTCTGGCAAGTTAACCTTCAGAGTGAATTTCCCTTGATATGGGTACATAGTATTAAGAGTTCCCGCTTCACAAATGACAGCCTTTATCATGTGTCAGGAAGCTACAACTTGAAGTCTGTTGTGGGCGTACAGTGACAAGAAAAATTTAAACAGAAAATTAAAACATTAAGTGCAATGCTTTCATCTTCCTCTGTCCCAAAATATAAAGTCACTAAGTCACTAAGTTAAGTCACTAAACAGGTGTTGCTAATTCATAAGGCTTTCAGAAGCATTAATATGTTTACTTCTCTTTTTATTGACATTAATATTTAGTAGGGTATCTGCAAGTAGTATGAGAACTTTTTTCTTACAGTACTTCTCATACTCTATTTGAATTTTTGTCAAGATTTCTGGTGTATTAATTAACTGCAGCTGAATTAATTTCACCTGTATTAATAATGGTTTCCAGCCAGATTTTCTGTGTGTCAGGCACTAAGGGCAGGCTTTTGAATTGTTGTTTTTCAGTGTAAAATCAGTTGGTGTTTAAGTTGTCACTTCAGTAGTACCTAGTGTGCACAATTTCTTAACCATTGCTGTTTCCTCAGCAGGATTGCTTGTGGAAATTCTGAATGCAGGGGAAGTACTTGGTAAAGATTGTGGGAGTCAACCATAACAAATCATCAAATAAAAGACTTCTGCCAAGAAGCAGAAATAATGTGCTCTCCACTTCTGTGGTAGATAAAATAAGTAGTACTGGGCTTAAAAAGCAGCACAGGAAATTTAGGTTAAATGTTAAGAAACATTTTCTGATGCCAAAGGGTACTGAAACACTTTTCATAGAGAGCTGATAGGATCTCTTTAATTGGAAGTCTGTAAGAACCATATAGATAGGTACTGTCATTAATGACTTAGTTATAGTTGGCTTTGCCCTGGAATGGGGAAATGGGTTAGGTGACCTCCTGAGGGCCATAATTACGACAGGAAGCTTGCTTGGAAACTTTTTTTTTGGTCCTAAGTGTTTATGTTTTTGTCAAAGAAAAAAAAGCAAGGTAAATATTAGCTGCTCTGTTTTCTATTTCCTCCGTCCCAAGATTGAATGTCTCCATGTCCTTCTTTCTTTTTTCTGTTTTGTCAAAGTTAAACACATAGGAGATGAAAAGTAACATATTGGTGTGAAATGTGAGAATCTTTGTGATACAAGTTTGTAATTCTGCCTTCACATAACTAAATGGTTGATGATGAAAGATTTGTGAAAGGAATGAGAAGACTGCTTATTACTTTTTGTTTGGTTCTAAAAGGTGGAAATTAAGAATTAAGGAGACATGATTAATAGCTATAGACCAGGGTCGTTTGATCACTTCTGTGAGCTGCAAGTGCAAAATAGATGTTATCACTGTATGCACTACACAAATAGTCAGTATAACATCCTAAATCTCATGAAGTGTTTATTTATACCATCAGGTGAAAAAGCTATTGGATGATAGAAAGGAAGAAGTGTAAATCTAAATGCCACTGCAGCAATTTTGATTTGTATTTATTGTACTACGTATATGTAGTGGCTTTCTGTTAATATTATGGTGTGGGTTTTTTCTTTGGGGGTGGTGTTACAGGTAATACAGCCCTTAGTTCAGCAACCAAGTTTACCAGTAGTGAAACAATCAGTCAAGGAGCGATTAGGTCCAGTACCTGCAAGTAATATTGAACCTGCAGAAGCACAGAGTGCCAATACAGAAGTCACTCAGGTATGTATGATAGTAAAAAAATCAGTTGCATGTTTTTCTTCCTGTAATAGGTTCCATAGTGTATTGAATGTATCCATTACAGTTACTCATATTGTGCAAGTGCATATTTTACTACTTACAGATACATCTAATTTGATTGAGAGTGGTGTTTTGATGTTAATTTTCCTCAGTGCAATGATACTGGGCTTTCTTACCCAAGGATGGTACTTCATTTTTAGTATCATAGATTTTTACTTAATTTTTAAAAAACCTAGAAACTCTATTTTGAAACCTGAAAATATTTTCAAAGTTGGTTTCTATCTGAAGAACTAGAAACTATTCTTTTTCTTGATATTATATCTGCTAAACAGCTAGAGGCATTAGAGACAGATGATCAGCATCTCAAAATGTTTTCAATATTTGTATGTTGTCCTTAATACAAGGAAGAATGTAACTGCAGCACCAATAATGACAGAATGTTGGCATGTTACTCTGATTAGAAATAGCCTTTAAATTTTTATTGTGTTAGAAGTATTTCATTATCAGCATTGTGCCACTACTTTAATTTTACTTCTGGAAAGGAAGACCACCACACTTGAGAAAACATTTGTGGTTTAAATTCAAACAACAACTTTCTACAGTTGATGCCTGCAAATACCAGATTATAAAAGACAAAAACTGAAGTGTGTTTATAAGGGCCCGTGTAGATAATCCTCTGCTAACTGGCATGTCATGGACTTCTTGCAAAAAATATGTAGTATGATCTTTGATTCCAAATTTGGCTTTGTTTTCTCTGATCTAGTTATAGATAGGTGTATATTAACTATAACATCGAATATCTACATTTTATCAACTGTTTTAATATTATTTTTCTTGTTGCTTAAAAGTCTATGGTTTTATTAGTTAAATGGGTTTTTTTCTACATTTCTAACATTTGGGATTACAGAGGAAACAGTAAAATATTAATAAGGTAAAATATATTTTAACTTTAATTTTGTTTTGTTTTCTTAGAATGTGACTAAATTATCTGTGAAGGATAGACTGGGTTTTGTGTCAAAACCGGTGACTCCAACAACTGAAAAGGTAAGAGCATGTCTCATTCTCTTCCTCTCACTTTTAGTTTCAGTAGAATTTTTATTATAAAGCCCCTTGTGTCAATATTAAATTTGTTTCATAACTATGAATAAAGTTATTGGTTAAAGGTTAATTTTATGAAGTATAATATATTGAAACTTAGCTTAGCAGATGGCTAAATGGTTATAAGAAGAATAAAATGTGCTAGGACAGAAGCTGCTTTTCTGCAGTTTTTGCTTTGTTATGGCAGATTCCTAGCTACATATGTTTCAGGATCCCGAGCTGTTAAAAGAATACAGAAGTAAATTTAAAATATAAGTACATTTTGACACTACATATGAATCTATTGAAAGCTTTTCTATAAAAGTGTTTTTGGGATTTTGTGTCCCTTAAAATGTGATGCTGTAAACTTTTACCCTACTATTTGGTCTTACAATTTGCAGTACTTGTGAAAAGATAAAAGTGGAAATCAATCAGTATAGAAAGCACAGAGAGAGGTAAGGTGGAAAAGGTGCATATGAATTGTGGGTTTGAGTTACGCCTTTTGCCTAGTGGTTGCAATTTTCAGAACACGGAGGTGGTGATGTATTTACTTTAGTAGGAAAGTTTATGATTAACGTTTCCAGATCTACTGAACACCTTAAGGGACAGGCTTTATGGATGTTTATAACATCCATTTGAGAAGACTTTTGGTAGGAAGGCAGCAAGTTTTATCTGGTAACAAGATTCCCTTCCTTAATTATGTATCTGTTCTGTTGGGAATTGGCTTGGCTGAAATAAATGAAGTATCCACTGTGTTTCACTCCCTGCTCCTACAGTATGGCAGTTAATGCATTTAGTGGGATCTGACAAGTAAAATTCTCTCTAAAGATACTATGCTGTACTCAACATTAAGTATTGTTACCCTTGTGTATTGAGTTTTAGTTGTAGAAGATGTCTCTGACACATTTCAAGCCAAACAGTCCACCTAAATGGACTGATTTTGGCTTCTTGCCTGTATTCTTTTTTTATTTGATCAGTTGCATTCTTGTTGCCCTAAACTAGTTGCAGATAAATATGTAACTGTGTATTCCAGAATGACATTTTAGATACATACTCTATACTTACTTTAGAAATAGGAAATCTGCTTCAGTTTGAATGGAAATTCATTTTTTTCCCTGTTCCGCAAGAGTTGAGTTATTCTGAAGTGCTTTTCTACAAAAAGTAAATTTGTGCTGAAGTGGTTTTCTGCTGTGTTGTCTTGTAGTGCAGACTGGTTTTGATGAGCTGCTGGGCTGTTCAGTGAATGGGTTGTGAAGCAACTGTTTCCTTTGGCATTTTTAGTAGCGTTCTGAATCTTGATTTGCTGTATTTTACCTACTATTGTCCCTTTACAAGGAAATACCTTGCTTAATTTGCAGTGTCAATGATCTCTAACCATTAGAAATTGTCAGCTGTCAAAAAACCAGATGTCGTGTCCTAGACTTTTTTTTGCTTCTGTCTGATCGCAGGGTTTATCAAGAACTTTACAGTAAGAAAATAGGTAGCTATGTTTCCCAAAGAGCAGGAGGAAAAGGAGATGAAACAGTCATTGTGAGGCCTTACAAGATCTGTATAGGGACTTACAATTTATGAACTTCTGGAAAGATTCACAGTATTCTTCTTTGAATAGTATTAAGAGATTTAGAAGACATTAACATGTTGCTTCTTGCTCTTGTATATTAGTTGATGCAGGTATATCTGCTGTGGCATCTCTCCTTATGTTAAAGAGATGAGGAAGCGTGGTTCACTCTGCCATGAAGACAGTTCAGGGCAAAAAGAGTGTGTCAATATTTTTGTCTTGGTCCTCTGTTTGTGATGTAGCCTGTCCTGAAGCTGCTTTATAATGGGAACCACGATTGGATTGTGTATACATTAATGTGCTTTAATAAGTTTAAAAATACTTCATCTTCTTTTTAATGGCCTGCTTAAAACATCTTATATCACTTTTTATAATACCCCATAACATGCTTTGATTTTCTTTTTTGTTCTCTTTGTGCTGCTTACTCTAGAAAACAATATATTGTGCGAAGAAATAGTATAAATAGCACAATGAAGTGAAAAGCTTTTGTATTGTGTTCCTGTTGTAAATTCTTCTGATCTCTTGATCTTTTCTATCTTTCTTATGTTTCTTGGCTGTCTCTGTCTTTTCTTCTCTTGGTGGGTGTTGTGTCTTATTTTATGGAGTGCATGGTGACCAATAGACTCTGCATGCAGCTTTTAATTTTCCACATATATATATATATTTAAACTCCTGGAAATGATACCATTTGCATAATTGCTGTGATTTGCTAACAAGGTGGACAAGATCATGCCTCTATCTCCAGCAGTTAGCCATGGATTTATCAGTCCTAACATGGCCAAAATGTCCTTTAAGCAATGTGATAAAAGAACAGAACAGTCCAAATCTTCAGGTATTCTGAGGATGTACATAGTATACTTTAGAGAGGGTGTATAGCAGACAACTGTGTTCTCAGTAAATCATGGAGAAATTTTCATACCTCATTCCAAATATAGGAAAGAGAGCAGAGAGGCATAGGAGTCTCTTCCTTTGCTGTATGATGTTGAAGACTTCCCTGTATTTGAGTTACTTCTTGTTGATTGTGCAAGCTCGGCTTTGCATAAACTGCCTGTAAAAAAGAACTATCGTATCTACTCTGGACCTTAGTCTCTAAAATTATGTTCAATTTTTGCTTGGAAAATTCATGCAGCCATGAAAAATGTCTTTTAAACTTCAAAACAAAAAAAGAATCTTCAGTTATTATTGGTAAAATCTCAGTCTTCTGTTTCCTTAATTATGCTCAAATACGTAACATTAGAAACCTGGAGATACATATGAAATCTCAATGGAAAGGATTTAGAATCTTATGTTTAGAATTCTTAAATATCTGGTATGAAGCTGCCTCTTTAAAAACTGTTTAACTTCAGCAACTCCACATATAATGGTTACATCATTTTTTTTATATTCCATATTATCAAAACATACAAAAGAAAAGATGCTTATATATTTTTAAGCACTCACTTTTTTTTTTTTAATTGAAATTCACTGGCAAAAAAAATAAAACAATTTCCTCCTATAGGTTTTATCCACTTCTACTGGCTTGACAAAAACTGTGTACAACCCTGCTGCTTTGAAGGCAGCACAGAAATCTTTGCCTGTTGTTTCCACTTCCGTGCTAGACTCTAATGAAGCACAGAAGAAAAAACAGGTAAATTAAATATACTTCTTTATGAAATGGACCTAGATTGGGAACTTGTGACCACTAGAGATAGTGCAGAAGGTATATTCATCTCAAGAGCACAGATGAAACTAGTTACAAGATTAAATTCCTTTCAAAGACAGAAAATTCAGTATTGTTTTTTTTATTTTTACAGTGTATGTTCAGGCAGTGTAAGCAGGTTTAAAACTCTCTGGAAGTTCAAAATGTGAAACTCTTTGACCTGGAAGCAGGATCTCCATGTTGAGGCACAAATTGTCTGTTGTGAATGAGAAGGAAGTGTAATGTAGTCACTCTTCTTCTCTCTTAAGCCTCTCTGGAACTGACCTTTATTTTCATTGAACTGGCCTTTATTCTCACTGTGTTTTATACTTGTGACCAAAATTGTTTCTTCACTTGAGAGAACTCAGAACTGTATGACCCTGCATTTTATTGTTTCCAAAATATAGTTCTGCTTGCTTAGAATTTTCAAAGAACCTGGTAAAGCTCCTTTTTTCAGGTTTATTCTTATCATTTAGAAAAACTAAATATAAGAGAATGTTTATCTTACCGGTTTCGAACCACAAATTAAGAGTTCACTACTAAGTTAGATTCAAACATAAGTATTGAAATCAGTATAACCACTAAACAAAAATTTTAGCCCATTGATAAACTTCAGTAACTAGTGCCTAACATAATTTGAAATAGGAGTTTGTAGCTGCATGTCAGTTGTGGGATTGATCCAGACTTTAAAGAAATCACTTCTAATTTTGGGATTTCATTTCGTATGTGTCCCCTAAAACATGTTTTTCAGAATTAGAGCCTTTACCTTTCAAGTTAAGATGCTAAGTGCCTGCGAAATGGCAAAAAGCTCGTAATGAAATTATTGACTCATCATAACAGCTGTAGGGGTTTTTTGAGAGAAGACTGGCTCTTCTTTCATGTACTCTCGTGCTCTTTCCTCTCTTCAGAGGTTTCTATTACAATATACTAGTATTTGTGGAAAAACATGATTTTTGGGACTCACTCCCTTCTTTCCTCCTGTCTCCTTAGTTTTTCTTAGCATTCTTCCATTTGTCTCTTTTTCCCTTTCCCTTCAGAAAAATGATTGCACACTGTATTGCAAAACTAACATTTCATGCAGCAGAAGTTGTCAGTATTTGGGAAGACATACAGAAACATTATTACTCTTTCTTTTTTACATCTGTTTTGCCTTTACACTCTTTCTAGAAGGTAATCCACGTGCAGTCTGATCCCAGTTGATTGGTGATCAAAATCACCTTCTTCCTCTCCTCTTTTATCCCATTAAATATATTGGTATCAAAGCTCTCAGTTGTTTTCTACAAGTATCTTGCTATGTAAGACTTAAGCATTCCATGTCTGAGAGCAAGAAGCAATTGCTTTCTCTCAAGGAGCGTTAGTGGGAGCTGAGCACAGCAGCTGTGACATCTCCTCCTGCTTCTCCTTTTGAGTGCAATGTGTCACATATTTATCAGTTTCAATTCATTTTGATTTGCCTATTGCAATGTCAAGGTTCTTTGTTTAGCAGCTTGAGTAGTAGTACGTGTCACTTCCAGGTTATAGTAGTCAGATGCAGGAGGGAAGGTTTTCTTTGGGTAATATTTTAATTCTACAAAATAGAATATATATTTTTTTTTGCTTATAACTGTACTGGTGGATGTGTTTTAATTGATGGACTTAATTTATAGTTGCTTTCAAGATACTGTCCTTACACATATTACTCTTGTGTGTTGTACCACTTGTCGTAGTGTATTATATTGCCTTTCAGCCTTCAGTGGAGTTGTGTAAAGGGTTGCTTTGTACGTAAGTAATAATGAATTCTTTCCAGCACAGATCTAACTAAGAAAGATTTGTTGATACATTGTTTTCCAAAATATAATTTGAAATATTGCCTATTAGTACCTTGAGTTTCTGTTACAAATTTTTTGCTTGTTATTGTACGTTACTACTGTATAGTTGTCATGTATATTTTTCTTCTGGCATTTTTTTTTTTTCAAAATCTAGAAACTTTCTGTAATTTTTTATGCTTCTAGGAAGCATTACGACTTCAACAAGATGTGAGAAAAAAGAAGCAGGAAATCTTAGAGAAGCACATTGAAACACAAAAGGTAAAATGTTAGCATTAAAGTAAGTTTGTCATTTGGTTGTAAAAATCTCAAGTCAGTTCTCTAAAATATTTCAGAATTTGTAAGCATGAGCTACAAAACTGACCTATAAAATAAGCATTTGCTTAGAATGGTATCATCACATTGGTTTAAGTTTAGACTTTTAATCTAGCTTGTCTTGTTAGTTCACTTAAACTACAAGCTTGTGCAATTTTAGTTAAAATTGCCAAATTTGGGTTCCACATGCAAATGTGTTTTGGGAGAAGTAGAATCCTAAGAGTTCTACTTGATAAGAGTGGGAGAGATTCATGTAGAAAGGTGTGCTTGACTGCACTTAGGCTTAGGAGGAGAAAAAGGCCAAAATGTCGTTTGAGTTGAATAAAAATTTTGTAATAATTTAAGTATGTTGAGCGTATTTGTCCAAATGAAATGGAGATAGCAAATGCTCAGTAGCATGTGAATTAGAGATTCAAAGATTTTAATTTAATATAAGCCATTAAAAGCCCTATATGTTGACTTTGAAGAGCACAGTAAAAGGAATACAATATTCTGTTTTTCCATTAGTTGTAATGAGTACTAGAATACAGATCTTTAATAGTAATTGTGAAGTAAAAAGATTTATTCTATTTTTTTTTTAATTGGATAGATGCTGATTTCAAAGCTGGAGAAGAACAAAGCCATGAAGTCAGAAGACAAAGCGGAAATCATGAAAACGCTGGAAATTTTGACTAATAGCATTACCAAGTTAAAGGATGAATTAAAAGGTGTATCACCAGGAGGAGGGGCTCCTTTAAAAAGCATGAAAACTAAGACTCAGGTACTCAAGTTTTGGTCAGCTTTTTAATAAAATGAATTTACCTGCTTTTGTCAGCAGAAAAAAATATGCAGCTACATCAGCAGTTTTTAGAACATACTGGTTTAATTTTAAAGTTCTTTTCGTTTTTGAAGCGAGATTGGTTTTGTCCTCTTTTTAAAGGAGCATAATTAATTTTAAAACCATGCTGTCCTCTAAAAGGCTTATCCACCATTACACAGATATTACATCAAATCAAAAAAGCCCCAAAATCTTGTGATTATTTCTGTATCGGACCTTTTCTGTTTAGTCTATTGTTTTCTTAACTTTTTAATAGAAATAATGAAAATAGTATTTCTTCTGCAAATAGATTATCATTATGCAACACAGATATTGTCTGGTCAGGTTTAATACACAAACTGCTTCATGAAACTAGTCAAACACTGGTACATAATTCTCTGGGGTTTTTATGTCACTGAAATATTTCAATATTTTAATTAAGCCTTTTAGATTGAAGACTATTGCTCAGTTTTCCTTTAATCTGTCTACCCATGTTTGGGTTCTACCTGTGATAGGAGTTCTCCTCCTTTGCTGTCGTTCTGGTTAGTATTTGGCTAAAAACAGTTTCCTAACTGCTCAAATACACAATTATATTATATTTTTAAAATGCAATATTTCGCTTTTTCTAGAAGTACGTATTCCTAAGCAGGTTACAAGGAAATTAAGAATTAAGCGAGACTCTGAGAAATAGCTGTTTAAGAAATTAATGTGTTCCTTTAAATACATTAGAAGCTTTTCTTGCTTTATCAAGTCAGGAAGTGCATACTAATAAAAGAGTAGATGTTTGTCCAGTGTATTTTCCAGTAGAAGACAAAAAGTCTTGCACTTCTCATGCTGTTTTCATTCAGATATTAAATCTTCGGAATGCTTATTCTTCTGATGTTGAGGATGTTTTTTTTAAAAAGCTGGTGTAACATTACAACCCATATTTACTTTGAATGAATCATTAGTTTTCAGTTTGAAACAGCATTTCTACTGCTTTATTTTACAAAGAAATATAGGCATTTAAAGTAAGTGCAGTGTAGATTACAGTGATGTACAGTTTTGAAAAGAAATATCAAAAAGAAATACTGAAATGAGCTGTGTGTACTCTCTGTAACTTCTTACATTGTTCATCAGTCAGGAAAAAGTTGAAACAGTGTATTTTTATCCTTAAAATGGACATAAATTATAATTTCTGGAAGTCACTTTATGCTCCTTAAAACAAATTTAGTTTCTGTGGAATACTCTGCTGTGTTTTAGAGGGGGAACTAATGGTAATAGGAAAAAAAAGATTCAGACATGGCTATAATAAGATCAAATTCCTCTCTTTTTTCGGAGATGAGAGAAGATTTTTATGTTTTTGGAAGAGAGTGGATGTTGTTTGATAACAAAATGTTTCTGAGTGGTCTGAACAAAGTTACCTACCTGTAGAGTGAATTTAAACTATGAAAGTCCTAGAAATTGTCAATATTCTCCAAGCTGCACTGGAGAAAACCTCATGTTTTTGTGAAATACTCTTCTGCTTGTGGTATACTGTGCTTCATAAATTTGAACAGGAAAATAGCTTATAATAGTTTCAGTCAAAGAATAATGATTGATTGTGGGTTTTACCACATGCAAGGGAAAGTATCCAGAACCATAGAAATAAAGAAGCAAGTTGCATCATGAAAACTCGGTAAATTCTTGACTAGAAAATAGTAAATGCAGCATTTTAACCAATGACAATTATTTTATCCTGAGAGTGGTCCAGTACATTCTTAGAGTGGACAAGAAAATAGTCTGATAACACAAAGCTGCTCAAAAGGACTGAGGTTAGAATGGATTTCTGGGGATTGTCCTGTTCCATCACCAGGCACTGCTACAGAGTCTGGATGTCTTCTTCACTAATGCACACTGGGAATTTAAACACATGGATGAGGTCCTGTCCCGCCCCCACCTTCTGATCCTGGAGTTGAACCATCCCAACTCAGCCATATAGTGGGTGCTTCACTGCCTTAATGATGTTTGTGACCTTTCGCTGGACGTTCTCCACTGTGTTTCTCTTGTGCTGGGGAGGCTGGAACTGGACACAGCACTCTGTCTGTGGCCTCACCACTGCAGAGTAGAGAATCACCTCCCTCAGCCTGCTGGTGGTGTGCTTCCTAACGCAGCCCAGGAGGCTGTCAGCCTTCTTTGTTACAAGGACACCTTCCTGGCTTATGTTCAGCTTCTGCTCTGCTACCAGGACACCCCAGGTCCTCTTCTTTTGGGCGGCCCCCAACCTGTACTGTTGGCTGCGGTTATTCTTCCCCAGATGTAAGACTTGGCATTTCCCTTAACTGAAATGCAGGAGTTTCTTCTTGCCCTGTTTCTCCAGCGTGTCAAGATCTTTCTGAATGGAAATACAACCAACTGGTGTAGCAGCCACTTCTTCTAATTTTGTATTATCCACAAACTTACAGAAGGCCCACTCTGTGTTACCATCCGGGTCACTAATGAAGATATTAAACAGTATTGACTGCTGGGGTACACCACTAGTGACTGGTCTTCAGCTGGGCTTCTGTCACTGATCAGAACCTTTGAACCTAGCAGCTCAGCCAGTTTTCAGTCTGTCTTACTGTCTGTCTAGTCAGCACTTCACCCCTTTGGGTGTGAGGATGTGTGTGGCAGTGTTGAAAGCCTTACTGAAGTCAAGGTAAACAACTTCCACTTCTGTTCTTGTCCACAAAGCCAGTCACCTCGTTGTAGATGGCTGTTAACGTCAAGCATGATTTCTCCTTTCCTAAATCACCTTCTTGTTCTTAGAATGCTGGGAAATGTTTTCCAAGATTATTTGCTCCTTCATCCTCCCAGGGATTGTGTTGAGGCTGACCAGAATGTAGTTCCCCAGATTTCCTTGCCCTTCTTGAAGATCAGAGTGACATGTGCTTTTTTTCCAGTCCCAAGGAACCTCCCCCAAAAGCCATGACCTTTCAAAGATAATTGAGATTGCCTTTCTAATGACATAAACAAACTCTGTCAGTACTTACGGTTGCATGCTGTTGGGTTCCAGGTATTCTGTGTATGTCCAGTTTGTTTCAATGTTTCCTAACTTGGTTTTCTTCTGACAGAGGTAAGGCTTGCTTGCTCCAGGCTTTTCCACTGATCTCAGGATCAGGAGTTGCCAAAGGCAAGTCTTCAGTAAAGACTAAGGCACAGGAGGTATTGAGTGCCTCAGCTGTTTTTGTGTCCCTTGTTGCCAGGTCCCCTTTTTCCACATTCAGCAGTTTTCACATTTTAGTATTCCTCTTGCTGCTGATGGCCCTGCAGAAGCCTTTCTTTTTGTTCCTCACTTCCCTTCCCAGATTAAATTCTAGGTGGGCTTTGGCTTTCCAAACCACTGCCTGCATGCTCAGACAGTTTCTCTGTATTCCTTCTGTGATCTGAACCTGCTTCCATCTTTTGTACGCGTTGTGTTTGGATTTAAGTTCTGTTAGAAGCTGCTTGTTCATCCACGCAGGCCTCCTGCCACTTTTGCTTTATTTTCTGCATCCTCTGGAACTTGGAGGATGTGATTCTTGAAAACCATCTTGCCTTTCCAGCAGATATCCAGGCCCAGGGTCTTCAGACAGGAGACTTCTTCCAATTGTCTGAAGAAGGCCTCACCTACTTGCATTACCTGGGCAGGCAGTGTGCAGTACACACCCACTGCAGCATTACCCATGTTGCTCTGCCATCTTGATTCTCACTCATAAACTTTCGACTGGCTCATAATCCATCCCCAGGCAGAGCTCCATGCATTCCTACTGCACTGTCACGTAAAGGACAGCTCCTGTTCCTTTCAATCCTGGCTTGTCCTTCTGTGAGAGACCATATCTATCCACTGCACCGTTCCAGTTTTGTGAGTTTTCCTGCGGTGTTTCTGTAGTCTCAGTGAGATTGTAGCCCTGTAACTGCACACAGACATCTAATTCCTCTCCTTTTTTTCACATGTTGTGTGTATTAGTGTACAGGATCTTCAGAGAGGCACTGATTTCCCAGAAAATACAGGAAATTTTCCCCTGTGATACTGTTCTGTAGGTCCTCCCTCATTTATGTGGATTGGTATGTGTATGCTTGAGCTTGGTTCCCCTTCAACCCAGTTTTGTTGATCTTGAGACCTCTTCTGCCCAGATCACCCTTTGCTTGGCAACCTGGTTCACCCCTTCCTTGTACGATTGTTTTTTTTACTTAGCAGAGTGAGACAATATGCTAATTGGAATTACAGTTATAATGAAGTTAAATGAGCTGTTTTCCATTTCCTTTGTAATATGAAAAGCGAAGAAATATTTTTCGCAAACCCATTTAATAATGGACAAAATATTCCAAATGTACAAACATTGATTTTATTGATAGCTTTCCTCTCAGGGAGATTGTGCATTATGTGTGAGCACTGTTTTGTTAGTATTCAAAAAACAGAAAACAGTCAGTCCCATCTGACCTTTGTGAAAGTGAGAAATTAACAGATCCTTCAGTTAAAGTTTACAGTTTTGACAATTTTCTGAAAGACTTTGCTCTAGGTTCTCCTACATCTTCTTAGCTTTGAAAGCCTGGGCAGCTCAGAAGACCCTGCAGACTTGAAGATGAAGCCCATGTGACTGTGCCATTATCTTTACCTATTTTTGTCTTGTTCTAGTTCATACAGATTACAAAATACGCTTCCTCCCTGAGTGTAGAAACCTTTCCTGCCTCTTGGTGTATCTTGAAGGAGGGGAGGTATTTTCTTCTTGAGACCTGGCACAGCTCTGTAAAAGAGAAGTCTTCATTAAGAATGCTAGAAATAAACCTCAAAAGTTTAGAGCTTTTCTTTACGACACCAGTGTCACTGGCTGCTTTGTGAGTTCTAATTGCTGGTCATTATTAAACTTCAGAAGTGGTTGTTTTGCCATATCATTGATGTGTTGCAACACAGTGGGATTTGAGAGAAACAGTGTTTCCAATTTTGAAAGCTTTGAAAAACATTTTACTGGAGATAATGGATTTTGTTTTGTGGTTGCTGTAGATAATCAGAAAATGCGGCTGAAAGGAGGTCAGATTGAAGTTGCCAGTTGAGTAATCCAGCTTTTTTTCTTTTAAAGCTTCCAGGAAAACAAACTAACAAAAAAAACCCCCTTCTTTATCATTCAGTGGTGATATTTGGTTTCCAACTGTCACAACTGCAAAACCTTCATCACTTGACAACCAACCTTTGAATACATTACATGCTGTGATTTTGAATCAACAGGTGTAAATATAAAACTGTTTCACAATCATCTATAATTTTATCCTTCATTTGTGATGTCACTGGAACATTAAAAAAAATATTCCAATTTGGAACAGAACTTCAAATAAAATTTTCATGTTCGCATAAAGCCCTTTCCTGCACCTGTACCAGCACCTGCACCTCACTGATTGCAATAAGCATGTCTAAATTTGGGTTCAGTCACCTTTCAGTTTCGTATCTTATTTTGAATTTTCTAGTAGTTTCTAAGAGTTTTTTTAACTATGTGCTGGAAGGCATCTCCGGGTGCATCAGAGACCAACGTTTTGTTAGCAGAGGTCTTGTTATTGTGTTTTTTCTACCATGGTCTGAACAGAACTACCACTTGTGCTTTTTCCATTAGGAAATTGTGATAGCCTTAGATGCTTTTTCTCATTATTGTTTTTGTACTCATTCATAATTGTACTGCATTTTTTCATAGAATCCTTTTTTATCTCATCATCACTACCATGTAATTTTGCATTTTCTATTTTGTGTATCTGTAGTTTAGGAAAAATCCCATTGGCTTTGGCTGTGTGTTAGTCTAAAAGGTTTGACATCACCAAGCTCAGAAACATTCTACTACACATGGAAGTTTCGTCTTGCCAAGAATCTCCTAAGCTTGTGTTTGGTTTGTTTATGAAGGTGGAAACTTAGTATAGTAAAGCGGTATGCCTGCAAAGTTGCAACTGTGATCTGAATTAATAAGCCACAACTTGGTTAAATTTAAAATTCCACTACAGCTTCTGGTTTTCAAATTCCTTTTCCTTAGAGTTTCCAGGGATCTGTTTTTGAGGTAGTGGTGCTGCAGCAGATTTCTGCCTTCCCTGGAGGGAATCTTTAAGTCTCTGTGTATTTCCGAAATAGCTTCCTGGTAGGACCGTAGCAATAGATTCTTGGGTTTTATCGGAAAATTGTTTCCTCAGTAGAGAATGTGAACTGTTCAACTAATAATTTACCATAACAATTTCTTAGATGCAGAAAGAGTTACTAGATACTGAACTGGATTTATACAAGAAGATGCAAGCTGGGGAGGAAGTTACAGAATTAAGACGAAAATATACAGAGCTACAGCTGGAAGTATGTTTGTCTCCTCTTTTGTAGCAATTAACTTTTAATCAAATGTTTTCATATATGTTTATTATCTTGTGTATTGTATCATAAACTATTTTCTTTCAGAGTGCAATATTAAGTTGCATATACATGGAGGAATTTAGCAATATTTTAAAAAGTCGATTTCTAAATTCCACTGAGGTAGAGAAATAGTATTGTCTCTAATTTTGATTGTTAATTTGTTTAAATTCTGTAACTCTTAAGATGATGTTATATTTTATACATTTGTGGTAGTAGTAATGCCGTCAGACTGTGGCATGTTTTTAAATTGTTGCCTGTAGGTGGTGTTATGTTTGATACGGAAGAGTTAGAACACACTGTTTGATCTTTTATTCTTGGGTGTACTCTTAGTGAGATTAACCAAAAAGGCTGAAGTGCCAAAAGTAGTAGTAGTGGAGCATTCATTTCCAGAGGAGGATTTACCAAAAGCAAATACAATGTTTCAAGAAGTGTTCAATGTATAGAAACACAGTTTTTTCCTAATGTACTTGCTTTTAAAAAAATTCAGAAGACTGTGCAAGATTCTTCATATCTGTCTTATTTTGAGAAATTCTGAATGCTGTGCGTGTTATTCTGTGTTATATTGCACTATCTTGCTTATATGATTATGTAATATCTACTTAATTGCATGATAATCTTATCTCTTTTTACTGTTAAGCAGGCTGCTGTGTCGCTTAAATCCTTCTTGTCTTAATGAAGTTTGGTCATGTCTTATGTATAACTACATATGAACACAGTGCACATAAGTATGGCTAAGTTGCATTAAAATCTTTCTTTAAAACTAAGTTGTTACACAGCTTTGATAGTTGTGAAAATAGGTTTATTAATAAGCCAAGCCCAACGTAACAAGCCTTGATTTTACTGTGAGAAAACCCAAACAGTATACAGTTTGATTGTTGAATCAGCATGATCTTTAACTTTCTGGATTATTCATTTAACTTTTTTTTTTTTTTAAACAAAACAACAACAAAAACCCCTACAATATTATTTTTACAAACAAAAAAAAAAAGTGAACCACATACTATCATAAAATTATCTGAATAATTTCATTAATAAAGCCATAACATATAGATCTGCTCATGGGTCATATCACTGGCATGCACTTAAATAGTCATATCAGTGCTTGAGTTGTAAACACTGTAGGATATGTCAAAAACATTCTGGTGATTTCATTTAACATTTGATTGTTACATCAGATCTATTCGGATTTGAAAAGTTTCTTTTTTTTTTCTTGTGATAAATGTTGTAATTAAATCCTTCAAAGTGCTTTTTTGAAACTTCAAATTAACTTTTGTAAATTGTTTTTTAAATGGCTGTGAGAGATACTGTCATTGGCCTTTTGACTTTTCTTGGAGAGTTCATGCCAGTTCTTTACAAAGGCTATACAGGTATTATGGGAATGGAAATTAGTGAGTACATACAGCCAGATTTTTAGTGAGTGTTTTGTCCTTGGGTGCTTAGTAGAGCCCCTTCTTCATACCTCACAATTCTGTGGCCAAAAGCTAATGCTGCGTTAGTTCTGGTCAGAATGAAAGTGTTGGCTGGACACTGAGAGACAAATTAAGAGATGGATAAATAGACAAATTTAGTAGTTAGTCACCACATCAAGAAAATTTGTTAATGAAATTTCAAATGTTGTGCTGCAGTTCCTTTCTCCTATGAGGAATTATCCTTGCACATAAGAGCTCTTTTGCAATCTGCTTTTAATACCTGGTTCTTCTTCCCTATATCCATCCTATTTTTGATTTGTTAATAAGTAACAGTATTAGCTTTTTAATGTTATTAACGTGCTCACCTTTTAAGCTGCTCTTTCTGAGGCTTGTTTGGGGATGTGTTTTCGTAGGTAACATCAAAATATGTGTTTGTTAATTTTGTCTAAATATCTAGATTGTGAATTTTAATATGTCAATATGTTATGTATAAACATCTTAGGCTGCCAAACGAGGGATTCTTTCTTCAGTTCGTGGTAGAGGGGTTCATGCAAGAGGTCGGGGTGCATCACGTAGCAGAGGTAGAGGAATACGAGGCCGGGGTAGAGGCAGAGGAGTTCCTGTGCATGCAGTTGTGGATCATCGACCTAGGGCATTAGAAATCTCTGCATTTACAGAAAGTGATAGAGAAGATCTTCTTCCTCATTTTGCGGTATGTGACAATATTTTTGTTCTTTGGATGACAGTCTTCTTGTTTTCTCTTGATATAATTCATCTGGAAACATTATTTAGGAATGAACATGTTCATGGAAAAAGATGGTACATCAGAAAAAGGTGTAACAAATTACACCATTGATTCAACTAGTTATAAAAGTAACCACACAGCATTTACAAGACTTGTGGGGTTTTTTTATTAAAAGAAAGGAAATTGGGAATATAAAGCAATGACTTTTTTAGCATATATGTAAAATAGTTAGAAATTATTAGATATAGAAAGATAAAATAACTGAAAGGATGGTGAGAAAAAAGACTGATTCACTGCCCAAACTTTCAGTGCCTAAAGTCTGTTTATCTTCATTGAAATCTCTTAACAAGTGCTTAATGAAAATTTTCACTGAGGATTTTCAGTGCCTTTGCTGCCTGACTCTCTGAATTTAAGAATCAAGATGAGAATTGTGCAACCATATGCAGATCTTGGCAGGACAGCCAAAGGTTTCTGTCTCTTCATCTGTGTAAGCTTAAGAAGTCAGAGCTTTTTATGCTTTTTTTTTCCTGGTTTTAGTCTAAAAAATTATAAACTGCCATTTTTTAGCAAATGAAGTAAGAAATCAGCGTAAATTTATAGAAAGGCTTATCCTCTATTATAATAAAAGAAAATTTGTTTATTTTGTAAAATGAATGGTAGGAATATATAGTGGCGTAAATTGTGTGAATCTTTGTCTGTTGTCCCCCCGTTGTTTTTTTCTTTCAATGTTTAATTGTAGTCATCTTCTATGAAGGTAGAAGTCCAAGAGCCAGTAAGTCCAGTAAATTCTACTCCAGTTAATGTACTTAATATTTCCTGTCTGGCAGCCATGCAAGTAGGTTTTGGAAAAAGGCCAACAAGGACCTGTCTCTCCTTTTTAAAACTTAAAAACCAAACGAAACAAACAAAAAAACCCAACCAACCAAAACAACCCAAATGAACAAACAAAAAACCCACTACTATTATACTAATTTTTTAAGGTGTGTTTCCAGGAGCTATGTATATATACACATATATAAATGTATATATATATTTAGTTCCCCTTAAATACACTGCATCATATCTATGAAGAGGAAACAAAAAGGGAACCATTGTATCTGTAAGGGAGGACCAAAATACTTTCTATAGAGATTAATGCCATACTGAATATTTCTGCATACCAATATATATGCATATGTGTGTGTGTATTAAGGGGAACAAAAGTACTTTCTATAGAGATGCATGATGGACTGAACATTTGCTCAGTGACTTTGCAAATTTGTGGTGTAAAACTAAGAACAGAACTTTAAAATGAAGCAATACGGTCTACTTGGTCAACCACAGAACATTTCTCAGTCCAATTTCAATGATGAGTATAAGAAAAATCTTATTTTTAAGCTACAGCATTTTGTTGTGATTTAGTCAGCTTTATGAGTCACCTTACATGTTTTTCAGTTCATATGTACTTCTCTTACTGACTGCAAAGAATATAAAAATGAAGATGGAGAATCAGCCACTATTAAAAGCTTGCTGTGTGGTGTCAGTTTATGGTCGTAACTTAGCGTTTTCTTAGACTTTGGTTCTGTTTCAGGGAGAATTAAACTTAATAAATTCAACAAGCAAAAATATTAACCAAAAACCCCCAATTTAGTAGTGTTTACAAATACAGTTCTATTCACATTGTTAGTAGTGTAACACGGAGAAAAAAATGTTAATTGTTTCAGTTTATAGGTTGTACTTTTGCTGTTTTAAACTTGATCCAAATTGCATGGAAATGCACTGAGCTGTATTTCTGTGGTATGGTATCGCAACTCTCTGCACATCAGCAGTATGTCTGCCTGTATAGATATGTTGGGCACTGCAGCTTACAGGGCTGGCAGCATTAAAGGTAGCATTACCACGGAGACCATTACAGTAATAGATGGCTCAGGTTCTTAAGATTCTTAAATCAAATTTTGAAACTTTTTCTACCATCCCTGCATCTAATAAATCTTTTTGTGAAAGTTTCATAATAAACTAATGGTATCATCCCAAGATCCCTTTTTTTCTGCTAAAGAGAGGAGTATTGAAGCAGAAGAATCTCTTTTTCTGTCGTAATTTTACTTCATACCTGTATGTTTACAATCAGGAAATCCAGACACTACAGCACTTCTGTGTTTTAGAAATGCAAGTCGAAGTAACTATTCCTTGCAAAGACAAATACTCTGATTGACATTAAGGGTGTGAAAGGTACACTAGTCTAATTTTATATTATTCCTGAGGGCATTTGATTTAGGACAGCATTTTTAGAGGTGGAGAGCTATTTCACTAAGCTTTTTTTCTTTATTTATTAAAAGCAATATGGTGAAATTGAAGATTGCCAGATAGATGACTCTTCTCTCCATGCGGTGATTACTTTTAAGACAAGAGCAGAAGCTGAAGCTGTGAGTATAGTCTTTGTCGAAAATACTCTGCACCATTGAACTTCTTTCTAGCTACAGTATGCTTCTATATTTGATTAAATTTAATACTGCTAAGTATTTATAAATGTTTTAAAATAAGCCTGACACAAAAGTTTAATTCTAGGTTAAATCTGTCAGAACAGCGTATTACTGAAATCCTTGGGAAATGAGGATGTTTATAGCAAGTTCAAATACAGGATATAAAAGAGAAATTAAGAGAAACACATGGGAATTGATAGGTGATTGTCTTGGTTTAGCTGTATTTAATTGCTGGTTGTATTCTACCTGAAGACTTGTTACCCCCCAGTCTTCCTGAAATTACACTGGTATCCTGCGGAGTGAGCCTGTATTTTGTTTGAGATCAGTTGGATTTACCTTTGCCTGAAAAACTGTGATAGTGTAAATGTGATTTGATGGGATTTGCCTTTTTTCTTTCCCCCCTTTTTTTCCACTTTTCTTAGCATATTTCTTAGAAATTTAGGAAATTACAGAAGTATAGAACTATAGAAGTAACTTTCAAAGACTAAAATCCAGAGTTGAGGTATGTTGTAATTCAGCATCCTTACATGTGGATCATTAGGACTTTATACATTTGGCTCAGCAGGACTCCTGCCTTATTCAGTTCATGGTGTAGGCACCATGTGGACATGTGCAAAATAACAAACACAGTTGTTCTGCAGATGATTTTGTTTTCTTTAAAATCCTTGCATCACTGTTGGGAAGGAGTAAACTGAAAATAATAGGGACTCCTGAAAGAATGGATTCATATTTACGGTATGGTTGTATGGAAAGATTTCATTTTATATTTATATTTTGCACAAAGTTTCCGTTTTTGCATGAAGTTCATCTTGTGGAGTTTACTTGAATATAGTTTTCATATGTGACCAGACTCCTTTGTGTGCTTTATCTTGAGACACCAGTAACCTAAGTGACAGAAATACTGACATTTACAATGCAGATTAAGCCAATGGGGACAATAGTTTTAAGCATTTACAGTATCATTATGGTTACATATTTTAAGAAACAATTCGATGCACATGCCAAAGGTGTTTTATGGAAGCACAGAAATGTTGTTTGTGAGATTCTTAGATGTAGCAATGATGAACATTAACTGTATGGAGATTTGTAACTATTCTGTAAAAAAATGAAGTGTAATGAATGATATATAGTATATGCTAACTGATAGTGAAAAACAGTACTGTACAACTGTATTGAAGGAACACAGTTCAACAGTGAACAGAAGTTCAGTGGAGAATAAGAAATATCTGCTGGCAGATGCAAGCTGTCATAATTCACGTACTCAGAAATTGACTGAACTAAGATTGGAATTTTAGTTTTGATGCTTCCTGACTTTGGACACTTCATTTTGCAACTTCATATTCTTTGATGTTGTTTACATAAGAAATATTCTAAGTATTGAGAGAAATTTCTGCTTCCTTGAAAATAAAAACAGTTCACCTAGAACAATAATTGTTTTTTATGGACTGTCCAAATGAAGTCTTTAGTTCTCCCAGGTGCTGTATGATTCACAACAAGGATCTTGACATATTTGTTTATCATCAAAATACAGTTTTTACTGTTATAACTTGTTTTGCCTAAAAATTGGCATGGAGAATCTTTTCAGCCTTAGCTAAATTTCTGTACCCAGAAAGCAGGGAATGGTAGCATTTTGGAACCAAATATAGAAGTGTAGAGATAAGAAGCACCTGAAAAAGAAAGTTGTGTAGAGAATGAAAAAAGATGTGATGGTGGAGAAGGGAGATGTGTTTGGTGGAAAGGTTGAAGTCAACATTATGTGCTTGGTTTTTTTCTTCTTTTTTCTTCACTTTTTATGATGCATTTCACTGCATTTGGAAAGTATGTTTTTCCTTGATCACTCTCAAATAGGTAGAGTTTTCAACCCGTATTCAAGGTGAAGTTCAGAATATACTCTGGAAAGAGGAGATGTTTTAGCTGGGTCAGAATTCATGATCAATGTGTGAGATGTCCACATTCTAGTTATCATTAAAACTTCTAATTGTCAAATGACTTCAAGTCTAATTGCATCTTTATTTTTAAATTGAAATTTTATGAAAACTGTGTTTGATCCAATATAGTAAAATCTGTATTTTTCTTATTTCTTTTTTCTTATATATGAAATATGTTTCCACTGAAATTTCTGTGTTTACTACTAAAGCAGACTTTAAGGCTAGCAGTTGGAAAAGTTGTAGAAGGTAATCACTAAGAACCTCTGTTGAGGCCAATTGTGAAGTAAATGCAGCTAATATTTTACCTTCTTAAATGAAAATAAGCCTGTGCTTTATGACCATATATGTTCTAGCCTGGAAGGAAAAGGAAGATTCCCTATTGTAAAATGTTGCGGTTTTATGTAGTAGTAATTTCTTCCAAAGATTACAAGTTGTTTCTGGACCTAAATGTCAGGGATAAGTACTTTTAAAAATTCTAGTTGTGTGACATTGTGATGGGACCATGGACAAAAAGCTCCTGAGCTGCATTTTAATAAGCATAGAATCTTTTAAATTTATCATAAATTTATATGTACAGATTTAAAATTTATACCTGGGGACTTCAATATCACACAATTCATGTTCAGATGTCATTGAACATGTAATTGTTTCTACATTTCACATTATGCTGTGCTTTCAGATTGTACTATAAATCTTTTGTGACCATGACGGTTATTTCGGAATGTTGCTAACGCTGATTTATGCTCATTCATGTTACTTTAATTTGAACATACTATTTCCAAAGCAGCCACTTAATGCAGCTGGTACTTAGGCATGAATATCCCATAAGTTAAAAATTTTTACATTTCAATTACCACGGCTTTACAGGAAGTGGAGCATTTTCCAGTAGATTAAGTTGTAATCACAAAGGGGCTTTTCTAGTTGTTTGGGTGATATTTTTTTTTTTTTTAAATATATTAAATCATTTGTATTTGTGGGATGTCTTCCTTCCAGTAAGGTATGCATTAACAGGTTTGTGTCCATCTTTGAAAGGTGAAGAACCCATCAAGATAATACGAAAAACGAGAAAGGTGTTGGTTCAGTATGTTACCCACATTACCAAATGACTTATGGTTTTCAAACCTTATTTTCCTCTAAATGTATTTTGATAATTTTCCTGAAAGGAGGTGTGAATTCCGTGCGCAGTGAATGAAGTTTTATTTTAACCCATTAACAATAACTCAGCATGAACATATTACAACTTGGATGTTCTTTTGAGAAAGCAGGCTGTTGGTTTATTTCTGGCATTTAAGTATTACCCAAGTTAATTTTTCCCCTGACAAATATATAACTAAAATGTTTAAACTTGTTTTAGGCTGCAATTCATGGATCTCGTTTTAAAGGACAAGAGTTAAAGTTGGCATGGAACAAACCTGTTGCTAGTATGTCAGCTGCTGAAACAGAAGAAGCTGAACCTGATGAAGAAGAAGTAAGCTTGTTTTTTCTTTTTTTCTTTCATTTTTTAAGTTGAAATACTATAGCATTTTCAAAATCAAATGATCTGTTGATTCATACTTCTATTTTTGAATCTAACTCCTGTTTTGAATTAAGAAAGTGCATTTATCTACAAATGCATCTTGTTTTCTAAGCTGTTGAAAGTTCAGGTACTTTACTTTTCCTTGTAGAAATGTTTCATTTCTTACACACAAAAAAACTCTAGAGGATATATCTAGAAAATGGAAGGGGTGAGTTTGAATTTGCATGAGAGAGATTAAGAATTTTTTCCAAAACATGAGTTCTTATATAACCTACACTAGGCACTTATTTCTTAGATAATAAAAATTCAGAATCTAATTTAACTCATTACGCTCAAAATACCGATGTTTGTGAATTCTGGAAAAATATATGTCACTTGGGGAAAAAGTCAATAATCTACTTCAGTTCAGGAAGTGCAGGTTGGACGTGTGCACAGTGATAGGGACTGAGAGCTGGCTGGGTGGCAGAGCTCAGAGGGTTGTGATCAGCGGTGCAGAGTCTAGAGGGTTTCCACAGGGTCCAGTGCTGTTCATCCTGTTCATCAGTGACCTGGATGAAGAGACTGAGTGCACCCTCAGCAAGTTTGTTGGTGATACCAAACTGGGGTGAAGGGCTGATACACCAGAAGGTGAGACCTGAACAGGCTGGAGGACTGGGCAGAGAAGAACCTGATTAAATTCAGCAGTGGCAAGTGTAGAGTCCTGCACCTGTGGGGGAATAACCCCAGGCACCAGTACAGGCTAGGGGTTGACAGGTTGGAAAGCAGCTTTGTGGAGAAGAACCTGGGAGTTCTAGTTGACAGTAGGTTGACCATGAGTCAACAAGGTGCCCAAGGTGCCCTTGTGGCCAAGAAGACCAACTGTATCCTGGAGTGAGGCCACATCTGAAGTACTGCATCCAGTTCTGGGCCCCTCAGTTTAAGAAGGATAAGGAATTACTGAAGGGAATCCAGCGGCAGGCTGCAAAGATGGTTAGAGGTGTGGAGCATCTGTCTTAATGGGGAGAGGCTGAGAGAGCTGGGTCTGTTCAGCCTGGAGAAGAGAAGGCTGAGAGGGAATCTTATCAATGCTTATAAATATCTCAAGGGAGGATGACAAGAGGATGCCATCAGTTAACTGTGTATGCATAATTGCTGTAAAATAGCTGAAGTACACCTTGACTTACTCAGTGATAGCATTTTGTCTGTATATTTTTCCTGTACCTTGGCAGGTCTGCCATAGTAGCAGCTTCACAAGGTTGTTTTGATATAACCAAAATTGGTTATTCTTTTTACACTTCCTAGTATTCACTTTCTGTGTTTGTTTTGTTTTGTTTTCTGAAGAAAGCCAGTTTGGCTATTCACATTCTGTCTCCAAAAATGCTAATTTCTTTTTATCATGTCAGCCTAAAAAACAGGTAGGCTACCTCCACCACTATGTATTCATATTAGGCATTTGTGCATTCTAAGTATCATTTGTCTTGTATATGCAAACCTCAAGCACTGTCAGTAATGAGCTGTGAGTGAATAAGAGGCTACACTAGATAATCTTCAGAGCATAAATTGATGGCCTCATCTAAAACTTTCCAGATTGTCAGAACTTAAGTAAAAAGGGAAAGTAACTTTCTTTTTAAGGAATAACTTCATTACTGGAATGTGTACCTTTGTTGTGGACATTTGTTTTTAGTGACCATTTATTTTTCTAACCCTTTTCTTGAGATCTGATTTTATCTTTAACTGTTTGTCTCTGGACTGTTTCTGCAGTCATTCCTCAGCAAATTATTCTTGTGGAAAATGCATAGAATTTGATCTTGGATCAAAAACTCTAGCAGTTCATTGCTTTTGTATGCTTGCTGAAATCTTTGCAATACCAAACGTGTAGTACAAGAATACTAGTTTACCTATATTTTTGTTAATAGTATTGCTGGATTCTTACTTGGCCCAGTGTTTACAGATATTTTTTTAATGTAACATGATTGATGTACTTGCCTCTGACCTTTTTCCATTTTCAAAACAAGCCCAATATATGTATCTCTCGTATCTTCTTTCTGTAATGAGATTGGATTTTATTTGAATTTACTACATCTGAATTAGTCCTAAACTTCAACAAAATTATTTACATGAGAGATTTTATTCAATAAACCTTGAGAAATTTTGCATTTAAATGTCATTCTCTTCTGTGAGCTTTGTATTGCTTCTACCATATGATTAAGTTAGTATTTGAAGTATAATGTTATGATCCCTGGATGAGTTCAAGAATTTGTGTTCACGCGCTGAAGTTCAACCAGTTGCATAAAATAATTTTTACATAGTTTTATTGTTCCATATATGGTACTCACGGAGGATTAGATTGGGGATGGGATAAGTTCCTACAGTAAGTGGTCTGAATTTCATATATTCTCTTTACATGTAAAGTGTCTTGAGTTTCTGTAAGCCTACAATTAATCATGGTGCGTATTTAACTTATTTCATGGTATCTATTTTAAATACAAAAAAAGTTTCCTTCATTTGTACATGTCTGCCATTTTAATTCAGCTAAGGAATGCTGGGCCAAAGAGGGATAGCTGACTTAAGAATTGAGTGAAACTAAACACCTTGATGTTTGGGACAGAAGAGGGAGAAAAAAGGGAGATAGATCAATTCAGCAGAGTGACGTTTTTAATAATGAAACAGGGCTCCTAATACGTTTATGAAAAAATTAGGACTTGAATGCTATAGAAAATCTCTGGTGAGTAGCCACTTAATTATGAAAGCACCTAATCTCCCTAGATGCCTTAATGTTCTACACCTGGGTGCCTAATAAAAGAGTTGGCTCTGCTAACTCAACAACCGATGTCTAGGAAGAGTATAGGATTTGTAAGTAGAGATAGACTTTTAATCTTCAGCAGGTTACAGTTCAGGGTCCTGTTGAGTCAGAGGTATGGAAACTTTGTAGTTGAAAGCACTTAATATGCATTTGTCTGGTTTCTTTGGAATCTGAATAGCATCTATAATGTCCTGCAACAGGGCAAGGGGGCATGGGCTTAAACTCTGTCAGGGGAAATTTAGGCTGGATATTAGAAAGAAATTCTTTACAGAGAGAGTGGTCAGGCATTGGAACGGCTTGCCCAGGGAGGTGGTGGACTCGCCGTCCCTGGAGGTTTTTAAACTCAGATTGGACATGGCACTTAGTGCCATGATCTAATAAACGGACTGAAGTTGGACCAAGGGTTGGACTCGATCTCTGAGGTCTTTTCCAGCCCAGTCGATTCTGTGATTCTGTTACTGTTAAACTATGTCTAGCAGGGATAAGTAACTTTATATTGGACCTGCCACCTGCATGTTTAATTTTTATGTTCTCCTGCTTTTGCATCAAAAAAAACCAACCATCATTCCCTCTTCACTTTCTCTGGGACACTTAATATAAACGACCTACTGTCATACTTCCCCTCAGTTACTTTCTCTTCAGGCCAGAGAATCCAAGTCCCTACAGTTGTTCCCCAAATGGAAGTTGTTTTGGGCTTTTTAATCATCCCTACTGCCAGTTTACCTTGTGCACCTTGAAGGTCTCCATTGTTTGCTGCCCAGGACTCCTTCTTTTTGGCAGCAATGACATATTTTAGCCTGCTGGACATCTAAACACTAGGGGAAGAGGCTGAGACCTCGAAAAGCTTCTGTGCTTTAGTCTGGCTTAGAGTACCCAAGGTCAGTTGTTGACAGAGCTGCTTTTTAAAATGCTCTTTCCATAGCCAGAAGTAATGGAGATAGTTTTTCCCTCTTGTAAAACAGCCTACTGAAAAGAGAGGAAGCTTAGTTCTAGGCTTTTTTCAGCCTGGAGCCTCATATCTCGCCAGTAGGCACCCTAACTTCACTAATCAATCTTTGCACCTCCTGTAGAATTTGGAAATTCTGTGGAAGACAACCTCCCTACAATTACTGGGACCGGAAGAATAAGCCATGACTGTTACTGAAAGGCTGGGAGACTTAGCTGGGGAAAGACATCCTTGTGCTGTAGTCCTTTCAATTTAACTTGTACAGAAATTGCTGTGATAGTTGGAATCATCAAAAAAGTTCTGAGGTAGAGGATAGTTTATCTATACCCTCATGTTTATATGTAGACAAAAGTTAAAACAAATCACTGTTTATTTTTTTTTTCTTCTTTTAACTTTGCCTCTCTGAAGCCTGTAACTGTCAACCTTAAATGTTCAGGGTTTTGTGATGTGTACTGAATGTTTTGTGTATGTTGTTACTGAAAGCAACTGAAAATACAGAATTATATTTTGTCTGAATTTCTGTAAATCGCTGTCTCCCTGTCCCAGTCTTTTAAATCTTGATATCGGTTTTAAGCTTGATTAAGCTGTCAAAATCAAAATGTGTTAGATTCAACGTTTCAGTGCTGTGGCACAGGTAGATTAAACTCTTGAATGAAAACAGGCCTAGTTATTCTCAATGTGGAAAAACTGGCATTAATTTTCAGAGTAACATCTTAAGTTTCATGGGAACATTGCAGCTTGGGCATGAATGATACGCTGAAGAATCAGAACAGCTATTTTAGTATGAGGTGCAAATGTCCTGGTCATTTTGAAGTCCACAGAAGAGGTTTCATTTGCCATTTCTTAATACATGTATATAATACATATACACACAGCTTTTTTTGGAAGCATTACTGTGTACCTATTAAAAATATATCTGTTCTTTATTAAAACACAAGGATCAGAGATCTGTGTTTTGCCTTTTGATCTTTAACATTTTCTGACCTGAGTATCATGTTTTGTTCTTAAAGTTTCAGGAGGAATCTTTGGTGGATGACTCGCTGCTTCAGGATGATGATGAAGAGGAGGAAGATAATGAATCTCGTTCATGGAGAAGATGATTCAACCAACTGATCAGTGACAGTGCTAGAACTGCACTTGTGTTGCATTAGTATTACCTAATGTACTTCTGCATCTTTGTATTTGTTTCGTGATGAAGTTGGATTCGGATATAGACTAAAAAGCAGCTGGTCGGTTATACATTTTGAGAGATTGATATTTGAGTTACATTTCAGTAAATGATTGCTAAAGACATCATACTAGGAACATATGCAATGTTTTTATTACATAGTTCTACAGAAAGTTACAGAATTCTTTGGGTTCTTTGTAATTTACCGAATTGGTCAAACACAAATGACCAAAAGTTGTTATAACATAGATAATTTTTGTTCTATTCCAGATACGGAATGAAAATTTGCATTTAAAATCTTTGTGAATGTTTTCTGAAATGAATAGATAACAGTACTAAACTGAAGTCTCTAAAGTTATGTATTCAAAATATTGCATAGTAGTATGCTTAGGCTTTACTATGTACTAGCCTTTTGTTGGATTTGTGTACGTATTTTACCTATGGGTTTTAATGATAAAGTGTATGACTGCTTTGCATATAAGTCCTTATGACTTCAAGATGTTAAAAAATAAAGAAATGGAATGGTCTTCAAAAAAAAAAAAAAGAAAAAAAAAAGAAAAAAAAAAGCAATAACCAAAAGGCAAAGGCAATGGTCCTTTGCAATGGAAAAAAAAAAAAGAGAGAGAAAAAAAAAAAAGAAAAAAAAAAGAAAAAAAAGACCGTTCCAAATGGCAAACCCCACCCCCATATTCACAAAAGGAGCTCTAATCACTATCGCTTATACTACAATAGTATTTAATATAAAAACATCTCAATATTTAATTTACGTTAACACACAGCTGTACTCTCTCACATAAAAGCTTTTGGATGGCTTCTGAATTTTAAACTGATTTAAGTCAAATGGTAAATAGCAGGATAATATTCCAACAATAAGGAATTTATTCTGAATTCCCGCACTGTGCAACTGTAGAAGAAAATTTGATCCCACAAAAATATATGCAGTACTGAAAAGTAATTTAGAAAAATACATAAGGTCAAATAGAATATTTGGTAGATATCATTCTAAAAACTAACTACCCACACTAGTGCATTTTTTTTAATTTCTATCTTTCTATCATTACATTTCTCTATTTCAAAAGTAGCAGATACTAAGTTCAAACTATAGTGTATGTTCATCATTTAAAAATGGACGTACATGAAGTGTTGGTAGATTTCCTATTCCACAGAAGTACCTTAATTGGCTCTTTCTAACAGGGCATTCTGCTATGTGAAGTCTGAAGTTTCTCTTAGGAAGAGGAACTGCCTTGGTCCTTTGCACTAAAGGACCTCTCTCACCAGAAATGTGCAAGGCATAATACTTCACTTGTCAGTGTATTTTCTTTAGTCTGTGGTTTTGGGATTTTTTGAGGAGGAGGTGAGGGAGAACTTCTGTAAGTCATGTCCCTGCCCCTTAAAAAAAAAAAAAAACAACAACAAAAAATAGGAATGGAGGAAAGTAGAAATAATAGTAGTAATAGTATTGCAGAGAAAAGAGCTCCAGGTGTAGAATTTTTGTTCTGTGCTTTTCAGTTATTTGAGGGGTTTTGGGGACCTAGATCCTGTTTGGATTTTTTTTACTTTTTGTTTTTCCCTACATCCCTGTGCATATGCATACCTTGTTGCAAAAATATGCACTTAAAATTTTTGTATAGTCTTAGTTTCATATTGAAATTTCACAATTGACTGCCATGCTTGTTACAGTAAGTTCTAAATCTTGCCATAAGGAATTGTGTTTGGGAAATGGATTTCCTTTCACAGTGAAGTTCAGGCAAAATAAAATGTTTTAAGAACCTTTTTATTTAATGCTCTGAATGAGCTGTTTCTAGTTCACTGAATTAAATACAAGCCTTCCTACTTTTCCTTTTTAATAATTTAGTACATCTGAAGGGTGCCAGATTGACAGTCTGGGAGGTGGAAGTTTTCTTTGTGTTGTGTTACAGAACAGGTGCAGCACAAGAACAGGCTGCGGATGCTGCCTCCAGGTGGTCGCGTGGCATCCTGTGTCTGGTGCTCAAACGTGCCTCGTCACTGCGGTCAATCAACACAAGCTAATGACAACTATTAGTGTGTTCTTTCCATGATCACTACATATGAATCATCTGAAATTGCCATGTCGTGTAATTTTAAATTTCGTATTGCAGGTTTTCCTGCTTGTATTGAATTCAGCCTGTTAATGCATCCGTGCAAGATTCATTTATTAATAACTGTTTGCACTGTGGGCTACCTGTAGGAGGAAGAAATCCTTTAAAATTCTTTTTACCACCTTCCTCCCCAAACTTTCATCAGTGCAAGGTGTTGAGGGGAATTCTTACTGGTGTGTATTTTATCTCCTGCTGTTACCTTGTGACACTGAATGACTGAAAACCACCTGCATCAGAATGGCTTGGTTTACTCTCACTTTAAAAAACAAACCCAAATGCTTGTTTCAGTCAAAACTAATCTGTGATTGTGTGCCATTCAGCATAAGAGAATGGTGTCCCAGCTGCGGTTAAATGGATTCTGTATGTATTTCTGTCATTATCAAATGATTTTCTTGATTTGATCGCTTCTTGGCTTGCTCTTTCCTTGTATTCCTTGTCTAGCTCTGCTCTCCCTTTTTTTGTTACTACCCGATCTAACTCTTTTAATTTCAGTTCACTCAAATCTTATTAGCGACGCCTTCAGTGAAATCTCTTGTCACCTGGAGCAGCATCCTTCCTTGCTTGAATCTGCAAACCAAGCATCCTGCTGACTTGCATTCCCTCTTTACTTGGTTCATCCTTCTGAATGCATTCCCAAGCATTCCTCCACTGTGATTAGCTAAATAATTGTATTTTTTTAACAGTTCTGCAAATGGATTTTCTTAGTCTGAAACAAGGAGAGTGAGGTTAACTTGGTTTTCCCTGGACAGCTTAAAAAGGTAAACGTTTAAGCAGGTATTTTCTTTTCCAGCTAGATGCTAAAGGGCTTGAGTAAGATGTGATCTGACATAGAGTTCAGCAACAATATTGTAGTAAACCACGTTTATTTGAACTACGAAACATTTCAAGTAATGTGAATCAGAAATTCAGACTATATTAGAGTCCATCTACAAAATAGTAAAGTAACAAGAATACTTCTTTAAAGCATTACTTATGGCCCATGCTATTTGTATTTTTTCTTCTCTTAAAACTCACTTATTTCAAATCAGCAAATTCATAGGTGAACACAAGTTATTTATTGGTAAAACACAAAGTTACAGGATTTATTTTGCGACAAAGTTTAAGCAGGTCTGTTTCTTAAATAGAAAAAGCACCCATTGAAAAGTATTTATATAATTTCAGAAACTTAAATTAGGTTTCTGTTCTAAAACACACTCTGAAAACAGTCTTTATTCCTTAGCTAGAAAAACAGTCAAAACCACTGTCAAGGTAACTTAGGTATCTGAGAACAGTGTAGCATGATTGTACCTAATTAAAAACATCCGATTTTATTGTTGACCATCTACTCTGAAGAGGTCCCCAAACTGTCTAATTCTAGTCAGCTCTTGGATAACTTTTAAGAACTATACCTTTATTTGAGGTATTTTATGGTGGAATGCATAATTTGTCAGTTGTCTCATGAGCATTAAAAAAGCACAAAAAGACGCACAAGAATTTGGCTTGGCTCAAAGAAGATCTTTATTTTTTCTTTCTTTCTTTCACCTGTCACACAATACTGTTGTACCAATACATAAAGTGACTTTAAGGGGCTAGAATAGGTCTTCAAGGAAGTACCTCATTTGCCGTAATTCAGCATTGTTTTAATGTTGCAACTAAAAAAGATACTGTCAGATTCAATCCTGTATCACTTACCTTTTCTTATAATTAGCAAATTAAGTTGCAATTAAGATTAGAACAACTGGAACAATAGCAGGAATTAAGAGAGGTTTGTTTCTTTGTCATCCTGTTCTGAGTGGAGCTGTTTTTTGCCGTGCTGTATAGCACTTGATTACTTTCAAGTCAGACAAAATGGAAGTTCTTGATTGAAATAAAACAAATAATTCTTTTTCAGTTGAGCCAGTATTGTTGTAAACTGATCCTTGGTGAAAAAGAACTCTTAGTTTTTGTGGGCTCATGTAGACCTTCATAAACATGTTAGTGTGCTTGTCACACAGTTGTCTAAATACTGTAATTTTCTAAAATAATTTTCATTTTTTAATATGTGTTTGCATGTTTTATTCTGAACTGTGTTTCAAATATGTAGACATCTAAAATACTTGCAACAAAAATAGACTTTGGTGATTTCAGTCTTCTATTTCAATTCTCTTTAGATCTAATTGGAATGCTAATAAGGATTTCAAGAACATACTGCACAAAAAATTTATTTTTTTCCTAATGGATCATTATTTGTAAAATCTTTCTGTATGTATTAACAGCTTATCTGAATGTTGGTGCTTTATTCTTTGTCCATGTGAGTGAAGGTTATTATTTTTTTTTCTTCTTACATTAGGCTTGTAATCCTGCGACCAGTTGATGTCTTTGAAAATCATCTCATCTGACCCTGTGGTATTTTATAATAATTTTGATGTTACACTTTGACTTCCTGAATTCCAAGATCCTTCCTGCTGCGTTAGCACAACAGAATAATTCAGTTTCTCACCTTTCTTTGGCCAAGGCTGGAATACCACATTCAGCAAATCTGCCTGTGCTAGTTGATGAGCTGGATTTTAGTATTTCCCTGTCAGCAACTGGGAGAAAAAAAATTTGAGGCATGTACGCTTCAAAATCCATTTTTCTGAGAAACATCTGTAGATGTATTTTTTTTCATTTTGACCTTTTGAATGCAGAGAGGATAAAATTGTCTTTCTTCCCTTTTTATGCTGTTTTACTCTTCTGTGTTGAAGTTTCACGTAAGATTTTTGCATAGTAATTTAATGGGCAAATATTTTCTTAAAAAAGTCTGAGCTTTTTATATCATCTAGCATATACTTTTATTTTAAAAGGAAGGAAAAGAAAACAATCAAACTGATATTTACAGTTTCTCCTGACAATTTATGGAGATAATTTGAAATCAGAGATGTTTACAGGCCTCAAAACTCAAACGGTGCAGATGACCATTTTCAGTTGCTAAAGAATGACTTCTTAGGCTTTCTGTTCTTTTAAATGCAAAGGAAAAAGGAAACACTAACTTCTCCAAAATGTTTTCGCAATGATCTGCAGCTAGACAGAAAATTTCTTGGCTCTAAGGCATACTAACTTTTCTTTCTATACAATAATTTGCCCTCTAGGGAAATGAGAAAAGTTTCTTAGGTTCTAAAGGTCATAATTTATTCTTCATCTTATATGGAATTTTGTGCAACAAGTAAGTTTGAGCCAAAATGTTTCCGCCTTGTAGAGAAAACAAAGACTTCACAAAAATGTGTGTTGATCTATGCATGTAAAAATCTGTTCTTTTGCCAAAATCATGTGCATGTCGCTAATGCATATATGGTGTAGGTGAGATTTGCAGAAGCACAGAAATGCCTTTAGGGTACAAGAACTCTGATTTTCAGAGCTTCACAGCTCTGCAGGACTCTGCTGCATAAAAGCTGAGAGAAGTGTCTTTTCCATTAAAGTACCGTGGTTTTAACATGAAGAAATGTTCTTCCTCACATTTGCAGACTCTGCTTTCTCTGCTTAAAAAAACAGTCAGTTCTGATTTTGTGGATTTTTTTTTCAGATGCAGCCCTGTATTTTCTCTTTCGAATGCTAGAGGGCACTATGGCTACACAAGTGAAACACAATAACTGGAAGTAATTTGCTCCCATTTCAACACTTCTATGATATTTTTCCTGTTTCAGTTCTCATACTAATATTTGCATTTCTTGCAGAAACCTGTATATATCTCTACCGTGTCAGCAGAAATTCTATTTGTGTGAACTGAAACAAAGTATCTCTCTTTGGATTTAGGTACCTATGATAAAACATGACTCCAGGTGTTTAAATCTGAATAAAATAGAAGAACTGTGTTGCGAGAGGCATATATCCATCTCCTGTTCTGGGAGTTGAATTAGTTTTTTATGGATTCCAGTTGAAGTTATAGAAAACTTTGGGTACCTACATTTGTTTCTCAAAGCTTTCCATAAAAATTAATCATTTAAGCATGTTGTTTATGCTCTAGAATAAGGGGATATTCAGTGAATGGAAAGCTAAAACATTGCTGGATAGTGGGGGAGAGAAGGGGAGCAGAAATGGCAAATGATATTACATTTTTATATAAATCACAAAATAAATCACTAGCCTAACATGGTGTGAAGAAATTTCCCTACTGTAACCAGTTATCTTTGTTTTATGGTAGACTCATGTTAAATGTATCAATGAATTACTGCTGTGGCTCTACCAGCTGGTGCAGTGTAACTACATGAAACAATTTTTCAACTCCGATATGGAATCGTTGCTTATCCTCGTACCTCTGATGTGCTGCCTGTTACTGGCTTGCCCGAGCACATCGGGAAGCTGCTGGTAGCCCATGGGTCTTTGCACTTCGAACTCTGAATGTGCAGTGTCCATGCACACAAGTCACATTTAGGCCAACAACATGCAGGATGCACATGGCTTGTTCTGCGTTGTTTTCTTTTCAGTCAGCAGTGTAATATCAGAAAGCACTGAGGTATCACATATTTTTTATCTAACCCACAAATTCAGGTATATGGAGATCATGATATACTCTCTTTTTTTCTTGCAAGACGGCAGCTGTATTGTCACCTGTGGACAGACATCATAAAATGCTGAAGAACTTCCAACAAGTCAGTATTTTTCAGTTCACTTAAAGATGCAAACCCTACATGGCAGAAGTGATTATGAGAATTTCATGTTCAAAAAATTCTTTGGTTTTTTTGGTCACAATTTTCTGTTTGTATTCAGATCTGATAGATGATTAACATCTACCCAGTGCTGCTCTCAGAGAGGTATTAGATAATTGTTAAAATTATATATCCCCCGTGTGCTCTTTCTACCAATTTGGTAGCAAATGAAAGAGACATACTATCTTCATATATGTTTTGATACAATTTTAATGTTAGTTTTCCATCTACATTCTCCATGGTAATACTTGACCTTAGAAAAACACAGAAGAATGGTAGGATACTATTTATTTTTACAGTCTTAACCTTTCTCATTACTGCTGTTTTCAAAACTCCCCCATAGACCATACCATCCTTCATGTATATAATACAAAACAATTGTGTAAGATTAAATAGAATTGCAAGTTTTATCAAGAACACAATAATAGAAATATCCAGTAAACAGAAAGTGAGCAGATTTAGAAAATTTTGCTGCAGTAGAGAGTTGTGCGGTACAAATGTTCACAAAGATAGATTTTCTATACCTGAGTAATTGAAATCTTGTCCGTCTTTCAAACAAATTCTTACAATGAAGGGAAATGTTACCTGCTCATATCTGAAAACTTTGCTTTAGTGCGTTACTCCAGCAATTGAATGGACCTGAATGTGGAACCATAACTGCTTATCTACTGGAACACCTTTTAAAGGGGTTAATCTTTGTACAGAGAGAATAGAAGAACTTCTTTTGTAGCTATATCCAGGAGTAACTATACAGTATCTTTTGGGGAAAAAAAAATCTGTCTACTTTTAAAATACTAAGTTAAAAACTGATGAATATTTGCTTCCAATATTCAAGTATCTGAACACTGGGAGTCCTACAAGCTACTTCTGCTGGATTTTTTTCTGATGCAGTGAAATTTCATCATCTAGTTTGCAAAACTACCTTTTGGAATCGGAGAAAGGCATTTTCTGATTTTAGAGCTTGGAATTCTTTGTTCCCAGAAGCAAAATCCTGTACATAGCGTATTTAGATGTATTATTGTGATGTACCCAGATTTATGTGTGGGAGTATTCTGCTACTGAAGAATCTGAGATTACAGAGCAAAGAGCAACAGCAGGAGCCTTCATGGTGGATGAAGCTGAGAGATGGTTAACAAACAAAGTTCTGATCAGCAGACTTGCTGCCTGACCTGAATTACAAAACACTTTTTCTGTTAGAAATTATGTAAGGATCTTTGCGGTATAGCACAATGAAACTGAGCCGTTTTTCTGTCTATAAATAGTGAAAAATTAAGGAACATAAGTCACCATTAGACCTTGTTAACTTTTAACAAGTTAATGCTGTCTGTTTTTGCAATTTTGTATTGGTGAACTTACCATAACATTATTTGTATGTCTTCACTAAATTTATGTTTTGATAACTTTATATTAAAAGAATTTAAAATTTATTAGCTTCTTCTGTTTCTGTGTTGAAGTATCTCTAAACATCCTTTCAAGTGAGTTTAAAGTAAGTCCTATTTCTTTTCCATCCTCATTTAATGTAATGCTTCCTGTACTGAAAGTAGCGATGTGTTTGCTCTAGTACTGTCTCTCCGCTGCAAATTTACTATATATTGAATTTTTTTAAGACAGCTTGCCAGAAAAACACTGAAGAAATAGCTTTGTATTAGGGGAATAAATTATAGGAACCAGAATGTGAAATAATAAAAAGATTCACCAGTAACATTCACTACACTGCATTTTTGAAGATGGCACTGTATCACGCTACAGTAGATAAGCTTTTGTTAAACTTTTAAAGTAATTTGAATAGGTAATTACTAGTATTTTAGTAGTCCAAAGCACGATTGATGGCAGCTTGATTGGCTGTAGCAGTTAGTAAAGTTCACATTTTATGACCTCCTTAAAAATATTAATTTAGAAGCTTATGAATTTCTCTCTGGAGTCACCCTGAATTAACAAATACTGAGCTAGCTTTTAGCTTTTGAATCTTGATGTTAAATAATTTCTGCCTACTACTGAACTTTATAGTGTTTTTCAAGAACTCATTTTCTAGATAGAGCGGGAGTAACTCTTCCATGGCCAGAGCTAAGTTGCACAAAATGTTTTGGGTTTTTTCAGTGTTATTATTTTTTATACAAATGTATGACAGCATTAAAGATTACCCTGGCTGGTCACTCGTGCCCATCCTTTGTGTTTGACAGAGCAGTTATTTGTGTGATAATCACAGGATGTTTGGGATTGGAAGGGACCTCAAAAGATCATCTAGTCCAATCCTCCTGCTGGAGCAGGAACACCTAGATGAGGTTACACAGGAATGTGTCCAGGCGGGTTTTGAATGTCTCCAGAGAAGGAGACTCCACAACCTCCCTGGGCAGCCTGTTCCAGTGCTCTGTCATCCTCACTGAGAAGTTTCTTCTCATATTTAAGTGGAACCTCTTGTGTTCCAGTTTGAACCCATTACCCCTTGTCCTATCATTGGTTGTCACTGAGAAGAGCCTGGCTCCATCCTCGTGACACTCACCCTTTATATATTTGTAAACATTAATGTGGTCACCCCTCAGTCTCCTCTTCTCCAAGCTAAAGGGACCCACCTCCCTCAGCCTTTCAGTGCAGTAACTGAGGAGCTATGCTTTTAAAAATAGGGTAGTCCAACTGAATTACCTTTCTATTCTACTTCACCAGGTGGCTGAAAATACAGTGTTGGGGGATGCTGGGGCAGGACTGAGGAGCTGGGATCAGCCGAGCTCTTCACCTCACATGTCTGGTTCAACCTGAGCTACTTCCATTGGAAACACCAGCACCACTGTGCTGTTCTCAGGTACAAGTGTTTGGGTTCAGCAATTTGTTTTCTTACCTCACTTAACAGGAGCCAGGACAAAGCCTTTAGTGAGCAAAATATAGAAGCTGAAGTCCTTCCTTAGAAGAGCAACTGAGAACAGAAGCATCACGCTTGCCCAGGCTCCTCAGAACCAGGAGGTGTGCCATGGTTCAGCAGTGAGCTGCTGAACTGAGCTGCATGGCCCTGCATTTGAGCTGCCCCGCTGTACCCATTTGGAAGTCAGTAGAAAGGTCACCTAAATAGCCTTATAAACTGGGGTGGAGAGGGAAAGGCATTCTCAGATGAGTTAAGGATTGCCTCTAAAGGAGGTATGAGAAGCCTTGGAAGAATTTTGTTAGACCTTCTCGATCTTCGCTTAGCTTATTGTGAGTGCAGTCGCTTTGTGCCAAAGCCTGTATGATTCATGAATCAGTGCAGATGCTTAGGATGCTTCCTGCTCCACACCACCATTGTGCAGCAGGGTCATAGTGCCTGCGCTTTCATGTCCTAGGAGAACTCAGGTTTGCTGGCCGGGTAAAACAGCTCTGTGGCCCAGCTACAGCAGGAAAAGATCATAGAATCATTCCAGTTGGAAGAGACCTTCAGGATCACCAACTCCAACCATAACCTAACTCTAGCACTAGACCATGTCCCTAAGAACCTTCTCTAAATGCCTTTTAAACACCTCCAGGGATGGTGACGCCACTGCTTCCCTGCGCAGCCTGTTCCAATGCCTGACAACCCTTTTGTCGAGGGTTAGGATTGCAGGGTGACAATAAAACCCTGACAGATGTATTGTTAACCTCCTCTTCCTCCCTCTCACTTCCCCCTTATGCCACTCCCTCTCCCCTTTTCCCACTAAGGACAGGCGATCGGGAGGGAAAGAAGGACAGAGAGAAGAGAGTTGGAAAAATTAACAATGCTTTACTAATGCTACTAATAAGAATAGAGAAAATAATACAAAATATACAAAACCAATCTTGAAAGTCTCAGCAACTGCAGAGCCGGCACCCAAAGTCCTGGATTGGACTCTGCAACCAACTGGAGCTGGATTCAGTCTGTCACTAGGCCTCAGTTCGCAGGGACGACTAGCAAGATCCTCTCCTAATGTTGGCCATAAGCAGAAGGGAAAAGGAAAGGCAAAAAGGGACGAGATCCTCGTGATCTCCCACTTTTATATGAAGTATTCATGTGAATGTAATGTTATATACGGTCAGTTTCTTGGTCACCGGTTTCTCATTGCCCCTCTTGCAAGATGTCCATCCATGCTTATCAATAAGTTTGTATTCCATTGCTAGGTTTACCAAAACATGTGTCTGGTTCTCCAGGAAAATGCAGCCAATATGAAGACTTTAGCTGACAGGCAAATTCACTAAAAGATAAATTTGTTTTTTAATAAAACTAGGACACCTTTCCATGGAGAATTTTTTCCTAATATCCAATCTCAACCTCCCCTGGTGTAAATTGAGGCAGTTTCCTCTTGTTCTATCATTTGCTACTTGGGAGAAGAGATCGTTGACTCTAATAGATCTGTATAGACAAGATAAACTATTGGAAGGGAACAGACAATTCTGATGGTTTTTAGAGAGCTTAGACAGTCAGGAACCAAGCAGTTGGCAATGTTGCCATGACAGGAATTAATCCTCTTTGCAATTGCTAACCTGAACATATGTAAATCGTTTCAGTTTTAGGTTTCTCTGCTCATATAACGAATATAAGAGTGACTTGTAAAACACCTGATCACGAACTACAGACACTACTGACCTTGCAGCTCTAAACATTTTGAAGCTTGTACAATTAGTTGAGTCTTGCTTTAACGCATAGCTCAAGACTTAGATAAAGTGCTCTTTAGCTGAACATTACTCATAATATGCTAAATGGATTATGTAATGCAATATGCCAACGTGTGACCAGTTGGCTCTTTAGGGTGTGATGGTAGCGATAAGATTTTGTATATAATGACTTTTACTTTTCTTGCTGGCATGCTGGCTTTATTCCAACATGCAGACTTATGCAACTCTGTAATAAATATCTTGTCTCTGTGTGCTAAATTTGGCTCATTTATATGCACACCAGGTAAAGAACCCTGTTTTGGGACCAGAGGAAGAAAGTAGAGTAAGTACAGGGATGTACTATATGCTATTAGACTTGTAGTTAGTTTAGACAACGTCAAGGCTGGTTTTGTTGAAGTTTGTTTGGTGTCAAAGAAATAAACTACCAATATCAAACTGTTAGGAGGTGCTGAGGCAGACGGAAGCTGAGGTTTCAAGAGGCCAAACAACTGGTTATGTGCATATCACCTTTTCTGCAATTTACCTACTGTCTGCCACACCTGTGGGCAGCCCAGTCTGTTGCAGAAAACACTTGCTATAAAATATTCGGGAAATACTGCTAAATCCATAGAACCAGATGAGGAAATACTGGGAACTGGGCAAGGAAATACCTTGTACTTTCACAGAGGCTTCCATCTGGAATTTTAAAATAGCATCCAAGATACATAGCAGTTTAGAGAAACTTTATTGGTTCCTTCTGGATGGCTTAGGGATCGCAGAGTTCAGTGTTCCTTATTATGAATCCCTTTGGAATATGTTGTGTCATCAGTCATTTGCTGATATTAAACACTGCTGTCCTTTTTCTGCCAAACAATGTTTGTGTGTTCAAGCCTGTTTGTCCAAGTTAGGTTAGGTTCGCTTAAACAGGTAAAGCAATGGACCTTTGCTGTTATTTAACTGTCTTGACCATGTTGCCTGAGCGAAGAAGTCAGGAAGCAGTTATATGAGCAGCATGGCATGCGGCTCATAATTTCAGATGGGAAAATGAATTACAATAATCTGTGATAGTACAGGAATCTGTACTATCTCTTTGGTCATCATGGCTGCAGAATAAGCTGAAAGGCATGGGTTTCAATGCTTACAATTACATTAACTGGAGCTTGTGTCAATTGAACCTTTAGAAGTGGACACTTCGGCAGTACAAAGCATTTCAGTGCCTAACTCCTTTCAGATATTTCTCCAGCTGTCCAAAGAATAAATGGTCCTGTCTTGCCCTTCTTTCTCTGAGCAGATTGGGAACTCATCTGAATATTCAAAGTGTTAGGAGCCATATCAAGTACTGTCTTATCTAAGAGCAGTTGTATATGCTTTGGTGACTACTTTCTAATATCAAGTAATCAAAAGCATTCAAAATAAAATATTGATATGAAAGGAAAGGTGGACTGTTATCCTACATCTTCACTGGAGTCCAAAAGTCACAATGAAATGTAATTTTCTACTTTTATCTCCATGGATCCACCAGTCAATTTAAAGAGTTTTCAAAGCTGACAGTAGAATCATAGAACAGTTTGAGTTGGAAGGGACCTTCAAAGGTCATCTAGTCCAACCCCTCTGCAATGAGCAGGGCCATCTTCAACTAGATCAGGTTGCTCAGAGCCCCGTTCAGCCTGGCCTGGAATATCTCCAGGGATGGGGCACCTACCACCTCTCTGGGCAACCGGTACCAGTGTTTCACCACCCTGATTGGAAAAAATTTCTTCTTTATCTGTCCTGAATCTTCCTTCTTTATGCAAATCTCTAAAATGTACTCAAATACTGTGTATGCTGTTTCTTGCAAAAATACACATTGCCTTTTGAAGAACTCAAGTTCATTTCCTTCCAAATGTCCACAGAAAGAATTAGTGGTCTTCTCTAGCCACTCTGTTTAGTATTATTTAGTGGTTATGGGAATAATGTGGCAGGAACCCTCAGCATGAGTTCTGTAATTTTGGTTACTAAGATACTGAATGAAATTTTAGATATTGTGGGGATCTGAGGCCCTTCTGAATTTCACACCAAAAGTGTAGGGGACAAAGAACAAACAGTTGCATACAACAGACACTCCTACCCCAACAGTCAAATGGTGAGAAAAGCCCATCAATGTTATTGCAGCACCAACTGCTCCTGCCTGCAGCACCTTACCTGAAGATTTTGCAGGATGGTAGACTGTGGTGGCTTTTGAATGCATTGATGTCATGCAGTCATACTCTGGTTTAGTCTACTGCCTATCTGGCACTATCACATTTTGGCACGTCTTTGTAGCTTTTGCTTTTAGCAGAACTCACTGGAGACATGTATTTTTTTGGTGTCTTTTTTCCTGTCTGAATGTTGGTACTCAGCCTCTTAGTCGACATCAATACTAGTAAATTAAACATGGCTGGGACTGTTCTCTGGTGCTGAGGCCACCTGGCATGGTTGCTCATGGAGCAATACCATCTATTAGGCTTCAAAACAGGACAACCACATTCACGTTCTCTGCTGGGAATGGTCTCTGGCTTGAGATAGCTGATCCAGGTCTCTGTGGAGCTAAGGCCTAACAATTTAATAGTACCAACAATAAAGTTCCAGTGCCTGTGATATGTGCTGGACCTGTTCCTTTTACTAATTCAGATGTGGTCTGAGTTGTGCTGTATCTTTAAATGCCAAGCGTTGTTCAACAGCAGCAGGTAATGGGGTCTAGTTCCACTGGTAGAAGGAGGGGCATGGAGGAAGATCTGTTGTTTGGAAAGTCGGTGAGAATTGCCAATGCTGTTCTGCAAGGAATCTGTCCTCTCTAGTGATAAATGTCACTAAATAAAAGATAGAAAGGGTACTTTTGCTAACATATAAATAAAAGGCAATTAAGAATCCAAAATTTATAGACTATAGTAACTACTAGATTTAATAAGAAGTGTAAAATACATGATGGTCTTGTGAGATACAGAGTCAGAAGAAACCTTATTAAAGAAAATTTCTAAAAATCTTGAAGCTCAAATATACATAGGCCATTATATTCAAACTTTCCTATAAGTGAGGTTTGGAGGTCTCTTGAGCTATCCACTAAGTATTACCAGCCATCTTAAAAATTAACCTAGCAGTAATGCAATGTTGTAATCAAAGGGGCAACCTGTGATACTTTTCTGGCAAGCCTGCCTATAGAATTGCAGTTTCCCATAAACAGGCAAAGGGGGATCTATATAGAGATAATTCATCCTTCAGCCCTTCATGTATAAGTATGTTTCTGGCACAATGCATCACCTTAATATTACACCTTCTGCAGCAGGATAGAATTCTCTGACTGGATATTTTTTGTTGCCAAATTACTTGCACGTACATTGTGAAAGTATTTTCTGTGTCTGTACACGTATTTTGTCAGCTATGGTGACATCTGTCAAAGTAGGGTGAATGCTTTAATTGCTTAATCAGCTTTCTGGGTCTCCCGTGCAGGCATAAAACCACCACAGCGAGTTGTATAGTTATGTGGTGGTGGATAAGCAATTATTAGAAGTAGCTTTCCCAACCTTTGTATTCTAGTAGGCATGAAGCACGGTGGATTTAGTAACACGATAAAAACAGTTATTTACTAGCAGAAGCTGATGTTTTTCTCCCCTCTATTTTTACATCTGAGGATAAAGTACAATTTATGTTCTGGGCATCATCGTGTGGAAGTTCTAAATCACTTCATGAGGCTTTCAGCCTGGCTGATGTCATTTATCCCCTCAGCACTCAGTCCATTTAATCCCGGCCTCTCAGCTGTACAGACCCAGCTCCTGTTGTGAGTGATCGGCCTGCTTGAGTGCTCCCAGCTTCTCCTGTCACATCACATTTGCATAAAAGAGGACGGATAACCAAATTTGAGCACACAAATGAAAACGCTAAGCGCCGAACCTGTCACAGTTGTTGTTCAACTAATTGTGAAAAATTTGATTTGCTGGCTTTTCACTCTTTATCATGTGGACCCCCTTCTCAAATTTGCCTTGGCTTCTGCTTCTGTACATGTAGCTTTTAAACTCTCTACACAAGCAGCTCACCCTGGGGATTACTTACCTCTCCTACCAGCTTTTAATGTTGGCTCATCTACTTGACTAAATTAGGCCACCATGGCAAACAAACACATAATTAAAAACCTGGGAAAGACAACTGCAGTTGCACTTCTTAAATTGATTTTGCAGTCTATTACTGCTATATGCCTTCTCATTTTGCCATTTTATCTTGTCCTCCTATAAATCCTGAAAATGTCTTTGCATTTGGTTATATATAGGAGGAAAATATTATTTCAAAATGAAGACTAAGATTTTCTCCTCAAAAGGGGATAGTAAATAAAACCAAATTCTTATTTCTGGGTACTTTGTGGCAGCCCGTTACAGAAGTGCTGTGTTCACTTGAAATTAAGACCAATTTTTGAACCAGCATTGAAAGCTCATGGTTTGCATTGTTCAAAATCTTGTTATTTTTCAAATTTCTGGGGTTTAACTTAGCTTTCCAAAGGTACTTACACCTGCTGTCATACTTCTATTTCAGATCACCTTCTCTTATCTGTATAATTTACACATCACTTCTTGTAATGTATAGCAAAAGGTCACCAATTAAAACAGTTGAATGTCATTTTGCTTTTTTTATGAGGGGAGAGGAGGTTCAGCCAAACAATTATATATATAAATATGCAAAGTTTCATCTGCATATCCAAATCATCCATCTCTTGGGTATTGATGTTGGTTATACTCTAAATATCCATAACTATAATCATTTAATAAGGTGGATGATAACATGGACTAGTGGATACAAATTTATGAAGACCATTGAAAGCTTCTAAAAACAACCTGTTAGGAAAAACTGATATTCAGACACATGCAAATAATTGATATTTTTCTGGTAGTAAGAAAACATAAAACTAACTGTTTTAAAATGAAGAGAATATTTATTCAGCAGATACAACAGAAATACTGTTAAAAAATAAAATTGAGAACACTTTGCTGAAAATGCTTTTTAATTTCATTCTGTTGGTGAAGGCAAAAAGTCCCTGAAGTGACCTTTGTGTGAAGTGCAGTTCACTGGCAACAGTGATAGTAAAGCCCCATAATCCCTTTCATAAACTGATAAAGACCTATCTTAAAACTGTAGGATATTTTCATCTGTTTCTCTAGTAAGATTGTGAAGAAGAAAATAAAATCTATATTTTCTGATTATTAAAAATTCTGCAGTTTGTAGTCTAAACTGATTTACATCCAGGTTAACTATGTTTAGGTATCCTTTATTTTAAATAGCTTTTCTTTCTTCATAGTGTTTACTTCCTTGGTACATTCATGAACAGCTGTCATGTCGTGACCGCCTTCATTTCACCAGGCCACAATGGCTGAACTGCTAAAGGGCTTCGACGGACAAAGTCTGATGCATTTAACAGCATCACCTTACAGTACAAACATTCACAGCCCAGTGTCTTAGAGATGACTGTCCTTTATTTTACTATTAAGTTTTTCTCTTTTCCTCATTTTTACTACTGAATTCTACTGCCATTAAAAATGCAGCTGGAGAAATAACTCATTCTGTGCTCTATACTCCCTACATTTTGTTTGTGATCAGTAGAATACTGTTTCCTTTTTCACATCCTTCACACCACACTACTTTATCTCCTTCATCATTAATAGCTTTCCAAACTTATCCTCCTTTCCTGCCCTCTTCACTGAGTTTGCCAATGAATTACATTAAATACACAAATAATATTTACAACATAAAGTGTTTGGAAAAGAGTGTTTGGAAGAGAGTATTTATTAGCATGTCAGGCCTACAGCATCAAATGGAGGTGCAATGAAAATTTGAGAAATGAGTTAGCTAAAAAACCCCCATATTCCTTACTTGACAAACTGCAACTACATTGGCAACAGGTTTGATTCTGAAGATCTGAAGAAGCAGCTCTTGGTCCAAACCAACAAGGTGGCTTGCAGATTTCCAGAATGCTGTTACATCCTTTAGGTTACTCTGAGTAACCTTCAACAAGATGTTCCATAGTGAATGTAGTAGTCCCTCCCAGCTTCTCCCACTTGCAAAACACGTCCTGATAGCTGAAATGTCCTGAGGTATCCATGTGGTTGAAGAGGCAGAAGAAGATTTATCTATTCATGAAAATAGGTACCATTTTCAAAACCCCTTTTCTCCATATAAAGAGAGCAGTAAAAATTAACTTGGTAACCATGTTTTTCAACAATGGGGTTAATATCTATTGATAAACTGTTATCTCTTCTTATCATGCCATGATCAGATCTGGAAACCTCACACATATGTTAAAGCTGGTAGAACAAAATTAAATATTTAGGCTCATGCACTGTCTTGGTCTTCGAAGATCTATGTTTATGGATAAGATTCTGTCCTCTGCTTTTTCTCAGGGACCTAGATGATCTTTCAGGGTCTCTTTCAATCCCTAGCATTCTATGATTCTATGAAAACAAGATGTGAATTTCTCACTTTTTTTTTTTTCCAATTTAACAATATTGGAATGTGGAAATTTTATTGTTCAATCCTGGAATTTTTTTATTCAGTAGAAAACAAACAAACAAACAAAACTTGATCCCTTGTTTTACCTCCTTTGCCTTTCTTTGAACTTAGTTGTGTATTTTGTTAGATGTATTCTGAAGTAGTACAAGAAAAGCAGAATGGAAGAGAATTACTACAACAGCCACACAACTAAATATCAGTTCTCAGGGTAAGTTTTGCAGTCAAAATGTTTGTGACGGTGGAACTTAAATGGCAGTTTCTCAAAAGGGAAATTAGATTTTAAACTTTCTTCAGAAGTTCATCTGTTGGCTAAATAAATGTGAACTCCTGATTTATAATTTCAGAAACTACATTGCAAAATTTCTTCCGGATCTGTATCCTTCAATATCCTTATCCATAAAACGCTTTGCTAGGCAAGTCAGAGAAACACAACAGAGTAAGGACAAGAAATGTGTTTAAAATTTTGAACAGGTATTAATGGAAAATGTTTTGCTATATTCCCTCAGCTCTAATAAAATGTACACTTTCCATTTATCCTTCAACTAGATATCTATTGATGTTTGATTAAAAGCAATCTCCTCTGCTTCTGTAAGTACCTTTGTGTAATTCATGGGGATTTTCTCATTTTCCCAGGTCCACTTGGGTAAATAAAGATTTCTTCTTAGCTCAGTCTCTAAGGTTGGATGTTAGAATAAACAAACTTCCATTAACTTGCTTTTTGTTTTGCTTTAAATCGCAAGTAAATTCATCAGCATGTAAGAGAGACGACTGCTCCATCTCTCCCTATATATTCTGTTACACAAAGCTGACCCCCTTCCCATGAGCTTAGCTCTTACCTATAGCTAAAAGCAAAAGAATAAGCACACACAGACAGATTAGCAGGTTTACACATAGACATCTCCATGGTCTGTGGGTATATGCAAAGAAAGAGATATGTTAAATTGACTGCTCTTTTTATATAAAGAAGAAAACTTATTTACCCTATGGGTAAAATGTGTGTTGACCTACTGTATTACAGTATAAGCATGAACAAGGTTACTTTTTCCCCTCTTCTGCTAAATAATAAGGCAACTCATGCTGAGGGTGCACTTAAACTATACCTATAACTCTTGGAAATTCATAGATCGTAAGGCCAAATGGGACCATTATGATCATCTTGCCTGACCTCCTCTATAGCACAAGCCATAGGGTTTCGACAACATAACAGTATTTGTAATTTCATATGCATTAGAGTGCTATTTATAGGATATATATTGTATCGAAATGGCAGAATATTCATTGCTCTGAAATTCTGCTAGATAATTTTACTACTGTAGTGACATCTACAGCATTCTCAGTTGGTACATATTACTAATAAAAAAATTCAAACTGAATTTCAAGTAATTTGCTGAAAGTGTGACTACATCTAATAAAAATGCTTGGGACAACAGCTGCAAATCCATTTGTTTAATATAAAAATACAGTTGATACAAAATAATCTGAGTAACTTATTAATTACCAAGTACTGTAGAATCTGAAGTCTAATTAAGAAAGGAAAATTATGACTAACTGGCCCATTCTACAAACTGGAGTATTTGAGCAAGACTAGAGAAAAGTAAACCAAAATTTGTGTACCTTTCACAAGGCTTACTCTTTTCCTTTGGGCATCTCCCTTATGAGGAAAGGCTGAGGGAGCTGGGTCTCTTTAGCTTGGAGAAGAGGAGACTGAGGGGTGACCTCATTAATGTTTACAGATATATAAAGGGTGAGTGTCATGAGGATGGAGCCAGGCTCTTCTCAGTGACAACCAATGATAGGACAAGGGGTAATGGCTAAAATCTGGAACACAAAAGGTTCCACTTAAATATGAAAAGAAACTTCTTCTCAGTGAGGGTGACAGAGCACTGGAACAGGCTGCCCAGGGAGGTTGTGGAGTCTCCTACTCTGGAGACATTCAAAACCCGCCTGGACACATTCCTGTGTAGCCTCATCTAGGTGTTTCTGCTCCGGCAGGGGGTTTGCACTAGATGATCTTTTGAGGTCCCTTCCAATCCATAACATTCTGTGATTCTCTGTGTGTGTGATATCAAGAACTATGGTGCTTGATTTTCATTTCCATGGAGCCACTGCTACCAACGACTGCTACCAATGGGAACTGGTTTTAAATGGCAACTAGTGCAGAAGCAGACATCTGCATACATAAAGCAAACTGAAACGCATCCCCTGCCTTGCTTTGTAAAACTATCACCCCAAGGAGTATATTTAAAATTCATATCCCTCCCTTATTTTAAATAAATTTGTTAGTCCTCAAGTTTCATTTCCTACCTATCTGAAAACCAGAAAATGTTCTCAATGTTTTCTATAGGAGTAGCTAATGGAATGTACTACATTGAACAGCCCTAAAGGTTCCAATCAAACCAAACCAGCTTCACTGCTCAAATCTTGGAAACAGATAATATGCCTGATTTTTAAAGATGAGAATCCAGATATCATCCATGTTTGTGTTTGCTGCTGGGAAGGGAGCAATAAAAGAGCAATTAGCATTTCTACTGATCATTGGTTAAAATGATTTAACCTGCCTTTTAGCAAAGTAATAAAGATCCTTGAAGTAATTACACCATTTTGTTAAATGCTAAGAATGATGAGGTAAAACAGCATAGATATCATTGGTCAAAGATGTTTATCTGATCACATTAAAAGCCTTTAAACATGATCCTGTAGAAAAGCCTATGCCATTCAGGGCAGTCTCTTCTTCTCCCAGTCTTGTCCAAAATTACACAAATTTAAAGAACAACTATGCCCTAAAAAAAAAATAAAGCAGAGAGAACACTAAATATATCACTTAATGGAAACTTTCAGGAATTATTTATCAGGAAAATAACCTCATTTTGTAAAATCCAAAATGCTTTGTTTGGAGTCTCCCTGCTATGAGGAACCTTTGACAAACTCCTGTGACAAGTGCGGGAAATGGGTTGTGTCTCAAGGATAGAATTTTGATCCATTCACTAGCAAATTCTCTGAGAGTCTAGATGGTTACAACATTTTACTAAGAAAGGTTAGTTTAAAAGCAGTTTTTAAAGACATTTCAATGGAGCGAACGAGAGCAGGGATGAAGAGACCAATTAACCAATTTTTCTTGGCCTTTCTCTCACGCGCAGACACATTCCATACAAACCTCTGTTTTGATGTATTATTTTAATTAATCCCAGTCTTTTGATTTCTGCAAAAAAGAAGGTTAGCAAATGTAACAATGCTCGAGAGTTTCTTTATCGTAAAAGACACATAATTTCAAGCATTTAATAAGGTAGATTTATTCTGGGTAGTTTAGTTTGCACATTCACTCAAACAGCCCTCCCCAAAGACAACATTAAAAATGTGATTAGTTAGCTGCCATCAATAACACAAAATAGGAAAACACTCTCTGAAGGGACAGCTTTGTGGAGGGCACTGCACAGTGTGTAGTAAAAATATATGGCCTAATAAGTTTACATTTGCAGGCTCATTTGTTAAAACTCTTGAATTTCTAATTTGTGTCGGAAAGATAAATGGATGGGGCCTCAGTAAAGTGTGAGATTAATACTGATGGATGGGGATTCAGATTTTTGCTAGCCTCTTACTTCTGTACAACCCAGTAGGCAGTTTATGGGGAAAACCAAATGTAAATAAAAAAGAGGACATTATTTACCTTGGTCAAGGCCAATTACCAGTTATATTGTTCTTTTCAACTTTATTTTTTGGATGTAAATTATCCTTATCTAATTATTGTTCAATGCATTTTGGTAATCAAGCCCTTACAAAGTGTAATTAGATGCTAAAAAGGACGGGCACCCGATGGTTACTTTGAAACAGTCAAATGGTAGAAATGGAGGCCACTGGGACCTTCAAGGGTGTAAGGTGGAAGAATAATAATAATAAACCATATTATATAATAAAAGCTCCTTTATACCTGATTCAAAATACATAAAATTAAAATGAGCTGAGGTTCATACCAATAATAAAATAAGTGGGACGTGCATATGCTGTACAGAGTGGATTTCAACAGCCTGCCCTCCGCATGCCGTGCCAGCGCAACACTACTGGTGCTCTGTAAAGGGACAGACAACCGAGGTGATGGACACATGTCTCACCTGTTTGGCAGAAGGTACCTCTGAACTTAGGTGAACTTCACTAGTTTAGAGGAAAAAGTTGTTATGCTCCAATAAGGTAAGTTGCAAATATATTTTCAAACTAAAATATGAACATAGATGTGGGAGAAATGCAGACATCAGTAAGGAATAAAAAAAAGGGACACTTCAACATGAACTAACAAAGCAAAGGTTACACTTCTGCATGTATAGTCCTTTCAGATCAAAGCTGATCCAGAAGTCTTCAATATTTGTCAAACAACATGTGTTGGAATGTCGGTACAGGTTCATGTGGGTTGCTGAAGCTGACAGCCCCACAGAGACAAGACTGACACAGCTCCAGGTGCCCAATTCCGACTTATGGCGAGGCTGGACATGTATTCCCAGAAGGCATGAGCAAAAATGCACGTATACAATTGTTGTGGTTTAACTCAAGCTAGCAATAAAAACATGAGAGCCGCTTGCTCACTCCCATCCCCACCCCTCCCCAAACAGAGGAGAGAATCGAAAGAGAAGGGAGAAACTTGGATTGAGATAAACATAGTTTAATAAAATAACAAAACACTGATACACTAGTAGTAAATATATATATAAAGCAGAAATAGAACATAAAATAAAAGATACTCAAGGCAATTCCTCATGAACTCTGTTCACATCAAGCAGCCAGTCCCAGGAAGCAGCACTTGGTCCCAACAGCCGATCCCAGAGAGAGAAAAGAGGACAAAGGCAGAAAGGCCCAGAGGCTTCTGCAAAAAACAGGATGTCAAAAGGCCAAACTAAAGAAAGTCCTGAACAGAACTCCCCCGAACAGGTCTCTGAGAGCAAAGAGAAGAGCCAGAGAGAAAGAGAGACCACAAGATCCCGACTCTCCTTAAATATGAAGCATGACACTAATGGGATGGAATACTCTAATTGATCACTCTGGGTGTCAGTCATGCTCTGCCCCATCTCTGCCCCCCTTGATGCTGCACACCTGTGGGCAGAGCTCTCAAATTCTCCTTGACTCTCTGACCAGAGCAATTAAAAACATGAACTCCGTGCTGCAGCGTTATCTGCTTGTTCTCAAACTAAGTCCAAATAATTACCGTATTAATTATGAAAAAGAAAGTTTTCTAACTGCATGAAGAAAATTAACTCATTTTCAGTCAAACCAGCACAAAAATATATGTATATAAATGCATATACCTCTCTGGCCATGCAGCTCAACAGAGGCAGAGACACGTGAACATAAACAGTACCATGGCTTCATCTTATTCTCCTCTCTGGCTGATTAGGATGAAAGCCCATTTGTGGGAAAAATATAGATATATATGCAATGTGGATATCTCCAGTAACTGGGCTCTGACACACAGCCCGTCTGGTAACTGCCCCTGGATCCTCTCATCTCCAGGTTCCTCATGGACACCCACGCACAGATCTCTCAGCCAAGCCCCAAGGTCTCTCCATCAGTTGGATGGGTCTTACCTGGTGCTTCCAGTAGTCAACTCTTCCCATAGTCTTACCCTCAGATATCCCTTGTCTCCTGAACCACTTTGCCTACTCAGCAGATACTTCCTCTCCTGCACATCCTACAGTAAATCCTGTGCAATCCTGAAACACTCTACCCTTGCACCCCATAACATGTACCCTGCCCCTCAGCAGTGATGCCTTCCAGTTCAAAAGGTGCTCTGGAGAGCAGCTCCCCTTGACTCATGATGATGGGTTTCACTTTCCCCTGTGATGATCCTGGAAGTCGCCGGGCAGGGTTTTGTGTGTGTGGAGATGAGGTTTTTATCACATAACACAGACTAATGCCTCAAGGAGCTACATAATAAATTTGTACAGCCATCTTTAAAGAAGCAGGCAGAGATATGCAGGGAAGACCATTGTCTTGGAAAAAAGAGTATCAAAATGGTCTGTGTAAGCAGCTGCAACTTAAAATGTGGTTGCAGTCAGAAAAGTGACTTACATCTGATTTTGCTTTACAAATGTTTTCTTGACTTTACTTCCTCTAATACCAATGGCATTTTGTTATTTTTTAATCTGTGTTGCAAAATAAATGTAATAATGAAACTTGAAGGCAGGTGCTTCTTTAGCTTCAGCGTCATCCATTGCAATTTAAATTGAATTTGTTCCATAGGAACTTCAACCTTTAGCCTCACTCCACGGATACACGGTTCAGAGTATCAGTGCTGTGTGAATTGTAAGAATGAAATTTCAGGTCTGGCTTGCATTCAGTCAGTAAGGGGGGAAGCTTATTTTCTTCCTAGCAGCCCATGTGGTGCTGTCTTTTAGATTTGTGACCAAACCAATGTTGATAGCTCACCAGTGGTTTAGATGTGCTTGCACAGCTTCAAGGCGTTCTCTTTCTCACTGTGTTTCCCTGCTCAAACCCCACCAGTGAGTAGGCTGGTGCTGGCCAAGAGGTTAGAGGGGACACAGCCAGAACAGCTGACCCCAACTGATCAAAGGAGTATTTGATATACTATATGATGTCATGCTCAGCAATAAAACTGGGGAAATAATCTTTCTAAGGTTGCTCAGAGACAGGCTGGGCTTTGGTCTGCTGCTGGGAGGTGATGGCTATGCATCACTTTACATCTCTTTCTGTTGTTGTTGTTTGGCTTTGTAGTGTTGGGTTTTGCTTTTTGGTTGGTGGTTGGTTGTTGTTGTTTATCAGTTATCAAACTGTCTTTATCTTGACCTGTGGGTTTTCTCTAGTTTTTGGTCTCCCAGTTCTCTTCCCCACCCCACTGCAGGGTAAGTGAGCAATCAAGTGCTTAGTTGTACCCTAAGTGTGTAAATATATTGTGAAAATAGAAATAAAACTGGAACATATATCCTCTGTGAGCAGAAGTAAGCAGTTCTTAGTTTAGTTAAAAAAAAAAGAAGGTGGAATAGTGACTTGGCACATTCTACATAAAGATAAAGCTCTTCAAACCCCGTGGGGAAATTTTAACAAGGGTAAATCTTAACAAGAGTAATTTAGACAGTGATTCACTGTTGTGTGACATTCTTAAATTAAGATTTGGTGTTTTCTTAAAAACAAAGCTTATCCAGTTCTCTGCTGAGTGAATGTCCATATCCATTCTCCACTCTTGCACACAAGCATCTTCAGATCCTAAGCCTGGAGTTTTGGAATTATCTTCCTCTCTCTGTGTTTTGCACTGGGGACCTAAAAGAGTAGGACGCATTTTCTTCCTGCAGCTCTTTTTCTAAATGCTGTGCTGTAATTCAACCATAAATTACTCCACATGATGCAGAAACTATTGACTGAAGTTCTAAAGCCGCTGTTATGACAGAGGTCAGAACAGATGTTTTTATTGGCTCTTACTACCTTTGCAAATTCTGAAATCTGTTAAAACAGATACTTATGTCTCATATACTCATATTTTAGTTGAAAACTGGCAGCTGTTTTTACTACACAAGTTTAGCCCTAGTTTCTGTATGACTCATGCACTAGTATGAGTACATGTTTAAATGAATGTTTATCTGAAAAGGTCACAAAACAATCACGATGTTAATGTCAGAACAGCCCTTTTGTTGTGAAGAAAGCTATTACCTTATTTTTAACTGCCTGCAGCTCTACATTCTGGATAGAGAAAAGATCCATTTGTATTACAGAAGCTCACGGCTTGAAATTTGAATTTCATCACTGGAAGCAATTACAGTATCAGTGCAGTCTCTGCACGTAATTCCTCACTTAGTAATTTAATTAAAAACAAGTAGTACCATGAGCAGCAGAACTAATGAAGCTTAGTTTCCAATAGAACTGTGTCACGTGGTTGATTGACTTTATTTTGAGCTATGAGGAAGCTCCATTGTGAGTTCCTCCTCTGCTTCCATCACTTCAGAAAATGTCCAACGTCTAGTTCAAAATCATTAAACGTTGTACTTCCAACTGCTCTTGAGATGGACCATTGTTGCAAGAAAGAAGCAAGTTTGGTTGGAGCAGTTGTGGTAAGAAAAGGTTTCTCAGCAAGAACCTGGCACCTGAAAACCCAACAACCACCGGTTCAGCACGACTGCTTCCTTGTGATGGAGAAACAGGGTGTTTCGGGGCTAACTGCAGAATCTGGGGCATGGCTGACAAAGAATACTGAAGCAGTAGTGGGGAAATTCACAGACCAAAACACTCTATTATGTTTATATTTCTATAAAAGTAAATGACACATCTAGTGTATTTCTTCCTTTTTTTCTCCCTCTGTTAACTTTTGAGTTTTCATTCTTCCTATAATGGGAAGAACAGGTAGGAGGGGAAAGAGTTCAGCAGGCTGAAAACAAGGAAATTTAAGAAGTGCTCAAACAGACTTATTGCAGACTTATTGAGTCTGGAGACCTTGAACATCAACTACGTGCTCTGACTGATTCCTAACTTCTTGAAGTGAAAATAGTGCACCCACTAGCATACTCTCTTATGCCTTCATTTCCTCTGTTGAGCACTCAGTATCTGTAATTTCTCAGAGTTTGGGGGATTTGTAAAAAATAACTACTCCTGCACACTAGAAAGCTGACCAGTTCTCTTAAAAAAAATGTTTGAATGCACAGCAGTCTGATTCTTTTGCAGTTAATCTCTGCTTGAGAGAAGTGAAAGCAAAAGTAGTGTGTGTTTATATAGTAAGCACACTGTTTTTGTCACATACATAGCTAAGAAATTTATTTCAAACAATAGCTAATACCATCTCCTGGATGATGTTTTACATATTTAGATTTAATTCACTAGTGTTGAATTGTCTCAACACCAGGAACAGCAAGATTAACTGTTCATTTATTTACAGTTATTTTATTTACCAGGGGAGAATATATACAAAAATGCGGACTCATGCCTAGGTACTCAAAGTTATAACCAACAGTTATTTTTAAAACATTCATTCTTGGCCTTTTTTAGGGGATCAATGCTTGATGCTTTGCTTTGGCATGAAAGGTTCTGTATAAGAAAAAGTGCAGGAAAAAAACTGTGACAATAACCAAATGGGTTGAACTTGGATCACTGTAGGGCATTCAGCTTGAGTTTTCTCCAGCAGAATGTCTGAGGTGGAAGACGAGTAATAAAGAATGGAAGTGTAATATTAGAGTTAATTTCAGATGTTCTTGTGGTTTTATGGGAAATACATTTTATAGTATAATGTTGATGTTGCTCTTCCGACTAAAGCAAAAATTCAGTGAAGGTTGTTCTGAACTGTGGTGACAGCTGAGTTTCTGCACAGCACTCAAATGTACCCCAGGTGACGTTGTGATAAAAAAGCCCGTGATTTGCAGGATCCATCCAGGGACAGTGATGAATGGGTTGCCACCTGGACAGTTGCTTTTGATAAAAATTGTTAAAATTGTGGGTGTAAGAAGACAAGAGAGACTATGTCTTTTCACAGATACGCCTGGGTTAAGCTTGCAAGAGAGAATGCATTAAATACAACAAAGGTGAAAGTTTTTGTAAGTTATAGGATGTACTGAATGCAAGTTTTCAGTGAATTTTTTCAGCCACATTGAAACTGTCGAGGGTTTTGATTGTGGGGTGACAATAAAACCCTGGCAGATGTATTGTTAACCTACTCTCCTCCCTCCCTTCCCCCTTTTCCCCCTCCCTCTCCCCTCTTCCCACTGAGGACAGGTGATCAGGAGGAAAAGAAGGACAGAGAAAAGAGAGTTCGAAAAAATTTAAAATGTTTTACTAATGCTACTAATAAGAACAGAGAAAATAATACAAAATATACAAAACCAATCTTGAAAGTCTCAGCAACTGCAGAGCCGGCACCCGAAGTCCTGGATTGGACTCTGCAGCCAACCAGAGCTGGATTCAGTCTGTCACTAGGCCTCAGTTCGCAGGGACGACTAACAAGGTCCTCTCCTAGTGTCGGACATAAGGAAAATGGAAAAAGGGACGAGATCCTCGTGATCTCCCACTTTTATATGAAGTATTCACATGAATGGGATGTTATATACGGTTGGTCAGTTTCTTGGTCACCTGTTTTTCGTCACCCCTCTCGCGAGATGTCCATCCATGCTTATCAATAACCTCACATTCCATTGTTATGTTTATCAAAACATGTATCTGGTTCTCTAGGAAAATGAAGCTAATATGAAGGCTTTAGCTGACAGGCAAGTTCACTAAAAGAGAAACTTGTTTTTTAACAAAACCAGGACAACACCACACCTACCTGTCACATACGCATTGAATGTGTCTTCGAACCAGAGACACTGTACCGTAATTATAGGATGTGATGTGGCAACTGGTACAGAGTGTTTGGTTCTGATGTCTCCAGCCCCAAAGGACATTAGAAAAAAAGATGCAGCTCAACACTCAGCTCAATATGTGTCTGTATGTTTATATAGCAGATCTTGCTGAAAAACAGCCAACTGATCTGTGATGGAGAAATTGTTGCTATCAAAGGCTGGCAGGACAGAACAAAGTGAATATTTACCTGTGGAAAAAAAGTACATACACTCTAGATGAGAAACACAAGAAGTGACAACAGCTTGAAATTAATTGTAAAATAGTTATCAATTTAAACCTTAAATTTAGAGAGAAAACTGTTGGTGCTTTTTTGTTTGATTTAAATCCACTGCTAATGAATCTTTTATTCTAGACACTTGAGATAATGGTTACTAATTACAGGGTTTTATTTGGACATGCCTCCAAAAATATTTCACTTTATAGTCTCTTGAGACAATTGCTTCTGGTAAACTTTTATTGACAATAGCACATTGGGACCAGAACTACATATCCACTAAGTCTGTTGTTTTGTAATGTAATTATGACACTTAAAAAATAATTGAAATGACATTCACATGGATACCCATGTTCAGAAAGGCATACATTTGCGTCAATACATGTTCAACAAAAGATGCAAGCACATCTTTAACATTATACATGGATTTTAACACCTTTTGATTTTGCCAGGATTTAAATTGCTTCTTAATTGCTTTGTTGGTAAGAACCTCAATATAAGGGTTCTTTCTAGCACTAACAATGTCACAAATATTGCATTTTCAATGTATTAACCACATTTAATAACAGGTTTTAGTGATGATGAATGTGTGTTTTCAGATTTGACAAGACAGAATTCTCTTTCCCTCATTTTGTATACATCATTCTAGTCTCGCTTGCATGGTTTTTGGAAATTGCTTATTAAAATGAATTCTCTACCTGTTCTCTGCGTGACTGATCAAAAACGTAGTTCTTCAGATTAGCTTGAAAGAAACAAATTGTGTTTTGTATAATTTTAAAATTCCCTAAACCATCTATAACAGCAAGCTGTTTAAATGGGGTACCAGAGATAAAGCAGATCTGGTTTTCCATGAAATAAAATAATTGAAATGGTAATTAATTATTTCTGCACAACTTTATTCAATGAAATCACAGTGCACCAAGACATTCAACTGTGGAAAAGAAAAATCCACCCTATCCTTACAATTTAGATGAAGTCATATATATAAAATTGATCACACACCAGGCTACGTGAAGTGTGAATTTATAATTAAACATTTTTCCCAAGTCAATGCAAGACTATTAAAAAACCCCAAATTATTCAGAAATCAAAACAACAACAACAACCACAACAACACAAACAGAAAAACCCCACAAAACCAAACAAAAATCCACCCCCCATTTCCTTTCTTTCTTCTTGTGCTGGCACCCACTGTTTGCAGTGACAGAGTGAAATGTTTTCACAGACTTCTCCAGAGGTTTTACATAGCAAAAGCTTCAGCTCTGGTAGGACTTTCAAGCACTCCACTTCTCCACTCTTATACTCCAGTATAATTTTAGTTCTGTTTTCTCCCATGCACAGGTCAGCGAGTTACTTGGGGTCAAAGGAGCTCAGCTATTTAATACTGTACAACATGAATTTCTGCAAGAAAACCACTGCCTTTCAAGAAATTGTAAAAGTCACTGGAAACTCTTATGTAATGCTATTTCAATTTTCAAGAAGTAATGGTTTTTACAGAGCTCATAAGCCATGCTGCATATTCCCAAAGTTAATTCATTTTCCAGGTACCTCTGTACACAGAATTGATTAAAATGTATGTCCTGTTTATAGAGACCTCTGTCTGAAGAAGCTCAGCTCTTTTGTGAAGTCTTAATACAACCTCAGGAAAGTTGCTTTAGGCTCTTGCTTTAAAAGTGTATCACCATACGTAGCTTCAGAGTTGCATCAGAAATATGTGTTGAGAGGCTGTAGGTTCATGAATGAGAGGAAATGGCCTCAGGTTGCACCAAGGAAGGTTCAGATTGGATATTAGGAAAAATTTCTTCATGGAAAGGTTTGTTGGGCATTGTAACAGGCTGCCCAGGAAAGTGGTTGAGTCACTGTCCCTGAAGGTGTTTAAAAAATGCTTACATGAGTTTCTTAGGGGAATGGTTTAGTGACAGTGTTAGGTTAATGGTTGGACTCGATCATGAGGGACTCTTCTAATCCAAACGATTCTATGATACTATGAGTTTCAGCAACAGAAAGGGTGGGAGGGGGCAGGTACAAAGACCCTGACTTTCCTGCATACCTGAATGGCGTGTTAGATGAAAGGTACCCACCTTCTCAAAAGCTAAACTGATTAAGCAGTGGAACAGCTGGCTGGTTACATTGTTCTTCATGAATTTTATGCAGAATAGGTATAAGTTCTGTAATGAAACCATGTGCAATTGCTTTCAACTCTTCCTCAAACAGATGACATTCCTGCGTAAGTTCATTCAGATTTGCAGCTCAGATGGATCAGTGTTTGACATTTCAAAGACTAAAAATGATCTAAAAAATAAACACACTGCAATAATTTTGAAGGCTTATCAGCCTTTTAATGTGGTGTCAGTTGACGGTTATTTTGTAAATTAGGCAGTGATTTGATTCTTTATCAATTTTTAGTGGTGTTTAACATCACCTAACTCATGAAGAAGGCAGCATCGGTAACCTGAAATGTAATGAAGCTTTTATCTACTTCAGAAACAATGACAAGTCTTTTAAAAAATTTGGGATGACTTAAGTACTCATGAAAGAGATGCTGATGGCATTAGCTAACACAGATACTGTGCCAGCACGCCTTGTGAACTTCCAGACACAGCTCTGACAAGTCCGCTCCACCTGCCAGCAGCAGTTTTTGGAAGGGGCATCAGCTTGAGCAGTGAATCTTGTGAAAAAAAGGGTAATTCAAAACAAAAAAAGTTGATACTGATACAGAGTTTCCCTGAATTTTGGACTTATTTCCTTTTCTTCACATCTCCAGTAATGGAAAGTGCAGTCTCAACATGCTGGACAGGGAACTATTTTTGATGGTTTCAGTAGAGCAGAACTCCTTAAGCCCCAGTTTTCAGGACTGAGTATAGTTTTATGAGTGTGACCCAGCTATTGTTACCAGTAGTCAGAACTGAAGCAGGATTTCTGTTTGTTTGTTTCTTTGTTTGTTTTTTCTTTTTGTGAGGCTTTACACAATGTAATCAAATTTTCAAAAGGCATTTTTTTTTTATTTTGGAGGGGCTACAGATCCTAACGCAAAACTGTGTGAGGCATCATGCAGTAGATTTGTTTACAGAAAATATTTACCTGGAAAGAGAGTCCACATGTCATTTCTAAAACTGCTAAGACATTGTAGAGCCTCCTGCAGAAGACCTTCACTCACAGAGATATTGAACGCTTCAGTCATGACCACCCTGTAACTATTGTGGGTGATTTCTAAGTGATTTTGTCAGTGGCAGAAGCAACTTCATGCAAAGCTTTCAGTGCATTAATAGTGAAATTGCTGTCAATGTTATTTTGTTTCCAGTCTTGCTTTCTTGGAGGTAGAGTATGTTTTGTATTTACTTAATTTACCATTAAATTTATCATCTAAATTGCTTGACCATAGCAGAACTATTTGTCTGAAGGCAGATGGTCTGTGGTAGCATGGAAACAATCTGGGTTGTCTGAATTGATTCTAATTTAAAACAGAAAAGGTGGTTTTGAGGTCTCTGGAATGGACAAGCAAGTAGAATATGGACTTGATTAGAAACATAGTGCACAATCTACTCTGCACGTAGATCATAGTCAATGATGTGTTTGATTATTCTACAGTAAAAAGGTTAATGCCAGCCATCACTGAGTTAGCTTTTCTAAAAAAGCAAGTTGATAACTCTTCCTATTTTTACACTATTATCCCAGAAATGGGAAGTTAGAACCCTTTATGCTTGTCATGTCAAAATGGTTTCACGGTGTCTCTTTCAGCCTTTGAAATCTACTTTAGGACAGCAAAGCCTCCTATGAGTTCTTACCATACTAGATAGTGGTCAATTGAACAAGACAACTGAACCAAAACAGGTTTTCTGATCCAGAAGCTTCCATGCATTTAATGGAGACATTTAGGTACATTTAGGACATAATACAGAAAGGGAAGGTTTTGGCCTCTCTTACACTTGTGTGAACACAGAGCAATTGTGCTAAGATCAGGATGGGTCAGGATCAAGGGGCAGGCTGGCAGGGGTGACACTGTTGTGGGTGTCTGTTACAGGCCACTAGATCAGGCTGAGGAAGTTGATGAGGCCTTCTATGGGCAGCTGAGAGTGGCCTCGCAGTCACAGGCCCTGGTTGTTGTGGGTGATTTTAACTCCCCTGATGTTTGCTGGAAGGACCATTCAGCCAGCCAGCCACAGTCCAGGAGGTTCCTCCAGTGCATTGATGATAACTTCCTCATGCAGATGGTGGAGGAGCCGACTAGGAGAGGTGCACTGCTGGATCTCATCCTCACTAACAAGGAGGGTCTGGTCGAAGCAGTAAAGGTTGAGGGCTGCCTGGGTTACAGTGACCACGAGATGGTGGAGTTCAGCATCTTGTGTGGCAGGAACAGAATAGCAAGTAGAATTGCAACCCTGGACTTTAGCAGGGCTAACTTTGGTCTTTTCAAGCAATTGCTGGGGGAAATCCCATGGGCAAGACTGCTTGAAGGAAAAGGGGCCCAAGAGAGCTGGATTACATTCAGAGATTGCTTCTTCCGCGCTCAGGATCAGAGCATCCCCACACGTAGGAAGTCAAGGAAGGGAGCCAGGAGGCCTGTGTGGTTGAATAGGAATCTATTGGGTATGCTCAAGCAGAAGAGGAGAGTTTACAGGTCATGGAAGCAGGGGCTGGCCACTTGGGAAGAATATAAGGCTGCTGTTAGAGGATGTAGGAAGGCAGCTAGGATAGCCAAGGCCTCCTTAGAATTACAGCTGGCGAGAGGGGTCAAGGACAGCAAAAAGAACTTTTTCAAATACATAGCGGATAAAACTAATACCAGAGGCAATGTAGGCCCACTGATGAATGGAGTGGGTGCCCTGGTGGCGGAAGATACAGAGAAGGCAGAATTACTGAATGCCTTCTTTGTCTCTGTCTACTCTGCCGGAGGCTGTCCTGGGGAGCCCTGTACCCCTGAGACCCCAGATGAAGCAAGGTCAATGGAGGAGCTTGCTTTAGTTGATGAGGACTGGGTTAAGGAGCAATTAAATAGACTGGACATCCATAAATCCATGGGTCCAGATGGGATGCATCCGCGAGTGCTGAGGGAGCTGGCTGAAGTCATTGCTGGACCGCTCTCCATCATCTTTGCCAAGTCTTGGGAAACGGGAGAGGTGCCCGAGGATTGGAGGAAAGCAAATGTCACTCCAATCTTCAAAAAGGTCAAGAAGGAGGACCCAGGTAACTATAGACCGGTCAGCCTCACCTCTGTCCCTGGGAAAGTAATGGAACAACTTATCCTTGGTGCTATCTCAAGGCATATCAAGGATAAGAAGGTTATTAGGGGCAGTCAGCATGGCTTTACCAAGGGTAAGTCATGCTTGACCAACCTCATAGCCTTTTATGAGAATGTTACAAGGTGGATGGATGATGGCAGAGCCGTGGATGTGGTCTACCTTGACTTCAGTAAAGCCTTTGACACAGTCTCCCACAGCATCCTAGTTGCTAAGTTGCAGAGGTGTGGTCTAGACAATAGAGTAGTGAGGTGGGTTACAAACTAGCTTAAGGAGAGAAGCCAGAGAGTGGTAGTCAATGGTGCGGAGTCTAGTTGGAGACCAGTATCTAGTGGAGTACCTCAGGGATCAGTACTGGGGCCAGTATTATTCAATATATTCATTAACGACTTAGACGAGGGAATAGAGTGTACTATCAGCAAGTTTGCTGATGACACTAAGCTGGGAGGAGTGGCTGACACGCCAGAAGGCTGTGCTGCCATCCAGCGAGACCTAGACAAGGTGGAGAGTTGGGCGGGGAATAACCTAATGAAATTTAACAAGGAAAAGTGTAGAGTCCTGCATCTGGGCAGGAACAACCCCAGGTTCCAGTATCGGTTGGGAAATTACATATTAGAGAGCAGTGTAGGGGAAAGGGACCTGGGGATCCTGGTGGACAACAGGATGACCATGAGCCAGCACTGTGCCCTTGTGGCCAGGAAGGCCAATGGCATCCTGAGATGTATTAGAAGGGGGGTGGTTAGTAGATCAAGAAGAGGTCCTCCTTCCCCTCTACTCCGCCCTGGTGAGACCCCATCTGGAATATTGTGTCCAGTTCTGGGCCCCTCAGTTCAAGAAGGACAAGGAACTGCTGGAGAGGGTCCAGCGTAGGGCAATCAAGATGATTAAGGGAGTGGAGCACCTCCCTTATGAGGAAAGGCTGAGGGAGCTGGGTCTCTTTAGTTTGGAGAAGAGGAGACTGAGGGGTGACCTTATTAATATTTATAAATATATAAAGGGTGAGTGCCATGAGGATGGAGCCAGGCTCTTCTCGTTGGCAAACAATGATAGGACAAGGGGCAATGGGATCAAGCTGGAACACAAGAGGTTCCACTTAAATTTGAGAAGAAACTTCTTCTCAGTAAGGGTGACAGAGCACTGGAACAGGCTGCCCAGGGAGGTTGTGGAGTCTCCTTCTCTGGAGACATTCAAGACCCACCTGGACATGTTCCTGTGCAACCTCACTTAGGCGTTCCTGCTCCAGCAGGGGGATTGGACTAGATGATCTTTTGAGGTCCCTTCCAATCCAGAACATACTGTGATACTGTGATACTGCGATCCATCAGAGATGAGGAGGCAACTCCGTGCAGGTCACTGACTCCAGGGCTCATGGTCTGGATTGACAGTGGCATATCTGCTTCTTGTCAAGCATGTGCAAAGATATGTCTACTTTGAGTATGCAATGGTGGGACAACGGTTTGCTCTCATTGCTTAAAAGCACCAGCAAATAGTCTCAAATGTACCTTCTCTTTAAAATGGTGGAGTAATTACCTGCGAGTAGTGAATATTAGGAAGTATATGAGCAGCAAATAATTTACTACTGGCATTATCTAATAATTGTCTCTAGATGAAATTGCAAGACTGCAGTGTTTTTAGGGCCCATTTGTGACCCATAAAATATGGGTTAGAACCTCACATTCCACCACTTGCTTTTGCAATTATTACTGCAAATGGTGGGAAAGTACAAAGCAATCACTAGGAGAAGATATCTTTTAACTACTATCGTTTCTAAAACTAATCAAAGAGATAGAAGGACTTGCCCAAATGTTGATATCTATCTCACTTTATTCACCAACAAGATGATATAAATGTAACTTGTAGTAGTAGCAATCTCTCTTTCAAAAATCAATGTCCTTCTGTCTAAATGATAAGGAAAATATCCTTCATCTTTACTTTTCTGCTATAAGAGGCAAAAAGACAGAGACTAAGCTCACATTTAAAATGGAAATTAGAAGACCAAAGCAAGGACCAAAAGAGGACAACACTGCCTTCTACAAGTGTATCAGGGTAATTTCTGGAGGAAAAAAAAAAAGAACAAAGCATCAGCCTTGTCATAAAATAAGTTTAGCTCCTAATACATTTACACAAGAGATGACAGTAGTTTCTTCTGTACTTTACAGCAGCAAAAATAAAGCTTTCCCGCATGAAAAATGTGGGCAACCTCCCCAAAAGGAACAGTTTTAATGTAGAGCTTGTCAAATTCATTACAGAGACAGTGTATCACCCCATTACCTTTGGTAATATGGAACTGGACTGAAGTATCAGGAAAAGTCTAGTAGTCCTACATTTTTGCACTGAAAATAAAGCCTGTAGTCAGGTAATATTACATTTGTTTGTGACTAAAGTGAGATGAGTCTTTTTATTTCATGCTCAGGACAACAATGATGAACAGGCAATCCTACATAAGTAACCATACCCCCTACAAGGGATTTTTATGCTCTTGGAAAACTCACCCATAGAACAAAGCTTGGGAGTCGACAGGATCAAGAAAAAATATAGGAGGTCAATTCTTCTGCCCTGTTTTTGAGGCTAATTTTTGCTAGATTCAGTAAGATTCAGACAACCTCTCTCTCTAGACATCAGGCCCACGATCAGCTTTAAATACAAGATGGGCCACAGGCAAAGTGTGAGAGAGAGCTGTCTGAAACAATGAGGACAACGTGTAAATACACAAGTGAAAGTCTTTAATCTAAGAAGTATGTTGACTTCAACTAGTAATAACTTCTCATGACTGGAAACAAAAGATTGTCACCAGAATATTTATGTAAAAACCAAACCGAGGTGAAACCGAACCAACACAACCCCCCCATCCCGTCCCTCTCCAACACACCTAACAGAGTGAAAATAAACCAGTTGTTTGATGGCTGAGGTCTACTCCTTCATGGCAGCCAAGTGCAGCTTCTCTCGCCGTACTGCATTCCTATCACTAAGTGGCACTGTGCTAAAGTGTATATGCACACAGCCCCGCTAGTAAGAGCTTGCAAAATCCACCCACCTTTCCCATAACCTAACATGGCTGCAGGCCAACACCATGCCTTCCACCAGCTCCCCAGAAAACTCTTGATCTATTGATTTAAGAGAAAGATTCCCATGTCTCCACCTTTTGAGATCAAAAGTAGTTAGAAGAAACTGCCTATGTAGCACAGCTACTTTGCAAATGGATTCACACTCCTTTCTTTTTCCTCTAAGACCTTCTTTAGTTTTAACACAAAGAACTATATTTTGTGTTAGTATCCAGGGTTAACAAGGGTTAGTATGCCCTTGTTTTTAATGTTCCTGTGACAGCTCGATCTCTCACAAGAAATTCTGAAAAAGGAGTTAACAGAAAACACCAAAACAGTAGAAGCATTGAAATTACTTCTCGAAAGTAACTATAGCATCTAATTACCTTAGTGGGAGTGTATTTCATGACGGGATCCCAAGTTACTCGTGAGAATGAGCCAGGTAGTCTCACTTCTGCAGCTGTTGCTTCTGCAGAAGAGTCTCGTTCTAACTTGCATGAGAAACTGTCCCCTCTAGACTCTTATGAAAACATCTGCCATCAGCACACAACCATCATTTTGATGGTAAATTATATAGGGATAGATACAAGCAGAGTGGCATATTAAGATTTTTATCTTTTTCCCCAGAAATGCACCTAGTCAAATTACCTAGTGCAGAAGCCCACTTGCCACTGAAATATCCTTGAGTTCTCCACAGTTTCTCATTGGATCCTATCTCTACGTCCTTTCTTTAGATCTCTTTGGTTTGCAACACAGCTCAAGGGAAGAAAGCACTTTTGCCATATAGTTCAGTGTAACAAGGAAGTTTGGCAGAGTGACACCCGTCTGCAGCACTAGGTACCAGAGAGAGTGCATATAGTGTCTTCAGAGAGGTGTTTAGCCAGGTAGCAAAGAGGAGGGAAGCAGAAAGGAGAAGAAAGGCAGTGGGATGCCACAGTTGTGTTTGGGCCATTAAAGAAGCATGAGCAGGCACCCCAGACATGACACCTGCAATATCACACATGTTTTACGAAGACCCATGTTGGTGTAGAACTGCCCAAAACACTCTCATGACAACACGTACTATCTCTTGTGTCATTAATTATTCCATTACTCTTCAAAACATAAGAAGGGTGATATTACCTGGTTAAGCTACATAGAAAAAAAAAGAGAGAGATGAGGTGGGGAACCCTTGTCTCTCACACTGTTATGATACAAGTGCCATGCAAACATGACTTCACTGTCCATTCGCCATGGTCCTTGACTGCTGGTTCTCTAAAGAGAATTTATGCTGCCTCATGCTTTAAAAATTTCTTGCCAGTGGTAATTTGCTAGCATTTTTTTAATCTTTTCATATCCATAGCTTCAGCGGGATAGGAAAAACTCCCAATTAAGCTCTCTGAATAAAATATAAACATTTAAAAGCAACTCTACTCAAGCACTGCTGAAACCTCAAACAGTACACACAAGAGAAAACTGCTGCTCTGTTCGCAAGCTAACGTGCCAGTTGGCTGATCATGTTTTGCATTGAGAAGAGAGGGAGGGAGGGAGCCTGAGAGGGATAACAGGGGCTTAATACTTACCCTCTGCCACCATCATCTGCAATACCTCTTCATCTTTCACTATCCGATCCAGCTCTCATAAGAAGAATAATTTTTAGGATTGCTCTAACAGTTTCAGTGAGTACCACAGCTATCAGGCGCAAATTCCCACAGGTGCTATGTTTTTATATGCTATGTTTTTATCCTCACTTACTCAGAGAAAAGTGAGGAAGGGAAAAGGAGAACCTTTTTCCAGAAACGATGCGGTCTTGTCCATCTGTGTAAGAGGACAAAGGGACAGTGCAGCATGGCCTTGTATGAAATATCTGGCCCTCCGGAGACACCAGCTGCTCCAACATGGCATAGGAGAGAGGAAAGACTGTCTAGAAACCTGCATCCATAGTTGAGGTTCTTCTGTTCTTCTTTGTTGAGCATTAGGCATTTTGCTTTTTTTTTTTTTTTTCAGATTTACATGTAATTTTTCCACTGAAGTTTTGCAATGGGCTGATATCCACAAGGTTGGCAATACCAAAGTAGTCTTGCAAATTCTTTGGGAGAAAAAAAATCCTGAAAATGTTAGAATAGCTAGTTGATTTCCAAAATTCTTGATTTATTACAATCTTATTGAAACTCTTAAACAACTTAAACACTTATCCTTTCAGATAAACAAAAGACAATTATTTTCTTCAGCCTGAAATGCTAGAATTTATCTGGTTTCCCAAGGATATGAAGCTCACATGATAGTTGTCTGTAATCAACTATGTATGTATACGTTGTCACACATGTATGCATAGGTGTCATTCTCATCACAGTAATTTCAAGTATATTATCCAGTTTTAACTCAATTGGATAAGGCACTACATTTTAATGAGTTTTTTAGAAGTAAGTTGTTATAGAAATAGGTAGGAGTTCCTATTTCTAGACTCAGAGGAAGAGAAAGGTTGTAATGCAAGCACTGACACTACAAACAATTCACACAGGAGGTGAGCCTAGAGGTAATAAATGAGGTACCATCTGTTATGCTGATGGAGAAACCCTGGTTTTGGGACTGCCAGAAAGTCAACAGGTTGGTTCTCTGAGAAACCAGTCTTGACTACAAAGATATCCTGAGACTTTTTCATCTTTCTTGGACATGGCTCTTTACCATGTAGAGCACCTTGAATGTTGCTTGGGTTTGCCTTCCTTTTTGGACTAGTAAGATGTCTTTAACATAGAAGAAAAAAAAATCTCACTAGCCATGTTGAAGAGCTCACTTCTCTCACACTCCCCTGAGACACTGTCTTTTAGTTTAGCTCAGTTCAGCTCCTGGAGGTCTTCCAGTTTGGAGCTCTGCCTCCCACTTTAATTTTCCCTTTACCCATAGCATTGGTTTAAACACACTTCCTAGATATAAATGTTTCTACACTCTGTGTCTGCATGAACACCACAACTAAAATGTTGACTATATTTCCTCATGGCCACACTTCAGCAGAGAGCAGCTGATACTTCACACCAGAGCACTCTTGAATACAGAAAGAAGTCATGTGGTACTGAAATAAATAGGTTTTGGGGGGATGAGGGACAGCATCTGACCGCAGGTCTCTGGTTAAATGGTTTCAATGTCCTGTCTTGAGAGAGAAATTGTCTTCCCTTGTAATTCCGACATTTCTTCTAGTCCCTTTGCTTCACATGCTGTTCTTTCCTTCTAACAGTTGACCTTTTCTCTTCCCATTCACCTCTGTACTTAACAAGTCTCTCTCTCCCACCACCAAAGGATGTACTGCCACTTGGCAAACCACTTGTCATCAAAGCTGTGCATGTGATTTACAGAGGTCCGATTTCCAGCTCCACAAGGTCAACACAGACCCATTCAGTATTCCTCAGATATCAAATTGGCTCACTCTTCTGCGTGGAGCTGGCAGGGAGATGTTCCCTCCCTCTGCTCTTCACTTTATGTGCACATTAAAAGTATCCATGACCAAATCAAAAATTGTGCAGCTGTTTCAATAGCTGCAAAACTGCTTAGAACAGGGAGCCCAGAGTATAGAGAAAGAGACCGTTGTGAATTGAACACTCTCTGAACTAACTTGTTTGTGAAAACCCATGTATAATTAAAGCCTCTCTTGTTAGTGAGTGAAGCCATACTTAAATACACGCAATGTATATCTTTATTTCCAGCTCAAATATTTTTGGGACACTTTCCAGCAATGTGTATTATGTGGCTTCAGCAACTGCAGTGCATCATCATCATCATCATTCAAACAGTGGAGCTCCCAGCTACATTATGAGCATCTTTCCCCTAAAATACTTTTTGATGGACTACAGTATAGCCCTTCTAGACCTGAACTGCATAATAAATGAGTGCTATGATTCCTCTAATGGCAAGGTCCTTTCCCTCACTGCAAATGGAGATGTAATTCAGATGCACACTATCTCACCCTTTGCGTGCTGAGAGACAAACAGCAACATTCATTTGTCTTTTTTTCTATTTCCCTTACCAAAAAGTCAACTTCCAAAGAAAATGTTTACCAAAACACTTCCCTGAACAATCTGAATAATATTTTAATGGACCACTTACTTTGTTAGTATCTAATTAAATTTTGCATCATGACGAGTGTATTCAAATCACTGTGCTATTGTGAATAAGGATTCAATAAAAAATACAGGATAAAAGAAATCTGCAAAATAACCATCATTAAAATAATGAGTAAAAATTCAGCAGCTATAATAAAATCCACAAGAGAACAAATAAACTGCAAACAACCATATTACCAAACAACATTAGTCAGGTTTCATCTCATTCCCTCATGCATCCCTGCACTGAACAGGAAAAAAAGAAATACTCAGAGGGGAACATTTTGACAGAAGTAAGGGCCAAACACACATATACAGAAAGATGCAGTAAACACTAGCAGCTGCATGGCTTAAGGTACCAAATAGTAAGAAATCTCTTAATTAAAAAAATGAATTAATTGGTGTAACTATATTTCTCTTGGCAGAGAACATTTACACTTCTGCAGAATGCAATGTTTAGCACACGTAAAAAATAAGCTCCCTGGCAGTTACACCTGTAATATAAGGGCATAATATTAAGAACAAGGAAGCAAGCAATCAGTCTTCCTATTTCACTTGAACTTGGGCTTATCACAATCCACCTGGATCCTATAAATATTTTCCTAAAGGTTGCTTGGCTTCTGCTCTGCTCCACAACCCAGTTCAGCAATACACATCCATAATACTAAGCTTGGGCTGCTCCACTGAAATCAATACTCTTGTGCCTAAGTGCTTCACTATAAAAGGGACTGGATGACTGTAAGACCATTGCCTTGTCACTCCATATAGAGTGATTTCCCTGCTGTGCAGTATAACTTTGTAGATGCAATCTGTTCAGTATACCAAATAAATATCTCTATTGGAACATTCCACCTAGGGCTTATTCGTGACGTGTGTGAATGTTATTTATTAGAAAATTTAAACATTATTGCAGCCAATTAGAAAAGCACTTTTTATTACTTGCAGCCTTTGCTGCCGCCAATGACCCACGTCCTCCTCCTTGACACCAGCATTATATAGTGGCTCACTTAAGAGATGTGGTGAGCAAGTGTGCCCAGCTCTGCAAAGGCGTTCTGTAATCTGAACTCCAGGCATGTCTATACTCTGATTTCAGCTGTGCTGCTTATGCCTAAAATCTAGCAGGCATGAGCACAAGTATCTGCAGGATCCAAATTTCTGTAGATTTATAAAGTAGGAGTTTAACCGGAATAAGGGAGGGGTTCACTTCTCTGAGATTTTATTCCAGCTAAAAGACATATTTCTGGAAGAGTAATGTCCTGTCCTCCATACTGCCGATTTTTGGGATGCTTTCCAGTCCACTTCCTCTTGGTCCATGTGGCAAAAATTTGGAATACAAATATTGGAAATCTCTCCATGTATACTGGATTGCTGCAGGTAAAACTGTACTTCCTAAAGAATTTCACTTACATTGTCGTTTGTCTAAGCTTTCTTTAAAAGTCTATTCCTTAAAGAGACAGAGGAGGCTGTCAGTTTGTGAATATCCGGTTGTAAAGTCACATAAACAATTGCAGATCAATCCTACAATTGAAATACACAGAGCATATATTTTGTTTTGCACATCTGACTTTTAACCTCAGAAGGATACATAAAAAGTTAATTTACATGGTGGATTTCATAGAACACCTTCTAATACCAAGTAATTTGGTTGAACACTTGACCTAAAGAAAATTATTATCACACCATTTTCAGGCATATTTATAGTCTCCGCTGAAGGGGTATTTTGATAGCAAAATGTAGACTGCTTTCATTCCAGCTATCAGCCCACAAAAACAAAAGTTATCAGGGGTTGAACTTGTGTATGTTTGAATCCCAGGCTCTACCTACAGAATGTGTAGAAACAGAATAGTGAACAGTTGAACACAGACACTTTTCCTGAAACCCCAATATAAGGCATTTATTCCTACAGCCATAGACACTTAGTTTCCCAATGAAGTCAATGGGAAGGTGGAGATGTTTTCAAAGGGTCCCCAAGGAAAGGACCTTAAATTTGTGTGGATTTGGACATAATCTCCTGCTTTTTGGAACCTTGAAAGATGCCCATTGTTTTCCAGTTAGGAAAGAGTGCACCTCACTGTTCCAGTGGACTGGAAACAGCTACCTAACTTAGAACTTGCTTTGGCCCACACCTTAAATTAAGTCTATGTTAATCCTGCCTCAATATCTCAGTTAGACACTGAACACTTTGCTCCTGCTCAGTGTTGAAACCTCTGTCCTCCATGTCTGACATGGGCCAAGGGGTCAAATTTAATCTGGGGAGGTAGAAAGTAGGAGAAGAATTTATATGGATACACCCAGATTGATCACATCTGCCTGTTTGCAAGGCGAAAAATACATACAGTAATATGTTCAGTAAAAATTCTTCTTGATAATAAAGAACAGGTTTTACGGCATATAAAAGAAAGACATTCTAGCTAAAAATATTTTTTATTGGTGACAAACTTAACAGGAAAAGGAAAATTAACATAGCTGAAAGCATATATTTACCTTTGCCATAAAATACATATATGTACGTATATTTATATAAGATAAAAGAATAGAAGATGAATGGGCAGAATTCCTAAATTCTGAATTCATACTACCTTAAATTATTTTGCATGTGGTTTATATTTTTTTTAAAGAAGAGTTATTTAACTTAAATTTAGCTGAGAGTGTTTTAGTTAAATTTTATTATTTTATTTTCCAGGAAACATACTAATTTGAATGACAATTGTGCTGGTTTTGTTTTTTTATAATATGTCCACAAACATCTGAAAACACTCCCCAGCAGTGCTGAGTGAGGGCAGAGGCTATGTTATAAGCCTTTGTATATATTTTTTTTCATTTATAATTTTTCAGACACCTAGGCCTCATCCTTCAAGCATTCTCCTGGCCTCTTACCTTGCAGTAAACAAGGGGGGAGAAAGAGAGGAGAGCTGGTAAACTTTTGTAGGATATATTGTCAGAAAAGATGTTCCTCCTTTACTTAGTAATCTGACATTTAGGACATGCCAAGATACAGGAGCCTGAGGTTCAACTCTTCTGCGTGACGATATTTGACTATTGGTCTTCCATTGCCCCAGGGACTGGCTTGACAGCACAATGGTACTAGGTTCTTAGTTTCTTTTAAGATGCTGTTGCCTTTTGTACAACTATTAAATATTGATGTGAGAAGGGGCTGATGTCCAGATCTCTCACACTTTGGATGCATGCCCTGATCAATAGGTTTCCATAAAAAAGGACGAAGAATCTTTCTCTGCAGCTCTACCTTTTCATGTCCTTGTTTTTCTCCTAAGCTCCTAAAATTGAGGTATTTTATTGTATTCAGCATAAAATTGAGTTCTTATACTTTAAGGGAAAACTTAAATTAAACTTCAAACTTAGTTTAATCCAAACTTGTATTCACTGTTTGTCATCAAAAAGAGCCTTTTGTCACCCCCTACCTCAAATCAGGGCCAACTCAAGACTAGAGAGTAGATGCAAACAGAATGGGAAATGAGGGGTATTGGCATAAAAGAAGTGGCTGTAAACAGAGTTCCTGCCCAGACTTATGTCTGTATGTATGATATTTCCTAATTAAAAAGTAGAGTTTCTATCATCTGTGCCACTCATAGTAAGGGAAAGGTTACACAGCCATTGACTTAATGGGAACTGACACCAGAAGGGCTTATTATCACCTTCACAAGAGTGATACATCCTTTGATGAGCTCTACGAACAACCTTGGTTGAATACTCTTCTCAATTAAATACCATTCCCAGGTGAAGCAGGCTGGAATACATTCCTGTGTCAACATGGCTGTTCTACTTTTGCTCTAATTTTCCAAAAAACACATTTATTCTTCAGGCCAAAATCAAGCATGAATAGTATCTGCCTAAAAATCAAACTGGTGAAAGAGTTCTGTACAACAGTAAAAGAAAGAACTGCCACTAGGTTTTAGAAAACACTGTAATAAACACTCTCTGTGTCTGCAGTAAAACACTAGGAAAAGAATATGCTTAAAAGGCTTGTGTACATGATATTTTCATGTGAAGACAACTTAAAAATTCAGGACCTTGAATTCTCGCTCTCAGTAACTTTCTCCTTGTTAGGGCTTATGGTAGACTAGTATGAGATTGCACACTATGCCAAATGATAACAGTTATTTATAAATAAATAACTATATAACTGTATTTTACCAATTTTGCAGTGCATACATCTGGCTACCTTTGCCATTATTGTGTTTTAGATTTTGTATATGCATGTACAGAACAGGAACAAGACTGTTACGTTAGTACCCACTCTGGTTTATTTTTTTAATTATTTGCTGTTCCACCCCTCTTAGGTTTTATGCATTCAGCTGGAGAAATTTCCACAAGGTGTGCTCTTGGGCATATCACCCATTTTCACTGGATACTAATCTCTGCAAATTCTCTCCCACCCCTCCCCACCAAAAATGAAGGCATAATGATAAATGCAATATTGACCGTGGAGCCCTTTTCTCATATGAAATCTGAAATTGTCCAAAACAGGTGAAGGGCAACAAGATTTCTTTAATCAAGATTATCCTGACTGTATAGCCACCATTAGAGACAATGGATCATCTAATTATCTATTTGAGATTAAAGCTGTTGAGAGGGGTGTCAAGTATTCCAACAGTATTCCAAGTATTTCAAAGTTCTTATTACAATCTCACAAACTCATGAAATATATATATCACTTTGTAGACCGAGTGGAGAAAAGAAGGCATAGAAGAAGAAGAAAACAAAATAAATAAGAAGAAAACAAAATAGATAAAGAATAAGGAAACAAAATAATGTGGAGGAAGAAACCACTACGGTGAATAATGTACTGAGCCTGTGGAACCATACCTGGTATACTGAAGGTAACTGACCAATAAGAGAAAGTAAAGGTGGAAATAAAGATGTGGGAGGTATTTCTGAGGAAGAAAAAGTCAGGTGGGATGGTACAAAGAGCAGTGGGATTGGGGTTGGCATAAATGTGCAATTTCATGATAGCAAAAAGCAAAACCAGGAATGAGTAAAAGAAAAGTGGAGAAGAAATGCCAGAGTAACATTAAAATTAAAAAAAAAAAAAAAAGAAAAAAAAAGACAAAACAAAAACAGGAAGAGCAATACAATTTGAGGATTATGAATGACAGAAGTTTTTCAGGGGTAGGAGAGAGGGAGAACTGGAAAGGATGGGAAGGTGCTTTAAGGGCACTGGTGCCTCAGCATCGCACCTGCAGAAGAGCAGGGCTCTCTGAGGCAGTCTTGCAGTGATTTCTCTGGGACTATTTTTTTACACAAGTATGACACAATCGTGTCCAGTGTCATTCTTTTTTTTCTGATTGGGCAGAGATGAGAAAGCAGGATCATTAGGAGAAGCAAGGATGGACATGACAAAGTTTGTAGGTCTCACTGGAAGTGTAGGTCTAGATATCCATGTCACTAAAGCCATTTCACATGCTCTTAAATGGGTGAAAATACAGTAGAATTGACTCAACTATTTTGGTTCATTTGATGCCTTTGGGATGGAAACTGAGTTTTCAGACTCTTTCAGATTGAAATGCATCAGCCCCGAGTAAAAACTTTTCCGCATTCTGGGTAAAGTTCTGGCCAATATCTTTAAGGACTGAGTGGATCCTTCCTCAATAGCCTGTCCACAGTAGCCACACAGTTCAATACAGTAGTAGAAATCCTGTATCACTCCAACATAGAAATCAGCAAGAAAGGTATTTGATTTTTTCCTGTCCTAGCCCAGGTTTTGAAGATGTTTTCATCCTTGACTGAAGACAGTTCGGCTATTAGTGGAATTTTCTATGTTATATAAAATTAAATTTGTCCAGAAAGTTGAGGGAACTCAGTTTTAATGTTCACCAACACAAAAATGTGCTTTTTACTTCCACTTAGCAAACATATTATAATGACTATGACATAAAATCCTAGTGAAGACAAGAAAGAGATCTTGCCATTTTCACAGACTGGCAAATAAAACTTTTTGAAAATATGGCTGGTTTATCTCAATATTCTAGAAAACCAGAGAAGCTGAGATCTTATCCTAAATAACCCATATTTTATGTAACACAGAATAAAAATATACATTTTCCTATAATGGAAAATAGCTTAACATGTGATAACCTGTCATGGATTTGCACAACTTCATGCAGAACACTAAATATTTGTTTCCCCACTTGAAATATTTTCTGTCCTAGTCACAGAAGAGAGCTAGTACCACTTAGTAAGCAAATTTGTATTAAGAGCAACTACTGGGAATTCTTACCCTGCATTTTTGAAAATATACTAACTTCCATTCACAATAAACTGCGTATTCTGCTATATATGTCCACTTAATGTATTTTTGTAGCCCAGATGATGTGTACGTACTTTGCAGTATTTAATTTAAAATATTATTTCGCTAATGGTGGGAAAAGGACCATAATTATAGAAGGACCTCCTTCAGTACTAGAGTTCAAGTGGTGCTTCATTGTTCATTTAAAGAAGGAATTCAATGACTGACTGCTGTGGGAGGAACACCAAAATACTGAGCTTCTTAGAAAGAACTTGAACAGCCTACAAACTGGTATATACTTGTGTGAAAAAAAATAATAAAAATCTGGGAATTTACAAAGAAACAATTTACAAAGCTTTATTTTGAAATGGTTCTCTAAAATACTTAACACTTTGCATATTTTCACTCTAAAATGATTTCAATACAAAATCTCACAAAAAGAAATCAATCACCACACTAGGTCACTGAATTGTTGCTTCCTGAATAAGGGCCAATACTTCTTCCTTCACAACCACTCCAGTGGTTAAGGACAACTTTTCCTCTCCTCTTTGTAATTGATGGCAGTATTGGATGGTGATTTTCCGATGGAGTATTTTCAAGAACAATCATCATAAATACATGTCTTTGGAGCTATCCTCACCCTTTAATGTCATTTTATAACAGGACAACTTGCACAGAGCCTTGTTTCCTCTTTCTAATATGTCCACATGAAAAAAGAGAGGTTTGGTGGTTTGATATGTCTAAGTTCTCACTGATTTAGTTAACATTCACAGTGGTATTACAGTGATAACAACATGGTGATAGCAGAGTCCTCAGTGCAGAAGGAGATATCCAGAGTCTCAAGCGCACTTGTACAGGTTATACGAAGCGGAGCCAGTCGTGGCTGCTCTAATCCTGCTACTCCTGCTAATGAGACTAAGGGCAGCATAAATATCTGCTGCTTATTCCTGCTGCAATCACACCTTCATTCGCTGCAGAAGGAGCCACTTAAAGGCTTTAGCTTAAAAAAATAATTACTTCTGCAATTCATAGTAACAAAAGTGATTAGCTCATGTGTCAAGATGAATTATGTGCAAAGCAAAAGAAAATAAAAGCCAACATCATATAATTAGTAAGAAGAGCATGAAATTAGGAAATAATAATGTGAAGGACACTTAAAACAAGGCTAGAACTGGCAGTAAAAATTACTTAAACAAGCTGCCACCATCTGTTCTACTTCATAAATCGGCTAGGCTGGAACCCACTGTGTCTATTACAACCCTAAAACTTAAAAGTAATACTAATATACTCCAAATCAAATGAATATTTATGAAAGTTGAAGGGAATCAAAGCTATTGAAACACAAACAACAACTTAGAAGCTGAGAAACTGGAACAGATGAGAAACTTATAGATGAGATAATCTTTATAACACTTACAGTTTGCATACTTTGAGCAAATAATTTTAAAGAATTTTTATTATTTATTAGTTACTTTGTAAACACTCTGATGAAAATGTATCTAGTGAGATGTTTTGTGAGTTTTATCAATCTTTGTTACAAATGATCAGAATTTTTAGAATAACGTACATGCTCTGCATGTTCTCTAAGTGAATTCCATTAGCTAAATGAAATTTCATACATAAATTGAATTTGAGAAATTATGAGTCAGTTGTAATGAACCAGTTATTAATAACTACTGTATTAAGTAGTTACAATCACCAGAATCAGGTAACACAAAAGTGAATTTTTTGAGACATGAGCAGTAACTCAACAAAATATTGTCTTCTCTTGTAACTACCCTGGATGGAAGTATTTTTCTAGATTGAGTCAGTAGAACGAGACAAAGAGATGAGAGAAATGTCCCTTCCTACAGTCAAAAGCCCATAGAGACCCTCAGCAGAGGCCCTCAGAAGCATCAATAGTGTGTTCCGGTGGGAAAGGATGAACTTAGCCTTTTGTTCACTAGTCTTGATGAAGCCAGTAACAATCTTATCTTCTCTCAGGGATGGGGAGACTTCAGGGCTCCCCTGAGGAGCCTCCAATTGATGTAGAAAGTCCCAGAGCGACTTTTGACACCTGGTTGTAATCCACTGACCATGGCAGGATGGGTTGCAAGGAAAAGGAAACTCACTAGTTACTTATTTATTTCCAGACTTAAAGGGGAGTTTTTCTTTTACATTTTACTTTCTGGAAGGAGTTACAGTAAGTGAGAACTTTGCAGTCTTGCAAAACCCATGTGTGCATTGAAAGCCCTTGCAGGGATGGCAGCGGCACCTGTGCAGAGGCAACCTGCATGTCCAACTCACCCTCCTGTTGCTGCTGCAGCCAGGTACGCACCGACTTATTCAAATCACAGCAGAATATCAGCAGTGAGCCACTAATGGGATAATTTACATCTCCCTTCAGTCACCTGATGTTTGTAGCAGGAGTGAGTAATGAGACTGCATTGTGAAAATGTAAAGAAAAAAGGAAAAGAAAAGCAGAGGAGAAACAGGAAAGCACATGAAAAGTGAAATTATGACTGAGGAACAGACTGACTCCTCTAGCAGATGTACCAAAACTTCTGGTATATTTGCTAGGCTTCTGAGAGTAACAGAATGGCATGTTGTTCCTAATGCAAACATTGTTCCAAGGCTGTTCATTTTCATATTTAGTCATATCACAGGAAAGCTAAGGGGGTGTCAATCATGCTCAGTACATCTGACTGGGAGAGCGCTCCCTTCACAGCTGCATCTGGTAGAATACACTCCTTATTTATTATATTTTTAGTAAGGCATACTATCTTGTTCATGTGTGAGAAACTGTAATGCATCTTTCACATTTAAAGTGCCCTCTGAAGCTTTCTGCCTCACAACCTCCTGCCTACTTTCACTGTTACCACTAAATTTTTTATATTGTCTTGAGCATCTCTGAAAGAATTGCAAATTCCAGATAGAACATGATTAATTTAGGCCTGTCGTCTCCTACAATATAGTGTACAACCGTCCATCCTTCTTCAGCGTGGCTACATCTTATCTCAGCTCTTAGTGAAAAACTAAATTAAGGCAAAGGCTGAAGTCACTCATGTGTGCTTCTTTTAAAATTAATTTTTGCTGACAGCACCATAGACTCAAAAGCATGTAGTTGCATTATGAAAGCCAGAACAGAGATTAAAATATATGTGTATTTTTGTTATTCCAGGAAAGAGAGTATTTTGCTCCTTCTACATTAGTCATTTTCCCAAAGGACTCTATATTCTTCCTTATTTGGGGAGTAAAAGTCGAAACATCAGTCTTTCCATTTGCTAAGAATTTCTTCTTCTTATTTAATTTAACTCCTTAGACTCACTCTCTTCTTTATAAGATGTGAGCGAAGTTTTATCATGGCCAATTTGGGTGAGGGAGATGAAGGACAGTTTGGAGACAGTAACATTTTTTTGCAGCTTGTCTCATTTTCAACAAATGATTTAATTTGAGAGAAATCCTCCTCAAAGCTTAAAATGGTTGAGTTCCAAGCACTTCAAACAATCCTTCATCCCCAAGTTTATTGTTATTTTAACTTTAAAACTTGTAAAATGTTCAGAATTTAAACTTTTTTTTTTAACTGAACTTCATGTTTTTTCTACTTTTTGAGTATCTGGGAATACAATACTTCTCTCTTAGCTTAATCTATAACAAAGGTTTATTTGTAGTTTTTAAAACTATGGAAAATCTGTATTTGTTCGGATTTATTTTCTTTTTGTCTCCCTAGTATTATCAGGACCTGCTTTTCACCTTTGTGATGCAGAGGTGAACCTGAAGGAAGAACAGTGTGGAAATTAATGTATTTTCTATGCTGGAGCTGCTTTCCCAAACATACATATCACTGTTCAAGCTGGTATGAAGTGCAGCAGAGGAAGGCTCTGCCATTCCTTGTTTGTTGCTCTCTGAAGAGGAGTGAACTATGTTCACTCTTTTCCAGATTACCAGCAAGGTTTAGTTGATGCTTCTGAATCAGATCAAAGATGAAGAGAACAGGGACAAGCTCAGCAGCAGCCTTGCTCATCCAGCATTCCCTTTTAATGCGACTAACGTTAGGCAACAATCTGACTTTTCTCCCAGTGACCATACTTACTGAAAGCCTTTGCAACAACTCTGAAGCGTGTCTCTTCCAGGATGCTACAGTGAAAACAGGCCCTTTGAAAACACGTTTGAAAACAGAGAGTGATGTGCCATCAAGCTGAGCTCCTCACAATACAAGTATCAAAGGGAGCAGTTACAACAGCAAGAAGATGGTGTTGTGATGGCTTAACATAACCACAAGGACTCCCCACGCTGTGGTTGCACTTGTCAAGGGACATTAAAAATTGTATCCAGACATAGCCTGGTATATGAGACTCTATGTGTGAGTGTTGCAGAAAAGGACAGTAATACTTTTCAGGAAAAAGTAAGTAGTCAAAACAACTGTGATGAATAAGAGTAGCATTCTGTATATGTATAGCATCTAGAAAACTAGTAAGATTTTTTAGCAGAAAAAAAAATAAACCCCAGAGTTTATGATGGATCACAAACTAAATGTGGCTGAAAATAACACCATTTTAGAAAAGCAAATTTTACACTGTGATATATCAATAGGAGCATAGCTTTCAAGACACATATATATATATCCTTCTGGTCTTGACAGCCTTGACAAGTTCTCCACTGCAAACTTTGTCCTGTTCTGGGTACTATATTTCAAGCTAGATGTGCACTAAAGTAAGAAGTCCAGTGAGTTGCAAGAGTGATGAGAGATTTAGAAAGCTTTTTGACTTTTATGCTTGAGAATGTTTAGTCTAAAAAACAATAGTTCAAGTGGACACACGGTACAAATTTCCAAGCACATAAATTTTATTCTCATGAATTTCTTTTTAAAAAGGGGAAAAACTCCCACCTTTTTCACATTCATGTGACCAGAAAAAGAAGGAGTGCACTTAACTTGGGAAAAAATAGACTTGTGCTGAATAACAGAAGAAATTTTTAATAGTAAGGCATTTTGACGCAGTGGGATAATCTGTATGCATTGCTTAAGGATTATTTCTCCTTGCAGAGCATGTCAGGGAAAGTGACCAGGAGTGATGTGGACAGAGCTGATCCTGTACTGTAGTAGTACAATGGACGAGATAAACTCTCTGGGATCTTTTCCTATCTATTTTTTATTATCTTAACATGAGTCCATGAGACAGACCGTGAAAATTCGGTATTAGGGTTTGATATCACTTTGCACCTCTTCAAATAGTTGTATGAACGGGTCAAAGGTGAATGGAAAAGTTCCACTGACAGAAAGCCTGAATGGTATTTTACGTGAGATTATTTTGCACTTTGTTCTAAAATGCACATCAGATTATGTCTCTGCCTCTAATGGATAAAAATATCATGCAGGGATAATGGATAGATAAAAATACTTTCTCAAGAAAGGAAGTTTTTGCTGTATGTTCAAACCATAAGACATAGGGTAGCACATGTAGAAGAGAACAGATCAGCAACAAAGGCCTCCACTCTTTTAGGAAGCTTTGAACAAAGAACGCAGGTAGCTTGAAGAAACCGAGAGACTAAAAGCCCTGTTCTGGTAAAGTGCTCTTCTGATAGATGCCCATCCCTGCACAGCTTGGTGTCTGCTGAAGTCCATGCATGAACGTCTTCCAGTTCTAGACACAAAGGAAAGAAACAACCTGAATCAGAATTACGAGGAATAAAACATTACATTGTGTAGATATGGGACAAGAGATGCACAACTCACATGCTGATCTCTGTGATAACTGCAATATATCAGGAATACACCAAAATCAAAACACAAGAACATTTTGCAAGAAGCCTGAAATTTTTGCTAATTAGCCTTTGGTAATTTCCTGAATGACAGTTTGTTTTTGAGAGCTAAAATCTCAGTGGAAGACTGAAAATACGGATTGTAGAGAAAGCTCACCAAAATAAACAAATCACCAGAACTCTCATTGAAGTAATTCCATTAAAAGTAGGATTGGCAACTACAGCTTTTTCTTGTGGATTTTTTTTATTCTATTAAGAATTGCGTTGATTTGTAAAACTTTTACCATTTTGCCAAGATGCCAATATGAGTTAGGAGCCTAACTCTCATCTTCAAATGCAGTGAAGTAATAATTTAAAAAATATTCTCAGCTTATTATTAGCTCATCAGGCCATACTTTATATCTACTTGATTCAGACTCAGAGGAGTGATCAAGTGATTTGCCTATGAAAAGTAATTTGGTATTGCAGTTAGAATTTAGGAGATCTGTTTCAGTTTTTAATTTTACCTCCAAATTGACAGTAAGATTTTAAGAAGTACATAATGAAACTTAAGGGCTCACACTTAACTTTCACATGCTTGAGGGGTCATTTTTTGTGAGGAAAGAGGTGAGCATCATTGTTTGGAATAACTGTGCTGCTGCAATGATTATAGTTTCCATGTAGGATGTGTAACTATTGGTAAAAAGAGGGGAGATTTTAAAAATGTAATAATAGCAAAATTAATGGGATAAGTGTGAATGATAGATTTTTTTAGTCTGCCAAATAAGTGGGGGAAAAAAAGAGATTCAAGGAAATGAAAACAATTTTATTTTTCTTCAAGTTAAAAAATAAAACCAATATATATATATATATTTTTTTTTCAGGTAGATTTGAAAAGATTTTTTGACTGAAAGATTTAAATTAAGAAAACAAAGTGTTTCATCCTAAAAACACTGAAACAAAACCTTCTCACTCAATAATTTATTTACTGACTGCCTTATTTTTCTATTTATTTGCATCACAGTTATCTGCTAAATTTACAAGGAGCTATGTTGTGAACTACTTTTTTTTTTGGCTGGTGTTTTGCAATGCCACAGATTAAGGTAACTTATTCCTAAATAACTGATCATATATCTGTTAACATTAAAGTGCACAGTTTTAATTACCTCACAACAAAACTTGGTCCATCAATTTCATTGCAAAGACTAACTTTAAATATAGCTCGACTGAAAGTCAATAAGTCTTAAAGAGTCTATGTCACTCTATCATTTTAGTAAATTGCATTCCCACCTCCTACTCCACATATATGCATTCAGATTTCTCTCTGTTGCATGTATTACAGATAAATTAATATTAAAACAGCATTATGAAAAGGAGAAATAAAAGGAAATTCTGAGATTTAACTATCATGTATTTGAGCTTTAAAATGAACAAAATATAAATGAAACTGCTAACACAAGCACCTCAGTGTTAACTTCTAGGGTGCCAGATAATTTTAAAGTAGCTTTCTACAACCCCCTAGCCCATGTTCATGTTCTTCTCTCCAGGTAAACCTATAAAAGACAAATAGTGGCAGTTTACTCACAGAGTTTGTGATTTTGTGAAAATATTATAAGCGAAAAATTGTCTACAGAGTGAATTAGGAGTAGTATTTGTACATTTATCTGCTTATCTGAGCTCATATAGTTTCTTTGGGAATACGCTACCAGTTTTTAACATTTCCTTTGCCTTATTCCTCTAGCACATTCATCTTTTACACTTTCTGCTGTTTCATCTCCATGAGAAAGAGGTGTAAGTTAATGTTGCTCTTGGGACAGAGATATGTAAGAAACAAAATTTTCAAACTTCTGATTAATGGCTGGAGGCAACCAAAGGATTCTCTTTGTCCTGAGATTAGAGGACCGTTGCATGTTGAGCCATGTTTTCAGGGTCTTGGAGTTCGCACCTGAAGCCTATGATTTAAAATGTTGGCACCAAATAGGATGTTTGAAAGAGAAATGCTTGCATGACTTCCCCACCCTTTGCTTGAATCCAGGATGAGATTCCTCACTGTCTGCAGAAAAGCAGGGTGCTGGTTCTTTCACAATTCTTGTCTTCTTCTCCATAGTGCTGTTATGACATTGTCCTGTAGCTCAGTGAAAACTTTTTGGTACCTCCTAAATTTCCAGAATTCACTTACGTCTTCCTTTTCTCTAATAATGTTTTCTTGGGTGACAGAGGCACATGGGAAAATGTGGCACAAACACATGGTTTGGAGTAGGGTGAGTCTCACCACTGCAGCATGCAGGAGTGGATTATTCTTGCTTAAGTGTAATATTCTGCAAGGAGCAGGGGATCACGTCACTTGGGAAGGCCATGACACCTTTTCAGTCTTTTACTTGTCTCCTCATATATTTTCCTGAGGTTTTTCCTTTGTTGCTGATTCTCATAACTACTGCAACAAGGCACGAATTATTTCCCAATTTCCTTCTGTCCATATATATTTTGTTTGAAGTGGGTGATTCAAAGATCCACAGTCTTTTGGTCTTTTCTCCTCTTCAGCAAGTCCTTTCACACATTACCAAAAGCACCCAGCATTTTCAGCCAAGGGGTGGGCAACAGAGATATTAAGGCAGAGCCACATCAGGTCTCAGTGTATTTTGAGCACAGCAAAGTGTCAGAGGAGGGGATTTTTGGTTGAATTTCAATCACAAGGACTGTGACTCTCACACAAGGCACCATCCCTCGGTCTGAGCAACTGGAAAATAGTACATGGAGATGATTTTGCTCAGCTCATATTTAAAAAATGAGCCTGTATGTAATAGCTTTCAACTCGCTGCTGGAGGAAATGCAGGGGCCCTGAGTGGATAGAAAGGAGAAACTAAAACCACAGACTGTAGGCACTGTGCCAGGAGAAGGTGCCCTTTCTTGACATAAGCCCATTATCACTGCAGCAGGCTCTGAATATCCTCATTTCACTCCAAAACATCAACTATGGGTTGGCTTTAAGGACTTCTTCACTTTGTCCTGTCCTGCTGGAATGGTCTGTACCTTTTCACCATCTAGCAGAGGCTATGGATGAGAGTGTCAGGGTTTTGACTGACAGTCCTTGTGAGAACCATGTGCTAGAATAGCAACCACCTCATTCCCAGGTGACCTGCCCTTGTAAGTAAGGAGCTACCCCTCAATTTATGGTCAGAAGTCTTCAGCCATGTAACAAGACCTGTTGTGATGACAATATCTAACATGCCCTCTGCAAAATCTAATAAAAAAACATTTGTGCTTACTATTCATGCTAATGACAACTCAATGGATGTGTGGCAGAAGGTTAAGAATGATTGTATTTTTATATTATCTATATGCAAAATGGAGCTTGCCACATAGCCACCATAACAAACAGGTATTTCTCTGCAGGCAACCCAGAAATAAACTCCAGAAGCATGAGGCAGTGTAACTGAAAAATGCTGATGGAAATTTTTCCACCCTATTCAGAGGAATATGCAAGAAAAGTATGGAAGTGCATATGTGATATTTAAGTTACTGGGGAGTATAAGATGGGCATTCAGTGGTGCTCCCTGTGAAGTTGTGCTGGTGGCAAATAAAATCACACTGTATCAAACCTGACAATTTTTACATAAACATATCCTGAAAAAATTTTAAGAAAGAAATCAAGAGAAACATATGTACATCCCCATCACTTAAAACTGACACTACTAGGTACTTTCTGTGAGAATGAATGTTTGCTGAAGCACAAAGATTAATTTTGCATACCTATGTGTCTTTTTTTTTTAAGAGAAAAAGAAACCTGTACCTCTCTGATGAGCAAAGAAAGTCATTTCTGTAACTGCAGACACGGTATGGTACTTTCAGTATAAATACTACCAGATGTAAAACTGCTTGTGGCACGTAGTAGGGGGTTATTGCAGTTAAGAGTTAATGTCTAGTGTTAAATTTGCTTAATAAAAGTTTGTGCAATTGAAAGTGCTGTATAGTGACTGGTGTGATAATACAAATGAATTTTATTACTTGTTTAAAATGGTCTGTGGCAAGATGATGGATTTATGCAGAGAACAAAGTAGAGGTGTCTGTGAGCAGCAAGCTTAGCACAGTTGTTCTCCTTTGAAAAGATCTGGCATTCTGAAAAGATCTCATTTTGTAATAAACATAACTCTTTCTTTTTAAAAAAGTCCTAATAGGTCAGGTCATTAATTTTCCTTAAAAATAACTTAAAAAAATGATTACCAGTTTGTGTTTGCAAAGAAAATCTTGAATAACAAAGGCTGAAGCCTTAAAAGCCATGAAGGAAACAAAAAGAACTTTTTTTTTTTAATAATAAAACTCCTCCTGATCTGTATGCCAGTGTTATAATTTAATTTTCTTGCTTGAAATAGTCAGACTGCCAGCACAATTTCATTGATCATTTCTCATGTTACTTCTTAATTAGATTAAATGGAGGACAAAGTAGTTTGCTTTGTCGCTGTTGCACTACTAGAGGGAAGGACTTTGGTGTGACTTCATTCAGAAGAGATAATGATCATCTTCTATTTCTTTCCTGAAAGCTAAAGTTCAGACTCCTACTACTACATTCATCTACATCAAGCCCTAACTTCTGGGGATATTTGAAAAAACTCTGGATGTTACAAGAAATGTCTTGGAATTTTGTATGCGTTTTCATCTGTGCAATTCTATTGATTTCAGATAGCACAGGTACGAGTAAGTTTAAGGTATGGCCTTCTGTATATGACAATAATTTTAGAGTGGTCAAGAAAAAAGTCTGCCCTCAAATTACAATTCTCAGGGATGGAAACAGAAGGGAGGTAAGCAGATTATGATTTTTTAAAGTAAAAGGCTGCCAAACTAGTTTATAACAATATTATGTAATATCAGACATAACAACTGTCCTCTGCGATTTTTACTCCAGAGTGATCCTCCACAGACTTTTTGCCTATTCTTTTTGAATCCTTAAAGAGATTCTTCATGAAGTTTTACATCCTTCTCCCTGTCTCCCTCCCCATTTGCTATCTGTGAAGTTTGCCACTAGTGGTCATAATTTTACTGTAGCACACCAGGGCCCATTGCAGCATTCAAGGCACAATTATTTCAGAACCTGTTGTTAGTATATCCTAGAAACGCTTTGATGATCAAGGATCTTTGAGAATACTGTTTTGCAGTTGAAGAGAATCACAACACCCCAGGCTGTTTTTAGAAAGAAAATAACCACCACTGACCAGGTGGCTTTAGAAGATAATGTTTGGAAAGTCTTGCCAGAATTTAATATTCCACATCAGAAACCAAATCAACAAATAAAATATAAGTGAGTCTTACAACTCATTGTTCTAGGGAATCTTAGCATTGCAGCAATTGTTAGTTCTGGCTCAGCAGAACTAATTTCAACCTAAATGTTTAATTTGCTTTTATTGGTATTGTTCTTGCACTGAAAATAGGTCTTTGATTTCAGTTATCTTTTCCCGTATTTTGGTTCATGAATAGCTGTCACAGATAACTCCCCTGATCTTTTGTTCATCTTTCTTCTCCTGATTAAATGTAACATTACTGTAGGTTTTAAAAGATCACTTTCCAGGCAGAGGCTAGGAGCAAAACTGATAATTTTCTTCCAACATCTTTCTCCCTCTTTTAAAAATCAGAACTGGATGTCCTCATAAGGCTTGTACTATTCCCCACTAGAGTCATGGACTTTACACAGAGCTTCATGAATAAAGTACTTAAATTGGTATTATCCAGGAGATCACATTACAGGGTTATAATAGTCTCAGTTTTTAAAATGTACAGTTTTGTTTTCTGTAACAAAGATATTTCTGTTTTCACTCTCAAACTGGTTTTGCCTCAGTTTCACCAAAATTCTCCAGCAGTGCATTCTGCACCTGCAGTTGGATCCGGTTTGCTGCTAAACTTAACGTTTTAAATCGAGACCATATCTTTCCCTCGCTAGCTGTCTGTCCATCACTCAATCAGAAGTGAAGGTTACCACAGAAAAGTGACCAAACTTTTAACATATGGATATTTCTTCTATTTAATGCAAAATCACAAGACAACATTTCTTAAAAAGTCTGAATTTGTTCGTCTGGTTTGAGTCTCAATAGGCAGTGATGAAGAGTTCAGTAGATAAAAGAGCATTTACCTGGGTGGTTATTTAACTTTGCAGGCTCATTAATCAAGTAGGACAAACCCCACTCAACAAACAGGTGTTTAATTGAATAGGTTTTTTCATCCATCCAATTTATGTTAAAATACTCTGAGCTAATTAGTTCACAGTTACCCCCAAGTTGATTTACAATCAATTAATGTTCTTCACAAACATTGCTGATGTTTTCAGGTGAGAAGTACACAACAAATAAAGGAACTACAGTATTTGAACCAACCTAAGTTATTGTCAGGATGCCGTAAATGTTGAAGCAGAATACTAATCACATAATGACCAAAGAGAGCAAGAATGAGCGGAACAAAAGACACTTTCATTTGCAGAGGAGGAAACATCCTGCTGCATTGATCCCTCTCTGATACCGTATGGAGTCTGGAGCAGGGGGCAAGAAAGTGAATTTGAATGGTCTATGAGACAAAAGGAAATCAAAAGGGATTTGGAGACCAAGGATGAAGATAATTATAGTCTTCAGTGCATAACTCTTGAATCAGCTTTAAAAAGACAGGCAGCATTGTGGAAGGCACAAGAAAGACTGAACCTTAATAATAAAGGGACAAACAAAGCAAGCTTGACATGTATATAAAGGGCATATAAAGTGACTTGTAGGCATTTATGTTGGAGGTGAGAGCCCTACAGACAGTTTTCCTGGCACCTTCTCCAGACCTCCAGCTTGCAAATTCCACTCTTCCTTTTTGGTTCTGGGAAGGTTTCTAGGTGCTCCGCTGTGAAAATCTTCTCCATGATGGGATATCTCTCATATGTCAGAGTTTTAAAGGAAAATCAATCAGCTACTGAGAGAAAAGTCAGCAGCTACCATGTTCTGATTTTGAGGGCTGCATGTGTAGGAATTACTGGCTCACTAAAAGTTATTTTCTGCTGAAAACTGAATGAAATTCCCAATATTTACTTTCAAATTGGTTTTGGGCACAAGCATGTGGGAAGCAACTATTAAGTTATGTGGTGATAACCTGATTGTAGATTTTTTACCAAATCTGTATTTTTGGACCTTGATTCCTTTTGGTGTTTAAGATGTCAGCCTATGATTTAAACACAGTAGAAAAACCTTTACTTTACTTTAGAGGTGAACTAGCATAACAACTACCTACTGAAGAGAAATGTGTAAAAATGAGGAATTTGAAAGCTTTGTGTGGTGGGTGAGGAGGAGTTAGAACACCAGAATAAGAGTGGTTTTAACTCTTAGCTTGATTTTAATTCAATAACTACACTTTAAATATAGCACAAGCAATCACTTTGAGATGTCAGCTGCCTTAGATGTAATATTGGGTGAGTAGAGAAGTGATAGCAGGAGGGCATGTTTTCAATGTCAGCATCACATTAAGCTGTTTGGGACCCTGATCTTCAAGAATTAACAGCCATGATGAAGACTTCTGAGCTTTAAAATGGAAGAGAGACATTGTTTTATGATACCAAAGTCCTCAGCTTAACACAGGCTTCTAGAGTTGCTTTTTCAGCTCTGTAAATAAGAAATTATCTATGCCAAGAGACAAGGAGACGAGTCTTCTTTTCAAAGGAGCAGATGGCAGAAGCATCGGAGGCATCCTACTTCTTTCTTCTTCTGTGCAAATAAATATATTTTAAAATGCTGAACCTGATATGAAGTTTATTTCAATAATTAATGTAAGTGGTATGCACTTGGAGTCTAGGAATTCCCATCACTTCTGGGCAGTGTCCACAGAGACATCTTGGAACAGAAGAATCCTGTGCCCTTCAAACTGTCACAGATATTTTTCATACAGAATGCATTCATTTGTTCTATCAGCATATTTGTGGAGACGCTAGAAAAATGTATAATGTAAAAACAACAAAAAAAGTATAAAAGAAGCCTTTTCTATTTTGAAACCTAAGAATCCCCTCAAGTCTTGGCTGTTGCTTTTTTCCCCCCTCTAACCCAACTGCTCTTTGATCTATCTCTTCCTAAGTGGATAAATATATTTTAAATTATTGCTAGCCCCAGGGGAACTGAACTGGTGTTAGCTGGCAAGGAGATGCTTTTAGGAAATGTCACTAATGTAGGTGGCGAAAATGGCAAGAAACTGTTGATGACTGCAACAGCTCAGCTAAATCTGAGCCAAACTTAGGGCTGAAATAAATGAGTGCAACTTGCAGTGTCTTCTCTGGGATATTCAGCCACTGGAGCTCTCTGAAATTTTCTGACTGTGCCTTCTTCTCCTTAGGAAATAAGGAACAATAAGTTCCAGGGGGGCAGTTTACTCCCACATGCAGCTTTTTGCTTAAAATACACAGGCTTACCAGAACTGATGTCTACAGAAATGTACAGATTTGGAGCTGCATTCTGCACTTCCTTTTCATATCTGTAAAATAACAGCTAACTATAATCATTCTAATTTGTTGACTTGTCTTGCCAATTGGTCTAGTTTTGCCTAATTAGTGACAAAGTTTCTATATAAAAGAAGTTGAACAAGTCCTTGGGGTGGAGACAAAGGACCATTCAGTGGCCTATGCAGGCACCTAACAACCATCTCCTTGCCAGCTAACACCAGTTCAGGTCCCCTGGGTCTAGCAATAATTTAAAATATATTTATCCACTTAGGAAGAGATAGATCAAAGAGCAGCTGGGTTAGAGGGGGCAAAAAAGCAACAGCCAAGACTTGAGGTTGTAGTTGAGATGTCCAACCTATGATAAATGGACTCACACAGTCACACAGACTGCCACTCTCCACCAGTGAGACTGATCCGACACAGACATCTGCACTGGGCAGCTGAAGGTACTTTGAATTTTCCTTCGTGCAATGAAACCAACACAAGAGAGAAAAAGCTTAGGCTAAGTTTAAACTTGCTTTCCACTTTTCTGAAGCTTGCTCTGTTTATTAAAGTTTGACAGGCAAGGCAAATGCAAGGTATGGAATAAGTTAAGTCTACAGTCAGCTTGACTTGTCCAGATGAAAAATCACACAGCTCTTTTCTTTCTTGGTTACGCTGAATGGTTATGCTAAATACGCATTAAAAATTATGTGGCTTTTAGGGGAAAGGTTTGATTAAACAAAGTTCATTTGAGTTTAGAAAAAAGATGGCTTCAATATCTTCTTGAGCTTAGATGGCTAGCAAAGTGAAATCATCTCACTTCCTCTAACCAAAACTGTTCAATGACTAAAATCATACCCATCCAGCTTGGAAGCCACATGAAGCACGTGTCCATCTATGGATCGGTTAGGTCTGGCTTTCATTTTAAGTGTGAATCAAGCTTATGCCTTTGGATGAGTTGCAAATTGACTTATAGATGCTATGTCTGTGCATCAGAAGTGCAAGTGAATTTCTGAAAGGGATGCAAAACACTTTTACTTGGAGATCATTGCTTCCCATTAGTGCTCTGGACAAATCATGACCACTTTTTCTTTGTGGTGTGCCCTATATATCTATGACAATGTTTATAATGGAAAAATAATACAAGGGAGAGAAAATGGAGTTTTTTGGTGAACTTTTTCAGGTGCGAAATTTGAAATCCATCAAAGTTGAAAGTGGGTTTTCACATTGAATGCAATGGCTGGTTTTGGTCAATCACAAATTACATCTGCTGTCCCAAAAGTCTGTGTCATAGCAGTTTGCAGTGTAGCTTCCTCTCTTTGACAAAAGACTCTGGTTAAAATACCACCAATGATTTCCATAAATTCACAACAAACCAGGCATTGATTATGAAATTACCGCATTAACCCCACTCAGCAAATTGATACCATCTTGGAAATGTGTAGCTATGATCAAAACAACTCCACAATGCTGCCACTTCAACAAAAAAAAGTGATATTAAAAAAAAAAATTGAGAAATTAGTTCATAATCTCCTCTTGCCATCTATTGTTTGGACTCTTCTGACAGGTTTAGCAAACTTTTCTGATACCCTTTCCAATCACTGTATTTGTGGTTTGATAAGGAACTTTTTCTAATAATCTTTGATGACATGGCAACACATTTTCCTTCATTCTTCAACGGATTAGCAGCACAAATCCGACTGAAACTAGACTGGAATCTTCTAGCAATTTGTTTTGGAAGTATTTATTTACTCAGTGAGTAAATAAATTCATTTTTTAAATTAATCACAAGTTTCACTGCACAGAAGCGGCTTGTACTTAAAATATACAGCTCTAGTATGACAGCATGGTTGTCTCTAACATGTAAAAAAAATCTTAAAACTATCTTAAATATAAGGTGGAAAACAAAGTTAATTTTTCATTTAGTTCTACCATCAGTATTCGTGAAAGTGGCAACAGTTTTATAGCCCCTGTTGGAAGAGATCACACGGATCGAAGCTGACACTGTGCAGGACTGTTTATTTGATATAGAAAATGTTTCATGATGTAGACAGCTATGCCACCATTCTGGAGAACTGCTGTATCTTTTTGTAGATATCTTCTTCATACATGAAAGTGAATGTTATTATCTCTCTTCTAAAGTTTATTTTTGCTAGTGAAGGGCTTTCTAATGCTTTAGCAAGTACTCCACCAGTTTTCTCAAAAATTGATGTGGCTGGTGGTGATTCATCTTGTGCAGAATAATTAATTGGCATTTTCAAGTGATGATCAATCTAGAATGATGTGATTGGGATTATTTGTTTAAAATAGTATTTCACTTATTGACAGTGTGTGGTTTCTGTCATTATTTTGATCTGTAGTGGCAGAATGCTCTAAATAAAGATAGCTGCACCTGTCTATTATAGGAAACAGGGAAAAGAGCTGTATTCTGTTTGAAACCTTTGGATGATTTTCATTGACTTCATGCAGTGGACTCCTGGACATAATTAAATTGCAAGCGGAATTCATAAGCTCACAAAGCTCCCTTTACAAAACCATTGCTCTAAAATGTGTAGTCTTAAATATCTTTAATGAAATCCTCAGAGCAACAAGTAACTCCCACTCCCTACAAGTGGATTATTACAGTCTCCACAGCCTTGTGGAAGTTTTAATTGAAGGGCACTACTTTAAGGGATGGTGTGGGTAACTCTAAGGTAAGATTGATCAGTACGGGCAGAATTTTATTACAAGTGTCAATTAGATTGAAAAGTGTTATAAAAAAGATCATTTGCATAGCTTTAGGGGACAAGGAGACACATTATTCTGAAATCTCCTTTGCTGATTGTTTAGTGATTCTCTAAGGGTAACAGGGAGGAATTTTTCCCTCCTGCAAGAGGAGACAGTAGCCTCTTTCTGACTGCCTTTGATTTAAAGCTCGTTAATGAGATATGTGCAGCTAATTAAGAGCAGGGAGAATTTAGCTATATACCACAGTGGAGAAGAGCATTTATCAGAGAGGATCAGACTGTGGCCCTATTGAAGTTCAGTGCTGTGCTACCAGGAACGATTCAGTTCCAATAGTGCAGAGAAGGGCAACATAGCAAATAGCTAAAGCTGGTTGAAGATGTCCTTTTCCCCCTAGAAAAATAAGGTTGCACTGACAATGCATTCTTTTAATGAAAAACCTCATTTTTGTTAATTCAACACAGTAAGGACAAGTTCTCCCTTTTAATTTTCACCCTTTTTTCCTCTGGAGGGAAGGGACAAATTAGCAGACAGCCTTTGGTTATTGCTACTACATCTTTTTTTGGTACTTGAGCTAGATCATGAGAGTCTCTACAATAGCATTTTATTTAGGAGCAGGTGCATCTTTCTGAAACAAATCCTCCTGCAGCCCCCCACTTCCCATGCTTTTGTTTTCATCACAGAAATGGAAATGTGATCAGAGGAATGGATGTGCATGAATTAGATTTCTTTTCAGACTGAAACAGGGTGGTAGGTGCCTGTGTTCAGGCAACGTGATCCCGCCCATCATCTGGGAATTCATCTCCAGCCAGCAGGCACCCAAACTTCAGCATATAAACAGAGGCATCTCTACGTAAGGTTGTTGATTACATACTGTTAAAGTAAGTGGAAATGGATAGCTTATATTTAATGCTATTTTCAAATGTTCTGGTCATCCCCCTGGCCTCCAGGTTACCCGTCAGTCAGTGTGATGTAGTTATCACATATACAATAGAATAACTTGAGGTGTTAAATTCCACCCTGAGACAGTACAGTCAGTGGACCCTAGAGAATCATGCAGCCAACAAAAAGCAGATGTAGGACACAGATCTGTTGCCTAGTCATAGACATATGGAGCTGTATGAGATACTTTGAGGTATGCAAAACATCTGCACAGGGCTGGTAGCTCTGATGCAGGATTTATGGAAGACTCAGAATCTTCTGCTGTGGTAGCTGCATAGCAAGGTGGGATACCCTACAATGCCTAAAATGAAGCAAGATGCTTGTGTTTGGCACACTGTGGAAATGAGGATAACATTTTTTTGTCATTTGGTCTGTCACTTTCCTCCTCCTTGTCATCCAAATAGTTTGTCTTTGGGAGAGGTAATGAATATGCATCACCAGCTGGAAATAGTGTAAGAGTGAATTATTTAGGGAAGAATACTCACCAAAAAAAATCAGACTTCTGTTCAGGTTCTTCTTTTCCTGTGCCTTTTCCAATAGGTGAGTTCCCAGTAGGACTCAAATGCACGGTAATAAAAATAGCATTTCTCAGTATTGTGTGAGTTTGAAATTTTCTGTGTGAGGAAAAGCTAAGCACATCTCATATGCCCTAGTCTGGAATATGAGTATCATCCTCTGGTTGTGTTTTGTCATCAGATCAGTTGTAGTACTGTTTAGTGAGGTGAGATAACTTCTTGAGGGAAATTACAACTAGGGATCTATCTTAGAATTCTTCCAATACCATGTATATTCATCTGTTTATTTAATTTCAAATTTTATTATATTCAGTTTTCAGGGGGCAGATTGCATTTTATGCCAAATACATTTTTTTTTCGCAGAAGAAACTGGTTTATTATTAATATCTTCAGTTTCTAAATTGTACTTTTAGCTGCTTACCTAATTTCATACAGTAATTTCTTTGCCATGTGAACTAAAATTCTTAAAACTAAGTAAAAAAATAAATTGAGAGAAAACTGCAAAGGATGACTTGAAAACAATTAGCTAAACTTTGTCTACAATGACATTAATACCTCCCTATTTCTATTAGAATTACTTTATTTGATGCTTTATAGTTATCAAACAGAGGGCCATAGCCATACTTTGTACTACTGTTATACACAGGCTCTTTCTTCTGCCACTTCTAGCTGTCAAACTTACAGGTGTTAAAGCAATTCTTGATATTCATCCCTCAGTGCATCACTTTGCACTTTGTACAATTAATTTTTAAACCATTTTCTTTACTACAGTCTCCAGAGTCATTTCCCTGTTTCGATGAGATTTTTGGGAAAGCCTGGTAAGAACCTCCTTCCAGTCCAGTGAAACTCCTTATAACACAGTCCCTTGAGTTGCCTGAATTTTATCAAATATATATAATTTTAGTTGTGAAAACTTACTCTTTCATAGAATTTTCCCCTAGTAACAGATACAGGACAAAAATCAGTAGCTTCTCAACATTTCCTTCTCTTAAGATATGGAATTTATTTTGCTCTTCTCTCAAGTGCAGTAACTCCTTCAATTTGACAGATTCATGAAAAATACTGTTTTGGTGGCATACATTATTTAAGTATCTTTTCAGCTCAGCATGACTTGCTAGTGGTCAAACATACAGTTCTGAGAAAATATAATTTAGTTAACGCATATTGATTTGCTGTTGTTTTTGTTCATTGACTAGAATGTAACATAGAGATCATGTTTAGTTTTGTGGATGTGCATGCCTGCATGTGTGGAAATTAGTTTCAGAATCACAGAATTGTGAAATCATAAAAATGTTGTTTGGAATATTATCTAGGCCAGCCTTGTGCTTGAAGTGGGACTATGGTCCATGATGGATTAGGTCAGACATGGCTCTGTCTAGTTTTTGGTGGATACATTTTTCTTGTGTATTTCCTTGAGTGTTTTAGCATTCAAGGAAAACAAAACCAAATGGGTCATGAGTAAGGGTGATGTGAAATTCAGATTTGCATTTGAATGAATATTTGCAGATCTCTTTCATATTATTCTCTCGGGCCATGAAAAGTACAAGCACAGATTACTGAGAACTCTCTAGACTGACTGATTGATATGGTTTGTATTTGCCATGTAAATGAATGGCATTTAATACTGTATCTATACAAATATAATGCTGATTGACAAACTTGCCCAGAAACAGTCATCTCCTAGGAGGAGGAAGTCATTAACATTTTAAAAAGAAAATCCTAAAGGAAGTCTCTTCAGATACCGCAAAGGAAGGTGGTCCTTTGAAATGTGCAAAGGTATGAGAAGTCAATATTAAGGATTCCTTTGTTTTTATTGGAACAAAATTCAAGGATTTTTTATTTTTTCAATGAGAGAAACACTTGATATGCAAACTAGAAGAATTCAAAAAGGATTGAGGAATAATTAATTTTATGATATATATTGGAATATAAAAACAGAATTGTAAATTGCATATTTAAAATTTAAAAAATGAGAAAATGTACAACATGTTGAAGAAGCCTTTAGCATTTGAGTTCCACAGAGGACTATAAAGGGGAAGGACACTAGCTCTGAATATAGCCTACTTGCTCACAAGTTTCCAGAGAGCAATCCTCTAAGTTAAACAATATGCTGCTGTTCAGGGGGAAAAACCACCATTTATTAGGTAAGTTTTGTGGTTTTTTTTTTCTTTACCTAGGTAAGTTATAGCTCATGAGTAAGATATCAGCTGAGTTGGTTACCATTTATCATAGTGCCCTGCCTTGAAGTAAGAGAAAGTAGTTTCCATTTTAATGAGCAGTTGTAAAGGAGGATGTCAATTCACACAGCATCAGGGAGACAATTGCTGATGGCATGAGCAAGAAGTATAATGAGTTTTGGGTTTATCAACAAAGTCACTGTGCACTGTCTTGTCAGAGAAGGCCCCTGCACCTTTCTTGATGTCTTCAATCTACTTTGCCTCTGTTGGTCTATGTACTATTCTTTTTCTCTGGCTTTCGATTCCCTTAGTTCTTCGTCTTTTCACTGTTTCTCTCTCCACTCATTGCTTTCCCTCCTGCCTGCTAAAATGGGACACATCCTCTCAAATGACAGCCCATATACCATACATTTTAAAACAATTGGATTTGTGGCCATCTTTCCTCGTCCTACTTGTCAAAAAAAAGACCATCCTGACTGTTTTGACCAACTTTACAGGGTGCTTTCATCTTCCTCAAAATACTGAGGAAAGATGATCAAGTCCATATGAAAAGCCATGTTTGATTCTATCTGCTTGATGATCATGGAAACTGTAATACCCATTTATTGCAAGACTTGTTTTAATACTGTAACTTTGTGAGGCTTTGGAAGTTGATTCCTCACTTTGCTGCAGTACATCTGAATGAAAACATGAACACTGTGGGGCAGGCCTGCAATGTATTAAACTGGCTTGTTTCCTAATTAAAATTGTGAACTGAGAGCTCTCTGTGTGATTCCTGAGCCCTGGGATGACTCAGTTGAACTTGCTCTCTGCTGGATGGGAACATGGTGATGCCTCCAAGATGCAATTCCTTTCCAAAAGCTGGAGGTGATCCTGTGAGCCTCCCACAGTAGCCTTCTGCAGGTTGGCCAGGAACAAGTAGAGCAATGCACAAAAGGTAATGTAGGCTATATTTAAAGACAAGCTGTTGTCTCTGTAGTTCAGCTGTTCAGCCTAACCAAAAGTTGTTCTGAAATGCACCAGACAGAGGAACCCAAAATGTAGTTTCTAGAAGGCAACTTCACCTCTTTTTCTCTCTAGATCTGTAGCACTAGGTTTTCTCTCACATTTCTAGCCTAATCGATGTGCTGACCTACAGGTAAGGTTGATAACTCTACTTTTCACTCTTGTCTGAGATTCAACTTCATGATTTCTGTAGTAGCAAGGCAGTTTTCAGAGCAAATTTGCTCTTCTCCCCAACTTGCTGTAAGTTAGTGGCTATGCAGCAGTACTTGTTCCACTGCTTGTGTAGTCATGACCTAAAATTGGTCATTGTAGTGATTCAATGTTTCACAAGCCTTCCAAATCCAAGGGGCAGGATGGCAAAGATGATTTCTCAACAATGGTGACTTGCACACAAGCTCGCTATTATTCAGTACGTGCAATATACGTACGGTATTCAACACAGGTGGCATGGCTTCACCAAGGACAAGTATTGCTTGGTCAACCTAGTGGCCTTCTGTGGTGGAGTAACTACATCAACGGACAGGGAAGACTTACAAATGTCATCTATCCAGATTTCTATAAGGCCTTTGATGCTGTCTCCCACAACATCCTTCCCTCTAAACTGGAGAGATATGGATTTGAGGGGTAGACTGTTTGGTGGGTGAGGAATTGACTGGATGGTCACATCCAGAGGCTGTGGCTCAATGTCTGGATGGACACTGGTGATAAGTGGTGGCCCTCAGAAGTCCATATTGGGACCAGTTCTGTTTAATATCTTCATCAATGACGTAGTGGGACTGAGTGCACCCTCAGCAAATTTACAAGGACACCAAGATGAGTGATGCAGCTGACATGCATAAAGGACAGGATGCCATCCAGAGGGACCTGGACAAGCTTGAGAAGTTGGCCCATGCAAACCTCATGAGGTTCAACAAAGCCAGGGACAAGGTCCTGCAACTGGGCTGGGGCAACTACCAGTATCAGTACAGGTTAGGGGATGAAGGTATTGAGAGTAACCCTGTGGAGAAGGACTTGGGTGTACAGGTGGATGAAAAGGTGGACATGACCTGGCAATATGTACTCATAGCCCAGAAAGCCAACTGGGTTGCATCAAAAGGAGTGTGGCCAGCAGGTTGAGGGAGGTGATTCTGCCCTTCTACTCTGCTCTGGTGAGACCCTACCCGGAGTCCTGCATCCAGCTCTGGGGACCTCAACACAGAAAAGACATGGGCCTGTTGGAGACGGGCCAGAGGAGGCCACAAAAATGGTCAGAGGGATGGAACACCTCTCCTGTGAGGACAGACTGACAGAGTTGGCATTGTTCAGTCTGGAGAAGGCTCTTGTGAGAAAGATGGGGACAAACTTTTTAGCAGGGCCTGTTGCAACAGTACAAGGGGTAATGATTTTAAATTAAAAGAGGAGAGATTTAGACAAATTCAGAGCAAACAATAAGGACTACAAGTGAACAAGTGAAAGTTTGTCCCCATCTTTCTCACAAGCCCACTTTAAATATTGAAAGAGTCAAATAAAGTCTCTCCAGAAACTTCTCCAGACTGAACAATGCCAACTCTGTCAGTTGGCATTTAATCGTAATTAATGACAACACATAATGCGTACCAAAGCACATTCCCCAAAATGTTGATGATGACAAGTGCCTTGTTTCCCCATTTATCCTGCCAATATTTGAGTTTTCTGAATTTCTTACAGGTTATTTAACACCCATTTCATACAGTCATCTGCAGTCACCACTATGTGAGGCTGGCATAGGGGAAAAAGCAAGAAAAGTATTTTTCTTGTAGGCACGGCTGAACTTGCAAAGGAGACAAATCTCCACCAGGAGCTTGGTCTTTGACAGCTAGAAGCACTCCTCATATGGCACACTTTTGATAGTGGTATTTATTGTTATATCTGGAACAACTAATAAGGCTGCAAATCAGAAAAATGTCTCATTGGTTTAAGGAAGACAGAGCTCCTCAGAGATCTGTGGGTAGGAACAAAAAGATTGTCCCAAGACCACTTTGTACCTGACACAAAGTCCACTAGAGGCAGCTGGAATCTTTCCCTGGTTTTCAAAAGGTCTAGGGTCAGTTGTGGCAGTGGATAAATCATTGTTTCTTTCGGTCTGTTTCTATTTACCAATACTATTACAGATGCAGAGGAGTAGTCTTACAAGGTTTGATTACTCACTGCAAACACATATATTTTAAAGCTTGGGTGAAAAATATTAATCTGATAGTATGACATCTTTTTTACTGAACAAGTTAGAAGGAAAGAAAACGTGAAGTTGATGTTTATTCTGCAATAATGAATTGCTTAGAGAGTCAAATTTTCTTAGGAACTACTTGATGCAGGAAGCTTAGTATAGCAGGTCTAATCCTGCTTACTGTGAATTCCACACAGCTGCAGATATGCCTGATGTATTTTAAATAGAAAGTGAGCACTGCTTGAAATAGAAAAGACATTACTTATTCCTTGCAATTTCAGTCATTTGTATAATTGAATTACAAGATCTGTGTTTTTAATAGTGGTGTGGTTTTTCTCTCAGTCCCTCCCTCAAAGTATTGGTATTATAAATGCTTTTTAATCATGTAGTCCCAATAGATGGTGTTGAATTTTGCAGAAAAATAAATTAACTATTATCTGATTTAAGTGAGCTCTTGGTAAGTTTTATCTGTTTTAAGTAGAACACGTTTGTTTGTATTCTAGAATCATCACGTTTTACAAGGTTAAAAAGTACATAACAAATAATTTAAATTAATTTTTAAAGGACAAGTTGATTTTGCATTTTTGCTTGCTGCCTTAGAATAGTGTGCTCATTTCTATTAGGCAGATATTTAAACAGTTCTTCCTTAATCAGGTAAAAGTTGTAGAAAACATGCATTTGAGATTTTGTTATAAAGTACTCAATTTGAGCACACGTAGAAATGCCAACATCCAAATGATTCTTTGAAGTTTATCATTCCTAGTAATCTTTTCATACTGTAGAAAAGGCAAGTAGCAGTGTGACCAAACAAAATTAGAACCATAAATCAGATTAGTCCTTTGCTTAGTTTTTCACCAAACAACTGGCTCAATAAATCACTCTGCATGGCCTAGACATTATGCTTACTCCTTTTCCTGTATCTACATCAGCACAACAGTGTGCTATAAAGTGTTATTTTATATATGCAAACTGAGATAATGGATATTTTAAAAACAAAACAGGAAGCAGAGAGGATTTTTTCTATTTTAAATGCAGTACTCTTTCCAGAAGATGATTTGGTTAGAAAAATATGCACCGGCTGTAGCAGTGCAGGAGGAGCATAAAGTTCTGCAATATCATGCTCCTACAAATACAATCAGTTACTGGCTGCTGTTGTAAGTGACAGGGCCAACTTCAGGTTTTGAAGCATGAAGGTTAAATTGTAAGCATCCCAAATGACACATCTACATTTTCCTTTGGCGTTTGTGATATGGTTCCTGTCTATCTCCAATCTCACTGGTCTATGACTGTACTTCCACTCTTCCATTTTGCAGTATTTCACAAATGACCAGCATGCTTGAGATTCCTCCAGCCTTGCAATATGGCCCTGCACAAAGTCCCACATGTTCCAGCTCACACATTTTGCCAAAGTGCAGTATATGTATCCATGCATTTTCATGCTATAGTCTAGAAAGGGCAGGAGTGTGAGTCAGCCTCACTCAAAATGTCCTGAGAAAGGGAGTTTAGTAGGTAATGGAAATGTTATTGTAGTCAAAAGCAAAGAAAATCTGTTTTCTATTCCCCAGGCTTTGAACAGTGAACAAACTGCAAAGACCTCGGATTTGACTGGCAATAAGGAGAGTTGATAAATTAGTGTCTTTTAACCATCCCAAGGTAACAATAAGGCATAAACAAATGAATAAAGAAATAAGAATTGGTCCTTGATGCATTGTTGATTAGATCCCTTGTCTCCTGATTCTATTTCTATGCTTTTTGTCTTATCTTTTTGGTATCTCTAAACAATTGGAAACAATAGTACACACAACCTAAGTATAAACTGGAACGATGAGTACCTTGGTTTTTTTGATTGACGTTTTTGCCTTTGAAAGCTGAGACATTAAAACTGCTTAGCACAGAAATTTTTATTTATAAGTACCAATTTTTATGTAAAAATACTTTTTTGCTGAAATAAAAAATATTCTTAAGAACAGTGGTTCTGACATAACTTTATCTGGAAAGGAACCAAGGTAGAGCTTGAGACTAACATAACTACTGGTAGGCAGAGTAATATTGGTGATATTAGCTCTAACACACTATTAGCTATAAATCACTACTCATAACAGTGGTAGATTGTTATGCTAGATCACAGGACATCCTTATTCTGCATTTTTTAAAGCAGGGACATACATGGTGATTTTGCATGTATTAGCTTAAGGTTTTTGGATTACAGAGGACTCTTTATCTCATGTGCTTTTCACAATATTTGTGAATGAATCTAGTTTTCATTCTGCATAAAATTTTAAAGCAAGTAATCGTAGAAATATCAGACAAAACTCAGGCTTCGTTTTCCTATTAGCTATATCTGTAAAACGTGCCAAAAAGAGACATAAGAGGTACTATGAAAAATGGAGAATATTTTCTTTCTCCCTAATATGCCTTTTGACTTATTTGATATATTTATAACTGGATATAAGTGTATCAAGTGGCATGAATTTTACATTTTACAAAATGTTTTTGTTAATTGCACTTTTTTTTTTTTTTTTTTAAATTAACAACACTACTTTTGTAAGTAAGCTGCACAGCTTCTCTGTGAACAGTCAACAGTCTCTCCTTTCTTTTATAAGTGGGGTAGCTGGGAAGCCTTTCACTCTTGGCTTGGTCCTGGCAGGGAATAGAAGCCAAGCCTGTCAAAAAGCTGACTTGTGTGTCATGGGGAGTCACGTTTCTTTAAGTTGGTCATACTAAATCTTAGTACTATTGGTACCTGCCAGTCTCTTCTCTCAAGTAGCAAGTGATAGGACAAGAGAAAATGGCCTCAAGTGCACCAGAGGAGGTTTACGTCGGATATTAGGAAAAAATTCTTCACAGAAAAGTTGTCAGGCGTTAGAACAGGCTGCCCAGGGAAGTGGTGGAGTCACCATCCCTGGAGGCATTTAAAAGGCATATAGACAAGGTTCTTAGGGTCATGGTTTAGTGCTAGAGTTAGGTTATGGTTGGACTTGATGATGAAGCCTGAACATAATGTATTCTTCTGTCTCACAGTAGCTTCCCATAAACTCATTGCTTAAAAGGCTACATGAGCACAGAGGGCAGGTGTACTCTGGCGTTCTTTGCAAAAGTGGAAGACCTGAACCTATCAACAAGTCATTGCTTGTATTACATTATTTTAACCTTTGTAATATAATACATAATATGTATTTATAAGACTCCATTGTGTTTCTTACTTGGGGAACTTGGATTTGTTGACATATACTGAATCATCCAAATTAATTTTTATAGTCTTTAATTTCTTTCATGACCAGATGATAATTCAGTCCATTCAAGATTTGAAATTAATCCATTCTAATGAGGTCTCTTTGGTCACTGTGACCTCTTCAGGAGGCAAATTTGCTGGCATTTGATTTTAGGTCTTGTGTCCTAAACTCACTGCATGATTGAGAAATTTGCCACAGTGCTGCTCTGTACACAAACAAAAAGTTCAATTGTTGGGGATGTCAGTCTATCTCCTTTCTCTAGTGTTAAATTCTAACTTTAAACATCAGATGTTTACATGTATATTATTTGTTAATATAGTATATTGTTTAACAATATTATACACTGAGAACCTCAAAATACGTGAGCTATGAAAATGAACAAATCACAAAGGTACACTATAGCAGATTCTTAGAGATATTGTATATTCCTTCTAGTATTATAATGTGCTAAGTGTGCTAGGCATAAAGCTGTCTGAATAAAGAAAGGATTCTTTATCCTGATTTTTATTTGTTCATGTATTTGTATAAGAGAAAAGACTACCAATTATATATTCCTGAGGAAAAAAGATCGTGAATATTTTTAGTGAAATAATTTTAAAAACATGAGACCTTGTTGTCTAATATTACCTAGATTCTCAGGTACTTGACTTTTTATCTCTCAGTCAGCCAACATGAGCCAAAAAGTGGCCTAAAGGCTTAGATGTTCCAGTGGTTACTCCAGCACAATCTAATCTGTGACCTCTATCCCTTTGGTTTTTATAATGTCCTTATAAAAACATAGTACATTTAAGTATGCTCAAAGTGCTACTGGCTATAATTAAAGTTCTGTCAGCCTTTCCATTATAAATCCTTCTTTTCAAGGTTTAATATCTCAGCGGTTTCAATTCCCACTGGGCTATACTTGATACAGAAGCTGTCAGCATGAATGCAAATCCCTCCTACCTTCAAAAATATTTTCAATTCATAAAGTTGCTGGTTTTTATTGAGTCCTACAGTCTGCAAAACTATTTCTGATTATCTCCCCTCCCAAAGTGTTTCACACTGTCTTGTCTCATCTTGCATAAATCAAGAAATAAATGTGTCCTAACTTTGAAGTGCAGAAAAGCACAGATGGAGTTTCCTTTTTTCTTGTTCTAGGCTATAGATCGAGAGCAGTTTCTACCTGTATTGAAAATTGCTGAGTTCAGGTTAGATCCCCAGACTCTTCCTGCATGTGGAAATTAAAAGTTAATTACCTTGGCCATAAACTATTATACCTCATATCTACATTTCCGATATTTATTTCTCAATACTGGACTGCATTCCCTAAATCTCTGATTAGAGGGAAGCAGGCAACCCTTGGAAAAATTAGCAGTTACCCGGTTTAATTAATTTCTAAGTTTGGGGATAAGTGTAAAGCTTCTTAGCACCCCTCTGCCTCACCGTTGTCTACTTCAATAGTGCAAGTTGGCAATTCTTGGTCTCCAGTATCAGAAGAATTTCCTGAAAGCTGAAGCCACTCATGCAGAGTACCTTGCAACTGGCCTAAACTAGAGAGAAGATCATTGTCAACTGTTTGATGGTCTTCTAATTTCACCGATGTCCACATTTCAAGTTCTTATGGAATATTACAGAAAAAGGCACTGGTGCTTCCCTGTTTCATATGAATGAATATGTTCATTCTCTTTTAGGTTCACTTTCTTATATAGACTCTCAAGCAGTTGATGCCTTAACCAAAAAAAATATTGCATCAGGACTTCTTGATCTTTTCCATTCTTGGCCCATGAATATATTCCTGAACAGCAACTCCGCTTTACCCTCTTTCCTCCACCCATCTAGGCTTGTGACTAGGGCACGTTTCTGGAAGTGGGGGCTATTTATGGGACTAAATACCTCAGAACTAGAAGGACTTTGTTCGTCCCATTCTGGGTGACTGTTTAATCTTTGGGCTGTTACAAGAAAGGACCATCTGGCTGTCAAAGTGGAAGAGGACATTTCAGGGTCTTTAGTTCAGTTTCACAACCACAAAAAACTAGTTGAACCTGCAACATATGTACCACATACCCAGATTTTGAAACGTATTATTTTTCTTTGCTGTTTCTAATTTTCTGATTCTCTGCCCTTGGCATGCCAGGGAGCTTGAGTGTGGCTGTTCTGAACCTCATTTTTAGCAGTGTGTCTAGAGACACACTGATGCACAAGGATTCATGTTTTTCTGTGTAAACTTAAGTTCTAACATTGCAAAAGAAAGAACAAAAACCTCTTGGTGTATTAATATACATATGCATATATATACATATATGCACACACAGTTGTGTATAAACCTTGACATACGTTATATATAAATACATATTTATACACATACACTTTGAAATGTACTTCGCCTTTGAGTTTGTTTACACTGTGGCAGATTGGGAAAGGGAAAACTGGGATTTTGTCAAAATAACTCAGATACTGCTGTTTTATCAGCAATAGCAGGGAAAAAATGACAAGCAGTTCATCACAGAATGTCTCTGTCAGGCGTAAAATAGACTTCAGTGCTAAATACCACCTGTGAACAAAGTAAATGTCTATTTTGGTTTCTTATTAGCATCCCCTCTCCTCTACAGACACTTATTGCTTTTTCTTTTGGAGATGTTTGTGGTGGGTTACCTTTGGATAACAGCCAAACTCCCACCCAGCTGCTCACTTGGTTTCCTCATATCTCTATGTCATTGTAGGTACTATGGTTGTAGAACTCAAAAGCTCCAGGCTTCCAGGAAAAAATTGTTCTATAATAGCTCGTAGCAAATAGCAACAACAGGTTGTTAGGTTTCTAATGCAGATTGATTTACAATGAAATTTAAAAAACACCAATTGATTTTAATCTGTTTAACCTAGTTATTGTTTTAGGAATCTACATAAGCGGTGGGAGCCCTATTTCAATTGAAAATGGTAATTTAGGTGGAAATGGATTGAGAAATGGTTGAGAGGAGAATTGCTAAATTTTTGGGAAAACTATATGTTATGACGAATTTATGTATTTTCATATATAAAAGTAAAATCTTAGTGAAAGTGTTCAAAAAATCCACACAGTGAATATATAAATTAAAATTACTCAAAACTAAATGTTTAATACTGCAACATTTGTTGCCCTGTCTGTTTAGTCCTTTATCTATTTTGTTTAGAAACCATTGACTGCTATATGCATTTAAGTGGAATGTATCAATAATGATGTAAAGACTTAACAATCTAAGTAATAGCTATATTTGAAAGGGAATAAAGAGATTATCAATGCGGGAATGGTCTGTAGCTCTATTCTGAACTGCCTTGTCCTTCGGGATTTCATTTTTATCACTGCCACTTCCTATGTTATTTTCTTATTTACTATGATATTAAATAATACAACAAATAGTAAGAATCACATGGAAAGTCATCTGATATGCTTTTGTTGTGGCATCATGTTACTTTTTTTGTGACTGTTTTGGATCTGACAAGCACCCACAACTTTGACTAAAGCTGTGAACTAAAATTAAAAGACTGCTTCTTTGCAGAAAAACTATAGATTTTCTTTCACTGAGAATCAGGGTATTTTGTGCTCTTTTCACCAATTATGATTCATGGGCCAAACTCAGCTATGTAGTATTTAGTAGTATAAATTATTTTTTTTGAAAAATGATAGGATATTCCGTTAGAAGCCAAAGATACTAGACATTCCTGAATAAGAGTTGGAACTAGCCTCAAATGTGGAGCCCAAATTAGCTGGGGAGCAGCACTGCTAAGAGAAAAAGATTGAAGAGATGAAAAGATGCATGCGCCATAAAATAGTAAGGAGTAAAAATGAGTCAGAGAATTGGTCAGGCCAGTTAGAACTAATCCTTCTTAAATCCCAAATAAAATATGCAATCAAGAAAAGTTCAGTGTCCTACTTTTGTGAGAGAAAAGTTGAATGCAAAGTGTTGCTTTTGGTCTAGTTTGAGTACAGCCCGATGCCAGAACACACAGGCACTTTGTCTGCTCAGAAGCCTACAGCTGTTGTACTTTTCAGTTTGGTTCACTTGAGTTCTTTTGTCACTCAGGTGCACTGCCTTATTGAACTAAATCCCCATGTATTTGGAAGTCACTGAAAAGAGGCTACATTTGTAGGCAGTCTAACTGTGCTTGTTATTGTTTGTGACTTGAAGTGGATTCGTAAGATGGCGGAATAAAATATTAATGAAAATGCATTGGAAATGTGTTAAAGCAACCATTTCTGAAATATCTAAAAAGAGAGCGTTTTTTTTTTTAAGGAAAGGAAGCACTTTAGTTTCAGTTTTTAAATATATTTATATACATATAAATATAAATACACACACAAGCAAATGCATACCCTTTTAAACAGTGACACTTTTAAATGTAACCATAGAAATCCAGCTGCAATCACAGAACTTTGTAGTAAACTATCTCATTTTATTTACTGGACAGATTAATTTTCTGATCAGCAAATAATTTAATAATGACCATATTATGTGGGAGGAATATACTATCCCAAACACACTGGATTTTTGCAAATCTCTTTAATATTGGCAAGTTCTAACAAAGATGCATGCTCCTATTACAGGATTTACACAATGCTAAATATTTTTAGATTGATTTCAGCAGAAGTACTCAGAGATAACTCTTGCAAGAGTCTCAAGAGGATCTAGTTTAGCATTAATTCTATACAAATGAAAAAAATACAACAAATGTAATATAATTTTAACATTTAATCTGGTTACCTTTTAACCTTTATGAAATGGTAGACCTTGCATTTTCAGTGTAATAAATGATTTGCAGAAATTCTTCCCTAATGCAAACCTAAGATTTTTTTCTTGTAACAATTGATTTCACTTTAGAGACTTTTAATCTCTCTCAAACAAATGGTGGAAAGAGGACTACCATGAAGGAAATGAACAAATGATTGTACACAGATTATTGTTGCTACTAGCTTTTCTGCTACTTGCAAATACAAGAGTATTAAACAAGAAAAATGCACATCAAAGTGACAGAGAACTCAGCTCTATCTAGACTTTTCAGATCGAAACATTTGTCTCTTATGAGGTAAAATATACAGTAAGACAAGGACATGTCAACTCATACAAAACCAAAAAGGAGAAGTTCTGTTTTGTTTTCTGAGGCATTTGGATTTGAACGAAGTTAGCTAGTGTCCAGTAACTGTTACATTTCTCGCATCCTGGCTTTTCTCATATCTATACTTTCAGAGTGCAATCTTCATTTACTGCAAAGCACAGCAGAAACTTGTTTTGGGAGGAGAAGACAATGAGGCCAAGAATTCATTTTTTGAGCTTGGATCAGAACTCAGATGGGTTTCCTAATTGACCTTTTATCCACGTTATTAAATGCCTTAACCAAGTCTATGTCATGCACACTGGGTTCTTGACACACTTATGGACGTAGCAAAGTGAGGGTAAAGCCACAATTGTTAACTTCATTTTTTTCTGTAGCATAACTAGATCAACGTGAAGTAATAGACTCTGTAATTTTAAGGAATGGAACAAAGAATAAAGTTTTCAGCTCTCCTCTGGAACAGCTTTTGAGCTCTTGGGGACAGATGAATTAATACTCAAATGCTGAGATGAAGTTACCAGCTGAGATGATAGAGTCTGTTTGCTCAGAGCTCTTCAGTGAGCTGTGCCTTTTCCATGGGCACGTATGCTCAGTGTATAATAGACATCTATGTACCTCACTCCTTTGGTGTTCTGGTATCTATACTTCAGGTTGGGCTGAAGCTCTGATGTGGTAACACTTCTATAAGTAAATCTGACACATTAGAGTATGAGCTTATATTATCTGTATAGAAATTTATGGTGATTAGGATTTCTCTACTGAATAAAGTTTTCAGAGCTGTGCTTCTAATATTTCATTTTAACCTGCTGATGCTGTGTGGTGCAGGTAACTTGAATGCTGCTTGATTCCCATAAAAGCTGAAAGTATATCAGGTGCTCTTAAATCTTACAACCATGCATGGTTTCAATTTAATAATTTACATTGAGCTTATCACCACAGTGACACAGTGTTCAGAAGATCATTGTGCTCATAATTCTAGATCAGGTGTGTAATAGTTATCAAGGTTTTTGAAATGTTCCAGATAAGACATGGTAAGAGATAATAAACCGAGAAGATGGTTATCTTCATATGTCCTTTGAAGGCAATTTGATTTTTTAAAATTACGTTTGCAATAACACTGAATACATGGAGACAATGATGTATTTTAACAGTTGCTAGAAATCATAAACAATTTTTGTTGTTCGAACTCCATGATGGAAAAGAATCAGCCAACTTGTTTTGTTTGCCCTCAGGTCATGGTAAAGTGTTGTAAGGCTCACAAAATTAAAAATCGCAACGAATAAGCAACCGAGTTGTTTCTTCTGTGTTTCCAGAAATTAAAAGTGTTCTCTTTTCACCAGTCTAAATTTACCCTCCATTTGTTCACTTAAATATCTCTCTGTCAGATAGTGTTTCATAGCTTCAGAGATGTGGCTGCATTTTTCTGAGAGTTTCAAGGAAACTGCAGTTATAATTTTTATTGTAAACTGCAGCGAAGCATGAAGTTTGGCTTACTAATGAAACCACACACAATTTGCTAAGACATTAAGAGGCAAGAAGCAAAAGGAAATGCAAAGCTGCCTGGACACAAAGACTTTGTTCCTGAGTTAGTTAAAAAAGTAATAAAAGAGTAAGAAATTGTTATAAAGAGAAAGGAAAAACATAAAAATTCAAAGGAAAAAATAAGATATAAGTTATCAACCGCAAGAGATGAAAGGGCTCATGACACTTTTTTAACCAGGTAAACTTTTACAGAGTAGAATCACAGAATCACAGAATGTTAGAGATTGGAAGGGACCTTGAAAGATCATCTAGTCCAGTTTCTCAAGACAGAAGATATTTTTCTTTAAACCGAAAGATAGGGTACTCCATGTGGTAGTTACCTCTCTCGATACTCTTGTATTCCAGGATGCAACATGAACAAGGATCTTAGGGAAAGCTGCACACATATAATGAACTAAAACCCCAGCAGTAAATTTACTTTGCCTTTGGGAGAATCGTGCAAAAGTTCTGTGAGACAACATGACTGTACGAATTTGCATTGCATTTCACAACAGAATAATAAAGAAACAGTAGCATGAGGTCTCTGATAGTTTTTCACCAAAATACTTTGCAGCTCCTTTTGAGTATATAATAAGTGCTTACTATCTGTTGCTATTATTTGTCCATGGTTTGCAAATTTGGAAAAATATTTTCTTGGCATAAAATTTCTTATTCTCTGAAAATCAGAGCAATAGTGAGAGACTTGGTGCCTTGAATACTGATCTCTCATTCCTCCTGCATAACCCTGGTGATTTATCTGAGCTCTCCAATTCCTCTTTCTCTAAACCCATACATCTTCCTCAGAGCAAGCAACAGTAGGCAGAAGGATTCAGGCATACTTTTTTTGCATTTGATGTTCCTACCTGGCCCTTGTGACAATTTTGAGAGTATAAACATGAAAGCAAATTACCACAGTGTTAGTAAATGTGATTATAACACCTCCACTTTTACATGGTACATGGGTTACATACATTCTTTGACTTGTATAAATAAGAGATGAGTTGCTATACCTTTATCTTGCTAATCTATGCGTACTCTTGAGTAAAGGTACAAACACATAAAGTTAACATGAAGTAGTTGGTACATGGGCTAGCATTTTCATCCCAGCATTTCTCATTGGTTTCTTATGCGTATGTACATACACAAGAAGCATTTTTGTCATAGCTCTTTTCAAACTGACCAGCCAAAGATTCAGGATCTTTCAGGTTGTTATTGTAAGGAGGTGACTAATCTTAGAGTCTTGTTTTTCTTCAGTGCAATTCTGTTAATTCAGTTTTCTACATGGAAAGAAACAGCAAACTGCAGCTCGTAACTTTAAATATATTTTGGTTAGCAACCTCCAAAAATCTTCCTCTCTAGGCTTTTTCTCCTAGGGTTTCCCCACACTCTTTCTGGACCCGTGCTCTGTTTCACCATGCTTCTTCCAGTCTCTGAATCAACTCCTTCATGTCTGTTTCAACATATGAATCCCAGCACAATTTGACACATCAAGAGACTGAATTCTTGAGCAGGCCTGGTGAAATGGAGTGTGGAGAATAAAAAGAGAGAGGGAAGTAATCAGTGACATGAATCTCTCTCTAGCAGCTGTTTCCAAAGAAGACAGGTCTTCATGGCCACAAAATGCCATAGTCAGAGCAGGTCAATGGAGAGGCCACCAGCTACTTTAGCCCCAGTGCCTGACCAAAATGCTGTGCAGATATTTTCCTGACCTAGAGACTTGCATATCCACTGCCATGGGGACCCTGTAGTGGCAGTATGTGTTAGCCATAGGCTGATGAGGCCCCACTTCAGCTATTTCAGATTCCAGGTGTATAAGTCTGTGGTTTTAGTGAGGGTGGAGAGAATTTCCTTCATTTGCTGGTGGTTTGGGAAGCCACTGTGCAGGCCTAAGGAGAATAGGCATTTTCCATTTAAAAAAACCAGGAATTATGAGTTTTATCATACTTTTGACCATTCTGTTCAAAATGAGTTAATTAAACTCCAGAGATGAGGAAGACCTATTGAAACGTTGGGAACATTGACCTTTTCTTTTGTCTGTCACCTTATTTAAATAATTCTAGGTTTAATTAACTGACTTGGAATGAATTGATGAAGGGTGACTGTCACTTATAATTTCTTCTCTTTTAAATGCACTAGTTTTGTGCAATTGCCATAGCCTCCTATGTTCACCCTAATTATTAAAGTGAATAGTTTGGAAAGCTGGATTTTTTAAGCTCTTAAATGTCTAATAACAGGCCTATAAATACAACCTGAAACATTTAATAGGATGAATCATGCATAACGTATACCTAAACACACATACACATGCAAATATGTGATGGTTTATAACATTTACATGAGTCATTCTTAAAAAGTTAGGATTTGTGTTGAAGTTGTCCATAAATATACAGAAAAGGTGTTGGCATTGGTATCTTTATAATGAATTATAGTTACACTTCATGAAGATTTAAAAGTCCCTTCTTCTTAAGCCAGGTAAGAATCCTAGCTTGAGATCCTGTGACCTGAGAAGTACTTTCAAAATACCTGACACAATAATTAATTTATGTTGATCAAGATATTCTATAGGCTGAGGTTATAGCTTTATCAGAAAAAAAGGTGCCAGCTGTTCACAGGTATTGTACACTGCCAAAGTGCTCATAATGCAGATGTGTCCTAAGGTACCAAACTAAGTAATATATCATTAAGTCATCTGTTACTGAAATCCAACACAGAGACTCTGTGGGATGTCTTAGTCTGAATCTCTAAGGTCAAGCAGTAACTTAAAGTTGTGGGTCATAGACAGGACCATTGTAAAAGATGTATCCAGAGCTAACGCTCAAAAAGGATCCAAAACATGTAGCCATTGCTAAAGCTGAATGGTCCATTTGGAGTAAAGTCCTGTGGCTTTGTGCACATATGTACAACACATGTCTCTTCCCATACTTATGGTAGACATACTTTTTGGGAGGCCTGTCAGCTTGGGAAGGTTGAAGCTTGCAAAAATGGTTCTTGTGCATTGCCAGAACTGGCCAAATCTGAATGCATCAGGTCTATTACATTTTCACTAAGTATATTGCTTATGTAATGATGTGAACTGGGCTCTTTTGATGTATATTCAATACAAAGTGCTCTACATGTCTTTCTGTGCTTTGCCTGTGCTGCTATGGAAAAGAGGACTTCTCCTTGGACCTAGGGCTATAAATCAGAATTTTTGTTCATTTATGGATGTATTTTCAGTACAGGGCACCAGAGTTAATGTGAAGGCTATGTTGCATCTTACAGACGTAAGGAAAGTGAGGCTCACCAAACTCAGGACAAGTGGAATACACAGAGGTGTCTGAAAGTGCAAAGCCTGCTGGGGTACTGTGGCAGGAAGATAAAGGGAAGTAAACAGATCCAGCCTTGTCCAAGTTGCCTTTGAGGCTGATTTCCAGAGTAAACTACTCTCCAAATTGTGCTTGGAAGACTAGTAGTTGGAGTAGTTAAAAACATATTGGGGAGGCAGGTGGCAAACAGTGTGGGCAGCCAGAGGAGAGTGCTCCTGTCCCTCTGTTCCTGGGCCCTCTTTCATTTAGCTGTACTGACAAAGCTTATCAGCACAGTAGATAATATTTCTGAAATCATTTAAACAATCCTCCTCAGTTTCTTTCACTCTTTAGCTCTCTTTGAAGATACATATATGATTGTGTGTGTGTGTGTGTGCATATATATATAGCTACAGTGAATACTATATGTAAATAATACTATATACGAGCATACTATTATGTAGGTATGTGTTGATGTATATGCATGCATATGTGTGTAATTTGCTAGATTGCTTTGAACTGTCAAATAAAGGTGCATGTGTTTATTATTCATGACTCAGAAAGGCAAAGAAATAGCCTAAGGAAGAGCAAAGAGAAATGCAGAGCTTACAGAAAACACATCTCAGTTTTATAGATGGCGATTTCAAAGCATACTACTTGCTTTATAGTGTATCCATATCATGAACCATCAATTACAATAGTCAGGAAAGCGATACGGCAGCGTAATGACAGAGCACATTATTATCTGACCTGAAGAGTTGTGATACACAACCTCCATTAAGCCTGTTCTTATTATCACTTTGTACTTTCTGGTCACATGGAATGGATTCTCTGTCTACTTGTATAACTTGCAGGGATTATTTCATAATTTGCTAGTGTCGTTTGCTGTGCCTCATCATTTGCCTGATGAAAGAAAACAGAAAAACAACTTCATTAAACAGTAAATAAAACTCAGGATGAAGACAAAACATCTAGCATGGATGCTGGTAATTAGTTTCTTGTTACAAATGAATGTTTTGAAGGAATGGCTTAATGATTAGGTTTGGGGCTGTTTTGGGGGAGGTTTGTTTTGGTTTGTTTTATTTTGTTTTTCCCCTCTAATATTTCTCTGGATGTGAATACTGATGCAGTTTCAGGTTATAAGAACTTCCACTCTGCATCATTGGCCAGTTATAAATGATAACATTATGATCTATTCTTTGCTGCAGTGTTTGGCACTTTTGGTTGTAACACATTCAGAGAATGTGTTCATGTACAATACAAATTACGCCCTGATAATGACAGGGATTTATGACATTTGGAATTGGATTTAGTTGCCTAAACATAGGTGTTCAGTGGCATACTATGTGCACAGGGTATTTTTCTTGACCTCTTCCTAGTCTTGTAGGTCCTATATCATATCTGATAGCCTAGGTACCTATCTTGACGACTTGAAATAGCAGACTACTATTTATACATGCCTAATCACTCCTCATGATTATTTTATACATTCTTAAAATCAGAAAATCAAAGATTCATCCCTAATACAGTGTTATGTACAAAGCTCCAACCAACTTGGGATATATGGAGGTAAATCTGGACTGTGAGATCAGCTCCCTCACAAGTCTGAATCCAAGGAGAAGATCCCCTGGCTATAGCTGCACTATGAAGTTCAATGAAGTTGTCCAGAATCACAGGAGATCAGCTGTGATATTAACTGATACCCAAATTGCTCAGATTGTGAAATGGGCACCAAGAGAAAGGTAGTACTGGAGTCGATTTTACTTTAAAGATACGTTCACAACTATCTGGTGCTGCTTCCTTTTCGGGCAGACCCACACTGAAGATTTAAGAAAGAGGCACCTATTCTTTCCCGTGTTCTTGACTTCAGGGTCAAATATCTTCTTTTATTCTGTGTCTTTTCCCTCTGCCCCAAGAGAATTAAGACAATTTTATGGTTTCAGCTTTATTTTATGGATGTCTTCTCCTTGCTATAAACCAAAGTGTTCAAAGGCACCAGCAGTAAACAAAGGTTGAAGGAAAGTATGATATCTGCAGCGGTTGCAATGCTGTTAGAGATGTATGAAACTTTGCTCCTTGGGTTTGACAGAAAAAAACCCAAGGAATTTAAAATGTTATTTGGAGTCTGTATTTTATCAAATTTATATATACTCAGTTTTTCTTGTCGAGAGGAACCTCTTTGCTGCAGTAGTTTTCCTCCAACTTAAATAGTCCATGCATCTCTAAATAAAGAGATTGAGTAATTTCAAGGAACATCTTCACTCTCAGCTGCTTCTTAGGCAGAAACTGTACTACCGGCAGGAGATGAAATTCCCAATGGGTTCCTGATGACCTAGCCTCATTAACCAAGTTGTAAAATACTGTGATGGGGAGATCAGAGTCTCTCCTGCAGAGGCAGTTCTGTTCTGATGGCTCATTAGTCATCCATGCACCAGGAAGAAGCTGAGGCACCCGACCTTCTGGGCAGGCATCCTGAGAACTAGGCTAGCGGGTTCCTTCTTATTCTTTTGGATCCCTCAGTCAAACTGTTGGAAAAAAGGATAAGTGCATCTTCTATCTGCAAAACTTTTCTTTGTGAGTTTTGATGCACCCTTTTAAAAGGACGTGAGGGATATTTCTACAGTCCTCAAACAGTACATAGGTGGCACACTCCTTAGATTATAAAAATAAGGTATTTTAAATTCCATTGCACTGTATCAGTGCATTATTATTGTAATTATAAGTGTTATTATTAATAATTGTTTTTATTACTACTATTATTTTTACTATTGTTTTTATTTACACCTACCAAATTCCCTTTCAGGAATAAGCACCTGAACATTAGTATGAAGTAAAAAGGTTTCCAATGAACATTAATGTTACTGCATAATTGTTCCCCATTTTGTGACTATCTTGTTTCAGTTCTTTATGTAGAGAAGAGCTACCACTGCTTGCTGTACTCCTGTTGGCAGCTTGCTTACATAAGTTAAAGCTTCTGTGGAAGCCCCTAAATAGCCTGGTATAGTTTTCATATACCTGATCTTCAACCAAAAGTCCTTTTTTTATTTTTTTATTAATTTTTTTTTTAATTGTGATCTCTTTATTTCTGATCAAGGTGAGCAGTGAGACAAGTGAGTTCTCTTTTTTCCTTCTGGGTGATTTGTACTCCACTTTTGCAGGAACTTGTGTCATCTTTTTGGATTCTGTCAGGAAGAGGCATTCTTCCGTAGTTAGTTGGTGCTGGCATGCACTGGGTCACATGGCGGTGTCTGCTTGTGTGCATTAGGCAGTATACAGAACTACTTAAACTGGATGACTCTGTGGGGTTTAGTAGATCAATTGCCATTTTCATTTGGGACGGCACATGAAATCCTAATGAGAATAACAACACTTGTAATTAGAAGCCTACAAAATCTTCTAAAATAATCACTTAAATTTAAAATGTAAATGTGTCTGTAATTAATTAGTCTATTTAGAATAAAGCTTTCTAATTAACAAATGTAAATTGGGAATTTTCTGTAGATTTCGTAAGGACAAAAGTGTTTCTCGTGGGAGCTGAAAGTAGATGTGTTTCCATGTGAATGCATATTAAACCCTGGTGGCTCACACCTCTGCACAAGCCTGTGGCAGTAAGAGGCATCATCTGTGAGAGGGTCATATTAACACCAGCCATAACAATTTTCTTAAGACTTGTAAGACAAAATCCTACTTTTTAAAATAGGAATGTTTTAGACTAAGGGTTATGTTTTTCAAAGCTGAAAAACTGACAGACCTGTAACTGAGTTCTACAATAAAGGTAAAACAAAGATCCTGAAGTAACACTATGTTGAATTCTGATCAGAAAGGATGACTGGCCATCACCTCTCTAATCAATCCAGTGACCAATTATAGAAGTAAAAAAAAAAATCCTCTGGAAATTGAAACTTTTGAAATCTGATTTCACTGCACATCAGGATCACAAAGAAAATAAAACCTAACAAGCCCAAAGTGATTTTGGTGCTTACTGCATACCAAAACCCTGAAATTCTACTTGGAGTTTAGTATATATCTATATTTCTTTTTCTATTTAATTATATTTAAATCCTTTCAGGACATTTCAGAAATACTGAGTCAGTGATTATCCCATTTCATTCCCACAGAGACGGGAGAATTGAATCTGTAGACTGCCAAGCTACACACTACATGGCTGAGAAGTAAATTATGTGTAGGTCCATGCTGCCATGGTACCAGGTATTTTCAGACTGCACTAGGTGTCTGTATATGGTCAATGGACTAGTCAGCACAGTCAGTGTTCATCTTCTACATATGGTCAACCAAACAGCTTTCCAGACTCCTCTGACTGTGACTTGGTCCCAGCTGACCACAATAAGAACTTAGATACCCAGTTCTCCTTGAATACATGTCTTGCAGATAACCAAATGTCTCTTAATGTAGATGTCAAGATCTGCAGCTGTGTCTCAGTGCTTCTGACTGCCCATGAAATAATGTCAACATGAAAAAGATATAAAGCCCAAAGTCTACAAAGTGAAATATTACATCTGAAACATATTCTTCCTGCAGTTTTAGCATCAATATTAGTGCTTCCTTCCTGCAACTGTTCAGAAAGAAAGAAGGAAAGAAAAAGGAAGGAAAGAGGGAAGGAGAGAGGGAAAGTGGGAAGAAGGAAGGAGACAGAGAGAAGGCAAACAAAAATTTTCTAACTAATAGGATGATTATACACTGCCTACAAAGATAATACTATTTTGGTGGAGTTGCCATGTGTCCTTTAAAAATTAATTTTATCTGTTCATTTGAGTTAGGCAGTCAACTGCCATGCAGAACACAATGATTCCCAATTGTTACTGGCTAGGATCAAACTAAAACAGTTCTAAAGAAATAATGGTACATCTCCCACCATTGTTACCCCTTGTTCTTGCATGCCACTCCACTAATTAATACACATCTTTTAAAGCTGTATCATCTTAGTGATTGCAGTATGATATACTAAACAGATGTATATCAGGTAGAGAAATCAAAAGAGCAAAATGAAAGCATCTTTCATGGAAGAAAGTGCATTTAAGTTTGAATATGGGTATTATTTTAGCTCTCTTGAGCAGACAGACATTTTGCCTTTCTGTTGTGCAATGGGAGCATATCATGGTATTTCCGATATCATGTTGTCCAACAATAGAGGTTTTTGTCTAGCAACTGAGTGCTATTGCAGAGGTCTTATGTTAGTTCTTTAAAAATAAGTCACAACGTAGAAAATATTAAGCATTTTTAACATTACTTAATTGGGACTTCAGCAGTATAAGAAATTTAGGTGCTTGAACATATTGGAAGTATGATTGTGAAATGTCTGCAAACCTCAAAAATTCCCATGTGAAAAGCAAAGATTAATTGTACAGTATTTACACCTTTTCATTGATAACTAACACCATAAAACTGTACAAATTGTAATTTGTTTCTTCTTCCCACAATCCCTTTGGCTTTTAAGGGATGTTCCTCAATTAGTTGAACTGTGTTTCCTCTTGCTTGCTAAGCACTTTTGGCCAAACAAGGAATGGCAGAGGTCCACAATTAGATCAAAAGATCAATCCTAATGTACCATTTTCTCCTCACCCTCCTGCTTTAATAAAGTGGCTGCGGTTCTCCAGGGGACAACTCAAAATCCAAGTACTGATATTTCTAAATTAGCTGACTCTGTGACCTTGCTAGTAATTGCGTTAGTTTATCAATGTTCAACACAATTTATTACTCTCCAATATGTACCAAAGCATTTATCTCTCAACCCTAACAATATTAAAAATCTAAACTATCTGTTGAGAAACAAAGGACTATTCAATAAGAAAAATGCATAATAAAGTGGAAAACACTACGCTGATGGGTAAGAGGATTTATCTAGCAACTAGTCATAAGTGAAATAAGGAAAGAATGTTTATACTGTATTCAATTTAGGATACTTTTTAAATCTCCAATGAGCAGATAATTTAAATAAAACCTTTTATTTTCATTCATTCTTTCTTTCTTTTTTTTTTTTTTTTTTTAATTTCCTTTAAGACCAGGAATGTCCTACAGCTTTTACATATCACTGAACATATTACCCATATTACTCTCCAGTGAGAAAAATGAAGACTGATAAAACCTTATCTAAGCATTTAAAAGTCATTTGGACACATTGATCAAAACTCCCTCTGAAATGAAACATATTAAATTTAGATGGAGGAAAAAAGGCATTAAGTTGATAGAACCCAATTTTTGTATGAAGCAAACAAATGGCATCATTTCAGCAACCTTCTCATCTTGATCACATTGTTATGCATTATTTAAAATACGCACTTGATTTGGGTAGTTAATAAGCTATCTGTAAACTTGGAGTAAATTTGATTGTGGGCAGTGCTCTTCTAGTTCCTACAGAAGTATTATTGATTTGTTTTTACTTCTGTGAGATGTGAGTTTCTGGCATGGTGCCACCAACCATGAATCAGTGTAACTATCTCTGCTCATGGTGAGATAAGAATGATAAAGAGCAGAAATGCAGACTACATGTGATCTTTTAAATGATCCCGTTCACTTCGAGCTGTCAGCAGCTCAGCAATTCTGTTCGCTTGCAGCAGGGATTCACGATTCTGCTGTTGTGGGCATTGAATCTCCTCTCCTTTGAGAGCTTCAACCGAACCTCCAAATCAAATGGAAGAAAACAGCTAAAATTTTCCCTAATCCACAGTTAAAACAGTGGAAAGATCAAACATGGTGTTCTAATTTCTGCTGCAGAGAAACACTGATTAAGTCTCCTGAAAACTTAAAAACTTCTGCATTCCTCTTGGAATCACTCACCTTCATTTACTTTTAGAAGACCAGTACTTTGTATTTTTAGGTTCACTAGGGCTATGCCTGCATCAGTAGGGGTGTGGAACAATAGGAGCAGACCCACAGGGAAAACTGTTACTGATGACCACCTCCAACAATATCTACATTGTCCCCTTTTGGGGTGGAAGGTGACTTTGGACTGGCCCTGTTCTCATCCTCAGGGTTGCCCACCTCAGGTGTCGTAGGGTTTTAGATGGTTCCTGAAGAACACCTCAGGGTTCAGCTCCATCTGAAAAGGAAGCAGTTCCCATGATGCAAACCGAGACAGCAAATGAAGATGACCAGGGAGTTCAGCTCAAAAATACCTGACCTAAAGCAGTAGTAACACATCCAATGAAACCTCATAATAGATGAGTTTTGCTAAATACTACCATGAAAACCTTCAAACCCACTTTGGATAGAAATGCTAACCATATATCATGTAATCTTTCTAAAGAATAAAGGTGTTGGGGTTTATTACAACCTTCTTAATATCTTCACAGGAAACCTGATGTCTGAAAAATGTTTTAAAAGTGGTATATTATCCATTTATTTATTACCAGGTCTGTAAATCCATTGGCTCACCATGTTGGAATTCATTCTTGCTGCTGCTACATAAAAGCGTACCTCTTATTAATAGAAAATAAACTGCAGTCTAGGTAATCTAAATCTTAACTTGGGGAGTTAGCATCATATTTGTGAAAAAGATTGGAAAAAATAAAAGCTGTGTGAATGTATGAAAACAACTTTGTTATTCTGCTTATGCAGAAAGTGAACTAGGCATTATAGGTACAATTATGTTGCTGTACCTTTCCTCAAAAATCAGTTTGATTGTGTGACACTGCTGAGAGCCATCCGTCTCTGGAACTAAACTGAACATCCACACCACACAGTGTTTTTCTCTGGATCTTCTTCAGACTTTTGTGGTGTCCATGGGATCTTCACTCATATAAACATCTTGTTTCTGCGAGGTGGTGGTTGGTTGGTCTGTTTGTTTGTTTGGAAGAGGAGCAGACATTCAGTTAAAAGTTTCAGAAAGAGTTTGAAACTGCACGTCCCAGGACTGTGGTGGTATGTGAGACTATGTGGGATGTCTAGGATGGCAAAATCTGATGGGGTAATGCTGGAGGTCTCTGTAGGGGGAGAGAAGCCAAGCCTGGTGTATACTGACTCTTGGGAGCTCTTCCTGGGGCCAGGTATCCACCAGGCTGTCTACAGATCTTCTCTTGGAGACAGCTGGTTGGAGGAGTCCACAACAGAGCCAGGGAACAAATTAACAGTTAAACAGTGTGGCCAGAGGCCACCTGCCAGAGTTCACTTCATGGTCCTCTATTATTGGCAGTAGATGCATACCTAGGGAATATTTCAAAGCTCCACGTATTAGCACCAGCTTCTGACAGTCCGCACTCCTTATCCCTTATACTCTTGCTGGCAGTTCTTTTATCAGGAAAGGAAATAATTTCCATATTCATCACTCACAAAACCCAAAACTTGACCTCACAACACTTCTAGAAAACTATACCCTGTGTTGATTTGGCAAACATTAGTACTACTTCATATCAAAGCTGAAATCTGGAAGGAAAACATAAGGTTACTCCTGAAGGCTAACAGTAGTCTATGGCTACTCTTCTACTCTGCAATCCATGCAGAGCAACAGGTCTCTCTGAAGGTAATCCAGACATGAAACTCAGATATCCTTATGTCCTTCCTTCCTCTTGTCCCCTCCACTGTGCACAACTGGAAAAGGTCTGTTTGTCTCCAGCAGGCATTGAAAAAGACTGATTATGTTCATTGTGCCCCAGTCAGCATTTCAGTTGTCAATCAATATACTTTGGGGTGTTGTGTCCTGTGAATCACTTCTTAATCACAGATGCTACTTTTGTGTTTCCCTCTGGTCCTTGTCTGCAAGAACTGCAAAGATTTTCCCTTATTATCTTCCACTCATCTCAAGTTTACTGAATGTGGCTCATTGAGACCTAAATGTATTCATATGTCACAGGTGGAACTGCTGAAAGCGTGTAGTGGGAGTATGGCTCTGCTCCCATGGAAGTCAATAACAGTTTCGCAGTTGACTTCACCTGAAAGAGAGCTCAAGCCAAAGCTCAGCACTTTCGAAAACTATATCGTACATATTTAAATTACTCCACTTTTTCTTCATGAACTTGATTTTCATAATAGTTTCCCTTCCTCCTCTGGGAAGACACTATCTACTATCTCCCTGAAACACCATAACAAAGCAATTTAAAAAATAATGATGTCTGTGTTCTTTTACCACCACTTCAATCTATAAATGATTTCTGCTATCTGTTGAAGTTTGTTCTGTCTCATAATGTTATGTCCTGTCATTTGTTTATTTTGTTACTTCCTTGAGTGTATAAAGATATATATTAACATAATGAACTTCCTACTTTGGAGTGCTTACTACTGAGCTATTTGAAGATCAAACCAATATATAGTCATAATGAATTGAATATTTAAGGAAAAAATCTTGATATACTAAAATACTAGTGTTGCAAATTCATTTGTGTGGCTTGTGTAATAACATCATACTAAAAGCAAGAAGACATGCAGCATTCTTTTCCTTCTGATGTAAATAAGAGCACACTAATGACACATTAGTGGCATTAGTGACTAATACTGGCTGAAAAATGTTACCTTTTGTGTAGCTAAATGTAGTTCAAGTACCTTCACAGTTCTTCCATTCCACAGAAAATGTTATGTCACAGCCTTTAAGTTTTCCTGAGAGTCAGTAAGAACAGCCTGAATACAGTCCAAGACAAACAGCCTGGAAAATCATATGGATAAGTGCTCTGTGATGTTGTCTGTTGGTCAAAACATAAAGAGACTGAAATAGCTGAACTCATGCTCATGGGCAGTACACAAGCTTCTCACCTTTTCAACCGCCCAGCAGCTCATGTCCCATGGTTAAGCTACTAAATTTCAGATGAGGCTTTCGATGTGGAGGTTACAGCTGTTGCTATTAAACAGAAAAACAATTGGATTAATTACTTAGTATGCTTGATACTTAATACATTACTTAACATGTTGTGAGTGAGTATCTCACCACAGCTAAACCTGTCTGGATTCTGGGTTGTGAAACCAATGCAGGAGAAGGACCAGAATATCTTTGATACATTGGGGGTGGTGTACTCATGTTCAGGCTTAGTGTGGCTCTAGGGCTTCACTATGTCCTAAGAGCAAGCCCTGAGATACACACACATGAAAGTAAAAGGAAAATAAAAAGGCCAAAGGATGCTGGGCTGAAGATCCATTTATATTGTTGGTTCTAGCTTGCTGTTCAGTTTACCCATTATTCTCCAGATATTGGTTTTAAATGCAGCCTTCATATGGGGGGGGGTTCATATTTTTATTTCTATAACTTTAATTGCTGGTTCAAACATTCAACTGTAGGAACTGTAATCTGCCCCCAGAACAGTGAACTTACGTATAAGAGATAAGACAAGTTGAAGAGGTGAAATGGAGAGAAAATATCTGAAAATATGCCATACCAGTGCATACAGTGGTCCCTTATAGAGGAGAGGAAAATTGGATCGAAATTACTCTTTCTGATCAGAGAAAGAATATGGACGTGACTATCTCTGAACCACAGAATAAGATAGTATAATTTCACCTTGGTTTTCTTCCAAAAATGACTGACTTGGTGCCTCAGCCAAATTGAGAGCCCTGGATTATAAATAAGGAATAGAAATAGATCTCTTCTCACCTTTGAATTAAGCATGAATTTTTCAGGACTGATACATCCTTCTCTTCAGTATTTCTTCTTGACTATTTTAGTCCTCTCACTTTTTCATGTGACAGTCTTCTTCATATTTCTCATTAAACTCTTCGTACTTGAAGCAAAGCGGTCCAGCTCAGTAGCACAAATATCAACAAGTGTAAATGCTGATGGGTGCCTATATGTCAGAATTATCTGTAAGTCAGTAATATTTTTCAGACGGTGCGCGGGATTCAAGAAAACTTTCAGCAACTAAAATGCTGTCTTGGCAGATCTAAGGAATTCTAGGAAGAACCTCTGTTCAGAAGAACTAAGCCTCACTCATCACTCTGGTGATCAAACTTTTATAGGTGGTGACTAAACAAGACATTTTAAATGGAATAATAACTTTCTAACTTTCCTTCCTTCCTTCCTTCCTTCCTTCCTTCCTTCCTTCCTTCCCTCTTTCTTTCTTTCTTTCTTTCTTCCTTTCTTCCTTTCTTCCTTTCTTCCTTTCTTCCTTTCTTCCTTTCTTCCTTTCTTCCTTCCTTCCTTTCTTTCTTTCTTTCTTTCTTTCTTTCTTTCTTTCTTTCTTTCGATGTCCTGTCTGAACCACCGTGCAACAGGTTGCAGAGAGGCTGGAAACTCCTAATTACTTCTGTGAGAATAAGACAACGAAATGCCAAGACCTTCACCTATGCATCTGAAGCTGGCTCCTAGAAATCATGAGAAATTTAGATCTAAACAGTTTTTCGTTTCAACTCCTTTGTCCCTGACAAAGGAGTGTGACTGGGGTCTTCTTATAAGGACATTGTGAGATGGCATTCATTAATGTTTGATCACCACAGTGATGGAAAAGCTGATGGCTATGATACTTCTGTCATTACAAAAGTGTTTGAAACCTTAAAACCAAGTTTTTAAACTCAGTTTCATCTTGTACTTTCAGCAAAGTCTGATATCCTTAATGTGCAACCATTTACTGCACTGTGCTACTGCAGGGTGTTATGAGTCGTTGCTGTGCTCCGCTCAAGAAGAGGTGGCAATTTGCCATCACAGAGGAATGTTGTAGATACTAATCACTTAGTGTTTGCTTTTGTGTTTTGACACCATCAGGTGAGAGGTGTTGATGGTGTGCACAGCATGGTTGTCATTAGATATAACTGAGCCAAATGTTTGATGAAGTGTGGGGTGGTAGCTGAAGAAAAGGTAAAGCAAACTAAGCATGCAGAGTCAGAACTTTAAAAGCAATCTTGATGCAAATGAAGAGAGGCTTTGCTAGTAGATCGGCAGATTGCAGAACTGCTCAATCCTCAAACAGCTGGCAATGAAAGCATTTCATGCTATGCTACTGCAGCATGATAATTTTTATCCTATGGTTTTATTGCTGAAGCTGTGATATTATGTGTGTATATATGTACCCACACAGGCAAACCTTGTGTAATGAGATTAATGGAAACAACAATAAATATGGCTTCAACATCATGCAGCTGGCAAAAATGAGGATTGTATCTAGAAATGCATTAGGTTTACAAAAATAGATTAATTTTTGGAGCATTTATTGTTGTTATTATTGCCATTGTTTTTATTTTTATTTCTAAACCTTACTAGACTTCATTCTTTCAGATAAAAACATGCATATCAGCTTTGCAGTTTGATTGCCTTATGGGCATAAAGCTTTGCATATTTACTGCCCATGAATCATACAAGTATGTGAAATCCAGTGAAGATTCAATTTTTCCTCCTAGATGCACCTCTAGCCGTTTAATTAAAATATGTATTATTAATAAAACTAGATTTAAGTCATATTTTTTACAGATATGACTGAAACATTAAGGGCAAATTGTTTCATACTTTCATAGTAATTTGCTTTTAACGTTTTGTGCCTTAATCAAGGTAATCCTACAATAAGGTTTGTAGTGCTTGTGACTTCATGATGTTTAAGTTACTGAAAACAGATTTAAGAGTGTTCCAAGACAAAGTCACTTTTTCTTATGAAATTAGCTCCAATTTTTTTCTGCAGAGAGAAGCCTATGTAATAGCAAAACGCAATTAGACATACCTATTTAGAAAACTCTGGTGCACAGGTTGCAGTCTGTTATATCCATCTTACTAAATATGTATCAGGTTATTTTTTTATTCCAGCCATTGAGAAGCCTTTAGATGTCACAGTTGCCCTGTTCACCTAAATTACTTTCCGTTTTGTGGTAAATTTCCCTGACTGTCCTGTAATTTGTTGTATGTAGCAATACTGATAGCTGCAGTGTAACTCATTTCTGCATACCTGTTGGTAAGGGATCAGTAATAGTCTGTGCTTCATCTTGTCCTGACCATCATTTAATTCTGTGTACATATGTCTGTTTGTGTGTAATAGAGCTTTTGGATGCAACAAGTCTATTAATTACTTTTAAGAAATATTTCAATTTTTTATTTTAACTCCTGAGTTATGTTACAAGCCTAAAGGAAGTGTGAACAGTGTGAATTTGAGATATCTTCCCTGAGAAGGGTGTAAAATGTAACTGCAGCATATCAGTTGTGATAAAAAATTTCAGATATGAAAGTCTTAAGCATATTTGCCAGTCAGAGAGGAAGCAGTGATTAAGTGAATATGGGAAAGAATTAATATATTTTACATTCAATTAACTCCTTTTTTGGCCTGTGAAGGATTACTGTATTTCTGTGCACAAAGCTGTTGGACTCCATGGTTTATTAATTGATCATGTGTTACTGAAACTAGTATGCACCAATAAGTTTTCTTGATAGTATGGGTGTGCATAACACTTAGACAGTTGAGAAAAAACACAGGGAAATCTGTGAGAGGTCTCCAGAGTGAAAACCACAGCTGGGTCATGAGACCAACCTCCAGAAAATTAATGAAAACTATGGGAGAGAAGATTCCGATTTCATTGCAATGTAGCACCAAATTGTAATGCTATTTGTAAAACAAAAGTAAATGTTTGTGATAAAAGTACAACCAACATTTAGAAGTCAGGAAAATAATTTGTTTTCAAAAGTAAGCCTTTGGCATATAGTCATATCTGCATATGGAAAGTACACCTTATAGTTTTCATGTACTAATGTGTTGCTGATTTTCATAATTATTCTCTTTATTCTGACCATTTAAAGGGTAATTTTTGTTTTATATGGGATATACCAAAAAAAATAACATATATTAGTATAAAGGACAAAAATGTTTTAAAAAACTTGATTCACACCATTTTATTAAAAGCACAAATGTACAAACCAGAACAAAATGATACATTTATTTTCTTTCTGTTCACCTACTTGGTTTTTGAACCTTCAAGGGTCTCAAATTCATACTTTTCTATATAAATGTAGAATTAGGCAAATATTAAGGTTAGAAAAGGAATATGAAGATTCCCATCTAAAAGATTCTGAAATTGAGGCTTTAAGAAAAACTCTTATGAGATTGACAAAACACTTTAAGAACAGCAGTGCTGGCATGACTGCCAGATCTCTGGTCAAACACTTAATTCCATGAAAAGGAGTATGCACTCTCTGTGTGGATAAAATATTATAGAATTACAGGTACCACAAAGACAAAGTATATTCAGGAGTACCAATGTGATTTGTTACTGCCAAATTGTTCTTTGCTGTGGTGACTCACACATTAAAAAAGCAAGAAGTAGTCTTGAAAATTTAAAACTGTGGTGCAAATTAACCACAATCCAAAGTGGTATTATAATGATATCTATCTTCTATATAATTGTATAACTGTGTACACTGTTATCTTAATGTTATCAACATACATTTAGCATATTTTGTCAAAAAAAAGACATGTTCTCTCAACTGAATTGTTTATAATACAGAGAGAATCTGTTACATTTGCATAATATATCACACACACTACTTAAATATCATGATTAATACTCTGAAATACCTATTCTAAAACATACATTCTAAATTCAGAAGTCATTTAGTTTGTCATATTTGTACCTGTTTTTTCCGTGTTTCTGTGTTTGAATAAGTTGTTCTCTCATGAGTGCTAAAGGATGATGAAAATTAAACTCACATGCCTAACATCTTTTGGGAAATTTAAAAATAAATCTTTCATAAACATTCAATTTAGAAATTTCTGCTGATACAGTTTTACAAAGCAAAACTCTTGTTTCATTTTTGCTTCTTATTGCAAAAAAAATGGCCTTTTAAATGGATTTGTTTAGAGTACAGAAATGATAAATTCCTCATTCACCGATCAACCCTAAATAATCCATAATACTTTTTAGTAGTAGTACCTACATTCAAAATTGGATCAACTTGCAAATAGTTTTGATATGTTTGAGGGCATTAGTTAAAACAAACAAAAGCCAAACAAACAAAGTTATATTCATATATACATTGTTTTGTAACAAATTATTAATCCAAGACTACTTTGTACCTGATCTGTCATTGTTTCAATTAATATAGGAACTTCAGGCCTTTGATGCAAAGAGGTAAAAATATTCTTTTCCTATCAAATGCAGACTTGAAAGTGCAAAGGAGGAAGAGGGAAATCCAGGGCATCAAAAGGAAATTCTACAATTGCAGTCACAGGTATCAGACAGTTATTTCCCTTTTCTATTGATTTCTGCACTGGTTTAGAAGAGTTATCATGTTTTAAGAGTCCTTACAGTTCAGGTTTTATATTGTCAAATATACTTAAGAATATCTCTTATATCAAGATTTGTCCCTTGCTGTAGAACAGAAAATACAAAGCTATTTTACTGAATATCTATAAGACACAAATGTTAAGTTTATAACTTCATGCATTGCTTTTGCCTACTGATTTAATTCCACACTTTTGAATTTTTTTCACCTCAGCACTGCTATTTTACGATAGATATTAATGCTGTTTTTCTGTTTTCCAGCACAAGTATGATGTGAAAGACCAAATCCTACTCCTCTGTATAATCATCATTCTGTTATCCGGAAGATTAGATAGAACAAATGAACTCTTAAAATGTCCAGTATTCTGATTAAAGCTATGCACACAATATATTTCACCTTTAATATGACTGTCAGTGTAGCAAATCTGTTTAATTCTTGCTCTTTTCCCATTAGTATGACTCCAGAACTATTGTAAAGAAAAATCATGTTTGATATTTAATTTCTGTTTCTACGCTGTTTAACCTAACTACATGGGAAGGCATTATTAAGAGCTACCACAGCAAAGAATAACTGAAAATACTGAAATGACAGTGATATATATATATATGGTGAATAATGACTGCTCCTTCTCCAGATGTTATTTATTTTTTAATATCTGCTAATAGCTGAAATAGAAGGTGCATGACAGTAGGAGAGGCAGACAGATAGACAGCAAGAACAATTTGACAAAAGAACTTGGATGGGATTCATCTAATTAACCACATACTTCTACATCTGAATAATCCTTCCTAGAGCAAATGAAAAGGAACAAAAAAAGCACCTCTAGGGTGAGATTCCTTTCACACTAAAGTAGACATCTAGCTTAGGTCAGACCAGCAATGCCCTAGAATAACTTGTTTAGACCCTTCTTTGTAGACACCTACAGATGGAAATTATATCCTCCCTTCTGTTTGTATGGAGTGACAACAGCTTTATTTCATTCAATGTTTTTAAACATCTTTTTATCTGAAAAAGGGAAATCAGTCAGTTGCTCTCAGCAGTCATTCACCCCCTGGAAAGCCAGAAAGAGCAGCTGCAGAGAAAATCTTTGCTGGGACTGAGAATAATCATAGAAAAGTCATAGAATCGAATCATAGAATCATAGAATACTTTGGATTTGAAGGAACCTTAAATATTCACCTAGTCCAACCACCCTGCAATGAGCAGGGACATCTACAACTAGATCAGCTTGCTAAGAGTCCTGTCCAGCCTGGCCTTGAATGTCTCCAGGGATGGGGCATCTACCACCCTTCTGGGCAACCTGTGCCAGTGTTTCATGACCTTCACTGTAGGAAATTTCTTCCTCATGTCTAGCCTGAATCTCCCTTCCTTTAGTTTAAAACCACTACCCCTTGTTCTATCACAATGGGTCCCACTAAAAAGTCTGTCCTCATCTTTATGGGCCCCTTTCAGGTCCTGAAGGTCCATGGTCTTGTGAACTAGAAGTGGATATCTCCTATGTTTTGTATTTGCTGAAGTAGTCCCTGTAGTTCATTTCTCTTTAAGGAATGCACTATTTAGAGGTCAGGCTCTGCCTCCAAGTCTGCTGGCCAGAGGGATTATACTATAGGTCACAGGCACAAAGTGTTATTGGTTATTCATGTTTACTAAGTGGAAGGCATTTGCCTGCTGCTAAAGAGGTGTCTGCTGTTTTTACTGATCACACAACAGTATTGGCAATGAGTGCACAAATCAATACACACACTATTCCTCCTTGTACAGCAAATTTTATTGCACTGCTGGTATTTTTGACCTGTGGGAGTGAACTCAATGCTTTTGGTGGGCCCATGAGGCAAGGATATTTGTAAAGTGCTGCACTAATTCACTATGGGAACAACTTTCTGCTCTAATAGAACATACTTTTTTGGTACAATCAGAGTCTTCGCTCCTAACATACATACATAAAAGAAAACAAATTGTTCCATCAATAGTGGAATTAATGAGTTTATTTTCCATTGGATTCTTTTCTGTGTGCCCCATACCTTTCTACTAGAATAATCTTCCATCCAGGTAACACTCTCACCATAATACCTTATCTGTCCCTTATATCATGACAGCTCTGGAGTACTCTCAGATGCTTACTATGCTCAGCACCTTCACCAAAGTATAATACTCTGTGAACTGTCTCACAATCTTTGCTGCAGAGCAGAAGAAGGAGGGAGGGAAGGAGGGAGGAAGGGAGGAAGGGAGGGAAGGAGGGAGGAAGGAAGGAAGGAAGGAAGGAAGGAAGGAAGGAAGGAAGGAAGGAAGGAAGGAAGGAATGAATTAGGGACAAAAGATATCCCCATCCTCTCTTGTTTTCACCTGCTTCAAATTCTATCCATCCCCTTCCTTTACAAAGGCAAGGTAAAGAAAAAGATAAAGAAAAGCGTTCAATAAAGGAGGGATGACAACTAATGCATTTTAGCTACAGACTCTCTGCTAATAGACCTAGACTGTAGGACTGTTCGGTAATCTCTGATTAGTCTTACAGGAGAACTGATCTGGTCAAAACAGTCAGGGAGATATAGGTACTCTAAATGTTTTTGTACCTCTGCTGCAGCATAGATTATATCAGCTGTAGAACATGTGCTTGTATTATGTTAGCACATCCAAAATTTTAATTAATTTGAGGGATAGAAAGAAAGAAATAAATTGTAATCTGAGATTTTTTTTTCTTTTTTTGGAAGGAGAAATACAAACAAGCAGCAGATATCTGTTTGTTATTGATGCAATGCTTCCAAATTTGCTGCTGAATAGAATGAGAAGGCATTAACAGAATGCCCTGGGACAAAGAAACTTACATCGTCATTGAATCCATGTGGTGCTGAAGAAAGACAGTTGTGTGGTCATCTAACTGTGAGAGAAACAGTTCTGCGACTCCAAAAATAAAGGAAAAGAGGTAGTTCCAAGACTTTAGGTTTCCAGTCAGAGGCTGGTCATGTGTTGTTCATTAGTACAAGACTTTAACAGTTTGCTTCAATAGTGCAAAGAGCCAGGTGTGCCTCTTTCCTAAGGATTTTTCAGTGTTTGATGGGTCTTGAACATCCTTCTAGAATGCCCATTCTTCATGTGGCCAAAACTTGCCGTGTTTCCAGGAGTAAATTGTTCCAAAGATGTGTCCAGCCCACTTCTATACTCCAGTAAGCTGCCAATAGATGCAGATTTAAATATATTACTCACTGCAATCATTGCAGCAGCCACACTTTGATGTTACTGCACTCATCTCTTGACCAAACAGCTTCAGCCACAAAATCCTTAACTTTTCATTGTATTTGGTTGTCCGACATTTATTGGTTGTTGCTTTCCCCATTGTAATATTAATATTACTCAAAACTGAATTCACTTTGAATCTTTTTTTTTTTTTTTAGAATAAACACAGTAGAAATTCTTGTCCTGTTAGAAGTGTTGATAAGCAGAATTGCTGACTATAAGGTCCTCTGCTCTCTTGAAGTTAATGGAGCTTCCACATCAAGAGAGATGGGGTTCTGTTCTGCAGAGTCTTGGAAATGGCTCATTCTCAGTGCATTCTGTATTCATCACAGGAATTTTTAAAACCTTCCCTGCTGAATAAGTCCTTATATCCAGTAATGTCACTGGATATAGCATTGCTTTGCAGTCCATAGCAGGATTCACAATTGCAAGGAGATTAATTTAAATTTCCTCCAGTAAGAGTTCAGGGAAAATTGAACATTGAACATATGGACATTCCAACATTTTGGTCTTCTTTTGTTTTCCCTGATTAGGAGTTCTAGATACACACAAGCATAAAAAAGAAAAAAAAAAATAAAGTGCATACAAAGGAAAAATGCTGAAAACTGAAAGAGCACACTGCTTCAATGGAAATACATAGGTTAATGCCATTTTTGGATTTTTCACAGCAACAATTGGACAGCTTTTAAAATAAAGAAATAGAAAGTTGTTTTAAAAATAGGATCTTAAGTATAGAATCACCACTTTGTTATCAGAGAATGGCAAATCCCACTAGCAAATGCCCAGCTTTATGTTTCTTGAATACTGGAATTACTACGAAGCCTGGATTGGGTCAAACTGCTTTTAACCTGGCTGAAAAAATATCTAAGGATGGGATTGTTCAATTCTATCAATTCTTCATTTCCTATTACCAGAAATCCAGTTTGGAGGTTTCAATATATGAAAGGTAAAAAGATCACAAGTCAACACGGAAGCAGGTAAATATTGACAGATCCAAAGCACATACCAGTGTCCTACTGAGAGTTAAAGCAACTGCCTCTGCTGTTCAGGGACTGAGTCAATCCTATGGATGGGAGCTGTCAGGGTAAAACTTTTGCTGTTTTCTCATTTTTGCTGTATAAATGTGTTCCTTCTATTAGATTTCTTTATCCCTTTTAGCCTTTCTAAATGACAATTAAGTCTGCCTACCCTATCAATAGCAGGTAATTTATTTGTTTCTACAGCCGAGCCTGACCTTCATTGATTTTATTGGAGTAATTTGCTGGAAATGATTTTTTAATGTTAGATTTATTACAGAGGCACTTCATTGTCCGATAAATGAAGTAAATTGTATTTTAAAAGTAGCAAAATGGAAGAACCACTGAAATTTGAATGAGTTTTTTATAAGCGCATTAGCTCAAAAGGTCCCTTATGCATCTCTTGTATAAAGCCCAGTTTGCAAACAAGAAGTTTTATTCTGGACTTGTGTTTCCTAGTTTCCCAGTGTGCAAACCTAAACCAAACAGGAACAGACCCGAGTGCTGTGAGCAGAGGTGCTGTACGGTCCCTGCCTGTCCCTGGAGGGGGACTCTGCCCTCCCTGCCCATGCCAACTTATACTATGTAAACTCATTCAGTTTAATGGAGCTGGAACTTGGTACCCAGAAAGATGCTGAAAATATGCCTTTTAATTTGATGTATTTCACCTTTTATTGTCTGCCTTCCTCTATTTTCAAACCTCTCACTTGCTCTGTTTTAGCTGGCTGGTTGGGAGTAGGATTTGTGACTTGCTTACCTTTTAGATCTACTTTCTGAAGTGGTTCAATTGCTCTGCGTAAAAACATTGCAAACTGTCCTGGAGAACAGTAAATTACAAATTACCAGGTCTACCTTTCAGTGTAGGTAAAAGTCATATTCTTAACTGAGTATGACAGAGATATACATTTCCATCGTATTTAGATAAGAACAAAAGGATTTGCTATATTGTGTGCAATCCATCTTACGTGTTTTTGTGCACACAAAACGCTGCCATGCTATGCTATACCTCGCAAAGTTCATTTTCAAGAGCTCCCTCTGAGGCACTGCTTCTCTGTACTGTCTCAGTAAAGGGTCTGCCTTCAAGACGTGATTGCCGCCTTGCAAGATAGATAACGATGCTGAGCAGTATCTGCATGTCCTGCACTTCTGCATGTCACGTCCCTCCCACTGCCACCATTGCATTGTGGAACTAACATATGACATTTACTGCCACCGCATTGTTCTTGCCACTTGAGTAAAATGAGTGTACACACAGCCTTTGTCTGCCTTGCCTATTTAAATTTCAAGCTCTTCAGCACTTGGATTATCTGCAACTCTGTATCTGTGCAGTGCTTTGAACACTAGACACACAAGTGAAGGGACACTTTTTACCTTTTTGTATTTTCACTACCATAATATATGGTTAATAATAATAACAACAGCAATAATGACAATTAGAATGACGTAGTAAGAACAACTACAATTGTAATGGCTTGCATGAACAGGAAAGGCTTCCCTTTGCTAACTTTACACATTTTTGTTTGCTTGTCTGTAAGTTAAGTTTGCATTTTTCAGGACAGACAACAAAAGTTAGAAGTGTAAAAGCTGTATTTAGACACCCAAATAAAACTATCACAACTGTCAAAGTAATCATTCATGTTGTTAAGAAAATCCACTGTTAAGATGTCATTCCGTCAGACAGGGTCCTGAGTGCTCTAATCGCTACTTTTTCTGCAATTGCCAAAGACACCACTAACAGTTCAAGCATTTTTGGTAGGTGTCTCTGAGATCCTTATGTGGTACTTCAAAGAGTGATTCCTCCACCTACCCTGCTACACCTTCCTTGTTCACACATCTCTCAAGCTGGCATAATTTCCCTCAAAGAGGAAACTGATCCCCAAGAGTTTTACAGAAAGAAATTGAACCTGAATGGGTTGTACCTGAGGGAAATGCCAGTGCTAGTGAGAGCTGATGTTTCTCTGTGCTTCTACAAAGGATTGTATGAAAAATTAAATCTCGGTTTTCTTTTGAGAGTAAGGGATTCAAGTCTCTGCTGCTCTCTATCTGAACAAGGACTGTGAAACAGCATCCCAACTGGATGCATTAACCACTGGAGTCACCAATGTGTTTCTCATCTAGGAAAAGAAAATCAGTTGGGTTTTTTTGGTTGTATTGATGCTCTGGACATGCATGCCTCTGATCTGTCAGTTTAAATGACTGATCTCCACACGCTCCTTTGCACTTCTCCCCAGGTTAGTTTGGACATCTTTCTGGTTGTTTCTCTTCTGAGGTTCCTTGCTGTGAGTACCTAACCGCCCATGTGTTCCCTACCTGGCTGCCTGATCCTTAAAATCCAACTTATTTCCTACAGCCTGGTCCTGCTGGTCTATTGGTATATCTGGAAGCAGTGTGTGCTCGGTACTTTTGAAAATAAAATAAGTATAATATTGAATCTGACTTTAGCCTAACTTTTGGTGTCCATATGAATACTTTTAGGTTTTGTGTGTATGCATAGCAAATTTATACCCAAAAAAAACCAAAAACAAAAGTGAGGAGTAACTGTTCAATAGGCAGTCCATGTTTCTATTTGAACAGTATTTGAAGAAAATTCAAAAAAAGTATTTCAGTGTCTCACTTTATTTCATATTATATTATGCATTTTCTGAAGATGGGACTAAGTGAAGTAAAACTTAAAAATATAAAACTGTGAAAAGATTTGAATACAAAACCTAGAGTACTTTCCTTTTAAATTTCCTCGCTTGTTTCCTGCCTCTGTTTCTGCCACCATTACTGAAATAAGGAATCCATCAACATATTTTTATGGATGATTAAGAAAGCCTGACCTTTCCTTTGCAGGTACAAATAGGTAGTTCTTCAGAGGCTGTAAATGAATGACAAGATAATTCTATCCATTTAATATTGAAGTGATGTTGATGGTATCATTCTTCTCATGTTTGAAACGGGAAAGTATAGAAACCTTTCTCCCTCACTCTGTTCTGCTTTATGTGATGGATTTTCTCTCTGACTAATCGCTGTCACATTAACCTGCACTATTTCATCCTTCAGAGCTGTCAAGATAATGACGATAATCGAAGTGGCTCATTGTAGGTAAAGGAAATTATATGAGCAAAGTAATATCATAAAACAGTGTTTAAATATTTTAATTTCATTTGTCAGGGCTGCCCCAACACTTCATTACACATATAACCATCTCTCATCAGTGGAATTAGTGCATTATTCATTACTGTTAATTATTTTCACATAATGGCTGCCCTGATATATTTAACCTCCACATTATATCTCAGATAATGGGCCTGTAAAATTGAATTGTGTGAAGAGCAGAGTTCTAAAGCTCATTTGCAGAACATCAAAGAACAAAGAAGAGGAAAAGAATTCTAAATGGGACATTTCACCCAGCTGGGGCCAAACATTTGTTTCTGTCTGATTTGCATACAGAAAATAGGTGGTTCAGAAGTGGTTTAACATTGTACATGCTGTCTGCTCCTATTACATAGCCAATTAGAATTTGTTAATGTCCTGAGTGTTCGAGACAACTTGCCAAGCAATCTATCGTCTGAATGGCAGTGAGCTGGAAAGTTAAAAACAGAAGTAGATCTTTCTAAAGGACAGACCACAAAATCATATGGAATATTAAGGTGTCACCTACAGTTAATACTTTTTTTGATGGACATGGGTATTGTAGAAACAAAATAACAGAAACTGCTGCTCACAACTGAGAAGATCCAAGTCTTGCTGTCATGTAGAATGTGGAAATGGGCAAGGAGGAGAAGGCAGCATCCTGAACAAGGTGAGTGTATCTGCAGTGAGTGTGGTAAACAGTGTCAGCAGACCTGATGGACTCAATCCCACACAGCATGTAAGCAATGGATACCATCACCTGGATATCTCCAGTGGCGCTTTGCCATGCTGGGGTTGATGTGTCTGCATTGTTGTTTCAGAGGATGGGAAGTATGACACTCCTTTTTTCCTGCTTTGCCAGGTGTTTTGAATATACACCCCAATTAAAAAAAAAAAAAAAGTCAGTACAGGTATGGGACTTTGGCATAATTTAGCTTTTGAGGAACCAGGTGAATTACTAGAAATAATATCAGCTCAAAGTAGCAGTTTAAAGTCTACTGTATGTCCACCTGAACAACATAGATTTAACTGAATAGCCATGTTTTTCCCCATTTAGGGGCCTATTCATTATGCATAGATTTCAATGGACCTGAAAAGGCATTGAAATCAAACACTTTATGGAAAGAAAGTTTATCAACAGTTCAACATGTTATAAGGACTAAGGTCAGTTCAGTACAAAACGGACTTTTCTAAATAGATTACGGGAATTTCCTTCAAACTTAAGTGTCAGAGTGTTTGTGAATTCTCTGTAAGTTCTCACCTAGCCATATGAAACATTTTTTGCTTTCATCAAAAAATTCAAGAGAATTGCTCTTCTGAAATTCACACATAAAATACACCTTTGTTCTGTTTCACGCCTATAATAAATTTCATAGGTTGTTTTGTTTTGTTTTTTTTTAATGCTTCAGACCTCTTTCTCAGCTGTTACACAATAACTTACGGGTGATGGTGGGACTATGATCTCAGAGGTGACTCAGCCAATCAGAAGTCAGAACATTTTTAATGACTAACAACACAATTCACTCGAGGTCATTAACATACTTTAGTCTTATTGGCTAAAAAGTCATATTTCACAGGAATCATAAATGTCTTTTTGCTAAGTGGCAGTAGGTTTTTGGCCATATCATTAAATATTTATACAACATACACATAAATCTTCCTCCACTTGGCATCATCTGGGATCCATTTGGAAGAGACCCATTTATTTCACTTTGTAATGTTTTAAGTTTGTTGCAGGTTTCAGCCTCAGCCTCCAAACTCTAGATATAGAATAGTTAGAAAGGAAAGGAAACACAGATTTGCATGGACCTGGCTTAGAGAAACAAGTCTTCTCTCATTAATCTGTTCATTCTCAGAGTATATTTTTTATGGATTCATATACAATAATTTATACATCATGGAAGCTATGTGAACAAAATGGTCTCTGCTTTCTAAACTATTTTTATTTCATAAAATACTTTCAGGGTACCATGAAATATGCATAAAAAGAGAGACTAGAGAGACTACTAAATTAGCTAAGTAATTTCTCCGTATCTAAACACATTATATGGACTTCGGTCAAAGACATGAGAGATATTCAGTCTTCTCAGAGACATTTATTTGGGTACTTCCAAAAAGGAATAGACTGATAGAAGTGATCTGTCTTTCCACTCCTGAAACAGCTATTACTAGCTTGTCTTGTATCTGAATTTCACCCTGTCGAGGGTTTAGATTGTGGGGTGACAATAAAACCCTGGCAGATGTATTGTTAACATCCTCTCCCCCACCACTTCCCCCTTCTGACCCTCCCTCTCCCCCTTCCCACTAAGGACAGGCGATCGGGAGGGAAAGAAGGACAGAGAGAAGAGAGTTGGAAAAATTAAAAATGTTTTACTAATGCTACTAATAAGAATAGAGAAAATAATACAAAATATACAAAACCAATCTTGAAAGTCTCAGCAACTGCAGAGCTGGCACCCAAAGTCCTGGACTGGACCCTGCAGCCAACCGGAGCTGGATTCAGTCTCTCACTAGGCCTCAGTTCGCAGGGAAGACTAGCAAGATCCTCTCCTAATGTCGGACATAAGCAGAAGGGACAAAAAAGGAAAAGGGACAAGATCCTCATGATCTCTCACTTTAATATGAAGTATCACGTGAATGGGATGGCTTGCTTAGTTGGTCAATTTTTGGTCACCAGTCTCTCATTTCCCCTCTCGTGAGATGTCCATCCATGCTTATCAATAACCTCACATTCCATTGCTATGTTTACCAAAACATGTATCTTGTTCTCTAGGAAAATGCAGCTAATATGAAGGCTTTAGCTGACAGGCAAATTCACTAAAAGAGAAATTTGTTTTTTTAACAAAACCAGGACACACCCCAAGAAAAATCTTAAAGTCAAAGTGCCCTAATCAAAAGAACTTTTCTGCATGTGCCCTGTGTGCTGCAGCAATGAGACAAATACATGAGTCTTGACAGAAATGAAACTTTGTGATGGCAGAGCCCTGTCATACTCTGCGATTTGTCTGGAAAAAAAACAAAAAATACAACAAAACAAACAAACAGAAAAACAAAAGCAAAACAAAACAACAGCAACAACAAAAACAAACCACAGACCACAAAAAACAAACAAAACCAAAACCCCACAAAGGATTGGATGAAGGAATCAGGAATCCAAGGAATTCCTCAACAAGGGGAGGATGTCTCAAGGTCAACAGAATTAAAATAACCTCTGATTTTGCCTACAATGCCTTTGCATCCTGAATACCCATCATGCACCAGGTGATTCTCAAATGTTAATATGTCCAAGGAAAGGAATGACAGAGTCAGGCTGCCTCCAGATGTTTCTCTCTTCTATACCCCTATTTGGCCGCGACCTCAGCCTCCATGGGAAGAGTTTTCAGCAGATCCCACAAGTGGCCTGACCTGTCCTCCAGCTGCTCATCTCACCACACCTCAACAAGCTCTGGTCTGCAGCTTTGAACATTTTCCTGGGGCAGTGCTGTCATCACATGCCCACTGTGCAAAAGAGAGGCAGCACACTCAGTATTATGAGAAGAAAAGATCCAGAATGAATTACTCTATTTGCAGAGGAGGATGGGAGTTTGGATACAATTTGGATGCAAAGTGCAGAACTGTATATGTAATGAGACAAAAAAAACCAAAAAGAAGTGTCCCTTGGACACTTTCCACAAACACCTCTCCCAGTCTATTCGGTGTAACAGGAATGGAGTCACCTTGCTCAGGTGTTCTGAATGTTTCCAGTAGGCAGTGTGTGTCCTGTCACAAAACCAAGGTTTGTGAAATTGTTACAGACTCATGCCTGTTTATTGTTAATAGCCAGGACAGTTATTATGACCAGATTTATTCCCCAGAAGAAGGCAACAAACTTCAAATGTGACAGAGAAGTGAGATGTTTCTTCGACTAGGTTTCAGCAGACCATTCTTATTATAGATCTTTCAAAACAGAGTAAAAAGGAATCTATCACTCCCGTCTCTTCTAAACAAAGAAGTTGTTTTGACTTCAGAAAAGGAAAATGGCAGAGAATTTTGTATCAGGTGCCTTGAAAAACGTATAGAAAAAAAAATGAATATTCAGGGGATGCTTGTGCTTTGCAACCTGAAAAATCTTTGAGAGGTTTAGAGCCAGTAGTAAACTTGCAAACTCTAAATGTCATCTAGAATCCAAAAAAATATTTTAACTATCATTTAAAAGACCTGATAGAAACACTTTAAAAATGATTATTTTTATTTTATTTTTCTCCAAAGGCAGCCTTAGCAATTCTGTGCCTTCCCACATTTATATTGTAAATTTAGGTAAGGGACAATCTGCCTCACTGAAAGATGTTAATTCAGGTTGCATATAGTTCTCAGATCATCTTAAACTACAAGATTTATATAATCCAAGAAAAGGAGTGTATGGTGCACTCATTAGGCACATATACATTCTTCCTATTACATGCACATCTTACTAACTGCCCAGACAAAAGATGTCCTAAGGCTACCTCTTCAGACAGTGAGGCACTTGCTGACAGCTCTGGGCTTTAAGACAAATTAAAATGAGCCAATTTTTCAGTCTGTAGATCTAATAAAGCTTCTGGCTTTCAGTTCTGTCAATGACTATGAATAAAATTCCCTGACAAGAGAGAAGACAAGATGTTTAGTTTTCTGATGAGGGTGATTTTAAGGTGAAGACCAATTCTGCAATTCCTATTTCAGTTCTCATCATTGAGAATCTCCTGTCATTAGAAAGCAGGAACAAAAAGTTTAAGTTCTACTTCTCCTTTCTGACTGCCCAACTCCCTTTTTACTCTAAGGACTGAGCACTACACACAGGGCAACACCTCAGTCTCTTGAAATTCAGTTTGGTGATATCAGTGTGTAGATGTATTGATAAAGTACAAAATTCATACATATTCTTTTACAAAGTCTGTAAAAGTGTTCTCCAAGTGATGCACATCCTTCATGGCCTCAGCTACTTAGATATCCATTTCAGAGTACTTCCTAGTTTTAGAAGCTGTAGGATGCCAATTCAACAAACCAAAGAATCCTGTAAGTAGTAGGGACAAAACTATATTTTGAGTCTGGAAAATTAATTAAGAAAAAGGTTATATCTCACTTTTGGTGCCAGAAATGTTTACTTCATTGTTTTATATTACTGAAAACTGGTATATAACTTGCAGCAGAACTTAAGATACATTTTGCTCCTCATTTTTTTTTTCACACCCTGAAAAACACAGAAACTAAATCTAAGCTTTGCACAACAGAAAGAATCACACAGACACAGAATTGTACAGAGTGGTTGGAGTTGGAAGGGACCTCTTCCAACGGGATCGTGTGCAGGTGGATTTTGAATGTCTCTAAAGAAGGAGACTCCACAACCTCTCTGGGCAGCCTGTTCCAGTGCTCTGCATCCTCAGAGTGAAGTTGTTTCTCCTCACATTCAGATGGAACCTCCCATGCTTCAGTCTGTGCCTGTTGCCCCTCATCCTATCATTGGGGACCACTGAACGGAGTCTGGCCCCATCCTCCTGACACCCACCCTTGTGATTTTTATAAACATTGATAAGATCCCCTCTCAGCCTTCTCTTATCCAGGCTGAACAGACCCAGCTCTCTCAGTCTCTCCTCATGACAAAGATGGTCCAGACCCCTAATGAGGTACAAAGGAGCTCTCCACTGGACTCCCTTCAATAATTCCTTATCCTTAAACTGGGAATTCCAGAACTGGACATGGAACTCCAGATGTGGCCTCACCAGGGCAGAGTAGAGGGGGAGGATAACCTTCCTCAACCTGCTGGTCACACTTTTCTTAAGGCACCCCAGGATACCATTTGCCTTCTTAGCCACAAGAGCACATTGTTGACTCATGGTCAACCTGTTGTCAACCAGGACTTCCAGGTCCTTCTCTGCAATGTGACTTTCCAGCAGGTCCACCTCTAACCTGTACTGGTGCCTGGGGTTGTTCCCCCCCAGGAGAAGGACCCTACACTTGCCCTTGTTGAATTTCATCAGGTTCTTCTCTGCCCAGTCCTCCAGCCTGTCCAGGTCTGGCTGGATGGCAGCACAGCCTTCTGGTATGTCTGCACTTCCTCCCAGTTTGGTATAATAAATAAACTTGTTGAGGGTGCACTCAGTGTCTTCATCCTGGTCATTGATGAACAGGTTGAATAAGACTGGACCCAGCAGCAACCCCTGGGGAACCACACTAACTCCAGGTCCCCAACCAGACCCTGCACCATAGATTACAACCCTCTGAGCTCTGCCATCCAGCCAGTTCTCAATCCATCTCACTGTGCAGTCATCCAGCCCACACTTCCTGAGCTTACCTATGAGGATGCTCTGAGATACAGTGTCAAAAGCCTTGCTGAAGTCAAGGTAGACAATGCCTACTGCTCTTCCCTCATCTACCCACTCAGTCTTACCACCATAGAAGACTATCAGGTTAGTCAAACATTATTTCCCTTAGGTGGAAGGCCACCCATCCTCTGATAGATGAAGGATATTATTATTTTAGGTTGGATCAGCACTGTGCTTATGGAGAAAATTTTCCAGTCATTTCTACATAACATGCTTTATTTCACATTGCAGAAAATTCTCAGAGTAGTTCTTGCTAAAGACAGAGAGCAGAAGCCAATCTGCACTGTAGACCTGTACCGTGAAGATGTAGGCTTGCATGCAGACCAAGTGGGAGGCCTTGTGCAAAATAAAAAGTTAGATAATTATGGTGGAAATAGAAGAGAGTTATTTACGATGTAAAGTAAAAGACAAGAAAGTTCACCTCTCTTTTGTAACTAACTGAAAAAAGAATGGTTTATGGTAACTTAGTGTTTCCTTACCTTCACTAGCTATAGCTTTATATACTGTACAGCTATTTTCATTTCTGCAAACTCTTTCCTCATAGCATCTCTTCTGATTTTTCACCAGCTTTTGCAGCAAAGGGTAAAAGTCTGACCATTATATTTTCCTTGTGCTTACTCATCCAATAACAAACTGGTATGTACTTCTAAGTACCCATGAAACACCTGTTACTTATCTCTTTCTGGCTATACAGCTCTTTTTCAGTAGTTAAAAATGTTTGTGGTTGCAATACAGTGATTCTTTAAGTGTTTTTTCACAGGTAACAGTTTGGATTAAAAATTGCTGAGGAAAATCAAACCAAGAAGATATTTTTAAAAATATATCTATTTTTTACAAGTTAATTTTTAAGAGGACAGTTTATAAGACCTGTTTTAAATATCCCCAGAAGACATCCCATGTCATCCTAAGAAAGATATCAGAGAGCTTTCAGAAGAAAGAGGGTGATGATTTAAAAACTATTATTTGCCCTTCCTTCAGACATTTGAAAGTGAAAATATCTGTGTATCAGCATGTACGAATACTTCTAATGTGCAACATTGATATGTGCCTTGCCTCTAGACGCAGTGCTCATACTGAGGATAATGTATGACTTCTCAAAGTCACCCCACTATGCACATGCAGAAAACAGACAGGTACCCCCAACCCTCTTTCCCAGAGTGGCTTCCATGAAAGAAAACCTTAAAGGTACTGGGGATAGAAAAGCAGATTAAATCTCCTCAGAAAATGAAAACCGTGTTTTGAGAAGAAAGATCAAATCCCACTTCTCCATTGCATCTTTCACCACTTATGTGTGTGTGTGTAGTGTACCTATGATATATGTATATGTTAAAAATATATTTCTATTTTTTTATAGGGGGGTTGTGCATGTACAGTAAAAGTCATGATGGAGAGGTAGGATTTATTCTTTCTTCCCAAATAGAGATATAGATGTACAGTAAAATAACATAATTCTAAAATGTATGCTGATTGGAAAGAAGAAGGGAAGGAAGAAAGAATATATCTTTTGTTATATATATGCTTTATAATACTGGGAGGTCCTCAGATTGGAGGGATAGAGGTTGTATAAGAAATGACAACAATAAATAAATTATAGCTCCACATAAAATAATGGGAATTTGGAATGCATTGTTAAAGTAGTTTGAACAATTTCAGTGAGATGCTCTACGTTCAGCCACTGGAGCCATCTGTCAGTTGAATGACAGCTCTTCCGGTAAATATAAACTCTATTGCTAGTGTAAACGTATGTACTAACAGTGAAAGTAAATGTCTTCAACTGAAATAGATTGTATTCCCTATCAATTCATATCACTCATGGCCCTATTAACATTGCAGAGCAAAAATAGCTACCACTGTTTCTGTACTTACATGGCAGTAGTCCTAATGTATGTAATTGCTTAAAATCACTTGGGTCTTTCCAAACAAAGTAAATGATGTCATGATTAAGACGAGAATATCTTCAAATTCACAACTTACTGAAATTTTTACTACTTGGTGAAAAAAAATCGATGCATGAGGCTGTCTTGAAAACAAAGTATGAAGATAATCCATAATTTAAAATATAGTTTATGACATAAAATATCATATATTTTGCTGTCTTATTATATTCGTTACTCTGTCTAACTTTTTCACTTGCCTTTAGTAGTACCAATAACAGTTCAATGTACTTAGTCACTTCTTGAGTTCCAGGCTCTTATGGATCTTTATAATTATTAATAAATTATTTGTAGTAAAATTAATTTGATAAAATATGTTTGATCATTGCTTTTCTACACAGCTGATTTCAAAACAGTTTGTAATTTTACAGAAGTGTTTACCTCTAGTAATGGATCTTTAAAAGTTCATTGAAAACAATTGTAATTTCATCAGTATTCCACAAACTATATTCCTCTATGATTTTGTCATTATTTATTTATTCATACTGCTGTGTGATCAGTCACTTTGATAACACATTGTTGTTTTCTCAGGTGAAAGACTATTACTCCGACAAGAAACAAGAGCAAAGGGTGGTGAGTATAATTCTTCTAAAGGGAGAAGGAATTTGTAACATGAAGGAAGGCTGGCAAGGTTGCAGATGTATTCGGATATTTAAAATAGTTATCTTAATTTGTCAGACCTTTCTTCACTACTGGGAAAATAATCCACTACGACCTGGTATCTGATTTTTTTCTTCTTATTGCCATTTGGTAGGTTTCCAGAGTTTCACTGATAGCAATTATTACAAACCTCCTCTATTTGAAACCAGATGTTCATCATAACCTTGTTCAAAGCCTGTTTGATGAATGTAAGGAAAATGGCAAAATTATCTTAGAGCCAAGTACAGTGCAATCGTAACAAGAAGTTACCTGCATGTCAGTGACTAAGCAACTGATGCTGAGTACCTGCTCAAGTTCAGGGACATGCAACATCGAATGGTGAGTTACTATTTGTTACCTACCTAACATCGACCCCAATGCTTCCCAAGCCGCTTTACAGTTTAATATGCTGTACATTAAGATTCAGATTCCCAAGGTAAAATGAGGTACTGACACTCTTTTTCAAATGTCTAAATCTGATACAGGAAAACACTGGCAACTGGCAACACAACAACCAAACTCAGGCCTGATCCTAAAAACACAGAAAACTGAAATTTCTGTAGCCAGATGTGTACATCTGCCTAAGTCTTGACACTGTTATGCTTTATTGATCCCCTTCATTCAGCCTCTTATTTAGGCCCTTCTGGAAGTCATAAAACAAGAGCTTGCTTTCATGAAATGCAGGAATAGCCAGCTAAGCCTCCGCCCTCTTCACATACACATACAGGAAGAGGAGTTTTTTCTACCTTTTCCACTTGTAGCTTCTCTGTTAGGATAGTCTTGTAGGATGCGAGCTGTCCTGTAGCAGAGGATGCTGTTGTGTCAGAAAGCAGGTGAAGACGGATGTATAGATGAGTGGTTAGGAAACCTGGATAGAAGACAGTAATGGTTTCCTCTCTCTGTGAAGCAGTGCTTGTTTTATACAAAGTGAAACAGCTTAACAAGAAGACTGAGAGCTTCCAGCCTCAGAATAACTGTTGTTTGCTGATGAAGGCGTTCTTCATGCAGGTAGGAGGCATGGATTATTGTCTATTGCTTGGGCAGAGATGAGGGGAACTTAATGAAGTGCTGCTAATGCTTCAATCAGTAAGCAGCTGCTCCCAAAGGCTACTGAGGCATTCAAGCATCTGAGCCAAAGATAATACCTTCAAGAAGAGAAGAGACACCACCAAGGACTAAGACTTTGTGTTTTTCTGATAGCTGAGATTGAAATCATTACCTACAGAAGAAGCTGCTAGGTTAGAACTCATGGATGAGTCTTCCTAAGTCCTCTGTTATTATGGAGTTTAATGCTGACTTCCTTCTAAAATTTTTCCTCTTTTAAGAGACATCTTGTATTTGATGGTGTGGTTTGGACTCACCTTCATATCCACCTTCAACTTGTTGATATTTTTAATTGGTCTTAAATATACACTCTGAAGAAAAATTGTTTCTCCCAGTTTTCTGTTCTAGTTCACCTCCCCTTGCTTTATTCCCCACAAAGCTGGGCTGTTAACTTGCTTAGCCTCACACCTTATTTTCTCCAGTATCAGGTTGGTTTACAGCAGGTACACCAACACTGAGGAAGCGAACCACGGGAAAATCCAGTTTGTTATTTATTTATAAACTTGACATTGCACATCATGCAAAATTAAAATATTCATCCTGTTCTTGCCCCAGTTATTTTAAGAACAGTCTCTTCAGAACTTTAACAGCCCTCTGCCATAGATGGCAACACTGTGTGCTTTTTCCACCCACTGAAATAAGTTCATTTTTGGATGTGGCTTTCATTTTATTCATCAGCTCATTCTAATAAAGAGAGAGTCACTACCTCTAGCTGTTTGAGTTTCGAAGGAGGCACTGTGTGCAGTCCTGTTTAACATCTGAATTAGGGCTATAGCAGACCTGGGAAGTCCAGGTCAGGGTTGAGGCAGAACTGAAGACTCTAAGACACGATCTTGTGTTTCATTGCCCAATCATCCTCCAACCTTACATTTACTATGGTTAAGTCAAGGGCAGCCCCTGGTTCAGACAATGGGAGGTGTTACCTCCAGATGAAGCAAAAAGTAAAGTAAGAATGGAACTGCTGGAAGAATATTTGACTCTAGTAGACAGTGGTTTCTCATTTTATAATTACAGGTATAAAAAGTGCTAACTTAGCAAGTTGCCATAATTTAGTTTCTACTAAATTGACCTTCCTTTTGGACTTTGCCAGAAGGTTTGATTCATTAAAGCTCATTGAGTTACTAGAGATATTTTGTTGAAAATTATATAGGAGTACAAAGTATTAATTCTAGGCTGAATTGTAACTTCAAAAGTGAACCTTAGTAACTCAGAAGAGATGAAGTTGATTCAGATTTCAGTCCAACTCTGTTGTTCTATAAGCATGCATGTCAAACTTCTGTGTTGGAGGGACTAGAAACATCTTGTAAGAACTTTTCCTGTTCAAATCTGAGGATATTTATGATGTCTAAATCATTTTCTCTTCATACTTAAAGTTTTGACTTCAGTAGTTTACCATGAACTGAGCAGAATGCCTTGTACAGTCTTAAATCATTAGACTCAAAGATCGCTATACAAGAATGATCCCTTTTAAGCTTTAATAAACATTTACTGTGGTATCTCATTTAAAAATATATATCTAAGCATTCGATTATACTACTTGCATGTGGTTCAGTGTACTTATTAAATTAGATGTGTCATCTTGTGCTGCTGCCACCTTAGAGACACAAGAGACAGTGCTCTGGAATTGTCAAGGGACATAAGAATGTGGCCATTATATTTTATACAGGATGTTAAATGATTAATATTTGTAAATTAATGCATTTAAATTATATGTGCATGAGACACTCCAAGCCTTGCAAACATATCCAAGAGATACATTTGGAAAAAAAATGCACCTGACAATTTCCTTCTTCCTATTGGAGTCTATCTGGACTGGCCAAGTGAAATAAAAAAAGAATGGCATGTAGGAATACACAAGATAGAGTGTATTTCTGAGCAATTATAACATGCCTAGAAAGGTGTTGCAAGGCACAAGGCTGAAAGGCCAAATGACTTCAGCCACTTGAGAAATGCAATAATTCCCTAGAAATGCAATGCCTGGAGTATATTATTACTGTTATGGAATAGAATTCATGAATAGAAAGAAGGAAAGTGGTGAGAAGGGAGACAGGCCTATCTGTGTATGTACCAGCTACTATAAAGTGGGTATGACATCAGTCGCAGCCAATCAAACAGGCTCCATAATGTCCAAAGTACTACAGACATTTCATAATTAAGTAATGAGACATGACAGGGCATGAATTGTGTTGTATTAATTTTTGCCGAGTGTGTTGTTATAAGGCAAGAGAATGAAGGCTGGGTGCCATTGGTCCAGCCAACCGTGAATTAATCCTTTCCTATTGTCACAACGGAACCTCTTATTGTGGTTTTATAAAATGTTAATTTTTAAAATATTTATATAGTTAATTAAGTGATGAGTTTCTAAGCCATGACAGCAATCAGTGCAATTCTTTCCATAATTCTGAGCAGTGAATTGCGCTACCCGCTACTCCCTACTCAGATCCTCCACAGACAGTCAAACCAGCTGTTTTCTATTGTCCATTTGCTAATGCATTCTAATATCCTGCCTCCTAATGCCTGCTCTCATATCTGCATTCATTTGCATATAAGAAGCATCTAGATATGCCAGTAATGGTTAGCAAAGTCCTTTGAGCATATAAAGTGCTGTGGAAGTGCTAAATATGGCTTTTGTTTACTATCTAAAGAAAATATTAATGCAGTGGGGGGTACTGTGCATGTCCCTTGTCAGTCAGGACTTTGTAATGTTCACTGTGATTTGGAGCAGTGTTTTTTCATGCTAAAAATAAAGCTTTTGGGTTTTGTGCCTTTGCAAAATTAGGGCATCCATTTTTCTTTGTTAGTGACTCCCAGTCAGACCCCACTTACTTAATATATCAGTTTTCTATAGTATCCTATATGGTACTTTACACTGCTCTTTAATTTAGTATAGACCATTTCCTTTTGTGATCTGGGACTGGCTCAGGGACCTAGTGCTGGTGCATCTTCAGTAAAGATTTTGTCTTTGATTTCAACAGGAGCCAATTCACACTTAGTAAGTCCATGGAATCTACATTCCTGAAGAGGTTGCAGAATATTTATCACCAGAGACATCCTGAAACATACAACATGCTTGTTTGCTATACAAGATCATGAAGCGAAATGCCCGGGCAAGCAAAGAAATCCACCTGGACATTTGTCTGTGTTTGCTGTTCTGTTGCTATAGCTAGAAATGCTCATTAGCATAGCAAAGTCCCTGAGTGCTTCCAAAGGGGCAGAGATGACTCTGTGACATTCATGCAGGTGGCAGGATGTCATCGTGACCTACCAAATGTCCGTGCCATAGACTGTCATGGCCAGAGATTACTGACAGTGAGAAAACCTGAATCTTCACTTCTGCAAAGAAACTGCAGAGATGAGTGCCAAGATGGTTCTTCTGTTGATCCATATGAGATAAAAATGCTTAGACAATGTCACTGAAACCAGCGTGAAAATTCTGCACTGGCTAGCAGTTACAGATGACACATTTTTCTGACTCCAATACTAGTTACTTAATTTCATTAACAAAGACATGAAAAAGTTTCTTTGGTGAGAATTAAGCAAATGTAAACTATTTCAAAAGGTTCATAGTAATCACATTTCTACATGTAATTCATTCCCAAGCCCTTCATACACTTAACTTGTCTCTGTCAGTCATTTTAAGAGAGAGCAATTATTTAATATTGTGAAGTAACCAGACACACTTGAAACTGGAAACAACAAAATGTATTGTCCATATTTGAAACTGCAAGTGTAATTACAGGTAGAAAAACTATAATTACCTGGGTTGGAATTTGTATTCATTATTGACACCATCATAGGATTTGAGCCAGGTCATTTATCAATGATGGTCCTGTAAGAAGAAATATCTTCCTTCTTAGTGTATACTGTAATCACATACTTGATGCTCAGTACTTGTCTCCTAACATTTTATAAAAGCTAGACTTATTTGTATCTTAAAATAAAAATGTTTTCTTTTTCACCTAGACACCTTATAAATTTGTCTCCAAAATAATAAAAATTATTAAAATTCAGAAATGCCTTGTTCTGAATAGTGTTGAAAGCTGTCCTTGCAGGAAGGAACACAACAGTAGTTAACTAGATGCTTAGTAGTATGTCATGTTGAAAATTATATATTACAGCATATATAAATATTCATAAAGTTCCATATACAACCCAAAAGAAATATATACAATGTTATTTTAATAAGACAATATATTAAACTAAATGTTTGAATAGCTCTTCTCAGCCAGGCATGTTGCAGAACTTGCCTTCATCCAGTCACTTTGCAAGGGCATGAAGCAGTTTTGTCTGGAAGCAGGCAGTCATGAATCAAAGCAATGTAGGAATTTTCAGTAAAAGGAAGCAAAATATTACTTCTCAGTCTCTGGGCAACTCAGACCCCCTCAGCATCTGAACAGTATCTGCATGTCTGCTTCTTTGCTGTGTTTTTTTAGTATGCTCTTTGCAGCTAAGACTTGAGTACATGGCCAATGTAAGGTCATTCTGGTCCAAACCTTTTAACTTCCATCATTTACCCTTCTGGGCAAAAGAAGTCAGGCTGGTACCTTGGAGTCTGGAATGGTGGACACAATTTATATTTTAACTGTGAATTATTTTCTGTGTGACATAAAAGTACTCTTTAGCAATAAACATGTAGTAAAGTATTTAAACAAATAAATTAAAATAAACAGAAATAAGAAATTTGTAAATATGCATGAGCCCACAAGTAGTTCCGGACAAATAGGTACCTACTACATATACTTTGTCTGACTCTATGAGCTTCTCAGGCTTTCATAGTTCCCTTACCTTGATTTTCAGCAGGTTTTCTGGCAAGGTGTAAATGACTTTTAAGGAAAAGAACACTACTTTTTGTTTGTTTGTTTGTTTGTGTTTGGTTTTGGTTTTTAATGGTATATTTGCACTAAGCTGATTGGTTATCAATGTGCCACAACCAGTACCTGATTTGGCTTACCATCAGGCGCTTGATAAAGTATTTTATTTTTTTCCTCTGAAAACACAACCTCAGAAACAGTTTTTTCTGTTCAAGATCTTGTTTATCAGAACAAAAAGTAAATATTTTTCTGTCCTTAGTGATTCTTGCTTTCCAAAGTTCACAGCATGAGTCCATTGCCCATGTGTGGAAATTTAGTGCCATTTAAAACACCCTTGGTTTTAGCTTTATCTCCTAGAGAGTGACTTAAAAGCCTAAGCTTAGGTGTCTAATACCATTTAGATGCTTTAGGATATCCTGCCTGGGATCCAGCTGCTGCTCCAGAAGGGCTCTGTTCTCCCACAGATCTTGTGTTGTCCCTGCCAGTCTCATGTGGACACTGAGAATACCCCAGGATATTTAAAGTTGTGCTAAATGACTATGCTTACACACCTACACTCTTCCCACTCATGCTCCCTGCTCACAGCAAGCTTTGCTGGAGCAAGCAGCATAGGTTTATGTTCATGTTTTTGTACTTCTAAATGCCCCATGTAAGGGCAATCTGTGACTATTCAGGAGCATTTGACAGCTCGTTGTCTTGCCATGAATATTTACATCATACTACCTATCGTACAATAAAGTATGAAGCCTCATATTCTCATTTCTTAAACAATCAAAACATACTTGTAGATTAATTTTAATGCACATATTTTTTCCATTTGAATACATCGTGATTAAAAGTTCACGACCTTGACTATATTATGCAATTTGAGAAATCGCCAACAATGTCCATGGTGATTAAATATTCCACTTCGTAATTATTTTGTAACTTTTGTTCTGCTCTTTGCTCACTCTAAAAATTATCATAAAATTTTGAAAGATGTCCTCAGTGCAGAATATGTCCATAAAATATTAAATATTCAATTTTCCTCTATCATGGCTTGAAAAATTCATAATTACATGATGATCCACATAATAACTCATTCTGAAAAGTCATATATGGCACTCCCCCTGTGACTGAGTTAATAATTTACTGCTGTGTGGGATTTTCACTCTGCACTGTTAGTCTTGGGAACATTTATTAAGCAAATGTTCATTTGCAAAGATCAGAATGTGAATGAAGAGGGTAAGAATTTAATGAGGAGTGACAGACAGGTGAACTGATTCCATATAGTTCTTTACTAGAGCAGAAAGCAGATAGCTTTATCTTTCATAGCCTCAACAGACACATGAAATGAAATATAGAAGACAGGGCAAAAGGAAAAAAAAGTACTTTCCTAGAAGGGCCAATGGAAGGATAAATCAGAGGAACTCATGAACATGATTCAGACCAGTTGAAATGGCTGTTCATATTCTGTACCTTTGGACTTATGTACTCAGACTTTTAATTTTTGAGCTCTTTCCCCTTTCTTACATTAGAGTACTTTCAGCATTAAAGAAAAATAATCAAGTCCAAGAGTCCAGAATCAGCTTATCTGACAGCAACATAATCCAGGAGAATCAAGACAATTTTAAATTTTTTCTTGTAAAATGCATTGTAGTTTATGGTTACCCTTTATAATTTTCAGATGTTAGAAAAAACTTGCAAACAATATAATGCAGGATCTAGTATCACAACTTCATCATGATTTTCTTCAGTAAATAGAGGTTTGCTACACATTAACTGTGTAACTTCATTACATGATTTTTGGGTGTTGTCTAATCAAATACAAGTTAAATAGCATTGATCTGGTTTTTCTTTGTAAAAGAAATTCAAGAAAAAATGAAATGCCACAGGAATATTTTTTTTAGATTTGATTCAGAGTTCAGTTTTGCAAAATATTGAGCATGTTGTTCCTGATACAGCAAAAAACTAATACACTTATTCAAGATTTATCAAATAATCTCGTTTAAAGGTAGATGAGAACAAAGTTAGGTGTTTTACTAATTAAGGAACACTTCATTAAACATGTCGTGACTTCAACAAGACCAAACAAACGTTTCTCAATCTATTGCCACTGGCATATGTAAGGATATAACATACAGCTATACTTTCCGATGATACCTAAATATTAGGTCCCAAATGTTAGGATTTGTAACTTTTTATATACACGAAAAACAGGAATTTCCAGTTAGTTTACTGAATTTACTTTCATTCCAATTCAGATATTTTTCAGTAGATTTTTCTTCTCCATGAACGTTTAAATTTCTTAAAATATTTGTGGCCTCCAGAGCCCTGAAATATCATTTCTGAAAGCTGCTACATTTATTTCTGAGATTATTGCCAAGAAGAAAACAAATCTCATGAAGATGAGAATAATTCTTTGTGTGTGTTATGCTTCCTATTTCTTCTTGGCTGTGGTGAATGATTGTGTAATCAATTATAAACTGTGCATTTCTTTTTGAAAAAGGAAATAAAATATAAAGGATAATATGGAGAGAAAACTATGCAAAATAATTTTCTGAAAGAGGTGCAAAATTTATTTTTGTTTAAAAGTTACACATTTTTGAAGAGAATTTTCAAATGGTGTCAGCATCGTTTTCTTGGATATATATATATAAAGTGAGGATGACTGAATTTATTTTGGCACTTGATTTGATTACAGCTTTTAATTTTCAAAGGTCAATCAACATCTATGTTGGAAATAAGAGAGAAGCTTTGGCCCAAATTTCTGATGGAGCACCTCAGCTTCCATCCTTTATTAGCAGACAGTTACCTGACAAACTTAAAAATGGACAGAAAAACACAGGAATGATTTAGTTCAGTCACTTAATGCAATGACTGTCACCTACACTTAAAAATGTAGGAACTTTCAAAGAGAAAGTAAGAAATGCTTATTTCTCTCAAGAGGGTAAGCAAGAAGCTGACGGTGACAAGCTCTGGTATAGACTTCTACACCATATATGTCAACATAGAGTCAAATGAGTTCAATATCATTGACCAGAGCATAGAATATAAGAGTATGAATAGCAGGTCAAAGAAATGCACATTCTTCATTTCTCCTTCAAGGGTATGTACTATGAGAAAGTAATGAAGATATCTGACCGAAGCAGCAGTAAATACAGCTGAGAGAAACAACATAAGTGGTTGCAAAAACTGCAGAGGTAAAGGTAACTATCTCATGTATATTGCTTACATGTGATTTCTTAATTAGTTAATTAAGTAGTTGATTAATTGTTGAGATATGGAACCCTTTGTTTTCAAGTTATTCCTATTTTTTTCAAGTATCAGTTTGGAAGGATCTTATTGAACAATTTCATTTTTGGCATGTCTCTGAAAATAAGAGACTGTGGACAAAGGTTGTTTCTAACATAAATTTGTGGGATATTTTCAAAGAGGATGAACTGAGATATCATCAAGGGAGAATGAGGTGATACTGAGAACAGAAGGGAAAAAAATCAGATTAAATGTAATCACACAGACTCAAGATATAAAAAGAGAATTGTTCCTAGAGCTTATTGGTTAGGTATGACAGAGATGAGAAAGACCTGTTCACTGATTACAAGAAAAGAAACTCATTTGATCAAAGACAGATGTATGCCATTACAGTCAACTGAGAGAAATAGACATCACTTTTATGTTGTAGTCCATTTCATCCTGAAATAGATATTTGGCAAGATTAGTGATTCCTTAGTGCCTTTTTCTCTAAATCGACCATAAAGGAACCCCAAGTTGACTACTTAGATGTTTCTGTGTGAGATTAATTTTCTCTGAGGGAAATATGAGCCACAAAGGTGATGTGGTTTTGGGAGGAAAAAAAAAAAAAAAAAGCAATCTTTTGATATATCTGCTGTGGTATTCCTCAATAAAGATAAACGAGTGTCAATGCCTTTGTACAAAAGGGAAGAAAAAGTTTGTCTACAATAGCCTGGACTGCTTTGACTATTCATTTTCTGGAAAGAGTAAATTCAAATTGGAAGAAGTGTAGCGAAGAGTTACTACAACAGATTATTGGAGAATCTACTTAGAATTAATTTTGATGTTCACCATAGGTTAAGAGACATTTTTTAAAATGAAAGTACAAGGTTTCAAAAAAAGTATCATTATCATAATTTCAACAAAGTGCGGATGAGAAGGGAGTTAAGAATTTCAGCCCTGGTTGAGGGCCACAAGTTTTTACCTCTGCTTCTTTAAGTGAGGTCCCAGTGAGAGGTGACCGGTGGTAATGTAAATTCCTTCACCTTACTCCCAGATACAGTTCTCGTTGTAGTTGCCTCACATCTTAAGAACAACCATATTCCTTGCTTCAAGATCTGTATTAATTCCCAACCAGGGAATCATAACCTCTCCTATACTGAAGTCCATCCATTACCAGCCAGAGCTCTTCCACATTTAAATCATTATCACTGTTATCACAGTATCACAGTATCACAGTATGTTTGGGATTGGAAGGGACCTCAAAAGATCATCCAGTCCAATCCCCCTGCTGGAGCAGGAACGCCTCGGTGAGGTCGCACAGGAACATGTCCAGGCGGGTTTTGAATGTCTCCAGAGAAGGAGACTCCACAACCCCCCTGGGCAGCCTGTTCCAGTGCTCTGTCACCCTTACTGAGAAGAAGTTTTTTCTCAAATTTAAATGGAACCTCTTGTGTTCCAGCTTGATCCCATTACCCCTTGTCCTAGCATTGTTTGCCACCGAGAAGAGCCTGGCTCCTTCCTCGTGGCACTCACCCTTTATATATTTATAAACATTAATAAGGTCACCCCTCAGTCTCCTCTTCTCCAAACTAAAGAGACCCAGCTCCCTCAGCCTTTCCTCATAAGGGAGATGCTCCACTCCCTTAATCATCTTTGTTGCCCTGCGCTGGACTCTCTCCAGCAGTTTCCTGTCCTTCTGGAACTGAGGGGCCCAGAACTGGACACAATATTTCAGATGTGGTCTCACCAGGGCGGAGTAGAGGGGAAGGAGGACTTCTCTTGATCTACTAATCACCCACCTTCTAATACACCCCAGCTTGTTCCAAATTTGTACTCCTAAAACTTTTCATAGAGGTAGAAATGAATAACACATTCCTGAAGAGACAAGCATATGGCTGCAAAATAATAGGGGGTACAATCTGTAAAAAAAAGGATGTTTGATATCATGGATACATAGTCATGGTACCCTGTGATCCAAGAGTCCTTATCCAGCCCCGTTTCTTTAGTATTTGTTTTTTAAAAAAACTCTTACATATACACATATCTAAATATCACTGGTTGTTGTAAGAATCTGGGATTAAAAGAAGTCACCAGCATTTGTAAAATGTAATCTAAGTTTCTGATAACTTTGATGGTTAAATATTAAAAGAAAGTTAGTTGCAATTATGTACCTCATTTGAAGACTTTAAACTTGCTTGCTTGAGGAGGCTTCTCCAGACATATAAACTCTTTTTCAGCAGGTCTCTTTTCTTCAACTGTTTGCATCTATGAAGAAGGTTAAATCTAGCTGAATTCCGTGGTTTACATATTTTGAAATAATTTTGCTTATTTGCTTTAGAACTTTTACAGATGGGGCAATTACGAGGCAGGCATATGAGGAGACTTGTAATGTTCTGGAGCAGCAGCTGAAGACCAAGCCCTAGGGCATTTAAGCTGACAAGCCATGTCTGTATGAGGCCAGCAGAATTGACCCCCAAGTCAGAGGAGTTTGCAGAACTCTTCAGCCCACCCTAAAGGAACAACCTGCACTTGCTCTGCAAACTCATTCTCCAGACTTTACCAAGTGCATAGACTAGATCTTCATTCTTAGCTCATGTGCGCTCACCCCCATGTAAACTCCTAAATGCAGAGGTCTTAATTTCAACCTGAATCTTACCCCTCAGACCTTATAGGGCTGCTTCGAAAGAGGTGTCTTAATAATGATGTTTCATGCTGGACTCCACTGGAGGTGTACCAGGATATACTGTTTGATCTTCAGCTTCCACTTGTCAAGGGTCTCCCATAAGTCCTGTATCAGGTTTACTACCTCCATGCAGATGGCTCAAGGTTTGGTACTTTCTATATTTAAACAATTAAATCAAGTACTAAGTGCTTCTTGGTGGGTATTGCAAAGAAAAGGGGAAAAATAAACTCAGAAGTGAGAATAACCTAAACATCAGGTGCCATAAACAATGAAAATAAGGACATGTAACATTTTCAAAATTTTAGTTTGTTTTGGATTTGGATTTCATTTTTTTTTGGTTTTGTTTTTCTGTTTGGTGTTTTTTTTTTTTTGTTTTTTCTTTTACATCATTACCATTAAAATGAAATATTTCCAAGAGATGTTAACATTGATCATTTTATTTTCTAGATCATGGCTTAAATGGCACATGGCATTAAAGAACACTGCAGGCTTTGGTTTTGTCTGTATAAAAAATAAATCTCTAAACAGCTTTAACTTACTGCTTTCAAAAGGTTGTTTCATTATGCCATTCATGTACTTACATAATACAAAAGAACAGCAACTGGTCACATCTCCCTAGTAGGGACCAAATCAGTTCAGTTGCTTTTATTCCACCTTATAAATGGCTTAGCACAAGGAGTCTCTGCCAGAACTTAATGCTTTGGGCTTTTTGCGTGTAGCAGTGGATGGTGCCTTGGGGCCAGAGTTCAGAACATCACTACTGAGCTTCAAACTCCACCAGGGCCAAAATGAAAAAGTAAAATGTCACGATTAGCATTTGACAGCTCCAGCTGTTCGTTAAATGTGAGGAAAACCTGGGAGAAGTAGGAAGGATAAGCTTATTGATTATATTGAGATATTTGTTATTTATACTGTGGCATTTTGCAATCACATATACAAACAGAAGTGTTTTAGAGGCCTATGCAAACATTTGGTTGCATCTGTTGTAGATACAAAAGTACCTGCAACTTGGGCATAAGAATGAAATAAACATGTCAAACCTCATTAGAATTAAAAAACAAACAAACACAAACAAACAAACAAACCAACCCCACTACTGTTAGTAGGACAATAAGAGCAATAAATTATGCAGCATAGTTAGGCTTGAAATGTTCATAACCTAGATTGCAAAAAAACTTATTTTGTAAACTACCCATATGTTAGTGAAGCAGCATTGAATTTCCAATATATTTGTGAAGTTAGTCCTTGACAGTGTTACGATTCCCGTGATGCAATAACGAAAACCAACATATAGATATACTAAGAATATTCTGAAGTATTTAATCAAGGGATTTAGTTTACAAATGTGAGGGGAGAACACAATTAGTGAGAAGATCAGATTATTTTTTCAGAAATGCCTTCTTATCTCTGCTCTGTACTTTGTTTCTATTACACCAGATAAAGACTCTACTATTATCAGTACAGGATATGCCAAACATTTAGAAAGTTTACTTGATAATTAATATTAAAGTATGGTATAGCTTTTCCTTTCTTAGATGCAGTGTCACAATATTTCCAAGAAGAATTTTAACAATTATCATGAGACTATTTAGACCAGCTAACTAAAGAACAGTTATCTAATTGGCCTATCTTTATCACTGGCTTAACCTAAGATGCTGCAGGCCACATGATTTAAAATTATAATCCACTTTCAAGTTTATAACTCATTTTATTTTAAAAATGAATCAAATATAACCAACACCGAGGTCCTAAATTTCCCTGCAAAAAATAGCTAAATAAAAAATGCTGCTAAATACAATAATAAAAGAGTGAAGGAGCTCAAAGGTCATTTAGACCACATGGATATGATTAATGAAGAAGCTGCACTCAAATGTTCTCGACCACCTAATAAAAATATTCACAACATGATGAAAAACTGTCAGTTCTCAAGTATAGTAAAGAAATTCTTTAAATTAGATTGCACTAAATGACTGTCTTTGACAAGATAAATCTTGTTTTCCTTTCATCTTCTGATAATGCCAACAGATACTTTTGAGGGGTCTGGCAAGAAACGCACAGAGGATCCTCACTTGCCAAAATCAGTAACATCTCTTTCCGTGCCTGAGAGACTGAAACTCTGGCTAATAACAAAAACATGCTCACTGGAGGCTGGAAGAACACTTGTTTGTGCCTAGTTCAGTATGCCAGAGTGACTGCTGAAGAACAATTCAGCCTGGTAGAACTCTTATGTCTGGCACTGTCACACTTGGTTTCTGCATCTGCCAAATCCAGGAAAGGTTGATTATGCAAGTCAGCCCTGCCTGAGGGCTTGTCTATCTTCAGCATTCAAATTTCTACAGCAATTCTATTGCTTTCTTTCATGAATCTGTATTTGTGCTGTGTTTTTTCAGTTTTACTTTTTGTCTCATTGTTCATCTCCTTTTGGGCTCGTAACATCTCTCTGGTATATATCAACACAAGATGCAGAGCCAAATCCATGCGTTTAACTTACAAAGCATAAGTTATGTGATTTCCTTTTGTCCCTTTCTACATGAATATTTGTTTTCTATGTTAAACATGAAGTAAGTTGGGGGAGGCAGGTGGCAAAATCTGTCTCTTTATTTTTCTTACACCTTGTCTGTTATGTTGGGGTTAAGAGCAATGAACAAGGTTCTGTCAGGTTACCACAAGTAAAAAAAAAAAAAGTGGAAAAATCTTCATTATTATGAGTATGATAAAATAAAACTTGATAGAGTTAGCAAACACCTGAGACCTATTGGCCTCCACTATTTCATTTAATCTTCTTAAGCATATTTTTTTTTTAAAGTAGAGCTTAAGGATGTGATCATTTACTGCCTTTTCCAAGAAGCGCAGCCTCATTCTGTATGTAGTGTGATAGTGCTTCATTAATGAAGAGCTATTTTCTTCTCTTTATGCCACATCCACAGCTCAGAAGACAGAAATCCATATTTTCTTGTGGGCTTTATGTTGCTTATCCCTACATGGCAGCATACTTTGGAAATGTTTTCATTTGTAACTGTTCTCTGAACAGAGGGAAGCTGCACCAAGGGGAGACTTGATTAAAGTCCAGTAAGCTGAGACATCTAGGATCTATTGTTTTCAACCATTTAGCCTTTAACAATGCTGTATTTTTGAAACACAGTGATATTGGATTGTACCTGTGAACAATCAACCATTATACACATCAGGCTTCTTTCGTGCTTCCCTTACTCCAGCACCTTCTCCTTCTTCAGATTTTCACCCCGTCATTGGCTACAGGTTCTCTTGTGTGTTCGTCAGTTTCTTATAGCTGTCACCTTCCCCAGTCAGGTCTAGCTCTTCATTTGAGTGCTGGCTCTTTCTCAGATGTTCTACTTCCCCATTAGTTGTGTTCATTCTCCCTGATTTACCAATTTTCCTCTGCCCCCAGCTCCTGGCTCACCTGTTTACCTACCTCCCTTTGTTCAACACTGCAGTTTCCTCTAAATGTCTAGATGTCTTGCCTGAACAGTCTTGGCTTTGTACATTCAGCTCTTAAACATGTCAATTCGCAAAGCAACTCCTTATCACTCTTGCTTTCTTTGTTTGGTATGGATTAGTAGACCCTGCTGCACTGGTAGAAGGTTCTCAAACAAACTGAAGAGGTCTGAGCTGGGAATTTCTACTGCAGCTTTCCAAAAGTTTATGAAATGTCCAGATGGGAATAGAACACCAAAGGTTGATTAACATTGCCTAACAATATATTTTTTCCTGTGAGATCTGCTCTAGGTGAACTTGCTTTAGCAGGTGGGTTGGACTAGATGACCTCCTGTGCTCCCTTCCAACCCAAATCATTCTTTGATCTTTCCCAGCTTTGCTCTTAAACACACCTAAAACATTGAGAAGAAAAAAAAACCCAAACAAACAAACAAACAAATCCAAACTGCACAACACATGCACATATTAAAAAACTAAACACGGGCAGCAAAAAACTCTGAGCTCAACCTAAATGTGTTCTCTGCTTACAAATGCATTTAAACAGAACAGTTAGACACTGGCAAATTTTGTGCTAACGAAGAATGAGCTTTTTGCGAGAAATGTGAATTCACTTTCCCATTTTAGGGGCAACAGCCTCTAACTGCAGCCACTGTTAGACCATAGCTCAAGGTTTAAAAGTTGGAAAAACTGTCTATGACTGTAGAAAGGGAAGAGAACCCATTAGATTTGTTGGAGGAATTGTTAGACTGAGGTGCCGAGGATGACAAGAACTTGTGAGCGCAATATTAGCTGGGTGATTTTACTGCAGAAAAATGTTGCATCTCCCTCCCTGGTTGTGAGCAGTCTCAATGGCCATGGGATTGCAATACAGGGACAATATGGCAAGAGGGAAACTACAGCTTTTATGTAATATAGAGGTAACTTCCAGGGTGACTGGAATAAAATCTCTCACACTGTGTTTGATGTTACTCACTGCTTTGTGTTGATGAGCATCATCAAAGCAAGCCACATGGAGCACATGGGTCAACAACCACATAAACTATTGCCATCCTAAGACTACTTGAGACCTCCACAGAGGTCACTGTGCAGGAAAGGACAACTCTGTAGTGCTCTGTTGTCTACAGATCTCCCTTGAGTAAATCTGATTTACTCAAGCTTGGCACTGAGGCCAGAGTCAGATCCCCATTGTACAATAAACAGTGTTATTGAATGATTCATATTTTATTGCAAGGATTCTCTTCCTAGGAGTAATACTAATTTAGCCATACATTTGTGACTAATAGCATGCAAAACTGAATACATTTCTTCAACGTAATAGCACAAAGCAGTTCTGGTGAGTGAGAAGCAAGTTATAAAGTACAGAAAATTGATGTAAAAGTGTCGATGTAATGGGTTGATTATGTATACTATAATGAAATAAATATTTTGAAGAGGGCAGGAAAATTATGTATGTCATTGTGGAGATATATTTTGTAACTTTCTAAGTGTATTTATCTTACTTTTTTTGAGAAAAATCTTTAATGAGGCCAGATCAAGTATATTATTTAGACAAAATAAAATAATTTATGGTACATTTGAGGTTTGATTCAAATTTTCATACATTGTTAAAATATTTTTACATAATTCTGAAGTTCTGCAAAATTAGTCCCAATTAAGAGATTTGTGATTACAATGAGTTTTAAGTATTTGGTTTTTAAAAGGAAGATAATTTGTCTGTTTAAAAATGTTAAGTTTCCAACCTCTGTGGAGTCAACACTGCCTTCTACAATTCACATGGTTATAGGTATAGATTACAGATCTGTTTCTGAGAAAAATACTCTCAGAACATGTTATTAGAGATTCCCTTCCCCTCTTCTTGCCAACACCCCTTCTTCATATTTCCAGAACGAATGAGGCAGAGCTCCTGCAGAAAGCAGCCTCACTCACCCAAAACCAAAATACATTTTCACCCAAAATACATTTCTTCAGCTTCAAATGAGGGAAGAGTCCTGTGGAAAAAAATAGTAATAGGAAATAACTATAAAAAAATTATTGATTATACAAATATCTCTACTTAATGAACTGTTAGTATTTTTCTCTCAATATTGACTCCCAAACAAGCAGAAATAAATTCAGTGTCAGCCAGGCTGGTTGAAGTTCAAAAATTGAGGTTGGAAAATACATACACAAGTGATAAAGATCAATACCCTATGTACAATGTACAAGCAGTAAAGTTTATACGTCTAATGGAAATATGAGGTATGTCTAGATTGGACACTGATATGTATATGACATATATTTACATAGATACATATGTGCATCTGCACATATATGTTCATATACTTGTAAATGTTTCAGCAATTTATATAGAATATTGCCATAAAATAAGCTGTGCCTCCAAAAGGAAAATATTTTGTGAAATAGGTAAACTGCAGTCAAGGCTGCATTGAACCACTCAAAAATTATTTGGTTAAAGGGTAAATACACCTTGTACCTCATAATGAAAATCTTACAGGTAGGGGTGGAGATTAACACTGCAGGCTGTCTGCAGAATATTAATAAAATTCAATATATTTTCTAAAAGGTATAATTTATATTTTGTGGAAATGAGTCTCTTTTCTAATAAAATTCTTCTGTCCTTCATTCTGTTCATATAATTTTTCTATAAATCATCCTGTAGGAATTTTTTCTAAATATTCATCTGAGAGTGAACCTATTTAAATAAGCCCTCTTAGCAAGATATTTCAGAATTAAAATTACACCATGAGCAATACTTTATCCAATATGTTTCCTTCTATAGAATTTCTTTGTGACTAAACCAATATTTTGTAGAATTACATTATGTAAAAATAGCTGATCTGAGATGATGCTTCTAGTATATATATATACACTATGTAAAAAAGATCAACAAATTATCTTTAACCATTTTAATTTAACCCTTCTCTGAACCTGTGCAAAAGTAGATGACTTTCTCTCAACATCTACATATACAGTGTAAAAAACCTAAAGGCATTGCACTCAGCTTCACCACAACAAAATAATAAGAAAGGAGAAAAGTGCTGCTGGTTATACTTTATTTTCATGGATCTGCAGCAAACTAGAACATTATGCACTTAGTAGTCATGTAGACATACAGTCTGTGATGTCCTTGGAACTATTGGGGAGGTTTGATAAAAAAAAAATAAATGGGTAAATTGTATTTTTAGAGAAAAAGGCTGGTACCAAAACAAAAGAGAAAAGCTGGCACAATTTGCTAGGTGAAGAAATCTTATATTCCAATTTTGGACCATATTTCATAGTGTCTTCTCAATTCTTAGCTTAGGTGTTTACCTGAAGCAGGAGAGAATTTGAGCACATACGTAAGTGGCTTTCTGAATTAAGAGTCACTGATGAACTGAATTATTTTCATTGAGAGACAGAAAATAAGAAGTAAATTAAGATTAAAATTCCAGAACTGGACTCATAATTTCCTTTTCTTCTTTAAGTTCATACTTTCAAAACATATAGAGGAAGTGCACAAAAGTTTTACCTTATGTGTTTCTTGGTAAAGGTCATATTTATTGGAAGAAATGGCAGGTTTTCCCATCTTATGTATGAATTTTACTAGACATATTTGTTTCTAAGATACGTTTCTAGGAAACATGGAAAATGAATATAGTAATTCTGTATGTGCAATGCTTCATGCCTACAAAAAACTTAAAGTTGGATTGAAACTGAGTGAGGCATAAGAACACTAAAGCAAATGATTTCACTACACAGTCTGCTGTATAGACCAACATTTCTGCTGAAGCTAGAGATTTGGTCAATAATAATGTCATTATTAGGCAGTATGCTATACTTACATCTAATTTACTACATAGAATAACACATAGCAATAGATTGTGGCATATAATGACACATACACATATGTATGTACACACATACATTACTTCTAGACATTGTGCCAAATACAGACAGCTTACTACACTCACTTCTACTATCTGTGAGGCTACATGTTCACTTATTCCCGTACTTAACATCTATATAAATGGCCAGTAAAGGAAGAAATGTGACAGTGATTGTCTGCCAAATGTAGATTAAGCTGCTTCTAACATAAGCTCCCCCACTGGCTACTGCTAGTTGTGGAATTGTTCCCAGATTGCTAGCCTGTGGGTCATGATACAGAACAACACAGCACATTATGGGCCCTCCAGCATTCATCTGGTCAGAATTAGTCTACGTATGAACTAGTTGCTTTAGGATGCCTTTACAATTAATGGAAAGAACTAAAGTCTTTGAAAATAATATTCATTTAATCTAAAGTAAGCATTTAAAACATGTCAGATGACCTTTCCTGAGCAGTGTGATAGAAGAGTTAACTGTTGATCTTAGACAGTTGTGTGAAGGGGCAAAGGAGAATACCTGGACTGCCAAAACTTACATCAAGTTGTTTTATTTTTCTATCATTACTGCAGACAGCCTGAACTTTTTTGATATCCAGCCACCTTCTGAGTAGCCTTATATTCTGGGCAATGTTCCTGCATATAGTCATATAGTACCTGAAAACATTTCTTCCTGTCAGATTAGGATCTGTCCCTTATTAACTTTAACTCTGGCTTTTGCATTAAGATATAGGGCAAATGGATATGGCCCACATGCTTTCTCTCTACCTTCCTTTATTTATTGATTTTTAAGATACAGTCTCATCTTTTCTGAAGAAAAGTTTACATCTTCACATTTTTTGTGAATTTTTCTCATCGAAAGTTCCTTTTCAGAAACCTTTTGTAAGGTTCTACACTTCTGCTACTGCCAGAAACATCCTATCTGTGTGGGGGCTGGCAGATTTGACCTAGGACATATGGTATGACGATGCAAGAACTGGTAAGTTAGATAGGGTACATCAGGGGACGTCAAATGACACTAGATGTATCTGTTTAAACAACTGAATATAGAGGTTCAAAACAGTTGCCATCACATAAGAATCTATCTACATTTTAGATGCCATAAAAATATCTCACACATCCATATAGTGCTGGTAGATATGACATAAAATCTACAGTAGATGGGTCTTCTCTGGAGCAGCACCTTGATGTGAGGTAGAAAACACTACGTCTCTCAAACATCATTGGATGCCAATGTGTTGACAACTATAATAAATTGAGTCCAGAATCCCACCCTTAATTTAAAATCAGATAAATTTTGAGCAGTTTAATTTCATTTCCTTCCAATGTGCTTTTCTCCTCAGTGCACCACCCTGCTAATTTTTTGCCATCAGAAGTATCTTCTGCTTCCTTCTGTTTGTGACTAAAAGGACAGAAAACCATGTCCATAAAGTCTTTATGATAAATTGATCAAAATATTGTGAAGATCATAATAGGTAACATTGCTTTTTGTGCAAAGCCTGCAATACTTTAGTAAATACTTTAAATGGTCTCTCATAATACACGGTATGTACTTTCTAGATGAAAAATTTGTATATACAGATATTTCATCCTATTATTAATGTTTTGGCAGTGTCCAGCGGCAGCTTATTCTTGAAGGTTTTTGTTTCTATTTTCATTCTTATATATAATGAGAAACAGTTAGGGCTTTGATATACCTAATCTGGAAGAAAACATTTCTTGCAGGAAATATTTTAACAGTCCATTGAGATTAATAACTTTGCAGTGATTCAATATTGTTTTCCACTTTAAAACTCAGTGTATCCTTAAGCTTTTTTGACTGGCCCCGAATTTTAGATTTGTTAGGTTTTGTCTTTTTTTAAGAACATTTTTACTAGCTATATCATTTCAGTTTAAATAATAATACCTAGGTTGCTAGCTCGAAGTTATTATCTGATTCTTTAGGGACTAGTGAGACAAAAATCTGAATTTCAAAATTGGTATTAATTTTTTTTTTTATCCATAGAGTAGAGAGTCCCATGAAAAGAAGTTGCACACTTTTACTTTCTCTCAGGCTCCTTATTTACACTGTGTAGCATTCACCATGTTCACTCATGTAATAGTAATTTGTATGCAACAAATACTATGCCCTTTAATAATTTCCTTTCTTGAAGACATCTTAATAAGGCGTTCGGTGTATGACGAAATACTTCAGGAGCTGATTGGCTTATATTCCAAAAGGCAGAGGTAAAAAGGTAGCATTAGTTTTTCCTGTGTCTGTGGAAAACTGCAAAATCCTACTAGCATGTCTAATTTCCCAAGGAACATAAACCTTAACAACTCGGTCAATATTCCTTCTGTACAAGGAAGCAGAAATATTCCTACTTCACACTTTCCTTCAGGGACATACTGTGGGTAAAAAAGAGCAAGAAGTTGTTAAAGAAATAATTCAATCCCTTGACTTTTCAGGTGACTGGAAGAGACCTTCAAATGCCATGCTTCAGTTCTTTCAGCTTCCTTTGTTAGCCTTGGTTATATTCAGAACATTAAAAAAAAATTAAAAAATTAAAAAAAATACACCAACAACAAAAAAAAGGCGAAACAAATACATAAATGTACATACTTCACTGAAACACCTGTGTTGGGACAGCTAATATTTGGAGTGCTCCATGGAGTCATTACATATACAATTTACGCAACCTGTTTAACTAATCCTCTTTTTTATATTTCTGTTCAGCTTCGTAAGACATTATTTGGTCTTGGTTCCTCCTAGACCATATCCATTTTCTGTGACAGACTTCCATCATCTCAAACCTGGCCTTCATTCTGCAGGATGAGGTACAATAGCAGAAACACAGCCATATATTGCCACCTTGCTTCTTTTCTGAGTAACAGGGAGAATATGAACCCTTTGAAACAGAAATAGAAACTTGAATTAAATAGATATTTACCAGTTTAGCATTTTACATGCTCCCTATTATATTTATGTAACTGATATTCAACTTTTTACTAATTTTATAACTATTATTTTGCATACTTTCTTTTATCTCCCTGGCATCTCTTACACCTAGATAAATTTTCGTTTTCCTCTGATTTTACTCCCTTTTCATGTTCACTTTATATTTTGACACCCTTGCTCTGATTTTCTTTCTGCAAAACCTTTCCTCTTTTACTCTGTGTCATTAGAAAAATACAAAAAGCTGTAAGTGTAGTTAGTTTTATTCTGATTTTATATGTAGAATGAGTGTGAGATTTGTGTGATGAAAGACATAAACTACATTTGTATATCTATCAAGGAACACATTAGAAAAGAATAAAAACAATCCAGTGCTGTTTGCCATCTACTTCATAGCCATATATTTAATCATGTTATGCTGCTCCTAAAATTCAAAAGCTTAATTTTTTCTGTCCTTAAATTAAACTCCCTGTGCTCTACAGTGACCAAAACAAATAATCTATGACCTACAAACAAGACACTTGTGTTCCCTGAAGATTTACTCCATCTTCCCCTCTAGGTTATACATCTTTGAACCTCTCTTTTCTGTAATGACCTTCTGGTGCTCATTAGCATGCTGATTACCATTAACACAGCTATAATGCAGCAATTTTCTTGGTGTATGTCGAGAAGAAATGCTCATCTGAATGCAGTCAAGGGACAAAATTAACTGCATAAATCTACAGCACAAACTGGATCTCATCCAACTTTACATGAGTCTTCCTCCCTCTGCTAGGTGTGACATCGTCCTCTTGCTCCCTGCTGATGGCTTAATAAGTATCCCCAGGTTCCACACTATTTGATTTACCCTTTCTCTAAATTTTACAGTTCCAGCGACAGCTGACCACCTTGCTGTGTTTTCTCTTGATATCTGTTTACATATATTTTTTTCTTCTGTCTCTGTGAATTAGTCCTCAATTCATATATACATATATTAAAGAAAGGTTATACATATGTATGTGCATGTATGTGTACACCAGTGTGTCACTATTTTCATATTTTGTGAAATACTGTACAGTGCTACAGAGTAGGATATTTTCTATCCAAAAATATAGAGAACTAAGACTTTGGCTGAAACATGCATGATTCTGATGTTCCGATTATATCCATATAAGAGGTGGTAAATACTGGCCTAAGTATGTTACTTACTTTGAGTATGAGAGAAAAACTTTTCCTAGGAAAAAACTAGAACAGCTTTACAACTTGTTTCAAAATGACACAAACAAACACAGAATCTGTTTAGTTTTGTCACAGGGTGGTGTGGTGGACTGCAGAGGGAAGAGGATTCAGGCAGTGCCTAATTCCATCAAAGACACAGCTTTTTTTCTAATTATTATAATAAATAACAGTAAACCTCCACAGTTCTCTATATTTACATAGATCTTACTTCAATTCAATTATCTTGAACTACTCTAATTTGGAATGAGAGCATTTAGTTCTGAAAGAGGAAACATATAATCAAGAAACAAAATGGTCTTGGATTTAAGATGGAGATATTCAAAGAGAGTGGAAATGGGGTAAGAAAAAATGATAACTGGCAAATGAGCAGGTAACTAAGAAGAAGAAGGAGAGGAAGAAGAAGTGAATCAAGCTAAAGACCTTAAGGAATGCAAATCAGATGGGAAGGAAGAGAGAACAAGAAGAAAGAATCCTACTGAAGGGTACCGTGGTCCTGTCACCATTGGTGTTCAGAGAGAGGAACTTAATGGGATACTCGGTCTTTCTTGTTGACCTTAGGCTCAGATTTCCTGGTACAGAGAAAGAAAAGGCTCTCATCCTGGTACCAAGTAAAGAACTTGGGTGGAGTATGTAGCCAGATCTGGGAAATGGGCAGTTTCCCAAGCCTCAGGATTAAGATGTGGTTAGAGTGAATAGTAGGTGTCACGGATTAACCCCAACTGGCAACCATGGTAACCACCCACTCACCCTCCCCTGTCAGGTCATCACAGTGTTGGAGGAATCACCCTTATATTCAGTGCCCCTGAGATAAAAACTCCTCAAGGTTAATTTTGCTGCTCTTTGAGACATACTCATGTAGGAAAAGTATCAATGCAGTGACAATCATATATTTGGAAATGAAGTAAATTGCTAAGTCCTTATTTAAGGTTTAGATAATGTTAATCTTGTGCTTATTAGCAACTTATTAAATCTATCCAATTTTTACTTTCAATATATGAAGAAAACCTCTTTATTGAGCTCTCTACAGTTATGTCTAGAGGAATCTCCAATTGTTCTTTCCTTAGTACTTATGAAGAAGTATGTTTTTGAACAGCTAAGAAAATTATCTGTTTACCTCTTCCTGTTTTACGTAGTGAATTGTTGATTTCAGCACTTCACTAGAATAGGAAGTTCATATCAATTTCTCTTTTGATTTGTTTTAAATTCATGATTATAAAGAATACATCTGCTGTAACAGAAGTCACAAGGAAGATGCAGTAATAAAAGGAGTGGGGTTTTCTGGTAAGTACAGACAGAAAGAAAAGTGGAAATAAATAGAATATTTTGCCAAATATTGTTAATGTGTCATGCTTAACAAGAAGCGTGAATAGCTTATTTTCTCTGCCTGATCACTGACAGTAGCCAGCAGGTAACAAATTCCCTCATCGTTGTTAATAACACTGACAAAGAAAAACAACAACCAGTTTAGTGACTTGTATGAAAATTCAGAGATCAATATCATATTAAGTCATGTAGAAATGAAAGTCCTTTAAGCATTTTCCAAATGCAGAATGTGGCAACAGGAGGATGCTGCTGTGGTGATGAATTGTACACCATGTTGTCAGTTAGATGAGAAGATAACAGAGTCATCTTTTATTCTAGTTCCTATGTGATTTGAGTATAAATGAAGATCTCATGAAAGTATAGGGTATCTAAAGCTCAGGTTAGGTTACATTAAGGGTTGTAAGTCTTGGTTCCCAAGGATCCTTGATGTATACCTGGCTGTGTGGCTCTGCTTTATATCAAGGCAAAGCTGAAGGATATACAGCAGGCTCATTTGCACCTTCACTTCCAATGGGTGGAAATTCCACACAAGGCTGGACCAGAGCACATGTCACAGAAAAAGACCATATTCATGGAAACTCATGGACCAAACTTGTAAACTATAGCTTGAGTCACATCCTTCACTGTAAATTCACTTGTCTTTCTGCTAAAGTGATAAAACCGAGGGAAGGAGGAAGTCTACTCTCCAAATTAATTTCTTTACACAGAACTCTGTATGGTATGAATCTACATGTTCCTTGATTTTAGACAGCTAGATCAAATACTGTGAAACAGAGGAGGATATCAGAAGTTAAGGGGCAAGCTGAGCATTAGGATAAAAAGAAGAGGCAGAAAATCCAATAATATTTTACTTTTACAATAATAAAAACAAACACTAGTGCACATGTGGTAACAGGGAGAAAAAGGCACTGCTAATGGCAATCAACATGTCCTGCTGGTCTACAGAATCCTAATTATTACGTTTGGAAAAAGCTGTACAATACTCTGGAGGACCCAATTACAGCAAGCTCAGCAAAAGTGTCTGCTAAACAAATGCTGGCAGCTTTTCTGTCAGAGACAGCACTGAGTGTCGCTGGGTATTATTTACACCAGAAAAATTCAGCAAAAGACTTTGGTACCTTGTCCCAGAAGTGGAAGGTGATCCAGAAAAGCCTGCAGAAACCACAGAAGTGTCTGAGACATGAAGCATGCTTGTGGTTTGGCCATAAAATATATTTGGAGGACTCATGTCACCAAATGCTTGGGCATGGCTGAGCATACAGGCATCATAAAAACTCATTGAGTTTTTACCAGTTGAGTTTCCTCTCCTTCAGTCCTTTGCTAGGCTTGACATGTTAGATGCTGGATCACATCAGATACACAGTAGCAACCCTGAAATCTGCAGTTACAACCAGTCTTTCATTAAATATTTATTTATCCCTTTTATAAAATAATTCTTACAGTGCTCGTTCAGAAACTGGGAGATCTTGGTTTACAGAATCACAGAATGTTTGGGATTGGAAGGGACCTCAAAAGATCATCTAGTCCAATCCTCCTGCCGGAGAAGGAACACTTAGATGAGGCTGCACAGGAATGTGTCCAGGCGGGTTTTGAGTATCTCCAGAGTAGGAGACTCCACAACCCCCCTGGGCAGCCTGTTCCAGTGTTCTGTTACCCTTACTGAGAAGAAGCTTCTTCTAAAATTTAAATGGAACCTCTTGTGTTCCAATTTGAACCCATTACCCCTTGTCCTATCATTGGTTGTCACTGAGAAGAGCCTGGCTCCATCCTCATGACACTCACCCTTGTAAACATTAATAAGGTCACCCCTCAGTCTCCTCCAAGCTAAAGAGACCCAGCTCCCTCAACCTTTCCTCATAGGGAGATGCTCCACTCCCTTAATCATCTCTGTTGCCCTGCACTGGACCCTCTCCAGCAGTTCCCGGTCCTTCTTGAACTGAGGGGCTCAGAACTGGACACAATACTCCAGATGTGGTCTCACCAGGGCAGAGTAGAGGGGAAGGAGAACCTCTCTCAACCTACTAACCACCCCCCTTCTAATACATCCCAGGATGCCATTGGCCTTCCTGGCCACAAGGGCACAGTGCTGGCTCATGGTCATCCTGCTGTCCACCAGGACCCCCAGGTCCCTTTCCCCTACACTGCTCTCCAATAGGTCATTCCCCAACTTATACTGGAACCTGGGGTTTAACCTGACTTTGGCTTTCTGGTGCACGGCCTCACATCCTGTATGGGTGGGACATATGGGGAAAGGACAGCACAGTTATTCTTCACTCATCCTGTTGAAACTGTCCTGCTCTGCAGAAAAGCTTTCAGTGTTTTGTAGAAAATATATAAAGTGGAAGGAGGAAGAAAGCAGTAGCGAGAACATGATGCCATTGCCTAAACACTTTGCCTGGAAGTACAGTGAGAAGGTAGATAAATAAAGTGCATCTAAGAATCCTTGCTTTTGTCTGCCCCCTTATTGTTATCTGGAATATGTTATGCACCCTCATGTCATGCGAATGAAAGCAGCTGCCCTGGCCAGTACTGGGGTACAACTATATTTGATACAGAATAAAAATGTTCTTCAGTCTCTAGGACTGAGCTCCTTCACCCCTGTTAGCCCTCCTTAAGTTGCATCTCAGCCTGTCCACTCCCATCTCCAGAGCGTCATTCCAGATACTCCTTAATTCCGAAATAAACAGATCCCTGAAGTGCTGCCTGTAGTGCGCTTGTTTCCTTCACCTCATGCAGACCTCACCAAGGGAGGAGTAATGTTTCCAGGAGAACTGTCAATGTATTGCAGGGCAAATCAGCATTTCCTCAGAGGAACATGAGTGTTGTTCACTTATTTCATACATCCTACAAAATATGCTCTCTCTCTTTCTTTTCTCCTTTTTTTTCTGCTCAGTACAACCAAATCTTAGCCTTTTTTATTATCATTCTGATGAAGACATACACATTTAAGACTTCATAATTTATTAATCATTTGTTTAATTTCCTTCAAATCTGTTGGGAAATTCTACCTCAGATGCAGACCTCGTATGACACTATGAAGCAGATATATATATATTTAACTTACATGTGAAGATGAGGACCAAAATCAGACATGCAGGCTGGAAATGAATTGAAATCTTAAATATGGATAAGCTACTATTTCTCCATAATCTTATGTTTGTTTACTGGTATCAAATGATTTGGTGCTTGCAAGATAGATGAGCTTCAAAGTACAGATTACATTTAAAGAACTCAAGTAAAAAGATGTTGATATGAACCCAATAGACATAAAAATCTAGGAACTGAACTGAAGCAAAAGGACCCAATTGAAATCCATGATGAGTAGAATTAAGGACAATACAGAGGAATTTTTTAAGTAAATGAACAAAAGAAATCATAACAAAAGTAGTTGCATGGTACTGTACAATGTGAGTAGTAATACAGAAGTCAGAAACATTCATTAAGCAAGCCATTTTATAAATGAGAAAAATATACAATATAGTGTCTTTATAGGATGATGAAACACTTTCTAGCTGAAAAAAAATTTGGTTAAAAAAAAGATACCAGAATTAATCAACAATAAATCAACAGGTGACTTGCATTCAAGAAATGTAGTAGGTTGTTAAAAGAGGAACTTCCTGGGCCATAAATGCTGCTGTCTTTTCAATAGCTCTTAAAGTACTTTGAAGCTCAAAATTCATAGAGCAAAATCTAAAGTAAATGGCTGAAATAGTAATAGACTTCTTGTCCTGTGCAAAACAATAGATTATATGGAACTTCATTAACAAAGAATTAAAGCACAATAACATAATTAATGCAAACCAATATGGGCTCTTGGAAATTTGGTCTTGATATTGTAATATGATTTGACTTGGTGACTCATAACATTTTGATTATGAAATTAGAACAATACATTATATAGCACCAATTAAATAGATTTAAAAGGCTGATTGATAACTCTCTAAATGTAATTGCAAATGACTAATCATTGTTGACTGGGAACATTTCTATCTGATTTCCAGTGGGTTTATTTCTATTTAACATTTTTATCACTGATCTGGAATAAAATATAAAATCATCACTAATAAAGTTTTCAGATGACATAAGGATAGAGGGAGTAGTCAGTAATGAGCAGGAAAGATCACTGATACAGAGTGATATGAATCCCTCCTGATCTCAGCCTTAATGCCAGAAAATGGTGTGTGTTTTGAGCACAAGCATGCAGAAAAAGCAGCCAAATTAAGATTATCACAATGGGGTTAATTAGAGACTACAGCATGGTTTGTGGCTCATGTTATATGGAAGGAAAACAGTTCATATGACCCTGTTATAAAAGAGTAGGTACAACTAGGCATCTTGTAAAGCAGCAGGCAAGCTGAACATGCAACATGCAGTCTTAATCATCTTGGATAAGTCATCAGGAACCCTTGTTTGGACTGTGACAAACATGCATAACCATCAATAGTGGAACTCAGTTCTGTCTTCTCATGGTCAAGAAACAACATTTATTCACCTCTGTGGTTACACATGTGACACTGAAATGAACACTCTCCTAAAACACATCACTTGTGTGATTTATCTGAGGTTAAAAAGGACAGACAAGTATCCAGAGAAGCTGATCTTCTCAGTTAACATGCTTACTAGGTCAACATATGGGAGTTACTTTGATCTTGGCTCATGCAAGATATCAGGAAAAAGAAGCCTCCTATTAAAATTTAATGTCTTATAATTAATGATCCCTTTCATAAAATTGCCTCTAATATCTTTGAATCTTAGACAGGCTGAGTCTACCTGGAGGGAGAATTTTCTTTGCAGAGATGCATGGAAGATCATAAATTGCCCTGTTTTAGTAATTTATTGGGTCTTTGAGGGGCTAAAACTTCCTTTTTCTAAAGAGCAGAATTCAAAAGAAATTTCCTGCTGTAATGAAGTTAAATATGGAAACGTTAAAGATCTGCAACAGAGACAAGTATTTTTTATACAATGCCTCCCAATGAAACTTTGCATCTCAGGAAATTTGTTGTAAGATTTATCATTTAGGATGCTAAAAAGAAAAACAAACAAACAAAAAGTATACAGCTTTCAGTGTAGCACAATGTTCTGATTAAATTCAAACCTGCAATATCAGATGACTATCCAAAACTTATCCAGACACTGGTCATGTGAAGAAATTAACTTAATTAACACTTGCAGTATATAAACACAACAAAAGAGATGGGACTGCCCTTACCAACAGAAACCTGAGCTGCAAAGCAGATGGCAATGAGCAGTGTGGAAACCACATCACTGAAGCTGTATCTGTAGGAAAGGTGCTGTGAAACTCAAAGCACCCAGTGATGAACAGCTAGGAAGCTGGTATGGGATGCAGCCACTGCAAACGAGTAACTGAGTAGAGCTTAGACCGCGGAAGCCAAGTAGAACCATCTGAATGTCTGTGCCCAAGTTCCCTAAGCGGCCAGTGAAGCAGGGGCTTAGATACAGTGCGCCAGATTAGCACTCAGGATCTTTCAGCATAGGTTTTCCGAGAAAACTGCCTTTCTCCCTTTAGCCGTAGAATATATAATAATTGCTGAATGCCCCTGTAAAATCAAGGAGGAGCCTCCAGAGAAATATCTGCTTTACATATATTAGGTACCTAGGTTTCTCAATCAGTTATAATATGGCTTAAGCAATTGTGCTAATGACTTTGATTTGCTAAACATAAAATTCAGATGGAATTCAGATCTCAGTCCCAGGCTGCCTGGATCCCCCACGCATTCACAAATCTGAAATTATGTTCTGCTAATACACTCTGCTATTGACTCTTGTATTTATAAAACTCTCCAGAAATCTCAGAAATCTCTAGTTTGGGGCAGATCTAGAGTAAAGTATTTATGACAAGTTACAGCCTAAAATGTTTCACTGTGCTTTTTTGTGTGTTTGTTTGTTTTCTTTTTAATAAGATTAAGTGATTATTAACCCTAAGCCTATTGCAGCTTCAGAAAAAAGAAAGTTCCCCTTTTCTGCTATTGACTCGCTGGCCAAATTACACTAGTACTGGTTTTCATTTCCAGCTATTTAGAAGCTAGACATCTTCTTTGTTTTGTTTTGTTTTTTCTTTCCAGTTCTGTACAGTCTAACTACTGGTGTTATTGGATTCAAGTAGACCTTCCACTGTTACCTTTCAAAGGCAGCCAGAGTTATTATTCCAGTTATTTTTTATATTCTTGCTGAGCAAAGTCTTTTTAGAACTTTTTGTTGTGCTTCTAAACATACAAGGACTTGTGAAGAATTTATTCAGCTGAGATAAAGCCGGGTGCATCCTAAAAATTACTGTTGTTATTTATACACTGTTTTGCATTGTGTAATTGAATTCGGTGTTTACGAAAGCCTCAGAGATTGAGATCATTTGCTTATGTATTCATGAAACGAGTGTTGGAAGTGCAAGTTTGTCCAGCTAGCCTGAGTGGTGGGCCTCAGGAGGGGCCTGCTGCAGGTTTCAAAAGTCTTCAGAACCAGAAAATTCCTGAGATTAAGTGCAGAAATCACAACCAGAAGCTCATACTAATTTTTTCCAGGGTTAAGTGTCTAATTTAGACACATAGCTCCTCTTGTTAGTCCACAGTTGCAGGAGGGTAAAATAGGCAACCACAGGTGGTCATGGGCAGAATCACTCTGTGCATCCGTATTGACCATGTGGGACATCTGAACATCTCATAAGCCTAACACCTAACACTATATCTTCTACCTTCTGTGTTAAAGTGCAACAGGATACCCTCCTGGATATTTGTGAGGAACAACCTTCAGGTGCTAACCACATCTCAGGTACTGCTGAGATGGGCAGAAGACACTAAAACCCACTATTAGTCCCCTGGGCTGCCTGGTCCCCAAGAGTTAGTTTAAGCTCCACACTGACCTTTTTATTCCAACTACAAGTTTCTTAGAGGTGCATCAAAGCTGGTAGCTGAAGTGGCAAACTAATCACTTGCATGTAGCACGTACTGCTGCAGGCACTGGGGTGATAAATTGTCCAATTTTACTAAGCAAGGTTGCTCGGATAAAAGAGACTCACAATAAGGGTATATACAGCTGTCTTTGTTACGGACTAAACAATAACAAGCATGGTTCTGATGCTTTTTTTTTGTTTTATTTTTAATTGTCAGAGTCTCTCAAAAAAAGAAAACACCTTCCATGAAATTATTTTAAAAACTGTGTTTTACATAAATATTTAGATCAATTTTGAAGTAACAGCTGTCATGAAAGTCTGTATTTCCATTTATTTACAAAAATAGGAAATCATTACCATTTTCATGTCCCCTGAGAACTGAAAAATACATATATAAACACAGAGCAGATTAGCACGTAGAACGAGTGTGTGTCCTTGTACTCACAACATCTGAGCTGCCCCCACTGCAGCTGGGAACCATAAGCTTATACTTTTACATTGGCCCCCATGATAATCTCACTTTCATATTCAAATTATTTAATATGTTAATTTTCTCTCAAAGCAAGAGTTGGAGCTGGATATTCCTTTCTAACCTATGACTATGTCTCCTTACATTTAGGTATTCAGAATATTTGCAGATAGTCTAATCTTTTCTCATTTTGTAGATTTATTCTGCATGTCAAAATGGTTTTCACACATGCAAAACATACATAATGTATAGTTTAGCTTAGTTTTAATAAGACAGGAAAATTATTTGTTCTGAAGACTCAGATATGTATTACTGAGTGTTACAAGACATGCTGGCATATGCAGTATCAAATTTACGTGAGCATCCTTTCATAAAAGTTGCAGACAAAGTAGACAGGCTTCATTTCAGGTTTATCTGCAATCCAGCTTTTTATTTAAAATGGTATGTGACAATGAGTAAAATTTCCTTTACCTTTTTTAGGGCCACATAAAAATTAGATATGTAGTCTACCTAGACTCTTTGTCTACTTTTAAATTCATTGTGGTTAAAGAGTTACCCACTGAAGACTATTTCTACCCTCGTTCCTCACTTACCATCAAAATAATTGACTTCCAGAGAAGATGGTATCAGGCCAAAACAATCCTTTGTATGTTTTGGTTCCACAAAATCACACAAAACATTATGCAGATAGAATCTTAGCCCCACATTCATTCTGTTTCAGCTCAAGGGAAAAGTTTGCATCATGAGTAAAGTTTTTAAGTCTGTCTCAGCTGCTGGTTCTATTGCCACATTGACGGGACCCTGGCAGCTAGCTTTGTTATGATGGCACTGCAACCAAATGTATACCTGCCAGCCTTCGGCCCCTACTCGTATCGGTACCTGAGCTGGTGTGGTTACAGTAGTGACTGCAGCAGCATAGAGCTCAGGATAACCTAAATGCTAGAAATTTGCCCAAGGTTGATTTGGACTCCACTCCCTTCTGCCGTAACTACATGACTCTTGGCACAAGACCCAGCTGTCCCAAAACCAGCACAGGGAGCTCCTGCAGTAACTTCAGTCATAATTTTTTGTTGTGGTGTAGACATGCCTTTGGTATCATATAAAGGGTCATAAATGACAAATATCCCTTGTGATAGCAAGGATTTGACTCAGTTTCTGAATCCATAGGAGTCACTGCCATGTCATTTGTTCAGTGGTGATCAGATTTGGAAAAGGTTTGCAGTGTCATGATGTTCAGTGATACCATGCTTATTTTTCATATACCAGCTCCCTGCATAATACTCACAAAATCAAGTTATACTCTGAAGTTTTTTTTCCACAATGGGGTGGGAAATGCTCAGTCTTTAATATTAGGACTCACAAGAGCAGCATATTGGTAAGTTAAAAGGAGAAAAGGAAGCAGAGTTCAATGCATGAAATAGCCAAGGAGAAATACAAAAGCAAAAAAAAAATTTGAAATCCTGTCCTTCCCTGGAGTTAGGCACATATACAAAGAAGTGATTGAGGGCACCTGAGATCACTGCCTCACTTTTTACCCTGCATTGCATAAGTCCCTTAGGGCAAGAAGAGCTGGCTGGCTTTTTTCTCCTAAGAGCTACATGGAAGAAGCTTTGACCTATGATGGCTGGGGCACTCACCTCAGAAAGGTTATATGATCTCTTCAGCTCCTGACCCACTCAGCTCCTACAGAAGTTGTTATTCAGTGTAGCAAAGTGTGTAAGGTTTAGAAACATTTAAAATGGATATCAGTCCACAGCGGCGTAAGTCTGTTATCAGTAATAACATCAGAGTAAAATCATCATCATCATAGAATATTTTGGGTTGGAAAGGACCTTCAAAGGTCATCTAGTCCAATGCCTCTGCAATGAGCAGGGACATCTTCAACTAAATCGGGTTGCTCAGAACCCCATCCAGCCTGGCCTTGATTGTCTCCAGGAATGGGGTATCTACAGGGGAAAGGATTTGGTATCTTTAGGCTACCATGCTTGCAGCTGTTTGTATAATGAATCTGGACGCATAACACATAAGCAGTCATTGAGATACAGAGGTCCATCTTGTTTACTCTCTTTCTAAAGCTGATACCTCACCAAGAGAAAAAACAATAGAGAAGAGGCTCTCTTGCTCTCAGAGGAAAGGTAAAGCTGCAGAAACAATGGACTGGATCTGAACCAGCTAACTTCTTCCTAAATGTTTTATAACTACAAGTTAGTGAGGTGCATGTGTTACAGTTCCTCATACACTCACTGTAGAGAGAAAGACCTGTCTGTAAATACTCAAGAGTGTGAACCACCTGGACTGGTTTTACTCTACTCCAAATAAAGGTATAATGAAACAATTGCATTTTCCCATAAGTTTTATTATGGTATCTGTTCCAAATCACATACCTAGGGTCCCACATATACAGTGTTCTTGCTATTTACATCCCAAGCTCTTAATAACAAGTGGTTTCCCACTCAAAATAAGTAATATACAACTTTCTACTGAGACATACAACTGAAGTTTAAATAGCTCCTTCTCTTACTTAAACTGGGCCTGCAGCAACATGAGAACATAACATGGAAACATCAAGGAAGAAGTTCAGCAAATGTTTAAGAAAAAGTTGTGCACAGGAGCATATAGAACAACTAAAAATATTCATTGAACTACTGATGTAGTCCAGACACAAGGCTCTTAGGTACAATCTTCACCTTTATGGCTCTATTAAAAGTTGCATATTGACTCCACTGAAATTGTTGGGGTTTTGGGCAATGTCCACAATAGGTAGGAAGAGAGGACTGTTATAGCAAAAATAACAGAGAGAGGTAAAATAAATTAAGTTGGTGAAACTCATTGTGGTAATTTGAGATGGCAAATGGGGATATAAAAATATTAGTGTGTCAAAAACAAGCACAGCTATCCTGCAGGGAAGGAGAACAGTGTGTGCAGAAAGGAGAGGGAAAGCAGAAGGGTAGAAGGGTGAGCTGAAAGCCTGTGGTCAAGATGAACAAGGTATTTCTGTATGACAATAAAGTACCACCTACAGGCTGGAGTGGTAGTTTGATATTCTCTGCCTTTGAGATGATGGATCTACTTCGATTATGAGCAGGGACAGGGCTTTGACCCTGAGTTTATTTTGGCACTTGAGTCCTCTTCACAGCAACACAGAACTGAGGCTGAAGTCTCTTGCTTTGAACACTGAAATCTCATAAAACAATCCAACCTGTTCTGGTTGCACAGGCACAGCTCTCTGTAAAGGAAAAATTTTCTGTGAGGAGGGTTCCAGACCACATAGTGGTCATCAACTGATGCTGATGATTAGTGCTTGTCCAGAAAGTAAAAAAAAAAAAAAAAAAAAAGGTAAAAAAAAGAAAAAAGGAGGTTTATTTGTTTCAAACCTGTGTAGTTTTCAGTTCCGAAAGCTAAGGGTTTTGGGTTTTTTAGGAAACTGGTATAAAATATAACAAGAATGCTCTTTCACTCCTATGTTAGTCTGCAGGATTATTTAAGCATAAAAAATGTAGCAAGACTGTCAAGTCTTTTCAAGTGGTTTAAATAAGTCTAATTCATATGTGTTATAAAAAGTATATGATCTCTAGATATAAATAAAGTTTGAAAAGGTACATAATTCACAGACAGGAGGCCTGAAGAAAACATGTCTAAAGTTGGTCAGGTCAATAGTCTCTCGATCTGTACAGACTTCATAGAACTGCTGAGTCTCACCTATAGTTTCTATTAGATTAAAAAATATTTATACAGTGCTGATAACATGAAAGGAAACAAATAATTGGGTGATACAGCCTATGTCTACAACTAACTTTCCTGTAAATACAAGCATTAAAATCTCATTTCACTGAAATTCTTTGCTGTAAAAAAAGAATGTAGATGTGGACTTCATGCATTAAAATATAGACTGAATCTGCTATATGCACTATTTTATGGAAAATTTCTTTCAATAGCTTGGGGTAAACTTTAATCATGTTTATACAGACTATATTTGAGAAAGGGGCACATAAACAGAAAACAAAATTTTACTTCATTGTTAAAAATAAAACTTTCAGACTAGCAGTTGAAAATGACAGAAAGCAAACACACTTTGATGTAACCTGGAGTATAAAACATTAAATTAGGAAGTGAACATGCTGATTTAATATATATTAGAATACTGGGCAAGTTACAATTTCTTGTCCTGACATGTTTTGTTATGATAAAGGACTGGCAGGGCTGGTAGTAAAAACTTCGTTGCACATTGTATATAAACTGCACAACCTTTGCTGTTATCAACTTTATGCTCCAATAAACAAGACAATAATGACAAATTATCAAAGCAGTCCTCAGATGTGACCCTCAATTGGAAGAGCAGCAATTTAATGAAGACAAAAGCTAGGTGAAAGCTGCTAATATCATTTACTGATAAACAGATTTTCTCAAGAGGCTCCTAGCTCAATCCCCTGAGGCCCCATAAACCTGCATAATTCCATTTAAAATATTGTGCAATTCACTAAATTAGTCTTTGAACATCCTTACTATCCAATTACGAAGCCCCAGCATGGACAGAATAATGAAATTTTTCAAACTGTGGAATGCATGTGGTCTTAACAAACTTATGACAAACACTGAAATTAGCTTTCGGTTTTGAAGCCAATGTAGACTATTGCTAATGCTTCAAGTCACAGATAAAACAATAAAACACTATTGCAGTGGTTAAGCAGGATGTAAAAAAATCTTTGACTTATACAGAATTCTCACCACAGCCTACCTTCAGGAAAAAAAAATTGCAAGAATTTGAATGATGTTTTTGCATTTGCAAGCTATTTGGCCTGCTTAAGTTCTAGTAAAAGCTTTACTGAATAAAGGGTACAAAATACCTCCTGGACAGTTTTATCTTCCAGGCAGGCAGAGAAAAAGGCGAGAGTTTCAGAAGTGAAATTTATTTCTGTTCAAGCATTGCAGGCTGTATTATTAAAGTCATTTGTCATGGTTTGAATATTTCTGCCTGATTCACCATTAAATTGGCCTTCTAATTACCAATTTTGTCATGAAAAGCAGTTGGGTTGCTTCATTCAGTAGAAAACTTCAATCCCTTAATAACAGCCTGGTTCAAATAGAGGGGGAAAGATTGTTATGCTTAAAATTTAAAATGGATAGGATAGACATTACATACACATAAAAAAAAAATAAAGAATCAAAACTGAGACAGAATCCATTTCTGATGGTAATGGAAATGCTACCTGGAGAAAATTTAGAATTTATTTTTAATGAAAGATTTATTAATTTGGATGATAAATATTTTACCCTTTAGAAATGTAAACTCATTTATTTTGAATATATATACAAAAACTGGCATGAATCCATGTAACTTAGGGCAGTGAACATTCAATTTTACAAAAAACTCTTGGTTTCAATTCCTAATCTTATAGAGGCTCAGGACAACGTACAGAAGTGTTTGTGCAATTATTTGTCAAATCTGTGTATTCATTTAGAAGAATCATGCATGTTGATGTTGTAACTGCACTTATAAAGGGTTAGGCAGACATGAAACTGCCTTCACTTATAGGATATTCTCACAAAATAGTGACAGTGACATTGTACCTGCAGTTGTGAATGATCTCTATTTTATTTTGCAGAATAAGTCTGGAAATCTTGTTCATGTAGACTTTTAATCAAAACTTGGTATCATTCTATTCCCCTTAGGCCGTAGCATTAAAAAACCAACCAAACAAACCACCACACTAGGTTATAGCAGTAATTTCCTTAGTTCCAATAGTTCCCTTTCATTATTTGACAAAAGATTGGGTGAAAAAACTTCCCAGTGTAACCAAACAAACGATGTGAAACTTGGTAGCTATGTCTAAAGCCACACTGGGATATCACGTTGACCCTGTCTTCTAAGGGAAAGATGATCTTCACTTAAGACAAACATGCTTTAACAGGAGTTAAGATGACTTGAGTCTTTAGAAGTCAGATGCACCTGTTAGGTTGCTCAGATTTTTACCACTGCATCTTTCCTTGACAAGTGAGGAAACATTGGTATGGCCACCAGAAAAGGTGATGGGATAAGGAACCAAAAGGCAAACTAGACTGTAAGGATTTTATATATTTATTACCCAAGACTTTTATTGACAACATAATGGTGTGTGACATAACGGTGTGACAACATAATGGACAATCGTGTGACAACATAACAGGAACCAGCAGAATAGGGTATTCAGATATAATACTGAATAGGAAAACATGAAGATGAAGGAAGTAATGCAAAGAACGAACTTCTGTTATTCTTTCTGTATTTTCTGTAACAAGTGTGCCTGGGGCCAATGTGCTTTTGAAGTATGACTCACTCTGTTTTCTGAAACAACAGTCATAAGTGAAATTAATGCAGGAAGATAACACACCTAAAAAAGGTGTTCAGGATCTTAGTAAAAAAAAAAAAAAAAAAAGTTGAAGTTCTTAATGTTTCAGAAATTATGAAGTGAGAAAGCCTGAGAATACAGCTCCCAGATCAGGGATAATGCACTGGCTAGTGCCCTGGTGTGCCATGAGAAACTTTAGGTCTTGCTGCAGACTATCCCAAACACCTGTGGGATGAAACATTTTGCTTTGACTACAGCTGCACAGGGTCCTGAATCTGGGTATCCCCTCAGCTACAGACTGTGAATCCATACCTACTAATGACTAAAATGTCATGGATGCCAACATTTTCTATAAATTCCTTCTGTTTAAATAAGAAAATGTATTTAACTGCAGGGTACTTCCACAGAGGATGTTCACACTGACTGTTGTACATGACCCGGGAGACTATGTGCAGGATATTGATGCAGATTATAAAAAACTCCAAATAAGTGAATTAGAAATTTGGAGTGCTAGAATGAGAAAGAATTGATATAGGGATGTGATAGCAGCAACACTTCAGAAGATGGCAGCGAGATATACAAGGAAAAGGAAAGGTAAATAGGCAAGGACGCTACATATCTGAAAATAAAGGATTCAATCTCTGATTTCTGTCTGTCCTTGCCTGATATAATCCTCCTTCTCAGCTCTTTTTCCCTGTCCCAGTGCATGTCTCCATGAAATGCAACAAGAGTTGCAGTTTGGTAGCTCTACTAAACATGTTTTTTTCTCTTCAGAGTGAAGTAGCAGCTCAAGCTAGTTGCTTCTGCATTGCTTGTGTGACTGTGTTCAAAGGTAAGTCATTTGCAAGCTTGTGTCTGAGCATCCTTGCTATGGGGGGCAGCTGGTCTGCTCTGGGGGACAATTGGGTAGTTTTGGCTACAGGTCAACTTTGAGACTTCGGCTGATAATACAGCATAGTCGGAGACAAGGAATCCCAGTATATGTGCCAGTAAAGCATAAATGGCAAATGTAACTACAAAACATAGCTTCCTGTAGGCAGGTTGTTAGCATATCTGACCAGCTGGTCAGAGAAAATCAGGGACTGCATCATCCTGGCAATTTTATTTTATTTTATTTTTTTTTTTTTAATTTTGGCAAAAGTATCGTATCAGCATCCTGGAGGAGATATGCTTGAGGTCTACATTATGGAGAGAAAGGTGGGATCAAGAGAAGAAAGAAACTTGGAAGAAGAAAGAAAATAGACACAAAGGTGTTTCTGGTAGGGATGCTGTCCTTGTACGATGTAAGCACAATGGCGTCCTGACTATTATCTAGATATCAGCCTAAATGATAAATTAAAATTATAGCTAATAAGAAGACAATGGTTGAAGACATTTTCAGAAATAAAATATAATGCCATGATTGTAAAAGATTAACATTTTTCTTATTAAATGATGAGCTTTCTTTTTAGTATCGGCATTATAATAGACTATGCTATGAATCTCTTCATCATACCTAAAGCACTGTTAATTCATCTTTCATGAATACTTTAGAAGAGCTGGTTTTCCCATAGGCAAACACATCATACATATTTGCAAATGTCTTACATAATGATGCAAACACTATGCATAGAGAGTAGCTATATTATGGTGAAAGGGAGAAACAGCACACGCACAAAAAAGACTTTCATTCAATTTCATTAAATACTTAAACCGACAAAATAAAGTAAGTCCAATTTGCTGTATATAAATCTTGTAGGCAAGGAAAAGGCTGCTGCTTAAATTTATTCTTTAGTTTAAATTCAGCTATTCATAATAAGGAGTTGACGACTGTAGATAGAACAAATGATTTGTTAACACGTCGATTGAGTTTGTTCTTAAAATAAAACACTGCTCATTTTGCAGTTATATCTACCCACAGATTCCTAAATATCTTCTTATTTGGGAAACAGTGCATACAGCATGCTCTGCTTTAAAAAAATCTTATTGATATACTACAGTATGGAAATGAAATTGGAAATCACAGCAAACGACACAAAATAAATAGTAGTCATTTTATTTAGCTTGTTACCATCTAGTCTAGTCCAGGAATATTACCTTAATAGCAAACTCTGAATTCATGAAGAGTTACATAAGGGCCTTGTTGTCAAACATAAAAACAACCCATTTAGTACCTGTTTTGCATCTACACAGGAAGTTTTCTTTCATTATCCACCAGCCCCTAGATCTTATTATAGCCATTGTTTAATTTATGCTCTGTTTTACAAACGACGTTTGTACAGGCCTCGTGGGGCTGCTGATGGAAGTGTGGCTGTCTCCTTCCCTTGTGTCAATTCTTTTGTGAACCTTTATAATTAGTCACTTAACAAATTGAGGAAAATGAACCCATGGTTGTGAAGTGCTCACTGGTGTTAAGTCAACCATGTGACAGTTCAAACGGATATCTAAAGAGTCATAACACCCAGCTGTCCAAAGGGTTAATAAAACCACATTATAATAGGTTAATACCTAAAAATGAGGTATGTAATAACCAAGAGAACATAGAAAAGTTAGAACTATTTTCTTCACTTAAAATACAAATAAGTCTTTCAGAATGAAGGACTTCAACTCCAGTGTCTTTCCAAGAGGAAGTTATCAAATTATACAACAGAGAGAGCCACATATAATAACTTAAAGCCTATACTTACCAACTCTCAGTGTTTTATCTATGGGACTTTATAGGCAGAATGTCAACTCAGCAGTTGTCTCTTGCAGAGAAAAATTTGTCTCAGCTTTTGTCATGCCACATATCCCATGTTCTTGTAAAATAATACATTTTCTGACATTAGCTTGAATAAGTAATGTTATTCTAACAAAAAGATAGCCTGCACTGGTATACACTTCTTCCCTACAAAATATTAATTTATTTACTTTTGTAAAATATTTCAGTCTTTTTCATCTTGTCAATTGAAAAACAATATCTTGTTTCATTTTTTACTAATCAAAACCTGATAGTTTATTTTCTGTGTCTGGCTATATTTTTTTTTCCTATGTAGACATGATATCTTTAAAAAACAGTGGATTTTTTTGTAAAAAAAAAATAAAAAAAATTACTAGGATTTTTAAAACTGGATTATTATCTACTGGTTTTATTGCCAAGGTAGTAAATGGATTTCAGGGTGTTAACTGCATGTGCAAATATATGAACACATGCACTTATATGTGTTAATACATATCTGTAGATGTCCACCCAAAGTTCACTATGCTTACAGCTATTAACGTACCTAAAGGTATGAAAAACTTATTTACAGAGTGCATTTTACTTACTGCAGAAGCAATCTTTGAACTAGGAGTAGGAGTCAGAATCTCCCCCGATCTCAGGTGAGTGATTTAACTACTGAGCCCAATTAGTCATGACATCTTCCTCCTGTGTAGTGGGAGGACACCAGTAAGGGAAGTGGAGCAAGCCCTCACCCCGAACAGATGGTTGCTCATTGATTAAGGCATCCCTTGAGAGGTCAGAATGGTGGGTTTGAACCTCAGCCAATAGAAGGGGAATTAAATCCACGCTTTCTCTAAAGTGGGTCTCCTAGACACTGAAAGGGGAAGAGGTGCTGTGAAGATATTTTTGCAAGAAAGACTGCTTTTTGAAAGCAATACAATGCACTTATCTGAATCTGGAAAGAAGATTTCAGGGTGTGAATTCAGGCTGATATTGGTTCTTCATTGAGCAGGACATTAAGCTGCTGGGATATAAAACACATTCCTCTCCAAAGCATTTCAGATGAGGCAGCAGGGGCAATGTGACCCCCTCAGTAAACTGGCTCTGGTGATTGTTGTTCTGATCACACTGTTGATAACGAAGTATTTAACATTGTTCAGATATTCTGGGAGGGGTTTAAATCCAGAACACCACTCTGTGGATTTCAATTCAAGCTTTTATATTTCTGAATTTTACTTTTCCGAAATGATTTCTTTACTATGGGAAAGCTCACCAGCAGTGAATTCAGTTGTGGAAGCACTTATTTTTCTCTGCATATATTGTGTTGATAAGGGCAGCTCCGTACCAACACAATATATACAAGTTTTAAGAACCAAGACCTATATGACCTATATTTGAGTAGAGTAATGAAGAAAATATTTATTTTCAGAGGTCCATTTGGAGAAGAATTGCAAATCTTAATAATAGGGCTGTGTTTATGTTAATTTAGTAGGTAGAAGGAAAAGAAGGGGTACTTTTCCCACACAGTGGTTAGTGATGCCAAGTAGTTCTGCAAGAAGATGGAGTACATTTCCACTGTCCAGGCAAATTCTAACCCTTGTGACTGCACAGCTGAGCGGCTGCAGTACACTGTTACAATAGACACTTGGTTTCTGAATAGATGCAGCAGCAAATGAGACCAGGGGCTGTGCATGTCATTAAAAAAGCTGGCACGTAACAAGATAATGCAGCATTTTAACAGTCTTCCAGCCTCTCAATGACTCACACTGCTGTAGCATCACCACTTGCCATGAGATTCTTCTTTGGTCAGTATCAGCCAGGCAACCATTACAGGAAAAAGGCTGAAAAATGATTAAAACAGATGCAGTGCAGTTTATACTTTTCCTAACATGAAGGAAAAGTGGTGGACAGAGGAAGCACATAGACGAGACTGTGGTCATCCTGAGGTTGGTCATAGCAGAATAGATACCTAGATGGGCTTTGTGACTGATAATAATAGTGAATATGATGGGAACAGCTTCACATGCTGGAGGTGTGAAACCAAGGAGCCAAGGTGAGCAAAAGACTACTCATGACTGTAGAGAACAGCTTGGAGTGGACAGTTGCGGACAGGTGCAGGACTGCAGAATCTGACGTGAGAGTGAGTTGAAAAATAAGACCCACCTTGCACCATTTGTAGTGGTAAACATACCAGTGAGATATTTAAGGGTCAACAGGTTCCTGTCTTAACAAAAATCCTACCTTACAATCCCCTTTTGGAATACAGATTTTATTGTAAGTGCTTCCCACTTCCTCTATCTTCCGAGTTATAAACTCCTCTGAGGCCAATGAAGGAGATAGCAGTATTATTTTCTCTGACTGTAATATGTACCTACATTTTCTAGCTTGATATTATTCCACTTGACTACAGAGACCTAAATCAAAGAGGCTGCTAGGGAAAAACCAAGCTAGAAACAAAACAATGACAGAGATGAGCTATCTCCAGAGAAATACTGAGTGACAAGGAAGAAGGCAGGGAGCTATTAACTGTGAGATAGGCACCTGCTTGTCTCCACCCAGGCTAACAGGTGTTATTTTCCATGACCAAAGCCTCAGAGAAAAAGAAAATTAAATTGTTTAGAAAAGAAATAAATCCCTGGCTAAAGAAGGGTGGTATGGGGAGTATTTAGTCATAAGAAAGTGTTGCAGGGAGGCAGTGAAAGTAGGAGGAGAAGCAACTGACTGTATCTCCCAGGCTAGGAAAGGGGTGTCCATTCCAAAAAAAAAAAGAGAGAAGTTGACAAAACTCACAGGAATAAGCAAGATTCAGAAATAGGTCTTCCGCTGTTTTATCTCCCTTCTCAGAATGCTGTGTACTCTGCAATGAATAAATAATGCTCCGTTTTGAAGAAGCGGCCTTGCAGGTGCCAAATACATCTGGATTTGCTGCTTTTTCACAGGTGAAAAACAGAGGGCTGTAGCCCAGTGATCTAGTCTAGGGATTGTGCAAGTATATCTAAAGAGAGGCTGTGAAACTGTTCACTAGCAGGATGCATTTGGGAAGGATGAAAAGGGAATAAAATATAGCTCACTATAATAGTCACAGCCATAGTTTGGACTGCTGGAAGTTTTTTTCTCTTTTGATTTTCTCAGATTCTGTTGTGGACCTGAGAAAAACAGATGCCATATATACTGGGTGCAGTGGGGTCTTCTATGCTTTTGTAACTGTCCAAATTGCCAGGAGGTATGAGAGTATCACAAAAACAGAGAAGCAGCAAAAATACTGGCTTGGTATCCCACCTGCTTTGGAAATAACTGAAGAACTCATCCTGGAGGCTTGCAATTATTTGGGGTCCTGGAAGATGAAAGATGTTTAAATGAGAGTTCATTAGGGCTGTAAGTGTTCATTGACCTGACAAGCACTTTCGCTTCTAACTAACTATTGAAATCCACTGCGAATCCGTAACAACTAAAAGTGGCTGCTGATTTAGTGCCATTTATAGCCTAGAACATGTACATCATAGGGGCCATTTCTACACTTACATATTAGAAGCCTCAGCAATGAAACCAAGATTAAAGGAAGCAAATATTAACATAGGATTCTTAAAGATATTCTCACTACAGAAAAAGCGAGGTTTTTCAGAAGAATGACATGCTGAAGCTTCTTCTGCTACAAAATCCATCACGCTTATTCTGTGATGAGAGTATATTTGAACCAGTTTGATTCTCAATCTGGCAGGTCCCATAAAAACTAAATTCCCCTCTTAAAAAAAAAAAAATATATATATATATATATATATATATGTAATATATATATGTTCACACATTTATAATGACTACACACAAACACAACACATACACACATACAACTTAACTGTGTAGTTTTCCTTTCCCTATTTAATTGTTGCATTATTGAGCCATATTGACTCATATCTCTTCTAAGCGTTCATCATACAAGTAACTTACAATTTAATCTGTGTTATTAATTCCCCTTGGCAAGCTGAAATTTTAAATAAAATGGCCAGAATAGATGATCGTGATGAATTGAAACAAATTGGATGTATTGCTCTAGTAGGAGGCAGTATTGACCTATTCTAAAATGCATTATTTGACCAATTTTAAAGCAGAAGCATCACAGCAATTGATTAGCAGCTGTTGGAATGCACCTTACATCAATACATAAGTGGTTTTCAACAGTTTTCGGTGTGCTATACGGCCTAAATTTTGCTTCCCGGTCCTCCATCTACCTTTAATATATTTACCTGCTAATACCACGGCGTGAAGGAGCAACTTCTCTGGACTTAATCCTACTGTCAGTGCTACTGGTGTAAATCACTTAGAAGGAAATGAGATTATTCAGGATTCACACCAACTAATCACAAGATGACAATCACCCCTTGTGCTTGCTTTCAGAAAGAACTTGTATTGGATAAGATTTGCTTGCAGTGATATACTTTAGAAATGAAATCAAAAAGTCAAGCAAAAAGCAGGAGGAAACTTTAGCTTTTTCTTACTGTTCAGCTACATCTACTCTACAATCTATACTATTTGTGGGACCACTCACATTAAAAAGAAACTCTGAAAGCTATTCAAAAAGGAACAAATATTTAAAGTCAATATTTGAAAGAGATTTTGTTTTCCCAGTATCAGGAATAAAAGTATTTAGCATATTCTTTATTAAAATACAAAGTTCATTAATCTCTTTTTGCAGTTGAATTAGTGGTCTTTTATAGATACTTGTAGTCTCTAATAAACACACAATAATTTTTATCAGTTTCTACCTAATTTCTATCAGTTAAAGAGCAATGGTTGCTGTACTCATAAGGATAAAATAGAAATAAATTCTTTGGTTAAAGATTAAAAGGCATCTGTGCTAGAGTAGCATGAATAAAGGCCTAACATTTAAATACACTGGATTCAATTTTATTTTGCAGCTTTTTACATACAAATAAAATCTCTGTGTGTGTATGCGCATCCAACTCACTTTATGCAATAAAAGGTATTTTTCACCTAGAATGAATTGTATTTGTCATTTGGTACAAAGCCCCTTTCAGAGAAATTGTTGATTTTTTGCAGAGGCTCCTATACTTCTTATTCCTTTTGTATTATTTCAATCAGCAATGGATATACATCTTTGTTAGCCTAATTTGGGGGCCTACAGAGCAGGAAGAAGGAAAGCACAAAGGACCACAGTTGACATATTGGTCTATTTGCTACCTCTTTTAAGCTCAATGCATACTAATGAAAGTGATGCAAACTATTCTTCTCCACTCCTCACTTAACAAGCATAATAATAAATGAATATTTAAACTAGCTGCAAATATATTAAGTGGAAACAAATAGGTTTCATTTGTAACAAGTGCACACAGGTTAATTAACAAGAAGGAGCTTTTGTGTTGAAACAAGGCTCCCTGATGCTGTACATGCAGGTGCCGTTAAGGGCCAATTGAGCTCTATAGGATAATTATGAAGTACCATTGTGCTCTACCGTTTGTTAACAAAGTGCTGCCTGCAATTTGCCTAAACCTATAAACCATCATCTGTGATCCTCAGCAGCAATTAAGTGACAAACATCTTCTCATCGGAGACTTGGGAAAACAAAAGAGACATGATAGCATTTAAGGAGCCAGATGGATATTTCAGAATGTCAACCCTGACAGCTTCCCTTTCGACAACAAAATATAAAACGGGAGCCGGCTTGGTACCATGCTGAGGGGGAGAGAAGTCACATCCGAATTATTAAGAGGAGGGCAGTGTTAATGATCATAGGAATGCTCATTTTCAGCATCTCGTAGTGGGAAAGCCTTGAACTAGCAAACATGCAAAAGAAAAAAATCCTTTTCCCTCCCAAAACAGCTGTAGCTGCAGCTCTGTTGAGTCTGGGTTGTTTGGGGTTTTTCCTTTTCATTCTTCCTTCATCACAGAAGACGAGTTTCTTCCTGCAAATAAAAGTGTAAAAATTCTTTTTCTTTTTCCTTTTCTTTCTTTTCTAAGAGGACCAACCAACAGACAGAATTTTCTCCAGGGCATCAGTTACTAATTAGTTCTGCAAAAATAGCTTATATTGGGAAAAATGATAGATCAGCACAAAGAGGCATTTTAAAACAAGAGATCTACTCCTACTGTAAAATAATTGATCTAGAAGTTTTGAGGATGTAATCTTTAAAATGCTTCTGTAAGATCAGCAATAATTCCAGAAGCTATAAACTTCATAAAGGCTTAGTTGAATTAGCTCAACTAATTGCCTGGTTGGGAGACCCTCCAAAACTTGTGGAAGCTCTTGTTTTCATAGATAAGGGTCTTCTGGGCATTTTGTTGCCTACATTAAATTACGTTGTCTAGCAGATCTGTGTAATTGGTAGAGCTAAAAGGCTATTCAGTAACATGAAAAAAAATTATAAATGTATGAGTTTCACTAGCTAGTCTGTATTTTATTTCCCTTTTGCCAAAACAACAGCATTTACAAATGTTTTCAGTAACCATTTTGAAGCTACAGCTGAGTGTGTTTTAATATACCATCAGGTCAACAGCTCTCATGAAAGAAAAAATCAACCCAGGGCCAAACAGTCAGATAGGACTAATTAAGTACTTTAGGAGTAGAAGAAGTGCTCAGATAGCTGCAGCTGATTTGACCCTTTTCTTTGTACTTCACTGGGTTCCTGTACACCTTTGCCTCTTTCCTCTGGATTTATGTTTTTATGAATTATTTAAAACCAGCAACTTCAGATCTACAATTAGTTTTCAGGGAAACAGATGTGAGAAAATAATCACAAGTTAAACAGCTTAAAAATGGCTCTAATCTTGACAGAATGCAAAATGCCAGGTTTCCAGGCCCACAGAATTCATCACTTGGCAAAAGTGCCATTAATCCCTGCATGCTTTCTGGCCTTTCCTTACGGTGCTCTGTCAAATGACGTGGATCACCTGGAAACCTAAAAAAAACCCATGACAGAGCATTTTTTTTCTTTAATGTGAACCAAACAACAACAACAAAGAGTGGACTATTTCAGTTTTAAGAAAAAAAGATGAAATAAAAAAAAGATAATCAATGTAGGCACACTTTACCTTTGTATAGCATTTCACCATGTCAGATCACTTGTGATGGAAAGCTGAAAATAAAATATTTTGTCATACTGGGGATTTTCTGTTTATTTTTCCACTGTGTATTTTTTAAACTGTAATGAACACAAGATTAGACAAGAGTTCTGAGCTCTTTTGCTACCTCTGGTGGCATCCCCAGTGATCCAAGATTAATGAGTTGATTCCTTCTTTTCCACCTGAAAATCTTCTCATTTACCTAAAGAGAAGTCCTTCATGGTGCTCGAAGATACATCTTGTAGCTTTTCTTTATGCAGATTGATGAAGGTCCACTCACAGCATCCTGAATGTCACTGGGTAGGCTTCTCCCAGTTCTAGTAACCGTGCACCACCTTCTGTCTCACTTGGCACAGTAAGTTTTGTTTAGGCACACTGACTTCAAAGGTTGTACAGAGAGAAAAGCCAGCCCCCCATACAAGGAGAGATGGGCCAACAGAAATGGAAGTTGGAGTCACAAGTACAACCCTGAGAGACTGTGCAATCTGGGGACAGCAGAAATAAAATTCCTGAAAAAATTAATCTATTTTGCTCCTTCCTTTTTAGGAGACCAGGACTTTGCTGCTATTTTTAAGATGCAGTTAGATGTCATTTTACCATTAAAATACCAGATCAAAGAATGTGAGGTTAAGTGAATACATCTGATCTGATTATTTACCTTGTACTGTGTGGCAGCACTGACACACTATGGTAAGCAGAATTGACACTTCATATCACTATGTTTATCTTTTTCTTCTTTGCATTTCATTCTGATTATGCATTCTTAAAAATGGACACAGTATGATTCATGATACTGGTGGGTTTAAGATCACTATAGACCTCTCAAGCTTTTCTTGGATCTCAGGTAACTGGAAATAAAACACTTCAGGGCAACTCTGCAGAGCCTGCTCCAGTATTCAAAATCATAACAGGAATATATTCACTGGGAAGTTCTGACTTTCATTATAATTCTTCATCTTGAATGACCTTGGAGACTATCTCTTATTGCAAGCAAATCCTAGGCAGATCTTAAGTGACCTGGCTTTGTAATATTGCAAAGCTGAGCTCTAAATAAAACTTAGGATTGCATACACCTATGCTACAATTTCCAGTTACCTCAGCAAATCTCTCTACCTTGGCTAAGGATACACAAAAAATGCATAACACTGGGTTACCATCATTCATGTGTAATCATTCATATGTAATCATCTTTGTAATCAAACCCTTTACAATTTAACATCTTCTCTAGTAGGTATATAGATATCTTTATATGTGCAGATTTCACCTAAATTATGATAAAAGCTAGAATTATTTTTCCATTGATGTATTTTCTGGGACAACAGCAAAAGCATCATTCGTGTGTCTATGAGATTCAGTGAGAACAATTTTAAAAGTCTAATGAAAGTGATGTGTGTTATTTAAATATCTTTTCAGTGCTTAGTTTGCTACTCTACTCAAATAATTCATTAATTTCCAGTTATGCAAATTCTATTCTGTACTTACAGGATTTTTTTCTACTGAAAAGAAATTTTAAAAATACCTACCATTATTGTTTTATTCTCCACTGGCTAGACCTTTTAGAATATTATATCCTGTTAATTTATAAACACATGGATTGTCACAGCTTATATAAAATAACTTTCAAACACTGTGAAAGAAAAATACTGCTTACAACTAGAGGCTTTTAACCTAATTAGCATAACTGAGCATAAAAAATAAATGATCAGAGACTATAACATGAAAAATAATTGAAAACAATGGCTATGTTTCAGAACTGTACAAATCAGACCAAGGGTTTGTCTTACATTATTAAGGTCCGAAGAAGAAGGATGGTAAATAAATGGGAAATAAGTAGTGTAAAGATGTGTTTTGGGAACCTACTCTGAGAATACGCAATCCAAATTACCCAAGTGGATTTAAATATTTGAGTTTTATTTAGATCTCCTGCCTGTATTGGCTAGGAGGAGAGTTAATAACAATCTATTCACGCAGTCCTTACCCATAAGAGTAGAGGGCTGAAGGCAGCAGTTCTAGAAAGCAATGTGGAAGTCAATTAGTGGTAACATGCATAGGTACAGTGTTTCCCCAGGGGGTCCTAACTTATCTCAAAAACCAGCAATGATAGCAGAAAAGGTGATCAAGACCGACAGAGGAACTTTTAAAAACTGACTGGTTGATATAAGAATAGGTAGAATTTGAGAAGCCTGGCAGCAGGGAAAAACAGGACATCAAGAAAAAGGAACACCCATAGGGCTTTCTGTTGTAGGTCTGATCTGGCTTCTATTTGAAAGGATGCATAAAGAATCCACCAGACTGAAATCGGAAGAAGGAGTATTTCTCCCTAAGAAGTTTTGCAAATAATTCAGCCTCAGAATTTCTGCTTTGGGAAGGAAATCTGTACCTCAGTCTTCTGTGTCTTAGGTTTACTTAGCAGAACACATAATTCAAACTGATGTGATTTTTTTAAAGTAATTTTCCTTGGAAAAAAAAAATACATAATAAAAATCATCTGTTCTTTCCTGCTGTTTCTAGTCATCAGTTGACTTAGAGAATAGCTATGGAAAATTAGGCAGCTAAGATGGAATTTACCCAATTTGGAATTTGAGGACAATTGTATATTTATCAGCTTCCCAGGGATTAGCAGAAAAGGATTGGCACGTTATGCAGAGTCATAGCAAGTTCTTCCAGCTTAGTCGAATTGAATATAAGAAACAGACACTATGACAACATTCAGCTGATTAAGCATTCCCTGACTTGTGTGGAAATTAGCAATATAGCAGTGGAATTAAAAATATAAAATAATAAATCCCATTTCTTTGCACCTCCTGAAAATACAATGCCTTACATTGCACTATCTGCTATGTTGCAGTGATATAAGGCATTTGGTTGGAAGCAGTCGCTAAAGGACATTTAGGGAAAGGAAAAAGAAAAGGGCATAACACTTGTGGCAAGTGTCTTCTTGCCTACAAAACAAGTTTCGCATAAACTGTTGATGAATGGACCCGTGTACAAACACAAAGAGCTGTCATCTGTGTGACGACCAGAAGGTGGCACAGTCTCTACATTGATTGAAGCCTGTCAGCTCCGCTGCTGAGCACAAAAACGCAGTTTTATCTGCAAGCGAAGCTGTTACCGGTGTTCTCGGGTTACAGACGACCAGACCTGCCGATCACAGTTCTGTCTTCTCTGGTCGTTCCTTGTTACATCGCCCTGAAAGTCACTTGTTGGCTTCATGCAGCTTTAGCAATACCGTGTATTTGGCTTGTGGTATTAATGCTTCAATGCATGGTGTTATTTTCCCCTTAGTTTCTAGGTTAGTGATTTTTATTTTTATTTTTATTTTTTCTTCCCAGGGGAAAATAACATTGTCTTTCATAGCTAAAAGACTAATGCTATCTTTCAGTCATTATGGCCCTGATCCTGGATCTCTGAAGTCAGTGGGAATTTTGCATAACTGTCCTCTAAATGGTCTTAGAGCAGTCTTAGAGCCACTTGCTATCAATTGTATGCAGTGTATATATCAATTGTAGCCACTTTGTATACTTCAAACATGGAGATACTTTGTGAGGGAGCTGCCAAGCTGTCTGTTGTGTATAGAATAGATTATCCTGTTAAACTAAGAGGTTTCACTTCAGGGTAACACTGCTGTTACCTTCCTCAGGTCTCAAGTATTCCCAGAAAATATCAGGACTGATCCATAAAATTCACCATCAGTTACATTTGCCTTTTTCCCTGATCTCTTCCTGCACTGACCGGGTTGTAAGAATGCTTCCATAGCTCATGCTTCACCTGTCTTCGGAAGTTTTAGATGAAGGGTGCTATTTAAAAATAAATTGAGTTGCCTGCTCAAAGGTCCAGTCTATTTCCTATAGAAATAGGGAGATTTTAATTTACAGTCATTAGTAAGTAAGAGAAACTTAGTGCAGGGAAAATCTGCTTCATTTTGTCTGTGAATCCGATTACCCTAACTCCCCTTGTGTGATTTGATAAGTGTGTACTCTTTACTACAGCACTTCTAAAAGGAATGAGAATGAAACATGATAATGCAGTTACAGAATTAACCTACAGAAAGGGGAGTTTGAATCATTCCTCTAGGTTTTTCTATTTTTATTTCTTTTTTTTAATTCAGTAAAAGAGTTAGAAACATGCTGCTTTGAGTTTCAGCGTTTCAGAGTGTTGCTCTGCAGCCTCCCTGGCTTCAGTAAGACCTGCATGGGTGCTGCTGGAGGGCTTCCCCACACTGATTTCAGCACAGAGCCAGGTCTTGGACTGAAATGCCTTCAAATGTAGGAAAAAAAAATATGATAGACTATTGCCGTTCATTGCAACAGGAGAAAGTTATCAAAGAGGATTTAGAGGAACATCTACTTTGCTTTTTCTCTGCTTGGCTAGCAGGTAGCAGAGGCAGTGGTCACCCATATTGCTGTTCATTGTTTGTACAGACTAGACATAGACCTGACACTGTCGTCAGAGATGCTAAACAAACAGAGAGTACTTGAAAGGGTTTATACTGGAAATTGGAATCACGTTTTGCCAGTTCCTGAGTTGCCCTGAACCTTCCAGTTTTGTTCAGAAACATAAGATACAAAAGTCTCCTCCTAAAACACAAACAATAACACGCAAACCACTTAATGGATGTTTCTAGGAATTTCTAGTACGGGTTTCTTTCCTGTAGTTGTTTGTCAAAAGGGGCACAGTGTGGGTGGCAGGAAGCAAATAAATTAAAGTTTTTGTCAGAATTTTTTTCTGTTGCTAAACTAAAAGCACAGGGTTTGATTTTAAATTTAAGTGTTGAAATTTTAGTTAACATATCCACCAAAACAGTTGGCAATTATATATATGATGCGTATTAACCAACTCTGTTAATAGTATGTTGAAAGTTATGAAAAATTTACTTCTAGTATTCAGATAGCCTCAAATACCAAACTAGTAAGATTAATAAAACTTAACCTTGGAAAGAAAAACAGATGAAATCACAGATGATTTACTAAAAAAAAGTTAAACATAACTTGATTGTAAATATGCAAAAATCAGTCTGAAATTTTTGGTAATGTAAAAGCCCAAGTGAGTTATGCACTTTCAGACCTCCATCTCACTCAATTTGACAAATCTTACATTTATACCTTGTAAAGTTTCTTTTTGTCTCTACAGCCTGTTGAGAGAGACTGTTTGAAAGTGTGAGGCACTAAGTCAGACATTCAGAAGTCCTTTATCTTCGGCTCTGCTTGGCTAATTGGAGTAAAGCACCAGTTTTTTTCCCTATAATCCCTCAAGCAACTCCATGTGGAAAACGTCTTGTGCTTTGTGAATAAATCTTGAGGGTTCAAACTGTGAAGTGAAAGCAATTGGACATTTTTTATTTAAAAAAAAAGAAACCAGATTAACTAAATGAAGCTGAGGAATGAACTAAATTGCGTCTTTCCTGCCTCTGCCCCTTGGAAAATTCAGGTTCTTTCTCTCCCTTTTGTTTTAATACAAAATTCAAAATGCTACTGAGAAAACCCTTACTTGAAATCATTGGACAAAAAATTCTGTGAAATGTTTGTGTTTCAGTGAAACAGGTTTTTGAACTGCTTTAATGAATAAATATCAGGACTGACAATGTCTTTCAGTAGCATCTCTAAATTTGTTACAATCCCTCTTAAAAGCACTTAAGTATCAGATGTGCAGATGTGTAACTCTGGATTCATTGGCAAACTTCTGACTATGTAGATGCTATTTTGTTTTTATTGCTGGAAGATGAGCTAGATTTTTAACCTAATAAGATGTAAAATATTATTGACAAGCCTCTCTCTTCTCATTATCCTACTCTTTACGTCAGATCAATAGCATGAGAGGGATGAAGGTCTTGATGGCAGATGAAGGTTTTTTTAACATCGGATGCTGGATTAAGTATGCCAAGGAAGACTTATTTTAAAAATTACTATTTTACGTTTTTGTCTTCAGATGTTTGGGCAAGATCCCTGCACATTGCAAAGTTGCACTAATTTAAGTCTCATCAGTTAACAAATCCTCTTTCTCAGGCTGCCTCCTCAAAATTGGCTGGTCATTTTTTCAAGATGTGTTGTCCATTAGCTTTCTCACTCAACATTCTATTTTGTATGTATGTATATGCTGAGCACTTAGTATAATCTCATAATATCAAGGTTAATTATACAATTTAACACAATTAAAAATATGAACAATCAGTACAGAAAGCAATTGTTCCTTGCAAATATATTGTTGCCAAAAAACTTGCTTCTGGAAAGCTGAAGTTAATACACCATCCTAATGATGGAATTGTTAAGTTATGCTGAACCAATGAAGCAATGATCCTCATTCAGCAAATGAAATCTCACACCTCTGGACCAGACAAAAATGGTTGTCAACAGAGACATGCTTTCTCTCCTTCTCGCCACCTCCTTTGAATTCGAACCTGAAGATGGTTAGGAGCATCCTCAACCAGTTACCACTGCTGGGACAAAGGACGCAGGTAGTCACTTGAATAACTCAGCCCAAAACCAGCTAGAAATCCCCTGCATATGTTACATGCCCTAGTAAGCAAGATCACCACCTGCCACTGAAGCTGGCGTTTCTGAGTAGTTTTCAAGGTTGCCCTGTATCAAGCGCATTGCAGCAGTCAAATCAGGAGGTACCAAAAGCACAGGTCCTCTGGGACCTCTCATCAAGACAGGAAAGTTCCTATTATCTGGCTGCCTGGGGCAACCAAAACCCCACTTAATTACTGCCCTTCAGACAAGCTGGAGACCTGCATTTAAAAACTGTGTGTGCACTGAGTGAGCAGCACATAAAGCTGAAATGGAAAACTGGCTCCCTGCCTCAGAGTTTCCAAGCACATGTCCTTGAAGAGCAGAAAACTAACAGGGCAGGGTGTTGTCCTGCCTGCTATTTTCCTAACTTTGTCTGCTCTCTGCAGACACTCAGTCACCACTGAGACTCTGTTTCAAAAAGCGAGGGCATGCCTAGCTCCCCAAAAGGTGACCCGTTTATTTCTTCCTCTCCAATAACAAATCTCTGGCCTATAATATTTTCCAACAAGGTGCAATACTTCTTTTTGCATTAGGCTATTATAATCACATCTCTATGACCTGATCTCTTGGAAAAATATTCCAGGCTGGCACTAGGCAGTCTGTGTTCAGCTTAGGTAAAGGACCTATAATGTGTTATAGAATCATAGAATGTCCTGAGTTGGAAGGGAGCCACAAGAATCAGAGTCCAACTCCCATCCCTGCATATGACAACCCCACAGTTCACACCATGTGTCTGAGGGCTTGTCCAGTCTCGTCTTGAACACTGTCAGGCTTGGGACTGTGACACCTCCCTGGGGAGGTGCTCCACCAGAGCTCCACCACCTTCTGGGTGAAGAACCTTTTCCTAATGTCCAACCTAAACCCCCTCTGGCACATCTTCCTGACATTTCCTTGGGTCACCGATCACTAAACAGAAGTGTTCAGCACCTACCCTTCCTCCTCTCCTTGTGAGGAAGCTGTAGACAGTGATGATGTCTCCTCTTAGTCTCCTCTTGTCCAGGCTGAACAAACCAAGTGACTTGAATCACTCCTCATACAGCTTCCTTTCCAAACTCTTCACCAACTTCGTAGTCCTCTTCTGGACACTCTCCAGTAGCTTCATATCTTTTTAATCCTGTGTTGCGCAGAACTGCACACAGTGCTCCAGGTGAGGCCGCACCAGCGCAGAGCAGAGCGGGACAATCCTCTCCCTTGCCCAGCTGGCCATGCTGTGCTGGATGCACCCCAGGACATGGTTGCCCCTCTTGGCTGCCGGAGCACATGTTGGCTCATGTTCAACTTGTCATCAACCATTCTGACCCCAAGATCTCTCTCCTCAGAACTGCTCTCCAATATCTCAAACCCCAGTCTGTATGTACAGCCAGGGTTGCTGTGTCCAAGATGCAAAATCCAGCACTTGTCCTTGTTGAATTTCATGTGGTTGGTGATAGTCCAGTTCTCCAATTTGTCCAGATCCCTCTGCGGGGCCTCTCTGCTCTCGAGAGTGTTGACAACTCCTCTCCATTTTGTGTCATCGGCAAACTTACTTAGTATTCCCTCAAGTCCTGTGTCCAAGTCATTTATAAAGACGCTGAAGAGCACTGGCCCTAAGATGGATCCCTGCGGAACCCTGCTAGTGACTGGTCACCAGCCAGACATAACCCCATATACTAGAACCATTTGGGCCCAGCACGGCAGCCAATTGCTCACCCACTGCATTGTGTGTTTCTCCAGCTGAATGCTGGACATCTTACAAGCATTCTGTCAGTCAATCAAGAATGCCAAATTCTTGTCACTACAATGATTACATTATTTGCAAGGAGACATAATTTAGACTTGTACATGTGCCATATACTCAATAGCACCAATATCTTTTTCAATTAATATGAAAATGCCAGTTATCAAAGTGTATTTTTACACACCAAATGAAAAGCTCTTCTTTTAGCATTGCTGTAACAGGTTGACTGTATGATCATAATTTCCCATGTTGTTGCTTCTTCATAGATGTATGGATTAGGCAACAAAAAAAAGAAAAAGGAAAAAAGAAAAAGGAAAAAGAGAAAAAGGGAAAAGAAAAAGAAAAAGAAAAAAGAAAAAAGAAAAAAAACTCAGGATGATTCTGAAATCCTGTCATGGTGTTTTCCTTCCCAGTCTCCTGCACCTCAATTGCAGACTAGAGAAGTTCTAGAGTTGTGGGTAGAGCCATGATGCAGGTCAATGGGTTAAGAACAGGCTCACATACACATAAAATTCTCATCAGCCAACACTGTTCCTTATTTCTCTGTCTCTTTAGGAAAATAAACCCGGATTTGGATTTGGTGCTTGGTAATCACCTGCACCCCTCCTCAACCCCCAGACTCCCGGTTAGAACAGCATTAGTTTCCAAATGGCTGGGTTTACTCTGCATTTTACAGGGCTGTCTACAATTATCTAGTGTCGTCTGCTACAAATGTGCTTCATCCTCAAAGCTGCAGCTATGCACCTTAACATCTTGCTGTGTGCACATGAGGCTATATGTAATGATGGCACTTGGTAATGTTGAATTTTGAAACGTCAGTGACACAACTACAAATCTTAAAAAAAAAAATAAAAAGGGACAAGTGTATGCATCTAGGTACAGTATAGTTATATTGCCCACTTCTTCTTTGTTGATTTAGAGACTGAAATTGCTAATATTAATCTCTCTTTTCTGAAACAATGACTTTTGTGAAATACTGCTGACTTTCACATTAACATTTTTGGCAGTTCACAGTTGATTTTAGGGGGAAAGGCTTTCATTGAGACAAAATACAAGAAGATACTCATCAGACAAAACTGTCTTTGCCATGGAAGGGAAGCATTCAAATGTATACGGCAGATATATGAAATAATTTCAGGGACAGAAATTACAGTGTACGATTTCTTCTGAGAAATTCAGAAAACACCATTATTATGTATGTGATGCAGACTCCCTACACAAAAATGAGAAGTGATGTTTTGATGTATTATAAAGCAGGATTCACATTTTTACAATGCTTCCAGCATCCAAGCCTTGCAAAACAGTTTTTCTTGGGCAATAAAAAAACAAACATTCCCACCTCCTAAATAATTAGTGACATGTGAAAGTGAAGATGAGTTGTCAAAACTGCTCTAGTCTTTGAGAAGAGCATAAGAAGACATTTATTTATCTCCCAACTACACAGTTGGTTTTCTGTGCAATATGAGATTGCAGCTATATTGCTTTAGTTATCCCCTACAAACTAGCATTAATTATTCCTCACTCTACTGATTTAACATTGCTTCTCCACATGTACCACAAAAAGGACAAGCACAGTGGGATTTTACTCTGTCTCTGTTCCACCTCTGTAATACATGTGTCTCCTTACTGCATGTGCCTGCTCCTTGATTTAAATGCTTCTTTTCTTCTCTCTTAAGAGGCACAGAAACAAAAAGTCTAAGGTGGTTAGTGTTTTCAACTCAGCATGTCAACAGCTGAAAGCACATGCTGTGGCCACAATCCAGCAAAGCCCTGGGACAGATGTGCAAGGCAGGGCACACAGGTTCACCTTGCCTAGGATTACCTCTACCTTCACACTTAAACAGGTTCTCAAAGGCTTTAATAGAGTATAACTATCAGCAGCAGACAACGCATATGTTAGACGTGTCAGGGTTTATCATGTTGTAATGAACACAGGCTGTTATAAAATCACATCCTTGTTTTTCATCATGGAAAGAGTATTTACCACCATCGTCTTCTGATATCAAAGTACTAAGGAAGAAGAGGTGAGAGAGATTTGAGAGAAAGACATTTAGAATAACTAGAAATCCTTCTGCTGACAAGGAATGAGATGAGTTTCTCTGGGAAAAACTTATTTCACCTAATATCACAGAAAAAGAGCAACAGCAAAGAAATATTAAGTAGTCCTTCAAAATATATGTCAAGTTTTATTTTACTAAATTTAAGTGATTTAGCAAAAGTTATATTAACTGAAACATGTCTCTGCTGTAAGAGGTGATTCTCTTTCCTTTCAACTACAGCTTGCACTGTCTGCAGGTCTGGGATTCCTCTCACCAGACATGGACTGCTACAAGCCAGACCTCCCAGGACCCCGGCCTGGGTCCTCTTAATAATCCTATATTAAGATTTCTCTCCTCTTAATACATACATACACAGTAGCACAGAAAAGCTGCATTTTAGTAGTGCATATTTCCTTCCATAAATGTGCTCATAGATAGGGATCCACTATAGGAATCTATATGTTAAATAAAATTAAATAATCTCAGTTTTCTTGTTTGGCAAAAGAGGGAGTTCATTTGTTGTTGTTGTTGAGGGGTTTTTTGTTTTGTTCTGTTTTTGTTTTTCTTAAATCAAAAGCTGTTGTGGGCTTAACTATATTTTCTCTGAAGAGTGACACCAGTAGACCAAAGCTCAGTTGTTTTCAGTCTTTTGCTTCAATCCATTGTATATAGCAATGTTATAACAGAAGTTAAAAATACAGCAAGCAAGCCTCAGAAATTAGTTATAACTACAGGACATGCAAAGAAATATATAATAGTCTGACAAAAGACAGATAATTTATTGTATTTCCTTGAGTTATTGATAACCTTTAACTCATCAATATTGAGAGGGATAAATTATTTATTCAGCGAATTACTCTATGTTCTGTTTATGCAACAGCACCTAAAGATGAACGTGTTGCAAGGAGTCATGGCCAGGTGTTCAGAGCTGGGGAAGCTTCTGTGAAGGTCTTTGCAGTCACCAGGAGGGAATAATACTACCCCACATATTTTTCAACCAAATATCTTCTGATTTTCTCCTCCGGAACACGTGTCAATTTTTGGCTGCTAGTGAGTGACGAGTAAACCCCACTGAAATTATCTGAAACTGTAGAAACAGATCAGCAGGGGAATAGTCTCTGAGGAAGGTGAAAATGTGTTTAGCTTTGAAAGACATTTGTGTTCTGGTTGTGTGCATTCTTTTCTTCCTTCCTCCTGGGCAATACAGTTAGAAATATTAATATGAAAAAAATAATCCCTGATAGAAGAGTTTTCTACCATAACAAACTAGTTGGTTGGGACAAACTGCCCGCCCCACCCCCCAAAACCTTCCTAGAAATGAGCTAATTAAAGCAATTGCTTCCACAGTGCAAAATCACTGAGTGTCAGATTTCCCAGGAAATTATTTAAATTCTCTCTTTTCATTTGAGTTGGAAAGAGAAGGAAACTGAAATATAATAACTCCTTACAGGATAATTCTGAAATTTCAACTGTTACTACTGACTGGCAAGTCTTCTTAGGAATTAGATTGGAAGGTGTTTTAAGAGCAAGAAAACTTTGTAGTGAGGCAAAATAACTAATAACAATAAAATGTATTTTAAATGCAAATAGTAATTGATGAGGAAATAGTCAATCGTCATTAAACGGTCTGTATTGACTGCTTTCTATGAACAGAGCACTTGCATTCATGCTTGGGATCCTCTTGGAGCATTTTAAATGAAGAATATGCACAATGCCTTAACTAAATACAGACACTTCTCTCTCAAGTGCTGCCTTATGTTCTGGCTAATATAAGCACAGTATCATATAATTCCTACTGCAGATGTATCTAAAGAAAGAAAAGAACTAACCTAGCAAAAAAAAAAAAAAAAGAGAAATTAAAAGGAATGAAACAATTTCAGAGAGAGAGAGGTGTAGGGATGTGGAAATAGTCCCACATCACAAGTTGACTTTAGAAATTAAAATCTGAGGACCATATAAAAGTGCCCTTAATAGTATCAGCAACCTATGTGAAAAGAGAAATATTATGTATAGCACTATGAACAGAAATATGGGTGGTTTTAATAATATGCATGTATGTACTTCTGTTGCCACAGATCATGAAGTATTGAGAACACATCTGATTTGAGGCTCAGGATACTTAACTGAGCAGACAGAAGGAGTCTGTAACCATCTACTTCTCACAGCTGAGGTGCAACAGGTGAAATCCTTCAGCTGTATGTGCTTCAAGTCAGACAGTTCCTCAGATATGGACAACTAGGAGTTTTGATTTCATAAGGAGGTGAATACTTCTGCTTGGACTTAGGACTACTTACTGTGCTTAGGACTCATCATGGACAAGCTTGAGAAAGAACTGCACCCCCAGGCACTGTTATTCATTGGGGAAAAAATGTCATTTTCAGTTTTTATAAATGTAACATTAGGTTCCTTTTATAACATTTTGAGGCTTGTAAAAGAGGGACAGTGAGAAAAGATTTCAGCGGTTTGAAACAGTAGGAACAGGGGAGCTAAGAAACAAGGAGAGACAAAAATACTGAATATGCTTAATTTTTCTAACCTCCCTAAAAAAGTGAAAATCTCTCTTTTGTCTGAATTTTGAGAACTAGTGCATTCTTTGCTCTTTTAATCCAAACAATTTCATACAAAATTAAAAATAAATGAAAAGTTAGAAAAAAAAAAACAGAGCCATAAAATCACAATTATTATAAATCACTAAGGGATTATAATGCTTTTCCCCTATTGTGGCTTGCAGCTTAGAAACAGGAGGTACAGTAAGTGCTACTACTGTTAGCTAATGGAGATTCTCCTTTAGCTCAAGCGGTAGCGCTGTTGCTTTGGGATAGATAGATAGTGATGTCTTGCCTAAAGCGATATAAGTGTTGCAATTCAAGTCCCAAATGAGAAAAATTCTTCACATTGGTGCCCAATTAGTGATCTGATTCCTGGTGTTAAGTCTAATGCAATTTAGCACACACCTGCTGAATAGCATGCATGGCAAATACCACCTGAACTGCTCTGGCTCTTTGTCTTTGTTCACAGAGAGCTGAATGTTCTGTTGCAGGGTAGGGAGTAGAGCACAGGGGCAAGGGGTACTTGTGAACATTGGCGCAAACAAAACCTGCAGGTTTGTTTCAGCAACATTTCAAAGCTGCTCACATTCACTCTGCAGCAAATGGATATGGATATTCACTGAGAGCATGACCTGAGTATGTAAAAGTTATACTAGCAATGGAGTAATACCTTACTATCCTGAGCAATGATAATCTGACCTATTGACCTGAGAGTCACCAAAAGAGACAATTCTTGCCTTAACTTTACACTTTGAAATATAGAGAAGACAGGGCCCTGCAGATACTCTAGCCTATCTTATTTTATTCCTATGATTCTGAAGTTCTTGTAGATGTGTGGAAAAATGTAAAGATTGGAAAAGATGTGAATGAGGTTAAAGGTTTTTGCAACTTATAAGCTTGTACTGAGCTGACATAGTTTTCTAAGGGTAGCCACAATTAAGTCATTTAGATTAAAATAATTAAAAAGATGCCTGTCTAAGTCTCTAAACTCCCTCATATATCATTAATAATACAATAAAATCCCAGAAGAATGAAAATAATCATACAAACAGGAACTCAGCCAAGCAGCATCCTACAGAGACTCTTTTCCAACCTTTTATCGTTGTGGGAAACATACCTTCAACCCTGTTAAAGAATGCTATTAAACAGGTGTCATTTGGAGACAACCAGATAGGGCTATTTTGTGCCAAAAAGGGGGCTGAAGGTTTACAGTCTCAGGGAACTCCAGAAAGCTCCCAATTACCCCACCATTGTGGAATAAGAGATAGTTCAACTTGGGCATCAACTGCTGACCAGAGATAGCAACCCTAGTACACACCAACAAAAACATTAAATTCATATTCAGGCTAGTTTCAGGTTCTAGAGATGTGACAATTCTTAACTAGCATGTTAAGCTACAGAAGTCAGAGGATGACTGTGAAACTCCAGGGTGCCAATATAATTTTTTTAGTGAGAAGCCCCATGCAGAAAACTAGCTGCTACGTTTTGCCTCTGAAAGTGCCCTAACTTAAGTTTTCACATGGCTTTAAACCAGATGGCAGCAAAAGGTTCTCAAAGCATCCAAAGTACAGACAATAATGTCAAGAGTATCAGTCAAAAGAAAAAGTTGCAATCTCTTAGCTAGAGGCAGCTGACAAAAAGGATTAGCAAGTTTGATATACATGTTGGCAGTCAGAAATTGGTGGAGGATCCAACCACACACTTAAAATTGGATCCTAAATGGAAGCAAGGGCACACTGAGATCTCATAAGGACTCTAATTGTTCCTTGCCCCTTCTGGAGTGCTTCACTGTTATCTGCATCTTAGCTGATTCAGCAAGATTTTGTTGGCAGCACCCTTTTTTCCAAGCCACCATTCTGGATGTTTGCTCACATAATCCAAGTTGGACAGAAAAGCAATCAAATATCATATGTTTCTAACTGAAACTATGGAGTATAGAAAAATAACCAAATGACTTATGAGATGTGCATCAAGATAAAATGAAGAGCGTGCACATTTATGTGGCCTTTTTGCAATAACTATCTTATGAGAACAGATCTGAGTTAAAATTAGAGCATAGGCTGCATTAATTAAAGCATGCCTGTGGTGTTTTAGGAAGCGCAGGTAAGAGCTTAGGCCTCTTCCATGTCAAATTTGTGGTCCAGCTGAAGGAATTCTAGACTGGAAATGGGAGGCTCAAAGGTGCTGCCTCTGGTCCAGCAGCTTCAGGCTCTGGTGGCAGCTTTCTCCTCATCTGCAGTAGGGCCAGAATGTTACCTTTAAAGTTGTGGATTCCTTTCTCAGAAGACAAATGCACTTCTGTTAGCAGTCTAAAAAGAAAAAAAAAAACCAAACCTTCTCAGAGCTCCCTATAGCTCTGTCCATTCCACAATAAGACACAAAGGCTGGAGCTGACAGCAGTTCAAAGTGGCATAAGATTAGTATTTTTAACAGTAGCTATTTTAAAAAATTACTAAAGGACTCATGAAATTGTGGAACAATGGAAGTGTTGCTGGAAGATGTTTAATCAAAGTTACTGGGCTGGAATTTGGATATGCTGAATGAAATAAAGCAGGCTGGGCCATGCAAGAATTCAAACTATTAATAAATTACTTTAATTATTTGAATGATTTCTTGTGATCTTTAAACCCATGAAGAATGGATGTATTATCTAACAATCTATGACCTAAATCATATGGTCAGATGCAATATACACTTGAGTATTAATTTTTAAACAACATTCAGAATAACTCAAAACTTGTGAATACATTAACTCTTCATGCCACACCTAAGAACTTCTGTGCCTTCATAAGGAAGCCAACAATAGCTGCAGTTCACCCTCTGCATCACAGCTAGGATAAATGGTTTTGCTATTGCTTTTGCTTGCTCACTGGGTTCCATACAAAACAGAATAAAAAGGGCATGCTAATTAGCTGCACAAAATTCAGCACACTACCTCTGAGAAAAAAATAAAAAAAAAAATGCAACTTCTTCTTTTAATTTCTGGACATCTTTTGATGAGCCACCCAGTACTGACTCAGCGGTGCTGGACCTTCACTTGGGGCCCAGAACTCTGCAGCTGCTCCAGCTCCGCGTTTGCCTGGAGCGATGTGCCAGCTGTCTCTGGCTGTATTACGCCACAGTAATGCGAACAACTGGAAGCAATAATGTGTCTCCCCATTTGCCTAACAATACCAACATGAACAATAATTCAGAAGACTGAAGATTTGTGCTGTAATTTAATAAACCCCATGCACATTTCTACAATTGAGTATCACATCTGTGCAATGGATCCTAGAAGTGTAATATTCTTTTATAAGGGACCATTAACCAATCTTAAGTTTATAGGTTTCCTTAAATCTTTTTCATCAGCTGTTAAACTACAGTAAAGAGAAAATTGCCTCTTATGAGACAAGGGATAGTAAAATACAAAGACTGTGATTAAACGTCAATCAATTAAGGATTATAATATAATAAAAATGCTGACTGATGATCAAAATGAGTACTTTCTGGCAGAATTTTATAAGCAATATTAAGAATTGTTTTAAAAAGTCAATAGAATAAACCCCACTTACATCTTATTATGTATCAGGGACACTGTCTTAGATCTATTTCGTTAAAAGGAGAAAAAAGAATTGTTATTCTGACAAAAATACCTAAGAAGCAGTTTGTTGTTGAACTCCACATTAAATAATATACATTTCCTTCTGTCATTTATTTTATTATACCCCTGACTCCTGCATTTTAAATCCACTTCTGAATGGACTAAGCAATTCTATATATTTCAGTTTCAGCTGGCATTTGGCAAGTTCATGCAAATAGGCTACCTTTCATGAAAACAGGTAACAACATGCAGTAAACAATATAAATAAGGGACACACAAAATATTATTTCATGTAACAGACCTAAGAGAGTAGCCCAGATGAAGCATGGACAGCAGTAAATGCAGTGTTTGCATGTGTCTCTTTACTGAAGATGATTTAGTGATCTTTTATGGAAAAATCCTATGGAATTTAGGCCTAGTCCAAATGTATTCTACACAAACTCTTACATAGAAAGAACACTAATAGCAAATAATTAGTTTTTTATAGTTCATATGAAATATCTGGCAAAATGCTGTAGTAGGAATATGGGTTTCTATTAAATTCTACAGTGCGTTTCAAGGGAGCAATAGAAATGTTTTCATTTTCATAAGGGAAACTCCAGGTAATGTACATCTTGCCTAATATTCACTTCCTGTGCTCCTGCTACCACACTGCTAAGTGGTTGTGGATAAAAATTCCGTTACTATGTAGAGTCTTTTATCATTACATTTTTGTCTTTTTCTCCTTCCAATTCACCATCTTTCAAAGAAGGTCATATTTATTTGTCCACCTTGCTCCAACTGTGCCGTATGTTTGCCAAAAGTCACCTCTGCTTTATAAAACTATCACTTCTGCATGGGTCATACTAACCCTTTTAAAGAACATCAGTGTTATGCCACAGTTTCTCTCTTCCTAATCTCCTCCTACTTTGCTGCTTTTTCTTTGTTCCTCTCTCTTCAAGAGCAGAACAAATTCATCCTGCTTGCTTTCTTCTTTTAACCACTGTATAATCCTTAAAGCTACTCTTCATCTTCTCCTCTCAACTTTATTCGTCTTTTAAACTAACTGTTTTAAGCGAATCCTGTCCCATCATAAGTGTCTCCTAAGCTTCACATTGAAGAACTAGAGGCTGTGTAAGCAGCAAAGTGAAGGAAGACAGGGTTCTTAGGAATTTCAGACTTGAGACTGAGAGACGGCAAGTATTTAAACTAAACTTTGAAAGCAAGTATTTAAAATAACTTTGATTAAAATTCACCACTAGATTCAAAATTGTTAGGTAGCACAGCAAAGCAAAGACAGATACACACTGCATGATTATCTACTTTCATTAGCAAATTAGGCTGAAAACTACTCTTGTATTCTGTTTATCTCTCTCCAGCCACCCACAGTCTTTCCATTCTTGTTTGAGTCTGTAGCCATAGGATGCCCAAGGTACAATTTCCTGCTGCAGGTACCTGCATTGCTCTTCCATTCTCCTCCATCTGATTCCTCTTAAAGAGAAACAGCACTAAGAAAATGATAAACAGTAAGAAATTTTGTACTTCCTTGGGCTTTATTCTTCTTAATTTTCTCTCTCTGCATCAGATTTCTCATTTCCCATTACTATCCCAGGTGCCATTCTCAGGTCCCCACGTCTCTTTTTTTGCTATTAGAACTTGTATTTAACAGATCACATCTCTCTACAAGCAGACCCTTCTCTTCTTTAGATTGTCTTACCATAACTTTAATTTAATATTGACAAGAAAATATTGTTTATTTTCAAAACCTCTTTTATCACCGTTGGCAATACTAGCAATTCCTAGTTCACCGGGCCATAACATCAGGATTCTCTTTGAATTCTTAAGGCATACTCACTACAAAGAAGAACAGGAATTTGCTGAGATAAGTATGCAATCAAAATAATTTGCCATAATTCTTCAGCTGATCATGCTAGAGTGGAATTCAAATAATTCATCTTTGAATATTTAATGCACACATCATATCCCAGTTCATCACTTCATGCCCTTACCCATGACTCCTTTTACAGTCAAAGTGTAAGGAAGGAATTAGAGAGAGATAAGTTTACTTTGAAGATGTTATGTTTGGCTCACCTAAAGATCAGCACAGTGGGTCAGCCTCTTGAACTGACTTATGCTGCAGCCACATGATCACTAGACCCAATACCAAAAAAGGGGAGAGAAGAACCTATGGTTGATGGTGGAAGATGGGAAAAGGCAGGCTTTAATTTCTTAGCATGAAATTGTTTGATCAGTTCAACAAACAGGTCAAACCAGCTCTAACTGGACACCAGATCAGAGCTGAGCCATGTGCTCTGAAGGTTCTCAGTTCTTACATGTGGAACATAATTACAGAGTGATAGGGATTTGGGAGTACACTCAGGGCCATATGATGTCATGAATGTGCTCATGTTATTATATGATGTCATACGATCCTGTATTTTAGTTTTTAATGGAAACTGCTACACAAATAATGATCAGGTCAACTGTCAAACACTGTATTTTTCAGCTCTGGAAATATTTTCTTCTGTAAAATCATGTCTGCTCCACATACAGTTTTTAGAATTGACACCATCTATTTGGATGAGAGTTCTGCTATTAGAAGTACTGCAGAATCAGGTCCTTGTATGTATAATTAGAACTAACAAACAAAGAAACAAACAAAACACAAACACACACACATCATACACAAAAAAAAACCCCAAACAAACAAACAAACAAAATGACAAATAAACCAAACCCAAACAAACAAAACAAAACAAACCAAAAACTCACTACATTTGATCAAGGAGTTATAGACACCTGTTTTAGAAAGGCACTATAATGTCAAAAATGCCACTTCTCCCATATAAGACTCTACTGTCCCATACCATAAGCCTTTTATAGTGGCAGAGTAAAAGCAACTCTGACCCTAACCTGGAAAGAAAGCTTCTCTAGCTGACCTTTTCTATTAGGTGTTTTTCTCAGTTTTGGCATCTCATGACAGTAATAAGCTGAGAATTATCTTCGTCTCCTGCCATTTCTTGACAAGCATACTAGAACATGTCCCAAGAGATACCGTCGGTTCACTGGAGAATAATAGCAGTAATGATGAAATAATAAAGGAAAAACATTTAGGTCACCAGTGTCTATATATGTTTGTGTCCTGGTGAGAATGAAAATTAGCTGAATGGCTATCTTAAAAGAGCAAAGAATCTATTTTTGCATTCCTTTTGTATCCAAAACAGACTTTAATGTTGTGCAAGAGCAACAAAATTAGTGTATTAGAATACACCTGTTTTAAAATATGGGTTTGTTCCTTATAACTTTCAGCAGTCACTCCTCACTGACAAAGAACTGGGATTTGGTGTGACTAGTTCGTGTCTACAAAGTCAGAACATGTGTCAGTCATGTGGTATGAGGGTATATTTTTATATGGCTGGAAATGAAGGGGTTAAAAACCCTCTTAAAATAAAAAAAAAATCTCTGTGTTTCAGTCTAAGTGATCATGCATATTGAAGTAATAGTGAGGATTGTAGGTGAAAATAATCAGAAATAAAAATACGAGACATTCTATGACAAAAAATGTTTTATTAAGAAGGCTAATAATATATGAAATGTAGTAAAAGTTTATTACCAAATTTTCTCTGTCATGTATTAGTTGTAATAAATAGGGTGAGATTTTTTCCCTTTGCATAGTATCTCAATAAAAGCATTCTTTACTTTTATATTCATTTTATCATTCATGTACTGGACAGAGTTTAAAACTAAAGTAAAGTTAACCAGAAATCAGAAAAATGCTCTCAGGTTACAGATTGAATCATTCTCTCCATCCTTACTATGTGGTCATTTTTGCTGATGCAGTACATGTTTTATCCAGCTATCACAGTCTTTTTCCTCTAGAGATTGAGGACAGAAAATGCTGCACTAGTAGTTATCCATCACATGTGCCTATGGATGACCACGGCCTTGTCTGTGATCCCTTCTTAGACCAATTAGGTTTGAATCTCTGCCAGTTACAGAGCCTTGTTACGTCACTCAGAGAGAATCAAGGAACTTGAATGATTTCCTGATTATTATAGATTATTGAACCCCTTCCAGCCTACACGTGCTGAAGGCTGGACTGGAAAAAGACAACTCGGGAACCAAAAGTAAATGAGATACTCTAGGGTCTGTTCTTCACAGTACTGTCCTATTTTACTTAAAGCCAAGCAATGTTGTTTTCATTGGAAACTGAGAGGTTGCAGAGCTGGTTCAGGAAACCACCTTTAGAGAAGCAAATAGTGGTACTATAAAAGTATCTTTTTCTGAAACTCCTCTCTTCAGCCCTGCAAACCAATACTCTTAGGATGCATGCAACTTGGATTTCCAATACTCATAAATCTTTGGCCAGATTGTGTGTGGTAACAGTGCAATTTTAAGACACAGAAAGATTTTTTTCCTTGGTTGCCTCAGTTTACTCTTTCTTATGCCTTGTTATTGGTAAATACATCCAATATATCCAATATATTAATAGTTGTTCACCCCAAGAAACAACAAAGCAATTTTAATGTGACCCAAATTTAGAAGTAGAATGTACTAACTGGTTTAAATTATTCTTCCTTACAACACCATACACTATTTAGAATAATTTATATATGTTTACTTGTGAGGATAAGAAAATGCTTCTATGATTTATTTGCATGCCAAAGTGTAGGAAGGAAGTTTCAATATGACCAAAGGGATAGAGCAAATTCTACCTTTACATTTTAATCCCTTGGGTCAGATGCTGTTCTTATTATACTTCTCTCTTCTGAGCAGCTGAGGAGAATTATACTAGTTTAGTCTCATCCATCTGCACCATCTGGAGTGCACCAGACTAGCAGTTCAAGAGCAAGGTTAATGACTTCAGTTTTTTTTCTTATTGGTCCTGTGGTCACTTAGGCATAAAAACGTGATTGGATTTGTTGCCTTACTTCCAAGAGGTTGACAGTATTCTTTACTATAGCCTGGTTGTCATTTACATCACTTTGACTGTGCAAAGGGTTCTGGGCAGCAGGGAAAACCATGCCCCAAACTGCTAAGTGTCTGGTCTGGGACTTCAGATGAAGAGGGATCTAGATACCTATGCAGAAAAAGATAAGTAAAGGAACTGAGGTAGTACTGAAAGTCTAGAGAGAGCAATGGAATATACATGGCAGAGTGAAATGATTTCTTAATTTTTAGCCAGTATAAATGTTGAGGTGTCCTGAACAGTGTTTTCGGAAACCTGTTGCCCCCAACTAGTTATTATAGGGAAGAGAGCAGTATCCTTCATGATGCTGTGGATCTGACTGACCTTCCATTATGAATTAAGGAATTTTTCCTAATGAACAAAACTAGCAAGAAATCTGTTGGGTTCCTAATGCAACAAAATGCTTGTGCACATACTGTATGCCTGTCTCTGTATCCTATCTCTGGCTTTGATAACTTTGCACAAATTTTTAATCATTTTGGCAGTGGTATGCAGGCCTCAAATTTCTGTAAGGTTGGATAGCTGAGTAGAGGAGAGACAGCCCAAAGCAAACAGCTGCCATACAGGAGCACACTGTCAAGACATAGAGTGATAAACTCTTCTAGTTTCTTATAGTTCTTATAACTTCAGGAAGGTGGACACCAGGTAATGGAAATAAGATTTTCACATATTAACATTAGATACCTTAAAATATTAGCTCATAGCTGTTTGCTTGCTCTGAAAGAGTGAAAGAGCTAATTTCCAGAAGAAAGCAAAGTGAATTGTGGAAAAAAAGGATACTCCAGGTTGAGTGTGCTTTATGAAATAAGAATGAAAATGTAAATGTTTACATCTGGGTGTACATTTGATCTGAGATTTCAATTCAGCATCCAAACAGAAATGCAGCATTGCTATTTTAAATGTTCCTGAGTATCTGGAAAAAAAAACAAAAAAAAACCAAACAAAAACAAACCACCACCAAACAAACAAAAAAACACAAAGCAAAACAAAACAAACAAACAAAAACCACCAAAAAACCCCCAATACCTCGAGTTAGCAGATATTGCACAGAACCTATGGGAGAAATGGATAGTCTGAGCAGTCATCTGAAGGCCAGGAGGGACATGACAGGGCATCTGTAAAAGGTAATGTGATAGCCCTACTGAGCTTTTCAGCTGAATGAACACAAGTTTAGTGAGACTAGGAGCTTCTTAAACTCCATAACTATATTGACTAGAGTGCCATTGACTACAGTGGGAACGTAGACACCTATTTCACACACAGACATCTACATTATAAACCTTAATTTAGGTATTTTAATCCATGAGCTGGATCCTTTTCCTTAAGGATCTCTCCTAACTATGAAGCAAAGAGTCAGAGTTAAGCCACACTGGATGTATTAAACGCTTGACATTAGATATAGGGTGAGCATGACAAAGTTGGAATTAGTGAAATTGTGGCCTGCTGCTTAAAATCTACCTGTTGTGCCTGATGTTCAGTAAACAGCCCAGCTAGTTTGTTGTGGCCACGTCTTACGTGAACAACCTCTGCTTCATGCTTTATCCAGACTGGTTGTGTCCTACAAGGAAACACTTATTTTATTAATGGGCACATCTCATCTTCTGACTTTTTCTCCCCACCACTATTTTCTCTTCTGTTCCACTCTCCCAAGCTCCCCCTGCTACATTTTGCTGTATAACTACATTATACAACTGGCATAGAGAGATAGTAAGGAAGAAAGAAAAAAGCTTTCATCAATGGAAAATTTCTGGTATATGGGAACTGGGATCTGAATTCATGACTGTGGTATCAAACACGAGTAACCAGCTAATCAGTTTGCATCTTTGGATAATCGCTATTCCCACTCAGGTTGTAATCAATATGTGACTTCAACTGTCTCAGAAAGCCCACCCTTCAGTTCTTGTCTAGCCTTTTACAAAGAAAAATATATTTTCTGTTGTAATATCACTACATCCAATATTTGTATTGGAGTTGTTGTTTCGGTTTTTTTTATTTCTATCCTAAGTTTCCGTAATGAAAATACTTTTCAAATATATGTACATGCAAACTTCGATTTCACATAAAAGTGCATTTTGGAAACACACACTAAATGTCGTTATTCTTAAGTAATCAAGAAAGTAAAATAAATGGATTTTTTTCCTCTTTTATAAAATAAGGTCTGGAGAAGAGAATTTTCTTTACAAATCTAAATACATGTTAAGTAGGCTAACATCTATGGCATTACAGATTTTTATTAGATTACAAAACAAACAAACAAACAAACAAACAACAACAAAAAAAAACTTTCCTGCTTCCTGCTTTGCTGAAGTTAATTAAGATACTGTTATGCATCTTCTCACTTGATTGTTATAGGAAACTGCACTTTTCTGCTATTTCCCCTGCACTGCTAACCTCTAAGATTGAGGCAAAACCCACTGACACTCCTTCTGGTTAAATCAAGCTATAATGAAATACTTTCTTGGTGACTCGAGCAAGTCTCAAAGGAAAACACAGTAAAGGAAATGTCAGGCATGCATCCTTTAATTTTTTTTTCTTTCCTGAGATCTTGTAGTAGATCCTGAGTGACTCCACAGCACTGGCTACAGAGTAGGACCCTTAAATAAAACATCACAAATATTTAAAACTGAAAGCTGCGTGTAGGGAAGGGACAGAACCCTATTAAGAACCACTACAATAAAAGATACAACAGTATGATCGCTGTTCTGATTTTTAAAATGTATTTCAAAAGGTCTTCCCAGTCTTGTTTTGGAACGGTAGATTGCATTGTTGTAAAACACACATGGATGGATGGCTGAAACTGTGGTCTGCATACACTAGGTGAAATGTATCTATTGACTTACAAGCTGGCTGCATGTGTCAAAATGCAATCCGGTATTTTTGTAATAATAGCTAGCAGTCATAGTTGTAAATTATTTATGGAGACTATTCAGTGCAAACAGGTTAGTGCACACATTCTCTTCAGCTTGACTGCCCTGGTTTTAGATCACTCAGACATTCAACTCCTTAGAGATCTGCTCTTATCATTGCAAACCCTAAAAAGGTACCAAAACTGCAGTCATTTCAGCAACTCAAAGCAACTCAGCCATTTGCTAAAGTTCTACCTCAAGGTTCAGTGAATAAACACCATTTCAGCCCACTTCTTTCACACCCACCCTGGCCCTGATGGTGTAAGTTAATATCAGACATGAAGAGAGATCGATCTCTAAAGCTAAGACTCCAGTGTGCTTCACTATCTTTGTGCAGAAACATGGAAGAACATACATAGCAAAGGCCACCAATGATCTTAACACAAAGTGACATTTCACTAATGCTGTATACCATAAGATGGGAAAACCACAGCCACCCAATGAGTACTTCTGGTCAGATTTAAATGAATACAGCACCCTATCACAGTGCAATACACTGATTTCTATGCACACAACCACTGAATCTCATTGGCATTTTGCCCTCACCAGTCCATTTTGAGCAGCTGTGTCTACCCTACACAATCAGAGGACTTGGGGTTGCTGATTTTTATGTTTGAACAACACAGCACCAGACAGAACTAATATATCACATACAGAAAAAAACAAGGACTTGACTGCTATGACAGATATAGTATGTCAAAGCATTTACTGTTTATTAGGAGAAATTCAGCTAGCAAGAGCTTTATAGGGGCTGCTTTTGCCACAAGATATTTCTGATACTTCTGAACCTGTGATAGTGGCCAGTTTAGTACTTCTTGGTCATTAATTTGCAAATGAATAGCACTGACCTCTACAAGTTCTGGGTGGATTTTCTTGTGGATAATTTTGGTAACCACCAGCTTCTGCCTCACTGCCAGATATTGGCTATGAATTTATCATCTGTGACATTGTGCAAAGAGAAAATCCTTGCAGTCAAGGTTGCAGGGTGAGAAAAGGGGGACCAAAAACCTGTACAGAGACAACAGACATCATTTCCCTTCAGTTCTTCAGGCTCCTTGCCTAGCTGTTGTACAGCTTACACCACTACCAATTACTCTAACATGCTCCCCTGTTGGGCCAAGAAGAAAGTCCCTATCCACATATAAGCAGCTGCTTGCAGACTAGCCAAAAGTAACTCCAAGGCATATTCTCAATGAGAAACCTGCCTGGGGCTGAGGAGATTAAGCAACTGAAATCAGCTCTTCATACTCACTCACACATACTCACTCATACACACTCACTTCTTGTCACACGGCTGGAGTCTCTGGGGAAGAATACAGGGATGCTTATGCTCATTCTCTCAGGGGAACTTGGCCCTAAATCTGATGTAATTTCCAATGCAGATAGCAAAAGATATGCTTTGCTAAAGACATGGCTTGCATCCATGAAGTGTGCCCAATTAAATATGCACAATGTGGCATAATGACAAAGGGTAAAAACACAGCAGCAAGTAGATCTGTCTGCAAGGAGAGGAAAATGATAGCAACACAATGCAGTATTTGTGTGACATGCAGCAGTGCTGGTAAAAATGTGATATTGTCTTACTAACTCCTGTGGCATGATAATGGTCCCAGGTGTCATATAGACCCCAAAAGAGGTCAGAGCCCACGCATATCAGACAGGATCATTACAGTCACTTTTCCCCCTTTTTTCCTCTTCTTTTCCTGGTCTTGATGATAAAATTATATCAGTGAGAATATCAGCCAGAAAGTCTGTTAACCAATGCCCACATCACAGAGCTAAGAAACAAATATCTCTAACTTTCCTCTGCATTACACCTTTAATAGAGATGATACAAGGGTGAAGACTCAACAGCAAAATCAGGAAAAAATGCATACAAATAAACACATGAAAATAAAATTATATAATTTAAATTTATAATTACTGAAATAGAATTATATAATTCTCCAGTTAAAGACAGCTGAAAAAGAAAAGCAAACCAAATGCCCTGGATACATTTCGCAGGAGTCTGGGAGGGATTCCACAAATCATAGGAATTTTCTGGGGCAGTTTTCAGGCATAATTAATATTGTTGCTCAATATTTTAAAACTGGAACAAGCAACAAAGATCAGAAACAAAATACAAGGTGTTTTTCCCTTGTTCATACACTGTTCTGGCTTTTATCACCGTGTCAAACAGCCTGAATCTGTATTCCCAATGAACCACACAATTCCCAGTGCCTGAGTATCTGTTCATTGCTCTGTGTCAGGCCCAAAGCATCTCAGCATGGGAAAAAAGCTCAGTACAGAAGAGTGTGAATTCAGAGTATACTGCAAAAAACCTTGTTGTGAATACAACCATTGCTAAATCATCTGCAATTCTTCTTTAGAAAATGGAGAGACACCAGCATCTTCTGAGGGAGATTTATCCAACCTGAAATAGTAGCAGAAATAAAAATTCCATCTGCATGTGTTGAAGGGCAGTTCAGCCCACACATTATCTTGAATTGCCTTTGGAGCTGCCCATGTTTCTCTGTTCCCTGCAGAAGAAGTTTAATTGACTAATATAAACTGGAATTGTTAAAGGCTGAAGTCAGATGAGAACATCTCATCCTAGTGATTCAATGTGCACAAATGGAAATAGTTTATTTCAACAGGGGTGGACTATTTTGGTTTTGTTCCACCTTGGAGTGTATCTCACCTACTTTTATTTGAAAGATAATTTCTTTCCAATTGCAAAATTAAAGGCAATTAAACTGTTTTGAAGGAGGCTAACTTCAGCCTTCACATGAGCTTCTCAAGAATTAAGATAACATTGGCATTGAAAACTGTTTTGTAGTTTCTTTTGTCAACTTCACTGTATTTTCTTATTTATTATTTTTTACAGGACACATGATACTGAAATAGAGTATAACTTTCTAACCAAATTTCAGTGTTTTTAAATAGAGCAATTTCCTGCAAATTTAATGGCTTGCTCTTGATTATATCTAACCTTAAGTAGCAACAAATGCAGACATAAATATGCTTACATCAAACATTTAGACTGTTTTTGTAAACTCTAGAATGTATTGGACACTTCTGAGGCAGAAACTTGGCAATATTTAAAACTGGTATCATGAAAGGAAATAGTTCTTCATATAGGATTTTGAAACTTAGATAGTTGATAAGTTTAAGTAGTGCTGAAAAGGTTAATAAGTACTCTCACAATGAAGTTATAGCATATGCTCATCTGATTGTGATATATAAAGATTCAAGGAAAAGAAGAAAAAAAAATCCCAAAGCATTGACAAAAATATGGAAAATGTAGAAAGTCTAAGAAGACTGAAGTGTTATCTCCACAGGCTACATCAAGTCTTTCAGTCCAAGCAGCTCAGCTTCTGATGTTCAATAGCATCTTCTGGATATAGATATGCATGTGTATATATATATATATATATATCTATATCTATACACATGCACATCAATACTAATGTATGAATGTCTAAACATATAGATGATAATCAAATTTTCTGTTTGCATTCCTCTTTAGCACAGGGAATTTATATTACATTGAAGCAAGACCTTACGGCAATACTAATGCAGAAAGCTAAAAAGGTTAATATCCTCAGTAGACAGTATCATTTCATCAATAAGAGAACTATTCAATGACCCTGTATTGGAGTGAACTCAGCATAATCAATTAGCTTTGTCAAGTAAACAGATCTGTCCCTTTGGCTGCTGTGTAACTTGATATTTCTTCCTGTTCTTACTGACTCCATGAATGGAGAAATAAAATACCCTGAAATTATACCACCTCTGACTGAGAAAAGAGAGCTATTTAAAAAACTGCTTCACGGAAAGTGTCTGTCACTCTTAATCAGAGGTTTTTGTCTGCCAGCAGAGAAGGGCAGTAGGACAGGGCTCAGTCTTCCACCACAGAATGCTCAAACAAAAACAATATTTTCCATGTTTTGATGAATTAGATGCAAATCAGTTGGCAAGCAAAATAAAATAACTAATGTGCCCTGCGCCACTTGACATAGCTGACTTGAGTAATTATCTTCACAATGTACCATCCTTTGCTTGCTTTATCATTTGTCTTTCTCTTGTTTTTGTTTTGGCTTTTTAAAAAAATAATAGTGTAATTACTATAACACTAATTTTAAAGTAATGATTTCTATACACATTAGCAGGCTCTAAGACACAATCTATGATAGGTCATGAGACAGTGATCTCAGACTGGCCTCGTGTAGTTTGCATTATGAAAAAAAGCATGGGAAGGAGAGATCATTACTCTGCATAATTAGCAGGCTTAATTAAAAAATGGCCTGAGATATCAGCTGTAGCACCAGCTCAACAAACCCCCTAGGGCTTGTTCATAGATTCTGCTGTGCTCTGATTATACTAGTATGAATCTAGAAATAGCCACCTGGAATCACTCTCTCAGATGGGCATTTGCTAAGTGCTAGTACATTGTCATTAAATTGGTTTGTTTGGCACAATTTTGGGCTTTTAAACATTTAGCAAAGTGAAAAGAAACTGTGGCCAACAAGGTGAAGTAATTCACTCTGTGGGGTTTCCAGTATTCATCCAAATTTCTCAAGTTTTGTAAACCCTAACTAGTATGAGTTTGTCAAACAAAACCTGACTATGACAGCTTTAAAATATCAAATCACCTCAGGTTTGAACGTCTACATTTCGAATAAAAGTGGACCAATATCAGAATTGCTTTATACACCTCAGATTTGTGATAGTCACATAAAATCCTGCTCAAAGTTTAACATCTCTCTTAAATTTTATTTTTGTCTATCCTGGACAGTGCATAATGCTTCCTTCGGAGGTATATCAAAACCTTTTCTGTACACTACTGACCATGTAAACAGGCTGCTCATTGTAGACAGTCATTTTTGAAGAATATATCCAGGGCTAGACAGCAGCTAGGAACATAACTGAACATGTTAAGAAGCGAAGATTTTCCCGTATTATTAAACCAGAGGTTGGTTTGATCCAGTCAGAACATGATTGTCCAAAGTGGGACACCACTAGGACATTGGAGCTAGTAATGATGGTTAGAAGACAATTTCCCTTTGATAGGTGCATACTTCACATGTATCAGTGGTTAGAAGCTGGGGTCACACCAGAAAGGCAGACAGCTAATGTACTTTTGCAAAGGGCTTTTGTAGGCTGATTGGGGGGGATTTTTTTATCATTATAACTGTTATTTATACCTGTTTAACAAAGTTTTCTACTGAAAGCAGGATACCAGGAGACTTTGTTGAACAGTAAAAACATGACTGTGTTCTTCCCCCAAAACATCTGGGGCTGTGAACAGGTGAGGAACACGTTCAATTCCCTCAGGCCCAGCCCATGACAGCCAGATGTTTGGCAGCACCCTGCTGGAATTGGGAGGATCTCCATCCGTCACCCTGGGGCAGGGTGGGCACATCACCTCCCCAGGAGATGGGGCACTCCCATTGGCACCGCTCTCATGTGTCAGGAACCTGCCGTCTCCAGAGACCCATTTAAGTACAAATCCTATTAAGATATTTAGATAATAAGGCAAGATGCTTCTTTTTATGCGCAGGCCTTCCAGCTGATTAGTCAGGGGAATCCTTCCTATCTAGTCAAGAAGCTTTCTGGCATGTTTAACATCTTGGGAGTATGTTTTTGTGTTTCTTTAGGTTAAAGATATCCTCCTAGGAACTCATCTGTCAGAGGAAGGAGGAACTGAGGACTATATATGTCTGTGGGGAGCAGACAAAAGTTTCTATTTCGTGGGAGAATCCCGAATGAACAAAGTCCTGAAAGGGAACAAAATATCTCATGCAATGTATTCTCTACTGTCAAGTAAGAATAGTGTGCTTTTCAGCAGGAATGACAAGAATTTCCCTATTCTTAAGTAAAAGGCATGAAGAAAAATTAGAAATCACCAAGAAAATGAGTGAAGGATAAATCAATAAGAGGTGAAAGGTCAATAAGTGGCCTCCTGCTAGTCCGCCAAAAAAAGTATTTAAAGTTATATTATTCACATTCTTTAAAAAAATTATGATAGGCAAGCAGCAATACAGTCTTTTTGTTTTGGTGAAAGAATAGGCTTTGCTGAGAAACATGCACTGATCTAAAAGTGGTGTTTATCCCTAGAGCTTTGACTCCCCTTGAGGGTTAGCCATTATTGCAAATGCAATGACAATCTTTCAATACAGACAAATTAGCTATTTTCTAGAGAGCTAATTCTGTTCTTCAAGTTACATTAATTTATCACAGTTTAATTACCACTAAAATTATGCTAATTCAAATTAGAGGTGGCAGACATGTAACACATGTTATTTGATACCTCGTGTGACTTCTTGAAAAATAATATTTATTCTGTTAGAACAGGGCCTGGTAAGTTCCAGCTCTAAGGATGCATGCCTTTGAAAAATATTTTTAATAGCTTCTAGCTGAGACATTTTCTGTATTTTCTGTAGATTTCTGTCTTCCCCACACTACTCTGATTTTTTCATAAGCGGCAATGCAGCCTGTTCTCTGTGATGGAGAGTGTTTCTTGCCACTTTTCAGTCTTGTGTTTAAAACTAATATGGCTCTCGTTAATTAAAATACTGCTCTAATTACAAGGCAAGAAAATCACAAGGAAAATTAATAAAACTAAGAACATTACCAAAATGCTTCCATAATTCAAATATATCTATATGTCCCAAATGGGATAGGATCAGTATTCCAAAAATAAACAGTTAGAATAAAAATAAAATAACAGAGAAGAAAAGCATGGAAACTAACCATAAAATGCCAGGAGGGTGAATTGCTGACACACATGTAAGCTCAACTGAGAGGGTTATAGGAAATACGTAGGAGAGGAAGAGACTCCTGGGTCAGCACAGATACTTGTGTGATACAAGACTTTTGATAAATGGATGAGATTGGTATTTAAAAACAACTGAATGTTTTCCCACTGCTATTTGCACTGAAAAGTTGTGCCAGTGTCCTGTTTTAAAGCGTGAACTGTCTTCTGATTGTTGTAGTGACAAAGCTCATCCTGGGGGATGGAGTTGTCGCCAGCCTGGCTAGAAGGTGAAGTCAGAGACAAAAGAGACAAAAGGGATCCTAAAAAGGTACCAGCCAATAAGCAATCGCCGACACGTGCGTGCAGAGCACATGGACAGTGCATGAGGCCAATCACGTTACTGTATAGCACGTGCTGTAACCAATCATATTGTTGCAACGCGCGTGGACAGGGCAGCTTTTGGTATAAAGCTAGCTCGGTCAGACAATAAAGTTAAACTCTGTGAACATCATATTGGTGTGTCAGGTTCTGTCTCTCACATGGAAAGCAACAGATTGTCAATCTAGTTTGCTCTCAGCAACTCTAAATGCACATGTTCTTTACTGAACACTTTCTCCTTTGCACTGAACCCTTACCCAACATACCAGCTCTCTTGATGTACCAAAACCAATACTTTCCTCTTTCACCTTCCTAGTCTTCACTCACATTTCCTTTCATTATTCCTCTGATTACACTAACAAACTCCTTTGCACCTGTATCTGCTTGGGTTCTTCTTTCTTAAAACTGAGGGAACCAGAATTACATTTAATGTTTCATTTCTTTCACAAGTACCTTGTACAGATGCCCCATTAGTTCTTTCCCCTGTGCGGATTTTCACCGCCACACACTTGCCTGGCTTTTCCCTGGCTAGGACCAGTGGGTGACTCACAGACAGGGAGTGACCAGTCAGCAGCACACATGGATTTTCATTTTCAGCCTCTCGCACATGGTGAGCTCACAACTTGTAGTTTAAGTTATTTTTGGTCCCTCCCATACATCAGTCTGTTTTAACATTGAACTGAAGAAATCTGAAACTTAAATGCAACATTTCAAATCTGTGTGTTCCAGGACATGCCTTAAAACCTCTATTTAATAAGGAATTCAGTGATAACACCTAGGAACTCACCTGATCTAAAGCCTACCAGTTTCTAGGCACTGGCTTTTGTAATGAAAAATGACCAAATCTCTTTACTCTTCAAATAATAATTTAGAATTCTATCCTCTAAACTCAAGCACAACGTTGCACACAGCCATTTTTACACTATTCAGAACATTGCTTGTCTTCTTTATTTCTTCAGATGTCTAGGTTATAAACCATAAAAAAAAAGAGTTTTCTAGAAACTTCTAGAGTTCAGCAAATATCTGAGCTGACCTGCATGTCGTCAGAATATAAAGAAAAATGAATGCAAAGTTATTAAGGAAAAAATTCTTGTGTTGGTTGTTGGGATTTTTCTTAGTATCTTTGAAATAGATGACAAATATCTTGTGCAATTCATCTCATTTAACTTTACCCACTTAAAAATTGGTCATGTTATCCTGGTTGGGTTTCTAGGGTTCCTCTATAACCAATAGAGAGAGACTTCTTACTCTTTCTAGCCTAAAATAGATGTTTAAGATAGATGGAATTTAATGTATTATGATTCATTCTGCCTATCTTTAGATTGTCTAGAAGTTAATATCTTTCTTCACTGACTATAAAAGGAGTATATCCAATTAATATAAACCTTCATGAGTAACTTGGTGAAAGATAAAATAGACAGGACAAACCTCAATCTTTGATCTAATATGATATTTGAAATAAGAATGCTAACTGAAGTCCATGCTGCTGCTATTGCAAAATCCAACCTTCCCCTTTAATGAAGTGAAATTGCTTGCAATTAAACAAAAGAAAATGAACCAAAATATCAGACTTTTCAAGGGGTCAAGAAAGAGAGACTTAGAAAATGATGAGCCCTAAACAAGAAACACAAATTATAAATTAGACACTCAGAGAGTTCAGTAAGTGTGAATACACTTGGGGAAAAAAAAAAAACAACAGTGTTAACAACTTGAAAGTCAAAAGGAACTTTCCTTATTGAGAAAAAACATAAGACCATAAACTGAAGAGGAAATGTCTGCAGGATCTGGGGGCTCAAAGTGAGATTTAGATCTATTATGCATTGAAGAGAAAGCTTAGGACATTTCTCTAAGACAAATTGTGAGATGCACATTGTGTGAGGTACATTAAGGCTATGGTTCTTCTGCGAGTAACTCCTGGTGAGTCCACAGGAGCTATATGTGCAAGTTAAGAAGTGTTCTAGTTGTAGGGATAGATGCTGGCAAGATAGTATTTGCCTTGACCTAAATTTAGCCCTCCTGAAGCCATCAGTTTTAGGCTAAACTGTCTACTGCCAGCACAGAGAGGGAGGAAGATAAAGAGACAATAATTTGCAAAGAAAATTCGTTACACATCTTAGCTACTTCATTTAAAGATTTGAGGACGTGTATCACCTGCAATTATAAATGTAAGACTCAAACACAACTGATTTTGTCTCAAATCCACAGGATTAACTGATTCCCATTAAATGTGAGAAGCTCCTGAGCACCTTCAAGCACAGAAACCATAGTTCCTAACTCCCTGTTGTAGGCAGTGTCCAAGATCATAACGAATGAAGAACTTCTGAAAAAATGTATTACTTCAATTTTAGAAATCCCATTAACAGTGATCATAAATTACTTGTAAAGGATTCTTTTCAGAGTTTATTTTCACTGGTGCCATTTATCTTGAGATGTTTTATTAGAGCATACAATGATTTATTTGAAACAGAACAACCTTTCTGGTAATAATAATAATAATAATAGCAGTCAATAAATAGAATGGAGATGGATATAGTAATATTAGTGTCTGATTTCAGATATAGCAGAGGGCTAAAGACGTTGGCAAACTTCCTATTGCAGGAAAAAAAAAGTACACCCAGCCCCCTTCCTCTGGTTTGAGACTCACAGTCAAGCCACATCTGCGAATGGGAAAGAATAAACATTTGTTTCGTAGGATGAGTTCCCCTCCACATCCTGCAACCTTCTTATTCTGATGCTCCTTATGTTGTTGCAGCTTCAGCATTCTCCAGCACCTCTACATGGTATCGAGTTACCAGGTGGTGCATCAAGGGGCAGGCCCTGGAACTCCATATGCTGCAATTAGGGAAATTTGTGGCATTCTCCAAAAAGTAGAGCCACTGCTGCACAAGGTCACCAAACAGTAACAACAGCAACTTCATGCCACTTGAATTTATAAGAAAATATCTTCCTCAGAAATACTTGGATAGAAAACAGTAACTTGTATTCCACTAATACCCATCGATAATAGAAAAACATACTAAATTAATTGTATTTACAAGAATAGACCTTTTCTAAGCTATAGTGTGTTCACGTATGAAAATCATGAGTCAAAAATGAATGCCGGATAGAATTTTTATTACTAATACCTCTCCTGTGAAAATTCTAATGAATCAAATTCTCATATACACGTGAAGGCGCATGAGAAACTTAATTTCAAGGTCTATTTCTGGCTAGTTTTGTTTCATGTTAAAATAAGTGGCATTTTTTTTACCCTCCAGGAACTCAGGATTTGCAATACTAAATTGGTCCACTGGTCTATTGTATCCTGTAGTCTTCCTATGGTGAAGCTCTTGCAGGAAACAAAGATTTCCATAACATGCACCAAGCTTACTACACAATGCTGGGCAGCTTAAAAACTTTTAAAAATCCATATGATTTCCTCAAACAAAATTTGTCTTTATCATGACTATGAAGGACTATTTATTTTTAAGACCTTTTGATTTGTTCTCTTCATTTTGTTTATTTTATAATCGCAATAGTCATTTATTACTCTGCCACACTGAGAATATATGCCACAATCCTCACTATGGTTTATGAATGCCATGGTATCTTGGCGATCTGTTACACAACATCACAAGTATCTCATATGTATAATTATTTCTTCATTCTTTTCCTCAGTGGAAAAAATATTGCAAATTATTTACATACATATGTGTATATATTATTTATATTTGTATATTTTTAGATTCATAGATTTTTAAGTGCACAAGGGACTATTATAATCATCTAATGTGACCTCCTGCACAACACAGTAATTCCTTCAATAAACCCAGCAAGCTAAACTGCAGCTTATTTTTTAGCAAGATATCTACTCCTGCTTTCAAGATTGCATACAAGGATACATCATATTCATAGGTGAATGTAATGCGTTGTGTGAATTTATTATAGAAAGCAAGATTTTTAAAAAGTATTTTGTATTTGACATTGAAAGCAATAAATTGAAAAATCATAGACTTTTACAGATAAATTTGTAGACAACCCTAATGTGCCAAATAGCGTAACAGAAGCTTCTTACTGTGGTTCAAGTGTGAGGTGCTTGCAGTCAGAGTATTACAAGCTTTGAAAATGAGAAACAAAAGCTTGAATATAAACATTATTCTTCAGAAGGGAAAGCATAGTATGCGGCAGGCAGAACTTGCTCCTCACTTTTTTAGTGAGGGCTCTATACCTCTGAGGACATGCATTGTTGTGGTCAAGATCGGTGGACATTTCTTCAAGGCACAGATTTTTCTAACTATTTGAACTGTTCAGACATACTTTAGACCAGAAAAAAAACATTGCAATATGTTGTGAAAATCACATCCTCTGCAAAAATGGAGTGCAACTTCATGGCCAGATTGAGTTCAGAGTGTGCAAGTACCCTGAGAACACTGCAAAGTGACTTTTCCCATTTGCGGGTACAGATATTCCATCAACTGATGATATGTCTTGGGTAGCATCTTAAAACATGAAAATTGCCCAGTCAGTTCTTGTGTCATCTTAGTTTGTCTTTCTTCATGCAGCTGTGTGGCAATTTTTCTGTTGAGCTTCAAAACACAGCACAGGTGAGGGGCTCCTTGTATGGACAGGCATTTCCTCTGACCCTTTCATATTTTTGTAAAGTGAAAGAGATTAACCTGATCCTTGCTGTTGACTTAGTTGGCACGGATGAATATGTGATTGTTCTCATGACAATAATTCACTTTTCTCCTACACATCAGCCCTCAGGATATAAAAAACTAGCTATGGCAAGTTTCTGTAAGCATTTGAGACAGATGGAAAAAGGACCTGCTAAGAATCAGTTTTGGAAGGATGACCTAGTAGATTTTGGATCTTTGAATGGACAGTGTTTGAGTGTCCAGCTTAAGCTCATTGGAACAAGGGAGCCATACAAACTCTTAAGATTTTAGATTATTAGGAGTTTTTAAAAACCATGCTGTTAAACCATGCCCTAGGGTACAACTGTCTCCACAAAAGAAAATCATGAATACAGCCCTTAAAGTTTACATCTTAGATTTTGATGCTCTGCTGAAATTCAACTGAATATGCTCCATGGTGTCTAGCAGGAGACTGTACAGGAATCAACCCTTGCAAAAGAAATTATATCAATCTTCCTAACTACAATTTTCTGAAATTCCACTCCACTTATATTTTAATTGAAAAAAAAAAAAAAAAAAAAAAAATCACCTCAATCTGAGAAGAAATCAGCACCTACAGTTGTAGAGGATAAGAAAAATTTCTAAGTTTTAAAAGAAATTCATGCTCTGCTAGATATCCCTCCTCATCTACGGAAACACAGAGAATTCCCCTATATTCCACTGTTATTTTAAAGTTGAAAACAAAATCAAAATATTAAAGGACATATTTTAAGTTCTGATTAATAATACTAGCAATGAAAATAACAGAAACTATAATATTATTCTGAAGATTATAACCTACAACTGTATCAGCTCCATGATAACTTGAAAAGTAAATTAAAAAGAGATAATGAGTTCTAACTTCTGGTGATCCGAGACAGATAAATTCTGTTCCTTTTAAAAGTAAAGAGGAGGTTTTGTGGCAGCCAAATGTGTACATTTAATCTGAAATCTGCAAGTTAAACTGTGATCCTTGGGATTTTGAATCTGAATTGCTAAGTGAGAGGGAGGAAAGAAAGCTGTTTAAACTATTTTTATTCAGTGAATTAAACAAATATATCCCTGAGACTATACAGACTGCAAGACTCTACTGAGAAAATACTACACCTATGCAGGCAATTTCAAGAACTGTAATAAACATTGAAAAATCTTAATATTCTCACCCTGCCTCTCACCTTTGAAATTCACCTGCAGACATTCTGTGCCTAAGTTGCTGCCTTTCCTTTAAGATTCATCAAAACACAGGAAAAGAAAAAAAATAACACACACATGCGCACACACACACTGATTCCATGATCTTCCCTCGCAAAATACTGTCAAATTAAGAATTGTCCAGTATTCCCGTGTAACTAACATTTTTCTGCCTAACTTTTGAGAAAGAAAAATAATTTACTTGGGTCTTCAGTTCTTATACACTAACATTCCAAATTTTCTATCCAGAGTATGAATTCTGGTAATAGAGGGATTTAAAATAAACTATGGAACTAAATCTCAAACAGCATATTAAAAAACAAATCTCAGTTTTCCAATATACAAAAGCTATTTACTGCACATATGGATGAATAATTGGTCTTCAATGAAAGTACCATTAGCAAATAGAGAACCTGCAAATACACTGATTATAATGGAACATGGAATGACACTGTTTTGGTTTTGTTTTGTTTTGTTTTGTTTTGTTAATTTGAGTTTGTTTTGTTGTTGTTTTCTTTTTTTCCCTATACAACTGGCTCACCTTCCACCTTGTTGAAAACCCATGTTTCATCTGAATTTACACTGGAGCCTTTTTGGTGTACCACTATTATCTGCAGAGGAACATACCCCTGACTTCAAGGAAGACAGAGAGTCATAAACAAAATAGCGAGTCAACAGGAAATTTCTAGTTTAATAATCACCCTTATACTAAATTTTAGGCCAAAAATGATTGATAGAACATTTTACTAGGCCTAATTGACTTGCTTTAATAATATCTGTGGAATTTTCAGCATGCTACCCTTGATTTAAAGGCAGTATTGAAAAGGAATTGGGTTGTATTCCAGTGGTGATTCCCAGTGAAGTTTTAGGAGTTATTCCAAGGAACCGTTTATCTGATCATTAAATAGGTGTGCAAGACGGCTGAAATGAGTGTGCCGCTGGCTGCAGAGGGACCTGTGGTGTGGAGATGGTGCAAGGCTTTGGAGCTTTGGAGCTCAGATGAGAAGGGGACAGTGGTGCCTTACAGCCCACCCCAGCCCTGCAAGCGGCGGTGCCCCGATGTACGAGCACAGCTATCTCCAAGCACTGAGGGCAACAAACTGCAGGGAAGAAACAGACATTCAAAAGAACAAGAGATCCCTCAGACCTCATCTTTCATGTTTTTGCATGATGACAGTGAAAACCATAGGGATGCAAAATGAAGGACCAAATATTGCCACTAAGAGCTCACTGGTTCGCTAAAAGCTATTAAGAAAATGGAAGCTATTAACATCATGCCAAATAATGGTTCAATAATAGCGGCCTAATGTGAAAGTGAGATACTTTGTATCACTCTAAAATGATCATTCATATAATGAACTGCAAACTCTTCAGCAGAAGATGATGTTTTGCCACACATTTGCACAATTATGCCATCAAAATGTAAGAGTTCACCTAGTTGTTTTTATGTGAAGATTTTCTGTGGTGAAGACCTGTGAGTTGTACACTTACACTGTAGGAGTAAAGACCCTATCTTATACTCCTTATTAAGGGGAAAATCTTTCTGAGTCTAGTTACCAGTAAGGATCAATAATTGGAAAATGCTTAAAATCTTCAACCCATTTACTCTCAGGAAAAGTCTGTCTTGTACAAAGTTCGATGTCTTTTACTATGAAGCGAACAATAAACTCTGAAATCTCAAATGAGGGTTCCATAATCTACTTTTAAAGTATTCTTCATTCTGTGCAATATGAATAAGATACATTCTAATGCATGCATTTTATATAAGGAACATAATAATATGATAAATATATATTACTTATTTACATATTACTATAAAAATAATCATTTATACATCTGTAAAAACTGTAACAGAAAACCATTTAAAAATATTCTCTAATAGAACTTCAGCTGGTTACCAAAAGGCATTTGGAACCTGGGTGTTTTCTGCATGTTGTTAAATGACCAACGAGAAATAATCATGAGAGATACCATAAGTCAGATAATCAGAGGGATTCATAAAGTGTTATCAGCTGATTATATTGTTATGATCAACCTAACATGGGTGAAAGCAATAGTTCTGCTGACTGTCTCCTTTGACAGGCTCCAGTCTAACAGTCTGTGTCCTCTTACCACCTAGAGTGTTGAGACAAGGAGACTTCGAGGCAAAAAATGGAGAAACCAATGGAGAAAAAATCCACCTGCAATTCTTCCTGTGAGTCCAAGGCACTTATAATAAATTCTGCCCCATTATTTTAATAAGTGCCAGATTAAAACACATTATGTCCTCCCTATCCTTTTTTTGAAAGAAAAGTCCATTAAATAAGAGAAAGACTTGTACAAATGTATTATATTTACCTGAGATGCGACAACTGAGAAATTGGAAGCTCTAATTTCAATTTCTTTGCACTCTTCCTGGCCTAAAACATCTGAGCTTTTCAACACGAAGCAAACCTAACCTCAAAATAGTATATATAATATTAGCTGGACTATCTTTTGCTAATAGTTCATTTTAGTCTCTCCAAGGAAGAAAGGAATTAGAGTGCTTTGATGAGAAATAATGGTCAAATATATTGATCTGCACTACAAGATCTGCAAGTGAGTCGAAAATGAAATTATCACAATTTAAAATCATATAAAGAACGTATTGACTGTCTGCAAACTAATTCAAGTATGTCCTAACACAGGACAATGGCTGCCAGTAGCTCTGGAATTGGGCCAGGAGTCTGACAAATTATTTGTATGCATCCTATTATTAGATAATTATTCAACAGAAATAGAATGGAATGATCGAGTTAATTCTGATGACCAAGCAGTGTGGTTATGACTGTTTTAACACAGTGAGTTGCACTCTGTTACTCCATTTGCAATGCAGTGATATCCTTTGAGGTCATAAAGATGCCTTCATATGCTTTGTGTCATGTATATACGCATAAAAATATTAAAATGTACTTACACATGTACATGATAGATAGATAGATAGATAGATAGATAGATAGATAGATAGATGATAGATAGATAAATGGATTCATAGTTGCATAATCATACAGCACGCATGCAATATATTTAATCAGAGCTGTGAACAATGTACAGCAGAGCAGATTGATTAAGAGGATTTTTACAGGATCACCGGAAACCCTCAATAGCACTTGACAATAATCAAAGCTTTAAATACAATAGCAGGAATTGAGTAGGAATTGAGCTGGCACCAGAGAGGCTAATTCTGCATGTCAATACTTAAAAATGAGAGTTGTTGTGTGAAAAGGAGTGCTAAACTGGAGAAGAGCCAGCTGTTGAAAGCCTACATTTAGGGCTGAGTCTGAGAACTGACAGTGTTTCCAAAAGAAGATTGGAAGAGCAGAGGATGGGTTGGAAAAAGCAGCGCCCAACCCCAGTGTTTGGGGCTCAGGACTGACAATTCAGCACCCATACTCCAGTACCTACTGTGTCAGTCTGGGCTTAATTTCTCTATCTCTCCATTAATTTATCTAAGAAGGATACCTCCTCTTCTAGTGAGATGTTGGATACCTGTATATGAAAAAATGACAGAGCAGATCAACCCATTTTCAGAGCTGTGCTAAGGAATTATGGCAATTTTTAATACCTGACCTGCCCTGATAATTGCTGAGGCCCTGATCCTGTGAAGAGCAATATGTATGCTCAAATTTACATGCTATAATTAAACCCAAGGAGACTACTTTCAAAGCCTAGAGTTAAACAGGGAAAAGTTTGTAATGAGAAGTCATATCTTTCATTAGATCTGCAGATATAATTGGAAAAAACAGACACTTTCTTGCATACAAGCCTCGTTTCATGTCTTCAGGTCTTGGCAAAGAGCCAGGTCTTTGCAGGATTGAAGCCTAAACGTTATTAGCAGCGTTTCACTAGGTATAAATGCCATTGTAAAAGGAGTTTATTAAAAACTTGAGTTTCTTTGCTTAGCATCATCCCGAAAACAACCTGTTCTCTGACTCCTCAGATCAGTAAGAGCAATACGAATATTTTTCTGAAAGTATTGCAAATACTCAGCTCGACCATTTGTTGCAAAATGGTTTGTTTTGTTTAAAAAATAATTAAAAATTAATTGAGCCTAAGCATGAGGGAGAAATTGACTCTGTAACCCAGCATTTACAGAACTCATCTGGGATATGGGAGACCAGCATTGAAGCCTCTACTTTAACAAACAGTTCATTAGTTTTACAAAGCAGAACAACTTTATCAGAGGAGATTAGTGAGTCCTATTTTAGAAGAGCCAAAATCCTGGTGATGAGGATTCCTTGAGTTGATTCCTTAGGATGCAGGAATCGTATCCTCTTCCAAAGCTGGGAAATGCTGTGGCTACTTCTGCACCTTTAAATCACACAATCTGTGGCCATTTTTGTCTGCAAGAATAACTGGCTCCCTTTTGACAGTCATCAGGATGTTAAAAGCAGATATCTCTTTCTTTTAAAAAAAGTTTTTTAGGAACTATGAAAGCTGTTCATTTTTTGAGTGAATTCAGGACTTTCGAGATTTTGCTTCTGATTCTTACCACTAATTTCTACCTCTAATAAATTCAAATCTCTGCCTTCAGACACATGCTTATAGCTGTCTTTTACCTTGAAAAGTGCCATATATACAGACAGATGTCAGCTTCAAAGGTGTCACACAAAGTCTGGTAAAGTTATTGAGTTATTTTCATCAGTTTGATTGAGCTTTGGATAACCCCCACAGGTGTAGACTAAAAATGGCCCTGAAAGAGGTGATACAAGATTTGTTTCTCAAAACACAAGGGTGGAGATGGCAATGTCTATGACCAAGTCCAGTATAATGGTCCTGACAATGTTCCAAAAAAACCAGAGCCCAAAGGAATAACTCTGCACTGGAGTTGCAGAATGTTCTAAACAGCAATACGATTTTGATGAATGGTGAATCAGAACCACTAGTTTCAACACAAACCACATATCTCAGTTTAAACACAGACTCTGAATTTTATAGTTTGGGCTCTAGCAGTGAACACACTCTCTTTAACCGGGGTAGAGAGCAAGTTAATCAGGGCAGTGGTCTATCTTTATATATATATATGTATATATATATATATATGCAAAATACAGTTGGAAGGGGCAGATATTCAGACATTTCAACTACTTTTGATGTATACATCACTTTTTCTATATCACTACCATAACATTCATATCAACAGTTTTTGATATCTTCAAGTGCTTCACCTTTTTTCCCCATTCACTAATTGAGCCTTGTTATTTGTAACAGAGAATGAGGGACAGAGGGAGAAAGATTTTGTTTCCAATTAAGATAAGCCATTCATTTCTTTGGAACCAATTCTGCAGACCTTGATCACTTACTGGAAAGCACTGAATCAGTCAAGGATCAGACTTTTTCAAAGCAAACACACTTTGTTCAGACAGAACTTAACCTAGAAAAGGATGTAAATTTTGGAATTTGGCCCAGTGATTGTACAGGACATGTCTTGTAATCAGATATTGTTAAGGTTTTGCTAATCAGGCTTTAAATGTAAATATTACACTTCATTTTTCTACTGTAATTATTGTTTTTTAGTATCATATTAACATATTTTGATGATATACAATGAAGGCTTTGCCCATGCATTAAAGAATAAACTACTGGAATACATGAAATCTGCAAAATAGGGCAAGAGGAAATAAAAAAAACCTAACTGCTTAAAGTAGTAACACCTGCTAAACAAAAGGTCTGTATGCTTGAGCTACAGAGGACTAATTCAATTTATCTGTCAGTGAGATTGCTTCCTGTCAGCTACCTCTGGCAAATCAATAAATAAATCTATATGCAAATAAATAGCAAAGTAACTAATATTTTTACCTTATTCAGTAAACATGAATGAATGAAAGGAGAGCTTTAGAGGTCACTGTGGCAAATTTAGCGATCATGTAAATGGTGTTGATAGATGGTCAAAAAGGCATTTAAATAGTATAACTTCTGTTGATTTGGCAATAAGCTGGAAAAGTAAGTTGTATCCCATTACTTCAGCTTGTGGTGGAGATAAAGTTACAGCCCTGGCATAACCTGGAATAGCTTCCACTGAAATTAATAACAGTTATTCCTGCTTCATTCAAAGGTAAAATTGGTCTGCAGGAAATATCAGAAAATCATGGCCAGCAGTGGTTGTGTTTATGTTTGCTGCCCTTACCCATCAATGCTTACAGAGCTTATACCTTAGTCCATAAAATAGTTTGGGTCTACTGCCAAACCTAAAAGAAAATCAGGTGCTTGCCCTGAAATCCTGCCATTTAGGTCTGATTCTGCTCCTGTGATTTTGGCCCACTGCATCTAAATTTGTGATTCCTTAAAAACAGGGAGTTTCTTGAAGTAAAGTTTCCACAGCAATTGGAGTGCAAAGTTAATTCTCCCTAGCATCAGAGGAAATGCTTGTTGGAGAGATGAGTGTCTGACGTAAACAGATTTATTTTCTCTGCTAGAATGAAAAATTATCTATTTTATTTCTTTGTAGTCCTTTCAGCAATGAGACATATTTACTCAAATTATTAGTCTGAATGTCTTATGTGAGAGTTTGCTCAAAGTGCTCACAGTTAGAGCTGATCAAATAATAGTAAATATATTTGTATAATTGTATTTGTTAAGTAGAAAAAGAAATTACCAAACTTAGTTATTGTTAGTAGCTGAATTAAAAAATATATTCACGAATAGTTTATTTAAGATAAAATGCTTATCAACTACATTTTTATAACAAATATTTGATTATCTTTAGCGAAAAGGTTTTCCGTTGCTTCAGAGATAGACTCTATTGGTTTATTTACATGATATTAACAATCTTAGTGTTTTTATAATAGTTAGGATGGGACTAAGTAAAAAAGCGGAGGAAATATTAGAGGAATAAAGCTTTTTGTCCTCCTGTTCTGATTTTTATCTTTTATCCAAAAATTATATAATTGAAAATATAGCAGTCTGATAGTACTGTCAAGATGTTCAGGCAGTCCCTCCCAGAAATTGCACCTCAGAGCCTGACTCTCCTGTGTCTTTCTGGTACCAAGACATACTCAACAGGTTCCAAGGCTTTTAAGGGAAAATCCTAGCAAAATAAGTCTAAATTTTCTTGGTAACAACAGCCTCATGAATACATAAAAAACATGTTTTTGCCTCAAGAGCAATTATATTTTGGTCGATAATCTGACAAAACAAAAACCTTTCCAGCTCTGTGATAGAACTAACATCCAGATGTCATTTCAGAGATTAGGTTTTGCAGGAACACTTCGATTTGACATCCATCAGGAAATTTGGGTCTGAATCTATACTTCACAGCACAAGACCTTTAAACTCTCAAGGCATTCCCCAAACACTCAGAAACCTCAGAATCCATCATTTTTCTGATAACTCAAGTATGGCCAGCATTGGCCTGTTCTTTAACCCCACAACACTGGAAACCACAGTAGTGAATCTGATACTTAAATGTGACCTTTAGTTGTAAACTTCCAGAAAACATCACCTGCTTCTTCAAGTGCTTTATCAAAACAATTAAATTCGAAGCATCTCAGGAGATGTACTGCTGGACTTTATCCTGAATAGCATCCACTCTCTGAAAAGAAAGCGTTCGGGTCTACAAATAGAATGCCATTTTATTTTTTGGGAAGGCTTTTTGCTAGCAATATTTAGAATAAGTAGATCAACACATGCTATAATTATATTTAGCATAACAACCTTATTTAAAATGTAAATGGTTATAGTTATTCTTTAATGTCACTTGTAATAAATCCACACTGCATTAATTCCCCAAGTATGAGTGCATTATTTAGTTCATAAATTTAAGAAAAGTCTTTTAAAATGTCTGCTGTTTCTAAATAATAGTAAATACAGGTTTAGAGCAAAGTTACAAAACAGAAAGTTTTTTCTGGCTTGGTTAGAAGAGTTTATTTTTATTTTGGTGATTTCAAAATTTCTTATAAATATTTTACTCATTTTCTCTCTTTTAAAGAAATCACACCTAAGACCTAAGATCAGACAGATATCTCACATCACAGAACCTCTCCTCACTCTATGCATTTAACAGGTGGCAATGTCAGTGAGTTTGAAACATGTGCAATTTGATTACAAAGCAACACACAACGCTCTACTCCCTAGGTACTTGTGGAGGGGATGAATAATATTCAACATCTCTTAGGGTAAAAGCCCCCCAAAAGAGGAGTACTTGAATATTTTGGCTGCTTCCTCAAAACCTTCAGAAAGACAGCATCATTGAGGAACAAAACATACCTTAGAATAAAAATGTGCCTTATTCTCTTTTTTTATGGGAGAACACTTTTCATTTCTTTAAGCTTTCCAAAACAGGCATCTTGTTATAATGAACCGTGCTTATTATATACCTTGTATGAGAGGGCTTAGCAAATTCTCTGTGAGACTGCAGATTCCCTCAAGAACCTCAATGTGTTTTCCTGAGGTCATATTCTACCCCATAATTGATGAAAGCTAAACGAACTTATCTTGCTGATTACCAATAGGATCCCCCCTGCAAGCATGAAATTGCCAATATTAGACCACCCTTCATTTTATAGAGCCCAGAGGACTCGGTTTCACAACTCTTCAAATTTCAAACACAATCCAAACAGTTCCAAGTTTTCTCTCACCGCCACCATAACCCATCAACACGTTTTTCCTGAAAACGTGAACAAACATATTAGGGAAGTGAGTTCAGCTGGTGATCACACAATCCTGCTGATGACTTCTTACCTCTGATATAGTACCCTACATGCAACCTTCTCTTTCTCATATAGCTAGTAAGAAAACACGATACCTCATGAGGAAGTAAAACAAAAAAATACAAAACTGAAATTTCATTTTAATTAGAACAGAATTACAGTTTCATAAAGTACCCTTTTAGCAACTAAAGTGTAGAAAAATCACATCCTTTTGTGATACGTAAGTTTCTTATCACTTGTTGATACTACAAAAAGCATAGCTGGCACCTACATGTATATCAGGTTTAGGTGTGAAACATCTTGCCATCAAGGGTAGTGTTGGCCAGAATAAGACAGTCATTATAGAAATGTGTGTTAGAAAATAGAAACTACACATATGACAACATAAGAAAAAAACAGATTGTTCCTCTTTTTCCTCTTTTTACCTCTTTCATTTTAGCTCTAAGTTTGTAACAACACATAAGCAAAGGGCAAACCACATCCATGCTTAAGAAAAAGAAGAAGAAGAAGAAATCTTTCCCCATGGTTCCCCATGGTTTATCTTACTAATAGCAATCTGTCAAATCAACAAGGAGCATCTACTCTCCCCATCAGAATGATTGGTGCAGAAAAACTGACAAATGTTCACAGTCACACCAGCTGCACATCGCTCCCTCTTCCAGGCATCAGCTCTCCATTCACTTTGGGGATCCATGTGTCACTGCAACACAGTCTTCATTTATTATTACATTTGCCTCTGTTTTTATTTTTAATCTGGTTTGTTTAACACGTCTCTCCTGCTGTTTTCTCATTCTTATGCATATATTCAACTCTGCAGTTCAGACACTATGAAAGCAAAAAGCACTGAAAATATGATATTTCAGATATATCACAAAATTTTGAACATTTTCAGGCTGAGCCACCACCAGAACACAGAAGACATTTTTGACAACAACAAGTTTGGCAGGCTAGTCACAGTTCAAAGTTTGGTTTTGAATACACATTGGGCACATTTCTGAAAGTCTACAGCTTCCTGAAATGAACACTGTCCCTCTGTTTCTGGAAAAGAAAGCAGGATAGCTCGAGATAAAATTGTATCACAAATCTCTCAGTCTAGCATTTCTTCCAAAAGAAAATGAAGGACCCTTCATAGTCTCGAGGATACAGTGTATGCACCAATTCACAGAAGGTACTTGGTTTCTCATTTTGCACATGCAAAACCAAGAAGACTTTTAGCGCTAAACAGTGAGATAGATCTGGAAGAACTTGCATTTCCTTGGACAAACCTGTGGCTGGAAAGAGGTAACAGAATGTTGTGTAGAAAAAAAAAACAACAACAAACCAAAACCAAAACAAAACAACAAAAAACCAAAAGGCAACCCGTTTCATTTTAAAAGGCTTCTTCCCAACACTATTCTGCCTGAAATGTTAGAATGTCTTTGTGACACTGGCTGGAGCTGCAGTGAGGTAATTATATGTAGTTACATAAAGCAGCCTAGTGCTAGCCCAGCAAATTGTCTAAAAAAAGGGAACGTATTCCTTGTTAAATGTTTTGTCATGATGACCATGCCTTTTATTTATCTCTAACACAACATGCTTGTTCTGCCCCGTCTACTGTTTTCACCCTGCAAATTTATGAGGCTCTATTAATCTTCTGCCCTGCTGACTCTCTGTGTTGCAAAGTGTCAGCAGACTTTTGTACCTTGCTAATGTACAAAGTGCTTCCTATGAGTAATATCAGCATTTTGCCTTTTAATTGCACATATAATTTTTAGGTCTTACAGCTAATAAGGGAATTGAGACTACGGTTCATCATTGTCTCGAATGGTACTCCAGGGGGTAGGGACTGTAGAAGCTCAGAGAAGAATATACTTGTCCTCGTTCCAAGCAATAGTTTCTCTCATTATAGCAGTCCCATTCACACCAGTACAGTTACAGGTCTGCCAGCATTTCCATTATAAGCCCAGCTTTTTGGGATTTCAAAACCATTGTAAAAATTTATAACACATAAAGTACATTCTTTTGGTTTAGCTTTTTCTTTTTTTTTTCTTCCTTATTATGTGTTATTGTATTATTACTATTACTATTATTATTATTATTACAACATTCTGTAGACATTGATTTTACTATTTTAAAGATTTAGTTACTTGCAGAGGAGCAAATGTTGCTTTGAGGTCCAACTGAAAACTGGTATTCCTCATATTTGAACTAGATCATGAGTTTATTCATTGCTTATTCCATCTTTTCTGTTCAAAACCAACAGAAAGAAGTGATAGTGTGGTGCTAAATTGGGACAATGCACAGCAATTTTATATTAATAATCCTTAACAAGGAGTTTTCCCTTTATCTTTAGATTCACGTTATTGAGGAGTATTCATATTGTTCAACCAGCTGGAGAGAAAAATATAAGGTTGCCTTCCTTTTTTCTATGTTAGTCGATTAGAGAGAAGATCTCATGTATCATATGCTGGAGGGTTTGAAGAGCATGTGCCAAATTGTGCAATTAAATGCTTCTCTCATAAGTATGCAAAGCAATAAAAAGTAAACAGATTGACTACGGGAATATCATGCCACGGGAGCTGCTTGTAAGCAAATGACAGGCTGTTCTTAATTGTTGGGCATTACTTTATTGTTGGAGAAGTTCACAGAAGGACTGGTATATTTTTCAGATCCTACTAGGAATGGTGCAAACCAAGGCACCACTTTTACCTCCTGGTCATAATGCAGGGAGTGTGAGGGCTAAAAAGGGCCTGTGGCTATATGGGCTCCAAAGACAGCTTTGTATCAGGGAATGAGAAGTTTACATATGGCCTCAGAAAGCTCACACCATGCAGATCAGTTGCTCATTTTCATTTCCCCGGTCCCTGGACACCCATGTTGTCTGGGTGAGATAACACTTCAGAATGTTTCATGTCTTCCCCCTGGTTTCCTGACTCTTGTCCCACAGTTTGCCAACATCTGCATCATATTGGCTATTCATCCGAAGATTTTTAACGTTTGGTTGTTATATCATCTCCAGTTCCAGTATTGTTGTTATAAAGTGATGTATTATTCATGCAATCCAGGGCTCAATTTTCAAACTTGTGGACTTCATACTATATTACCATCATAAATATTGATTTCAAGGCACCCACAAGCATTTTTAGTCCTTCACTGAAAACACAAAAAAGAGACATCTGTACTCTGTGGAGCTTAAAATCAAAGGCTATATACACATAGCACAATGGGATGCCAATCTAGACATCCCAAATAAATGTCCAGGCACACAGTGGGCACTTGTGCATACATGTGCCAGGGCCCACAAGCTGTGCAGCTGTATCTCCACACATTCAGGGGCTTACACTAAGCAACCATGACTCTCTTAATGAGTTTGGACCCTTCACTGCATTGATATATCTTCACTGCTTCCTTTTCTGGGGTCAACTCAATGAAGGGTGACAGCATGCTGACAGATGGCATTGATTGGCAAGTCAGATTATAATAATATCAAAAAAGGAGAGGAACAAAGGCCATGTTTTACATAATCCTGGCACTAATTTTGAGCATTCACGTGGTTTTGTCCTCTTATGAAAGCCCATTCTTTTTTACTTATTTGTGGGACAAAGATTATGAGATGAACAGTAAAAGCTGCATTCACTGGTCGCAAGGTGAGAAAAACCAAGGAGGGTTCAAACAGGCTCTGGGTGAGTATTCGCAAGCTTCCTCATAAACTGGATCCTCACTGCAGTTTCCTGGATGCTTGTGTACTTGGTGAAAGACTACCCCAGTTTCAACTGAACAGAGTCTTCTCATTACCATTGTTGCCATATTTCGGAGAAAAAGATCCCAGCTATACTCTTTCCATCCAAGTTTCTCACCTGAGTGGAGAATCATGTTGCCACTATTTACCATTAAGACCAGTACTGCCTGGAAAACCACCAGAACACTCTTAAGTGCTTGTGTGTATATATATATACATATATATAAAACTAGGGATGTGTGCATATATGTGTATAAGCATATATTTATAAAAAGGACAAAGAATAAACACCTTTTAAAAGATCCATATATTAGAGATAAGCAAGGTTCACTATACAGGCTCTCAGTCCATCTCAGCATCACAGCAAACCCACAAGCCACTTTCTTTCATACTGACATCTCCTGAAGTGCACAACTAAATTACGGGCCTTACACTTTCCATTATCCCCTGTATACATTTCTTTAAAACAGTACTGAAACAATTCTTATGAACACAAATAGTACTGATAGCAAGAATAAACCTAGAAATTTCCATTTGGTAGATTTGGGGAAAAAATTTAGAACACCACAGAGGTTTTTAAAAAGATTTTTAGGCAAAAAGTGTCTGTTACAAAAGTGTAACTGATTGTTCACAGTACAAAATGCTGATGAAATACAGACATTTCCATTAGCTTATCTAAAAAGGTTACCCAAATGTTCATCATTATATTTCTAACATTCCAATTGCCTTTATCATACCCCTTCTTAGTATTTTATTGTTAAATATTTCAAAATATTTTTTTTCTTACCTGTCACGAAAATGCCCTTCCACTAGTTTTTCTTTGTAGATGCCATTACTGTCTCTCCCCTCAATGAAGAGTGATATTCCAAAGGAAATTATTAACCTTAACTTCCCTCTCTGGTTAAAAATAAAATCACTTCTAAACTTCTGAAGTTTATATTCCTTCAGTTCTTGAAATGTTTATGAAAAAAAATCTTTCCTACACTGACTACATGAACTTGACTTCTTTCTTTTTCTGGCTCCTCTTTTTAAACTGGAAGTAAGTGCCGCATATAGTAGATTATCAAATGCACTTAAAACAAAGCTAGACTACATTAATTAGTGTTGTATGGGCACTTGAAGTGGGTAATATAGTTCATCCTCTGGCACTCAGCTCATTAATTTAAAAATGTATGTTACTAAACCTCTTATCTTGGTTTTATCTAATTAAATTATTAAGGTGAAACTTAATAAAATCAGAGGTTTTTAAATGTCATTCAAGGCACAGCTACAATTAAGAGATCAAATATTCATAGTTTTAGAAGACTCAACCCAGCAAGATCACTTTTTGTCTATGATCAATTTTGTGCTGATTTTTTACCAAACTGAGCTGTCTTTACTTCAATAATGTTATGATTTGCAAAGATAGACAGGAAATTAGTACATACCACTCTGAACAGATAGGTTAATTAAGGTTCAGTCTGGTATTGATATGTACATATTATAAACATTTAAACAGTATAGATTAACTATGGCCTTGAAGCTAAAATGGAGCTGCTGGCTGTTATTGTCCTCTAAATACTGCAGTGTCACTGGGCTGTCACTGTTACTGTCAGAGTAATCTGGATGGTTAAACACAAACACCTAGTGTCTTTCAGATACCCTGATGCATCCAAGACATTTGATGGCAGATGTGACATATGCACTACCTATGCTCATCTGTGGTAGCATCTGGAGAGAAGGCCAGATAGCCAAGAGCATTTAAAATCACAGAATCACAGGATCACAGAATGGTTGGGGTTGGAACAGCCCTCTGGAGATCATCTAGTCCAAACCACCTGCTAAAGCAGGGTCACCCAGTAATGTGTCCAGTGTGGGTTTTGAATGTCTCCAGAGAAGGAGACTCCACAGCCTCTCTGGGCAGCCTGTTCCAGTGCTCTGGAACCCTCAAAGTAAAGAAGTTTCTCCTCATGTTTAGCTGGAACCTCCTGTGCTTCAGTCTGTGTCTGTTGCCCCTCGTCCTGTCATTGGGGACCACTGGAAAGAGTCTGTTCCCACCCTCCTGGCCCACCCTTGAGATATTTATAAGCATTTATAAGATCCCTCCTCAGCCTTCTCTTCTCCAGGCTGAACAGACCCAGCTCTCTCAGCCTTTCCTCGTAGGAAAGATGATCTAGACTGCTAATCATCTTTGTAACACTCCACTGGACTGCCAATGGCACCTGAATTATCTCCAGACCATCCAGATACTGTGTGCTGTGAAGACTTCATTACCTCTATTTGTCACACAGATAGTTTTGTCACACAGTAAGTTTTTTCTAGAAGGAGAAATGTGGAATCACAGAGTAACAGTCACAGAATCACAGATCCATTTAGGTTGGAAGTTTTTATTCCAATCTCCTGCTCAAAGCAGGACTACCTCTGAGGTCAGACCAGGTTGCTCAGGGCTGTGTCTAGTCATGTCTTGAAAACCTCCAAGGGCAAAGACAGCACAACCTCTCTGGGAAACCTGTCCCACTGCCCGACTGTCCTCAGGGGAAATAATTTTTTCCTTATATGAAGTCTGAGTATTTCTCATTTAAACTTATGGCCATTGCATTTTGTCCTCTCATCATGCAACACTCAAGATCTTTGGTCTGTCTTCTTGATGGCATCCCTGTAGGTTTTGGAAGTCAACATTCAATATTTAGTTTTGGATCTGTCAGAGTTTTAGCTCCCGTACCTAATTCTCCTGGCACTGGAAAACTTATCCACAGGATTCAACTGTCCCTCAAAATCTCCTCCAGTATGTCACCTTCACAGAAATAGTTCAATTTCATTTTGACTGGGGCAGGAATCAGCGACCTATATATGGCTGCAAATATTGCCTGGTACATGGCAGAGCTGGTGAAATGAGCAAGCTGAGGGACACGGCGCCTGGGGCGGTGCATGTGGATACAGCAGGTTCCAGCCATGAGAAACCTCCTTCCACAAAGTCAAGAGATGGAAGGGTAGGTGCTTGATAACCTCTTGCCTATTTAAGATACAGCATTTCTGTGTTCTCACTAAATCTCTTTCCACATAATCATCTTCAAATTAAAAGAAAAAACAGCAATCCATCTCTCTATCTTGAAAGCTGCCAGTCTCCACATCAGTGAATAAAGCAGATCGTGTTTTGTCTTTGTTGTTGACATTGTTACAATTGTGGCTGCAAGTCCTGTTCATGATAAATAATGCCTTGTACAAAAGAAACAGCAAAACATTTTCTATTTTGGAATGAGCAACCAGAATAAGACAGACAGTACTGAAAGGATGATAAGAAGAAAACTTGAAAGACAGAACTATAGATGAAGATCCCATTTTAGCAAGGTAAGTCAGTACATTCATGATATTGGGCAGGGCATTGCCTCTGCTGAAGTACACAGGCCTGGCCACATATTAAACTACTCTGTTGGTTCAGAATTGGAACAAAGGTATTAATTCACTAGAACAGAGAGTGACTTGTCTATCTGCCAGTTCTATCCATACACATCCAGAAATAGGTATGGCTGCTTTCACAGCAATGACAACTATCATTTGGCAATAAAAATATTTAAAAGTATTGTCTGAATAAAAAAAAAATCTTTGAGGCAGCCAAGATGTCTGTCCTGCTTTGTCTACCTTTATCTTCTGAGGATACTTAGGTAAACACCCACAATCTTCATAAGGATAGACCAGCTCCGTGAGCAAGGTTGATATGCTATAAAAGACTCATTGTCTATATTCATTTTAGATTGTACCTACAGAGGATTTATAGAAACAATACCTAGGTGGCACTGAAGAGGCTATCAGTGCTATTTACAGACAATTTAAAGGAATAAACCTGCAGTTATGCCTGTGTTTGCTTTCCCTTGTGGTCTCCCTGCAACGCTTTCTAATCCTATTGTGACTTGATTGTTTCACAGCAAAGTGCTCCACAGAGGCCAGTAATTGGCACACAGGTTCAAATTAGATTGCTGTGTGTTTAGGAAAGCAGGGGTCATTTCCCATCAGCACCACTCATTAAGAAGCAGAGTGCTAAGTTTTCTATTACAGAAAATACTCATATGTAAGTGTGTGCCTGCTTGGGAGGGGGATTTTATGGACAACTTGGAGCAGAATGTGTCTGTAATCAACAATATGCAAAACAACTTGGCAGAGGAATATATTAACTATGTACTCAATGACAGTTTTCTTAATTTTGCCTCTGTCTGACTGTCATGCAACAAATTCCTTTTCACCATGTCAAACATGTGGGTGAATTCAGAAGCTGGCTTGGAGGCAGTTGAAAGTTGTCCTTCTGTGCCCCTGGCCCTTGTGAATTTTAATCAGGCTCTCAGCATTAATTGCACATCAGCCAGGTTTCAGTTCTGATATACTCAAGGCCCCAGTCAGCTCCTGAACATTTGCTGTGGGGAGGAAAGAGAAGCCAGCATTTAGAAATAAGGTGGTTGCACCCCAAAATAATTGAAGGAAGAGAGATAATGTCAGTATGTACCAGAAAGGAGAGTGAAGGACAGGTGGGGAAAAAAATCAGAGACAAAAAGACAGAGAAAAAGAGACAGAGAAAAAAATCTGTCAAGAGGAGCCAGTAAGCAAACACCTTATGCCTCAAGCTTAATTGTTCCTGGCGACAAACAACAAATCATTTGATAATGTTTAAACAGAGGAGAGGTATTTGGGTAATTCTTGCCTCACCTGAGATAGCCTGGGCACCTGACTTAAATGCTGAGTAGTGTCCTTCCCTCTAGAATGACTAAGAGAGGCATCTATCTAGGTCCTGCCCGTGACTCCTTCAGACCCAGAATGCAGGCACGGCAGCACTCACACCTCCAGGGAAATCTCACTTGCTAGGCTTGCATCAACCATTTTTATCTCACACATTATCATTACTGTGGTACAGGCCCTATTTTGCATAATAGCCTAGTGGTTAGAGGTCTCCTGCCAGAAAGAGGACACCCCGGGGCGTAGCTTGAGATGGCTGCAATCCTACACCACCCTGCTGCAGAGGAGTCCTGCAGGCAGAGAGAACCAGTGTTATTTCTAGTGAGAGTATTTTCTGCTCCTTAATGAACAGTGGGGAGAGAGGATGAAAGGTCACTGTGTGGAAATGGCAGGAGGTCAGACGGAAAGTGAGCAGATGAGCACACAGCACTCTGGCTGGGTGGCAGCACGTTCACCTGGGAGTGAGCAGATCTGAAATATTGGTTCATGCCCTGACAAATGGGTATGTATTTCACACGATGCCTTGGAATTAACCCCTGGAGGACTCCCATCCCACCTGATCACTGAATTTATGAAGCTGGTTTAAGTTTCAAATCCCAGTTCATAGAATCATAAAATAGTTTGGGTTGGAAGAGACCTTCAAACCCCCCTGCAATGAGCAGGGACACCTTCAACTAGATCAGGTTGCTCAGAGCCCCATCCAGCCTGGCCTTGAATGTCTCCAGGGACTGGATATCTACCACCTCTCTGGGCAATGTGGTCCAGTGTTTTACCACCCTCATTGTAAAAAATTTCTACTTCATGTCTAGCCTGAATCTCCCCTCTTTTAGTTTAAAACCATAATCCTTTGTCCTATCACAAAAGGCCCTGCTAAAAAGTCTCTTGCCATCTTTCTTATAAGCTCCTTTTAAGTACTGGATGGCCACAATAAGGTCTCCCTGGAGCCTCCTCTTCTCCAGGCTGAGAAACCCCAACTTTCTCAGTCTGTCCTCATAGGAGTGGTGTTCCAGCCCTCTGATCATCTTGATGGCCTCCTCTGGACCCTCTCCAAAGTTTTACAGAAATATCACACAGCAGATAGATGGAGTCTGCCATGTGTGCCTGTCATCATTGCCTGTGACATCACTAGTGGATCCTTATCTAGTGCAACCCTACCAGCATCTTCCTGAACTCTTCCTCCATTCACTGGACTCAGAGCTGGTACACTGAGGTCAGCCTTGCAAATTTTACTCCTACTCATTCAGATGACTCTGGCATTGGAACAGGCTGCACAGTGAAGTGGTGGAGTCACCATCCCTGGAGATATTTAAAAGGTGTATAGATGAGGTTCTTAGGGACATGGTTTAATGCTAGAGTTAGGTTAGGTTATGGTTGGACTCGATGATCCTGAGGGTCTCTTCCAACTGAAATGATTTTATAATTCTATGACTGTATGATTTAAAACTATTAATACTTTGTTCTTCCTCTCATGTGGTTAGTAATCAAAATGCTTCTTGCACCCTTCCTCAAGTCCTGAAGTCTTCCATAGTGGGGACAATACCTTATCATGAAGGCCTGAATAGGCCAACCCAAGGCCACATTCTGTAGCTTGTGGACATTATATTTTTGGACTCCAGGGGTATCCAAAAATGCATGCCTCAGAAAGGTTATAAGGACAAAGTGTATGAACAAACATGTTTTTCCCTAGGGCTTTCCTGGTCCCCAGCTGCTTTCAGATATGAGACTTCCTGAAATCATCTGAGATTCTATGTTTCTGGCAAACACCAGTTTATTTCTTATTCAAGGTACTTATCCAACATCCTTTGAACCTTTGCAAACTCTTTTCTTTCCAGGGGAAACTTACTCTGCTGAAAACAAAATACACTGAAATGTTTAGGTAAACTAACTCATGCTTACTTTTCCCCCTCCTTTCACCAGCAAGGTGTATTTTTTACACATAAGAATGAAAGACATAATATGCCGTGTGTGTGAAACAGAAAGAGAAATCTTCATTTTTACTTGGTTCCTCTGACGTGAGCCTTAAAGGTACACTATAATGATGTAACCTGTCATGGAGAGCAATATAAAATCTAAAATGATGATATAAAGCAAGCTATCTGTGGAGTTTCACTGTGTAGATTGAGTGAAACTTCAATCAGTGCTGGCATTTCTCCTTCCCTCCTTCCTAGTTGCCATCAGCTGGTGTTGTGAATTATGCTTTTTTAATCTGCATTATGTTTCATATCCAGCATGGCAAGTCACAGCTTGTGGAGATCCCTTATCTTCAAACCAAGACTGCAGTCCTCTCTCTTCTCATCATACCTCTGCTGAAATATTGCAAAATCCACAGTCATCTCTGGACACATTAGCATGTGAAGTATTAGACAAGAATATAGTTGTTACTTCAATTCTATTGAGTTTTGCCTTCGTCTCCCTAGGATTTTACCACATATTCAATAACATGCTGAGAATACATCTTTTTTTCCTGGTATGGCAACAGAAACACTGCTGGTCTCTGAAATCTCATTCATTGTCATCGGACTTTCACAACTACAAACACATGGGAAAAAAACCTGCTTGTCTGCTTTTTCTCCTACAGAAGACAAACCATGAAAAAAACAGCATGATATGTTCAGAAATATGTACTACCATGTAGTGTAACACCAGAATAAAAGGCGCAGATGCACTTTCAAGAAACCGGGGGAAAAAAATAGAAAAGGAAGAAATGAGCAAATGGAAATTTGAAAATATGCAGAAAATAACTGGCTTTGTGAGGTTTTATTTTATGACACAAATCATCATAACAATATGGGAACTACAGTATCAACTGGATCAAAGTCACAAGTACCCCAGTATCTTGCCTCCAAATATGACCAATAGTGGTTGTTGAAGAAGAGCATAACCATGAAACAACAGGACCAACAGTTAATAAAACATCCTGAGAACAGTCTCTCAGTCACCAGTGATTTCTCGAATGGAGGTCTATCTGATGGTCCTGGGTAGACTTTTCTTCCATTCTTTCTTTCATTTTTTTAAAACCAATAAAATGTTTAACATTTTGCCTGTTTTGAACACACTATTTGCAAGTCTTGTCAATGCATCCTAATTCTTCTCTTAGACATGGTAAACATATTTCTCTTCTCCATACAACGATGATTTCACAACCTCTGTTTTCTAGGCTGAAGAATTTCCAGTCTGAGTAATCACGTATTCTACTGGTACTAGTAGTACCAGTGAACTCCTTCCCCTAATTCACCAATTTATAGTTAATTTTGCTTTAACATTTCACATGGATTTTTTTTCTTTTCCCCAAAGCTGGCAGTGACTAAAGAAAGGTGATTTACTGATTAGCTCCAGCTGCATCCTACTCTTTGGGTTCCCAGACACCCCCTGTGGTGTTAGAAATGGCTGGTAGGGCCAAGCAAATGCCCCTCACCTGCACAGTAGTCCCACATGAGCACACGGCCAAGCACATGGAACTTTGGCTACTACAGAGCAACCGCAATCACTGCCACCATGGTGATGCTAGCAGTTGTGCCTGGATCCTGAACTGGAGAGTCTGGAAGAGGATGTTTAACATGTTAGTGTATTTTGGTAAGAAACTGAGAGAGGAGTGGTTTGTTCCTCCCTCCCAAGTTCACGGGCTGCAGGTCCCTGATGTCAAGGCATCCCAGCAGCCATGTCATTCCTCATTTATGGACCATTAAGATCACACAGTCACTTTGGAAAGGTTGCCTCGGTCTAGTGAGATTCTGCTGCATGCTGGAGATAAATGATGTGTTTTTCCCAGTGAGCTTCTGCATTATGAGCTGCAGTTGCACGTTGTTGGATCCTGCAAATAGAAACCTTCTGCTTCACTCATATCCTATATCACGAACCTGATGGACTGACCTCTGACTGAGATTTTAGGTCTTTCCAGATGGAGCAAAATTAGCAACAAAGTACATAATATAAAGACCTTTAAAGAAAGATATGCTTTTATTGACTGAATAATACCATGAGGTCGAACAAAGCAAGTTCGTATGTAAAATCCTACACAATCTATTTCTTTCCACACACTTCCGGCTATTCAGCCTTATCGAGATCATCACAATCAGCAAAATAGCCACTAGTTGCATAGGTCAGAGAATTTAACTGAAAGTACAAGCCCTGCTGAAGTAATTGCATTTCTTGTACACTTACACATCTGTATTATGTTCAGAATGACAGTGAGACTATAATAAATCTCCTGTGATGTGTGTTGCTCAGAAGTAACATAACTTTTCAATGGTTCAAAATATGGTCTAAATTCTGTTGTTCCCCCTATTATCTATGAAGATTTTTGTTTTTTCATGTGCACTATTGCTGATTTATTTCCTCTCTTTGCAATTTATTCTAGAACTATTGTGAAATCAAAATCATTCAAAAATCCATTCAAAGAGTTAAATACAATAATTTTATCATTAGAAAGGACAGTATGTAACCATCAGGCCAAACAGTCTATCTTATGTTAAATGACAGGTCAAAGAAAGTTCATTCCTGATAATGCAAATCACAAATCTGTGTCTCAGGAACAGCATATATGAAATGATGTCTGAAACATCAATAGCAGGTTTTTTTCCCTTATAATTATTATTAGCTTGGTAATAGTCATTAGTGACCTATCTCCTTCTGCTGATTTAGTAAAGTGCACCTAATAACAAGAAGGGGTCAAACGTACAAACCAAATGACACTGCATTCCCCAGATACAGAGTTTCTAATGATGTAATAAATGCCTTGCAGTCTTTTTGTCTCACCCACCAAAATTAAGCCTATTAGAGTAAAATATGCAATTGAAAACATTATAAATCTTGCCTGGACTATAAAACAAATCTCTATAAACAGTGCTAAAATGACAAACTACCCCTTGTGTTAGAGAGGCTGAATATATAAAGTAGCTTTTATTTCAGTTCTCGGTTAAAAAATCAAGCCTTCAGAAATGGTCTATATTTATCTTACAAATAGCAAGGAAGAGAGAAAGCAGTATCACATTACAGCCTCTTTTTTGCAATGAATTAATTGTGACTTCAACAACAATACCTTCTTAAAGAATCCATCTTTTTTCATGAGAAGAAGCAAGTATCATCCTATAATTTTAGACTTTACATAGGTGTTTTAGCACACAAGAGACAACCTTCTCCTAGACAAAAACAGTTAGTTCACAGTTCAGGGAAAAAAATAATAATCTTATATCCATCTTTGTAGTAAGATTACCCACAAAATCAGTATCCATAAAATCAGCTAGTCTCTCACTTAACTGCTGGAACCCACTTGAGCCATTGAGTTTAAAACTACAATATTAGTATTCTTTGATGTCTATAGCTTAGCAGCACAAAGCTGGTCTCCAAGCACTTATTCTCTATAAAGAAACACAAATGTTTGGCCTTTGGGCTGTAAATATTGTGTCATCATTGATTTTTAACATATAAAGTGTATTTTCCTGAATGTCAAGTATTCTCAAAGTGCAAGGACTCCCATGAGCATGGAGTGTCAGGAATTAAAGACAGTTTAAAAGCAGGAACTACAAGAAACAAAAGAAGAAAGTAATAGCAAGAAAAGAGAGAAAGAAGAAATGAAAGAATAACTAATATGAACTTAACCAGGTATTATATTACCATTTATCTCCCAGACAAAAATGTCACCCGGGAGGCATGATATCCTGTCATCAGTAAAGAGAAGACTAAACTGTGATACTATCAATAAACCTTTTCTTACTACACAAGATAGCTTTCTATAAGGGTTTGTGTATCCCATGCACCTGACGAGACTTTTTTCCCAGTTAAATAGTAGGATTGATTTGGGGATCAGACACTCTGGTGGTTCACAGACAGTGAAAGTGTCTGTAGCTGAATGGAAATGTGGCTCTGACAATTTTCTACTATTGCTTTATAATACTTCAGTGTCTATTTTCCTGTGTTGTATCAGCTGCTTTGACACTATTTCACTAAGCTGATCTTCTTGAGAAGGTGATTCAGAGCAGGACCCTAACTTAGCCAAGGCACATGGACTAGGAGCAAGTCACCCTGTTCTCCTGGGACAGAGACAAGTTCTGCAACACCTCCAGCAGTGTTTGCCTCCCTCCCAAGTACAGAGGGGTGGTTAGGGGTGAACAGAGCTGCCCCCCTCAATTACCTGGGGTGAATCCGGGCTGGGATAGCTCACACAGCTAGGAGAGATGAGAGGGATTCAGCGTACTGGATGCAATGTCTTTTACAGTGTAGCCTCAGGCAGTGCAACTCTGCAATATCCTTTACATAAGCTGGGGGTAAATCACCAGCCTACCCAATAATGAATAAGAGGAATACTCCTTCTAGGTGATTATTCAAAGCAGATCTATCACCATAGATTATTTCTGCAGCAAGCACAGACAAGCAAGGTTCTTCACAGGGCAATGCAGAGTATCTTAGGTCAGGTTCCTTCTCTGACTCTTATACCTCTCCCCTATGAACTTGTGCCAATACTTCCCTAAGCCAGACCTTTGAAAAGCAAATTCAGTCCAGACTGGAGGAAAGACACTGTGTTTCCTCTCCATAAAATGTCTTCAAGTAGCTGCACTGTAAAATTTGTGGTGGCTAAAACCCTATTTGATTTTATCCTTCCTCACTTGCCACGACCAGTAGTCATTTGAAGGGTATTACATACTAGATTCAGAGATTCCTATGATCTATTTTCTCATTTATTTTGTCTACTAGCTGTTTATTTCAGAACTTTAAAACATGAGTGTGGCATCCATCTCAATTTTATCTGCCTAAGAATAGTCAGGTTGCCAACAGACATTGTCTCAGACATTTACATGAATATTGACTATTTAATGCAAAGCATTCTTTAAATATACAGGCATATATGCCAGCTCCTCTTAAGAAGGTTGAAGAACTCTGAGTTCTGAAACATTTAAGAAACATTAAAGGTATCTTTTTGATAAAGGTTATCTCTTGAGAGATGGTGAGAATTTCCAGCTCCCAATGTTAAAGCACTTATCTTGGCAGCAGGCACTCAGGGCCTGGAAAACCTGCCGCAGATACCAAAGATATTCCGTCTATTTAGTTCATCAAGGTGAAGCTTAAGAAATTATTTGACATGTAATAAAGTGCAAGCATAGGGAACAGACTTCTGATAATAGGTTATTTATATGTAAAAAAATGTGTACCAGTTTACTAGAGCTGAGGTAAGTGCATTCAGGAATAAAAGCAGGATTTGATCTATTTAATTAACTAAAGCCCACGAACTGCATGTATAGTATTCCAGTGATCATATTTGAGATATCTAGTAAACTGATCCTCTTAAAGGAAACTGATCCGACCTGATAGATCCTGTTTACCAAAAAAAAAAAAAAAAATCAATCCTATCCATCTAAGCAAGATAACTAGTTGCTCTTAAGTCTAAATAAAGTTGTTACTTTTTAGGAACCATTTGGAGAGTCTTTCAGATTTTCTGAGAAACATCAGTCTGTTTGTTGTTTTTTTTTTTTTATGTCTATGTAATAATTTAAGAAGGCTGCTTTATTAAACACCAAAACATTTAAGGAAAAATTAGGTAGACAAGATCTCCCTCAAAGCATTTATTTTTATCAATTGGATTAACTTCTGGATAACAGCTACAGATAACAGTTTCATTAGTCATTTGAAAAATTAATTGAGAACTGTGTTCTTTGGCTAGAACTGTAAAATTTACGGTGTGTTTGAAACACTCAATAGGACCCATTTACTTCTGAGATGTTCCTTCTACACAACTGACTCCAAAGCTGTTTTAAACTCAGTCTTCTCTGTTTGAAAAACAACTGCCCATAGACACCATGATGTTCAAATGGAACCTGCTTCCCCTTGTGACTGGAGCTCCTGCAGCTGTGTGTGTGGAGTCTTCCTCTGGATTTTGCAGGAGGGATGGCTGCTGACTAAATGCTCATTCGTATTTGTGGTGTATGGCTTCTGATAGGTATTAGATGGCTTTCAAATAGGTATTGTGCATTAAACCAATAGAAAACAAAATCTATAAATTTGTCAAAAAAAGAAAAGAAGAATTATTGTGGCTTTCAGTTGTATTCCCACCAAAAAGGAGAATTATGTTTTTTTAAATAAATGAAGACACGATGAGGAACACCCACATACTGCTTCTGAAAAAGCCTGAGATCTATAACAGTAAAGAATGCAAAGGTTGCAGGTACTGCTACACATTTCCAGAAAACTATTTAACTTTATATCTTAGCAGTAAATTTACCTTTCTCTCTCTCTGTCTCTCACACATTTTTAAAGATGATACCAATGTTTTATTGTACACTGGGAAATATGGCAATATTTCATGTAGTGCAGGAATAGTTTTGAAAATCTAAAATGCAGCTATTGATTGTCTCAAAGTATTTAATCTTCAATTAGACATTGGACTTTAGAATTGGCAAAATATATATGTGATTTTTCTATCCTTGAATAGCAGTTCATTTTTGTCTATGAATAATACATCTCGCTACAATAGTGCAGTCAGATACCGGTATAATTAGATACATTTCTGAGGTCTGCCTATGGTTCATGCATCAAACACTGATCCTTCGGGCTGCCTTGTATAGGTCTACAGGCTTGGGACGCTAAAGCAATGAACACAGTCATGCTAACAGTGCCCTCACTCCAGTTACAGATGTAAGATGACAGTGACTGCTCCAAGGCATGCTAATTACAAAGTATTTAGCAGTCAGTCTCTAGCACACACCTGCCAGAAGCAGAGATGGGGGAAATGTGATATCCCTGTTTCTAATGTTACACAGAGCCCAGCTGGAAGTTCTTAAGAGGCCAATGACTGTACAAACCATATGTTACCGCAGTTCAATCACGCCCGTAGCTTCCCCCATGTTAATGTATATTGGGCATTACTAGATAATGTGACATCTTCAGACTAATCAGGTGGATATCTTAACTAGTGGGAATATGAAGGTAATCCAGTGCTACAGATAGCATTCATTGTGTTATGTTAGCTTCACACTTGTATTTCTGCATAATGGCTTCAGCTCCTAACCTGTTCTGAATATAAACTTTACTAGGAAGCAGCCTGTTTAATCTAGGCAGAGATATTTCAACTTACGCCTGCTGTGGATCTTAACATTTTGGGTCCAAAGAGAAGAGATTTGCATCCAAAAAAGAAAAAAAGAAAAAAAAACAGAGTGAAAATTTTGCTGTGTAGATCTACCTATAGCTGAAAGAAACAATACAGAAATTGGTTGGAAAAGTCTAAAAAAAAAAATAAATTAAAAATATATTTAAATTAGATCTGTCTAAATTTTTTTGTTGATTTTAATAACCACAGACAGAATAATATCATCTTTAAAAATTAAATTTGTTCTAAATTTTTATAACGGAGATAGAGAAAAGTGCCAGAAAGGAAAACGAAAAAGCACACCCATTTATGGATGCTCTGCAATGTAATTAGGGAAAAAAGAAAATTAAACAACGAAAAGTTTTGCAGCACAGCATTTCATTGCTGCTGATCAATTTCTCTCTACAAAAATTGTTTCAGGGAAGCCAGGCACTCTCAAACTGGGGAAAAACTGAAACTTTTTCTTCTGACTCTGAGAGGAAGAAATCAGCTTTATAAGAATCAAGGAAACACTTTGCCTTTCACATCATAATGGACACTTATATCTGCTGAACCCAACGTTTTCAACAAGAGTATTTTCATCTGACTGCTTAGACCCTCGGCCACAGGGATAACACAGTTGCCCAGCGTCACTTCTTGGCACAGTCAGGATTTGAACACACAGACTCTGGTTACATGTTGGAGGCTCAGTCCTCTGGCTCACAGAAACCACATTAATACAAATCAATACGATGACAGAGCCGAAGGCAAGAAACACTTAGGTGCCGTCTAGTACCTAAAGAGAAAGACTTAGAACCAGAAGAGCAGCAAGCTGCACCAGGGTGCTTTTGTGGGCTTAGGAAACCCTTTTTTATATACATTAGCACTCAGGGGCATAGGGTATTCAGCAGGAAAAAAAAAAGAACTGGGTAATGTAGTCATGGTGACTGCCAAACCTGTGTTTGTGGGCAGAAAAAAGGAATCACAGAGTAAAAGAGCAATAAAAAAAGAAAAAGTCTCAAAGAAAAAAGAAGTCTTTAAAAAGATAGACTCTGTGTTTTTATGACTTAAGCTTTGTAAATATTCTGATGAATTTTTGATTAAAAATTATAAATTATCCCTATTTGTCATGCATTTTGTGTCCAGAAATTAAATAGGAGGGATTTAAAACAATAATAAAAAAAAAAAATTAGCACATTTACTCGTGAAGACCTAGATTAGACTTTAAAGTTTTCTGTTTTGAGATTTTAAAATAAGACGTTTGGGAAGGGGCCCTTTCTTACACAAAAGTTTCTGCTAGTAAATAAAAGATGTAATCAGATTGCTTTCAGCTGAAAATTTAGGGAGAATATTTTTGATGAACAAAGTAACTGTAAAAGATTTTATGTTTCTGTTCTCACTCTCTCCCCGTCTCTGCAATCTCATCACTCTTTCTTACTTCTGATTTTGCCAATGAAGGGAGAGAAAGAGAAAATAAAATAAAAATACAAAATCTGTTTTATGACCAAACACCTGAAGCTCTTGTACATAACTTCCATTTAACAAAAATGCCTATGTTCATTTTTGTTTCAGTTAGAAAAAGGAAAATCATTTCAAAATCATCCCTTTGTGGAACCCTGCTGTTTCCATTACCATGAAAGAGATTTGCAACTCTTTCAGTTCAGCTGTGCTGTTTATATGTCAGTTTTAACTGATTAAAGGGAAATGAGAAAAGTGACCTAGCTCTTCTCTTTCCACTATTCTCTTCCTTCTCATCTTGTTCAAACAAAACAACCTTGATGATCAAATGTAAGTTATAATGCAGTTGGTACCTCTTATGACTTGCATGCTGGGTTTTTTTGAGAAAGGACTGAATAAAGGCTTCAGGATGCCATCAATTATGTGACTTTATCTTATTGGCTAAATTGTATTTTTCAGTAGTCCAGATTTATATATCCTTCTGTTTAGCTGGTGGAGAACTCAGGACTTTGCTAACACAGTGCCTCCCGCCCTTCTGTCCTTCAGGTGCAATGGCTAAACCAGACAGGTGGAAAACAGAAAAAGTGAGAAAAAAATAGTTACATATCAGAAAGTTATACCAATTTTCCAAGGAAAAAGAACTTTCAGAAAAACATTTTCTCCCTTTGGAATTAATCATTCTACTACAAAATCTGCATGTTCATCCAGATCTCATCATTTAGACTAACATTTCCCTTTGAAGACCTCAGCTGTAGATGACAGCAAGCTGGCAAATGCCATTATTCTCACCAGCAAAAGTATCTCTTTAACCCTTTTCTCACCAGAGTACTGCTTGCTGTGTTGTCAGACAAGATAAATATAGACCCAAGTATAGCCTCGGTGTACAACCACCTCTCCTCTTCCACTTCAATGTTTCCACGGGCTTTACTTGCTAGTGATGGAAAAGCAAATTCTTCATCCTTTATTCTTGTGCGTTTGACCTTTTGCATTCAACTGTGTCTGCCTAGGAACGCGCTAAGCTGTGAGTTTGCTGGAAGAGAGTATCAGGGCATAATTCCAGGGTATGACAGTTGGCAGAATGTAGTTCAGCACTTTTCCCTAAAAGAAGGACTTGAGCTTCCTTGAGAAACTGAGCAATTTCTCATCCAAATGGTCTGCTAAGATCTGGACTTCTTAAATTACTTTCTCCAATAAGAACAACAAGAGGTTGTATTAGGTTACCACTAGATATGGATTTAAGTCTGTTATACTCAGTGTATTTAATCTAGGCCAAATTCTAATTAAACTAGATTGAACATTGCATTTCAGTGTTTTCCATGAAGAATCTTGCTTGCTCACATACTATGTAGAGTAGATATATAAACGTGTTATTACTCATTGTCAATATTTTACATAAACCTGTACAGTTTTAATGAAATAACTCACCACTAATGAGGTTTTGTGATTGTGTTACAGGCAAAACACAACAGAACAGAATGAAGTAAGCAATGTCGATGGTTCATCTTGCCACTTAACACTGACTTAAATGGAAAGATGACAGTATATTAGCTACCTGCCTGTGTAGCCATCTGAGTGACTGCCCAGAAGCATCAATGGTTTCTCCACCTGAGCTCTTCTTGTGGCACCCGAGACACTCAGATCTACACCATCACCTTTCTCCTTAGCCAGCTCTCTGGATGTCTTTGGTCATGACAGCCAGTTATCCAAAACCCATCAGTCACCTTAGTTAACAGCAAAGCATACAGTAAATTCCATTGAATTGCTAGAGTTTAAGATAAGAATACCCGCAAAGAGGAACCATGGATTGAAAGTGGTTCACATTTTTCTGCAGTTATTAAAGCAAAACACTCCTTTCATACTTTAAATAATATTAGGGATTTTTTTCCCCTAAACCTGATTTATTATGAATGTTTGAGTATACACTGGTATGTTTTATTTTTATAAAACAAAATATCAAGGTTTGCTTCACATTTATTATTAATGCAAGATACACGAATCTCTCTTAAAATTGTTGTATCAGGTGATATTTGCAGGTGCAATTGTTTTGTTTAGCAGACGTTATTTCAAGAAAGAGAGAGAGATCATGTTTCCCTCACAGTCCACAGGTTAATCTCAACAGAGAGCTGGACACATACCTATATTTCATTATATGTACTCATCTACAGACTATATTCCACGCTGCCCTGCTTCCAGTACCACAAAACTGCATTCATTCACATATTCCTCTCTCCAGGTTCATGATTTTCTATATGCAAATGGAACATCATACACACCCCCACTATGGGAACATCTGAGGGGAATAATGTTTATGTGCAAGCAGAGGTCAGAAAACAAGGTGGAGTGTGCTTCTGAAGACTGGATATATGCACTGCTGGTGCTGGTATACCACATCTGGAAAGAAACAGAGTCTGGTGAAGCTGGGATGCTGTGTTGCCTTGTGGGAAGCTGAAGTGCTGAGCTCTTTAGAACATCTCTCTAGAGAAATGTAAATCCTAAAACAGGAGACAGCCTTCATCAAAAAAACCCACCCTCAGAGAGATATATACTTTTGAAATGTGGTCCCAGCTACCATGACATTTGGGAAGCAATGAATTGCTGCTGTCCTGCTGGATGCATCACAAAATGTGTTTGGACACTTTCTATTTTTCTTCTTTTTTAGTAAAGCATTTGGCTGGAGGGTTTTATTTCTGCAGGATAGTGTGCTAGTTGTACTTGGGACAGACACTTGAGCTGGGACCTCTTTCCGTAAAGCAGGAATGGACTTGCTGAGAGGATCATGAAGACTTCTCCAGTCCCTCATATGAATGAAAGGTCCAGAAACCTCACCTTTACATTAGTACCAAGGAGTGCTTACTTTTCCTATGTATTAATGGATGAAAATAGGCACTTCCAAAGGATCATTCACCTCTTAAACTGCATATCTCTCTTAAATTACCATACCAGTAATTATTCCTGAGGTGGTCTACTAGAAAACTCACAGGTAGTTGGATTGGATCTGAATCAAACAAGAGTTCTACTGCTCTTCAGATTTATTAGAAAAGCTCTGTATGAGCAAGAACATCTGAAAAAATCAATAGTTACTGGCTGATGTATAGAGAAAACAGAAGATATTTGTTTTCCTTTTACTGCCTGGTTATTCATAGAAGTTATGGAAGTACTATGTGTCTGATTCTTTAAATAAATGTTTTTTAAAGGTGAATATCTGTTTTGGCAAATACGTCTTGCTTTTTCGATCTAAAAACCAAATATTCTTTAAGTCTCACTATGGCAAACTTTTTATGCTTATAGTTTGGTTATTGTTATATCTCAACATATATTGACAACATTAGATTTTTCTCTCTGTTTCAAAATACTAACAATGGGAGCTAACATTTAACAAAGGAGTTGCTGTTTATCTCTTATTAGATTGATCAGCAAATAAAAACCCAAACAAAACAAAAACAACTGAGCTGGCATCATACATTCAATGGATGTAGAGACTGATGTGAGAGCTGCCGTAAATACCCATTAATGAAACCCTCCTCTAAGGTCAGAGGCAACGCAGTCTGTCATGTCTTGAAAGAGAAGTTAAGTATCCCTCCTGATGATTCAGACATTGAACTGATGACAGGGATTCATAAGAAGAGGATATAAAACTCATTTAAATCAGTGGGTACTTTGCCTATATCTGAACAGCAGGATTGAGAGAGCAGGAGGAAAAGTATGTAATAAGACAGAGAGAATTGTTCAAGGGAAGTCAACAATAGAACATGCCAACCCTCTGCTGTTAGCCGCGAATTCTAAAAGGGACTTTTAAACTGAAATATCACTGTGTGGAAGCATTTTCTGAAAGCCATGTTCAAACTGCAGAGGGTAGGCAGCTAATTTTCCATGTAATATTATCTGAGGTGCTGAGGATCCTGATGCGATACAGAAACACAAAAGACAGCACATGACCACAGTATTAGTTTCAGTGAGTTCAGTACCATCTACAGACAACACATTAAGTAATGAGTTCTAGCAGTCCAGTCAAGCTGCTTGTGCCATTTCCCTACCTAAATATTTTAAATATTAAAGTATCACTGGGACCCAAACAGTGAAATTATAACTAGAAAGCATGCATCTCTGCTTAGTGCCTAACACTCTTCATGGGCTGGAATTTGTAGCACAGAAAAAGAGAGAACTAAGCTGAATTACTTAAAAAAATATATTAATAACATTTGTTCTCTGTTTTTTGCCAACAAACCAAGTATGTAGCAGAACCATGTGACCTTTCGAGTGTGTATAACAGACTCTAAACATTTCTCGGCACTATTTCGTGTCAAAAATGCCAGAAACACATTTTGTAATTGAAATATCTAGGAACAAACTAACACACTCTCCACTTTAAGTCAGATAGGGAAATGCATTTTGTCAATATTCCTGCTATCAATGCTATTAAGAGGTGCTCATAAAGAACAACAAATATATGAAAACATTGCCTCCTATCTCAGGATGTTTTTAAGTCAGTAGACTCAAAATACTAAGGAAAGAAATGCAAGTAGAGAAAATGAACTCTATAATAGACAAATTATGTTAAGCTAATGATAGAAATTTCAAAAAATATGGAATAAACAGGATGAAGATTTTGCTTTTGTATGTGCTCCAAACCTGTCTTTAGTAGTAAAGAATCTATGGAGCACAGCGTGCAACTGTATAGACAACTGCATCACATACTACTGTAATCAATAGTAGATATAAGAGGGAAAATTACCTTTAAAACAGAAGACCACAAAGAATGCAGCAATGTTTTTTTACTTTTGTTTTCCTTTTTCAAAACATCTTAAAGATTCCAAGGAATCAATCTAGATGCTTGGGTCAGTTTGAGACAAAAATAATTTAAGACTTCTGAAAATGTTAATATAGGTGTTAAAATTTATTTTGTTAATTGCTGGAATAATCAATAACTAATTTTCATTCTAAACTAGGTTCTTCATGTGTCTTAAATAACCCAACAGGAGATCATTTACATCTCAATAACAACCCTTAACAATGTCATGTCATCAAAATCTGAACTAAATCTCAATAATGTAGGTTAGTGACCAGTAAAGGACTTATTACCTGGGTCAGGTCCTTGGGGGCTGTGGTGGGCCAACTGCTGAAAGTCTTGCTTGTGTGTGGTTTTTACTCCAAAATATAAGAACAGCATCCCATAGGAATGATCCCATTATTTGGTGCTATGTCATTTTCTAAATGGTTATATATTACACCTATTTCGGGAGCCTGTAGCAGATTTGTAATATGAAGGTCAACCAAGCATAACAAAACAACTTAAAAAAAAGCCGAAACAGGCATCAGAGTAATATGCAATAGAGGGCTTTAAAAATAAACAAATAAATATGGCTTTGAAATCTTACTTAGAGCTTCACCTCGCTTTCATTAAAATGTTTCTGTGTAAGATGGTAATTAGCAGAAATGGGAAGTGCAAGTATATTAGCCTTATGTACTTGCTAGGAATGGAGAAAGGCACAACTATTTTAAGATGCGTTTTTAACAATGCTTTTGTGATACCAACACACTTGCTGATGATATTGAAATTTTTATGTTAATTAAACAACCCCTAACCACTCAGTACATCTCAGATATATACACTTTGTAATTACCTTCATTATTGAAATAGCTAGTTTGATTTATCCTTGCCACAGTAACATTCTAGCTTCTGTTATTTTTGTCTTTAGAAAAACATAGGTCCCAGTGAGGGAATATAAAACTATTACTGTAAATTAAATATTAAAGCTAACTTATTTTTGCATAAGAACACTGTCAAATAATGGTGATAACTGTTCCTAAGAAAATAACTTTTTTTTTTCCTTTTTTGGAACACAAATTAAAATGCAATTTTCAGTTCTTTTGTAAATTTCATATAGTTAGTGTGTATAGTTTTACTGATGGCAGTAGCTTAACAGGGAGCTATTATAGTCTTAGCTTAGCGATTAAGAAATACAACATTTGTTGAAGAGCTAGGCCTTTTAGTCTAGAATGGATTATCACTTGATCCTTCCTTAAGCATTTTTATACAGGAGTGCATTATCCTTGGAGCCACCCTGGGCTCCATGCCTCATTAACCTGGGTGTTAGATAAATCAAAGGCAGCCTCAGAGACAAAGATAAGCAAACTGCAGGCCAGCAAGACGATGATGTATGGATCCAGGAGGCTAATAGGAAAGTATTGACAGGAAAATGGTGTGCTTATCCTGCAATCACTGCATATTGCAATGAGAGCTCCCAAAAGCAGATGGGATACACTTCAGGGAATGCAGGAGTAGGAGATTGTTAGGCACAAATGGATCCTCACATCTTAAATTCTAACAAGAACTTTCTTTGCGGCTGCACTTCAAGCACAGCGGAGAGGTTAGTACCCAGGCAACAGCAAACTTTAAGAAGTGAATTCATTGTAGGAGTAAACATTATTATTATTTTAAGATTGTAATATAACCACCAAAGCTGAATTTTGCATATGTCAAACATTAAAACAAACACACTTTTCAGAAGCAATACACAGAACAACAATTTCGTATGCTCAGAAAAAAGAGTTTAGCACTAAGAATACCCTATAAAGCCTCCTGCAGAAAACAATGGTTTGGCTGTTAATACCTTTCCAATGAGGAGGGCAGCATGATAGACAAAAAAATCTTGCAAAACAGAGTACAGTTCTGTGATTTCCCCTTGTGATTGTTTTCCCCTCAATTCCAAGGGTAATATTTTCCATAGGATCTAAGCCTTATCCACAAATCACCTCTTAGGTCCAACAAGAGGTCCACTTCCACTATTTGAAAACGGTGAAAAGTGCTCCAAGTTTGGTAAGGCCTGCTGCTGCTTTTCTGGGGTTTCTTTTCCAAGACTCAGTTCACTAGATTGATTTTAGAAGTATTTATCAACTTTTTTTGTTTGTTTAAAGCATAGATTAAATAATAGCTGAATTAAGGGAAAGACCCTCAGAAAAATTTGGATCAATCTCAATATCATCATACAGCTCCTGGAAAATAAAGCTGGGTTTTACATGATTAATTCTCCCCTTTGTTTCTGTTGACCATGATGGTTTTTAAGACCTTTTCTCTTAAATGTGCATAACTATGTTTTCAAAATAGTAGGTGTCCTCCCAAATCATCACCCCATCTTAAAATCACGATTTACTGTACTGTCTTTTTCTTTCTGTAATTTGAATACCAGCCTACTAGTTTTAAATTATTTTTTCTCTTGACTCCACTGGGAACAGGATCAAACTTCAAGCCTACATGCTGAACAGAGTTGGTCTTTTTTCCTCAGTGTTGTGATTTACTGAGGACAAGGGCCAAGATGAAGAAGCCCCAGCAGTGTTCTGATAACAGTAAAGGACTTAAAATTTGAGTTAATTTGATAAACAAAATCTGAGACTATTTCACACAGACTGGTCTGATGAGCCAGACTTTTCAATGCACAATGACAGCTGGTGTGCAAAAGACGAACGTGCACTGAAGGAAGATGCTGTTTGCAGATCCTGTGTCTCTTGCTGCAGAAGTGGGAAGGGACATCATACACAAGACATGGATAAAGTGATGGTAGGAAGGGATTTGTGGTTTTACAGTTGGTACAGACAAGCAGCACCCCAGAGGGCTGAGTTGTCTCTCCTCTTCTGCCGTAGAGATGCTGACCATAGCCCAGAACATACCTTTTTCTGCAATTCTCACTTTTTCAGTAGGTACCTTGAATAGATTCATGGTAACTGTAGGTGGACAGGTGGGGAGATGGGCATCTCTGAGGGTAACTACCAATTCCTTGTTTCAGGTTGCTCACCTCAATGTGCCTGCAGCTTGATGCACTGAGGTGCTTAACAAAGGGAAATTTAGAAGGTGAGAAGGCCAATTAACTCAGTATGATCTATATGTAATATCACCATAGTGTACTGATTCAGATTTGCACTTGGTACTCCTAGGTGGAACCTCAAATTAATGGGAACATACATAGTTTTCCTTTGGTATACTGCAACAGTTTCCATTCCTCTATGTTCATCCTTTGTTTTTCTGCCTTCCTACAGCCCATATCCAGCCTCTCGTCACAGAATCACAGAATGGATCCCACCTGGCTCCATGGACTACTACCTCCTCCTCATAACCCAAGATAAATTCTCCTTCCTCTGTTCATACAATCTTGGCATCAACAGGGAAAAAGATCAGAACAAATGTGAGCAAGCTTCTCCATGTTTGCTACTAATGCTTGGGTGGCACCATGGATGGACAGATAAAATGGAAAAGGTTTGTTAAGGGCCTCGGTGAGATCTGTGGCAGAAAAGCTTGTCTCTGTCCCTGCTATAGGTCCTCACAGTGAGGAGGACCTCAAGTTCTATCGGGGCTCCAGGACCTACAGAGTCATTAGCACTGACCTCAAACATCAGTGTGGTTGTTCAGCAATTCTGTCATACCAAACAAATCTCTACTAAGAAAGTGAAAAGGAATAAACCCATGGATTTATAATTTGGCTGAGTTTGGAGAGGTTTGAATAGGGATGGTGAAAAAGCAGTATCTATAGTATCAGTAACAACTCTTTTCTGAGATGCTAGACCTTTTAAATAAAAAGTTGTACAAATATCATTTCTAGTGAAACACTATTTTTTTTAATCCTCAAACCCAGTTACAAAAATGCTGAAGAATCCTTGTCAGTTCTTTTTTCTAAAACAATTTTGTTTCAGGCAAAAGCATAATATCTAAAATTGCAGTCCAAACAGTCAAAGAGCAACAGATTCAAAACCAACTGAGAAAAGCATCTTATAAGGGAAAATAGCATAGAACTTAACCTATACGTTCATGAGAGCTCCACCTTGAACTAGAGTAACCACTCTGCTTTGAAAGAACTACGGAGATTTCTTTTTACTGGCTGTTTCTTTTTATGGACCTTTCTTTTTACTATTTGTTCTGAAAAAATCATTACAGGAAATCTCCAAATGCAGAATGCCTCTAAGCCACAACAGGGAAAAAAAAAATAAAAATAAATGAAAAAAAAAAAAAGACACAAGTAACTATTTTGTAATTCTGAAGTTTAAAGTAGTAACTTTCAAGTACTATGGAACTGTTACTTTTTTCGGGTTGTTCTTCCATCTGCTCTCTCATTGCCCCTTCTCTCCCAGAGAATACTTAACTGTACCAAACCCTGACAGTCTGGGAGTTTCCCCCTCATAGTCTAAAAATCCCTTTGCAATTTTCATCCAGAGGAATACCAGATGTGTTTTCTGCTATATAATGGGGCCACTTCCTTCTGTGTGACAAAGTGTTGTGCGGTCCCTTCTATTAAGTTTGGGCATTACCAAGTGGGACAAATCAAATCCTACAGAAACATAGTATCGCAGATATAGTTACAGACACAGTAATAGTTATGACTAGATATTAAAAGAGCTTGGTACTCCACAGCTCCTCTTGCTTTTCTCTGAGACACTGGTTTCTGATCAGTTTTGGAAAGTTGGACAAGATCTATAGAGTTGGTTAATCACCAGTTACTTTCTTCAGAAATCTGGCTTCAATGTGGATTGTAGTTATACACTTTAGAAAAATATATTTCTTAAACATTGCATTATAAATCATTATCATTCCAAGAATTAACATGATAACAAAACAAAATTTACTAAAAGACAGTTAATGATACTATTATATTAGGAAGTGTAATACTACAAATGTCCTTTTCTGGAGGGACACATGGACCATTTATCTGAGTTAGATACATATAGAAACTGAACTAACCTTCAAATTTGCCCAAGATGTTAAACAGAAACTCACTTTATCATGTATGCGCTAGAAAACCTCTAGTCAAGACTTTACGCTAGCAATAGCAATGCAAATCACACCACTTTCAAAGGAACATGCTTAATAAATTAAAATAGAGTCTTATTTACCTACTTACTCACTTCTCAGTCAGCACGAGTCAATTCCCTGACAGGTTTACTAAAATGCCACTTACTTTTTTGTTATCATCGCTAACAGCAAAAAAACCCCTGACAAGTGCATTTTGCTGCTCAGCTGGTAACTAAACAATTTTGCAAGGCTTAATTATATATTTTTATATATGTATGAGTGTATGTATATATTTCTAACAGTAATTCCCAGCGTGAACAGGGCATTCCAAACATTTCCTCCCGCCACGAAAAATAAACCAAAATAAAATAACCTCGGTGTGGCCAGAATGTTGTGGATTTTCCAACTGCCTCCCAGCTTTTAATTTGTTTGTACCACTTTTATCTCATCTCCTACGTGATCCCAGGGAACAGCTTGATTAATGCCCACTCTGAGCAGTACAAGGAGCAGTGGCGGGCACGTAGTTATTCGGAAGAGATGCGGGTCCTCGGCTGGTGTCCTGGTGGTCACGGTGCCTTTAACATCTCTCTGGGGATCTGCCTGTTATCTGCCTGCCCCTGCGGCCGGCAGCTGCGCGTCCCGATGGCCTGATGGACTGGTTGGTGTACCTGGGGAATGCAGGCAGGGTGCATCCATTACTCATTTGTGACAATAACCAATCGAGGAAGATGTAGAACTCAATTCCGGCAGAAAGACCTATAATGTTGGAGTCAGGAGGTTATCGCTGTGGGACCTGCACCTTGCTCCTTACCCCTCTTATCGAGAGCTTTACAGGCTCTGCTGGAGCAGCATCTTGTAAAGCTGAGAGCTGCAGATCCAGGGCCCAGATTAGCATGCATCTTCCTAAATGCTACAACATTTAATTAAAAAGTAGATGTGGGTCAAATTGTTACTGGCTGAGAAGATGCTTTTTGGTAAACAGGAGGCAAAAGCTAAAGGGTTTTGCCACAGAAGGAGGTGGCAAACAACTTCCTTAAATCATGTCTTTGTAGAAAATGACATGTTTCTCTCTATTCTCATTTCACGGTGGAACTTTATACAAGGGACTGGGACAATCCCAAAACCAATCCATAACGCCTGTTAATATAGGTAAGAATCTGTGATTAAGGACAGCATAAAGAATCTGTGATTAAGGACAGCATAAAGACCTTAGCACTTGAAAAATGACAAGCGACATAGCTTTTGACAAAAGACAGATGTTGTTTGATGGCTGTCTATTCATATTTAAATGTTCTGAGAAAGATTCTGTATTTCAGAGAGAAATTAGTGAGAAAAACTCAGGAAAGATCATTAGCATATGTGCAATATAAGAAATGGAAAACACATTTGTTGATTTAGAGGCTTTTCTCTAAATATCTTGATCCGAGGAGGGTCCAGGTATATTTTTTAGGTACCTCAATCTTTTAAAACAACTTAAACTTCTGAAAGAGCAGATAGAAATAGTACTCATTTATCATTAATGCCTTAAATTATATTTAGGAAGCTCATTTAATCAGTCATACAGACCACAGATTCTGGCAGTATATTGGCAAACTGTGCCTGTACTGGAAATGGAAAGAAATGGATTAAAAAATGGTTTTATCAAAGATAGAAAGTGCTGGATTAACTGCATAAAACTATTAATTACCAAAATACTAGTAGATTAATTCACCATCTGCATTACTAGAATACAGCATAAGAATTTAATTTTATTCCTATAGAAGAATGTAATCCTATTCACTTCGGGATAATAAATAAGTATATAAATATATAAAATAAAACATAATTCAAAAATAATCTCTAATCTTTTTTAATACCTTCTTCAAAAAACTCACAGCGTATTTTTAAACTTGGATAAATCAGGCAGTTCAATTACTGAATATTTAGGCATAAACCTGACAGTCAATGTTGTGCATCTATCTCCATATATATCTCCTTTTTTTAGGAGAGTACTCCATGATATATGAATACTATTTTAGCATAGCTTATTTAAGTATGCTCTCCTCTGTATTTTTCCCAGGTTTATTAACATATTTCAACATTTTTTCAGCATTTCCAATGTGGACTTTAGCAAACATTAATTATTCAACAGCATCAAAAGCCCTGTAAAGGTAGGATGAGAATAGAGAGAGCAATGAAGAACCTTCTACTTTGCAACCCTAGAATAAAATCAGCCAAAGGAAAATCACACTGCGTCAGAAGAATAAAATCAGGAGAAGCAAAACTCAGAGAAATGTTCAGGGCAGGGGGAATAAGAGCAACCTTGAGATGGTGAGAAGCAACGAGAAGGAGACAAATAAATTAGAAGCTGGAAATGAGCAGAGCCAAATAAGAGCTCTGGGTATTGAAAACCAGTATTTGCATAAAGAGAGAGAAGCTTGCAAAAGAAAGAAAGATGAGAGAGGGAGGTGATCTCATGGTTATTGAGTGAACACTGCTACTGCTGGGCTATTTTGCACAGACTTGAAGAGCCAAGGCACCATGATACTAAAAGAGAAGTAAGTCAGGCAAGACCTGAGGGGTGGCTGACAACCAGAATATTTTCTTCCTCTCTGAAACAGCCATGCCAACCACTCTAAAATACTGGGGGTTTAAAGAACCAGAAGAGGGTTCCAGCAGACTGTGCTTAAAAAAGGAACACAGAGGAAAGCAATCAATCATTCCTCTTCTCAGCTGAGAAATCAAACCCCATTAGAGCATTCTTGTACTAAGGGGCCCAAAAGTGAATGATATGCCACTTTGAATACGTATATATATATATCTGTAGTTGTGAGCATGATATGTACAATAAAACTACTTCTGATGAACTTTTCAGGCAGGATTCATTTGCCTGTGGTTTAGATGGCTATAGGTTGAACATTGAAGTCTGAGCCAGTGATGTATGGTGCTTTAGAGTTATCAGGGAAAGACAAATCCACTTCCAAAGGCACCACCAGACACTTCACATTTGCAACTTAGGCTGAAGTTGAGTGTTCTCTGAAGGTGTTATTTCTCCTTGTTGCCAATTCATAAAGCCCAGAATGATGAGACAAGCCTTACATGTACTAATTTTAGATGGCTAAAGCTAGGCACAATGAGTTCTGTCTCTGTGTGTATTTGACTGTTAAGACACTGCAGTGGTGTGTGTATTGAAAAGCCTAAAAAGAGCCCTGGCTTTCTCTTTGCCTTGGACATTAACATCCCACTTCATCCTCCCTAACAGTGATATTCGGTTCAACAAGCACAAACCAAGTTGTCTTTTCCCAACTTACTCTGCTCTGACTGCAGCAAATCCTAGAAATGCTTGTGAGATGGTGTCAGAAACAACACTGAAAGGAGAGACAGTAGGGTGGAGGAGTAACCACTGCTCGGAGCACAGGACCACCAGCTGACTGGGGCATCTGAAAGCAATGTTCATAATGTAGTTAGAGGTTTATTTTAAAGAAGTGTATTCTTACATTTGGTGTTATGTAGACAGGAACATCTCAAAATATGATACAGCTTAATTAACTGCAACTGGGATAACAGCACACTTTTCTGAATTAGTTTTCACCCATCTAAACAAGGGGTGAATGTGCAATAATGTCTTTAAGGTTTTTTTAGGTCAACTGCATATTTCATTAGGAAAGCATATGAACCTTAATTTAGAGATTAGGCAAACAAGTTCAGAGCCTTGTGGTCAGATCCAGTCAGCTCGCCCTGTTTTTTAATTGAGTGCATCATAAACATTTTGAATGTGTAGGAAATACTTTCATATTGCTTTGTTTTCCACCCTATTTGTGATCACCTGTTTACAAGGTCACCACCCAGGACCAGAATATTCATGAATGTACAAATATCTACTGAGTTTAGCAGCCCAGTTCTAATAAGCAGTATTACACCAGTGAAAAAGAAAACGCCTGAACTGAGACTGCTTAGTGTTGTTTCTAAAACTAAGCTTGTAACTATCTCTTTTAGTCAACTATAAATGTAATGATGATCAGAAATGCTCTTTGTAACTCTAAAACACTGTGGCTCACTACTCATGACTAATAAGTGATGAACTTACAAAAGTAGGTCTGGAGAGTGCCTTACACAGATCTCACAATCAGACTGCTTTGAAATAATGAGTCTGTAAGAGGAGCCTGCTTAACTACAGACCAATGATGATGTGTTTAACTCTATCAGCTGTAATGATACCAGACCTTCCTATGACGTTCTGGGGCTTGAGGGGTTTGGTTTGGGCTTATTTTGTTTTAGGGGTTTTTTGTTATTGGTTTGGTTTGGGATTTGTTTTGTTTTGTTTTAATTTGTTTGGTTTGATTTGTTTTATTTTTGGTTTCATTTGTTTGATTTGTTTTGTATTTCATTTTCTTTTTAGGATTTTGAAGTGGCTCATGTTTTCTGACATTATTCTCTTCATTTGGAAAATCAGGAGAATTGAACTGCACCACAGCTAAACAACATCTTCAAAACTTCAAGTGGAAGAAGCAGGATACGCACTTAACTCTAATCTTGCAAGGAACTCACTAAGGAAAAACTGCAAGCCTAATGTTTTACGGTAATGAGCCTTTGGAAGCAATGTATTTCTACCAAGAAAGAGTTATTACCTATCTATCCATACTATATAGGACATAGCTACTGGAAAGCCACTTAGCAGAAAAGGACCAGGGGATTCTGGTTGAACATGAGCCAGAAACATGCTCTTGCTGCAGAGAAGACAAATGGAACACCGGGCTGCATGGGGCAAACTGTTGGCAGCAGCTGGAGCGAAGTGACCCTTCCCCTCTGCTCAGCACTGCTGAGGCCAGGCCTGCAGTGCTGTGCCCAGGGCTGGGCTCCCAGTACAAGAGAGACAGGGACATACTGGGGAGGGTTCAATGGGAGGCCACAGGAATGATGAAGGGACTGGAGCATCTCACATATGAGGACAGGCTGAGGGAGCTGGAACTGTTCAGTCTGGAGAAGGCACAGGGGTATCTCATTGATGTATATAAATACCTGCAGGGAGGGTGAAAATAGGACAGAGCCAGGCTCTTTTCGGCAACACCCAGTGACAGGACAAGAGTCAATGGGCACAAACTGAAACACGGGAGATTCCACCTGAAGGTCAGAAAACACTTTTTGATGTTAGAATGCCCGAGTACTGGCAGAGGTCACCCAGGGAGGTTGTGGTGTCTCCCTCCTTGGAGGTATTCAAAAGCCATCTGGACACAGTCCTGGGCAACCAGCTCTAGGTGGCCCTGGTTGACCGGAAGGATTGGACCAGACGACCTCCAGAGGTCCCTTCAAACCTCAACCATTCTGTGATTTTTAACTGAGAAAAGTTCTCATACTTCCACTTTTCCCCCAGTGCTCACACAAAATATATCACACAGCTTATATACAGTTGTAGTTTTCATGACAGCAGAAAACATTTAAACTAATTGTTGACTTACACAAAAGCAAAAAGTGACAAATTCTAGGCAGGTTTGGAAAATCTGGTGCTAAAATTTGAAGTCTAAAAAAAATCAGGTATATACTACTATCTGAGGCAGCACACGAGTTCCACTACAGAATCACTTAACTACATCTCTGGCCTGTCTGGATCCTAATCTCTTGGAGGTCACTGTCTTCACAGAGATAGGATAATTCATATATAGCTGAGTTTCAGAACCACTGTATGTGATGAAACACAGAATTTAAAAAACACATTCAAATTTGCATGAAGCACGAAAAGCCATTCTAAGAATATATGTGCAAACGAGGAGAAATTCTTGAACTCAGTTCAGTAGAAACTGGTAGAAACATACAAAAATTTTCAGATATCCATCATCTTTAAAGGAAGTTATACCAACAAAGTAATCAGTAGTACAGAAAACAAAATTTGCCTTAATGTCCTTGTTATGAACAGTTCAACTTAAGAAGTTATAGTTTGGATGGATGGTAGAAGTTTGCTTGGAGCTAGACTCTGTTATCACCGAAGGAAAAGCAAAGGCAAAGTCAAGAGTATATAAATAAGAAGAACTATTTATTATGTCTCAGACAGCTGAAGAAAGCTCAGAAGTCTTAGTCCTTTTTTTGTGCCTCTCCTCTTCCATGATAGATTACACTGTCGAGGTGGATTGACATCATATCTCAGATAAAAATATACCTGATTGAAACTCTGAACTTCAAATGTGAAACTTTTAAGTTACCTTAAACTAAGCTAAACTCCAACTTAGCAGTTGAGAGAGAAAGTTTCAAAACAGAAGATTGCAGTTCCCAGGAATTTCCACTTTGAGAGAGGTGGTATGTTGCACAAATTTTGACAGCTTATGGTTTGGAAAGCATACTTTTATATAGTTGATATTATTTAAGAATAATTGAAATAGCAAAATAAAATATTATAGTAAAACATTACAAAAATACAATGCAAAAGAAATTAATGCTGAAACAGAAAATGCAACATATTTTAAAACAATTATTAAGTTTTGGGGAAAAAAATGCTACATTTCAGATAAAACCTAAATAGACTTTGCTGATTTTTTAGAATTAAATAATTCTTGCTGTTTTTCAAACCAGGATTCCACTGGAACCAATACACTTCTACAGAACAGTTTGATGAATCCAGAAATTTTTTTCAGCAAGTTTATTCTCTCCTATAGCTCTTTCATGGGAATCATACTGTTGATGACTTGGTATCAGGATAATTTATAAGGTATTGACTGAGTTTTAGTAAGCAATTAAGCCAAAGTCCAAGACTTTTCTCAGGCAGAATTCCCACTGAAGCTAGCAGAAGCTCTGTTCAAATTGAGGCAAGAAACCTGATCCAACACACTGAAGTTTTAATGATTCAATGGACTTTGCAAAAGGATCCTAATAAAACCTAACTAAAAATTGTGAGTTGATTTGTTGCTGTTGAATGTCCTCATAATACTTAAGAGGTAGAAAAGCTGCTCAGCTTGAAAGGAAGCACTTTTTAAAAAGAATAATGGTGAGGGAACTTAGCAAAATGCCAGCAAGCTAAATGAACACTGTATTTGTAAAATAAATCTGTCTCCTGTAAATCTCCAGTCTTCCCTTTGCAGATCAGTATGTGGCATGTACTTTAGCTGCATTTAAGTCTGTTCACACAGAAGCTCAAAGAGACCTACCCTAGCAAAATGTTATTCTTTATGGAGAAATAATTATATAACTATGTGAGTTTTCCCTATATTTTCTTCTTAATGTGTTTGCCCGTCAAAGTTTCTCCCTCCCTTTCCTTCCATTATATCACTTGTAACAGAGATGAAGCACCCTTGATTTCCAGTGAGATGGAAGGATAGCAGCAGGTCTACAAGAAGAGTTCAGGATGCTTGCCATAAACCATCTACCACATACAGCAAACCAGGATTTTTTCCAGGGTTATTCAGAGCCAATACAAGCCTGCAACATAGAGTGAAACATTTGTCTTGAACACCCTGTGGTGATTTTAATGGAGGAACACTCATTCACAAGCACATGGAACTCCACTCTTTTCTTTTTTTTTTTTTTTTTCTTTTTTTATTTCTTTTTCTTTTAAATTATTTTCTCAGTTTTGTTGCAGGATCTTTACTTTTAAAAATATTCCAGGTTATTCACTTTAAAAGTACCTCCAAGTACAGCATCTGTTTACTGATCCTTGTGAAATAATTTAAGCCAACACCATGTTCCTAGTGAAAACACACACTCCAAATTTTGTATTATTTCAGTTTCTAAAGCATAACCTCAAAACTCACACAGAGTTTTTCCAAAGTTTCAGAGACCTCAGTGAAATGTAAACCTCATATTTTCACTAGTTTGATTGTGGTTTTGGGAACCCAGATATTTTACTTTGTATAAAAATATTTTTAATTCAAAAAAAAATCAATGAGAAATAATATTAAACATCATTTAATTTTACTGTTAAATAAGTTAACAATGAAATGTAAAATAACATACTTTCAAAACAAAACTTACATTTGTGTAAGAAAATCTCGGGACTCTAAATACTTGTCTCTGGTAGTTTTGATGCTACTTGGGCAAAACCAGAAATTATGTCTAAAAGTTCTGCCCACATAAATTTAAAATCCAACATTGAAAACCCCAGCATTTTTGCATCAGCTAAATATTTATTTGAAGAAAAAGCTATGGAGTGGAGATTTGGTCATTCTTTCTCTTACAGTCTTGGAATATGTGAATTATTGAATTCATCTTCTAAAATACAATCACAAATTTTTGTCTAATGAAGAGCTAAGCATTTGCTTAATATGACATTGCTTTACTGGCTGATAATTTTATTAAACAGATACACTCTTCAATTCTACACAAACTTACACCTTTGTCTACTTTTAAAAAGAGAAATACATTCATTGAGATCATGGTCTGGATGATCGGGTAGTGAGATGGACTGTGAACTGGCTGAAGGAAAGAAGCCAGAGAGTTGTGGTCAATGGGACGGAGCCTAGTTGGAGGCCTGTATCTAGTGAAGTGCCTCCAGGGTCAGTACTGGGACCAGTTTTGTACAGTATACTCATCAATGACTTGGATGAGGGAATAGAGTGCACTGTCAGCAAGTTTGCTGATGACACCAAGCTGGGAGGAGTGGCTGACACACCAGAAGGCTGTGCTGCCATCCAGCCGAACCTGGACAGACTGGAGAGTTGGGCGGGGAAAAATTTAATGAAATATAACAAGGAAAAGTGTAGAATCTTACATCTGGGCAGGAACAACCCCAGGCTCCAGTATAAGTTGGGGAATTACATATTAGAGAGCAGTATAGGGGAAAGAGTCCTGGGGGTCCTGGTGGACGGCAGGATGACCATGAGGCAGCACTGTGCCCTTGTGGCCAAGAAGGTCAATGGCATCCTGGGGTGTATTAGAAGAGGAGTGGTTAGTTGGTCGAGAGAGGTTCTCCTTCCCCTCTACTCTGTCCTGGTGAGACTACATCTGGAATATTGTGTCCAGTTCTGGGCCCCTCAGTTCAAGAAGGACAGGGAACTGCTGGAGAGAGTCCAGCACAGGGCAACAAAGATGATTAAGGGAGTGGAGCATCTCCCTTATGAGGAAAGGCTGAGGGAGCTGGATCTCTTTAGTTTGGAGAAGAGGAGAATGAGGGGTGACCTCATTAATGTTTGTAAATATAAAAAGGGTGAGTATCACAAGGATGGAGCCAGGCTCTTCTCAGTGACTACCAATGGTAAGACAATGGGTAATGGGTTCAAACTGGAACACAAGAGGTTCCACTTAAATTTGAGAAGAAACTTCTCAGTGAGGTTATCAGAACACTGGAACAGACTGCCCAGGGGGGTTGTGGAGTCTCTTTCTTTGGAGATATTCAAAACCTACCTGGACACATTCCTGTGCAGCCTCATCTTGGTGTTCCTGCTCCGACAGGAGGACTGGACTAGGTGATCTTTTGAGGTCCCTTCCAATCCCTGACATTCTGTGATTCTGTGATTCTGTGAAAGTACAACACAGGCTGGAACTTCTGAAGAGTAAAAAAAGCTCTGGGTCTTGTGTTTGGTTGTTGTTTGGTTGGTTGTTTGGGGTGGGTGGTGGTTGGTTTGTTTGTTCATTTTGTTACAAAAGTCTTTATCCTTTGTCGTTTTTACTTGAGACAATGCACGTGCTTGAATGCACAGACAACCTCCAAAACCACCAAGAAACAGAGTGCACCAGCTGTTTTGATGGACTACCTAAAATAAAACCATTGTAGGTCAACGCACTACCCTTTTCTCTCCCTTACTGAGTCGAGTGTAGCAAGAGACAAGCAGAAACTGAGAAAAAAGACCAGGGCCTACTCACAACTTTACTTCTCTGCTCCAAAAGGTGCAACTAACTTCCTCTGTGGTCTTCAACTACATTTTTTCACATCTTGAGATGTGCAGAATGGAGTCCCTCAGTGGAGGGGACCTGAAGCCAGGACTAAAACCTCACATCACACTGTATCTAGAGCCTCAGATTTCCTTCCTCTGAGTTGGAGCACTGTGAACATGCACAAACACAGTTAAACAAATGTTTTCACCAGGACAGAAAAGGGATTTTAGGCAGAAAAGAGAAATATAGATACATACCACGTGCCAGCAACCTCTGCAGAGACACTGTGGTGCAGGATTTAAAATTCTCTGCATACAAACGGTTAATCACCACAACCATTTAAAATGTCAATGGAAAAAGAAATGGTTTCCAGGGGCATATAACTGCCCAGATAGCTTTCATCAGCCCAGCCACATGAAAGACCCAGAGGCAACTGCAAAGCCACCATCGACACAAGTGCCTGTGGAGTCCTCTCTGGTGCCAGATCCTGCTGCTTCGGCTATAAACCATGTCTCCTATAGCGTTACATCTAGGATCTCTGGCTGCCAATCAAGCAGGAAGAGAAGGAGAAGGAAGAACTGTCTAATGCACTTGAGTAAATGTACTGTCTCCATTAAGTGCTATATTTTATACCTTTGTGGAGTAAGCGGTTTTGCAAAAGGAGAAACCTCCAAAATGTTAAAAACTAATTGCAGGGAAAACGTAGTGGCAGCTTTGATGCTTAATTTTTATGAATATGAATATTTTTAATAGACTTCAGTCTCCCCACAAAGCATTAGGCTAATGGACATAAGGCAATTGTTCTCCAGTAACTTCATGGTCAGAAACCTTGCATTTTTGTGTCAATCTGGGTGATACTCCAAGTGAGCAACAAACAGCAGGAGGTGTCTGCAACATGCATCCGTTTTCCTCATTGGTCCTGACACAGGTGCTCCCACTGAGAGCAGGGTTTCTGTGTTGGAAATGGTCAGGGGAAGCTGTGGTTTCAGGCTGCACACGCTGCTCTTGCCCATAGCAGTGTCGTAATTTTGCACCTGTGTCTGAAGCAGTTATCTCGCTTCTCTGTGAGCAAGGCTGAACATGATGCTCAAGCTGGGAACATGTGCTTTTGGTGCCCAGTTTTGACTGGTTTCTGGTCTTCCTGTTGGATTAGACTCATCTAATGGCTCAAATTTTCACGAGACTCAGCCCAGTCATAGTATTTGTGTTCATTGTCAACTCAAAACACAATCAATTGCAAAAGAGCAGACTAGTGTTAAGGCTTCAGTCTGGAAACAGCAACTGTCTAGTTTTTATTAGGCTGTGTGTTTACCAGCAATGCCACTTCTGCATGTCACATTGAATAAGAAAGGTGTGACAGACTGCAGTCCTGGATACCTAGTCTATAATTACTCTGTATTTATTTAGACATGTCAACAATAGCATTTGCATCAGGGGCTAATTGCCCCTTCAGTTTTATGCTAATAATTGATTGCAAGCCCAGAAGTGCAGGCAAAAAAAAAAAAAGAAGAAACAGAAAAAAATATAATGAAAGCTAAATACAAAACTTGGCTCTGATAGCATTGGCATTAGTCAGATAAAAGTGAAGCCATGGGTAATTATTGTTCTGAAACTTCTACTAATGAAAAAAAAGTCTACTAGAAACATTCAACAATTGCTGACTGGCTGAAATGGTAGATTAACTATGTCGCCCTTTCTCATTTTAGCTGTAAGCTTTTCTTTCCAATTGAACTAACTTCTCACTCATAGTTAGTTGTTAATATTTTAGGCAAACAACCGCCCTAAGTTGGCAGCACTGAATTTGTCACACATTACAAAAAGACTCAGAGGATCCCAGCAGTAATAATTAAACAGTATGTTTCCTTTTTTTTCTTTTTTTTCTTTTTTTTTTTCAAGTGGTTAGCTAATCAAAATATTTAGAATTGTTTTGTAAATTCTTCAATAGGGCAGTTGAGTGTAGAGGTGAATGCCACAGTGAGAATATGTAAGGATTTTCCCAAAATATCATTAAAATTATGAATACATACTTCTTATTTATGATACTAAATATAGGAAAGACATGTAGGTAAATTATACTAGCAACGAGTTGTTCATCTCTGAAGCCTGAGATTCCATCAGTTTCCTAGTGAGGTGACATTACTGAAGGAAAGAAATTTACTTTAGAGTTATAAGTGAGAGGAAATTCAGATTCAGTATGTCCCATGTTATTTCTGTATTGAGCAGATATTGCACAGTTCAGAACTAAGTGCAATATAATACTAAAACAGCATAGGTGATTAATACTAGAGATTTGTTAGTGCAAAAAACATTAACTTTACCTAAAGAGGATTATACTGTTAGACATTTGCTTTATTTTTATCAATTAACTTAATCTTTTATTTGAAATCTACACCCTCTGGCATCAAGAAGATGCTTGCTTTTTTTTTTTATTTTTTTTCTTTAAACAAAGGATTATTCTTCTCAAAAAGGGGATTGTCTAGTTCTTTTATTGTTTTATGTCACACAGGGGAAAAATGCTTTTGAGGCATTACCTCTGAATTTAGCAGGGACGAGAGTTTACTGCTATATAATCATTAGTCAATGCAGTAGCTGAAACCTTAAACAAAAGAAAACAAACTACAAACAGGCAAGCATCCCCTAAAGGCACATCAGAACACCAGAGAGAGGAAGCATGGATTTCAAACACGGCTGCCCAAGCATGTGCTAAATATTGCCGCTCCTGACTTTAAACAGCACACCAAGGAATACAACATCACCTTCTAGTCTTTGAAACAATACTGGGAAGCAAGAGAAAAAGAATTGAAAGGGTTTAGCAAATGTACTTCTACTCTTTTTTATTTTGAGACTTCATGAAAATTATATTTCTAATGTATTGAAATCCTTCAGTATAAAGGAACTCTATCATAAAGCTATTAGAAAAATATCATTACACCTCAAATGTCTTCTTTCATGATACGCACTTCATCACAACAAGCAAACTGCCTGATCCCTGTGAACTGTCTGACAATTACTGCTCATATTGTGGTCCTGAGCCACAAGAAAGCTTTAGAAAGATTTTTTACCACAGCTGTCCAACTGCATGTACAAACAATCGCCAGGGCCACATTTGCTTTAATATGGGTGATCACCAGCCTGGGGTAACTGTAAGTACTTGGAAGGAGCTAATTAGAGAACTGTATTTCATCCTGATATATGGCCAAATGCTACACAAATAATACATACAGTGAAAAGAATCTAATTTATGCTACATGTGAAAAAGGATGGTGATGTATCTAACACAAATGAGAAACATTAAATACATTATATTTTCTTAATTTCTTTCTACTTGCATATTAACTATGAATTCAGAATATATCGTTGGTGTTATTCAAGATGGTGATTGCTTCATTAATTTAAGTATTTGTCAACCCAGAATAAATTGTAGGTCAGTGATTTGAATATAATCTACATCAGTAATGATCTAAGGCTGGACCCAGCCCCCTCTGCAGAATCATTTTGATGTCTGTGGGGCTTCAAGCAGGAGTACAAAATACACCGTCTGATGATTATTCAGTGATATATATGGCATGAGCTCCTCTATAAAGATAGGTGTCCAGCATGCAAAAGCTTTAATCTGTAAGTAACTGAGTGAAAAAATGACTCTGCCACACTTCATCTACCCAAGAGAACTGCCTGTCCATTGAAGGATGCTGGTGTAGGGAGGTGTTCTCCAATAACGGTACTTTATACACATTCTGAGCACAAGAATCCAGAACTGCTGCTTTAGTTTTTAAGAATGAAATGCACCACCTCTTTATCAGAAGACAGGCAGTACTCACAGGAGTTCATAGAAGTCAGATGCAGAACAATAAACCGATTCCAAGAAAAAATGATAAATAAAAGATTTTGAGAAAGAAAATGTTCCAAAAAAGGATGAGATTTTCAAAAAGAATAGGTAACAGTCATGTCTTTAGCAAGTGTTTTCCTGCGTTTGGTCTTCAGCTGTTTTTATGAAAACATGGAAGGGCAAATAGAAGCTGGACAAGATTTTCTGCAGGGACAGCTCCATGAGGCAAGGTAAGCTTAAGGAAGAAAGATTATTGAGATTTTTTTCTATTTCTCCAGATTCATTCACCCTGAAGAAAGCATGAGCTCATGAAGAGACCTCTAGACTCACCTCCAAAACCCGCAGCCACATAAAATCAACAGAAAGCAAATGAGCCTTCCCTAAAAGACAGATGTTTTGCTCAATGTCACAGCACTGTGCCTGCACGAGAACTGCCGTGCCAGGACCTCTTTTCCATCACTGCTGCTGGAGCCCACACCAAGCCAAGCTTGTCCTGTGCTTGCAACAGCTTCATAGTTTCTGTAGTGGGACATAGTTTCAGTGGGATGGCAGAGCAAAAGGCAAATAACAGCCTGCCTCTTTTGTACGTAAAAGCATGGGACTGTCAGAGGCCTCTTCACTACATAGGGAAAGAAAGGGTGTCCCTAACCTTCAAGACAGCTGACACCCCTCCCAGCACTAATGAAGAGCAAATGATTCCTTCTATGGTCAGATTTCAATATAAGGTTTAGGGCTAAGCTAGCTGTTATTAAAAACACAAACCTTGAATAGTGTACATTTTAAAGGTATTTTGAAAGTCTTTCATTTGCTGGAAACATCCTAAAGATGATACAAACCATATGCTATAGTACAGCACTTAGAAAACAGACTTTTTATTGGATAATGATGTGGGATGAGAGATATTTCATCTTTTATACATTTATTTGACAATGATGAATTTAATTCATTCTATCACATTGAATGATACATTTATATTCAGTATGTAGTTTAAAATTTCATAAATGATTAAAGTCCTTGCCGTTTTAATTATAATATGAAGAGAGCAGCTAGAACTTATTTGCAGAGAATAATGTGCAAGTCAATAAATTTGGTGAGTACTCCTGACAACATATAAATGATGACTTTAGTTGCATGACTACCTGTGGAAGACAGCTAGAGAACGAGAGTCCTTGTGTTTCTTCTCCAGCAGAGTGAAGCTGGTGTTTGCTCACTTCCAAACTGCAAGGCAGCATTTTCCCTATGTGCCACAGTGGTTGTGGTTTAAAAGAGAAGTGAAGGTACCGCATGGTAACTGTAACGCTGGGCACTTTGTTTCAGCAACTGGTAGCAAACGATTCACAGAGCTTTAAAAGTTGTGCTGTACAACCAGCGTTAATGAAAAAAAGTCCGGTCGCCAAGCAGAGGGCTGCAGCCAGCCAGCCATCACCCACCAAGTGGTGAGCTGTGATTTACCTCGCCTGTGTAAAGACTCCCAGAAGAATCAGTAAGTCAAGCAGCTTTAGGCTTAGCCTTGCACTACACAGGCAATTTTTTAGCTTTCTTCATGCTCATCCCGCAAAAGTGTGAATCACAGAGACCACCCCTGGTTAATTCACAACGTGACCAAAAGTCTAAAGGAAAGATGATATATAAGCCACTACAAGGGGACTATCTAAGCATCCAGTAGTGATGTGAGTACCTGTCCAGAAGGAACTGAACCAACACCTGTAGTACACAAATCCTAAGTCTATTATTTCTTCTTCACTGGACTTTGACACAGGAATCACGAAGGTATCAGAAGAAACTTTTCATAAAATCACACAGCTGATCATATGTTCTTCTGGTCCATACAGACTCATTGAAAAAAAAAGTGGAGGTACTGACCTTCATTCAATTTCATTCCTGCCGCTCACAATGTGGAATATGGTAGATCCTAATTTTCCTGGTTTTGTCATTTTCTGGCCTAAGAGGCTTGCACAAAGTCATGATACTCAAAGTGTTTATTTTAGACACAATAATATTTATAAACTTTTCAAGCTGAAAGCAGTATAAAAACTAAGCAGACTGTTACTTTTTTCCTCTAGTCCTAATTAGAAAAGAAAAAAAGAAAAAAAAGCTAAAGTAATTTAGATTAAATTTCATTGAAAGAGAAGAAAAATGCCTCCAGGATGAGGAGTCATATGCCAAAGCATAGCTGAAAGCAGGCTAAACCAAAGGAATCCAAAAGTCTTCTGGAAAAAGAGGGTATATAATGGAAACAGTGACAGACCTTTAACTGTAGTAGTGCTGCTGGGTGCCACTATAACGAACTGAAACCTACAGTCTCCTAGGGTTAATAAGACACCTGTCTTGAAACTAGCACTCATATTGGTTTTCCAAGCCTGCCACAATACTTAAAGTCTTGATGAAGTTCTTACTGTGCCAAAGGAACTTACTAACAAAGCCACTGAGTCAATTTAACCTCGTGAAACTGGACCCTGTAGGCTGGGTTATCAGAGTTTTGTGTTGAGATAATTACAGCACTAAAGAGAGCATATGGGCTGTCAAGGCTGGCACATGGCCTGCGCCAGCTGTTACCTGGGTGCTTTGGAAAATCTACTGAACAGCATTTTGGACACAGAACAGCTATATGTAAGTGTTCCAAGATATCTAGTGGGAGATCCTCATAATAAATTTATTTTTTATATGGGGGAGGATTACACCCAGTGACATGACTGTAAGTATAACTTTAAACTTCGAAAGGAAAAAACTAGAGGAACACAATCTTGCATGAAAGCAAAATGTACCAATAGCAAGCCTCACCTGTTAAAAAGAGTAAATTATCCAAGGAACTAGCTATTGTATAGCCCATCTTAAGACAAAATACACCTTTTTAAAAGCTTTTCTGGAAACACATCTCTAAGACAATGGGATTTATCCTATTGTTCTTGGTATTGCCCCTCCATTAAAAATGTCTTGCAAATGCAATGTCATAGTTAATCAATAATAATTACTAACAATAATTATTATTGATAATTGTGATGCTCTTGCAGGTCCTGCCTTTATGAAGCAGTGAGGAAAGCATTTCAAATAGGATGTATCCAATGAGTTAGAGAGAAAATAGAAAGAGGAATCAACCAGGAATATGCTCATACAGGGTGCAACAACTGTAACAACACATGCCAAAATTTTGTAAGATATGAGGACTGGAAATTATGATTATAGCATTCAGGTGGATTATAGTAAATGATACTAATTATTTAGATAAGTAGACTCAGTTACCCAGACTGAACTTTCTCGGATGCAAGGTCATTCTAAACAAGCCTACAGTGTCTGCAGTGTCTGTGATCTGAGCGAGTAACTTGGAAACATAAAGACTGACAAGTCATGGAGGAGCCAATGCTTAATTTCCAAAATCTGATCAGATCCATTTTAGTTTTGAAAGCAAACATGTTTGCCGTAGCTACAGCTAGGACTCATGGCACTGCCCCAGCTCTGAAACCCACCTGCAAGACCCTGAATCAGGTTCTCAAAGCAAGTGAAACTTAGAAAGCTGAGGTGATGAAGCTCCAGCTACAGTTTCAAGTCACCTTACCATGCGAAAACACAGATTAATTCCTCTGACATCATTAGCTTAATCGACCTAACGTAAATATATCATTATTTGTTTCACTTCATTCAATTTTATGTCTTCCTGAATCTCTTGAGAAATTAATGGATGGAAAATTTAAGATTTACTATCTCTTTGAATATGTCATTTCAGTAGGAACATGGTTAACCTATATTTCTTCCTTTTCTGACTCAAAAAAGTATTGACATCATTACTTGTAAATAAGGGTTTGTAATAAGTTGGTTCAATTAAAAATCTTCTGTGTGCTGAAATTCTTAACTTACCTTTGTTGACCTGCATCTATTTGAAAGTATTAGTAATGCACAGAAAAACTCAAGGACTAGCAATATAGGCATCATACCTTTTTCAAAGCAAAACCTGCCTCTTTTTAGCTCTAAAAAACCTATTTAACTGAAAAGGAGTGTATTTTGGAGTTGAAAAATTCAGTTATTAAATTTAAATTTTTAAAACTCTATCCCTCAAAAACATTTAGGAAATCCAGTTGTATTACATCAAAGTAAGCGCATTACCACATTATATTTTGCAAGCTTTAGCAAATAAAAAAATCCCCCAGAAGAATCTTAACTCTTATCTATGGAAAACATTAAACTGCTAAGCGCTAACAACTGGAATTAGTCCTTAAATCTCTAATGAGAATAATAAAACATGAGTGCAGTTTGTGCTGTAACTTGATAAGGCCTGAATTTACTTGCTGTTAGTAAAAGTTCCTGATCCAGCAGTATGGCGTTTTAGTCCCTGAGGTACAGGAAACAATATCTGTCCTTTAGGAGCATCCTCTGTGGTAAGCACTTCTTATCGGGGCTATCAAAGGACTAAGATAGCAGTGTAATATCTAGTAACAGCAGCTTTATGAGCAGATCCATTACCGATTTAAATCAATCTAAAGCAGCTAGTTCTGTTTAACCCGTTCAGAACAAAGCTGACCTCCTCACAAAATTATTTCTTCTGAAAGTAATGCAAATTATTTCTGTGCTACTAAATGTGATACGCATTGAATGTGAGAAGCAGCAGAAGTGAGGATGAGACACCACAATGCTGTAAGCAACCCCCTCAAAAACATTGTCCCTTGTACTAAAAGCTTGTTACTCTGCAAAGATGCCATACTTTGCAGCACTAAGATTTAATACTCTTGAAAATACTGATTTGAACTAAACTAAGGCACTATATGCAGAGGAATTTAATGGAGTGTGTCTAAAATCAGCTTGCTGTCAATTTGTCTGAAAATCTCTTTTTTTATAACAGTCAATATCTAAACACCATTCTCCAAAATTTTCTAGTGAAGCAGTTATTGGAAGACAGTCTTCAGATTTTATTTGCTTATGAAGATGTTTTTATTCTTTGCAATGGAAAATGTAATTGTAACTTTTCCTGAACTTCCAAAAGTAAAATGAAAATGTTATGTTATCAGTCAGCTTTTTAGTGAGCTACAGCTATTTAAATTCTTAGTGTTTTCACTCACTTTATATCAGTGGAGTTTATCTCCCAACTTTGAATACAAAAAATTATTTTAAAGTGTAATTTATATTTTTTTCATATGAAGGGATTTAAATACGCTTTAAAAGCACTGCAAATGTAATTTGTTTAAATGATGATTTGCTAATTTTGCCAGTAATTAGATAACAGAGGTCTCTAAGCATTACTTTTTGATTAGTGTTTAGAAAGACAAAAAAAAAGAACCTACGGCACTCAGTTTGACACAGCTGTGAAATGTCAATCGGCTCCCGGCCAGGAGAGGCCCGTCAGGCCCACCAGAGAAACGTGGCACTTCGAGAGACCAGAAGAGACCATAAACAATGAGCATCGACGACACCCTCTCACTACTAACTTCAGCCCAAGCTTTTGTACTAAATGGTCACCTTCATCATTATCTTGGGCCTGATCCTGCTCTTTCCAAAGCCAGTTTGGGTTAAATTATTGATTGCAACAGTCAGTCCCTCGTGTCTTAGGAGTTAATGGGATCGAACTGACATATAATCAGCAAGTGCAATTTGAGGATCTTGAACTTCTTGGTTTCCCTCATGACTTATTTTGGAGACATTGCCTGTTATTTCTGGACTATTCTTCTGAATTATAAGGAAAAAAGAAATTCAGATTCTAGTAACCAAGCTGCTTGTTTCTTGTTCTAAAGACCAGTTTTCTCAGAGCTTGTTTAGAGCCTGACCTTGTAATCCTTCCACAACCCTTCCCCAGTGACCCGAACTATGCACTTTCCCACCTTCACTCTAAATCAATTCCCCTGCCAGAAATCAAGAAAAATCTAGGATACGGTAAACACACACAAAAAATCAGCATTTCTGGTTTTGTCTTCATTACCAAGGTTCACAGACCAAATGACAACTCTTAAACATTTGAACTATTTTAATTAGTGCAATTTAGCATTCTCCACAAATGCAAAATGCTACTTTCTTACTGATTTTTTGACTTAAACATTTCCTATTGAACTGTATAATTTCAGTTCAGTGCTTTCACAGTACTCTACACAAACGTGAACTCTTTGAGATAACCAAATCAGCATGAATTTTGTATTAGAAATATATTGCAACATTAATAAAACAAAACAGTGTATTTTCTTATGATAATAGAATTTAAAAAATAGGTTTATTTTCTAGGTTCTTGTCATACAGGTAACAATCTATTTACTCCTGCCTTTATTGGGAGCTATGTATTTCTTATTAGATAATAAATTTGATCCTCCAAACTATTTTGCTTGAGCATCAGAAAATATCCGAGTACTAAAGGGAGAGATGATACCTAAAACATGCTGCTGAACTTCTCTCTCTCTCTCGATAAAACTGGAAGCTGCTCTGTAATTTGATCAATTTCTTGCATCTACCAAATATTGCTTTTTAAGGCTGGTATGGAAAAGAAATATCAAAACAGGCAGAGATATTTTCACTTCTGCAGAAACAGACAAAATTTTAAAGCTTTACTTTCAGTACCTCAAAAAAAAAAATAAAGAAAGATCTTAAAAAGGAGAAAAAACTTTTTTTCTTCCATCTGATACAGGAATAGAATTTATGCTCTTTATTTCATATATGGCTTTAATGCTTGCAAAGTTGCCATCAAAGTGAAAGCTGAAACCAGGCCCAGAGCAATGAAGTATATTTTTTAAGAGTATGTCAAATTATCTTCAATAGCCATTTTTTAAATAAAATATGAAATCTTGAAGCAGACAGCAAAGAATTGTATTGAGGGTAGAATCTTTCATTTAAACATAAATTTACAGAACCCACATCCCTGAATCTTAAAAAAAAAAGAATATTGCTTTCTAATTGCCATGGGATGTATATGCCAGTAGTATGAATGACTTTCACATGTCAGTTTTAACAAAAGTTCCTCTAAATTTATTTCTTTAAACACACTGCCATTTGGTACATCTGCAGACCTACAGAAACAGCTGAACAGTGCTGTTTGCACATGCTTTTTGTTCCAAGCTGTAAATGTAATCCTACATTTCAAGGTTACTAAGAGGGAGAAAAGGCATTATTATTGGGTTTTTTTCAGTCTGATTGTCCCATTTAGGTGATGTACATACTCTGAGCAAATTAATTGCTTTGCATCTTGTTTATATTTATTAACTGAGATTAGGAAAGGCAGTAAAATACTATATCAAAGCATTATGGAGAAAACAACTGGAATCAATCTTTCTCATTTGTCACAGACAGCACTTATTTAAATCTAAAATATGTTCTTTGCTGTCCTTGGTCTATTCTGGTAGATAATAGCTGGTAGCAAATACAGGGCTACAGATTCCTCTCTTCTCTTTGAACATAAAAAATAGAAACAATTAAAAAAAAAAAGAGGAAAAAAAAGACATATCAAACTTCTATTAACAGAAGAACAAAGAAAAACACACACAAAAAATCCCGCAGTCTGTTAGATCTCTGCTTCTTGAGCTAACAAGATTTTATTTCCATTTTTGAAAATCATTAACTGCATTATTTCTGCAGGGCTACTGCCAGAATTTAATCATTATGCCCCATCATTCAGATGTTTATTTGGGGGCAAACCCTGCCATAACAAGAAATTTGGAAGGGCCTTGTAAAGAGGAAAAGTTAAAATTGTTAAGTAGTACACTGCATTATGACTCTGTAAATAAGGCAGCTGCACACCACACTCCTCTTTCAGACAATTGTGCAAAAGCATCGCCCGACTGTAATTTCTTAGACTCAGAAATGAATTTACAATAGACATTCTTGCATGTATTCAATGCTGACTCAGTCTCCCCAGTTTCGAAAGTTTAGAATCTAAAACACTGCAACACCGTTGCCTGCTTGTTATTATTTTTTAAACAAAAAGTAATACTGAATCTCCCACATAGGAAGGCAGATAAGCAACAATATAGTGCAGGCTCCAAGTTAAATCTGGTTCAGACAGCGTAATAATGATGTCATTAAGGCTCCGAGCTGAATGGGAATCAGACAGTACTGTAGTACAGCTGCAGACATAAATCTGAAAGAACTTTTTTGGCTACATTCTCAGACTTACCTTGAAAGATATTTAGGAGCTCCAGCAATGTGAGTTGAAAGAAATGTTCTCAAAGGGAGGTTTGCAGACTGAAGAACCTATGTAGGCCTTATAGGCACTTTCTTCTGTGGCACAGGAAATAACATTTTGTTAAATGAATAAACTAAGAGAAATAATTTCAGAAGAAGTGCAAACCAGAAAACAAATAAACCTTAATACTACCACAAATAAATGAGACTAAGGCAATTGTGGGACTGCTCAAAGCCTTTTTGCCTTGCTGAATGAAAGCAATCCCTAAGACTGAATGGGTAATGAGATCCTGGCTCCTGAGATTTTAGCTTTCTTAATCATGTTCATAATTAATTCAAGAACATTGATAATTTCATTACATTCTTTTTGTCTTATCAATAAATGATGTGCCTGCACTTTTGGTCCTGTGTACAGGGAGAAAGGAGATGCTTTGGGTAATATTGCACCAGGAATCGTGTATGTATATATGTATTTATACTTATATATTATCTATATGACCCAAAATAGGGATGTGGTAGTTATTATCCTTAACCAGGCCTCTATTATCAGAATATGATGACAAGCAGTTACAAATAATTAATAAGCTTTTTATGCAGAAATGCAAAACCCTTTAAAGAAAAATACGCTGCAAACACAATTCCTGTCTGAAAGACATATACCTAGAATAAAATATATTTTCAGAGATATTTAAGAATGGAATTTACATGAACTCAAACCACAAATATATTTTTAAAATGCCTCTAGGCTCTGTTTCAAAAATATCATTTAAAAAAACTCGAAATTTAGCCCCTTTCTATTTGAAGAGATGTGCCCTTCTGTTTGTCCTTCCAAACACATTTCCAGTATCAGCTTACATCTAACACCAAGCTGTGCTCACCCACTCAGTTGAAACTGTCTAGGGCTTTTCATAATCTTTTTTTTTTTTTTAAATGAAGACTGAAAGCTCTCTCTTTATCCATCAGTCAGTCAAAGAGGAAGCATCCCTGCAGGGTTTACCACTTGTTCTATGTAATCTTCACCAAAGCAACAAATCTGGGTTATTCCCTTGCTTTTTTATTGTTGTTGATGATTTAGCAGTATCGTTGGTTTTAGACAGCAGAGTCTATAGAAGCAAAAGTTTCTGAACAGAGCCAAATACCATTGTGCTATTTGCTCTCACTTGCAGCTTATTTAATTCTGGCATCAGTGAAACCATCTGTGGAGAAAGTGACCCTGCGCAAGAGAGAGCACCATAAATGGGTCCCAAAAAGCTTAATATCAGCCTTCAGAACAAGCTACATTCAGAAAATGTCTACCACATTGTGGCAATCACTGCTTTTTAGCTGACTATCTTTTAAAAATAACAAAATCAGGCATTTCCTTTTTACAAGCAGGTTAAATCCTCACTTAAGGACAAATACATTCTCTTTTTCCTTTCTAATGACACCAACTTCCCGGGGACGTTATGCTACTGAAGGTCTGTGTGGATCAACCAGCCTCAGAGGTGGCTTTTAGCCAGCACAGCATACGTGAGGTCAGGTGCATGTTAAATGTCCCCTAGCAAAGAAAGACCATTGATGCAAGTGTAAATAAAGGGTTTCCATTCTGAACATACTTATCGGGGCTATGGGAGTGGGCAGAAAGACTGAATTTCATGTATGTGTAATCTTCTGTGGTCATAAGTAACTAAGCATATATTGTTTATACTGCTAAAAGAAAAGAGGCCAAGAAGCAATCCCTTGTCCAAGGCTCAACTCACTCCAGCCCACAATGCTCACAGCTAGTGCCTTTGAATGAACATGTCTGGGAAAAGCTTACCCAAGGAGTCGAAAATACAGAGTGCTTCAAAAAGATGGACCAAATTTCAAAGTAAAGTCATTTCAAATTGGGTCCATCTTTTTGAAACACCTGCTACATCTAGGGAAAATGATGGCAATTCAGTGGGGTGTACAAACGGGGTGCCGCACTCAGCCTATTCTCTTAGCTTTCTCTTATTTTGTATGCCTCTGGATGTAAAGATACCCCAAGGTACCAAAAACATGGTGTCAAATAAATAGTGTATAGCAAGAATTTAGGCAGCTGAGAATTGTCATCACTTTTGTTTTGTTAGGAGGGTTCTTCAAGGGATGAGGGAGGCAGCATAAAGGATCTACTACAGGACAAAAGTAAATCTTGTCCTCCTTGAACTGTAAGTAATGTTATATGAGGATAACAAGAGGCAAATTGAGCTAAACACAGCATGGATTATTTAGTATGCTTGATGTGTTTAAGTGAAAAGACTCAGGGCCTGAACCTCTCTTCACACCATCCTTCCTAGATTACCAGCACTGTCCCTTGGGGCTGTAAAAACAAATCCAAATTGATTTAGGCAATCCAGATACTCCAGTTCCCAGTGGAGATGAGAGTGTGCAAGTCTTGAAGAGGCATTTATCCCAGTGCTCCTGAGCCTCAGAAGGCCCACGCCATAAACCAGGACCGCGGCTGTACTCAGATGATCTGAATTGCCTCCAAGAGGTGCTCATCTGTCCTCTGACAGGATAAGAAGCCTGGAGTTAGGTGGGATACCATCACACTACCATTCCTGGATGCAACACTGAATGAATTTAGTTAGGTAGGCACTCTCTCTTCAACCTTGGTGTTGTCAGAGGGCAGAATTCAAGAAAAGTAGGCTCAGATCCTGGATTTTGATTAGGCTGTTCTTGCTCTAGGTCCATGTAGTACCTTCAGGTATTATGCTTATGCTTAATGCTGAGATAAGCGATTGTAAACCCTCTCAAATTTAGGGCAACATTTCCTTGAAAAAATCCTGAACTATAAAAAATCTGGAAATCTTTCCGAGCTTGATCATAATTTTTGCTGCAAGAACTATTGACAAGATGACAAGCATCTCTAGCTAGCACACAGAGTTTTTCAAGAGGGCAGTCTCAAAACTGGAGCAACTTATGTATTTGAAGTCCCTGATCCTTTTTTTTTAGCCGTTTAAACCTAGTCTTAGATTATCTGTGCTTTATTCCGAATCTTTAAAACGTAACTAGTACTCCTTGACTTTGGAAATGTCTTATTAGAGCAGAAACCTTGAAAGATTCTAAGGGATTTGGAGAACCATCCTAAAATGCATTAAGAGAATCTACAGCATATTTACTGACAGCTATCAACATTTTTTTTTATGATAAGCCATCCATAAATTCATAAAGACATGCATTATACTCAAGCTTATAGAATTACATTGTAAAACTGAATCCACTCCTATGAACTCTGGCAAAATTATGTGGGTTTTGTAGGATGAACTGATTGCAGGAGAAAGAAGTCCAAAAAGCACAACACAGAATCACTTAGCAAGGCAAGCTGTTGCCTGTGACAGTGATGTATGAGACATGGGTGATATATATACTGGGTGGCTTTATCAGTAAATCATTGAGTTATTTACTTCCCTGAGGAACTGGACCTGTCCCTGAAAGAGACTGCACTGTGAGATGCACCAGTGGGGAATTAATATTGGCAAAACAGTCAATTTTTATTTGTTTGTACCAAAGAATCATAAAATATAATTTAATAAATAATACTCCACAGATGTACTTCCTCTTCTAAGTAGTAGTGCTTTAAAAATGGTAGAATCTGGGTCTTCCTGTTGTTTTCCTCAGTAACTTGAGAGAAAGTCTCCATAAAATGGGTTAGGTTTAAATAAAGTATTTAACCAATACACCCCAGGCAGGATGTGAACAGTTGCACACTGAAGAATATATGTATATATATATATATATATATATATATATATATATATATAAAGGCAGACTGTGAACCTTTGTATCTGAAAAGATATACCACTTCTTTTTTCTATATGTTGCATATTAAGGATCAAGACAATCTCTGCTATCTTCTAGGAAAAACTGAATCTACCTAAATTAGCTACCTGAATCTGCTGCAAACCTGGTTTGAGAGGGAGCTCAAAGGGCTGTCCTGCTGCTCAGCATGACACTGCTGAATAAGTCCCTCAGTTCCCAGTGTTAAGGTATTTTTTATGTGTTTCTCTTGCCTGATTTTAACAAATCTGTAGTTTAAACCATGTAAACTGGAAAAACACAAAATATGTACATGGTCAAACTGCAAAATAAAAAAAAAAAATAAATCCATCATTGTTACAAACACTGTAATTATTGAGATTTAGTACATCAAAAATAAGCAAGAAAGCTCAAATGCTGTAAACAGTTGCTGTGCAGAAAACAGTTCAACATTATAGACTGTTATAGGAAGTGTTTCTGCTAACATTAACACCATTTTCAGAAAAGCTTTGCACAAATAAAGAAAAAACAGACACTAATTTTCAGTGTAATAAAAGCAGTGACAACTTCTTCATTGCTAATGCAAAGAAAATGACAGTTGTGATGCATAGCAGATTGTGACAGAAATGCAAACAAAATACTTTTTCCTCTTTAATTCCCCCACAGCATAGGCATTCATTGGAATTACACCACATCTCCAGCACTATACAGTGGATTGGCTTTATTCTGATTTAGGGCTGCTATTCGTGTATGTGTATTTTTTTGTTATTATGTGAGAGCTTTGGGTAATCCCAGCCTAAAGCCTACACATTCCTGATTCTATAGGCCAAGATTTTCAAATCAGAACTGTGAAGTACACTGGACATGGTACTCACCTAGGTCATGAAAATATGACTGACTATTAAAGCGCAGACAGACACAAAGAGTAGTGACTAGCAGCACCGCATTCAAGAGGTATCTGGTTACACGTAGCATTCCTTAAGGCTTCATGCTAGGCCAAATAACATTTTGGTTAGTATTCAAGACAATGAGGTGGAAGACATCCTGAGCAAGTTAAAGAATTATCTCAAAATGTGCTGGAGGGCGCCCATTCAGAGATCTCTCAACAGGCCAGAGAAAGGGGATGAAAGAAATCTCACAAAGTTCAGTAAAGAAAATGGCAAAGTCCTGTAGCTATGACAGAATAACTTCATGGATCTGTATAGACGGCTGACACACTAGAAAGCAGCTTTGGGAAAGGTAACCCAGTGATTCTGCTAGGCAATGAGTATTTGTCAGCACCATGCTCTTGCAGAGATGAAGACCAACCGCATATTGAGCTGTGTTGCTAAAATTGTAGCCAGCAAGTCAAAGGACATGATTATTCCTCACTATGAGACACCTCTCTGCCAGCATCTGCAGTAATGTTCAGTTTTGGACTTCCCAGCAAGGGGCCAACAAGACAGTTGAGGTCTTGGAGTTCACAGTACAAAGAGGAAGCTGAGCCAGTTTGTTCAGGCTGAGTGGACACAGCCCCAAGCTCAAGCTGAACTGTGTTGAGTGGGGAGTTACACCAGAGCATCCCCTCCAAGTTGGATTATGCTACTGTTATGTAAGCAGAAAGGAGTTAAAGAATATAGTGGCATATTCCAGACCTAAGACCATAGTGCATTCAGAAAGTGCTCAAACCATGACATGTACAGTCCCATGTTTCCCATGTTTTAAATATCATCAATTGGTGTCATCAGCTCTCTGTCCATGCAGCTCCTATCACTGACATTTTTTAATTAATCACTTCAAACTTCATTTCGAGAACAAATTGCATCAAAGCTTCAAAACAACTGTCAATTTCTTCTCAGATTAAACAGACTATCTTAATGGATGCTAAACAATCATTACAACATAAGATATTAAACTGCTGTATACAGTACTTTTGTTCTACTTGCTCTGACCTATTCAAATGACATTTGCTCAAAGTATTTTTAAGACCAAAGATGATCAATAATTTCGAAGTCACAGGAGCCATTGTTATCCAAGGCTTCTATAAGTGAAAATGTTTTGAAGACCCTCTTTATATAACAATTATTTTATAAAGGGTTAAGTGTCATAAATACGTAACCTAATCCCAAACGTCTGTATTATACACCTTTTGTTACTTTCCCAGTTTCAAGTCTTTTTAGGTATCAGAACTCTCTCTGGTTCCAGTAACAGCAGGAACATCATACATTTATTCTGCTTTTTCACATTACACACAGTGGAAGTCCAGTCATACTCATCATATATAGATCCACAGGTGAAACAACATAAAAAGGACACATGTAAGTCACACATATATGAACCAGAGGGATGTGATAGATCCTCAGGTGAAACAACGTAAAAAGGACACATGTAAGTCACACATATATGAACCAGAGGGATGTAATAGATCCTCAGGTGAAACAACATAAAAAGGACACATGTAAGTCACACATATATGAACCAGAAGGATGTAATAGATGAGGAACTTGTAAAACAATGCTTTTTATGCACAGGCAATATTTAAACAGGCAAGAATGCATATGAGAAAAAGCACCTAAGAGTTGAAGAGGATAAAAATAGAAGAAAGATATGGAGATTACAAGAAGGGTAGTTAGAAACACTAGAGAGAGAAGAATGTGTTATAGTTGTTGCAGGACTAGAAGAAACCAGAACAGAAAATATCTACAATAGATAGAACTTGATTTAAATGCCATAATCGCAGAAGATATTAAGCATTTGCACAAAAAAAAAAAAAAAGAAGACGACAACAAGCACAAACACTTCTGATGTAGCTGGAATAGTAGTCTTCAGTCAAATACTCCTGAAACTGGAAGCTGCATTTACAGTAATTTACATTTTAAAAGACAGGGGGAAAAAAAAAAAAAAGGTCATAGGAAAGAGAATAAATTCCAAATGCAGTTTCATAACTTTGTACAAAATAATAAAGTGAGCTACTCTTGATTGAATTTGAATTGACAGGAAAAAATTCTCATTTACTGTTATTTGATGCTTCATTGACTGACTTGTGGTTCGTTACCAGCTTTCTCTATTGATATATCACTCTACAGCCAAATAATGGACAAGTGACACACGCTATGAAATATGCATTTCAGTAAGAAACTGCTTTCCAGATCTTGAAAACCCTTGGTAGTACTTATGCTTGAAATTAAACCAAACACTGAGCATTGATTTTAATATGTTTAGATGAAATCAAATTGCTTTAACTGTGTTAACACTGTGGAACATGCAGTAATCCATGTACTTTATGTGCTGATAAATCTGAAACTACAGTAAATGCATAATTATGCCATCAGTGATATCTGTTTCTGGTGCCTATTACTCAAATGTTGTGCTATCTGCAGCTTTACCACCAAAGAACCTTTTTTTTTTTTTTTCTCACAAGTTACTGAATCAGTTTAAATCAAAAATCAATGGCATTAACCAACTGCATTTATAATTTCAAGGAACAGCCTTTTGCTTCCTTGCCTATAGAGTGCTGATGGACTTTGGAGGAGCTTTCCACACTAAATATTTGTAGAACTGGGAGTTTGTTGCATCCCTGCACATTTCAGTTTCTAATGCTGACAGCAGTGCTCTTCTCCCCATGCATGTTAGCACAATTGCCTCAAGTCTCTTCTCATGTTAGCCAGAGAAGCATTGTTTTGCAAATGTCACCTCCAGGATACAAAGGTAAAAAAATAAATGTTCAGGTAAGAATTCAAACAGCATGTTGCTCAGCTACAAATTGTTTCAAATACGTACAAGCAAACTTCAGATATAATAAAGCAAGAGAGGAAGAAAGGAAGGGGGAGAAGGGGCAAGGGGTGGAAATGGGAGGAAGTGCAGGGCAATGGGGATGAAAGGGAGGAAGAGGAAAGGGAGTCACAAAATCATCATTTCCAGATGATACCACATAGGCAGCTGTGGGGTTTGTCGTTTGTTCAGGTTTTTTTCCTTCTGAAGCTGCTGGAGTGAAAAATTTCTTGGTTTGTTGTCAAATAGGAAAAAAAAAAAAATTATTTGGAATTTTTCACAAACTTAAAAAAAAATCAGTCTGTCATGTGAACCTCTTCTTTAATAAAATCAAACAGATTTAAAAATTAGTCTGACAAGAAGTTTTGAATTATTCTTAAAATGGCAGAGCTGGCCTGAGACCCAGTACCTGGAGGGTCACCAAGAGAGGCAGTAGCTTCAGGGTTCTGTTTTGAGATCTTCCTGGAACTTATCTGAGCTCACTGAGGGATTCCTGGGAACCCTTCAAGGAACATCAGGGTGCTGGTTCTGCCCCATGAGGAGGCTGTGCCCTCCATGAAGCTCTAGATCTGGGACACTGTTGAGAAACCACCAAGGCTCATCTGACCCTTGGACTATTACAGTCCAAGAGCATATGATCCTTGATGGCTTTTCTCCTCCTTCCTGCCAGTGAGCGTGAACTGCTGGAGGAGGAGTGGATGGATTTTGTGATTCAACAACTTGTTGCACAACTGCTATTGACAATAGAGGATTCTGCTTTTATGACCATGGGACCCTCTCTGAGGACTGAGGAACCTAATCTGGGAATCTCTAGCAAGAGAGGGAATCCACTTGAACAAGTAGTGCACAAACACTTTTGCCAATATGCTGCCCAGCCCAGTGAAATCTTTCAACTAGGAACAATGCAGATGGGAGGTGATGACTAACAATCAAATGAGGAAGTGGCAGACTGGGATGGCAAGCAAAGGGTGTGGGGTGACATGGGCAGAAGAGACCTCACAATCAAGAAAACAGGGCTGAAGGGTAACCACCTCAAACATATGCACTTAAATAAGAGAGTGACTACAGGATAGTATCATGTGTGAAGCTTTCATGTGATTTCTGGGAAATCAGTACAATTGGGTGTTTCTGGAGTATATGCATGGGGAACAAACAGAAGGAACAAGGGGTGTGTGTGTGCAATTGTAGGGTGACAGTCTTACTGAAATAAAGATATGGTGCGATAGTGCACACAGCTGGAGAGCTGAAACAGATCTATAAAAGCTCTTCAGGAATGACAGGCTAGGATTGTAATGAGAAAAAAATGTGGGTCCACTGCTGAACGGGGCAGGGGACCTGATGACAAAGGATGTGGAAAAGGCTGAGGTGTTCAATACCTTCTTTTCTTCAGTTTTTACATGCTTTTAGCAATTCCAGGTCTGTGAGACCAGTGGGAAAGTCCAGAGCAAGGAAGACTTACCCACATTTGAAGAGGATGAGGTTAGGGAACATTTAAACAAATTGGATATAAACAAGTCCATCAGACCTGATGGGATACACCTGAGGGCTGAGGAATTTGACCAACCTCTTTAAAAGGTCATGGCAATCATGGGAGATTCCTGATAACTAGAAGAAATAAAATGTTTCTCCTAACCTCAAGAAGGAGGATCTGGTGAACAACAGGCTGATCAGGCTCAACTTCTTTGCTTTTAAGATGATGGAACAGATGTACCTGGAAACTACTTCCAAACACATGAAGGGCAGGAAGGCGTTTTGGAATAGTCAGCATGGGTTTCTGAAGAAGAAATCTTGCTTAATCAAACTCATAGACTTCTACAATGAAATTACTGTCTCAATGGACAACAGCAGAGCAGTGGATATTTCTTATCTTTGCCTTAGCTAGGCTTTTGACACTGTCTCCCATAACATACATAAAACTAATGAAGTACAGGCTTGATCAGTAGACCCTAAGGTGGATCAAAAAACAGATGAATTGGTGGATTCAAGGGGTTGTGATCAGTGGCACAAAGACCAGCTGGAGGCCAGTCACTAGTGGTGTATACAAGGGTCTATAGTGGGGTCAATTCTGTTCAATGTCCTCATTAATGACCTGGATGATGGGCCAGAGTGTAACCTGAGCATGTTTGCAGATGATACAAAAGCTGAGAGGAGCAGTGATACCCAAAACCCAACTGAACACAGCCCTGAACAACCTGTTCTTTCCTTCTTTTTTTTTTTCTTTTTTTTTTTTTTCTGTTTTCTCTCTTTTTTTTTTTTCTTTGAGATGAGGAAGATGAGCAATACATTGGAGGTGACTGCCTCTTCTCATTGATTATGAAGAGCCTGGATGATGGTTTACGCAATTTTTACATAACTAGCATCTTGTAGCAGAAGCAGTTGCTGAAGTTGCTTGTATAGTCAAAATACAGAAACAGGCATTGTTATGCTGTGTTCATCTTATCCTGAAGCAGATATACACATGTAGCTAACCAAACTGCTCCATGGAAGCATGTTTCCATTTTTCCATGTGCACCCTTCATCACCCCAAAGCCATGCTGCTGCTGGTTCCTACCCTTTCTACTGTCTGTAGAGGGAGCAAAGGACGATGATGCTTCCACACTGAGTTACCAGCAAGTCTCCTGAAGGAAGGCAGTTGTCAGTCCAGGACAACCCACTTTAGACATCATAAAGCATCCAACCAGATGGGATTCTGAACACCTAGAATTAACAGCCTGCGCTCATTTTTCAGACAACAGTGACTTGTAGGTACTTGGTGTGGTGGTTCAGACAACACAAGTTACAGAATGAATGTTTGACAGTCCAACTACCAAAATATTTCTTTCAAACTGGGACTATGGTGGCCAAGGAGTTTTGAAAGTTAATAATATGATGTTTCATGCTAAACTGCATTGCAACTGTACCTACAAAAACCAGGTATGGATCAAGATGTTATTATGTTTGATGCAGTACAAAGACAGCACAATAGGTCAGCCCTGAAGACCTTTTTACAAAAGCCAGCAAATGGTGTGGCTCTTTCCATTACTTCTAGAAATTTATGCCTGTATCAAATTAAATAGTTCTTCCCTTTCTTTTGCTGCTTATAGTCATTGCTGCATAATTTCATGCTGTTTTGTTCTCAAATCTGAAACAAAAACAAACCTATGAAGAACAGTTCCACAAGGAACGCCACTGTAATTCTTTACTCTGTTGCTGGAATTAACAAGATTTTTTTTAAGGAACAAACTTCTTTCTAGTAAAAACACTACTAAAATAAAAATATAAACAATTATTGCAAATATATAGTCACAACAAACATTAAATTTGTCTCTTAAACAGGTTTATTACTTCACTATGTATTTGAATAAAGATTTGTCTTCTATAGCTTTGGCACAAGAACAGATTTATTTAGTTTATAGAAGCAATTCTTTTCCTCCATCAGCTTCCCAGAATAGAATTGTTTAGGAGGTGTGTTTTGTCAAACATTATTCTGACAAAAATAATCTGTTGAAGTATATCTAGATCTTTTAATAAACATAGAGGCTTCAGGATTGTTTATGGCTTGTTCACAAAACCTTCTAATTTATCAAGTCATTTCACTGTGCATCACTGCAAACAAATGCAAGAGAGAGGCCTCACCTACATTAGTATTACTGCCCTCGTCTCATATTACTTAGGGAGGATTCAACAATATTACTGACATAGCCAATACAGTGAACTAGATGCAAACATAGCATAATTTTTAAGTGATGCCACTGTCCAGGGATGTTAGAAGCTTTAGGAACAAAAGACACTCTTCAAGCCTGGCTGTCTTGCACTGGAAGAAGCATAGTTACCAGTCCTGAGACTGGCATGATGTTTCACATTCTTTTCTGAAGCTATACCTGTACCATTTTCTAACATAGTGCTATGTCAGTGTCACCCAGAAAAGTTCAGCACCCTTGGAACACATTAATTTCACAAATGTGTCATCATAACTCCTCCCATTTTAATTTTTGCCATTAAAAATCAATTCACCTATATACTACCACAGCATGGGAGTGAAAACTGAAACATGTCTCTTAGTTTTAGGTGGCACATGAGATGCAATAGGTGTTTAATTGGATCATTCTGCTTTGTCCATGTATTTCTGTAGCTTTTCCTGAAGAGAAGGTTGGCTGCATAATGCAAGGACCAAACACGCTAAGTAACAGCCAACAGGTCTTGGCCAAGCTGCCCTGGGAGCCAAGGGAATCTTGCCATCAATTTTGCAAGGCTGCAGGTGAGAACAGCCTTTTTTTGCATCCTTGCACACCTGTAAAAATAAGTTCTTTTTTATGCCTTCATTTAAAAATGCTTAAAAAAACAGCTGAGGAAATAGCTGTTACCACAACTGCCAGCGTATTCAGCAACTCAGCTTCTAATTCCTAGCTCTCAATTTGTTTTATCCAAATTTTACCAGAGCTGAGGGTGCTTGGGTTAAGTAGATCATGCACTGGAGAAACTCCCCTCTCTACCATTTCCCAGGAAGCACAAGGAAGGACAAGATGCCTCTTTGGAAGCTGATTCATTCAGTCTGCCAACCGATCATCAAGTGATTAGCAGTGCACTGCAGAATAGAAATGGGTACTGTACCAGTGGTGCAGTAGCTACATCATCCATGATGACTGAGAAAATAGCCTTGGCTTATATGTCTTATCAAGATTCACACTTCATACATTGATTGCCATTACAATGTATAGAGAATTGTATTTTCTAGAATAACTCCTGACTTAAGTGTCTTGACTCTCTCACAGGTTCTGCAGGGCAGTGACACTTAATTTACCTCTCCTTACTGTACCTCTCTTTTTTCTTCTTGAACTTTGTCCCTCCAAATTCTGTTACATTGTGCTCCATACTGTCATATCTATCCTTTTTTATTTCTGCTTTCCAATACAAAACTATTCTGTCTGTAGTGGTTGTCCCCCCCAATTGATTAGCATAATTATTTACTCATTCATTTTTTTCTCATTAAGTAAATTATTATTGTCTATTTTCTTTCATCTACTCTATTTACCTTATGAATATTTTTAATATTTTTCTTCCTTATTCCCTCTTCATTCAACAATCTATTTGTGTGACAAGCTTTATACTGTTTCATTTCTCCTCCTCTATTACCCTTCCACTCTTACTGCCATATTTTAATACTAATTTTTGAAATTTAACTTCATGATTTCCAAAATATTGCTATTCTACCTGATTCTATCTTGTTATTTAGACAGGCATCAGACACACAAAATACAAAATTGTTCAGCAGCTCACTCTTCCACATATTCTTTCTACTAGAAATTGACATAAAGTATTTCAAAAGAATGATTTTCCACAGCTTATTGACCTAACCATATGTGTTTTTGCAGGTGTGACTTTCTTATTCCAGATAATAACTTGTCTTTTGTGTAATATGAATGGCAGGTCTACAAAATATTGCAATGTGAGTCTGTTAGCATCCTACGATATGCATTTTATTGGGAAAAATAAACATGCAAAAAAAGAAGTCCTACCGTTGTCATCACCACCTTGAGGAACAAAACATTATTTCATGATGAAAGGGTCTAAAACATTCAGATGGTACACATAAAGCAGAAGAGTTGTACCTATGCTTGAAGATTTCATTCTGCTCTTTAAAACTAACCTACCATCTTTGTAAGGCTTGAATAAATTTCTAAGTCAGTCAGAGCACAAATAGATAGCTTTCAAATTGTTTGCTGCAAAGAAAATCCCCTAGGCTAGGTAGTTCCATCCTCTTTATGCAAAGGAGCAAGCACCTTGAAGATCTCTTGAATGATGCAACCTGACTGGAACAGTAGGGCAACTCAGGCTTGCAAGATGATTCAACCCACTGACCACTACGTGGGTAACAGTCTTTTCTCCTTCCTTGTTTTTATAATACAATCCTTCTCTTTGGCACAACTTTCACAGTATCCTTGAATGGACAGTCAATCTTCTGATATTATCAGATTGCATAATTTCCAAGACTGACACCATGTGTGGCACAGTATCAGAAGGGTTGAGATATTCACTGCTAACCTCAGTTTAGCACCGTAGAGCAGGATAAGCTAAGGTTATATCTACAACTAGAAAATTAAGTGAGCCAGTGCCTGTTTTCTGTCCATGATTGAAATGGCAGAGCGCAGTAGGTACCTGTACACCAAAAACTCACCTTTCTCCCCCCTCTTCCAGAACACCTACTAAGAACCATTCCTGGCTCAGTCTGTCTCTTGAAGAATACTCAGCCATTGTCTGGCAGTGGGCTAGTTTGCAGAGGGCTAGTTTGCGCATCTCCATAATTACATGTATTAAATCAATGACTAATTGTAGGGCTCGGAGTATGCCGGTGTTGGAGACGGTATCTGGCCCTGTTCAGTTTACTGGTGAAGATGCAGTTGAGCTGCCTAAAACTAAGCGGTCAAGAACCTCGTGCTGCACATCACTAGCACAGAAGAGAACCATATCTGGAACTACTTGAGAATCTCCTGCCCCAGAAAGGGCAAGAGTGGCCTTCCAGCCCCTGGGGGAGTGAATTAGAGGTAAAACTTTTCTCCTTAGAACTCATTCCTCTCTAAAGACAGGCAGCATGAGAGTATTAGAATGACTATGAGTAATGAGCTATTAAATCTCATTTGCAAAATGAGACAATATGATCCGATTTTTTACAGAGATGGTAAAATGGAAAAATTAATTATTACTTTGCCAGTAAGAAAGTAGCTTATGTTATGGACAAATGATTTTGAAATGTTCTCTTTATAGGCAAGTGTGCACAAATAGTACATTTGGACAAAACAGAAGTACACCTATTTCTTAGAAAACAAGGCATTTACAGGTTGCTACAAGATCTGCAAACTGTACAGTTTGACATACCAACAGTAGTTTTTATGGAATGGGAATCTATTCAAATGGAGGAGAGGCAAAAATAACTCAACCCTGAGTAAAGAATGTCCAGAATTCTTATGGGATGAGCTTTTATTTCAACAAGGAAAACACATTGGTGCTTCTGTTTGACTCTGCATGACTGTTCACTTCTATGTGAACTGGGAAGACCTCTCTGTAGGTGTGCATCCAAATGAGTATGCACATACACAGTAGATGTATAGATAAGGACATAGATCAAATTCACACATACACATGTATGGGCACATATATTTTCAATTGTGACCAAAGTTTTCAAAGTATTTTTAAATATCAATTTATTCAGCTATTTTTCATGTCTCAAGTATGTTCATTGGTAACTTAGAACCATCTTATGAAATTAGATTTTATATATTCCCTGTGAATACCTTAGTAATATAGTGGATAGATAGATAGATAGATAGATAGATAGATAGATAGATAGATGGATGAACATCTTCAAAAGGCAATTCAGTTTGCTATTCCAGCTGCACCTGCGTCTTCAACACTATGCTGAGTTGATCTTGGTCAACTGCCAAACATCCATTCCGCTGCTCTCTTACTACCCCTCCTCAACAGGACAAGTGAAGAAAACAGGATGGGAAACCTCATGGGTCGAGATAAAGACAGAGGGAGGTCTTACCAATTACCATTGTGGGCAAAATAGACTCATTCAGGGGAAAATTAAAACAAAAATAGAGTTGGATGACGAGAAACAAGGACAAAAAAGATAACACCTTTTCCCCTGCTCCTCTCCCTTCTTCCTAGGCTCAACTTCACTCCTCCATTCCCAACTCCTCCACCACTCCTGCCCTCAAGCAGTGCAGAGGGATGGGGAATAGGGGTTCTGGCCAGTCCATAACAGCTCCTCTTATCTGCTCCTTCCTCGCAGGTTTCCCCTATCTAGCGTGGGTCCTTCCTTCATGCTGCAGATTTTCAACAACTGCTCCAGCAAGAATTCTTTCCTTGGGGCACAATCCTTCAGGAGCAAGCTGCTTCAGTGTGGCTACCCCATAGGGCACAGGTTCTGCGAGAAAACCTGCTCCTTCATGGAGTCCCTTCCAGGGATCACAGGTCCTGCCAGAATCCTGCTCTGGTACAGGCTCTCCATAGGCTGCAGTGTGATATCTGCTTCACCGTGGTCCTCTCCACAAGCTGCAGTGGTTATCTGCCCTACGGTGGAGCACGTTCCCCCACCTCCCTCTTCAATCACCTTGGTATCTGCAGACTTGTTTCACATTTTCTCACTCCTCTCTCCCAGTGGCTGTCATAGCAGTGTTTTTCACCCTTCTTAAACATGTTATTGCAGAGGCACTGCCAACATCACTGATAGGCTCCGCTTTGGCCAGAAGCAGGACTGTCTTGGAGACAGCTGGCACTGGCTCTGTCCAACATGGGGGCAACTTCTTGTGTCTTCTCTCAGAAGCCACCCCTGCATCCCCCATGCTGACAGCACCTTGCCATGGACACCCAATGTCGAAACATAGGAGGTTCCATATGAATATGAGGAAAAACTTCTTTACTATGAGGGTTCCAGAGCCCTGGAACAGGCTGCCTAGAGAGATTGTGGAGTCTCCTTCTCTGGAGACATTCAAAACTTGCCTGAACACGTTCCTGTGTGATCTATTCCAGGTGAATCTGCTTTAGCAGGTGGGTTGGACTAGATGATCTCCAGATCCCAGATTCCAGATTCCAACCCCAACCATTCTGTGATTCTGTGTGATTCTGTGTGATTCTGTGCCATGGATAACTCTCTGATGGATCCCTTTTCTCTGTTCTGACAGACTACATGACTAGCTGCAATAAGAACAGAGGAGGCTCCCAGCAACACATCAAGAAAACCAAAATCCAAATGTACTCAAGTCCTGAGAGAATCAACAGAAAGAAATTCACAGCATCCCAATCTGGAGCTCAACAAGTCATGTTAACTAGGCAGCCAGATATGACAATTTTCTCTCACTTTTCCTTCTTTTTCTTAGGTATAATGTATAGATGTTTATTTCTTAATTACCACACGTAAGGTTAGTGTTTATTAGAATTTGTCTATAACTTTGCAGGAATCTATGTATATATTTATACATACATGCACACTATAACATTTCAAATAAATAATTATGCTTCAATTATCATAATTAGGAGTTATAAACCTCCACCATGAAAAATTATTTAAAATACAGTGTAACTGTTTCTTGAGAAGGCAAACTTTATGCCTTCACTTTAAAAAGATAAACTATTTTAAAAGAGAGAATTGCAGATAAATGTTCATGTGAGGTACCTGGAAGCTTGAGAAAAGAAAACCCTGCAGCCAACTGGCACAGGACTGGCACAGGAGTCTTCTCAGGGGGTTGTTACAGCATGGAGGATGTGCTGGAATGAAATCTCAGTTATTCAGAAATTTGTGTTTCTTTCAATAAGATCTTAAATTGTAGAATATTACAAAGTATCATAGCTCAAACATTTTAGCAGCCAGAAACAGATTGCATCAACTATTTCCTACAAATGTAGGAGATAAAGTTCAGAAAAGACCTCAAAGTTCAGAAAAAAGTTCCCCCAAGGATACCAAACTGAGAGGCGCAGTTGATTTGCCAGAGGGAAGGATGCCATCTAGATGAACCTTGATGGGCTTCAGAAGTGGGCCCATGTCAACCCCATGAAGTTCAACAACACCAAGTACAAGGTTCTATACCTGGTTTGGGGCAAGCCCCAATATCCATACAGACTGGGGGACGAAGGGATTAAGAGCAGCCCTGTGCAGAAGGATCTAGGAATACTGGTGGATGAAAAATTGGACATGAGCCAGATGTGTGTGCCTCCAGCCCAGAAGGCCAACTGTATCCTGGGCTGCATAAAAAAGTAGCTCGGCCAGCAGGTCAAGGGAGGTGATTCTGTCCCTCTGCTCTGGTGACAACCCACCTGAAGTACTTCATCCAGCAGTAGGGTCCCCAATACAAGACACAGACCTGTTTGAGAGGGTCCAGAGGAGGGCCATGGAAATTATTAGGGGGCTGGAACACCTCTCCTATGAAGAAAGGCTGAGAGAATTGGGATTGTTCAGCCTGCAGAAGAGAAGGCTCCAGGTAGACCTTATTGTGGCCTTTCAGTACGTAAAGGGGGCTTATAAGAAAGATGGAGAAAGACTTTTTATCAGGCTTGTGGTGACAGAATAAGGAGAAACAGTTTAAAAGTGAAAGAAGGTAGATTTAGATTGGACATAAGGAAGAAATTGTTTACAAAGAGAGTGGTGAAACAGTAGAAGATGTTCCCTGGAGAAGTTGTGGATGCCCCATCCCTGGAAGTGTTTAAGGCCAGGTTGGATGGGGCTTTGAGCAACCCAATCTAGTGAAAGCTGTCCCTGCCCATATCAGGGGAGCTGGACTAGGTGATCTTTAAAGGCCCCTTCCAACTCAAGACATTCTATGACTCTAGGAAAATAACTACTAGAAAATTCAACAGTCAGCTCCTCTGACACTAAGGAAAACAATAGCACTTCCTCAGCACAAAAAATGTTTACAAGTCATTGCACACAACACTAAGACTGGGACATCTCCGATAGACACAACTTGTCGGCTATGTAATTTTAAGAAAGGGCAATTAGACCACAGCATTAAGGAACTGCTACTGTGTGACCCCAGACAACATGCATATCCTCCCCCCTGTTTCTATCCTGTCTGCTTGAAATCTAACTTTTGTGGGAAGACATTATCTTCTGTCTGTATTACTCAACATCTGGTACAATATAGTCTCTCCCAGTTAGCACCACTAGATGCTATTGTGACACAAAGAGCAAATAATAGTATTCTAAAGTATTTCAATTCTACCTGGTTATTCCTTAAATTGGATATTATTCCCGAGTATCTCTTAACATTGTAAGTCTTTCCCTAAAATGCAATGTTTCCATCAGTATTTGCAGTCTACATTTTTATCGTCTCTATCCACTCTTTCTATCTGTCTATCTATCTATCTATCTATCTATCTATCTATCTATCTATCTATCATGTATCCTAATGTCTTACAAATATATTTTCATTGTCTTATTTTTAGTCACATCTGTAATTGTCACATTTCCAATTGCTTGGGTTTTTTTTTTCAAGGCAGATGCTCCCCTCCAAACAAAGAAACAGAAGCTGTATTAACAGATGGAGTGACTTCTCTGTATGTATTTTCACCATTATTTCACAGGACTTTTTGAAGCATCCGTCTTCATGGCATTGTTCTGTCCTGTTTGAAGGATTATGGCAGTCTGTATTCAAAAGCAATGCCAGGATTATCTGCAGAACTCCAGCCACCTCCAATGATGTCCTGTCTTTTCTATCTACTAAATACTAAGCTGTTCCCTGGAGGTGCTTATTAGGCTTTCTTCTGCTGTCTTAAAAGTTGTACTCAAACATGACAATTTTAGATTTAGGATCACAGTACTTTCTGATGCATGGGACAAGCAAACTCTGCAGTAACCAATTTGCAGGTCTATTCCTTGATTTTGAATATGTGAACTGCTTGCTTCTTATTTCTTCTTCTGTTTCACCATAAAAATGTTAGTAGATGTGGTTTTTGACCTCCCCCTTTCCTCACACCACCACCTGCCAATGAAGACATTCTACAACATAAATAATTAATGCTGTCATCTTAATTCCTAGGCTGCTACCAAGAAGCGTGGCCTTTTCACAGTTTCTTTTCTGTTTCCTCAGTCATTGCAGCATCCATAATGAAATGCAGCATGGATGTAACATTAAAGCTGCAAATTTAAACACAGATGTTTAAACACCCTCTCACAATAATGCTGGGTGAGCAGAGCCGAATATGTCCACTATTTCTGACACTTAGCAAAGGTAAGATCTTGAAAAAAATAATCTGCTAGTTAGCAGGAGAAGGAACTTGACTCCATACAGTACGAAGACTCCCTCATTATCCATGATAAAGAACCTGCATCTCCGTGGTTTCTGTAGCATTGCTGGCAGCTACACTGTGAAAGTTGCTTCCCAGCTTGCCTCCAAGACCTCCAAGGCTCAGAAGCAGGAAACACAAGAGTTCACTTTCTCCTGCAATTACAAGGTAGGCTAATATGAAGCAGTTTCAGATTTTTCACAGAAGAAACAAGTTAATGATGGGCACCACTTGTAAAGCATCATTAGCTCAGACCCAGCATCAGTAAAATCATGTTAAAGACCATGTCAGAATCTTTAACAAGACCCGTTCTCTGATGCATTTCTGTTTCTAAATAAGTGCTTACTCAGATTTGCTCCATGGCCTTACAGAGGAGCTGTAGTGTTGCTATGCCATACTGTTGTGTTGGTTAGGTTGCAAATTGTCAGGTAAGAGCGCTACCCGTAAGAATGAGCACAGACATTAGAGTCATTGCTACTGGCACAAGCACAGGATGATACAGAATAAGGGGATGGCATTTAACCGTCACATTTGGAATCACCTATAGGAAGCCTAAATATACAATCTGTTTTATTTCATGCCAGAGAGGAGCAACTTGAAAAAACAGTGAACCATAATACTGGCACTCTCAGAATTTCAGAAAGTACCTCTGTTTGTTCAAGGCTTCAGGGGGTGGCCAGTCATCAGTTTACATTATTAAAATGGAAATGATCCCTTTGGTTTGATTCAGTTACCTTCTGCAAGCACCTAAAGCCATTTGAAATGCCCTAGGGAATCCTACCTACGCTTCTGCTACTACTATAGAAGGTCACCAGTCTCCCAAAACTCTTGTGTCACATTTACCAGCCCCATATACATGTTTGAAATACTTTAGGGCATTTAAGATGGTGTTAGGCACCTATGTATGGATGACTGACTTTAGCCCTTAGCAGCAGACCAGAATTAATCTCATCTAAAACAGGCAAGGTGACTGAGATTAAATATCTTTTGGAAATTTACATTCATTTTGTCCAGGAATACAAGATTTATAGTAAGTGACTATTCATTTATTTATCTACTAATGCAATTTTAAGTATTTTCCTATGGATAAGCATATTAGAATTAGCATATATTTTATCCCAAATATTATTTAAAATAAGGCAGTTGGAATGTTAAAGCTACTAAAGTCTCCAAATGCACTATTTTGACTTCTATTTTATTTAGTACCTTGTATAGTTTTCAACTTTCAGTGGAACAAAGCACTTTTTCCCCTTAATGTTCAAAATGTTGTTTTCACACTGTGGAAACAAGTGAAATTTACACTTCAGAGAAGGAGTATCATGAGGCCTACCTTTGAGTTATATGTCCCAATTCCAATTTGGTGGTGCACACAGATGGCCTTGTCTTTAAGTTAAAGATTAATTTCTAGAGAATGTGGTTTTCTAAAGCAGCAGTTTCCAGCTTTTTTACCATACTGAAAATCCCTGACATGTATTCCAGTGGAGGCTCCAATCTGTATACAACAAATTTAAGCAAATTGCCAACAGCAGCATTTTCTTATTTCATTTAGTATATCTACATATTTGTTGGTGAAATCCTTAATATAAACTACTGGTTGAAGAAGACGGGCTACTAGAATCCACTTTCAAAACACAGAAGGATAACAACAGCTTCCAGATCTACATGCTAAACATAATTAATCAAATAAACCAGCATAAACAGAAAAAATGACCAACCCCTTCATCGGGGACTGGAAGTCAAGAAGTGTGAAGCCACATCCTACCAGAAGACCACACCCATTAAACGGGTTTGAGTTGCTGTTTGGTTGTTTATTTCTAAATCAAGATTTCTTAAAACTCTGGACAAAATGTTTAAGATTTTTTTTTTCTCTGAACAACTATTCATGTAAAAATAGCTGCAAATCTCATCACAATATCCATAAATTTATAAGAAATACTGCTAATAAATTTAACTGCATAAAGCACCTTAGATTATCCCAATAACTTGCCTTCATATACAAGAAAGTGTAATCCCAATGTAATATTGTTATTCTAAATGTGTAAGGCTGTGAATCATACTAGAAGAAAGCAACCAAAGTTTTCTTAGAGAGAACTTCACAAAGTTTGGGAAATAAAGAAGAAAATTTCAGAGGAAAAGTCCACCTGAAAATGGAAGATGTTTCTTACTAGAAGTGCTCACTAACCTCCCAATGAAAACTATCTATGGGAGAGCAGATTTCAAGTTCTCCATTAGCTTTTTTTGAGTGGGAAAGAATTTGGAAATCGAAATAAAAATAAATGTATCACAAAGCTACTGTGGACAGGAAAGATAATCCTGCTCTAGAACAAATTGTTCTGCCACAACTGTCCATTATACATAGGCCCCTGTGCCACCTTAATGAACTGATGAATGCAATACTTAACAGCTCACAGAAGTTAAATACAGTGTCCCTTCAAATTTTGATGATGATGACATTTTGACATCTGCTGTTGAAGCTTTTGTGTACCTCCAGCTTCTCACATGCTAATAAGTTAGATACCTCTAATTTCATAAAAGATTAAAAGGTTGGAGGCACAGAGCTGTTCCACGGTACTTCAGCTGTAGAAGAATAAAACTATCACACTAAAAAAATATGTATGTATTCCTGACTCAAACATGGAGATTTTAAGAGAAAAATAGTAATGTACAAAACTAATAGCAGCATGTTATTTGAAGTCATAGAATAAAGAGAGGAATGGAGGCTAAACCATCCTTCTCCTGTAAAGACTACTCAAAGGAAGACTTACTTATGTTCATGTATGCAAGAAGACTGAAGGTCAAACATATGACAGCAAGAATGAAACTTCTTGACATTCATGTCACTCATTTTTAGGACATTGTCTGACACATCTGATGTATTAATAATATGCACCCTTTACTATGTAGGCAAGCTACAGCACATTATGATAAGTCTTCCCCATGATACCAGGCTGGCCAGGGCCTGGTTGCCCCTGAAGACAAAGAGATTCAAGGGAGAAGGTGACTGCAATAAATACTGGACATGCATTGGACACCACTAGCTGAAAGGGATGCAGAATTCATTGCTTAGTGAATTTCTCCAGAGGATTTACCCAGCTTTGTATCTAAGTCAAATTGTTTTCTATTACTCATATTATGAAGGGGGAAAAGTCCATTTGAAGTGTGCTGAAGGTGTATTTTTGAAAGGACAGATTCACAAAATGCCGGCTTTCACCAGGAAAATCGATAAACAATCATCACAGAAGTGAGAAAAACAAGATCACAGAACTACTTTCTTCCATATACCCTTCCACTCATCAGTCTGATAGATTTGCTCTTCAAAAGAAAGGGAAGATATCAAAACTTTCCTCCAAATCAGCTGAAATAATCTGTCACAGGTGGCTACTGTTGGTCACATGAAGTATTTTGTTTTCAGTTGATAAGAGCTAATTTGTCTGTGACCATAAATTTGTAAGAAGTGTATGAAAAAAACTAGCACTGGATTGGATTATCAGAGGTGAAGTCAAGAGGATTGGTATAAACTACAGACTATACAAAGATATTTGTAAGGGTATCTGTAGGGAGCAGAATTTAATTGCTCCAGCATAAGTACCTAAGGCCATTTGAGACACTAGCACAGGACAGAGCAGACATACCTCTAGACTTTGAGATCTCAGTTCCCTTATTCGGGCCAGGTGGGATACTCTAGGATATCTCAGATGGCCACTGTGTCCCACCCTAGGTGCCTAAGCTGTTGTCATAGTCCACCCAAATCCATCCCAGTGGAACCCAGAGATCTATAAGCTGACTAAATGCAGGTGAGGGTGAGCTAGGTAGCTCTGTAGGTTTTACTGATGGTATTAACAGTCTCCACTAGCTACAATTGGCTTAACATCCACCTCACAGCCAGGCATACAATTCTTGTTAGACACTCACATTTAGGTGTCCAGTTTGAAGATGAATCCAATCCTCAAATGTAAGGTCTCACTTACTGCCTTGGCATAGGCATTTAGTGTCATTTGAAATGGTGCAGAACATCTGATATACCTGGATGTCATTGTCAGATCTGACTTGAGACATGTGGGAAACCTGAACCCTTCTGGACCAGTGGTAGGAGGCAAGGCAGAGCAGCTAGGTTGTCCAGGGCTTTTCAAATGTCCCTAAACACTGTATCAAGGAATCAAGACCTATTTTTCAGCATCCAAACCTGAATCACATCCACTCTGCCTCATAAAGATCTTCAAGAGCAGATACACATGTGTGTTCGAAGTCCCTTCTTGTGACAGCTGTCTGACAATAGGCACCAAGTCTACAGGGCCTTTCAAATCCATTTTCCAGCTGAAAAAAAAAGATAGAAACAACTCATGCTTTAACTGCTGTATGACAAACGTGGACATGGACCCCCAGTGACATGCCATGCTTCAGCAGTATGGAGGCAAGCTCTCCCTTAAAAATATCAAAACAATGCCAAAGTTCAGTTTTGCGAAAAACTGTGGCTCAAGAATTTTATCGGCACAAACACATTCTGTTAGTGCATAGAGATCTTACTCATATTACTTATCAGCCTTCTCTTTGATAAGGCTGTTTGTAAACAGAAAGTTTCCAGTGCCATGAGCTGGCAAGACCCAACACATCTCAGGAGCCACATCCTTCTCACCTGCTAAGAAAAGAAACCTGTCAGATAACATTCATCAGTGTCACGCACTGATACATTTCCTATCAAGGCAGCGTATCTGATGCGGGGACTCACAAATATTACCACTGTTTGGAAGATTCCTCCTGCTAGTCTCTCTTTTTCTGTCATGACTTCACAGGAGAAAATGCTGGAATGTTACAGCACACCTACACAGCCAGATAACCAACCTCCTCCTTTCACTCCAGCATCCTGAGTGCTCTGAGCACCCACACTGCAAAAATGCTACTTTGCTCCTGGGACCTCTTTAGAAGAAAACCATCTAACACCTTTCAAAACAGAAATCAAGTGGACTTTGGGGGCTAGTTCACTGTGAGGACCACAGCATAGAGCAGACTGACCCACTGCTGACTCCCTCAACCCTGTCCTGCTACACTGAAAAATATGAACAAGTAAGTGCACACCACTTTTCCCATGGGCTATGGATCATTCCCTAAGGCAGATTCAGCAGGCAGTGTAGATTTAGCCTTAGACACCAGCCCCAAGGGAGAAATGCAGAATTTCTTCGACCGTTCTTCATTCTGCTGGGATTTTTTATTGTAGACAAGATAGGAATAAGCCAGATAGATTTGATTGTCTTTCTAAATGTCACACTTTATCCCCATGTGACAAATGCAGAAAATTTCTGTGTTAGGAAGGTAAGTATTAGGCAAACTGTGCACACTGAGTAGAAAAATGTGGTCTGTCATTAGCAATGCTGAAAGCAAAACCAGCTGTTGAAAGCAGCTGAGGAACCTCAAGAATATGGGACAAAGCTACCTGACACCAGGATAATGACAAAAATAGAGAATGCTGCAACACGAAGAGGCAATCTACCTCAAATTATGAGTTATCATGGTTCAGAAAGATGAGAGCCAATATGTGGTACCTGGAAGGAGGAATTCAGGGTAGGAAGAGGAAGGAAAGGAGGAAGGTAGCTCAGGCTTGGGAGTCTTTTGCCTTTCAGGAGAACCAAAGAGAAAATGCATCACTACATTGGCTTCTGTATCTCTCAAAACAACACCTTTACCCTCACTGTTTCCTTTTCACCTCATTCTGCTACATGCAAGCTTGCATCAAATGCTGTGAAATACATGACTTCATGCAGGTCAGGAGTAGCAAATGTCTGGCTTTACAGAGACACAGGAAACCAGCTCATTCGCATTTGGAGGCTCTTTCCTCTTTACAAAGGGTGGCTTCTCTAATGCTGTTTTAGACCGTGAAGGCCAGATGGAGAGAAATACCATCATGGTATCATTAAGGGCTTTCTAAGACTCTACAAGGCAATCAACCAATACAGTGCAATAAATACAGTTCCTGTGTTGTTTTCTTTAGTAACCTCTTCTGTTATTACAATTGAAAATGAAAGTTAAAAATCCACCATATGGCATGGATTAATCCCACTTTAATTTACAACCATTGCCACTGGATTGCAAACTGTTTCTCTGTAGTTAGTGCTTATTATAAAATCACTAAGACTTGGAAAAGAAACTATACAATGTTTAAGAAAAAATGCAAGCAGTGGTCGTAATCCTGGAATACATTAGCAAAGTCTGAGCTAAATTAGAGAGCTGATAAATATATTAGCACAGCACCAATAGTGCATAATGAAATCTTTTTAAGTAACACAGGGAAAAGGAATAAAGTTATTAAAAATAAATGTCTTTTTCTACAATGGTATATGCAAGAGGTCTCCACTGTATTAAAGCATATAAAAATAATGGAGAAGAAAATTGAGTTGTGAGCACTGAGATTTTCTACATTTGCTTATTTTTAATGTAGAATTCAGGCAGGTGTCTAAGGCAATATACTAGAGTTTCATGTATAAATGAAGCAGTAAGTTTCAGTAACTTGAAATTAATTTAGATTAAAATTGAAGTTTAGCTCCAAATGGAATTGAGTTGTGAAATAGTCCTGTCAAAAACAAATGGAGATCTAAATTTAAAAAGACTGTTGGCTAACAGAATAGTGGAATATTGGTTAAAGACTGCGATTTGAAGGCCATGCTTACTAAAAAGCAGATAAAATAAAGTCTTTAAGGAGAAATATCTGGCCCATGTAAGCCATCATTTCAACCTGTTACGAAGTTAGTAATATTTACTTTCCCTCTTAGTTTTATAAATATACAATTACCTTTAAAACTCCACTGTACAAATCCTAATCTGACTTTTATGCTAGTGTTTCTGAAAAAGGTCAAAAAATGAAATATTTCTTTATCTACCAGTAATGCTTTTAAGCCTTATCTACTCCCTCTTTATTTAAAAACAAGCAAGCCAAAAACCTCTCACTTTCCTTATGACAGTGCTCACCAAATAATTTGGCTATTTTATTAAAATATACATCAGTAAGAAATGTAAAAAATCAGAAGTGACATTATTTTGGAGGGTGAATTGCTAATAAAGCAACACAGATTTTCATCCTGTGTGAAACAGCTGGACCATGACGAGATCACATTAGCACTAATTAAAATGATATTTTTTTTGTGCAGTTTTTGTTAATCCAGCTTCATTGGACTCAAAAGGATTTTTGAAATCTGTAATAAAAGCTATTATGTAATCTTACTCCAGTTCTCTTGCATCAGGTTAGTGTGCGAAATTTCCCTATAATAAACCATATTTTCCTAAAACTCTCACTCAATAAAATCAATATTAAGTTTTTTACTATTATAGCTGTTTTTTTCCCAATATATGGTGCTCATTTAATTAAAAAAATTAAAGCTTTAATTTATTTTTGCTTGACGAACAAGAAAAATATCATATTAAAGGCAACATTTTGCCATGTTTCTCTTTCTCCCTCACTTTCCCAGGTCCCTGTTGTTCCCAATGTATAATTTGCAAAACATATTGCTTCAATACTTACAATGAGAGAGGCAGCCCAGCTGTGGGAGGGAAAGGACAGCAGTCTCCAATATTACCATAATAATCTGCCTAAGGTCCCATGAGCCCTCTGGAGTATACAATTCTCTATACTGCAGGCCCCAGCTGGAGAATGTTCTCTTGACATGTATGCCAACCTTTGCCTGCAGGCAAAATAAAAAAAGGCAGAGAAGTAATCATGAAAATAAAGAATCTTGTCAACTGTGGTAGGATGCAGTTTCCATGTTTTTTTGCTCACGTAGGCAGTCATTGTGCTAACAAAATGATAGGAGACTTTAAAAGACTGCAGCTGGTACGTGTTTTGCCAGAGAAGGGAGAACATCGTGAGCCACACTAATTCTGCAATTCTAACTTTGGGGGAAAAAATGAGCAGCGATATTGTATTACTGTCAATATGCATGACAGCTTTATTTACCTCCTCTTCCGACGGCTGCTCATTATAGGATTTAAGCAGGAAAGTGAAACCCTGACAGTGTTGTGCTAATTGCAAAGGGCCAGATTGTGGTCCTTATTGTTTTGTGTGGAGTGGCTGGGTTTTTTTCACAGCGATGAGGGCTCTCAGGCAAATAGTCTCGCTGGCCCAGAGGGACTAATTGGGAAGTAAACACCCCTCACTGTAAAAGCCATGCAATTGGCTCAGTGAACTTTCCAAGAAAAAAAGCTTGACTTTAAATCAAATAATACAGTAAACAGAAAAGGTTGTTGGAAGATGCATGTCTAAGATCAAAGACCAAATATATACTCTTGTTCTTCACTTTCAAACTCAATTTAAACCCAAGATTCCATTCAAACAGACGTAAGTAAGAGAAACACCAGCATCACAGAGCTCAAAACAAGTCCCACGTTTTTAAAAAATGTGTGTGCAACAGTCATGGGTCAGAGGCTGTATTTTCAAAACAGTGTTGTCAAAGTAGGACAAAAGGTTATTTACCATTTTAACCTTAATTAACACTAAAACATTATTTCCTTTCATTTTTCTTTCCTGCTAGAAGACATATTCCCACTCAAACGCATAATATTTCATCTCAAAATAACCCCACGGATTTTACAGGTGTACTTCAGGTGGAAAATCTTTGGTACTAAACCAGTACCCAAATGGAAAGCCTTAATCCTCCTGTCTGAATGAGTTCAGAATACAGCATCCATCAAAGAGTCATACATTTCGTTATCTAAAGCTTTTTGGATAGAGCATATTTTTGTAACCACAAACCTGTATGCAAGTGGAGTGAATATGGCTGTGGAAAGCCAACAGATCAGAAGAGCTACTCAGGCTTGGAGAGATCCAGAGACAGGGGCTGCTCTCAGCTGGAGAGGTTTCAATACAATCACTACCTTCATCCTCCCTTCCTACTCCTCACTAACCCACATAGAGTTCTTCTTTATGCAATTAATAAAAACAAGCCTGTTACTTTAGAAGTACTTTTCACCTACCTATGTGTGTCTACATAAATATGGGAGTTCTTTCCTTCTCCAAAGTCAGTTTTAATCTCCTTTGCCTCCCTTCTTCAAGCCACCTAAAAGGAACAAGAACATGTTTAGCTCGGTAATTGCTCTTGAAGGATATGTACAGTAGCAAGTTAAAGAGTTCGATTTGTTGTCTGAAAGTGGAAGTCATTACTTATGCTGGGTGGACTTGGGAGAGGCCCTATCTGTCTGGCACATGAATGAAATCCTTCTTTAAGTCTGCCAGCCAAGTGGAGCTTAATTGAAGACGCTGGAGAATTTAAAATGAGGAGAAAATGAAAACAAAATAAAATATATATTGAAACTACTGGGCCAAGATTAAACAGCATAGAAAATATTCCACAAGGATGCAAGATAAAGAAGAAATCACAGCCAAAGCCTATTTAGACAGACTTGAACATTGTCCTCTCACAAAACTACTTGAACTGTGAAGAGTGTGACCGTCCAGAACGGCTCTTGGTGTGCAAGGCACTAATCCCTAGGAGAAGTTTTCCTGTAGTACAGCTTCAGATACAGGGGTCTAAACTGTCTCTCTGCATATTACCATGTGTAACAGGACATCCCAGTCAAAGTGAACAAATACCACTTCTTGCCATGGAATGAGTAGGAAATCTGATTGCTGTCACTGTGGCTGAGTTAGGTGCATAACCTTGCTACCAGATTCATGTCTGTTCTTACAAGAATGAATGTAAGTTTCGGGTGGTATGCCTCCTCTCTTTTCTCACTTGTGTTACCTCTTACCGCTTGTTGACACAACTCCATCAGTACACCAAACATTCCCCAGCGCAGTCCCTGGCATTGTGGTCACCAGGCAATGCACAGCCCAGATGAGAGCAACTAAAACCAAACCGTACTACGCTCTGCAACAGTGTGGACTTATCTAAGCTGCCCAATGGGAATCAGCACTGCCCTTCATAAATTCTCAGATCATCCCCAGAAGCAGTTTGGAAAAGCATTATTCAGCATGGGACAAAAGCATGAGCAGAAAGATTTCCAGTGCTATTTACCAGTACAGATGTAGCATGAACACTTTTTGCTTATATTTTAAATAAATGTAAAGGAATTTTTTCAGGTTAGTGAGACTACCATAAATGCATAGTTACCATCCTGCAAAGCTACTGTAAGTAATTCAAAAAGTAGTCTATAACTGGGTTACAGATCCCTGTGAAACATTTATACTTAATTTGCCAGATCAAACACCTAAAAATAAATAATGTTTTATATGAAATTTCATTGTGACATTAAAAAAAAAAAATTTTACACAAAATGTAACAGGAGTACATGCTAGCTTAAAAAATATGGTTAGTTTACACCTGAAACAATTTTATGAATCCAACCCAGAAAGAACATATCATTTGGACTTACCAGAACTTGCGTTTTCCTTCAACTTGATCTACTCAGACATATTAGGCATGGTAGTAAGTATTTTGGTTAATAATCAGTATGAGTAGGACAGGAGGCCAGGGTCCTTAGAAACAAAAAAAAAATAACCTGTCTATCAGAAAATGTATTTTTAAAACTGTAGCACTCCTGTAGTCTCCAAATTACACAATTACTTGATCTTTTCTTGATGGTATAGTAGAGGTTCTGCAAAATTATTTTCTCTTACTCCCTTGATTTAGAGAGATGAGAAAGGCTGGTCTAACCCATTGTCCTTAGGCATTAATTTTTTGCATGGGATGAAATCTGGAAGTTCTTGTCTCTCTGCAGAGAGTCGAGTCAGCTAGCCGATTAGACAGCCAAAGTTAGGTAAAATGAGTGCAATGTTTCTGTTACTTCGAGTTGGTTTGGAAAATCCCTCTAGGCATGAGATGTGCCAAGTGCCTTTAAAACTCCAGCTCCAGATCTCTGCAAAATCCCAACCACCTGTGTAATGTGCTCGGTTTGCAAGCACATTTTTGTGCTTTCCAAACTCCCCTGGCTCACGTCAGCAGAAAATATTTGCAACCAACCCAAACAGTTCCAACTCCAGATGCTGCTGAGAAGCTGCAGGGGGAGGCTGGGAGCTGGCACCGTACCGCAGGACACTGACAAAAGCAAAAGCAAAGCAAAAACGGTGTCCATGAAGCCAAGAGTTACCCAACAGCCCTGAGATGAAGGGAACCTATTGCTCATGGGACTGGGTAGGCCACAGCCGCTGCCACACACTTGACACTGAAGAAGCTTGTGGTGGGTGTCCACCTAAGGAAAAAACAAGAGATCAGTGCATTCATCCCAACAGAAAGACAAACCAAAACTGAGCATTTCTGAAAGTGAGAATAAGTATTTTTACTTTCAGCTGACTGAAAAAGAAATAGGGATCTGTTACTTTTCTCACTGCAATGGGCCTTCGGCACCTAAGCTCAGCCATGCAACATAATTGTCCAACAAATTGAGTTGCTACTCAATCTACCCATGTTTCTTTAGAAATCAAGTAGTAAACAAGTATGTATTCATCCTGGAAAGATAAAAGCTTTTTTCCCTATGTTATTTCAGAGAGAGATCGGGAGCAATAACTGAGTGCATGAAAGATTAAAAAAAGTCTCTACACTGTCATATATGTTGTCTCACAAACTTTTGGATGGTTCTGAAAACCCTCCAAACTACGCTATAATGCTGATCGCAGAGCTGGGGAACTACTAACTCATCAAGGGAATATTTGCTGAACACAACACAACATTCAGAGACACAGCTAGGAAAACAGGAGTTGTGACTTGCTACAGAGGAATCACTGAAACCTTAACTGCAAAAGGAGAACAAAATATTTTGCTATGATACCAGAGATCCTCATATAAATGAAAAGCAGAAGAGAAGGTCTTACATAATAAAATTATCAAGTGCATCTGAAATACTGAATGCAGCATAAACTGGGTGAACATCTTGTCATGTTATGTTGGACTTCTGTCAAGGGTATGAAATAAAGACAGAGGGACGGAAGAGTAAAAACTGACAGACTATAGTTCACTAAAATTCTGACCTAAAACCCAACAGAATAATGGGATTTTAATGGGGTTTGATTCAGTCCTGACAAGTTTATTTCTGTGTGTGAACAAAAGTTTTGGAAGTAAGCAGTATCATGAAGGAAAAGTCTACAGATGGTCAAATTAGATGTTTCTAAGAGTGTTGTGAAGCATGATAAACAATATGATGGGCTTTTAAAATTAACAAATGGGCTTGAAAATAAGGTATTACCTCTAAGTTAGAAAGTTAGTCATAGGACCTTAAAAGAAATCCCCTCCATGCAGATGAAAATAAGTATAAATTGCTAGAAAAAACTGACATAAGAGACAGACTCAAAAGATGCAGAGACTTTTGTTTGGAAAAAAAGAGGACAACATGGAGTATTGAAGGAAAGCAGGATTACGGTGTTAATGATGAGGTGAAAATAAAGTTGTGTCAGAGTCTTTTCTGTTTCGGAATTATCTATTATCAGTTAATTTTGTTCTCTCCTCTAGGTTTCCTACTGCTGTGATCATGCTGAGCTCAATTCACCTCCTGTTCAAGAAAGAGATCGTGATGCTGTGACTGAGCTGGTTACAAAAGGAAAACTGACTGTGATAATTCAGATTGATGTACAGGCATCAGTTTTCCTTGGCAAGCTGTTAACACAGATGCAAGTCTTTCCAGAGACTGAACTCTCCTTTCTGCTTTTTCCCCTCTCTGATTCCGGGGCTCCCAGTGGAAGTGAAAGGGACAGTGCCAGGGCAGGTTATTTTGCTTCTTAGTTGCTTCCCTTGACATCCACTTACAAACCTAAAAGTGTATTTATTCACTATTTGTTTTGCTGTCATAACTAAAGCTTTCCATCAGATACAAGAACCTCACTTCAGAGTATACCAGAAGATTATTTCTGTCTCAGAAAGCTCTCAGGGTTAATTCTAATTTACTTCTATAGAGTCGAAGAGAGAGGAGAAACTAGTGATGGAAATGTCATTCACTGGAGTGCCAAAACTAACAACATTGCACAGAAATAAAAATACAAGTCCATGCAAACAGAAAACATAAGAACTCATACAACCATAATTCAAAAAATAAGAAAAATCTCAGATTTAGAAAGGGGAAAATAGGGGGGCAACTTACTTACTTGTCTGAGAGATATTACTAAAACAGTGGCTACTCCTAGGCAACTAATTAAAAAAAAAAAAAAAAATCTAGTGCACAGAAAGCTGATCCAAAGACCTGAGTTTACAGAGGCCATGAACTGAAACCAGGGCTGTTCTCTTGGTGTATGGAACAGTGGTGGAGCATAGGTTGCGGAACCATGGCCACAGAGAAACATCCAGAAAGAGACTTGAGCAACCATGGGACAACCTAGGCAGAATTTAAAATCCGTGATATAGGTTCATTAATCCAGAAGTCCAAAATTCAAAGCCTAGTCTTAATGGCTGAAGCATCAAGTTCAAAATACATATTAAGTCCTGCTACTGGGAAAATGCCAGATCTGAAAGAGAGCCACTGGGATTCATGAACTACACAGGAAAGTGCAAGTGCTGTGTGGTTTTCAATTCAATTTCCGTGCTTTAGAACACCTTATAAAGCAGTGTACAAAGACAGCAGGTAGCATAAGGGAGGTAGTGTCAGAAAAAAAAAGCATGCTCAGGTTGTTTGCCTTACACTGCTTAAGTCAGAACTTACAGCAAGAAAGCGGTATCAATAATAGCATTGCCCATTATTAAGATCCAGGGACATGTTCTGGCCATCTCTCAACTACACACTGGGAGCACTAGGCCACTGCACACAGCATCTTCTTATTTTTTTATGCTGCTGTTTTATTACTTCAAGTTCAATATAAGGAAACCCAGATTGCTGCCTGGGCAGGATACAGTTGGATCCAAACTACTCCCTAGTCTGCATGATCAGGGGATGAACATTCATATATATACTGAGATGAACAAATGATGCTGGTGAGGGAGTGCACAGTCCTACACGCAACAGTCACTGTCATCTAAGAGGCCAAGGCTGACGTCACATCCTTTCCACTCCTCCATGCTTTTTGTTCGAAAAGAAGTTTCTGGACCAGACATGTCGAGTGAGGGAAACTTGTCACTGCAACTCTTGCTTCTCTCCTTATCCATCCTCTCACTCTTCTTGAACACCTGGTTATCCTCTCTGCTGGCCTGAGAAGAATCATCAGCTTTTTCAGGTTTTTCCTGGGTCAGATATTTGTGAGTAGGTAAGTAATGATGCTGCTGTCAATGCTGAGCAGGAACGTATGCACTCTACAAGTCAATTAAAATTCCTGTGCTTATTTTTAATATGGTATCCATATGTTCATATTCTTTACTGAATAGAAGAGGCCAGGGTATCTTGCTTTCCTTAAAGACTTGTTTGGAGGTATTAAAAACAAACAAACAAAACAAACAAACAAAGAAAGAAACCAACACACATACAAAACAACTACTTTTCTCCTGGCTTTGTGTTCCATATGGTTTTTTTACCTATTCTTCAGTGTCAGGAATAACTGATAAATCCAGTAAATCTAAATAGAGAAATTAATAAAAATTATAAGTGCTGCTGTGAGAGTGATGCCAGTAGCTGTGATACAAGGATGGTTATGTATCAGTGATTACACTTAAGCTCAGCATAAAGAATAACTTATACTGAGGATCTAGAGTTACAGAAAGAAGAGGTAGGTGAGGTGTGTTGGATCATCTCTCCCATCTCCGTGCCAACACAGGATCACTTCCTACTGGGTATTTTTAGTGCTTTGCCCAGTGCAGGATAAAATGGAATTTAGTAGGTAGTCCTTTCAGAGACTCATGCACAGACCAAGGGATCTCAGAGTCAGTGTTATCTGATATTAGATCTCTATTTTTTTCATCTCTCCACTGTACCCCATTACTCTCAATTCCTTCTTTTTTTTCAAGAAAACTTCAGCTATAACATAGTCTGAGGTTGGGACCCAGCAAGAAATCAGCCTGATTATTCTTCATACTTTTTCTCATGTTTATGAACAAGAAATATTTGTATATCATGTGTCACATAAATGGCAGCATTAACTTGCACAACCATGTGATAACTGTGTTTTTAGGAATATTTGTCTCCTGTACGCAACCAATATCCATACAACGAAGTGTAACATTCCAAATTGGCAATACCCAGTCATGTTAAATTTGCCTTTAAAAAACTTACTCTCAACAAAATTGGAGCTCTACCCACAATTGCAAATGCCCATGAGTCAAGTGTGCAAAATTCATATTAAAATTGTAACTTTATTTGAAAATAAAAATGTTAGGGGTTTAAGCATTGTTTCCCAATCTGCTCATGCTAAATATGGGCATTTTAAGAGAAGGACAACCTTGACTTTCCAAGGGAACATTTCACACATGTATCACCCTACAGTGTGATGAGATAATACACTTCAAAATCATGCAATAGTTTATATTCACCAAAGAACTACCCAAGTTGGCTTCACGAGGAGAGAAGTTTCAGACATACTGTAAATAATAGTATTGCTTACAACTCTCTAAAATAGTGAGTTCCCTTAAAACATCTTGAATTAAACTCTTTCTCAACGTGTCACTGCTTGTAATGGTCCAAACCTGCACTTGGCATTCATATACAGATGACATGCATAGCTTATTTGAGGTTTTGCTACTGCTGACCCTGGAACTACACTAAATGTGCTGATAAAACTCCCTACCACATCACCCTGCAGTCTGTATAGGCAAGAACTGACAGAAGAACTTCCTTCAGGATAGATATAGTTGTTTTTCTCACTTGTGGCACATTTGCTCACCATCAACAGCCTTTCACTTTCTAATAACAAAACATTTCAGTTGTTTGCAGCAATTAAAGAAATGAAACATTAGCAATGAAGGGATGCTCTAAGCCTTGAGCACTGATCTCTAAAATAGATATATTGAGACACTAAAATGTTCTGAACATGACAGCCAGTCTACATGAATGGATGAACTGGATCATTTATTCTGATAAGGTTATTGGTTTTCTTTTTACTGAATATCACCTTCTTAACAAACACCTGAGTGCAGCATGCTACTGCCCCTCAGAAGGAAAACTTAGTCTCAGTGACACCTCATGGATTTCAGGGTTTTGTCCATAGTTTCTAAGGTCTGAAGATAAATGTTCTGAATAATCCGTGAGAGCTCTGCACCAGATATCTGGGCCCTAACTAAACAAAACACTTATTTTTCTGGCTTAAGGTCATCCTGAAAACAAATTACTGGGCCTTTCTTGACTGAAGTGCTATAGAAATAGTATAATCGTGTCTTTACTCTTCAGACTAGGCATGTCGTGGCATATTATCCATTGTAAGTGTAACCTATTTATAGAGAGAAATTTTGGCATTTGATTTTTTTGCTAATTATTTCCCTGTTACAATGATAATGAAAAATATCCTCTCATTAAAAAGGTAGGTACATGTGTTGAAAAAATATGACTATATGAAATGTAGGCAGCGAAAATCTTGAAAAAGGAAGTTTTTGTGCCTTCAGTGGAAAGGTCAGTCATTCAAACTTGGGATTGCTATCTGAGCTCACCAACCCATATAGATTTAATATACAAAAGACCCTGTGGACCTAAACATTCATTTCCAAGTACTTACGTATATTCAGCTGAGTGCACACAAATTTAAAAGTATGGTCATTTAAAAATATCTAAATAAGTAACACATCATTTACAAAGTAACAATATTGCATGTATAACAGCATGTCATGGTATGGCACCTGCATCTGCTGGTAGATAGGTAAGCAGATATGGAAAGGCATTTCAACAGATAGGTATGGTCTCACAACATGACAACCAATATATGGTACCCTTGACAGCAGAATTGGTCATTTAATGAATGTAGGCTGTGCGTGTAATTTACGTTTTAACTTTTGTAAACAGCACCTAGTTACTGTGGCTTGAGGCTTTGTATAAATCATTAAACAAATATATTCAACAATTTATATGAAGTCAAGACACAGCAAATCTCCATTTCCATATTTAAATTTGCCTGCATGTACATCATTACTTTATTAACTTACCAATATATGCACCCCATCTGCATGTTGTATTGAAGACAGTTGGCATTTTGGTAGCCTATACTTACAGAATTTTGTATGCAGCTGTAAAAAATAAGCTGTAGTGATGATTTGTAACTTTTCAAGTAACCAAGTCAAGAGAGGTCCATGACCAGGTTAATAAAATTGCTGCTTACAAAGAAATGAGCTATAATGGCTGCAAATCGCAATCAACTAGGGACTTACAGAGCAAGCATATATGATCTCTTCCAAGCTCACATCAGGTCTCTTCCAGAAACTGAAAATGCCAGTCCTACCAAGGCTCAAGCACAGGCTTTAAACTTAATGTGAGCAGTCACATTATCATCAGTTGAAGTTCTCTTGTGCTTAAACACATGTGTAAGTCTTCATCAGATTGGTATCTAAATTCATAATGTTAGACTTTTATGGAAGACAAAAACCACAGAGTGCATAACTCTAAGAAAAAATGTACTTTTATTGCTGATTTTACTCACCCAAACAGTTCAAAGTTCTAATAAAAGGCACACAGGATAATAGTATAAAATTATTCTTATCCCTTATTCTCAGCAGCATCAGTCAATGAGAAGAAAAGACTATAGCCTATCCATATTTAATTATAAAGAAGGTTTCTCTCTGATTAATCGAATCATTAAACATGCACAGATACATTTCATGGTATTAAATATTAGTTACCTTCCAGTATATTAAGAAGTAAAAATCAGAGTGGATTAAATGGGAAGAATTATTCTTAGTGTATATCTTGCAGTTCATACAACCCCTCACTTGTTTCCCAGGAAACAAAGAGGAAGCGCAGACATTCAACACAGAGCAAGAAAATGTGCATAAGCTGCAGAACAACTGGCAAAAAATCTTGGTCTCTCTTTAATTTATTTATGGTTTTAGCTATTGTGCTGTTTATTCTAGCATTTACAAAAGAATGACTCCAGCACTCCTCATATTCTGGTACTGGCAGTTGGTGTTTCTATTAAAAATACAATAAAAATACTACTTTAGGCATTAGGAGATATGGAAAAACATACCCAACCAAAATACCTGAAGCATATGTTCATAATAAGAGAGGATGTATCAAAATATTTTTATTTGAGAACCGTGGTGTTTTAAGTGGCAAGTAACTGCATTAGCAAGTGCTGTGCCTCAGTTCACAGATTTTTATATATATATATATATACAATTTACAACCAGATAATTCATTTCTGTCCAATAACTTCATTAAAAAAGAGTACAGAGAGGAAGATTAAAAAAAAAAAAAAAAAAAAGAAGGAAATCGGGTGTCACTCAAAGAAATGACAAGGCTGAGAGAACAGTTTGGAGCGGAGGTTTTAAGCTGCCATGCTGTGCCTTTCACAGCTGCCTACACTTCATGTCATTAATAACCAGTAAATAAGATCTGCAGGTGGGCACACAGGGCACCCTGAGCCAAGAAGCTGTAGCTGGGGCTTCTGTCTCTAAGATGGGTGGCCAGGCTCATTTGCACAAGGCTGCTTATGTTTCCATACACCAGTGTAACCCTACTTAGCATAGCTTCAGGGAAGCTGCCACAATACAGAGAATGCTAATTACTGTAACCAACTGGCAATGATGCATCCAAAATTAAATGGCCTGTGACTGAGCAGATGAACAATTTTTATAGCCCTAAGTTCAGGGAACATGGATATTCTGTCAAATTAACAGACAGCCTATTTGGGCTTAATAGGTAAATTGAAGTCTTTTAAAAGACATTTAGATGTGCTATTAAGTTATCAGTATGAGTTCAGTTCTCCTTCCACTTTAAAGGTGTCCAATTTGAGTCTAAAATACCTGAAGCCTATTATAGGAGGGGGAAAAAAAAAAAATTAAAACCCACATCATTTTATGACCCTTACAAGCTTCATTTTCAGGTGAAGCTGCAACACGGACTCTGCTCCTACTCTAGGTTCCAGTTCATCTCTTTATACTCAGGCAAAATTCCCACTGAAGCCCATAGCAGCTCTGAGCACAGAGGCCTTTGGGCACAGGCACTGCAGGCTGCCTCAGTCTTCAATTCCAGTGAAGTCTGGGGTTTTTTTCAGGAGAATGTCATAAGATCAAAGTTCTTACTTGACTTTCTATAATGAGCTTTAACAAGTAAATCAAAGCCGAGGCCAGATATAAATAGTCCTTGATTTTTCCTGATTGCACTTACTGAATGAATTACCCATATATTTCAGCACAGATGATATACCAGTCCAGCTTTCCTACAAGCACTCTCAACAAATATATGTATTCAGCAAATGACTTTATTATCCTTTCTAAAGTTACCAAAATGATTTTCCGGAATAACAAAAAATACTTGAGAAAAGGAAAAAAAGTACGTGAACTATGTAAAAAAATTAAAAAGTTCCAAAAGACAAATTTTATTGGCAGAGTGCAATCATTTTCAAAGCATGTTTTGTAGCAAGTGAGACTCCCAAGGAATGCTATTGGTGCAGTATAGCTGGCAGAGTGGTTCATTTACAGGTTTATCAGTAAGCAAGACTGGCTGCTTACAGGAAAAGCAGAGTTGTAAGCAAGTCTGGATTAGTCCTCTCCCAAACAATAAACAGCCAGATCTAAACCCCACTGTACTTAAGATATGATTATAGAAATGTCACTGAAATCAAGACCTTTAGTTACTTGTCAGGGTTCCCTTTTTTGACAACCACATTGAATTGAAACACAGATGCTGCTCCATCCCAGCTCCCCAATACGAAGTACGGGATTCACCTCACACATCTACAATGTCTGGTCTACTCACCCTCGGGTCCCTTCATAGGAATTTGAGAAAAACTAGGCACTTGTACAATACAATTAATCAAATCTACTTAGGATGTTTATCTGAAGTTATGATGCATCATATCCTAGAAAGCTCTGTTTCTCTGCAGTGACTCCCAGACATGTCTGGTGAGATTTGGTCACATATAAACACCTGGATTTTTTTGTTCCCATTCATTTTTCAGACACCCAAGGTGAAAGCTGTGTGCCCTGCACGCTCTTCAAAGGGCTCTTTATGTGTTACTGGAAGGGTGCACGCACACTGGGAGGGCTCCCTTTCGTGGCCACCAGCCCTCATGCAGGGTCTCCTTCTCCTTCACCCCCATGAGCACGAAGGGGTGGGGGGAGCTGCAGAGAGGAACTTGCCAAGGAGCAAAGCTGGCAGAACAGCTGCAGCTGCCATTCGAGCTGGAACTGATGGGTATTGATAACATCATCAGAATATCTCTGCAGTTTTAACGTTGGACCCTCTCTCTGCTTATTGGCTGTTCGTTCCAATTGCTTCTGTCTTTGCTTTCCCATTTCTCCATTTCCCTCCTAGCATAACCCCTCTGGATAGATTTAAAAAACAATAACACAAAGCTTATAAAACTCCAGCAGTTCCTGGATATGTGTTATATGCTTCCCTCCTTTCCTCTCTTGTCGATTTAAGACAGCAGCCTATTTCTTAATTGTGTTTTTCCTGAAACTAGCCTCAGAAGCTAGGTCTACCTTTACTTGCACTGTGGTGTCCCAGGAGCTCTCATAAGTCCCTGAAGTCATGTCTGACAAGCCATCATCAACAATTAAAAATGGGGTAGAGTGTTTCTGGTTTGATCCAGTAACATTATTGTAGCAGACAACAAGAAAAATTACTTGAATACTGAACATTTTTGTCAGATGTTACTGTAATGAAGAGACAGAGAAACTTGGACTACAGATTTCAGAGCTAAGTCCAGCAGGAAAGACCTGGGACCAATTTGGATCCATAGCATCTTAGATATCTTGCTGGCGAATGCCTGGTATGTCAAGAAGCCATATATGATGCCCTGTTTGCCGCTGCACTCCAAAGACCTCCGAGTTTGAGCCAAGGATAAACATATATATTAACAAAATGCAAAACAACACTTTTTTATATTTTTAATAAGAAACCCATTAGAAAACCTTTCAAAAATCAGCTGAAATTATTAAATCAACTCAATCTAATTAATGCAAAATTCAGAGACAGAAGTATCTACTGTGTATACTCTCAGGAAAGACATTATTTTTCTCTTCCATTAAAATGAAGTATAAACAATTTCATTAAAATACACAACTTTGCATATTCTGGACTAAAAAGAATTCAGCGTGTTTAAGGAGAGACTGAATTAAAAAAAAAAAAAAAAGAAAAAAAAAGATGCATTTACATAAACTAGTAGCTCGTATTCAGTTACTGGATTCATTCTCAGAAGTGCAAACTCCAATTGGGCCATTTTGCAGGTGTCTGCAGCAAAAAGCCAGGAAGAGTTGGGGCACTGTTACAGTCAACTCTCTCTATTGCTTTGCAGCTTTTCCTTTTCTTCTTTTCTGCCAAGAAAGACTGTCAAGGATTACTGAGCTCGGTACAAAACTTAACACAGTGCTCACATTCACATTCACATTCACATCTGTCAAATCACTGGGTAAACAGACAGCTGGTTCCCACCGCCACACTATCGCAAAGAAATGCTCAGAGGGTGATATATTTACTAGATCTCCTTGGCATCCCTCCTGTTTGGAGATGTCAGCTGCAACTGGATTCAGAATCCACTTCTGATTACACAACATACAGAGAATAGAGAGACATCTTTTTAAGGATATAACTGAAGTAACTTAACACATGCCCTGTTATGTACGCTTGCTAGCACTCCTCTGCTGGAAATTACTGTCCCCGCAGCAGACGCTATACTCCTTGATTTGCCACAATGCAAAACAAACAAATTATGTCCCGCATCTTGACAGCTTATGGACAGTGAAAGGGAAAAATGAGTTTGACTTTGCAGCAGACAGAGAACAGGGATAGCAAACAGCTCAGAGGTGGTAGGATCTTAAACCATCACAGCTATTTGTAAAACAAAGGGGTTATTTGGATGCTCTCTGCACTTGTTGTCTCTGACATGATCCTTATAGAATGACTTTTCTGAAATGGTAGAAAAGCACTGGGTAAGACTGAGATTTAAAGGAAGTGGTCTGCAAAGTTGTTGTCATGCAATTCCATTTTTTAATGGGAAAAATCGGTGGATATGTCAAATGTATACACGGATGTTAGATTTCAGCAGAATATATGGTAAATTAATACTATAGGTTGATCAGGGAAAAGGACTCTGAAAACTGATTTGGATCTGAGCACCTAGAATAATGTTTATTCAATCTCAGATAAATGGTCACAAAAGTGATCCATTTTCCATATTACATACACAAATGTCAGCAAAAATAAGGAATGTTGACATAGATTTCCATGACTCCATACTGATGCTGAGGAGCACACCAGGACACTCTGTTGCCCATGATTTGAAGCTGTATTTCCAAGCCTTTCACAAGAGTTGTACCAGAATAAACATGGTTCTGGAGTGACAACAACAGGCAATCAGTTTTCATTTCAGACATTAAAGATGAGGCTATGGATTTTACAGACATGTAAGAGATAACAGTTGCTACACGATCCCACCACTCCGAAGTCCTCAATCTAGTGACATCTTAGGGAACAATGACTTATCTTAATATGTATTTTTAACAGAGAACAGGACAAAAAATCCAAAAGTACTGCAGAAGCTGTAGCAAGTTTGCCGTTCAGATGTTCCTGGCCCGGAGAAATTTGACATTCTCATCATAAAACAGAGCATTCAAAGTAAAGCACAAAGTATGGGATGGGAAAGGATTTATCCTTCTCAGTGAATGTCTCAGGTCACTCTTCAGCCATGTGCTCTTACACCTTATATCTCAAGATGACTATTATTAGTTACAATTGGACCAGAACTGTTAAGTAATAGTGCTTGCATGTTACTGTTTCAGTCACGTTTCAGCTGTCCTGGACATGCTATGAGAAGAATTGTGTCCTCTCCAAGTGCATGGGACCAAAAAGCCCACATACCCCCTTATAGTGTTTCTCTTTAAAAGTCCTTAGACTTTCTGTTTACAAACGCAATTCCTGAAAAGCAAGCATTGGGTTTACACCCAGGTGCAAGAGATGCGGTAGCAGGCTTTGGAAGAACACTTTCAGGTACCTCACTGTCCTGGGATGGGTCGCCACCTCACATACAACCACCATGTCAGGGACTACAGTAGGGCTGGGGACATTCAACATATGTACCCACAATCACACCCCTTCACACAGCTTGTCTGACACTTGGGAGAAGCCAAAGAACAGCCAGAGCGCTGTACAACTATCAGGACAGCACCACCATCCATGATCTTAGGATCATGGAATCATAGAATCATAGAACAGTTTGGGTTGGAAGAGACCTTCACAGGTCTTCTAGTCCAACCCCCCTGCAATGAGCAAGGACATCTTCAACTAGATCAGGTTGCTTAGAGCCCCGTCCAGCCTGGCCTGGGATGTCTCCAGGGACGGGGAATCTACCACCACTCTGGGCAACCTGGGCCAGTGTTTCACCACTCTCACTGCAAAAAATGTCTGCCTTGTGTCTAGCCAGAATCTCCCCTCCTTTGGTTTGAAATCATTACCCCTTGTTCTCTCACAGCAGGCCCTGCTAAAAAGTGTGTCGCATCTTTCTTCTAGGCCACCTTTAAGTACTGCAAGGCTGCACTAAGGTCTTCCCGGAACCTTCTCTACTCCAGGCTGAGCAATCCTCTCAGCCTGTCCTTACAGGAGAGCTGTTCCATCCCTCTGATCATTTTTGTAGCCTCCTCTGGCCCCTCTCCAACAGGTCCATGTCTTTCCTGTGCTGAGGGCTCCAGAGCTGGATGCAGAACTCCAGGTGGGGTCTCACTGGAGCAGAGTAGAAATGCAGAAGCACCTCGCTGAACCTGCTGGCCACGCTCCTTTTGATGCAGCCCAGGAATCAGGACATGGTCACTGAAAGTGGGACAGGAAAGACCAAAGCCTTTTTTTCTCCCCTCAGAAATAACTCTCAAATTACTCCTTCTGCTCGGGATGACAGTGACCTGCAACCTCCAGCTAAAGAGGTTTTATAGGTAACAAATGCCAGTCAGCAAGCCCTAGGGTGTGAGCTGTGTGTACTCAGGACCCTTCAGGAGGAAATGATAAACCTGCCGAAAGGTGGCACAATGTGCAGTGACTGCATTGTTGGCTGGCTGTTCAAATTAAATTTTAATAGAACTTTTAAAAATAATTTCAGCGTAAACCACAATGTATGTGAGCCTAAATTAATAAAAAACTATCTTTCAAAGAATGAAGAATAAATGTAATCTGAGATCAATATTTATGAAGCTGTGATTAATTGACTGATGACCAAATGATTACAAACTTCTTTCTGAGGCAGCTACTCAAACGTATTAGCTTTGACAAAAAAAAAATATTAAAAAAAATACAAACTGGGTCAATGAAAAAATGCATTCCTAATCAATTTTTAATAGCACTTAAGATTTTATGATTTTTTAAACTTTCCTTTTAATAATTAATCAGAAAAATGAATCTAATTTAAACAAGGTGGTGCAAGGTGTTCTGTATCTGTTTGATGGTGTTCTTAATGAAGAAATTCAATTAGGGCTGACTTTTCATTATACATCTCTGGTTTTAAGGAACACTGTGATTGGCTGGTAAACATTTGAGACTGGGAGAATAACGGAGGTGAACCACACTGCTCAGCACAATCTACTCATTAAGATTTTACACTGTTAATTCCAGACTCCTCTTGTGTCAAAAAAAAAAAGAAAGAAAGAGAAAAAAAAGAAAAAGCAGCTTCCTGATTTCTGTAACTTTTTCAAACTTTTCTGGTGTGTTGCAGTGTTTTGCCTCATTCCTTGCTACATCCCAGGGGACAGATCCTCATCGGCTAGCAGGCAGCACAAGTTGTATGGAAAGGCTGTTATAATTACAGTTTAAATTAAGGCCTGTCGTCACTCATGCATGTATATTTTGTCAATAACATACTCCGGGATAATGAGGCACATAAGAGGTTCAGCAGCAGCCAAAATTCACAGAATATTGGCCCAAACTTGAAGATGTTCCCCGCATGGATAGATAGAAGCACCACCCTCCCGAAGTCAACTAAACCTCTGCAGATGGAAGGCTTGGGGACATCTTCCAAGCATAGAAAGTAGCTAAAATTCACGCCTTTTATCTGTTACATTGGCTATTTCACAAAGGCTCTGTATATACTAGCAAATAAGTGCAGGACACAAAGCACAGCACATTTATCCATACCTCTTGGTGGCTGGGACACTGCCTGGTAAATCTGTGGCTCATTGCAACCAGCCTTCCCCCAGACAGTCTCCTGAAAAGCCCATGGATATATCCTTAGGCTAAGATATACCATTACAGGTGGGTTTAAGAGTGCCTGCATTGCATAACACTTCTGGAGCTTCTTCCTGCCCTCGGATGTCATTCTAGTATAACTCAGTTTGTTCAGATAAAATGTTCATCTGGAAAAGCATCTGATGGGAAACCAACCTCTTGCATGATCCTCAAAAAGAAAAAGAGGTATAGCCTAATGTCCTAAGCACTAGAGTTACACTGACTTCAGCTATAAACTGGCATTTATGTTTACCTCTTTGGTGCCTTGCTGACACCAAGAAAAATGGAAAGTGTCAGAAGGGCAAGATAAAAAAAATCTAAAACAATATCATAAAAGCCAAGGTTTTTCTCACTGAACTTTGGACACCTAGAAGTCTAGGTCACTTTGAATTCCTTTATGGACAATGGAGCCTGAGAGCAGCTATATTCTACTTTAGGAAGAGATAAACTTATGGCAGTTAAAACAAAAAGTGGCTGACACGCCAGAAGGCTGTGCTGTCATCCAGCAGGACCTGGACAGGCTGGAGTGTTGGTCGGGGAATAACCTGATGAAATTTAACAAGGGAAAGTGTAGAGTCCTGCATCTGGGCAGGAACAACCCCATGTTCCATTATAGGTTGGGAAATTCCATATTAGAGAGCAGTGTAGGGGAAAGGGACCTGGGGGTCCTCGTGGACAACAGGATGACCATGAGCCAGCACTGTGCCCTTGTGGACAGGAAGGCCAGTGGCATCCTGCGGTGTATTACAAGGGGGTGGTTAGTAGATCGAGAGAGGTCCTCCTTCCCCTCTACTCCGCCCTGGTGAGACCCCATCTAGAATATTGTGTCCAGTTCTGGGCCCCTCAATTCCAGAAGGACAGGGAACTGCTGGAGAGGGTCCAGTATAGGGCAACAAAGATGCTTAAGAGAGTGGAGCACCTCCCTTATGAAGAAAGGCTGAGGGAGCTGGGTCTCTTTAGTTTGGAGAAGAAGAGACAGAGGGGTGACCTTATTAATGTTTATAAATATATAAAGGGTGAGTGCCACGAGGATGGAGCCAGGCTCTTCTTGGTGGCAAACAATGATAGGACAAGGGGTAATGGGATCAAGCTGGAACACAGGAGGTTCCACTTAAATTTGAGAAGAAACTTCTTCTCAGTGAGGGTGACAGAGCACTGGAACAGGCTGCCCAGGGGGGTTGTGGAGTCTCCTTCGCTGGAGACATTCAAAACCCGCCTGGACATGTTCCTGTGTGACCTCACCTAGGCGTTCCTGCTCCAGCAGGGGGATTGGACTAGGTGATCTTTTGAGGTCCCTTCCAATCCCAAACATACTGTGATACTGTGAAAAACTACATCTGTAAAATATATTTGTCATCTTTTACTATTTTGTGTGAAGAAGACTAACTGCACCAGGCTTACACAAGACCATCAATGTCAAACATTATTAAATAGCCAAAGCTACACTCACACCCTGCCCCAAATCTACACAACAGCCAGAGATTTACCTTCTGGCCTCAGACATTCATTTTATTTCCTTTCTGGTGGTACAACATTTTTCCCACGGCCAAAAAAAAAAAAAAAACCCAAAACATTGTTTTAAAGAGAGAGATGAAATTCACCTTTGTTTTAAAACAAAATCCACATGGGAACTTCCAAAGAGCAAGGAGCAAGTAGTAAGAGCAGCCTACAGTGCTCAGGCAGTATAGACAGGGGGTATCTGAATTACATTTCTGCTGAACAGCATCAAGAATAAGGGATTAGGCAGCCAGTGAATCCCCACGTCTCTGCCTCACAACAGGAGCCAATGAGGCTCTCATTCAGCAGGGCTCAGCAACAGTAAAATCCTGAGCAGGAGGGACTCATCTTCACCCTTTCTGAAAGTAATTTGTTTTAAGGACCACAGGTTTGAATTTAGGCATCAGATTCCCAAGTTTAAATCACATCTTTACTGATGATTTTAAGCAAATTTCACTTTATATTCCCCTAAATCACATAAACCCATCTGGGAAACCCTTCTTAAAAGCTAAAGATCCAGCCCTGTTTCTTGAAGAGGAAACTCTTCAAGGCAAACTTGAACAGACTTCATTGTTGCAGAGGTGGATATTAAGAGTGGACGGCCTGGCTTGGCAGCTTCCAGTCATTTCTACCTCAGCAGAATGAGAAAGAAAAAAAAAAAAAAGAAATCAGGGTTTTATATCTGTTTATGCAGGTGTAAACAGTGACCTTCAAGTAAGGTTTTCATCATATAAAGCTACACATCCAAACATACACAAATTACTAGAAACAATACAACTACATTAGTTACTTCTCCTTTATAGAATCATAGAATAATTTAGGTTGGAAAAGACCTTTAAGATCCTCAAGTCCAACAGTTAACCTGACACTGACAAGTCCACCTCTAAACCATGTCCCTAAGAAACTCATCTACATGTCTTTTAAACACCTTCAGGGATGGTGACTCCACCACTTCCCTGGGCAGCCTGTTCCAATGCCTGACAACCCTTTCAGTGAATACATTTTTCCTGATACCCAATCTAAACCTCCCTGGCGCAACTTGAGGCCATTTCCTCTCATCCTAACACTTGCCACTTGAGAAAAGCCACTGACACCTTGCTACAACCTCCTTTCAGGTAGTTGTAGACAGTGATAAGATCTCCCTGGAGTCTCCGTTCCTCCAGGCTAAACAACCCCAGATCCCTCAGCTGCTCCTCATAAGACTTATCAGCTAGACTAATCAGCCAAGAAAACATGAATTTCACTGTTCATATCCTCATTCGATCCTTGCTCTTTTTGCACAACATGCTGCTGCAAAACATGTACACATCTAAAATACAGATGATTTATGCACTTTAAGCCAAATATACAATAACTTTATTTGGCTTTATGTGTCATACAACATGAGTTTCAAGTCAAAAATACTTAACTGGCTCTGTTTAAGTACTCTGACCAGTTTATCTTGTCCTAACTTCGTTCCTTTCAAGCTCTCATCAAATAACTTTTTATGACAGATTATTTTTCATAATTTCACTATTAATCATCTCAAGGTTTCTGAGATTTCAAGAGCATGTAGTGAAATGGTTGAAGCATTTCACAAATAAAGCCCTAATCCTGGGAGATTATTCATGGTTAGGTTCTCGGCTTTTAACCCTTCCTTTTAACCATCCTTTCTCTGTAGATTTACTAACAGCAGTAGCTAGAAACCTATCTCCTGCCTTCCTATTTGATCCTTATACCCCAGTGCCTCTGCAAAAGCATCCCAGGATATTCTAAGAAGTTTTTAATCTGTTTCATCCTGGCGTCAGCCCTACCGCAAAAGCAACCTGCCCACTAGACACCGGTGTTAGGTAGCCTAGACTTTTTAAGCATTTATTTCCTCCTGCAGTCACATTATATTTCTGAGCTCCCCTTAGCTGCAGCAGTTTGTTACTCCTCCAGCTCCCTTCTCCTCGCTCTCTGTGGTCTTTCTCCCAGCACTACAGTATTAAATCGTTTTCATGCCCCTGAAGATTTGGTAACATCATCCCATAAATTTCAACTAAACCTCAGGCGCTGCTAGATCACAAATAATTTTTGAAGTGTTCGTTCACTGACTAGGCATCCAACTTCAGCAGAAATCTGCTAAACAAATAAGTTTAACCTCCTTACACAGAAAATACATTCCTTTTAGCTGCTTATTCAGAAAAAATATGCTCCTCTACAAGCCTTTTGGTTGAGAGAAAATATATTCATCCCAACAGAGCTTGTTCTCTAACAGGTCACTTTCCAGTTACATACACTTTTTGAAGCAGCTGTAGTCATACCTTTGAAAGTTTCCTGCTTTATTCCAGATTCATTTAAGAGTTTCACATATCAACTGTAAGATGCATTTCCTTGCTTTTGATTTATCTTTCATGCATTTACCCTTTCTGCTCTTTGTATTGTCTGTTCACATTTTTTCAATAAAAATCAATATTAAAAAACTAAGGAAGATAAATAACAAGGATTGACTGCATTCTTGTGCAGTTTCCTGGCTGCACAATAAGCACACTCAATGTATTTCAGGCTCCAGTGTTCTCTTTAAAGTTCAAAACCCAATAATTTTACATTTCTCTTGCAAAAAAAATCTCTGAGCACCCTCCTTTTAAAAGCAAGTCAGACATGCCAGGACTGAAAGCATCTCCTCGCAGCTGATGTCCTCTCACTCCAGCTTATGATAATTGACAGTATGTCTATTACATTGCTAATTGGTTCTTTTTTTACTTTATATTGTGGGGTTTTTTTCTGAAATTTACTAAAAAGCGTTGCGTTTTAACACATGAATACTCAATCTTTATCGAGTGCACCTTACTCAAACTTGTCCTCTCCACCTAAGCATACATTATCATCAAAGCTGGTTGGCCTCATCTACGCTGGAATGTCACCATGGATTAGTTTGCTCGCTTTATTTGTAGAGACTTACCTATATCAGACTGAAATGCCTCCATGCAACTCTGCTATGTCAGCCTAAGATACTTTCCTTGTTAATCATTGCATCCACAACTTTATGCCTGTTTGAATTAACTGCTCAGCATTCTAAGCATTTATCATGCAGCGCAATGTTAAATCACTCAGGTCTATAATTTTCAGCATGCTGTGGCACGTTTACAAGAAACTACAGGAATCCTGGGACTGAGGTCAAGCGAGTAGACCCTTAGGAACCTCCTGTCCTACCAGCACAGCTTCCCAGCTGCTCTCTGGCAGCCCAGAAAGTGCAGCACTAAGGCTCCATGATTTATTGTAGAATCATTTGAGTTGGAAGAGACCCTCAGGATCATTGAGTCCAACCATAACCTAACCTAACTCTAGCATTAAACCATGTCCCTAAGAACCTCATCTAAATGCCTTTTAAACACCTCCAGGGATGGTGACTCCACCACTGCCCTGGGCAGCCTGTTCCAATGCCTGACAACCCTTTCTGTGAGGAATTTTTTCCTAATATCCAGCCTAAACCTCCTATTACACCAAGGATTGTTTTTCTAGCCTAATGAAAATTAAAAACAAAAGTATACTTACAATTTTTAAAAGAATTTTTTAAAAAAATGTAAAAATAATTTTTTTAAAAAATAAAATTTTAAAAATTTTAGAATTTTAAAAGAATAATTAGAATTTTTTCCTAATATCCTATCTAAACTCCTATCACTTGCTACTTGGGAGAAGAGCCGTGCTACAACCTCCTTTCAGGTAGTTGTAGATAGCAATAAGGTTTCCCTTCAGCTTCATTTTCTCCAGCCTAAACAGCCCCAGTTCTCTCAGTGGCTGCTTATAAGACTTTAGAGAATTATTGGTGCAAGCCGGGCAGCAAACACAAAATTTCATCCGTGGATTTGGCCCCTCAGTTTCCAAGGATCGGGACGGATCTTCCATCAGGCATCAACAGGCAAGCAGCAGCACCCACAGCACTCACAGGGCAGGGGGAGTTATCACAGTTCTCAGTTCCTCTTTGCCCTCAAAGTCACAGCTGCATGGGCTGTGAAAATGCCACCTGAGCCCACAGGCGACACTTGGGCCCAGAAGCGAGGGGTTTTGGCCAAGCTGTCTGCATAGGGGGCGGGCAGTGTGGGAGCTGAGGGGTGATGCCAGGTCCAAGCTGCTGCAGCAGGATGCAAGGCAGTGGGGATGGGGGCAGCACATACCCCCAGGGTTTCCCCTGGAACTTGTTCCCATTTGCTGTAGTGTATTTTGGAGTAGGGGAAAAAAACAAAACAAAACAAAACAAAAACAAACAAACAAACAAATAAAAACACACACACACACAAAAAACCCCACACAGGAACATGGGGAAAAGCACAGAAGGCATCTCAGGGAAATGACCAGGGTTAAAACAGACGGTTTATTTCACAGAACCACAGAATGTTAGGGATTAGAAGGGACCTCAAAAGATCATCTAGTCCAGTCCCCCTTGCCGGAGCAGGAACACCTAGATGAGGTTGCAGAGGAAGGCGTCCAGGTCCAGGCAGGTTTTGAACGTCTCCAGAGAAGGAGACTCCACAACCTCCCTGGGCAGCCTGTTCCAGTGTTCTGTCACCCTCACTGAGAAGTTTCTTGTCATATTTAAGTGGAACCTCCTGTGTTCCAGCTTGAACCCATTACCCCTTGTCTTACTGTCTTACTGAAATGAAACCCATTACCCCTTTTCTTACGGAGAAGAGCCTGGCTCCATCCTCGTGACACTCACCCTTTTCATACTGATAACCATGAATGAGGTCACCCCTCAGTCTCCTCCAAGCTAAAGAGACCCAGCTCCCTCAGTCCTTCCTCATACGGGAGATGCTCCACTCCCTTAATCATCTTTGTTGCCCTGTGCTGGACTCTCTCCAGCAGTTCCCCGTCCTTCTGGAACTGAGGGGCCCACAACTGGACACAATATTTCAGATGTGGTCTCACCAGGGCAGAGTAGAGGGGGAGGAGAACCTCTCTCGACCTATTAACCGCTCCCCTTCTAATACACTCCAAGATGCGATTCACTGCAATGAAACGTGAGGGAGCAATGGGTTTATAAGGGGAAAGGCAAGCCCTAGTAACCACATCGGCCTCCTTCTGCAAGGGCCCTTCACCAAGCGCTCCCCACAGCGCTGTGCTTCCCTCAAAAAGGCCGCCCGTAGGCCAAAAACTCCGCGGCCCACCCCCTCGGGGCCGCGGGCCGGCGTGGCCTGGCCTTGCCCCAGCGGAACCCCCGCCTGCCCCCAGGCCGGGCCTTTTGAGGTGGGGTGCAGCGGGCAGATCCGTGAGGGGGCCGCGGCTCCCGCCCGCCCTCCAGGGGAGCGCCGCAAAAACGCGCACCGCCTCCCCTCCGCCGGGCGGCGGCTTGGCCTCGCCGGCTTGCCGTAGTGGGGCTTGGCGGGGGCCGCTGCCGCCGCCGCTGTTACCGCCCGTGGGATTTCCGCGCTGGCGGGGTTGCCGCGATGGCGCAGCACGGGCCGAGCGTCACGTTGTCCCTCACGCTGCCCATCACCTGCCACATCTGCCTGGGGAAGGTAACGGCGCCGCCGCTGCCCTTCCCCCCGTCTCCGCGGGTGGTGGGTACGGGGTGGGCGGGGGAGGCTGGGCCGCCCGGTCGGCGGCTGCTCGGGGGGCCCCGCCGTGGCTGCAACCCTGACCATATCGCCTTAAATAAGCTGCGGCTTCAAGCTGGGAAGAATATGGGGTTGGTGGTCGCTTTCTCTAGGGCGGGGGTTCTCCTGGGGTGGTGGGGGGCCTCGTCTCGGGAAGAAGGCGATCCCGTCCGTAGGGTGGCCGGTCCCGGCTGCAGGCGAGGTTTGTGGGCGGCGGTGCAGTGGTGGGAGCCGAGCGCCATCGCGGCGGGACCTCCCGGGGGCTGCGGCCCCAGTCCCGGGGCACCGGCCGCCCCCGCGCCGAACCGTGGGTGTGTGGGTCCCGGGGTGAAGGTTCGAGGTTTTTCTCTTCTCCCGGTATTTGCAGGAGCTGGAGTGTTTTGGGTGAATGATTGATTGATTGATTGAGCGCGGTGCTGCGCCGTAGAGAACAAGCGAAACAAAGAGGGGATGAATAACTGAGTGGATTTGAGGAGTATTGAGAAAAACTGCAGCAGTCTGGAGAAGAAAGTTTCTGTTTCTTCTTTCTGACCCTTCCTCAGTCCCTTTCTCTTCTCTCTCGGGAAACAGTTTGGTCTCTGAAAGCCCCAGAGCTAATTTCATAGCTGCCACTAATTGCTTTTCAAATTCTTTGCTCATTCCCCACTGGTCTTTTACTTTCGTTTCCTTGCTCTCCAAAACAAAACAAATCTCTTCATGCACATCAGTAATTACAAGGAAAGAAACAACCTTTTATGTTTGTACTCTGGTGTTTGCTGTCCAGTTTCTTTCTGGCTCATGTGGCCTTTACTCCAAGACCTTCTCTGCTGGAGTGATAACAAAAGAATAGGTGTGTTTGAGGTACAAAGTAGGTGTAGCGCTGGTAGTGGACATAGTCAGGCATCTCCCTTTTCTCAGCTCTCTGGTTTAGTAACCATATTTACTTATTTCTTGGCTTTCCTGTAGAAGATGAGCAAGACTGCGTGGCTGTGGTCCTGCTACCTCTCCTTTTCTGTTTATCTGTTTAATGAAAATGGATGAGAATATAAATTTACTGCATCTGTAATATGAAGTAGATACTCTTGAAAAAGAAAGGAGAGTGAAATCAAGCTGACAATGGCTTTGCTATTTGAATCTGATCCTAGTGAATTTCTAATTAAACACTTCATAGGTTTGTTTGGTATTCACTGCTAGTTTGCTGTAAAGCCACTGTGTTATTTCAAGACACTGTTCCATACTTCCAGTTCTTTTCCGCAGTTGGCCAAGAGTTGATGTTCCTGAGTTTGTACTGGAAGACATTTCCACACTCACTTTTCTTACTTGGTGTCTTGCACTAAGGTAATATATTAACATTATGTAGGTAAATCTGCTGGTAATAAAGGTATTTGTAATAAATGTAATAATGTAATAAAGGTATTTGAATGTTTTCCTTTTTAGATGTATGAAGCTGTATAAATTTTGCCAAGTTGACAGCTCTGGCTGTCCTTTTTCCTAGTACATATTTTTGTCTCCAGCTTGGGACTTCATTGAAAAACTTCATCATAAGAAGCTCTTCTGTTTTCAAGAGTAAGATTAGAGGAAGAAAAAGTTATTTAGTGTAAATCAAGGGAAAAATCTTTCGAGTTTTGTTCTGTCTTGTTGAGGGGAGCAGAAAGTGACCTGGAGGGTTGACATATTCTAATACTCTTGTGGTTTGTAGCATAGGCTTCAAATTAAGCAGAAGGTCCACCCTACAGGCAGAATGTACCTCTTGATATCTCTGCAAAATTTACAAAGGATTGACTAAAAAATAGAAACTATTCAGTGTGCATGATGGTAATGGGATAAAAAAGATATTGAAGAGAAACTCATTCAGTAATGTCACCCACTTGCTCTTAATGAAGCAGAAGGCTTAAGGGAAGGGGAAGGTTAGCCCGTTCTGTTAGTGTGAACATTGTTGTAAAGTGTATTAGCAAGATGTGCAAATAACCGCAGTTACTTAGATACATTTCACCTTTGTTACCTGAATGTTCTTTTAGCACAGTCTGGGCCATCTTATAATGTATTTATATTCATAATTAGTGAGCAGATTAGAAGCCATCTGCACCAAGCTGTTAGGTTTACTCATCCTAGAATCACTTGAAGGTCCCTCCTGTTGGTTTTGGTGTTGACAGTTTGCTTGGTCTTGGGCACACAATGCTGTGTATGTTGAAACCCCCTAGGATATCTGGGAATTCTTTCACTGATATTGGTGTGCCTGCTTTTCCACACACCTGCTGCTCTGTTAATGCTGCTTGAAAGTCCAGAATTGCCTTCAGCTGACTGCGCTGGTTTTGGCTGGGGTAGAATTAGTTTTCTTCAGAGTAGCTAGTATGGGCCTGTGTTTTGGATTTGTGCTAGGAGCAGCATTGATAACACCAGGATGTTTTAGCTATTGCTGAGCAGTGCTTACGCAGAGTCAAGGCCTTTTCTGCTCCTCATGCCACCCCACCAATAAGTAGGCTTGGGGTACACAAAAAGTTAGAAGGAGACACAGCTGAGATAGCTGACCCCAGCTGACCAAGAGGATGTTCCATTCCGTATAAAAAGCTGGGGCAAGAAGACAGAAAGAGGGGATGTTCAGAGCGGTGGAGTTTGTCCTCCCAAGTAACCGTTATGTGTGATGGAGCCCCCCTTTCCTGGAGATGGCTGAACACCAATAGGGAGCAGTGAATGAATTCCGTGTTTTGCTTTGCTTGTGTGCATGGCTTTTGCTTTACTTATTAGACTGTATTTATCTCAACCCATAAGTTTTCACACTTTTACCCTTCTGATTCTCTCCCTCATCCAACTGGGAGGGAGTGAGTGAGCGGCTGTGTGGGGCTTAGTTGCTGGTTAGAGTTAAACCATGACGGTGATATAGATGCGTACAGAATTTGATTTTGATCTGCATGGCAGTTGCATTATGTATGGGGTATAACTAGGACATTGCTCAAAATCACCTGGCTGATTAAGCCTTCCCGCAGAAGCTGTAGTCTTTCTAGACATTATGGTCGATTAAGGAACTGAAACTGTGCTGTAATTCAAGTGAAATGCTTTTTTTTAGTAATGAGTAGCTCACAATCGCCCACTCCCCTGTGCTTGTCACAGCTGGTGTCTCAGAGGCTCAGTGAAGGGCAGCAGCACCCCCAGCCATTGTGTCACATTTCCATAGTGGCTTCTGCTATTGTTGTGTGGATCCTGAGCCAACAAAAGTGTAAACCTCAGCCCTGAAATGAAACTTGGAAAGGTGTGTAAATCAGAAGCACTGTACCCGAGAGAGTAATAAATGTGACTTACTATTTTGCTGGAGATATGGAGTGATCATTCACTAGAAAGAAGTGCACTTCCATGTCAGGTTTGGGGTAACTGAGGGTCTCTTGCTCCCTGTGGAGGAGACCTGCACTCCTGAAATGTCTTTCCTGTTTGGATTATATCATGCTATTCTGCTCTGTATTGCAATCCATATAACTATTCTCAGGTTACTTCTGAGAAAGAAAGAAGTACGGCCAGAGAAAGAGTTGGTTTTTTGTTTGGTTTTGTTTTGTTTTTTTCTTCTAGCTGCTGTGGGAAAGCTGGAGAAAGCTCTTTTTGTGCTACAGAAAAGTTGTAAATAACAAGTTGTTTGTTTGTTTTTAATAATTGAAATTGTCATATTTAAACATTGCCAAAGCATTGGTGTGCTAATGCTTACATTAATCACACACACACACAAAAAAAAGACTCCTTAATTAGAGCTGAAAGTGTGCAGACACTTAGAGAAATTGCTTAGTGTCTCTCTGTTCACACCTTCAATAACGTGAATTTGTGTATAGATAAATCCTCTGCCTCCCAGGACTGTCATATTGGAGGTTTTAAAGATACTGTGAATCCTGTAATGTGACAGAGGCACAGACAGTAAATTGGAGAAGCAGCTGATAGATCTGAGCCTTAACTTAGATTCATCTGTATTTCAGTGGTAAAACACTTGGTTTTTAGCTTGTGCAACACTGATTGTTTGGGTATGTTCACTACAGGACACATCTAATCTGTTTTCCAAAGTGATTTTTGGCTGTCCTTTCCAGTTGCTCGTTTCTCCCTGCCAGCATTTCATTTTTCCTTTTTAGTTTGACTACTTTACTAATAAAATGAAAGAGGAAGATCTTGGGGATGATGAGGGCTTCTTTTCAAGTTGAAAGAATTATTTTAAGCTTGGGTTTTAAGTGCAACACAGTAGACTCTAAAGTAATAGATACTGCTACTTCTGTGTCTCAAAACACATTTCTTGGCCAAAGATAGTGGTGGAGGAAAACAAAATAATTATTTTTAAGTCCCCTAACGCGGATAGTACTATTAAGATTTGAGAGTGTATATTACAGTAAACCGTAACAGAAGCTGTAGTAAGGTATAGATACAGGGGAAAGTCTCTTTCTTCCATATCATATTTGATTCCTCCATGCGTATGTACTTTCAAAGAGGGCTTACAGTTAAATGACAAGAATAATGTATTGTCATGAATATTTTCTAAAAGTTTGTTTACCTAGCTGTTTTGGAAGGGGAGGGAAGGCTTCTTGAAAGGATCTGTGTCTGATTGGAATATTTAATCCTTCAGTTAGCTGCCCCATTCTTGGGTAATGACTTATTTAGTAGCAATGCATATCTAGCAGGAGGCTTGAATTAGTGATTGCTGGGTCATGTTTCTGCTCTGTGGTTTTGGCTCTTATCCTTTTTAAAGCTGGTTTCCATGAAGGTGGTGATGTGCAGGCTGGACTGAATCTGTAACACTATCCATTTCAGTGACACCTCTTCCAAGGGGAAGTGTTGGTTGTTGCCAGGAGCTAATCCCTCATTCCCTCACTTTCGGAAATCAGTTAATGTGTGTCTTTTCATCTCCTTCCACTTAGGGAGGCAAATGCATTTCACTGGAGTGGTTGGCTGCAGTTCTTAGAGGTTGTGGAGTAAAGGAAGGGTGCTGCCACACTGTGTGTTAATGAGCTCTTGGAATCAAGTACCTTCATTTTGCAAAAATAGTTACAGCTTTGGTGCTTACAATAATGGGGAAGTTTGGTGTTTTCCGTCAGGAGTTCACTCCTAGCTAGCCCTGTGAAACAAAAGTATCTCTTTTCCGCAGGACTAGACTTGCACTAAGAGATGGAGTAGTGTATTTTCATATTCTGTTACCTGAAAATGTTCTACAGGATTCATAGTGTCTTTCTGGGTTTTTTTTCTTTTCTTTTTTTCCTCTTAATACTAAAAGGTCCGTCACCCGGTCATCTGTGTCAACAACCATGTCTTCTGTTCCATTTGTATTGAAGTGTGGCTGAAGAACAATAATCAGTGCCCAGCTTGCAGGATTCCCATCACACCTGAAAATCCTTGCAAGGAAATTATAGGTAAGGACAACTTTAGGCTTTGAGATAACTTTCCGGTATTTACCGCTGGAGGAGATTCTTTTGAGTCCAAAGATACCTGGATATTTTTTCTTCTGTGTTTTTTTACCAATGTCTAAAGAAGGTCTGACTTTAAATCTTTCTGGAAGCATACATAATAGCTTACAAGATAAAAATTCCAAAGATGATATGCCTGTTAATGGCTAGATTATTCAAAAGCAGCAAGTACCCTGGAGCTCCAACGATTGGTTTTTAAATCTTTGTTGGATGCTGCCTTTAACTGGAAAAAATGCATCTTTCTTGAAGTACTCTAGCTATGCATTGCAACCTGTTGACTTAAGAGTATGGCATTTAGCTGAGAAATAATGTGTTTAAATCCAGAATCTCACATGATTATATGGTCTTTTTTTCTTGTGGGTTTTTTGTTATTGTTGTGTTCACCATTTCCTTCTTTTTGCTTTATTTTTAAGAAAATGTCTCTTAGCACAGAAATAAGACAAAGTTAAAACACTTGAATGAGGATATGAACTTCCCCAGAGCTAGGAAATACTGCAATCTTTATTTGACATAAATTTTAATAAAATCGGATTCTGCCAAGGAAAATATTAAGTTCAAAAATTCAAAAGTTTTCTTCCTGCTGTAAGGCAGGATTTTGACTTCTAAACATCACTAATAGATACTCCTGTTTAACCTGTTCTGACAATCGAAGGGCTTTAAATCTCCCATGGTAGCAGACTGGTCCAACATTAGCTGTATTTGTGGTTGATAATATGAACAGCTCTATGAGGTGGATTACTCGTATTTAATTGACTGAAAAAGAAACAATATTAGTGTTTCTTTTCATCCTGTGCTGCTTCAGGAGGAACAAGCGAAAGTGATCCTGTATTTAGTCCGACAGTCAGAAAACACCTACGTAAAACAAGGCTTGAATTGCTCCACAAAGAATATGAGGTAAGGACATGGGCAGTGTTGTGACTTTCCAGATGGACCGCAGCTGTTAAATTCCTGCATACAACTATCCTTTTGCTTTGAGTCCCATTGGTTTTTAGTTTGAGTAAAGGTTTATACTGGATCTACACGAAACTCAACTGTGTCAAAATCCCACTTTCTGGCTAAGGTTGTGAGACAGCATTTGCTGATGCTTGAAGTGGTCTTGCTGAAGTCACGGTGATATTCTTTCTATGCTACAGGCAGCCAGTTTTGTGGGAATTTCACCCCCAGGTGGTGTGGGAGGGTTTGCTTTATGCATATTGAGTGTTGTGGCCTTTTTGTTTTGTCTTTGATACAAACGCAAACATTTTAGTTTCCTGTAGCTCAGGGAGACTAAATTCCTTCTTAAAGAATATTGCCCACTGTAACCTTATGGCATAGGTTAAGTTTTATCATGGTTGCTTTATTTTTTTCTGAAAGTGAGTGAATACTTAGAAGTTTGTCTCTCCTGCTGGAAAAATGTTCTCTTAGGAACAAGGTGAAAAGGTGTTATAAGGAATATGCTTAGTTTGTGTTCTCAGCTGTCATTCCCTTAGTAGCAGCAGTGTGAAGACATCACATATTTTGCAAGGAAGCCTGCCTCAGGGAGGAGAATGAGAGAAAGGAAACGGACACTGGATATATCCTTAACACTGGGGAAGTAAGGGCTGTCTTTTGTGACAAGCTTGCCTGTAGTTCAGCTTCTTTCATCCTCTACAGAAGAAGGCATCAGGAAAAGGAGGTTCCCTACCTTTTTATTGAATCAGCTCCAAAATCACACAGATACGCATAGAGTGACATAAATCTCTTCAAAAAACTAAACACCACGTATGTGCCTCCTTCAGTAACCTGACCTTGAGCAACTCAAGTACTGAAGTTGTTGAACAGTGTAGAATACATGTTTTCAGGATAAATTATTTCTTTTATCCCTTTAACAACAGGCTTTTGAAGGTTTTTTGCTTCTCTGTGGCTTCAGACTGATACAGCTAAGAGCTTTGTGCTTTGCATTTTGAGTCTTTCCTAAGATGTTGCTACTTTGTGTAGCCAGAGCAGCCTCTTTCAGGCAGTGTTCTGTCCGTTTTGAATCTTGAGACTTTCAGCATCTGAACATGTGATGTTTCAGAATGATATGAGAGAAACATTTTCAAATAACAGCAAATGAGTCAGCAGAGAACGACCTTAAGAACACTCTTGATACAGGAAATCCTCCCACAGAGTGCCCTAATAATAGATTCATGTTGCTGAATGCTTTGAAGCTTTTGTTCTGCCCACCAGTTTGTTCAGGGTCCTTTGTGTAGTCAAGGGATTCCCTTTACTGAAACCTTCTACTGTGCTTGAGTGTGCAAGTTGATTAAAATCCTGCCTAGAGCACAATACATAAGCATACTTAGATATATGTGTAAGTGAGGGCATGCATCTGGACTTGCTAGAGAACCCGTGTTTCTCAAGTGCTGTGGGAAGTTGCCAGTATTATTTAATTAATCTCACACATTTTCTTAATCCCTGTGAATTTCTGACACCTTTAGGATGAAATAGAATCCCTGCAAAAAGAAGTGGAAGACCTGAGAGGTAAAAATCTCAGTTTACAGACACAACTGAAGTCTCTTCTGGATCCTGCGGCATCAGCTTTGTCTTGCCAAAATGAGGAAGCTAGCCAGTCAGCACATGAAGCAGGTACCAGTGGCCCAGAAACCACAGAGGAATGGAGCAAAAAGCTGAAAGCTGCCAATGATATGTATGAAAAAGTAATGGATAATGTGGAAAAATTAAAGGAGGTAATAAATACATTTCTTCAGCTATCTCATAGTGTAACTGTTTTGTGTTAGTTAGGTGGGAGTAAGAGCTAGCATGACCTCTGGGTACTTCATAGATCCAGAAGAAAGAGGAAAAAATTGAATTCCACTGACTGTTGGTGTATCATAGTATTTCCATACAGCCTTTGCAAGTGTCAAATGTTATTGCTTGTTCTAGTGAGTCTTGTATGTGATTCTTCTTCAACTCCTCTGTCACTCTATGACTGGGTAATTGGATTATAGTAGCACTTGTCACCAGTATTGATTACCAGATTTTTCAGGGTTGCAATAATCTATATAATATATCTATTTTACAACATTCGGTGGTCAAACACAGTAGAGTTGGCTGAGGCAGATTTTGCACTATTGCCCTCCCTGCTAGCCGATATTTTTGGTACAGTTTGCTGAGACAGAGTAACTTGACCCTTTGACCGAAAATAGACAAGCTTCAGCATTTTATGACCAGAGGATCCTTTACTGGAGACCTGTGGTTTTTTATACATCTTGAATGTAATAGTAAAGAAAACCTGATACTGCAGAAGCAGGGATGCAAGAGATAGTAATGTGAAAATAGATCTAAATAAAATATCTTGCAAAATCTACGTGTGGGCACAAGAAACATGGAAGAAAAGTTAAATTTGAAGAGTAATTTGAAAGGCAAGGTGGAAAGTACTGGACTTTGCATGTATTCCAAATGCTGTCTTTATTTCTTCTATTCACTGTCCTGGGTTGCCTCCTGCAAAACTTAAGAGTTATGCCCTTTAGGACACTTTTTTTCCCTTGTAAGCATTAATAGTTTTTATGCTTTTCCTGTGCTACAGACTCAGAGGTCCACATGATACTGTTCTGCCATTCTGTTGTTGTTAATGGGACACTTCTAGATTTGCCTCTATGTAGTCTATAGCAAATTCTGCCCCTGAATAGACTGTGTGATAAATGCTAAAAGGTATAAACTGATTTTCCAAAATTAGCTTTTTCAGTAGCTTAGCTAGACTCAGACTTCAGCTTTACAGATAGGGACACATCTTCTGCACTTTTAGTTGTCAAAAATGGATTGACAGCAAGGAGTTCTTGTCTGCCTAAATTTTTTGTATTTTTTACATAAAGTTAAGCTGTACTGCCTTTTTTTTTTCTTTTTTTGTGGTGGCTAAGATTTTTAACTCTTTCCTTAGGTAAGTAAAAAGAAGAATATAGCATGGGTTGAGGGAGGGGTGTGTTTGGGTTTTGTGTCAGTATAGCTTCAGCCTTAGCAAGAAAAGGGTTTTAAGTTTATGGAGTCTCTGAGTTAGGAGCCTCTCTAACCCTTGGTTAAGGGTTAGATATGAATAGAGGTTTAGGTGGGTTGTCGGAACCAAGTCTTAAACTGTGATAATAGAGTCATTTAGGTTGGAAAAGACCTTTAAGATTAGAGTCCAACGTTCTTTTCCCATCTGTTCCCTGTTCAACAGCTGCTCAATTCCAGGAGTACCTAAAGTCACTTGGCTCTTTTTATAGACCTTGTTTTGCTCAGTCTGCACAGCAAGACCTCATTCCCACAGGCACTCAATCTGGAACCAGAAACCTTCTTATCCCCTACAGTACCTGACCCAGGAGCTTCAGCCACCCATCACTTCCCAGTGACACAGCGTCCCTCAGAAAATGCGGTTGCCGTCATTTTCTTTTTCAAACCACGCTGAGTCACAAAATAGCAGACACCTTTATCATTTTATGTCCTAGAGCAGAGACTCCCAAAATAGGCATTATTGCTTTGAGTGGAGTCACCTAGAAATACTAGGCAAAGTACAACCATTAATAAAGAGCTTACCTGAACTCATTAGTCTAGACCTTGTGCTGCAAGTGGAAATCCCTTGCAGATTACTGGCTTGGAGAGCAGAGCACTCTCTGGAAGAAGAATACCAAAGAGGTTCAGTTCTGCCTTGTCGTGTGCCAGATAGATGCCCTGCGTACCAACTCTGCACAACTCATGGGATTTCCTATTTGATTGTGTGACTGAGGGCCTGTGTCTCAGTAAGGAGAGAAAGGTCTCAGCCATGTTGTCCAATGGTTTGATGCTCCTTTGGAAGAGAGGTGTCCTACATTCTTGTTCATTGCATTCAAGGTAGTTTTTGCACTTTGATTTTTAAAATACCAAATTGTTGACACTTAGGCACCCAAGCCCTGGGCTCACCTTTCCCATTCATTCTTTATCAGAAGTCTATTTACTCTTTCTACCCATAGGAATATTGTGGTGTTTGGTGGGGGTGGCTGTGTTTTCAGGGTTTTGAGGGGTTTTGGTCGTTTTTTGTTGGTTTGTTTGGGTTTGGTTTGGTGTTTTGTTTTGTGGGGTTTTTTTTTCTCCATTCCCTCTATACCTCCACTGTCCTAGCCTTACCTGAAGAGTTTGCTGGGGATATTTGTATAAGCATTTAGAGTTTTCTTGAACTGTTTGATGCTTCTGAAAAACTACATTTCACTCCTGAGCCTGGTTGCATAGATCCTTCTTCAGATCTAACTCTAGATCGTGCTTATATTATTCAGTGAAAGCGTCATCTGATTGAGGTTACAAATTACGAGTTCCGGACTGGTGGTGGTGTTTTCAGCAGATTGAGCAGGCTATGAAGTGCAAAGAGTATTTTCTACTTGTTAGGACGGCAGCATTCATTGTTCTGAAACACGTCAGCAAGAAAACTTCTCTTTATATGAAGTATCTTGTAAACAAGGGTGTCTGCTGAACTGAGAAGAAGGAATTGACCTCAATTCAAGGAGTAAGAAGGGTTGTGAATCAGGAGTCTTAATCACAACATCCTGGAAGAAAGTGAAGAAAGACTGCAAATAGCTTGTCGTAATGGATTTGCATCCATAGGATAACTATGCTTTAAAAACAACAAGCCAAAAAAACCCAAAGTAATCTTACTCTAATTTGGAATGGAGGAAGCTGTTCGACATTAGTTTTGCTGATACCTGCACATTGTAATGTTAATGTACTTAACATATTTAGTCATGTGGAAAAAAAAAACATGGAATTGCCATTAGTACATCTCCTTAATGACTTTCTGTACTAACTAACATAGCTGTGTTTATTTCCCTAGATAGGACACTTGCGATGTATTTTGGGAATATAAATAAAAAATGTCTGTTCGCTATTCAGTTTTGCAATCCATTTCCCTTGGTGATTTTTAAGTGGTGTCCCTGTCTGAAGGCTATTTCCTGCCTTCACATTTCTAGTTCTGTCTCTTTAAAAGGGAGAAACAGCTTGTCCTATAAATATTAGAAGTCATTTCTGGTTTACTGTATACTTATTTTTTTTCCTTTTCTTTTCCTTAGGCAAACAAGAAACTGAGCATGGAGAACAATAGCCTTTTAAGAGAGAATTTGCGACTAAAAGCTGAAGTTGATAGTAGATCACCACAAAAGTATGTGAATATTTTAAGAGCTACCATATTTTATTTATGAACTGTTTAACTGTTGTAGGACTTTAACCTAAATCTGTGATGGTGTACATGGTGTTGTGTATGTGTCTCCAGGTAGACTTTGGAATTTTTATCCTTGTAGACTTGGGTGACAAACGCAACTTCCAGAATAGCAGCAAGTCTACAGTGAAGAAATATGACATGACTACAAGTGCCATTCCTTGCATTATCTGGCCAATATTGAAGGACTGGATTTATTAGTTGAATTTTACAGTTAATTTATTTTTGTTATTAGGAAACTTATAAATCTGGTATACAGTCAAAGTAGAACGTTGGTTACTGAGTACAGAAGTTCTGGTTGGTTGTATTTGTTTTGTTCTTCCTTTTGCTGCCTTCAGGGTTTGTTCTGTGGACTTAGGCTCCTTATTCAGTGAAAATCCCTGATAGCTTTGTGACTGGGCAAGATATGTAGAATTGAGCTTCTGCAGCATGAGAACATCATTCCAAGAACTGACACCTGTGTTTAATACTCTGTTTTAACCAGTTAAAACATCAGTGACAGTGACCTCAGAAAGCAGAAACTTTGCCGTACCGATTACAGCTTGTGCTAAGGTACCTCTCCTTGGAAGTACTTTGTGAAGCAACATGTTCATATTTTTAAAGTTATGTTCCTTTCTTTCATCAGTTTACTACCTTTTTTCTCTCATTGGTTTAAAACTTAGAAAGCTAAGAGCAGCATTGACTTTATACAGTACTTTGAGGAAGGGGGTTGGGGGGTACCTGTATAACGTGTGGTGAGACCTCTCTGGATTTTGTTCTTCTTCACAGCTCACTTACTGGAAGATGAAATTCATCCTTTTAGAGAGCTTGCTTGCCAGACTGCTTGTGGTTCAAGACCGCAGGAAAGAAGATGCATGATCTTGTGCTATGCCATTAAATGCGTAAAAGTACATTCTGCCCTAAAGTCCCCTAATAAGGGAGATAGAGCCTTGTTTAAAGTCTTGGCAATGGAGAGGGCTTTAATGGCATGGAATATCTTTTCCCATAACATTCAAGAGTGAGTTGGCAAGTATGGCAAACTTGAAAAGTAAATAGATGTAAATAAGTGAGTCCTAGAAAAGAAGAGATGGAAAAGACAAGATCATCTTACTTGATTTTACTTTACTGAGGTCAGGTAAACTCCCCCATGGAGAGAATTTCCATTTCTTCCAGCTTACACGTGCTTTATAATCTTGTTGGTCAGAAAAATTAGATATCAGAGAGAGGGATGTGTGAAGAACTAATCTTTGTTGTGAGCTGGTTGTTTTCTCATCTTTTGCCAGTGTGCTTTAGAAGTACAGATACAGCCAAATGTTATTAGAAATAGGACAGTGTCAGGCTCTATTTTAGAACCCAGATGCCAGCTATATTGGCCTGTTTGTGTCCCTACTATTAAATATTTGGGTTTTTTTTTTAGTCTCCAGAAGAGTCAGTCACATACTACCTGCCTGTTGGGAATGATCATTGGCCCATGCTAACTCTAGAACTGTGCATAGGAATCAAGCACATGAATTGAATCAGACTTAAACTGAGCCAGGAATAGTTCAGACACTTCAGAGATGCAGGCAGTTACGTGTCTGTACCCTGTCTCTACTATCTTCAGCTTTGGTTTTATTTTGAGCCCAGTGGTGTACTATGAGAATTTAGGTATATGCAAGGGAAAATTTGTCCTGGAAGAAACCCACACCTTAGATTTAGCAATTTTGATTCACCCTACCTATACCCATTCACTCCTAGTCATGTTTTCTAGACTGAATTTGTGCAATTCTTCTGGGTAACTGTGACTTAAGAGAAAAAGTAAACTTCTGATTTATTTGGTTTTGCTGTACTTTCAGGGCTGTCCAGTGTCTATGGTTTTCTAAAGCAATAAGGCTTAGAACTGGCTATTAAATTCCAAATGAAGCCTCAGTAGCACTAAGCAGAAAAACTGTCTTGTGTCTTGCTACAATACCTTATATTGATATATTGCGGTATGGTTTTTGTTGCTTCCTTTTACCTGGCACTTCTAGCTTGGATGGTCAGTACCAATTCTGCTAAATAGCCACTTAGAAAGTTACCTTCCTACCTCATTTTGCATTTGTTCTGCTAATGTTCCCTTGCAAAGTGTGAGACTTCACCCATTTATTTGTTTTCTTCAGGTTGGTGTTTTGATGCATGTCAAACTTAAAACAATTTTGAATTCCAGTCACATCCTTCAGAGTAATAAGAAGTCTCTCCTGTCGTAGTGTTGTTAGCAGATTTTATAAATTAACTTTCACCCTTATAGTCATTAGTCTGATCAATACCTAGACCAGAACTAACATCAAGAGTTTTTTAAAAAATGTGCTTCCAGTTCTGATGGAAAACTTCGATAATATCTAAAAGGTCTTTCAACCTGAACAGGTCTGAAAGGTCTTTCAACACACTGAACAGGGCTTGCAGTACCTGTGTTCTTACCTTGCTTATGAAATCAGACTTGAAGCCATAAGCATCACAACCTGACAGTGTCACTATGATTGAACTTTTCTGTGCAGGTACACTGATTTGCCAGTGTAGTTGTTTCAGTGTACTTTATTCAGAATTATTCAGGAAGTGATGGTTTTGGTTTTTTTAAGTTTCTGAATGGCTCTAGTGCAGTTTAAAATGGCTACTGGATTAGATCTTCATAATTCAGTGTTACCACCATTGTTTCATTTGTCATATATTTCTGAGCTTCAGATTGTCAGGTATGGATTCATGCTTAAACAACTGGCTAGGTAACTGACTAAAACTTATATCAAATTATTTTTGAAAGGGCTTGTCAGTATTCAGTCCCCTTATCCCAAATGTATTTGATTTTGTGCATAAAGACAATGGAGCTAAATATGACAATCTAAGTTATTTCAGTAGGCTTAGCTTTATAGCAGAGGAAGCATGACGGCAGGTGAATGATCCCTTTGTAACACAAATTCTACCTCTGACATCACAGGAAAAATATGATTAGCCTTCATTGGTAGTCAATAGAAGAACTTTCCTTTTATTGTAGTTCTGAGTTTTTTCTTTGTTCATATCCATTAAAACTTGCTGAAAAATGTAATTTTTGTCAATAAAATTGACATTGCAGCTATGTCAGGGATTTTTACACCATTTTTTAATTGATGATGCTCATTGATTAGATTTTTTTTTTCTGTCATTAAACATTTTTGAGGATAGACCTTTACCAGAATACCATACCGTCATATAGTTGGGACATAGGTCTGAAAAGCAAATAAAGGTTTCTTGCTCTAGTTCTTAGCAGACCTGTGTTAGGTCTTGGGCAAATCAGACTGAGTGGTGGTTGTTGCTTGCTCTTTGTTTGCTCTTTCTCCTCAGAAATGTTCAGTCACTTCCATTTTTGATACAGAACAGGCAAACTTCTAAAACTTCAGTTTTGCAGGATGGTAAAGCCTCTATTACTTCCAGCTCTACTTAAAATAGAAAACTGTTAGATCTATTGGCAAGGCACAATGGATCTAAAAGCATTTTTGGCAAAGGGATGTTTGCTTTTTACCTGAAGGAAAATAACTAGCAAGTCCATCTACTCCAGGGTATCGTGTATTTTATGAATGGTTAGATTTAAATTAGCTTGAACCAGACTTCTAGGCTTCCTAGGAGTCTTCTCCCTAAATATTTAATTTCTTCTGCCAGTTAAAATCCCAGTCTGAAAAACTATCTGTAACATGCAGAAAATTGTTGCATTCTCCCGTTTCTGTGGTTTTGTGAGTTGTTTTATTGTTGTTGTTTTGGGGCTTTTTTCCCCTCTCTCCAGTTTTACTCTTTCGATTTAGTCTAGATTTGTGATTTCAGGTACCTGCACACTGAAATCTAAGACTGTTGACTTTTTAGGTCATTCTGTACTACATTCACTTTTTATCTAACTCAAATATTTCCACTCATGCCAGACTGTTTAATTCAGTCTACATTTCACTGAACCTACAAATGGGCATCTAGTAACCTGTGTTCAGGGTGCAGATCAGGAACGCTGCTGTCTTCATTGATGGAAAACTGGGCTGCTGTCTCACCTCCCCACAAACTTGCTGTTGCAGAAGAGTCACCACCTTCCAAGACACCTGCCTTAGAATAAGAGGAAAATGCTATTTAGTAGCCTTCAAAACAACTCTGAGTTCTTGAGTCATTGCATTAAACCCTGAGGAAGCACCTGCTCTAGGCATGAAGATCTAAACCTTAAGCAGATGGCTAAGGGCATTCAGATCTTGCTGCTTGGTTGTGGGTTTTCCAGTGTTTTTTTCGTAGTAATTCTGATGTAATCCTTTCTGGCTTATGCTGTTTACCAACCTCAGGTATAATCTGGCTTTCCTATCTGGAAGACCAGTGCTGCTTCACTAAAAGATGTTAAAATGCTTGGAGAGTCTTTGAACATTTGTCTGAACTCACCCAATTCCCTAAGTGAAAGGAGAAGCTCTTTTCAAAGAATGTACCTTGGCTGTTCTTCTTTTCAAATCCTGCTGCTCTGCCATCATCCAAAAAACAGTAAAGCTCCGCCTTACTCATGTGATGTGAAGGAAGTGGATTTTTTTGATACTCAGGAGAGATTTCAGGAGGAAGGCTGTGAGTCTTCGGATTGGTTTGTACTATGGGAACTGCGCAATGGAGGGGATTTACTGCTCGGTATTTGTTTGTGTTGAAAATAACTTGTTCTTTTACAAGCTTAGAAAATCAGCAATAGCAATCTACTACCTTCAAGGAGCCATTATACTCTTTCTTCTGTCAGCCAGCCTGGTCTGCAGAATGGAAAGCAGTAGTAGGCTATACCCAGGACTTTTTCTAATTGGAACCAAATTCCATTATTGATTTTTCTCCTTTGTTGAGCACCATACTTGAGGTATCTCTCTTGACTTTTTTTTCTTTTGTGCTTGCTTGCTAGGAAAAAGCCTACATCTGACAATAACTGTTTTTAATTCTTAAATGTCTCTATGCAAATATGATGCACTTCTAAGGCAATTGTATATAACCTGGGATATTGTCAATATGTTACTGCAGATCACCTTTCATAGTTGATGTCGAGAATGATCGCAGAATTCTTTCTCATCCGACTGCATCTGGTGCATGGTATCACAGAAGGGCTGTAGAAACTAGTAAGGCTTTCAGCTATTTTGTTCTTGGATTTCCTACCTATTTCTTCCCATCTAACTGCAAAACCCTTATGAAAATATGAATCTAAATGACAAGACTGCGTTTGCTTGTGCACCCTGGCGTTGCCCTCATCTCAAACTGTGACAAGCTCTGACTGTGCATTGTCATTTCCCACTTCTCACCCTCTGTCTCTTTTGGAGAATGGATCATGCTCGTGTATCCGAGCCACAGGGCAGTCACCAGTCTGGGCCTTCAGGTGATTAGAACTGGAGTGTCATCTTCTGTGGCATCTTTGCAGCCCCACTCTTCTGTAAATGGTTATACAGGAAAACTGTTTGTTGCAGCTGCTTACTATCCAAAAAGAGGAATGTTTGTATGAGGTTGTGTGGTTTTAAACTGCATTGATATGAGTTAAGGACTCAACTAGACAGACTTACTACAGTTGGTGGTCACCGATGTGTGAAAATAAAACCCTGAAGTTGAATTTGCAGAACTGATAGAAAATAATAGAAGAAACAACTGAAGAAATTTATCGTGGATAAGAGATTATTAAACTTCCCAGGCAGTTTCTAAATGGACAACTTCAGGAGTACTTGAATGTGACTGAGGGAGCAGTTGTGGAATAATGTGAAAGAGGGTCACTCAGATGTGGTGTCCATAACATTAGTTCTTCTGGCTCACTGTAGCTGAGAAGTGACTGCAGCTTTCTGATTGGTGTCAAGTTAGAATAATGGTAGGACAAGAAGAAGGACTCTGAGGAAAGATCCTGAAATATGAGGTTCAAGTGCTCATCAAGACATCTGGTGTCACCTCAGACACTATAACTTATCCGGTACACCTACCTGGGGTTGGCAGCTGTAATACAGGACCTAGAGGAGACCTGTATCCTTCCAGACTGACAGCTGGAGGCCAGCAGTCATGTAAAAGACCATTGAGAATGTCACTTGAAGGATCCAAATCCCACCTGAGACAGCTTTCTGTTCACTTTGAGTGACCACTGGTTTCTCTGGGCTTTCAGTTTTCTATAGAGGGGATGTACTTGAAACAAATGCAGTGGGATGCAAACTCAAAATTTAAGTGATACAACTAAAGAACAAGACCCCAACACTGAAGAGGCTTTGTCCATGCATGAGGACACAAAAAATGCTCTTTACCACATGTATACTGAATACCTTAACTTCTACTGAAAAATGTATGCATTTGTTACCAAGTATGAAATGGTTCAAATACATGAGGAAAAATAATTTATCTGGAGTGTCGGACAAAACTTTACTGTGTTTTAGTATTATTATTATCATCATCATCATCAGACCATCATTTTTTACTATGGCACAACCCACTGTACATCTGAAGGGAAAAGTAGAGGATATCTCTTAAGAGACTGATTTGGTTTGGGGAGATGGAGAGTGTTGTGACTTCTTTAACCAAAATATGCATATCTTTTAAACTGCCTGCTGATTTGCCAGATCAGTGACTGAAACACTTATGTCATGGTCTGGTCTGGAGTAATTGGTTTCAATATGCACCTTGTAATATGACTGTCTTAAAAATCCAGATCCTTGAAAATTTGGGAAATAAAGTCTCAAAGCAGGAACAAAAAGCAACTGCAGTTGTGGTGCTTAACTGCAGACATAGCTGTTTGTAGGCAGCGTGTCAGATGCTGCATTTCTAAAAGCCAAAATTCCCAACCACATCCCTCTACAACAATTAACATATTAGTGATGGTATTTGGCTTTGAACAACATACTGTATTTTTTTTAACCTAAGGACACTTGTTATAAAAGTTGCACTTGAGAATACAGTGCTACTTCCTCATAAGCAAATCTCAGGCTGTCACTAATGCTATTTGCATTAAATAAACATATTACACCATTCTTCCATTAAAAAGGAATTGCCAGGTATGCATATAAATGTAAACATGTTTAATTTTTATGTCAAAATGTCTGTTACAGCAGACCCCAGAAAATCTTGCTTATTTTAAATAATAATTTTTCTCCATCTCTCACTTGGCTGTTAAGCTAAATTGTATTTTTTGTATCATTTTTATATCCTTTATTAAGCAGTGTAGGGTTTGCTCTTGTAAGGCTGTGTGAACAGGTCTGTTAGAGAAAGGCACAATAAATACTTTTGGATCACCCTGGGGAGCAGGAAGGGTCTTGTTTGGGCCCTGCTGTGCTACAGTGGCTCCTTCAGTATTTTAAGCCAAAAATCTGAGTTCCTTTTACTAAAGGAGGGAATAAGCCAAAATGTGTTGTATGCAAGAATGCTTATTTCATTGTAACCTTCTTCACCTGAAAATGTAATTGAAACATTCCTGAGCTGTCTGTGATTCTGCTTTTATCTAGTTTCATGGGGGGGGCAGGGGGGAAGAAGTCTTGGGCACCTTTTCTCTCATTTCCGTCTTGTGTGCAACCAGAAATGGTGAAACTGCTAAAAACAATTGAGAAAACTTGTTACCCATAGATTAAACAAATGAAAAATGGTCTGTCTTCATCTTAGACAAAGATAATTGGGTAGAGGTGAGAGGGGAGTGGTCCTTGCCTCGAGAGAATTCCAATCCAGCCAGCTCCTTTTAGGGAAAAAACTAAGTGAACACTCCTATTCTAAATATAAAACTACAACCTTGCCATTTTGTGTCTAAAACACAGTGAGTGCCACACACCAAAACTGTGTGGAGCTTAGGCTGATCTGATTTTAAAAGTGGTCTAGTAGCAGTTCTGTGAAAGAAATCATCTAGACTATTGTCTGAATCTTCACCATCACTGAACTATCTGCGCCAAAATGTTCAAAGACCTTTAAATATGCAAAGCAGTTGAACATCATTGAAATACATCAGTAGATCTGGTCACTCGTGCCCAATTCGTTTGGGGCTTGTGATACCACTTATTCCTTTCCCTGACTACCCACTGAACTGTATTGCAGTTGTCAGCATAGAGCAGTTTTCTATTGCTTTGAGCTCAGGAATAGAAGAAACAAAATACAGTTCGGTACTTTGCTGGAAATACATGCATAGATTCATGGATATTTTGCCAGCATAGTCACAGATAAAGCACCTTCAGACCTCACTGGTCTAAGGGTTGCAGCGGGAGCATTTTGCAAAGGGATGAGGGGGTGGAATGGGGAAAATGGAATGGGAATTCCCTGTGACTCTGAAAGATGCTGAAGGACGGACAGACAGACAAAGAAACAGGGTGGAAATTCCAGGCAGTGTTTGTGCTAGAAGATTGGATATAAACTTGGTCTGTAACATGGAGCTGCAAGATGGAAAGCAGAGGTTAGTGTGAGCGCACATACAAAATTGTCAGCTCTTTTGTGATATAAACCCTGATGTGTCAGAGTTGTAGGGTGGCTGCAGGTCCTTCCCTCCTTCCCAATAATACCGCAACTTTAATTGTTTTTTTCTTTCTGTAAATTGAAAGCCTTGGATGGAGCAGGGAATTCCCAGGTGCCCACCTGTCAGTGACAGGGTAGAATTAGTCAGGGCATATAGCTGAAACCTTCACCTGCCCTCTGGGGAAGGTCAGTCTTGAAAGCTGGTGGAGGATGGGGGCAATGCAAGCCTGTATCTTGGCAGTTGAAAATGTACTCAAGCTGGAAGCCCTGCGAACATACAACTCTCACAAACCACAAGTGACAGATTTTTTGTATTGGAGTCAAAGAAGAAATTAGATTGTTCTGGCTGTAAAGCTCAAAAAAAGAAAAAAAAAATCAAATAAGTAGCTCTGAAATAAGTGGAAGTACCATCCTCGCAATGGCTGAGAAAAAGCTGTATATCTAATGGGAACATAATTGGAACGGTCTGTATAAGTATTTAAACCACCTCAAAGGACTATTGCAATTTCTGAATTTCGTATTGGCATTTTATATTTGACAAGGTGACATTGTGTAAGAAATGTATTGTAAAACACTGCTGTACTGTAGGAAAAAGATTGAATGTAAATATTTCAAGATGTGGACCGCTGTTCAAATGTTATCATAAATCTTTGTCATTGTTTTAGGGGATAATTCTTCATGCATATTTGAGTTGAATTGATAGAACCAGCCTCTGGAAGGGTAATCTGCTTGTTATTGCCATGGTACCACTAATAGTTTAATTTTGGCTTTTCAGGTATTCACCTCCACCTTTACCTTATATATGATGTCTTTTTTTTTTTCGCAACTAGCAGAGAAAAGTTTTGACTTTTATTTTAAAATTAACACAATGTTTAATAGCTTTGTTCTTTCATGAAATGAGTTTGCAAACCCCAGAAACGGCTTTTTCCAGCTTAATATTTTCTTCTTTACTTCTTGCAGATTTGCTCGGTTTACAGTAGCTGCACTTCAGTCCAAAGTAGAACAAAGTGAACGGGAAATGAACCGTCTAAAAAAGGCACTGGAAAGAAGTGATAAATACATAGAAGAAATAGAATGTCAGCTTTTACAGCTGAAAAATGCAGGCGAAGGAACCCAGACAGTGAGTGCTGTTAGTGAGAGAGCGCTTTCTGCAGATGCTAAGGGAGCTGAGGGCAGTGAAGATACAACATGTTTGAAAATCCAAGTTGAGGAGAAAAAAGCCTTGACCACCAGTCAAAGTCCTGACAGTCTTGAACAGCTGACAAGTGGAGGAACTTGTTTAAGCTCTTCTAGTCAAGATGCTTCAAATGGTTCAAATACCCAGTGTGCCCCGAAGAAAGAACTATTTCCAGGCTGTCAGGGGGTTCTCCTGGATGAAAATACTACAAATATGGATGCCTGCTTGGAAGAGCAATGGAATAAAATTGAAGAATGTACCTCTTACAAGGATGAAGAACTTTATGATCTTCCACCACCGTGCACTCCTTTTCTGTCTCTCAGTCGTCTTCAGTTGAACACTCCTGATGGAAAAGAAAATGCGAGGAAACCATCAGCCTTCCTGAGAAAACTGAAGTTTGAAGAGTTTTGTGACACTTCAGATGATGGCAGCAAAGATTCTGCAGAGCACAGCACAAGCAGCTGTAGTAGTGAAAAGAAGCTAACCTGTTTTACTACAGGAAAATCAGGTTTTTGGGGCACCTGCCCAACAAATTTTGCTGAGAACTTAGATTTTGATGAATCAGAGCAAAATTCAGTAGCTGGACAGTCAGATGAGACGTCAGCAAAGTCCAGTGATAAAACAAGTTCTTGCTTACCTAAAAGGTTGCATACCCTCTGCTCTTCTGAAATGAATCGCACAAGAACCTCCAGTGAGGCATCTATGGATGCTGCCTACCTCGATAAAATTTCCGAATTGGACTCAATGATGTCCGAATCAGATAACAGCAAGAGTCCATGCTATAATTTCAAGTCCTCTGATCTTGATAATTCTTCAAAGTCAACAGAGTGCTCTAAGCTGCTGAATGAAACCGAGAAGAAACAGGAAGAGATGAATGAGGAACCAAGTATGAAGTGCCCAGAGACAGCAGTTGACAGAACTGGCTGGAAACCCGCTACGTTTTCCATCCTCTCCCCATCTGAGCTAGATACAAATGACCACTTTCCGCTGTTTACAGGTCAAAACGTAGTGGCTAGCGATATCAAACCTCCAAACTGTTTATTTCATAGAGACTTTTCCCAGAGTTTACTGTTCGGTAACTCGCAAAGGTCATATGAGGAACAAAAGTTTGGTTCCTGCTTTTCGAAGATGTCATCTGACCTGCACAATCAGCTTAATCCTCCTTGGGTGTCTTCCTTTATAGCTGAAAGGAAAAATAAAAATGTCAGTCAGTCAACCAAGAGGAAAATTCAGAGCAGCCTTTCCAGTGCTAGTCCATCGAAAACCACCAAGAACTGAATCTGCTTGGAAATCGAACGTAACTCTAAGTCGTCAACCTGCAATTGTTTAATATTTACAGGTGAAGTTCATTTTTAATGACTTCCATGCAATCTGATCCTGTCTTTTTTGACTATGTGAAAACTGAACATTCCCTTGCCCATCACAAGCTCTTTCCTAGGGAAGAACCATTCCAGATTCTTTTCTTTGTCTGGGCATTTTGTTTACTTGGCGGTCTTGGGGGTTTGGGTGTTTTCTTTAAGTTTTCAGGTTGCATGATCTTCCAGTTTTGAGCACAGCTAATAGCTCCCTTGAACAGAACACTTTTAAATGGCCTTGTCAAATCAATCATTTATCTAAGAATTTGTTTTAAAGGTTATGTTTCCCATTCCTGAAGATTACATTTTGTGCACATAAGGCAGCTACTGGCTATCTATCCTATGGATTCATGAAACTGCTATAAAACACTGTCAATTTTGCCATAAAACTTGCCTCCCAGAGGAAATGTTGCTGCTTGGACTGTTTCATAGCACTGTACTGTACTGAAACTCTTGTTTTAGGTGGGTGTAAGGTAGCAGCCTCTTTCTTTTCAGAATTGCAGCGCTTCGGTTGGAAAACATCTCTCCTACAAACATGGCTTGTATTTTTTGAAGTTAAGCACAATTTTTAATTTAGTTCCAAAAAAGCATTGTTATTCTAAGTGTGTTCAGTATGCCTGTGTAGACCATAAAAATGGGTTTGTATGCTAATGACTTGTTTACCTAATGTGCACTGAACATTTTACATTAATACTGTACCATTTTACATTAATACTGCATGCTTTTCTATGTGAATTGAATAAAACATGTTATAAGCACTGTAATCCTTGATGTTGCCTCAAATATTGAATTAACAAAAAGATAACGGGGAAACTTTTTTTTAATAATTTGGAAAATATCTTAAGTTTTGTAAAACATAAATGTGAGCTTATTCACCAAAAAAAAATCAAGATTCCCTTCCTCCTCCTTGTTAGACATATTACCATTCTAGTGTCAGCATCGATACAGTTGATGGAAATGGCTTTCAGCCTCTCTGGAGGTGACTCTTCCATAAAGTATTGCATAGGTCAACATAATGTGATGGCCTACTACAGGCAGGAGACCTAATTAAGCAGCAGAGCAAAATTGGTTTCTTTGCATTATTGTGTTTAAGGGGTTTTTTTAAGGGCATATTTAATTGTAAGATGCAGGGTTTTCTTTCCATATAGGCCTCTGATGGCATTTCTTACAAACAGACATCCTTGCTTCATCAATACCTATGATATGAAAAATCCATATGCTGCCGGATATGAATCCATATCCATCCCTTTGAAAAGAGGGAAAGCCACTTGGAAAATTTCAACAGACTGGCTCATCTTTTTGTGAAGTTAAGCCCTCTAAGTGGTTTGAACAAGAACTACACATTGTAATGTGCACATGCATTCAGGCAATTGGTATGGTCATTCTTTTCTTTTTTAGAAAGAGCTTTACCAAGAAGTCATTATTCAAGCCATATAAGCCAAGGACCATTTCCTGGGGACAGGCAGGATGGCATTGTTCTTCTGTGTACTGCTTTCAGTATACCACCTGAATTTTAATCTTCACAGAAGAATCTAGTAATTCAATTTTAACATATTTTTCAGAATTAGGGAGCTGGCAAAACCATCTGGACATGGGCTGCTACTTGGTTTGACTAGCTTTACAAATAAGTCAAAAAATGCTGCCTTGATTTAGCCCTTTAGGAGAAGAGTCAAGGGCTTCTCAAATATGACTGTAATTAATTTTCTTCAAACATAATTTTATTGCAAAGCAGTCGCAAATATGCAGGACGTTGTAGTGTTTCATTGTGGGTTTAAGGGGAGGTGTGATTATGAGCTTCATTTTATACTGCACTATACTTCCGATACACAAGTAATTTTCTGTGACGGAAACAAATAAAATGGGTATCATACCTGAAATCAAACTAGAATGAAGGAAAATGTTGGGGTTTTTTTCTTGCTACTTTCTAGTCCTTTGGACAGGAACACGGCTTACGGGCTTCCTCTTCAGTATGGGTATTTTGATTTTACATGTCAAACAACTTGAACAGATAAAAGAGCTGAACCTAAGATAACAAAAAAAATGCTGAAGGTCGAACGGGGACAGAGAGTGAGGCATTTCAGGCCAAGCACTGGCTGTTCACTTGGAGTGGTCATGGGAGCTCATAGGTCATCGCCTCCCAGCTCCAGGCTGGTAACTTCCTACATTATGCAAGAAAGTTTTCATAATTATCCATAATTACTTGATTTCCAAGCTGCCTTATACCCTCAGATCTCAACTGCAGATACAGTGAGCAGATTGCAATTGCATCCAGTGCTATAAGAAGGAGCACTTTTCGTTTCACAAATTGTAAAGCCGAAACAGATCTGAATTATTGTATCTTAGCCTTGAGGGTTTTTTTGCTAGAATTTGTTTTGTTTTAGTTGTTGGGTTTTGTTTTATTAAGTGCCCTTAAAACAACTACCACACTCTAGATTCTGCACTTGATTAATGTAGGTTGTATTCTTTTTGGCTTAAAGTTTGACAGAGCGGTTGGTGCAATATCAACTTAAAAATGTAAGCTATATGTAACAAATGGGCTTTCTTCATTTATAAATTTGTTGGCCCTACATGGGGTATCGGTTCTTCAGGCTGTATTCTGTCAGTGCTGTGCTTGCTTAATCTCTTGCTGCACTTACCATGCTCTCTGAATAAAAGGCCCTAAATGAGAGTTCATCGCTGTTAATTTTTTATGATAGTTACCTAGTTATGTAGTAATGTAGAATTGGAATATACAAGATCTAAAACTTAACTATTACAATTTTTATTAAGGCAATAGATGTTTCAAAGTGATGTAGAGATGAGATCTGTGATGTCTAATGATATTTAATAGCTCATAAAAATTTTACTTCATCTAATAACACTTACTGCACTAAATACGAGACAACTTGCAGGTTGTAACACAGGAGAACGCTTTCCAGGAGTATTGGTAAGACGGGAAAGTGAGATTGCTACCAGCCTCAGTTTGTTGCCAGTGAAGTCTGTTGGGTTGCACCTGGAAGCAAGAACACCAGGGTGAGGTTTTCACTTTGTTGTAGGCAATTTTACCTACTCACAGCCTGGCAAATTACCTGCTTCTCCATGATTCCTTGAAGGCCTTGCGAGAGCCCAATTCTGCTTGCTGTTGGTTCCTCAGGTGGAAGGCTACTGGAACAGCTCTACCTACCAGCACCAGATAGTGACTTTGGTTTTGAGTGTGCTATATTGTCTCTTTTTAAAATATATTTTAAAAGGGGGCAAGAAGGACAATACACAGCTTGTCTATACAACACAAGGCATGCTTATTTGTGTCTTCCTTCCCAATTCATTTCACAACTGTTGCCCTTTCCAAATAGTGCCATTTAGAAGTAGTTTAAGCCAGCTAAATCTAATCCTAATTCTTGCACAGCATCAAAGCCCTGCCTCTGACTTCCAGCAGCCGTAGGCTTAGAAAACAGTCTGTACTCACCTCTTCTGTGCTGTGGTAATGGTAAATGTTTCACAAAGTGTGCAGGTGCCACTCCTGCTTTGCTGCTTTTGGCATAGGACCATCACGTGAACTTTGTTGTTCTCCCCTCCCAGGTTTGGATGAGAGGAAAAGCAGCTCCGAGGTAACTTGGTATGGGAGTTCACAGTTGTTCCAAGGATTGTCTGCAGAAGTGATAAGCAATCCCCTCAGGGTACTAATCCAGGTCTGACCCTTCCTGTACCTTAGTCCCTTATAACAGCCTTGTGTTATCGTGATGAGCCACCAGCTTGTAAGGTCTGGCCTAAAGAGGTGGCCTGTCTGTCCTGCCTTGGTGACCCAACCAAGCTAGTGCCTCAGTGTCCCTTAGCTCTGAGTGGAAAAGCCACCTGCATCAGCTGAAGGATGGCGGGAGAAGCACAGCGCCTGAGTGCACTTGGCAGTTTCTGCATGCAGTGGGAGATAGGAAGGGAGGGTGAGACTGGGCTGAAAAACAAATGAAGTTTAGTCTTCCTGATTTTTTTTTCAGATTTCTCAGTAGAAAGCACTGTTTCACAGAACTGCAGAGTCACAGAATGTTAGGGATTGGAAGGGACCTCGACAGATGATCTGGTCCAATCTCCCCGCCGGAGCAGGAACACCTAGATGTGGTTTCACAGGAAGGTGTCCAGGCGGATTTTGAATGTCTCCAGAGAAGGAGACTCCGCAGCCTTCCTGGGCAGCCTGTTCCAGTGCTCTATTTCCTCTCTAGTGCTCTTACGCGCTATGTGGGTGCTGACTGCTGGTTTTTAAAGAAGCCAGATAGACGATGTCAAAATCCATCAGGCAGCTACTACTTGCACCTGATGCTTGTCAACCAGGTCCTGGGGTGCCAGTTTCGAGCCGGCGCAATGTGCCGGGGAAGCTCGGGGACTGGGCAGGGATGAGAGGGGTCTCTGTCCCTTTCCCGGGTCACTCTCCCCTTGAAACATGTCTGAGAGCCGGGGTCGCGGCCGGAGTAGCGGGGACCGGCCGTAGGGCTGAGTGGGTGCCTCTCCGCGGTGGCTTCGCGGCGATCCGGACCTCACAGAAAATAAACGGTATCCGTGATGTTTTTTCTCCCCGGCTGACTTAGACCTGTCTCCAAGTTTGGGGAAGAGAAATGTTCGCGCTGGCTCCCAGCCGCTGGCAGGGCGGCGGCGCGAAGTTCCTATCCGCTGCCCGGAGGGTGGCGAGGGGACGCGCCGGCCACCATCATCTCCCTCCCGGGGCTCCTCGGTACCCGCCTCCACCTGCTCCGCTAGGATTAAGTTAATTAACCAGCCCGGGCACCACCGTCGGCCCGCTCGACCCCAGCTACGAAAAGAAAAAGCCCGGGGAGGCCGAGGTTTCCCTCCCCCATCGGTCGCAGACTCGCTCCTCCCGTCGGCGCTGCCCTTCCCGGGCTCCCACGTAAACCCTCGTCGCGGTTTTTTTCCTTTCTTTTCTTCCCCCCTCCCCCTACCGCACTGTTAACAAAACCTGGTGATTAAGACGCGAAACTAACAAAGAGTTTTTCTTCCACCTTAACCTTGCACACAATCCTTTAACAAATTAATTAATCCTAATGAATTAACACTTCATTTATTTAAACGCGCTACAGTTCATGAATTAAATTTTCATGCAGTGATTAAAGGCTGTTAAAATATGCATGATTTAGTTAAAATTTTATAATAAATCAGGGCAATGTGTTACATGACAAGGCAACTACTTCCCAGCCCCTCAGAAGGTGCTTTGATTCACGCGCGGGGGGGGGCGGGGGCAGCCGAGCGCACCGCTCCCAGTTTTGGCAGCCGAGCGCATCCCGGAGGACGGTGAGACTGGGCTGACTACCGAATCGACTCCATGTCCTCTCCGGGACCCTCTTTGGGTCATTCTGAGGGGAGCAAGCCAGTGTTTTTCGGCTACTCCCTCTAAACGTGACGTCCTGGGAGCGGGAGCGACCGTGGGCGCGGGTGAAAGGCGGCAGCCGGTTTATCCACGGACCCGGCGTGGAAAGCGGGTGTGTCTGGGAGCTGTTTTGCTGGAGGGGCTTCTCGGTGAGCTTTTTAATTCCTCCGCATCACTTAAGAGAAAGAAGGAGAAACTTTACTAGCAACAGGACCTACAACGTTTTCCACCGGACCTCTGCCTGGCTCCTCCGGTCTCCTTAACTTTCCCGAAAGGGGACGTTGTGAACTACCTTGGGACTTAAATCACCATCAAGCGTTTCAATTTTTAATATGACAACATTCTACACTTTGGCTGCAAAAGCAATTATTGCGGCTTGTACATCAGTAATTAGCAGGTCTTTGCTGATGTAAGGAAAGTCCTCATTAGGACATGGAAATACTTTTTGTGCATTCACCCAAAGGGTTGGTTGGTTGTTTTTTTCTTTTTCTTCTGAAGGTTGATTTTTATCATCTAAAGGGAAAATTGCTTTTACACTAAGTGGGATATTGACTTTCTGTGAACTTCACCAAATAACACATGTACTGTAGGTTTTCTCTCAGTGCTCTTACTGACACTCAGGGTAGGACAAATACCGCGACTAAAAAATGTAAAGCTAGCGTTTGGTGAAATAAAATTTTCCAGAACGTTTAGAGTGAGAGGTTCTATAAGCTCCACATTACTTTTCTTTTTTTTTTGCTTTTTTTTTTTTTTTTTTTTTTTTTTTTTAGCTCGGGTTATGTGATAAACTATGATCAGGAGTTAATACTTAATATCTCAAGCTTTACTGTATTCATCTTTGGGGAATCCTAAAATGAGAAATCAAATACAATGGGTTACAGTAATTAATTTATAAATCGTTTCACTGCGGGAATAAGGGGTTAGTTTATTACTTTCTCGAGATGGGTAGTTCAGTCAATTAAGGAAATCTGCCTATTTCTTGCATTCAAAGCTGGAGAAAACTATGGGAGACAAGTAAATGTATTGTGTATATATATATGCCTCCATCACTTTATTGAGCATCTTGGGCCATAAAAGTAGGGCTACGGTATGGTCGTATCTCCAATGAACTCGCCCCTCAAAGCCTGCGAGTTTATTGCCATCAGTATTCATGAGGTTGGACGTACCCACGAGGAACAGAAATAACAGCGAACATTAAATCTATTACCAGGCCCGTCCGATGCTAAACCTGGCTCAAGCCGTGTTTCAGAGGAGACAGCTGCGTGTGGCAGGGAGAGAGGGGGGCCGCCGGGGCCGGTGACAAGGGGGCCTGGTCCTCGGAGAGCCCTGGGGACCCCCCGGGCAGCAGCCCCCGCACTCGGTGGGGGCAGGGGAAGCAGAGGGGGCTGCGGCGCGGACACCGGCTGCAGCACCGCAGCGGGCGTTACGGTCGGGGCAGCATAAGGAGGGGCTGTAATATAAAGCGTCACTTTAGAGATTAGCGCTTTCTCTCTTCCAAAAGAAAAAAAAAAAAAAAAAAAGTGTCCCAAGAGCTTCGAAAGAAAGTTTGTTAAGCGGCAGACCAAATGATGCCTGAATAAAAAAAAAATCTTCTCTTCCCCGTGGTCTCTACCCTCCACATTTCGCACCTCTGAGAGATCAGAGGGAAAAGTTGGTTGCGACTTCCTACCACTTCTTCTGCCTCCGAGGGCAGCAGGAGGGACCATGTGGGAGCCAGCAGCCCCGCGCCTCCCCGGGGTCCGAATATTGATGCCACTGCACCGCACGCTGTTACCCCCAGCCCTCGGGCTGCCGCGGTCACCGCGCCCCGGTTGAAGGAACGAGGAGCACTTGACAGGGTGTGTCTCTCCAGCTGGCGGGGCTACTTCACCCCCAACTTGCCAAATGGAGGACAATCCAGCAGGATGCACATCTCAAACGACAGAGACAACGTGCCAACCCACATCCCTGCCTCCAGAAGACACCAGGGAGATGGAACAAAGATGCTTAGAACATCTAGAGGTCTTCGCTTCCATCAACCTGCTGCTGGCGCTTGGGGCGGAGGTGGGAGAGTGGCCGAATTTTCTGCGTTTCTGGATGAAAAAATAAGCATGTCAACAGAAAGGGTCGTTTTAAAAGTACTGGAGGAGTTCGATGTTCCTCCGGCCAAGGAGAAGGTCTCGCCCACCGGCGCCTGCCCGAGCCCCCTGTCCCAGCTCCGGCCGGTGCGGTGGGGCCGGGTCTGCCGCACTGCCCGTTCTGCTGCCGTGGGCAGGGCCGGGGCCCGGGCTGCCTGTTCCCGTGTAGCTCCCAGCCCAGCGTCGAGGCGGGTAGAGACCTGCTTGGCGAGCAGGGACCGCGCAGGGACATGCAGACAAACACCTCCGCATCCCAGGCGGAGCAGCCAGAGCCGCCGATCCACGCCTTCCTCCACTGGGCAAGGAAGTGAGCCAGCTTTCTGCCTCTTTCCCCCGCCGGGATGGGCCAAGGAGCCCCGCGGTGCCTGCTGCTGGCTGGCTTGTCGCTGCTGGCAGGGAAAGGCAAACTGCTTGGGCCTTCCTCCTGCAGCTGGCCGCTCAGCAACTTGGCAAAAATTGGTGGTGTCTCTCACTTCCCTTTTCCTCTCCATCTCTTCCCCAGGAGGCTTTTTCTTGACAAGGCACGGTAGCTTAGAAATAGCTAGACTAAGTCATGTGGCTTTAAAAAAAAATCCATATAAAGTATGATTTGGCTATTCTGATGCAATGATTTCGATAAACAAGGAGAGCTCAACCCAGCTTCTGACCGGTGTCTTTCAAGTTCGCCCCCCTCAGACATGAAGTTGCATTCCGCCACCCCAGAGGACGCGGTAATGGATGGAGACCTGGCTCCCTTTCACACAAGTAATTGGCAGTATTCCCTCCTTCCTCCCGAACGGGATGAGGAGCTGGGGAAAGGCTTATGAAGACAAATGTGGACTTTACCTGGGATTGTGGTTTGCGTGTGTGTGCCTGCGTGTCCTTTCGGATGTGTTTATGCGCATAAATAAGAGACATTCAGGAGAAACAGGATAATTCCGATGCACTCCGAGGCTGTCACATCTCTAATCCGAACACCCCGCTGCCTCTCTCTGCTGCCTGCCTGCTGGCAGCGCTGCTGAAACACACCCGCTAGCAGCTGGTAGGTGACCGAGGGACGGCTCCAGCGTGCCCCAGGGGACAAGTTTCACCGGGAGCAGTTCCCTGGGGACTCACACTAATCCCACAGGCACAGCAGCAGATTCACTCCTCGGCAGTTTTTCCTCCAACTTCACAAGCAGTTTAAAGAAAACAAATCTGCTCTAAAACGGGACAGTAACCCCGAATCACTCGTAAAAACAATCCTGTGTTATTAATCCTAGTGTAACTCATTAACCATTTCATTCAAATGCAAAAGTATTCAGATAATAAACCACAGAAAAGAGAGAGAGAGAGAGAGAGAGAGGGAGGGAGGGAGGGAGGGAAGGAAGGAAAGAAGGAAGGGAGGAAGGAAGGAAGGAAGGAAGGAAGGCAGGAAGGAAGGAAGGAAGGAAGGGGAAAGAATAATTTATCCAGACTACTTTTTTTTTTTTTTTCCAGGCTGTATAAGATGGAATGGACTCATCCCTTACATAAAAAGTACCTGGCTAGCAAGAGGAAGAGAAAGAGGGGAAGAGGAAAGGACAGAAAGAGAAAGACAGACAGAAAGACACATAGAACGGGTAGAGAAAGAGAGAGAAGGGAGCAAGAAATAAATAAGAAAGAGAGAAGAAAGAGAAAGAGAGAAAGATGGAAAGAGAGACAAAGAAGGAAAGAGACAATGAAAGGAGAAACGAGAGAAGAAGAGGAAGAAAGAGAGGAAGGGAGAGAAAGAAAGAGAGAGAGATAGGAAGAGAGAGGAAAGAGAAAAAGAAAGAGAGAAAGAGAGAAAGAGAGAAAGAGAGAAAGAGAGAGAGAGAGAGAAAGAGAGAAAGAGAGAAAGAAAGAAAGGAGGGAGGGAGGGAGGGAGGGAGGGAAGGAAGGAAGGAAGGAAGGAAGGAAGGAAGGAAGGAAGGAAGGAAGGAAGGAAGGAAGGAAGGAAATTCTCTACGTGGTGGTTTTCTGCTTCAGACCATGCCAGTGAAACTTGTTTTTTCCCACGGGCAGGGAGGGGAGGCTGGCTGGGAATCCAGGAGGAAACGCACAATTTCATCGCGGCACACGCTCCTCGTGGGGGAAGTGGCTGCCACCAGCGGTGCCTGACACAATAATATTTGCAACAGAACTACACGGAGTGGTGGGGACTGGAATTATGTGGAAATCAGTAGCCTCTGAGTGCTTCGAACCAACGTGGTTCTACTCAAGCAACTGGCGTATGGTTCTGGAAAGTAGCGGGGTGCGGCCGGAGGACGCCCCTTTCAGCCGACAGGGACCTCTAACGCGGACTCGCCTCGGCTGCGGCAGGGGCAACGCACCTTTGTGTTTCGGTACCGAGGGCCGGGTAGCGGCGCCCGCCCGCACCCCGGCCGGCCCCGCCCCGGGGGCTCCCACGGCCTCCGCACCTCGTCGCCCATCCCCGCCCCGTCGGGGCGCCTCGGGCCCCGCTGGTGGCCGCGCAGCGCGCACGTGTGGCAGCCACAGGTGCCGCAGCCGCCCGGTGCTCGGCGTCTCTCGCTATAAGAGCGGCCCAGCCGCCGCCGCCCCGGCGAGACGGGCGAGGGCTGCGGGAGATGCAACAAGGCGCGGGGAGGCAGGGACCGGGGGCGGCGGGAGGAAAAGGAGGAGGAGGAGAAAAAGGAGGAGGAGGAGGAGGAAGGGGGGGAGACAGCTGATGCCTGTCAAAGCCGGAGCCGTCGCGCTCTCGCGAGAGCCTGCCCGGCGGTAGCCACGGGATGCGGGGCTCAGGTGCGGGCAGAGCGCAGCGCAGCGCGCCCGGCGCCGGGCAGCGGCAGGCAGCCGAGTGAGACGGCGGGGGCCGGAGGGAGCCTCGCCGCCCGCTCACCCGCCCACCCCAGCCCCGGCCACCGCGGCAGCGGCGGCGGCGGGGGCAGGGTCCGCTGCGGCACCGCCGCCACCGGCTCCGCCACCCGCCGCGGTCCGCGGCTTCACCCGGCAGGAGGAGAGCACCCGGAGAGCACTTTTCCCCCGACTTTAGGAGTGTTTGTGGATTTACATGCCAAGCCTTCAAGATGATGTCCATGAACAGCAAACAGCCGCATTTTGCCATGCATCCCACCCTACCTGAGCACAAATACCCCTCTCTACACTCCAGCTCGGAAGCAATAAGAAGAGCATGTCTACCAACTCCACCGGTAAGGGAGAGGCAGCTGCAGCTCTCCTCTTTCTTTCTTTCTCTCTCTCTCTTACACGCACACACTCTTTCTCTCTCTCTCTCTTTTCTGTATACTGCATGTATGTGTATGTGCATTAATAAAAAAACCGCTGCGAGGCACATTTTGACAAGCGGCGCTTAATGTTTTTTTCATGTCTTCCTCTGCAATCATCTGAGCGCCTGTGATCTTTTTTGAAAGCGGTGTTCACACGAGTCTCCGACTTCATCCACTTTCTGTATTAATTTTTATGACTCGGCCTCTGAAAAGGAATGCGCTTTATGTGCTCTTGTGTTTGACATAATTCCCCAGCTGAGAGTTACAGATCCATTTCTTCTTCTCTTCCTCCTTCTCCTCCTTTCTATTCTTTTTTCTTTCCTTATTCTTGTTTTATTTTTTAATTTGTACTTATTTATTCGTTCCCTTCACGCCCTCGTCCCTTTTCTTTTTTTTTCCTTCCGATTCACCCCCGACTTCTTGCCCTTTCTACTCTTCGCTCCGTCTTTTCATCTTTTACTTCCCCTCCTCGGTTTCTCCCCTATTATTCTATCGCATCCCCTATCTCCCCTCCCATCCCCGTGCTGTCTCCTGCTATACACCGCTTCCTCCATTCACTTGGCTCTTCCCCACGCCGTACCCCTTTAAACGCGCATACTGCTGCCGGCTCCCCCCGCACGGTCACCCCAACTTTGCCCACCTCTCTCTCCCCTTCCGGGCTCCCTTCCTTCGACTTTTCCCCCTCCCTCTTCACGGCATACCTCATCCTCCTGCAACCCCACGATTCCCTGCACCGTCCCCTTCCCTCTCTGCTCTTTGATTCCTCTCTTTCTTCCTCCCCGGCGCCCACCTGCCCTCCTCTCCCCGCACCCCGCTCTGTTTTGTGTCCCTTGCAGCTGCAGAGCAATATCTTCGCCAGCCTCGATGAGACCCTGCTGGCGCGGGCCGAGGCTCTGGCCGCCGTCGACATCGCCGTCTCGCAGGGCAAGAGCCACCCGTTCAAGCCGGATGCCACCTACCACACCATGAACAGCGTACCCTGCACCTCCACCTCCACCGTGCCCCTGGCGCACCACCACCACCATCACCACCACCACCACCAGGCTCTGGAGCCCGGCGACCTTCTCGACCACATCACCTCCCCCTCCCTGGCGCTCATGCCCGGCGGAGGCGGCGGAGGCGCCGGCGGCGGCGGCCACGACGGGGCGGGCGGCGGCGGCGGCGGGGCCGGCGGCGGCGGGGGCGGCGGCGGCGGCGGCGGCGGGGGCGGCGGCGGCCTCATCTCCACCTCGGCCCACCCGCACTCGCACATGCACGGCCTGGGCCACCTCTCGCACCCGGCCGCCATGAACATGCCGTCGGGGCTGCCGCACCCGGGGCTGGTGGCCGCGCACCACGGGGCCGCGGGGCAGGTGGCCTCGGCGGCGGCGGTGGTGGGGGCGGCCGGCTTGGCCTCCATCTGCGACTCGGACACGGACCCGCGGGAGCTGGAGGCCTTCGCCGAGCGCTTCAAGCAGCGCCGCATCAAGCTGGGGGTGACCCAGGCCGACGTGGGCTCGGCGTTGGCCAACCTGAAGATCCCAGGGGTGGGCTCCCTCAGCCAGAGCACCATTTGCCGCTTCGAGTCCCTCACCCTCTCCCACAACAACATGATCGCCCTCAAACCCATCCTGCAGGCCTGGCTGGAGGAGGCCGAGGGCGCCCAGCGGGAAAAAATGAACAAGCCCGAGCTCTTCAACGGGGGCGAGAAGAAGCGCAAGCGGACTTCCATCGCCGCCCCGGAGAAGCGCTCCCTTGAGGCTTACTTCGCCGTTCAGCCCCGGCCCTCGTCCGAGAAGATCGCCGCCATCGCCGAGAAATTGGACCTCAAAAAGAACGTGGTGAGGGTTTGGTTTTGTAACCAGAGACAGAAGCAGAAACGGATGAAATTTTCCGCCACCTACTAGGGGTGGGCGGGAGGGGCGGCCCTGGCACCCGGGGGCACCGTGGGCACAAGGGGGGGCCGGGTCGGGGCCGTGTGGGACGCCCACCCACCGCCGCCGTCGCCCGAGACGCCGTGGGAAGCTCCTGGGGACCAAGGGACGATGTAGAAATTAAACGTGAAGTACTCGGGGCGGGGGGGGAGGGCGTGCGGGAGGTGTGCGCTATCAATTATTAAAACAAAAAGACACTTGGACACCAACGAGAAGAAGGAGGAGAGAGGAGGTAAAAACGCTCTAGAACCCCGTGGGGGTCATTTCTGCGGCCCCATCCCGCCCTCTGCCCCCCCACCCCCCGACAGAAAGCGGGAGAAAGAGCAACTTAAAGCGTAAATACACACAGACACACACCAATAAATACCGTGACAGCAACAACCACAAACCGAGAAACCTAAGTCACAACTTTCCGAAGGAAAGCAAAATCGACCAACAAACCCGGAAGGCGAAACTGTCGGTGATGACGCTACGTTTGGTTTGGGTCTCTTTTCATTACTTTTTGGTTTTCTTTCTTTTCCTTGCCTTGGTAATGAATGAGGACGGCGGTGGTTTGGTGTGGGGGGTCTTTTTCTTTGGTTGGCTTGGATTTTTTTTTTTTTTTTTTTTAATTTTGATTGCTGTTGTTTTGGTTTGGTTTGGTTATTTTTTTCCTCGAATGCGGTTCTTCGCGAGGCTTTGACGATGGGTCTTGTCTGTGCCGGGAGAGTGGTGCGAGTGGGGCCGGTGACCACAGCCCGGCGGGGCAGCCGGACCTCCCGAGGCTCGGGAGCGGTCCCTCTCCTCTCCCCCGTTGCCTAAATAATCCTAGCTCGTTCAAGGAAAACAAACAAACAAAAAGTTACTCCACGGTCCCTTTGTTTCTCTTCCCTCGCCTGCGCGGTTTGCGTTTCCATCTATGTCTGAAGGCAGGTCCCTGTCTCTGCAGAGATGTGCCTGGAGATAGATGCCAAAACTGCCCGAGCAGAGATGCTCTTCGAAAGAGTATGTTCAGATTCATTAAGACTCGTGGTTAACTATGTCCTCTCCCCTCCCTCTCCTCCCCACCCTGTTCCCCACCCCGTGCCTCCCGGCATCTCTGCCAAATATGCTGGATTTAGGTTAGCAACGGGCTGCGGTGGGGTAAAAGGTCCTGCCTTGGTTTCCCCTGAGAGCTCGGGGTTATTGCATCCAAAAGGCAAAAGGAATCACCAGTGCAAGGTTTGAAATGGCATTTGTTTCTGAGGGGTCTGCATATTGCGAACAAACACGCAAAAAAACCCTCTCCATTTGGGCTTAAAAGTCGTTTATTGTCAACAATAAGTATTAGGTAGAGGATGACATTTAGGGGTGTGTGGAGGGGTTCGATTTGCACTATCACGGTCTCCCGGATTGGAAGCGATGATGTTGTTCCGTAGTAGAGATGCTAGTACTACTACTAATCATCAAGGTGCATTATATATCTCGCGGATTGAAAATAAAAAATCAGAGCTTGTTAGGTAAAAAAACGCCAGCTACATGCAGAAGCCATTGCTGGCTCTAGCTGTTGGCGAAGGACTATTAAGGCTTTCAAGTAATAAGGAATTTCTGAAAAGAAAATACCCTCCTGTTTAAACCAAAACAAACAGTAGTCTGAAATTATGCATGATCTAAAAAAAAAAAAAAAAAAAAAAAATTAAAAAAGAAAAGAAGGCATAGAAAGATCCATTATAAAGTCTCGATATTATTTATTTATTTATTTATTTAACTATTTATATTATTACTATTATTATTAATTTATGTATCATTGTTTGCAGCGCAAACATTCTATGCATTTTGAAACTGAGCACTAAATAGACTAGCTTCTGGTAGAATCTTTTGTGGATGGTGTAATTTCACAGTTTAACTGCCTGTTTTCACCGAAAACACGAACATTCTTGTCACATTCTTGTATTTAGATTTAAAAGAGAGGGGGAAAAAAAAAAAAAAAAGAAAAAAAGAAGAAAAAAATATAAGAAAGACAATTGTAAATATTTTCTTTAATGCACAAAAGCAAAAGGTTACAAACTGCAACCACGTGTGGATCCTGAAATGTCTCACTGAATAATCTACCTGTCCATGTATGTTTGCTGAGCTTTCTCCTTGGTTGTGTCTTTATTACTTTTGTTTCTATCAGAAATATTTCTGTACGCCAAAATACAACAGGGAGATGCGTCCCAGCATACTTACAAATAAAACTAATGTGAAAACAGAATAGTTATTATTATTATTGGGTGCATTTAAAAAAAAATATTTCCAAGACACGGCTGGTAAATTCAAAGTGTGGCCGCTACACGATAAGACTAATTCTACCAAAAAGAAAAAAAATAGTGAGAGATGTATTTTTCTGCTAAATCCAGAAATCATTACTTTGAGATAGGTCTTATGTGAAAATCGGTGCTCTGAATAAAATTAACTATATATTAGCTGCGTCTGTTTCTTGAAGTTTATTCTATAACTGCAGAATATAAATCAAAGTAAAAATTTAAGAAGGACTTCTGAAGTATTTCTTTTCAGTTTGCTGGAAAGGATTATGCACCTACAAAATATGTATAAAGAAGAAAAGCTTGGGTGGTTTCAGGTTTATATGTTGTTCTGACTGGCCTAATTGCACTTAATTATGTAACAAGATACTTTATTTTTTATTTTGGGTTAATAAATATGAAAATCGTAAACTGATCTCTCCTGATGTTGTAAATGCAATTGTTCATTAGGAACGTATAGGATGCCACCTACTGCTTCAAGTGATCAAAGAACCTCTTTCTATTTTCTGATGACCTGTGACTAGATCAGATGCCAAATGTAAAAAGTTACTTAATAGCTGGGATTATTTCTTCTGTAGACATATTTTAGCCAAATCTTTTTAATTTCGCCGGTAAATCTGTGAATCAAGGAAGCGTGATGTTCAGAAAAGAATAATACGTTCAAAAAGCTGTGATTTTAAACAACTGTTGATGTTAAGAAAAAAGCACTAAAGGTATTTTTTAAAAAACCCATAGAACTCATCCACCAGAAATTGACTTGTTTCTGTTGTTACTAACTTGAAATGTCATCAGAATTTTTAATAAATGCATTTGTAAAAATATTATTTTATAGAAAAGTATTACCGCATATCATTTTTGGAGAGTCAGGAATGAACAAATAAAAACAATAACAAATGTTGGGCTTTTTTCTTTCATCTGCCCCAAACAATTAAAATGTTACAAGCGATACCACATTTGTATTATACAGTAATGACCGATGTATGTATTGAAAAGTTAAGGAGTTTGTTTTGTAATAAGTACAATCCTTATCGAGTACAAAGCAAAAATAATATGTTAATAAAACAGATCGTGAAAATAAAAGCTTTGCAGAGTTTCCTATTTTTCATGGTAGGAAACTGTGCAAAACCGGAATGTCCTGCTTTCCGTCGGATGAGATTTGAATAGTTCATAAAACTATTAAATACTCATGAGACCATATTAATAAATGCCTCACTAAAAAAAGAGAAAGAAAGAAACAGAGAGAGAGAGAAAGAAAAGGGTTTGTATTCCTGTTTATGAGGTCTGACCTAAGGACTGATAAAACTTTTACATCCGAGAAAAAAAAAAGTAAGAGAGAAAAGTCGACGAGGCAGAACACACGTTCGCATTTATTTCCCAACAATATACAACCTCCTGCATACAGAAGTGCAATTTGTGACCATAAAAATAGACATTTTCCGCCCCCGCTTGTGACTCGGGCCGAGGCCGCTCCAGGTGCCACCTCCGATGGCTCCGGCCCTTCAGGCAGTTCAGCATCTGTGACCATTGCCGAGGACATTTCGCTGCTGCCGTCCCTTCAATGGCTTTTTTCTCCACACCTGAGGTATCTCGTCGCTTTCCTGATGTGTTTTTTCCAGTCCTAAGTCCTCAAGACCCGGGCTGGCTCCTGGAATTTCTGCTCAACACTTGCTCACCGCTTGCTTTCAACTTAGATTAGGCGATCATAAGTGAATAACAGACACCCACTGCCACGATCGTATTGATTTTTATTCTCCTGTGATATTAAGACTAATTCGGTCTCGGTTCAACAAGTAAAAAAGGCTCCCCAGAAGGGGAATGAAGTGTCCTACAGCACAGATTTTATGGTTTATGTGCCTCCTTTCCCGCCTTCCCGTGTCCCCCCTTTCCTCAGAAGAGAGATAGATTTGTCGAAAGATAATTATTTTAACTCTGACGGACTTGAGCGCATAAACCTTGATACCGCCGCTGTTGCCCTGTGTTATTCTGGCATTTCCCAAACGATTTTAAATCCCTCCAGTTATTTATGTCTCGCTTTTTTTTTTTTTTTTTTTTTTTTGGTAGAGCTTTATTATATTTACCTGCTGATTCCAAAGCGGAGAAAAGCCTAATTGATTTTTAAAAGATCAGCAGCAGAATTCCAAATCGCTTGGGAACCTGTTTCCACCTGCCAGACGAGCGTCTGATTATCGGTAATTATGTTATTTAAAGGTTGATAAAACATCGGAGCCGGCTGCTGCCTGGGCTCCTTCCCCAGCGCGGGCGCGGAGGGGACCCACGCGGGGCGAGTCGCGGCCGCCATCACGTGCGCCGCCGCAAACACAATTACGGAGCCGCCGTTAATAATTCATGGGCTGAGATTTGGAAAATTAATAAAATGAATTATAACAAGAGGCTAATTAAAAACTTTAGTAATTGTTGTCAAGACAGCTTGATGGGAGGCGTGCTTCACGAACCTCTCCCCCCCACCCCCCGCCCCGTTTCCCTTTCCGCTTTTGGGAAGCAGTGTGGGGGGTTTTTTTCCCTCCTTCACAACCCCTTCGCACCTGAAGGAGGCTCAGTTTGGGAGAAAAGCAGTAGATGAATATATCGGTCAGCTGAATATATAGGTCCCAGAGATGGTACCGAGGTGGTACGACTACAAACCAGTCTCTTTCGCATCACGGCAAGACAGATAGGTAGGCGGGCGGGTGAGTGGCTGCATAGGTGGATGAATGAAACCCAGGGCCCAAAAGTTAATTTAAAATAGGATGTCACACATAAATCTTTGAAGAAACAGCAGTAGAAAGTGTCTCCTGCACCGGCGGGCCCCGGCAGCGACTGGGGGCAGGCAGGGGCAGGCACAGCCCCGCGGGCAGAGCCGCGCACTTTCCGCTTTTGCTTTCGCACTGCCGACAGCAACGCCAGTCAGTGGTCCCCCACCGCTACTCCTGCGCGGGGACTGCCTCCGCGGGGTGGAGGGGGGCAGAGGGGCCGCGGTATGCTCACCGTCCTCATTCCCCCCTGCCCCCGTGGGCCGGCTTTTCTCCCCCTGGTTTAAGACGCAACTTTAAGCGGGACTCAGCGCGGTGTTTCCGTGGGCGGACGGGGCCAAAGAGCCCTGTCTGCTATACCCGTGCGGGTTTATTTACAGCCATGTCACCAGTCAAACCCTGCCCGGGAGCGATGGCTGATCGTCCAGGGGCAGCTGCGCATGCAAAATCTGCTTCCCAAATTGGTCTCTGGGAAAGCAGGAGTCCTCCTTTGAACTACGTTTTAACTCCTTCAGCCTGCTCACCTAAGTGTGCCAAAGCATCTCTAATTCTGGGAGGAGAAGTTTTTAAGCACCTCTTTAAAAAACAACAAACAAAAAACCCCAAACATATCGGGAAGCAAGGGAGGTGAATTACTTTAAAAAATCTGATGTCATAAGACGTTGATCACTCTAAGGACTGAAGTGTTTGAAAGGTTTTGTATCAAAATTAAATACCAGAAAAAGACACACTACGCTGCTGCGTTGAAGATAAATTGCAACTTCGCACCGATTTTCACAAGCAAGTGATAAAAGTCTCGAAATAGTCTCCTTCGGTGGGAACGCCGAGTGACCTTCCGGCTCGCCCAGGGTGCAGCAGGGAGCGGTTCCTGGTGCGGGGACAAACCGCCCCCAGCCCGGGTCCAGCAGCGGGAGCCTGGACAGACGCTGCGCCGCAGACACACGGCTCATGCTGCGACCGCCGAGGTGCGGGAAGGGATAAAGGCGAATGCGCATCCCTCGCCCGGGTAAAATAGAGCAAGTTAAAAGTGTAAGCGAAAGCGTGTAAAAGCTGTGGGTTTGAGTTTTTTATTTATTTATTTAGTTTTAATAAATACGTTCCTTGACAAGAGGATAGCGTGTCAAGATGAACACATCTCTTTTATTTATTTATTTATTTTTTTTCCACAGGCTGCGTGGAAAGAAGACAAGGCGCCGATATACATAGCTTAGTCCTTGATTATGGTCATGATGTAAACCGAATTACTAACAAAAGTTTGTTTGGTAACTAATTATAGATCACTAAATCTCTGCCTCTCTTCACTTCAGCATAATGTATACAAACTTTTGTACACGCGGATCAGAATAGAACAAAGTGTTGACAGCATCCAGCAGTGGAAATTCACTTACACAAGACTTTTTTTTCACTGAAGTGTTGACAATAAACATTTAATGAAGGCAGAGACTTGGATGTCTCAAGACAGTGTCAGAATACTTTAAACAGACCATTAGCATGGCTTCTTCTACTTCAAACAGAGCACACTATACCATAACATTATAAAAATACAAAGTATGAAACAAATAATCTGTTTATACAGATATTTTAAGCTGTTTTCACCAGCTCTGACATCGCCTGTATTTAGTAACAGAAACTTACTCATTTCAGATTACTCGCGCCTAAAAAATGTTAAATACAGTTAATGCAATATTAATCGCCCTTTGGTGATATAAAATGCAATATTTTCAGGCAGCTATCGAGCTTTTCTAGAGGAAGAGCTGATGAAAACAGTCACAGCTGAATAGTGGAGAGAAAAAAGCTCTGTATTTATTGCTTTTGTTTGGCTTTTGGCTACAGAGACAGGAACATTCTAATGGGGTAAGGACATTTATTTTATCTGCAATCTATTGCTGCTAGAGCAGGAGTGGCAGATGGGGTTTGGTGTTATATTCACAGAGTAATTTAGAGCAAATCCTAATAACTAATAATGATTTATGTTAATTTCAATCACTTATGTGACTTTATTAAAGCACTGCTGTAAGAGGACTAGAAAGGGGGGTGAGGTGGGGGGGGTGCAAGAGGAGAGACCGGAGAGAGGCAAGCTGTGTCTGTCTGAAACCGAACTGCATGCCTGGGAGGTTGCTGTGGTCGGCTCCAGCGAAATGACCTGAGGACCAGCTACCGCGCACGGCTTACTTTTGAGACCCTGTTTCGCCGGCGCTAATCTCTTAAAATAAAAGCCGCGTGTAAGAAACCTCGTCCATCTACGAGAGGCAAACAAAAATAGAGAAACAGAGCGAGAGAGAGCGTTCCAGAGAGAGTCGTGTTATGCAAAATGTATTGATTGTGTGCGAGGAATCTGCGATGATGATGCGTTCGGCTTCCGAAAGAGCAGTAGGAGGCTAGTGGCAGAGTAACTAGAAAGACCCCGAACGTAAAGTATGGGAAACTTTTATTTTGGGCTGCTCCAGGGTCGTGGAGGTCTACAGTTCTCTACTCAAGTTGAATCTGCTTTAGTCCTCGCCGCAAATCTCTAGGATCCTTTTCCCCATGGGATTTTATATTCTTATTAGGGGAAAAAAAAAAAAAAAAAAAAAAAAAGAGAAGAAAAAAATTCCCCAAACCACCACAGCAATTGCAATGAGCCTTTTACATTTCCCCCTATAATCTTCAGTTTCATTAACAACTGGTAATTCTTGAGCACATACATGTAAACACAGGCGCACACGTCGTCCTGTGTGCGTTGAAATGAGACATGTTTGCAAAAGCCAGGAAATCTCATACCAACCAGTGCTGCTCTGCACAGGGTCGGTTTGATGTAGGAGAAAGGAGTACTTACAGGATTTTGAAAGGGAGGGTGCTCTTCGCTTCTGGCAATTTACTTCCCAGCTACCTTTATGCGTTTTTCTGCCTTAAGGCATACAGTCTGAAAATAAAACAACATCAAAGCTCCTTATTAACACTATTTTCCTGAAATCAGAAGGTGAAGCTATCTAAAACGTTTAATCTAGTGGTAGCATTTATTTCCTAACAAAACAGCCAGAACAAAGTTCAAAAGAGCTAGTGCAGTTATCTACAGGAGACTAAAAGGCAAAGTGCAGAGAGTGATTTATGTTTCTGTCAGAAACCTTAAAATGGATTAAATAAACCTTAGGTTTTGATGCATTCTCAGTCACTGTATTGTGTACTATAATTCTCGTTTCCAAACAGCAGGGATGGGGCTAACCCATCGCCCCCACTGCCAGGTGCTAGAGACGTGCATTTCCTAACTTTTGGGTTATTTGCAGAAAGCTGCCATTTCTGCAAGCTGGCACTGCATTTTAAATGCAACCGGTTTCCACACAAGGCGATTTTTGTGTTCTCTGTAGTAAAGGTTTTATTCATAGCAACACATTTTTTCCTTAGATAAGAAAAAAAAAAAAAAAGCGAGCGAAATCCCTGTTTTGGGGACTAGGAGTAATGTTGCTGTCGCTTAAAAGCAGCTCAGGACTTTTTCAAATCAATGTGTGTGTGCCCGCCTGCTTTTTGAACTCTTTTATTTATCACGGCGGGCTTGCGCGCAGGCGGAGCGGCGGGCGGGCGCGGCGCCGCTTCAGCACCACGGAGAGCTCCGGCGGGGCCGGGGTGGGCGGTGCGGAGCGCGGTGCGGGGCGCGGTGCCGGGAGCGATGCGGAGCGGGATGCGGGGCGCCGTGCGGGGTGCGGAGCGCGGTGCTGGGTGCAGTGCTGAGCGCGGTGCGGGGCGGTCGGCGGTCGGCGCGGGTGAGGGCTGGCTGTCTGGCTGCACAGAAGCCTGTAATATGTTAATGGCCGTAGGGGATGCCTGAGGTACCATCTCAAGCTGCTTCGCACACCATATGTCAGGCCGTTAGCCACATGGATCTATTAATCAAAGGGGGAGCTAGGGAAGAGAAGAGAGGCGGGGGGGGGGAGAGGGGGCTTTTAATACCCCACCCTGTTTTGCTGTGTACTTTCCCCTTTCATTTCTCTCAGATATAAAGACCCGGAGTACCTCGAACACACAGCTGTAATTCTTTTTTGATCCACTCTTTTATACTCTCGTGTAACCAGCTCAGGTCAGGCGATAGTGAGATTTGAGGGAGGAGAGTGGGAAATGTGTCACTTTTCCCCCGGCAAAGGGTTTAGTTTTAAAGCGCTGCTCAACTTCTGTGACCCAGGGGATCTCTATCCGCCCCCTCAGCTTTCTTGAGAAGGGCGTCTCTGAGGGCAAGGCTTTTTCTAGGGATCCAGGGACCACCTTCCGTAAATGCAGCCAGACCTCCGACCGTCCATATCGCTTTTACAAGTGCCCTGTTACCCATTGCAGCAACTAATTTCTTCATGGGAGGTTTGTCTAACAGTGACTAAATCCATGGGTTCCACAAATTTATCGGGAACAAAGGAAGAAGAAGTCTGTGTAGGAGAGTGGTGTAAAAGCCCTTCTGTGCGTGAATTTTTCATGCAGCACTCTAAACGGGACCGGCGGGCCCACCCAAATTTCTGCTGTTCAGGCAGATAAAGATGTCCTAATGTGCATAACATCAAGGCTTATCGCCCGAGAAGATGCACAGGCTTCTGGGTCAGGTTTCTGCTCTTTGCTTGTAAGATGAGGTATTTTGGGGGACTTTCTCTTCAGGGTTAGAATGAACATGCTCACATGGGTTCCTCCTGGACCTTGTTTGTCGGTCGGTAGGTGACACGTCAGGGCACAGCCCGGACAATCAACAGTCCTCTCCTAATTCCGAGACTGATAGATTTTTTCATTTTTTTCCCCTTTCCTTTCTTTAACGATGAATGAGGGGGAACATTAAAGAAACTGACCTTTCGCTCAGGCACGTCACATAAAGTTTTGAAATTCTAGATTATTATGAAGTGTTACAACGGCTCAGAAAAGTTTTTAAGTGGTGGAGAAGGGGGAGGAGAGGAGCACTTCCGTGTGCTAGGACCCTCCAGTAGGGTCCGCTCGTGGGGACCGTGATAGTGGATCGTACAGATCCCCCACCCCTGATCTCCAGGCCAAGCGGCACCCACGCGTGTGCTGGAAATGGTTGAAAAACACACGGAGAAACAGAAAGGACATGGGCTAGATTGGGGACACAGAAAAGACAGAGAAACTCTGCTTTTCAGAGGTTTAAATAAAAAGCACAAGATTCTCTAGCCAGATGAAGTTCCCTCTGTTGGTACAGAGCACCACAGAGAGGCAAGTCAGAGGGAAGAAGCCCTTGAAACAATTTCTACAATTCCAAACACGGGATAGTAACCCTATTTATTGTGTTGTGTGATACATCGCACAGGTTATGTTGAAGTCAGTTTTTAAGACAGACCTATTTTCTGACCTTTTTTTCCCCTTTCGGTGGCTGGAAAAATAACGAGTGCGTTTGTTCTTAGACCTAGAGATAGCACACATCTTCTGGAACCTTTGCTTTAATACACATTACATTTAACCTGCAAAAAAAGTATGAAAGCCTTTCTAAGCAATACTTTACATCTAGATAGAGGTAAATGCACGGGCTGAGCGTCAGTTGATTCTGCATTACCACCTAGACAGGGAAAGGCTCTTATTACCTTTAAATTTTGGTGCACACACCACCCATCATTTTCTTCCTCTATTTAAAAGGTAACCCATATATCTGTCGTTTTAGGTTTCCAAAGACTCGTAACTTAATTCCTTCAGGCTATTCATCAGCACAGTAATTAAACTAGCAAATGGATGTAAATAAAGTGAAATTGGTTTCATGACAGATGAGCCGAAGAGGCCTCTGACATGAAACAAGCCAGGACAATAATTATTTCTGCACCGGGCTATATGAGGAACTCCATCTGGATTTATTAGGTGCTGCAAGTTATTTGCTGGGAGCAGGCAAGACAGGAGGACTCACTTTAATTTGGCAGGATTTTTTTTTCTTTTTGCATCCTAAGTAGGTTACAGAAATATAAATCTGGAATTAACTTTGCCAATACTCCGAGAAGCCTCTACCCAATGTAAAAACTCGGCAGTGAAAATAGGTAGTAGGAGAAAGGCTTATTAAACAATTCATTCCCAAATGCTAAATAGGAGAAAATCTATGTTAAAACCCTGCTCTCGAGCTATCCCCTATTAAAAAATAATCTAGATCATCAGCCACTGTATGCTTCTCTTTTCTACAAATATGCATGCGATACAGTGGAGGCAATAGAAAGAAGGCAAATTTGGAGAGCTTGGGAATTTTGAGGAGCTTATATTTAAAATATATGTATATGTATGTATATATACTATCAGCTAAATGGTGTCTAGTAAGATCCCCCCGCTCCCTCTTCTCTGTCAGGGAAAAGTTTATACCTGCAGAGAAGAGGGGAGCAGAGAAAGGGGCTGCGAAAGGGAGGATGTGCATTCCGCAAGGCTCAACTGTAATTGGAGCCACCAGGTCCAGCTTGGAGGGGAAGTAATATACAGAATAAATAAAAAAAGGGCTCTCACAGCAGGTGCAGATTAGTCCCTTTTCCCCTGAAAAGATTAGAAACTGAGTGCTTTATGCTTAAACGTACTCTCAATTATTTAAGCGCCCCTTCGTGATTAGCAAGTAAAAGTAACGCTCCAAAGCGCTGAAGAGATGAAGCAAGAATAACATCGCTTTCCCACAGCTCACGTCGGCTTTGCAGCACATGCCCAGCTCCCCGCCGGCCAACACCGCTCAGACAAGGGAGCGCTCTCGGATACATACACCTGTGGGCTGGGGAGGGGGGGAAAGGAGAGAGGGAGGGGAGAAGGAGGGAGGGGGGCAGGTTCAGCGCTAAAAAAATTCCGCTGTCGAGGCTGCGCAGGCTGCAGCCCAAACTTGTTTCACAGGGAATTGCTATCCCTGAACAGATTTGTCCCAGGAATGCTGGACCCTCAACATTCATTCCACTGGGAGGGGGCGGCGGGGAATCTCATACCAAAATCTCGAACAGGAAAAAAAAAAAAAAAAAAAAGAAAAAAACAACAAAAAACACAAAACAAACCCCAAACCACCCTCTTTGAATGGGCTGGAAATGAGCCGAGGACGCCTGTGTTTGCATACGGTAGCTTGATTAGGGTTCATATCTTTCCGCAATCAAATCGGGGGCGTTTTGCACCCTTACTCACGGAAGGAGCTGTGATATCTGCAAAGCCAGGGAGAGATCCTAAAGGGACTGAAATCCCCTTATGTCTGAAGCTTTCCCTTTTAACACACACCAGACTAATTATTTAAAAGTTCTTGTAAAATTAGAAGACATAGCCCAGTCCTTTAATTAGAATACACCGTGAATAGGGATAGCATATGGAGGGGAATGTCAAGAAGAGGGTGCCAGGGGCAGATCCTAGGAAATCTGTATTCATTTCTGCCTCCTATTTGTTCAGTAATCTCTACCATCATAACTAAATCTTGGAGCACTGATGTAGTTCGAGTTGTTGTTGACTCAACGTCAAAATTCAATCACTGGGGGTTTTGCATCAGCCGGACTACTTATTTGTCTAATAAATCCGTCATTTTGTAAGAAAAATATTTGAGCAGCCGTACTTGACCTCTTGGTATCCACAAGCCACATTTATTTCTACCAGTTTACAAATGCAAAATGGAGATGATCATCTTAATGCCTCGAGGTATTGTGTTGATTTCTGATTGGATTTTAGATGGAAATGTCTATTTTAAATACCCCGTGATTAAATCGTACATATAATAGAATTCATGCCTCTCAAATAAAATCCTGATTTGCAAAACCCGATTTTATTTTAAAAGAAATATTATTTAAGCATAAATTGTTTTCTTAAACGATTTGCTAAACCCAGGCTGTAAGATTTTATTATTGCCGGGCATCTTCCTCACTGGAAAACTTATTTTGACCCTGGACCACGCTTTTCTGCTTGAAAGGTGTCAGACAAGGGTGGGATGGATGTACACCCGTTTGAGAGCGCTGTCTAGTCCGTGACATCCCGAGCCGGGGGATTTACTGCTTTTATCTTTATGCATAATTCTTTCGAAAAGGGGGTGCACGCTGCACAGGTTTAATTGGAGTGGGGCGAAATAACTTTCCCCAGAGCTTTTTGGTTGAGGGGGTGGTGGTGAATGGGGCAGAGGATGGGATGCAATAAGGTCGCTGTCAGGAGAGGAGAGATTTGGGAGCCTTCCGGCGGGCGAGAGGCCAAATTCAGCCACCAACACAAGCCCCAGAGAGCCGAGGCCGGGGGTCCCCGCACCCTGTGCCCGGTCGGGTCCCGCACGCCCCCGCCGAGCAGCGCGGGGTCCTGCCGGTCCTGGCCCTGCCTGGGGAAGTCCCATCGCCCTGGGGCCCTGAGTGGCGGCCACCCTGCGGGAGCGGGGAACTTCGCCCTGAGCTGCTTCTTTTTTGGAGTTCTTTCCTTCAGTAAACACCCCCCACTCCCCCGTTTTTTGTTTTTTTTTTTTGTTTTTTTTTTGACTCCCATCCCTTGAGCCTCTTGGGCGGCTGCCGGGGTTTTTCCGTCTCCATGGAAATATAAAGGGCCGCTATCAGCCCGGGCAGTGGTCATTATTCCCCCATTAAAGTCAGTGATCGATCCGTTCCCCCAGCACCCACTGGAGTCGGAACCACGAAGGGCCACGTGTGCCGAGCCGAAGCCACCCGGCTCGGGGGGTTCTTTTCAGACAACGTCCCCTTGGCAGCCCATCCCCTGTGAACTCCTTAATGAAGTGCCCGACGCAAGGAAGGGGGGAAAAAAGCGAAATATTTCAGCATATTGAAAATATTAATGTTGGCTTGTAGGAATTAATGTAATGGGCTATAGTTATTAACAACTTATAAAGGCTTAAATCAATATAAATTAATTTAATTATGATTTCTAATTGCATTATGCATGATCAATTTGAAACACTACATTAAAGATAATTAGAGCAGGGTCCTAGTCACTAATCACTTCCCTAACAGCTTAATGAAAAGGAATGTCATGTATTACCTATGGGGTGGATCCATGAAATAATATAAATGCTTATTTTCCAGTAGAAAATAATTGTACCTTTTAATAGAGGTTTTAATTACTTTATTGTAACACAAAATGGATTGGAACATTTTGCATGGCCCTGCTTAAATTTTACTGGTGTTGACTGAAGTGCTGATGTATTATGAGTCCATGTATTGATGACCCAAAGGAAGACTAACTTTTGTGTAAAAGTATCATGCTGTCCTTAGAAGCTAGTGCCAAGAGGTCACAGTAGATGGAGGTCCTAGCTTAGCATAATGGGTTTAACATTTCCATGACATCATCAGGGAAACTGAAAAGGAGTCTAAGGATAATCAGAGTGGTCATTCAGAAGCAGAGTAAATATTTTATGAGGATATATAGAAGACAGGAAAGAAGGTGGTCAGAAAGGTGAATCTCTACTTCTTCATGCTCTGTGAAGAAGGTTTTCCACTTGGTACCAATTTTGATTGAAAACTTGTGTATAGTTAACACAAAAAAAGGCAGGGCATGACCCTTGGAGGTGTGAATCCCAATTTGTTTCTAGCAGTGGTCTAAATATATTTGTATTCATTGTTGCCCTTAAGGGCTACAGCTTATTTCTCTCTTACTTTTCAGATAAATACATTCTTACTTGATTCTTGATTTGCTGTGCACATTGTCGCTTACTCAGGGATCCGTTCCTACTTTAATAACAGAAGTTCCTTTACTGTTAAAATGAAAATAAACCAGCATAATTGAAGCCTTGCAAATGGATGGTGTGAGGCAGATTAATTGAAAATGCTTTCCTTATTATTTTTATATCTTTGCCTAATGTCTGAAGCAGTACTTGCAGTGTGCATCTTGTTTAGACTCATTAGATAATTCATAGTTTTCAGAGAAGTAGTGTGTACTTAAGGAAACTGAGATTTGAGGAGAACAGTAAGGAACATTAGCATATAATACCCACATTTGTCACAGCAAGACCTGTTTGAAGAATTTTCCTTCTATTAAGGCCGAGTTGAGACTAAAAAGCTTTGGGACTCCTGAGGATAACTCTATCTGAATAAAAGGCAGGGGTGAAAGTTAGAGCCTAAATGTCACCCAAGGAGTAAGCCCTTTAAGTCTAAGTTGTTAGAAACATACTGATTTTAGTACCGAACTATGAGAATAGATAAGTCTGTGGATGGAATGATTCCAGGGATACACAGCTGTTCTATTTTTAAAGACTCCTGTTTAGAAGTGTGCAGTAGAATAGTTATTTTCTCTCCCCATGTCCTGCAGAGGGAAGGTAGAAGCAGAAATAAGCTTACTTTGCATAACAATTTCTAAGTATTCCAGTGAAGTGGGACAAATTGCAGGAAGAGCCTGGTCATTCCCTCTGTTGTTCACAGTTTGAAATGGCGTGGCCTCATACTGCCAAGATCCTGTGGTAAGATTTTAAAGCAATCCATGGAAATGTTTTAAAATGTGCAACCTTGAACTTGCTATTTTTCTTAAGAAAAATCATTCACAGAAGCCCTCAGTTTCTGCAAGGAAAGTTCTTATATATTGGAATAGCAATAAGTATATTTGGAGTTTAACACCTTGAACTAAAGATGGGATATCAACATGGCTTAAAATATCCAGGTGACAAATGCCTTATAAATATCTGTGAAGACAAACTCCTGTGGGTCCTGTATCACTTCTAGCTGCTGTGACTTTCCTGATATGTCAGTCCATTACTGCACCCTGACCTCTGCCCTAAAATAAAGGATTTCCATGACTATTGTTCAGTCTTTTGTCAGGAGTGAGGAATCCTCCAGCATGACATTGCTTTACCCAAAGAGCTCACGAGGAGAAAAATAGTCCACTAGATTTCATAGATTTGTTCAAGGACTGAAGCCTTTATGTAATCTCATGTTTTTATATTTCTTAATTTTCTTTGCTATTAATAAATATTGCACCAGCCTATATGTCTCATCCTGTACCAGACCTAGGGAAGTCTGATCTACAAAAAGGTGAAAGTGGGGTGATTTGTTTGTTTGTTTCTTAAGTGCAAGCACCAAGAAAATCCTTGGTTGTGCAGAGGCGCCTTGGTTATAAAAGCCTCACCTATACTGTGTTTGAGTGTTTAGCTTAAGAACCACACGGAGTCTACATTTTATGATGTTCTTGCATATAGCAATTGATTTTAGATAGCACTGTGAACCAAGGATGGAGCACGAGTGCTGTTTATATACTAGGGAAAGGACTGAAAATAGTAATGTCAGATACCGTGACAACAGAAACCTATAGCTTTGTAGCTATGGAACTATCCCACGCTCTTGTCTCTAAACTAAATAGAGTAGTTAATAAAACAAACACCTTTGTGGTTCAAAACCATCTTTCCATCCTTTTGGGGAGCTCCAAATGGTTGGCACATGTACAATCATGGCAATTCACCAGAGCCTTAGGATCTATTTTTGTAAATTTTTGCCCAGTTTTTTTTTTGTTGAATATAAGATTGTTTTTTCTTTTCACCTAAAATTAAGTGGAAGGAATATGTTAAGTAATTTAAATATTTTTATTTAAAAAAAAAAAGTTCATTTGCTGCTTGATATGTCAAGACTTCCCCTTTTCTGATTGACTGATGTTTGCACAATCCACTGACAGCTTGCAGGCAAATATGTTAGCAGAGGCTTTAATAGAGACTATTGTTTTTAAAGCTTCAAAACTAAACCTGGCAGCTTTGGTTTTCAGTAACAGAACTAAGCACATTTTGATTAGTGACTACTTCAGTGCTATGCAGGTAGGATAGTTTTGTCTGACCAGCTTGTTATTTGGATCTTGGTAGTGAGCTGCCATCCTCGTGTGAATATGTTGGGTTACAATGTTATATTTTTAAAAAATTTAAACTGTTCAGAACCTGTGCCACAATACCAGCTAACTGGACATCTGGTATCATGATTTTTTGAAAATGCACAGGGTTGTGCTAGAGAAGTTTTTAAGTAATATGAAGCAAAGGAAGGTCTTTTCAGCATCCATGGGAGACTGAACAGGATGATGCTCTTAGCATGTAATTAAATATTAATAATGGGGAGTTGGACTTATTTTTATTCTCTAGAACATTGTTAATAGGCCTCAGTCTGGCACTGAAAACATTAGGCATGTTGCTTTGTGTCTCACCTTTTTAACCCTGTTTGCATGTTTAAGTAAACACATCTTAAGGTCTTTTGTGCTCATGATTAGTGACAAAAACAATCTGTGTGTTAAATCAGTGCTGGGCTCAGGAGAGGAGCATATTCTCCTTCAAATTCACCCCATCACAAACTGAGTAAATCATGATAGCCACCAACTATTCTGTCTGTGTTTGAACTGCATATGGTTTGATTGTCCAAAACAAAGGACAAGAATGTGGAGCTTATACTTATCCACAGAAAAATGTAGAAACATAAAAAAAAAATTGGATTAGGAAATAGATGAATATAATGACCTTCCTTACTCTCAATCAAATGCTGCCAGCTAAGTGTTTGAGTCTGAAAAATTGCACTAATGAAGCTATTTGAAGGCTTTTGTGGACAACTGCTTCCTCTTTGAAGATTAAATGAATGATGTTGATGTGATTAATCTTAGTACAGGGAGTGATGCAGCAGCCAGAAAATACCTTGGTGATTTTCATAATTAAACTGAATCAACATTTCAAAGAAATGCCAGTGTTATCACTTGTATATTAGAATTACATTCATTAGACAGAAGAAACAAATAATTTGAGCAAACAAGATTTTCCTTTTGGTGTACTGAGACTTCTGTCATGTCTCAGAGTATCTTACTATAAATCATCATTACTGTTTAATTTTATCCTTGTTTTTTTCAGTTACTTGTTTTCTATTTATTTTTTCTTAACCATCCTAGTGATTCATGGTTACTTGCTTCCTAATTACTTATTTCAGTATTAGATAACCTCTCCCAGTTTTCCACTTAAATTGCTTGCCCAGCATAGGATTTCAAATCATTGTCACTTAAAAATTATGCAAATAGTTGCTGGATTAGGTGGATAACAGAGTCCGGCATTCCAATGACCTCTAGCTTTGCAAAGGTTTGTCTATAAAGGACAGGACAAGCCACAGAATGTATGAGAGATAGGAGTGACAACACCCTCTACATAAGACTGAGAACACAAATAGTAGTTCACAGTGATCTGTGGAAAAAACAGTTTGGACCAGATTCTGCATGTTTAACACATTCCCTGAGAGTCTTACAGATGTCGATAAGACTGCCCAAAATTATAGTCCTTAGCAGCTGCTGAAGTGGCAGAATCTGGATTCAAATAATTATGCAATCCTAAGTGGTCTTTAATAGTGTGTATTTAAAATATTTTAATAATATATGTCCACCACTTTGTAACATAAGTAACCTGAAGTATTAAATATGTTTCCCAACATACATGCTTAAACATGCAGATGGACACATGTATGCACATGTATACTCATAGACAGTAAACTTGCCAATCTGCCAAACAGTTTCAGTAGAGTAAAATCAGTGAAAATCATAAAAATGCAGTCAGCTACTTCTTCAATGTAAATGAAAGTGAAGGTGTAGGGTTAATTATTGTTGCATCAATACTAATTCACTGTATTACTCTTTCTATCACCACTTCAGATTATTTGAAAGGTTTCTATGTAACTTTTGGTAACTCTGATATTTACAGTGTACTTCTAGTCATTGCACAATCTTTCCTTTCACAGTTGCTTAATAGAAAAAAAAGATTTATTTAACATAGTGGATTAAAAAAAAAAAAAAAAGCTTTTCACCTTGAGGACCTCAATTTTAGTTCATTCCATAATCTGACGTGAAATGAGCTTGATGGTCTCCACAATATCTAATGGGCAATAATCAATACCACCAAATTGAAGTTTTCCTCTTTATTCAGTTTAAAAGCAGCACATGGACTTGGAATGCCCATTGATCCCAAGGAAAAGGTTTCTGTGATACTGTCTAGATATGATATAAAGAAAACATCCCCCTCACCCTGTCTGATCTCCAGTTCCTTCAGCAAACCTTGTCTTTTCATGTAGCTTACTCCATTTACTTCAGATCATTCTTCCTATCCCATCTCTTGCTTCTTTATTGAGGAAACATTGTATTTGCTGTCATCCCATATTCCTTTTGTCTTTGTCTTCTACTGTTCTTCTTTATTTGATGTTGTGTCCCTTAGGTTGGGCATTACTCTGCACAGTGCTTTGTAAATGACTCAGTGTTTCTTACTGTCAAAATAAATATGATTACCACCACTACCAAGGCACCTACAGGTGGGAGAACCCAAGGTACGTGCTGTAATTAATGGCCCAAATATGAATCCAAAGGAATTCATGTGTTGACTGATTTCATACACACATCTGTTATGCTGGGTCTATATTTATCAGTCAGCACAGGGTGAACATTGTGACCAGAAAAAATGGTTAACGACATGTATATTAATTGCACCTACTTTTAACTGTAAAAGAGACAAGTTGCCTGTTCTAAGCTAACAGTTAGACTGCTCCTATTGTTCATTAATACAGGGGTAGGCATTTCTGAATGGAGTTGTATTTAATTTGAAGACAGCTGACTATGATAGCCGAGCTGAATAGCTCTCTGAAGGTGCTGACACTTTCCACTGGCTTTAGCACAGGCAGAAAGCCTCATGGAGTTAACCAGCCCTGGACAGGTATATATCCTCACCTCTTTCTTTGTGGTCCAGGTGTACATCACTCTCAAGTGTATCTCAAAAGAACTTGGGAAGATAGGGAATCTGTTCATTCAGGAATTTGTTTTGGTTGTGGATGTGTGAACGTTGGTATTAATAAATTACTTCATAATCATTAATGTAAAACGAGCAACAGCATACTGGTAGACTGGGCTCGATGTGTTAGAAGTTTTCATTGCCTTTTCCTTGGAGAGAGTGGAGAATAAGGAGGGGAGAGAGAGAAAAGGCGGATAAAAAGGCGAAGTGTCCTGTCCTCATCTGCAGCCACCAGCAAAATGCATTTTGTAACAGTATTTCTTTAGCTGCTTTTTAATTTTAGCTACCTATCTCTTCTCTTAAAAATTATTCCAAAGGACATTCCACATGTTATTTCAAGTATTTTAAAAATGGTTTGCTTTCCCTTCCTCTCTCCCTTCTCACTACAGAACTTGACTGAAGGCTACATGAACCCTGTAAAAAGGACTAGGTAAGATCCAGGGCCGAGTGCAATGTAGTGTGCACACTGCCAAAGTGAGGACACAGGTCCTGGTCAGGATGGTGCTGTACCTTTGGGCCTGAGAGTTAGAGGTGATTTCCTAGCATGGATTGATTCAGGAAAGTAAAACTAGCTCAGATAGATAGCCATGATAGGTAGCTCTCACAAAGAGGTAATGAAGAAACAACAACAGATAGTGTGAGGGCAGTATTACTCCCCCAAGTTAGACTACACTAGCTACAGGGATATTATACATTTCTTTTGTGTGGATACAGTTATACCAATATCTTCCTTTGGGCCAGAACAATTTATTTGGGTGGGATTCCCTTCAGTTGCCTTTAGACATTCAAAAAGTACCCATTGAACCTGAGCTGGTTCTTAAGGGTCTATTTGGAGTCAAAATAAAGAGATAAACATCTCATGGGAATTCAGTTCACCCCTGCACAAACATCTCATGTAGGATGGATGAATCACTACTTGGAGGTGCCTATTTCTCTTCATTTTTAGAGGGTAGAGCCAGGGAGAATTAATTCCTTCAGTCTTGTAAAATATTTATGTGATTTCAATAGTCATCTGACCATAAAAAATACAGGCAGAAGTATATTTTACAACACATGTTGTACTCTATGCATACACAAATATACATACGTGTGCATTTATATGGTTCCAAGAACCAGTAGCAGTAGAGGGGCTTGAATAGGTTTATTTGGGAGAGGAACACTATCAAAACAGCTTCAGTGGAGAAAATTTAAAGGCAAAATTTGTTTCCTTAGTTGGAAAATATTTCCAGTCCAGTAGCCCTGTTGGAAGTTGGGAAGCCTCTGTTTTCAGACTCCTGAGTGACAGACAGATTATAGAGAGTGGAAGTTACAGGTGAGCATTTGTTAACTCCCAGCAAACTGCTGTTGTAAGCAAGAATTATAATGACTATTGGTTGAACTGTACTATTCATAAAAATGTTTGGTATGTATGGATAGGAAGGACACTGGGAGTTTTAACAACAAAGACAATGGCAGTATCTTTAGAAACAAACACTTCAAAAAGGAGTTGAATTTTCAAAACAAGAACGCGTTCCTACTCATCACAGTATTTATAAACACCAGGCTCTTAAAAACAAGTATAGGAGTAAAAAATGATATCTTTAATCTTACTTTGCCCTTATAGTGAACTAACATTCATATTAAAAAAGAAACACAACATATAAACCTTTGAGCCATTAATTTCTAAAGTTCCTTTATATGTCACTTTTATGTATAATATACGTTTTTGTTTCTACCTCTTTTAAAGATATGAGAAAATATTATACCTAGAAGATACACTTGATACCAGTTTGCAGTAAAATATTTATAGTAGTTGTTTATCCATAATAATGTTGTATATTTAACACAAAAATGAAAAAAGTACAACATTGTTGGCTTAAGGTAAAACTATGTGTTTATGTGGTTTACATTTCAATATTAATACTTAATGAGTATACCGATGATTTTGTTTCCATTTTAAAAGAGCTTTCTAGGATACTTATATTTCAAAATGACTAAGGAGTTATATTTTAAGTGCTTAGCTGTAAAATGGCTTGTAATGATATACAGGTGGCTTTATTTTTTATAAGAATGGTCCTTTACCAGTAACACAAGGTGGTACCTTCAAATGTCTTTCACAAGTGGTAATGTAGAAGTCTTGGACAGAATAGTGACAGGTGATTCCAAGTGCCATTGGAGAGGTGGTACGGTAACCAAGATATCTGTATTGTCTTTTGGGCTGGCAAGTACAAAACAGGACCCATATCCCTGACTTCCTAAATTACAGATGAGGCTAGGTATGATATCTTGTGGTATCTGGAATGACACTAGACACTATATTTAGGAAAAGGAGTCCCTAGCTGACCTGCTTTAGACATTGATTTTATAGAGACATGACTTGCACCCTTGAAGTTGCCTTTGTCAATGATAAATATAGAGTGACTGGCATGGTCATGAACATTTAAGCTGTAGAACTAATGTTAGGTGAGCTGAATTTTACCTTTGAGACTTAAGTCCAAAACCTAATGCTCTAACCTTCTGCTCAGCTGCCTGTTCATCCAAGAAGGCTCACAGAATATTTAAGATCCTAACTTCTATTCATCCTCTGAATTTCATTGGGAAGCTGGGTAACTAAGGATTTAGGATCGTAAGTCAATAGATCTTCAGCTCCGAAGTTACCAGCATGTTGATGCCATGCTATCTAAACAAGGGGTTTACAGATGTCAAGTATGTTCATTAAAACACAGTTGGGGTTGATCCTCCTGATTTCTCTAAGGAAGTCTCATCATCAGGATACTTGTTCAATGTTTGTGTTTAGGACCTTCTTCAGTGTGAGATAACTTGAACCTCATCTACTGCATCCAAAGGAATATCCTGTTTATTACACTGTCAGGTCAGCAGGGATTAAATGCCTTGTGCTCTTTCCCATTAGAAATGAACAACTGTGTAATGCTCGTTAGTCATTGGTCACTGGGAGTGCACAGAAATGCTAGCAAAGGTGAGTTGCTCTTTAGGAATTCTTCAGAGCTTGGTCTCTTCTTTTGGTATTGTTTAAGAATTTTACTTAATAATTATTTAAAATAAAATAGACACCTCTTCCCCTAAAATATTGGCCAATTCACTTTCCTTCCTTCCTTCCTTCCTTCCTTCCTTCCTTCCTTCCTTCCTTCCTTCCTTCCTTCCCTCCCTCCCTCCCTCCCTCCCTCCTTCCCTCCCTCCCTCCTTCCCTCCTTCCCTCCCTCCTTCCCTCCTTCCCTCCCTCCTTCCTTCCTTCCTTCCTTCCTTCCTTCCTTCCTTCCTTCCACCAGGTTTGAATCACAGTTCCTTAGGTCTGCCTTCCCTCTGGTCCCACAAATCTTCTGTGATGAGATGCTGTTCCATTGCAACCGACAGCTTTAGTTGCCTATGTATAGGCAACTGGAATACACTCCCAATGTCAGTGCCTAAACTTCAGAGGGAGGCAGTGATACAGCTATATTCTGTGGCTAATGTTTTATAAAAGCTATCTCTAAGTGAGTCTGGTCCCAGCAGGTAAACTCTCTGGACTGCTCTTTAGCACCTGTCTCTCTCTACTAATCAATTAGGAATCCTAAGCACCCAATTTAGGCAGTCTGACTGCCTAATTAATGTTCTTAATTTTCCTGACTCCTAAAAAGGAATTAGGAGATGATCTACTTCCTTGAATCTGTGCCCAAGTAGGCAGTGTTTCATTATTAAAATTATCCAAGAGCTTAAAATCTGCTTCTGGACAATCTGATAATTGTCTAAATCCTGATCCACTAGATGCATAGCACATGCTTATGCATTTTTTTTTTTTTCTTGCAAGTTATTTTATCCAACACATTTCTTATATATACAATATGATATGAATTGGCTTAACTCCTGATGTACCTTGCAGAGTTTTCTGGTCCTGTAGATGAACAGGGGATGCCAAGTCCTTCAGAGTTTGTTGCATAAAAGTAGAATAGAGCATATGCTTTAAGTTACATCTGAACTTGTTTTCATTTAAGGGAGAAAATTCTGATTCAATTAATTCTGTTTTGTTAGGGATTTGAAACTGCATCTCTCACCAAAATGTTGTAAGCACCAGGCTAGTAGATTTTCTGGGGTTGGCTGCTCACAGCCTCTCCTTGCAAGATGTGATGTTCCACTTCACAGAGAGTGATTAAATATTCATTAAGCTAGTGAAAGAACAAGCTTCTCAGAAGACAGAAAGAGTCTGGTACTTAAGGCAGTCACCTGGGAAAAAGGGAGATCTGGATTCCAGTCACTGCTGTAATGATTACTCAGTATTAAATACATACACTGGTTCACCAACTGGAACCCAGCTTCTTTCTCGTGGGGAGGGGTTTGACTATCAAGTACTTCTTACTTTCTGTCTGTTGCAGTGATTAATTAATTACCCAGGAAAGCTCTGGCTGGGGAGAACAAGCACTCCTCTGGGAAGTGGGAGATTGTAGTTCAATGTGGCAAAGAAAACTAGATGTGCATTTCTCAGGCCCTTTATTATCCAAAAGCTAGAAAAGGAAACCCCTTTCATCAGAGAGTAAAATGTTGTAACTTAGGGCTCAAGAATGATGAACACCAAGTGGAAGAAGGCAGTCCCTCTAATCGAAAAATAAGCTTCCAAGTAAGGAGAAGACTTAAGGCATATGCTTAATCTCAACATTTCCTGAAGTACTTCCTTGCTCAGCATGTCTTTGTGGATTCCATCTCTCCTGTACAATTTCTAAGGACACAGACATCTAACTCATGACTGCAGATGCTACTGCAAAAGTAGGTCTTCTGGATAGATGCTATGACATTTAATTGAAATCCCTTGCAGATCTGTCCTTTCAGGTAAAATTCTCAGAGACATTTTAAATTGCTTTGATAAGTCCTCTTGAAGCCTGGGTAGATTTTACCATGGATTTAAGGAGGAGGAGAACTATACAAGGAGAGATGTCTTTCATATCCCACTTTTCCCTTGCAGTTTCAAAAGGAGATATATTAGTGTCTATATTCTGTTAAATAAATCTCTTCAGGATCCTTTGCATTCTTGATACAAAGCTGGTAGACTTTTTTTTTTTCATGTGTGTTTGAAAGCTGACAAATACAAAATTATGTACATTGACATGGATAATTTGAAATTCTGGTATGCCTTATGGAGATGCATGGCTCTGATTTAGCAGCAGGTGACCTAGGGAGTTTCAGGGTTTCACTGCATGGAGTGAACCTGATCATATGTATTAAGTCTACGAATTTACTGACTCAGGACCTGAATTACCCATATCTGCTCAAGAAAAGACCTGTTGGATGTTCAAAACCTCTGGTATTAGGCAGTGAAAGAAAAGCAAAATGAATGTTGACTTGTTTATAGAACACATTGAAAAATATTTTTAAAACAAATATAAAACAAATATTTCCAATGTCGTAGTATGAACTAGAAGTAAATTTTTACCTGGGAAGATGAATATCTGTTTTTTCTTGTCTCAGAAAGAAGCTGCAAGAAGTGGTTCAGGAAAAATAAAGGACTAGATTTATTTTTGTATCAAGATAAAAGTAGACATGACATACCTTCTTACTAAGTTTTTGTAATTTCTCATTTCTTTCTCTCTCTTTTCTTCCTACTATTACTCTCTCACTGTTTCCTTTTCTCTTTGATTCCTTTCCTTTCTCTCTTCTTCTTTCTTTCCTTCCTTCCTTCCTTCTTTTACTCTTTTCTCTCTATCTAACCACAGCCATTCTAGACTCACTTGCACAAAATCATCACCAAAATCATCCTCAAATGAGGGATTTGACTGCAAACTCACAGCTTCTTCTTCTGTCCCAATAGTACAAAATATTTATCCAGAAAGCCATGATAGGAAAGCTAGGATTCTCTGTCTCTGAAAACAGAGTCTTTGAACTTCTCAGCCAGAGGAAGTTTTCTGTTGGCTATCACTTATGAAAAAAGTGTTGGCTTTGTTCATTTTTGTTCTTATTCACTAAAGTTCAACAACCTAAAATAAATATCTAGGCCTTGATCCTTGAATCTACTGAAAGCACAAAGGAGAAAGAGAGGGAACTAGAAAGGAAAACTATTATGCTACAGTGAGATAGTGTGTGCTTCTCTAGGCTGTAAAAGAGCAAGATTAAGGATGAGATATGAATAGGATGGGGCAAGAGATACAGAAATTCTCCCTAAAGCCTCTGTACTTTGCTGCTGCTAATGACCTTTTTAGCTTCAACATGCCAGCAGCTTTCTGCACTACCCGCTTTTCTGAAAAATAAAAGTACAGAAGACATTTTAAATAATTCCAAATTTAGCCACGTTAAGAAAAGAGGGAAGAAGTGAAGAAATGAGAAACCAGCAAGCAAGCTGGGTTCTTGGCATGGGTCAGAAGCGCTGAAGCAGACAGCTCACTGAGGGGGGCGGCTGGCACTTTTTTGGCTGGTTTTCCACTCTTGCCCTGACATCTGAGATTCATATTCCAATTAACCCCTAAACTGGGAAGTACTCAGGGTTGCTGCTAGGTCACATTTTAATTAGAATTCAAAAGATTCTTGCAACACATGGGGAAGCTCATAAAAGAATTTTACTCTCAACTATTTTACTGTAGGTCTCATTCCTGTTTCCTCCATAACCCTTCTTCCTCTAATTGAGCAATCAAAGACAGGTCTCCTGTCTGGTCCCCACCACACGACAGATTGTTGTTCGTTTTAAAGGAGTGACTCTAAAGTAATTTATGAATGCCAGACTGTTCCTGTATGTGCATGGCCAAAGCAATAGTATGGAAGAAAAACCCATTAGGAGCTTTAAAACATCAGTGATACTGCTTCTTTTCTTACATTTCTGTTTCAGTTTCTGGCAATCAGCCCACCTGAGATATTCTTTCCAGGTTTGAAAGGTGTGACACCAAATGAAGAGCCACTGATCCTCTGCAGTGTCACTAGGACAGGCAGTCAATACAGATACTTCAGTGTCAGCAGGCTGGGTAAGGTGTCCTGCTCTGGCATGGCAACTGGTTAAGAAAGATAATTAGACCTTTATTTAGGGATTCATGAGGGACTGCATGATGATTTCTGTGATGTCAATGGCAACCAAGAGGAAGGAGGCATCAAGGGGAAAACATACATCTGAACTGCTTTATCATGAGTACTTATATATCAGAACTTCAATTAGTGACAAAACTGGGTGTTTAGAGCTTTTATTGAAGAACAGGTATTCCACAGCCCTCTCAATCTGAGGGTATGAATTTATAAGTATGCATGTCCTAATTGTATCTTTCAGACCAGCTTCAGAAGGCAAGGTGTGGACACACACACACTGAATGTACACCTATGGAGTGGAGGATCATCTCAGGGTGATACTTCAGGCTGAGGTGCACCTAGATTCTGGCTGCTCCATTCCTAGCTGGGTACTTTAAGACCAGAATCTTTATATAACCTGGTTAAATGCTTTAAGCACTAGACTGGTGTGTAATATTTGGGAGTCATAGCAGTATCATAATCAGCAAAGCCTAAACAAATAAAGGAGAGTCTGAATCATAAAAAGTCACCCCAGTTACAAAAAAAAAAAAAAAAAAAAAAAAGAAAAAGAAAAAGAAAAAAAAGAATAAGAATATGACTTAGTACACTTAGCAGCCATACATCAAGAAAAAATGTTTTCTGAATCTTTCATTTCTGTGACTGACTTTGCCTGCAAGATGTTCAAAACTGTTGTAGTCAAGGGAGAAGCTGAGTATCATAAAGTACACGGGCATCAAAATATTACAGTGACACAAAGAGGAGGAATGATTGCTAAATTACAGAAGAGATGGAGTTTCAGTAACAACCTCCATGGTCCTTTGCCCTGTAGCAAAAGGCAGCAGAAACCACAATGTAACAATTTGGAAGCAGTGAGCAAAAATTATAATACGTCAATCAGAACATGGAGCTGAGACTGCAGGAGAGTTCTTGGTAGATGAAATATATGTACTCAAGTTAGAATACAATCAAGATCATGCTGTAACATTTAAATACTATATATTTATGTGCATATTTGATATATACAAGTTGCCTTTTATACTATCTAAGTATTTTAACAACAACAAAAAAAGACACCATTTACCATTTGCTGTTAAATCTAAACAATAGTAAGTGAAATCCAAGAACAGTCCATCCTGGGGACTTCATGGGATTTATTTTTCTTCTGGTAATTTGCTTAATAGCATTTTCAGGCATTAGTCACTATAGCTTACTCAGAGCTCCTGATACTCTGGAGACACTCCTGAGAGACTGAAAAATTCCAGACAGGTTTTATGCCAAAAACCAAGTCTTATATAAGGGAGGAGGTATAGACAACTGTAGTTTGAAAGGGAATTTTTAATGAATTTTCCAATGCACAAAAGTTTTGACATGCTTCTGCCAGCCAGTCACTGCTTTAGATACATTTAGAGTCACTAGTTTGGAGAAAAGAGGAACATTTTCTAGAAAAATGTACCATTCCCATACTCTCCACCAACTCAGAATATTTTAAGAATCCACCCTGCCAAGTACTGCTCAGAATTAATGAAAAAATAGCAGTGAAATTAACAGTAAATTACTTAATTTCTAAGATGTGAGAAGAATAATAACCTACGTTAATGAAGCTTTTAGTTTTGAGAGTCAAACCCAAGCCCTGTAGTTCAACATCACTGAGAAAATGAAACTATAAATGGTATGAAAGCAGCCAGGCAGTAGAATTTGAGAAGTATTAGGTTGTGTACTGTCAAAGAATTGTCTAGTTTGGCATAGTATCCTGTCTTTACAGAATCACAGAATGTTAGGGATTGGAAGGGACCTTGAAGGATCATCTAGTTCAGTTCTCCCCTGCTGGATTCTATTTATAAGTGAAAGGAGAAAAAGTAAATTCAGGGTAGAATAAAAAGAGGTATGGTTTCAATATACACTTGTTATTTATGTGCACACTTCTACAATTAGCTGCATTGACCATCTAAATACTGTGAGGAGAAATGGAGCTAAAGGGAAAAATTAGGAGCTACTGTTGTTTTCCACAACCTTAAGAAATATAAACTTGCTGATGTAGATCTTCAGGACTTCTCTCTGTCTCTCTCTTTTTTCTCTTTTTTTTTTTTTTTTTCTTTGGTTGTTCTTTTTATTTTCCTCACACAAATGCATTTATACTGAACTTCAAGATTCAACATATCTGTGTGCTACTTTCTTTTGCAAGGATCCTCCAGAGCCCTTTCTCCTCCTTTGTTATCAACCACAACAGAAGCCATGTGCAAGTTTAACTCTATCACAGATTCTCTCAGTGTCAACAACAGCTTTCCTTAACTCATTACCACCATCTTCTTGGCACATCTGGTACTGAGTCTACATCCTTTGGGTTCAATGTCAGAGAGACTGTTGTCCTGACAACTAACAGGAGGATCAATGTGACATGTTTTAACAAACCAGTGTGTAAAGCTATATTTTAATTGCAAGTTTCCGAGAAGAAGACACTGCCTTGCTTTCATTTCCTGTAATGTGTTTGAGCCCAAAAGAAAACACAACAGTTTATACCAAGATTGTAGACACATAATGGACAAAATATATTAATGCTGGGTTGAGTTGTGTCTAAGGCAGCTCATTCATGTCAAATTATTTTGGGAATTATGATGGCCAAGGGAAATGGAAACATATCTTTAGTGAGTTAGAGTGGGATTAGCATCATATGCTTCTATCAAAGTTAATTGCCTAGACTCCTTTTACAGGCAACGAACAATAACAAAAGTGTGCTTCTGGGGAGTGGTTCTTCTCTTCTGAAAGTAGATGTCTGAATATGTCCGATGAATTGAGCTCTACAAATGGCTAGTGCTCTCCATCGCCTATATATCTAGGCTACTAATTTGTATGTACATGTGAGTATGTAAAACATCTCCGGCTGGATGAGAGGAATGTTGCCCATATTGGCTTCCTTCAGGTACAGATTCAGGAAAGCATCTGTTCTAGAAAATCACTCAAATATGCATCTTAAAGGTATGAAGGTACTTCAACATCCTCATCAGTTGAACTTGCTGGTATAAACTTCACACACTCAGCTTTGTTAACCTTACACATCCATTGCTGAGATGGTCTGGAACAAATTACTTTTTGAAGGAGATGGTTGAAGTGGTCCAAAATGAAATAGGGGAGTGAGTTAGTCATTAAGTGGCTTGGATGGTCAGATGCACTCTGTTTGACCCATCCTTCTGCTACAGTGATGCATGGCACATTAGCTATACAACACTATGTGACTTAAGTGTGAGCTTTGTGTGGACAAAAGAAAAAAAAGAGGAAACGATATGAAATATTTAAAATTAACACATTTCAATTTGAACAGCAAATAAATACTTTTTGGAAGAAACACTTCTAGGATAAAATTATTTTTCTTATGGTCCCTTGAATTTCAATGCATTATTTTATAGGTATTTTGAGATTACTTTTAATTCAGTGCATACTTTACTTATACTAGGCAATAGAAGACAAAGTTTTCAAGAAAATACACAAATAAGAAAGAAAATGAATACAGCCAATTCTGTTTATTTCCCTTGGTTTCACACATGTAGTACCTTCAAAAATACTGAAGTCCTGATGTATCTTTCATTACTCTATCCTCATGGCTTGGGAAGTTGAGTTTATCTAAAGGGACCCATCTTTGCTTGCTCATTGCATTGTCTTCTTGATTTTGTTTGTCACCTTCTTATTTTTTTCCATTCTCTGACTAACTGGAAATTGATTTCTTTCTGAGTAGGATGGTTATTTCTGTGCTGTTTAGCTGAGTATTTCATTTGATCTTTGATTTTTGAAAAAATTTTCCTTCTATTGTTGGTTTGCCTTTACTGTGTAGTGTTTTAATGATTCTTGGTAGGCTTCCTATGCATTGATTAATTCAAATAAATAAAATGTCAGTATTTATGGTAAGAAGGAATTCACATATGTATATTTCCTGTATATTAGTAATCTGACTCTTTTGTTCTCTTTCTCCCTCTAAACGCAATTACATCACAAAATTGATTTTGCTGCTTTTCAATGCAGAGCTATAGTGAAACTAAAAAAAACTACAATTAATGGGAATTCTAATTATCTCTTACAGGTGAGAAACAGCTTATTTTTTAACATTTGAAAGGGAAAATTATTTTCAGTCTGCAGCACAAATATTATGCATCACAAATGTCATAACTGTTTTTGTCACATGTAATCCAACGAAATAATGGTTTGCCACAGTCTGCAAAAATGTTTAAAACCATTATTTAGAGGGAAATCTGAGAAAATATTTTCTCATTTCATTTGTGAGAAACTCTGTTTTGCTGCTCTGAGTATAAAACAGATATCTGCAATAAAGAGCAGGAAGACACAATGTCTCATCAACTGAAGTGAAAAATCTCATTTATCTAATCACACACTCCTATTATATTTTAATTATACCAAAGTGCATCAGTTCATCTGATGTAAGACTCAGGGAAGGGATATAAAAGTAGACGATGAAAAAGTAATTCATTTAATTCCCTTGCCAGGCAGGGTTTCAAGATGCTGTCATGTGCTGTGAGAATGGCAAGACTACAAAACCAGCTATAGGAGGGGTAGAAGTGGATATCTTTATCTCTACTATGAGTTATCTCCTGAGGACACTACACAAGCTACTGCCTCATCCAGAATACATTTTCTGGAAGACTGCATGTTAGATCATAATCAAAACCAAAGAGGCTGATTAGTTGTTATCTTTGCATATCAGGACTCAATACTTCCTTTGCAGGTATTTACATCATTATTGGCAATTCAGACCAATTTGTGACTATTCAGGGACTTCTGTGTTGGGACCTGCTAGCAGCTGTCCTCAGTCTTCCAAAATAAATAGCAATAGCTGTGACTGCAAGCAACTCTCCTTTTCTGCTGCCTTCCCTTAGGGTTCTCTGCTGCTAAATATCCAGGAGTACTTGGTAGTGTTGACTTGACCTGCCAAGATACCTTTTTCCCTTGAGTTAAAATTTTCTGCTTTAACATATAGTTTGTCAAATAACTGCATAAGTCAGAGTGGTGGAGAAAAGAAAGAGGGTAAGAAAATAAGAACAAATTTTTATGAGAAAATCACAGCTGATAAGTGTTTGGAATCAGACATCAGAAGTTCACAGGAAATATACAACTTCATTCTTTAGTATTAAAAAAAGTCAATTAGTAGAACTGATTGGGAAATAAAGTTTCCATTTCACAATAATTTTTGCATTTCAGAATGTGTTTGTCTTTAAAATATGTGAAATGCTGAAAACCCAAATTATTCCCTGTCATAGAAAACCTGAAACATTTTTTATTCAGTAACTTCAAATAATCCTATTACAAATAATTACTTTGATAAAGCCAAAATGTTTTATTTATAAAAAGCATAATATTATCATCTGAAATAGGTATAACAATATTCAAAACTCTCTTTTAGTTTTGATCTATTCAGAATCTTCTCATGGATTGCAAAACAAATTTTCTAATGAAATAACTCAGAGCAGTCCCCTTAAAAATGTTTAGATCATCTCTTAAATGACACAGTATGTACAGCAATCGAACGAGGAAAGAGTGTTTCCTAGATACAAGAGCATGCATCCACAGCTTCAATTATGAATTGCATGTTTCAGATATCCCTCCATGGCAATACTCACAATCCAGCAGAGCTAGCAATATAAATCACAGGGCATAATGTAATGGAAAGGCAACTTGATAGAAAAACATCCTGCAATTTTAGCAAACAGCATGTGCACAGCTTTGGTTTACGGCATGGAGGGTGTTCGGTAAGCACTGATTAGCTTCTACACAAGCTGCAAAAGCCTACTGAGTTTGACATGACATTTCCCCATAACCACAAGTGCTGTTTCAGAGGACTTTGGTGACAGGTTATAGCCAGCCTTAGCTCTCATAGTATGTAGTGGTGTGGACTGGGCCAGTTTACATTATGGCTAATGAGAACTTACATTTGGCTTAAATTGGTGAATCTGTTCAGATGGTCCCTGGAGAAGGCCATAGGAGGGTTCTCCAAAAGACCATTATCCCCAAACTAGGTGGACAGATGACGGAAAAGCAGTGGTCTATCTTGATTTCAGTAAAGCATTTGACACAGTCTCCCACAGCTTCCTCACAGCTAAACTGAGGAAGTGTGGTCTGGATGATCAGGTAGTGAGGTGGACTGTGAACTGGCTGAAGGAAGGAAGGCAGAGAGTCATGGTCAATGAGGCAGACTAGTTGGAGGCCTGTATCTAGTGGAGTCCCTCAAGGGTCGGTACTGGGACCTGTACTATTCAATATATTCATCAATGACTTGGATGAGGGAACAGAGTGCACTGTCAGCAAGTTTGCTGATGACACCAAACTGGGAGGAGTGACTGAAACACCAGAAGGCTGTGCTGCCATCCAGCAAGTTGGACAGGCTGGAGAGTTGGGTGGGGAAAAATGTAATGTAATATAACAAGGGCAAGTGTAGAGTCCTGCATCTGGGCAAGAACAACTGCAGGTTCTATTATAAGTTGGGGAACAACTTGTTGGAGAGCAGTGTAGAGGAAAGGGACCTGGGAGTCCTAGTGGACAGCAGGATGACCATGAGCCAGCACTGTGCCCTTGTGGCCAGGAAGGCCAATGGCATCCTGGGAGTATTAGAAGGGGCGTAGTTAGTAGGTTGAGAGAGGCTCTCCTTCCCCTCTACTCTGCCCTGGTGAGACCACATCTGGAATATTGTGTCCAGTTCTGGGCCCCTCAGTTCAGGAAGGACAGGGAACTGCTGGAGAGAGTCCAGCACAGGGCAACAAAGATGATTAAGGGAGTGGAGCACCTCCTGTATGAGGAAAGGCTGAGGGAGCTGGGTCTCTTTAGCTTGAAGGAGACTGAGGGGCAACCTCATTAATGTTTGTAAATGTAAGAAGGGTGAGTGTCACAAGGATGAAGCCAGGCTCTTCTTGGTGACAACCAATGGTAGAACAAGGGGCAATGGGTACAAACTGGAATACAGGAGGTTCCACTTGAATATGAGAAGAAACTTCTTCACCGTGAGGGTAACAGAACACTGGAACAGGCTGCCCGGGTGGGTTGTGGAGTCTCCTACTCTGGAAACATTCAAAACCCACCTGGACACATTCCTGTGTAACCTCATCTGGGTGTTCCTGCTTTGACAGGGGGACTGGACTAGATGATCTTTTGAGGTCCCTTCCAATCCCTAACATTTTGTAATTCTGTGATTCTGTGATCTGTTTGACAAATAATGTCTACAGTTAACTTTTGCACATCTCACTTCTCTTTTCCTTTTAAAGTTTTTCTCAAATTCTCATGTTGGGTTAAATGCCGAATGTGCCAGGCACTCAGGAAAAGAAACACTATTATAAGAAAAAGGGACAAGCTGTTAATGGAGTTTGATCATGAAAGCAAAGGACCTGCATCTCCATACAGTTACTGGGATGAGGCTTTAGGGGATGCAATGGCTGACTGCTGTTCTCAGTGTGATATCCTCTGCTGGCAGCCAATAAGAAAAATTGAAATAATATTTTAACAAGTTTCAGCACAAATATTTTTATTTCCCAAAGGCCTCTAGACTTTCCCTCCCAGACTGAAATAGGAGGTGATAGTGAGTTTCTAGTTGAAACATTTGCATAGAAGGCGACACAACTTCAGAAGAGAGAGAGTGCTCTTACGTCATGCTACCCAGCTGTCAGGGGATTGTGGTACCCTCTGTGAAGCTGTGGATTCAAATTCCTTTAAGCAGAAGAGGGATGGAACTTCAGTCTTGGCCAATATGAATAACCACTTTACCAAGAGTCACAATTACTCATTCTTCTGCCTGTATTTCATAGGGACACTAAAGTTTTTAATATGTTTGAGGCATGAAATGGATACTACTTAGCACTGGGACACTTCTAGAATGGGAAGGAGAAGGAGGATAGTGTTCCTGGGCAACCTTGAATACCAGCAAGTGGGATCATGGTAGGCAGGAAGGGCTTTCAGGCTCAACCATATTTTAAAAAGAGATCCTAAAGAAATAACTTCTGGGTTTAAATGCATAAAATAGTATTTAGGCACTTAAATTCATCTAAATGCCCTTGTTAATCTTCCTTAATCTCTATACCATTCTTCCATGTTCTCATGTGTCCTTTGTGACTAGATTTAAGCATCATATTATTCTATTTATAAATGAGATCACAGTATGCTCGCTTTTGAAGGAGACTCACCTATCTTTTGCCCGTGATGTATGTACTGCTTGGTCACAGTTTAATTTTCTCAATTTTGAAGCTGTGATATGGGCAAAAGATTGCAAGATCCTTTTCTGTACCTGTGCTGCTTGGCAAAGTCAGGCAGTCACAAAGTCCTTTGCACTGATTGTCAACACTATTTTCAGTTTAACTCCTTTAACACTGAATCTGACATGCTTTTCTGAATGAATTGATCATTGGAAATAAAAAGGAAGTAAAAAAAAATAAGGAAAAAGAAAAAGACTTGCAGACACTCACAGGTGTGCTCATCCTTTTTGAATGTTAGTCATAAAATTGGAATATAAAGTTGTTCCTGCTGGAGACCCTGCTCAGAATAGTTAACAAGAGTTTGTGATCAGCTTCAGTCCTTGAGGTATTTAATAAAAGTAACTGAAAATCTTCATAGCCAGATTTGAGTAAAGCAAATCCTCAATGGGTACAATCAGAATTGTGCATTTAATCTGAATATGCTTCAGGTCACTGCTCAGAGTTGTCCTTTAGAAGAATACTGCTTCCAGTTTCCTTTTCTAGTAGCTATAGAAAATTTTTCCAGTGCCTGGAAAGAAATGATGTCTTAGGCAGCTTCAAAGCAAATAATCTTTTCTATGTCAGCTGCTCTGTCTAATTTAGTTCTCCAGTCGACTCTTACAATTTTTAATATGAATTTTGTTAATGATGCTTTGCCTGAAAATATTATCTTGCTACCCAAAAGCTTTCCAGTTCTATTTCACTTCACTTTTGTTTTCAAACCAGTCATTTGCAGAATGATTTGCATTTTGTAGGATCTGTCTTGACACCACTTTCTGATAGATTTTTCTTCAAACATGAGAGTTCTTATGGAAATGACACTTGGCTTTATGCACTTTCCATTTCTTATCTCTGATAGTCTGTGCAACTCATGTGAGGCGGCACATTTTCAATCTGTGATGCTCAACTAAGAATATCATCTTTGTATAACTTGTTAATGTCAGTGGCATTTAGAAGTCTCTGCACTGAGCTATGAAATAATTCAGATGCAGAGAGAATTCCCAAAATAAGCATTTGAAAAGAGTGCCTGCAGACAAAAAGTGTTAAACATCCACTATCATGAACCTTCGCATTTAAGGGGATTTTGCCAAACTGAGCTGATGCTCCCAGAATAAGAGTAGGGGCACTGGCCAGATCTCTCAGGATGGCTGGGCTAGTTAAAATGACATAATACCTTCAGTGTGATGTTGGTTCTCAGTCCCAGATGCTATATCCCTGACCACAGAAACCCAATTTCACCCCTCCCTTCCCATACCCTTTAAAAAGTATATATTTATTATGTTGGTTCTTTAGCTTTCTACTTATTGCTCTTGAGATGATGTACTGTCACTTATTTTTTGGCCTTGTTCTATCCCACTGGTGCTCTAAAAGCTATCCATTTGTTGTAAAACAAGCTTTACTCTAAGAAAGAAGGCGGCTGTGGCTTCATTCCACTTTACCCCTTTTATGATTCTCCAGTGGTGAAAAGGCAGAAGACATTCATAGCATATGGAGTTTGCCCTTAGGAGTTTGCCCAAGAAAAGGCAACTTAGCTTCAAGTATTTTTTTTTTCATTACCTGTGTTTAACCATAACAGAAAATTTCCTTTTTTAAATTCAGCTTTTTACCTTAAACCTGGACAGTACAAAAAAGCACAATTTGCATTTGCTGTGCACTAGATTTTGAAGAGGGCATAGCAATGTTTGAAGCTGGAGGGTGATAATTTTATTCCACAGCTACTTCAAATGTGTAAGGGGAAAGGTATGTTAATGTGTGTACAAAATACCTCACAATTTTTTAGCTGTTTTTTTGTAAAATTTAAGATCTTATTTTACGTATTTTATCACCCAAAAATAGTGAGTGTATGTTAACTGTAGATGTTCCTCCACTCCAAAGGTATTTTAGAGTTTTTGTTGACCTGAATGTCTCCTCTGGTAGGCCTGGAGTTATAGGGTTATACACAGCACTGTTTGTGACCATGAAATATAGACAATATGAAATAAGAGTGTGCTTGAAAAAATGGCTTTTCTGTACTTGCAACATACTCAGTTTGAATGTTAGGCACGTTAAGAAGAATTTTATTTCTTTAGAATACTGACTGATATTTTTATTGAAACAATGTTATGCAAATACTTCTTAATACTGTGTAATATCAGAAAGCTCCAAACAAACCTTGACATTTCTTGAGGCATACCTGCACTAGGCAATCGGATTTATCTGACTACCACTAATCACAGCTGTTACTGCTGAGCGATGCAGTACTGTGCAGAACAAATACAAGCTTTCGTCTTGGAAACAATATACCCATATTAGAGCACTATGGCACTTTGAACAAAAAGTATTTCTTCTCTGCAGGACTGATTAGTTTCATTCAGCATCATGTTCCTGTGATTAGTGCCTAATGCCATAGGACTATCAAGACTTTTCTTATGTATTGATCTCTATAATGTAAACATAAGCAGTCAATAACTAGGCTACTACTTATTAACAAGACACAGAGTATCAAATCCAAGGAGATTTCCTGTCAGGTTCAGCTCTTTTTTTTGGGTTATCTGTTGTTGGAAGCACGTTTCGCTTGACTTTTTACTGCTTAGACTATGTTTCAGTGGGGTGTTGGAGTATGTCGTGGGCTTAGCTCCCTGCTGCTTCTATTAGTAAGTCTTGTTCTTCTTCCTGCTTCTACTTGTGCAATACCGCTGCTCACCTTATGCCACTGACTGATCTCATCAGCCCTCTGAAAACTGTTTCATCATAACACAAAAATGCCACCAACAAATAGTTATCATATGGTAGGTCAACAAAATGTATCAGTCTGACAAGTTCCAGGTCTAGTGAAATGGAGAGAGAGGAGCATGTAGCTGTTATCAGGGGAGAAGAAAGGTAGGAACAGGAAGGGGTGACTGGAAACATCTCCTCCTTTTTTGGGTGAAGCTGTTAAATGAGACCAGTTGCTTGAGAAGCCATGACCTAAACAGGTAAATTAAGTGAATCCCAGAAAAAAAATCTCTATAATTATGCAAAGTCTACAGGTGCAAAAAACTATGGTTTCAAGCTATTCTCTGTCCTTTGTGCTGGGCAGAGGCAAATTCATTTCAGCAAAATCCAACTAACCCTCTTAGAAATCATAGCTCCTGAGTTATGAGTGCATTAAATCAGATACTCAGATGATCATTTAAAAGGAAATGTGCCTAAAACTCACCCCTGCCCCTCAGTGTTTTTAAATAAATGGGCAAAATTTTTCATACCAGGTGAGCAACTGAAAAGTAGTAACTGTGAGGGAAATGCTCTCCACCACGGAGAGAAATGGAGAGAGATGAGATGGTCTGAGCAGAAAGTCAGGAGGCCAGATCTGGAGATGCAACTATGGATAATTTTTCTAATATAAGAAGAACCATAGGAGGGTATTTTTGTGATAAGAAATGAAGATTTTGGGAATTTATGGAAGACTAAAACCCATACAGTAAATGGTGGCCTTGTCTAAAAAGCAGTATTTTTATCCCTGACTGTGAATAACTGTAGTATTTAATGCACATAAATATTTGATGATTAACTTTGGTTAAGAGCTATGCTATCTCTGTTCATATCATAAATTCAAGCTCTGAAGCAATAGCTTGGACAAAACACTAAGAACTCAATTGTGCCTTGAAGGCATGGCGCCACATTGGGGATAATGCAGAGGCACATCACCCTGGCAGGAGCTCCATGAGGGTTTGTGCCTCAGGCATGCACTCTGTCTCCTGGAGCTCCAGGGAATGCAGATAATGTACTCCAGTTGCATGGGGTACAGCATGTACTCCACTCCAAATGCAGGTGGCTCTCCTGGCCTCAGAAGACCCACCTGGAGCATGAGATCCTTCAGACTCAAGACTCTGCCTCACTTTATGTGAAACAGCTGCACCAGCAAAGACCCTAGCAGCATTTTTGAAGGAGCCACCATGAAGTCAAATGGTTGACCCTCCTCTGTACTTGGTTTGCAGGAGTGCTATTTGTGGCAACTCTTTAGCCATCCAATTGGTAGGTTGTAGTGGGGAACTTTCAGTTTACCCAGCCCTTTATGGTGTCTCAAGAGCACATTTGTATACTATTGAGATAGGTTCACCAGTCTGCACCTCATATGACAACTATCCTGCTCAGCAGAAGGAGAGGAGTTCCTTTGTAGGCAGCCCAAAAGAGAAAGTTTTGATAGCCTATCTTAAAATTGCTCTGATCTGCATGGTGTCCCAGGACCTCAGCTCAAGTGCAGTATAGAGGCTGATGGAAGAGTACAAGAAGTACTTGTACACCCACCAAGAAGAGTACAATAACTGTAATGACATCTGCTTCTCAGCAGGAAAGTGGTGAGCAGAGAAGTTTCATGCTCTTCTGTTCTGCAGGCCTGAATACAGTCTCACCATAACTCCCTAAAAATAGCTTGTGATGCTTATATTGCTTATATACCTAATGTTGTGCAGAGGTGACTTAACATTTATTTTTTGAAGGAAATAAATTTTGGTATGTGAGGGAGACTCTTATACTTTGTGTAGTACAGTAAGACACTGGCAAATATAAGTATGTTTATGCTTGATGGATAAAATTTGAACTAATTATTTGCTGTTTAAAATGTGCCATAGGTGTCAGACTTTTTTTTTTTTTTTTTTTCTGTTCATAGTGTGCTTCTTTTTAGTCCTTGTTTCCTTGTTCTTTGAGTTCTTCAAATACACATGAGGTTTGATGTTGCTGCTATTTTGTGTGGCTGCAAAGGTGATCTAGTTGTCGGTGGGACACTTTGGTGGATTACTGTAGTTACAGTATCCTGTCAGATAATTGCATAAGTTATTCTTAAATCCGTTTTACTCTAGGCTATCTATTCTGCTGTTTATTATTTTCATTGTTAGAAAGTGACTAATGATTAACTTGAACCTTATGGTAACAACCTAAACCCTTTCCTTTCTCCATGTACCTCTATGCACATGGAGAACAGATTATCTGCTCTCTCTCAGATAATTTTATTTTTTTATAAATTACAGAAAATGTCATCCAACCACCTCTCAGGACTCCTCTAAACTGAACAACCTGATTATGTCAACCTTTTCTTGTAGTCCCCATTTTCTTGCACTCTGATAATCTTTATGCTTTGAACTCCTTCCAGGTGTTGTGCATTTTCACTGAAGTGCGCTGACCACTGTAAAGCAGCTGAAGAGCTACCAGTGCTGAATAAAATGGATTAACTTGGGGTCTCCATAGTCTATCATTACATTCCTCTTTGTTCTGCTATTCATTACATCACCTTGTTGAGAATTTGATGTTGTAGATAAGGTTATAGAAAGGATGGTTCTTTTATATAAGAGCTTGATTAACAGGGGAAAGCTCATTGAAAATCTGATGGTGGAATACAACTTTGGGTGAAAGAGATCACAAATTCATCATACTGAGAACAGGGAGGAGTGAGAACAGCAGAGCAGGCATAATGGACTTCAAAAAAGCACTCAACAGCTGAGGGTACTGGCAAGTAAGGTCCCTTGGGAAGATAATATAAAGGAATTCAGGAGACCTGGCAGTTATTGAAAGAGACTGTATTAAAGGCACAAAGCAAAGTAGTTTGATGCAAAGGAGAGTTTGGAAGCATAGCAAGAGACAATGTGGCTGAATCAGGAACACTTTAAGGACTAAAGAATGAAAAAAAAAGGAAATATATGAAAAGTGGAAGCAAGGACAGCTGAATAAAGATATGCGTGGAGGATAATAGCACAAGCATGTAGGGATGAAGTCAGGAAAGCTAAAATGCAAAATGACTTACAACTAGCAAGGGACATGAAAAGCAACCAGACAAGGTTCTAGAAATACATTAGGGAGGAAACAGAGGGAAAGCAAGAAACAGTGCTGGTTCAATACTGGAGAGGGAAGGAAAGTAAATAACAGAAGGCACAGAGAAAGCAAATGATACTTTTTTTTTTTTTTTCCTGTTTCCAAATTAACAAAAAGTAATTAAAAGGAGTTAGCATAACATGCCAACAAAGCCTGACAAAATATACCCTCAAATCCATAGGACGTTAGCTGAAGCAGCTGCTAAGCTATCGTGTTTGGGAATTAATGGAAGCTAATTGAGGTTGGAAGAAGGTCACATAGACTATGTCTCAATCAGCAAGTAGTGCAGCACAGTAGGAGTGGCTATGTAGAGGTAGAGTTGGTGTGAAAGACCCTAAGTCCACATTATACCTTTCTTCAAAGTGACTTTTGTTTGGTCCTATGCAGCACACATGGTGGGCTTTTGATGGGTGTTTTCCAGTTTAGTTTAACCCAGAAGGGACTCAGGAAGCTCTGGGAGAACTAGAGCATGAGGACCTTCAGGAGATGTATTTCAGAAGCACACCTTTAATTTGAACTGAAATGGTAATATAGGTGTACTCATTTAGAACTAAACTGGGGGAAAAAGTGAGGGAAATACAGGTAAGTCTGCCTGTATTCAATAGCAACCCATCCTAACTTCATTTCTGATTGAAAAAGAGAAAAAACCATCAGTGTCTGATACAATAGTAAGTTATAAGTATGTGACATAATTTAACTTTGCATCAGTCTAAACCCTCTCATACAGCACTTTCATAAGAAAATTGGAGCAATAGTTGAATGGAATCATTGTTACACTTGTATGTGAGAGATGGAAAACTTTCTTGCTCAAAATAATTACAAACTGCATTGTGAGGAGAACATTTCAAAATGGTTCCTGCAGAAGTCTGTACTGAGCAGGATTTAGATTAATGATTTGGATGATGAAATTGAAACTACATTTGTACATTTTGTTCATGACACTAAACTTAGGACTTTTGTAAGCGAGGAGATAGGATCTAATTGTATTAGATCAGAATTCAAAATGTTCTTGCTATATTAAAAATGTATTTGGCCCCAAATCAACACGATGGAATTGATTAAGAATTTCCAACAAAAAAAAAAGAGATTAAGAGCATACAAAGAGTGTGGGAAATATCTAGTCAGGCAGCAGCACTGCAGAAATAGAACAGGGATGGTAATCAGCTCTGGTGAAAAAGCCACAAGTGCCATTCTCAAATGCATTTACAGGAGTGTCATATATAAGATAGGGAGATAACTATTTTGCATTGCAGGTTAGGCCTCAGGGGAAGTCTGTGCTTAGTGTTGGGCTCAACGCTTCAAGATGCTGACAAAATGCAAGAGTCCATCTGGGCACAAGAACGATATGACATTTAAGAAACTTAAGATCTAAAGAAAGGCTGAATAAATCAGTCATGTTTAGGTGAGAAAGAAAGAGAAGGCAAAGGAAGTACACGAAAACATGGATATTTCTGGAGTTTAAGTTGCCTCTTCACTGTGGTCTAACCAGAAAAAAACACAGGACTGTGGAAATAGATGGGAATGTCTCTTTTTTGTCAGATACTTGGTGATATTGAATCAGCAGCTGCAGCTTGAATCAAGCTAAAGGTTTTTTGCTAAGTATACTAAACACAAAAATGAGGTTTATTCTAGCAACACAAAAAGTTTCAAAAGTAGAAAGTTAGAATTATCTGCCAGCCCTACATGGATGTCTTGGAATACCCTTGAGAATCTCAGTTAGCACTAGCTAACATCTATGTTTGGGCATCTGTACTGAGACTGTAGAGTCCCTGTATTTATTTTCATCTTAAGTGTTATGGCAAACAGATTAGAGAAAATGATTATCACATCTGGGTAAAAGCAGTGATTATGGTCACAGAATGAAATGCGTCTCAAACAGACACATAGAGTAGGCAGTCTACACACGGTCAATCACTATTTTTTATCACATTACTTGTTTGTTCCTGCTATTGTACAACAACCTCTTCAAACACCTCAGAAGGAAAATCCCTGCTCCAAAGCATTTACAGTCCAAATAGAGGTAAAGAGGAACAAAAGCAACAGGTAACTTTGATGTAATTGTGCACACAAGCCACCTAATTAATTTTGTATTTGTGATGTGTCTACTTCAGATGACTTCCCTCAAAGAATTGGAAGGATGCACTATCGATGTCCTCGATGCTAAGTTTTGTTGCTTAATGACGTTTTAGTTATGCTTTGTATATTGAGGACACATGGTGTTCATGTCCATTTCTATGTATATTTTCAGAGAATACTTAATTTTCCATTGATTTTTAGTGCCATAAATTTTTAAGGTAAAATCATCCAGTGTAACCTCCAGAGACTGAAACTACGGTTTTAAAAAATTTCAAAAATTACTCTATGCTTTTATTTTGTAAGGTCTCTTGAGCAGGGCACTTATCTTGTTGCTTATTCTAACTTTTACTTCCCATTTGTTTCCTTGCCAATTTGGCTTGGATCTTATGTGCCAACTGATTTGCCTGTCTGGGTTGCACTTTGCTGTATGGTTTGCCACTCTGGAGCTTACTGTTGTTGACAGCAGTGAATTCCCACCATTATAAGCAGCTCATACCTGTCACTGAGCCCCACCAGCTACATCTGTCTTCCAGCCAGGGTCCCCATCAGTTCCTAGAGCCAGAAGGTCATAGAATCGTTGAATCATTTAGGTTGGAAGACACCCTCAAGGACACTGAGTCCAACCATTAACCTAACACTGGCACTAAACCTAAGGACCTCATCTACACATCTTTTAAACACCACCAGGTATGGTGACTCAACTACTTTCCTGGGCAGCCTGTTCCAATGTCTGACAACCCTTTCTGTGAAGAAATGTTTCCTAATATCCAGTCTAAACCTCCCCTGAAGTAACTTGAGGCCATTTCTTCTCATCCTATCACTTGCTTCTTAAGAGGAGATACCAACACCCTTCATGCTACAACCTCCTTTCAGATAGTGACATAGTGACAGGTGTAAGGAAGCAGATAGTAGTGGTGAGAAATGCAGAGACAATGGCTTCATTTCTCTCACCCTGAACACCAGAGTGAAAGGAGCAGACTATTTTGATTATTTCTGTTTTCCGTCTGGTCCCATTAAGAGGTAAATTCCCAACAGGTGAGAGATCCTACTGTGGAGTTACTTATGACCTCTGCACCAAACCATTTTCACACCTCAAGAGGTACTACTGCACACATGGCTCTCTGCCAGTAGTCACCCTAAATATGGTCCATCACTGTCACCCAAGATATTAGCCTGTTAGTACCTCTACATGCAAAATCCATTTCAAACGCAATTACAATACAAGGAGAGGTAAGAAAAAAAAAAGGTAACTTTGAGGCAATCTTAGGTACAACCCAATCGGTTCACTATGGGCACATTTTTATGGGGAAGAAGGCATTTCATTTGGCCCACTTGCAAAAGGCAAGTTTTAATGTAAGAGTATGTGAAAGAAATGTTGATGCAGCAGGCAGCAAGAAGTTTGCTGAGCTTAAATAGACAAGACAGAAGAGGGCTTCAGAATTGGAGCTTCATGACCGAATTGATGGGAAAAAAATGTGCACCAGTGTTATTGTATGTACTGCAGAAAGAGGCAATATCCTATGAGACCTTAAGAATGGAGTTAACATGTAATGTTGCTAGACCTGTCCTCTGGTGAAGCTTGAAAGCATACCTACTGTAGTCTCTTGATCTAAGAAATACAAGCACAAGTATTTGAGCATGGTATGCATACATGTTATCCTTTTATACACAGTTTTATAGACTGTTTTAAACAACTACACGAAAACAAACAAAGTGCATTATTATTTTTTAAAACTGATATGTAGGGGGAAGTAATAAGGCATTGGATCTGATTATCAAGTATATTACTAAAATGGTTGTAAGACTTTATTCATAAATGTATTTTAAAAATTATTTCAGATGAATATAAATGTCTGTGAAATTACTGTTTTCACTTAGTCTTCTTCAGCATTAGTAGAAGAGAATATTAACATAAGGAAAATGTGATAGTTCTCAGAGTAGTATCAGAAGTTGGGTAATGTACTAACTATTCAGTAAATTATATCAATAATTAAGAGTCTAGTGTTGCTTACCTTAATGCACTTCTACCTATTTTATGTAAGGTTTTATCAAGAAATCAACTTTACATGAAGGAAAAAAAATTATCTCTCCAAATTCAAACCTACTAGTATCATTTCTTTGATGAAAAATACCAGTCCTGAAAGTCAGCTTCCACTAATGTACTCACTATAGCATTATTGATGGTAATATACTTAATTAGTGAATTTTATATAAGATTTATTTTATTCACAGTAGCTCGACCTGATAAAATCCTTCACTCCAATTCATTTAATAGGTAGACTATAGAAACTACATTAATATTACATCCATGAGCAAAGAGATTACCCCACAGTTAATGATTCCCTTGGGTTGCCCTTTTCAGACAAAGGCTCAGAGCCAAAAAGTTCTAAATTTTTCCTTCCCTCTGAAATAAAGAAACATTTCTAAGCAAAAAATTAATTGTTGTGTTCTTTTTGTAGCATTTGGGTTCTGAACAAATGAGAACTGAATACCTGAAACTAACATAGTTTTGCTTTGTATTGACAATAATCTGGTTTAGATTAAAAAAGAACTCCAAAGGCTGTTGATATATCTGCCAAATGATTCAGAAGACATCTAGAATTGATTTGGTTTAGGGGAAGAATTAAGCCTCTTAAAGGATGCTGCAAGGAAAGCTTTTAAGTCATGGAGTGGTGCCTCTTGCTGAATTACTTGTGCACATGAAAGGCTCGACAGTTGCACACCGGAATTTCAATGGTTTCCACAACTTGTGGTTCAGAAGATCTTATATTAATTTGCTTTGCTTCTGCCTTTGCCTCACAAGGGCTGTAAGTATCACTGAGGTAATACTTGCTACTACAAGACAATTTTCTTACTGCTGTTCTAGAACTTTTGGAGGGCAGGAGGAGGAAAATGTGGCTCTCTGCCTGCTGCAGATCCAGACTAGCAGCTGAACAGGAATATTGCAGAAAGAAAAAGCAGGAATGGTTTGAATAGGGCATGCTTGATGGTCTTTCACAAAGGCTTGAAGCATGCCCTTATCTAGTCATATGGTTTCAGGGAGTGAGATAAACATTGCTGAATGCATTAGAATTTTTCAGTAGAAAAGAAGAAATGACAACTATACTGATTGTGGGCATTTGCCTACTTTTAGGGGTAACAGTACAAAACCACACAGACATAATGCCATAACAGAACGCAAACAGGCATTTTTGCCATCAGAAGGCAATTCACCCCAGTCTAAGATGTCGAGATGAGATGAATTGCTCTCTGCAAGTACCTCTTGTCCTTTACTCAGTATGGAGATGACTTAAAGAAAACATCTAGCTTTTAATCAGAACCAAGAAATCCTGGCCTTGGAGTCTGAAAACTTGTGTTTTTCCCTGACGAGAAACAAAAATGTTTAAAGTTCAGCCACTTTGAGTTTCTTTTCTTTGCTGTCAAGTTCCTGGATCTGCTAGAGGTACATTTTCGTTCCCATTGGCCAGGCTTATCCTTATAAACCCACAAGGGTTAAGGCTCAGACTTGAGGAGCGGTACTGGTTAGTCCCTGTCAGTCCTGGTTGCGGCCTTGGTGTGGACTTGGCCCGTGCTGACCTGCCCTTCTTTGACAGTGCCTGGGCATGGTTTGGAGGCCTGGGCAGGAGCCTCTCCCCAAAAAGTAGCATGCCACCCTGGTTGGATGTCTGGATGCAAGCTGTGCCATGATGAAGCTAGAGGATGGGTCTGCTCTGGTTTTAGTTAGTTTTACACATCCCGTGTCTGAATCATATTTGTTTCCCCCTCACTGGAAATGATACTAAAGGGCATTAGGCCATTTTCTACACAAAATAAAAACAGTATTTTTTTTTCATTTCCTTCTGTTTCATATTTTAGCCCATTGAATAATAGAAAAAAAAAATCCCTATTTCTTTATAATAGACTCATAATGAGTGGCCTTTGTGATTGATTAAGTAACTCAGCTTCGCTCCCATGTTAATCAATTGCAGCATATGGTTATTGCTTCACGTACTGCTGCAGTGGAGTGGATCATTTACAGCACAAAGACTTCAGCCCAACTGTGTGTGTCGTTTTGGTTCTAGACACCAACTTCTTTCATGGTTGTGTTTTCTGGGACTGTGGAACAAGAATCATAACGTGTTTTGTGATCATGGGAATACGGAAAACAGGAGTAAAATGCATAGTGACCTACTTTTATGAAAATAATTGGAGCATATCACATATGTTTGTAACATAGAAAGCACATCAATATTTATGAGGAAGTACCTTTACTTTTGAGATAAATTAATTATTTTTTTTTCATGGACCAATTCTCTGATTTAAAAGCAAACTATATCAATTGTAATTAAACTAATTCTAGTTTAAAAGATTGCTTCAGATTAACTGTAATATGATTAACTGAGAGTAAGAGTCTCATCTAATTTTTTCCATAATATCTTGATGAAAAGTGAAATATTACAGAAGCCTGAAACTATTGAAAATTATATTTTCCATAATTTTTCATTTTAATGTCTTCAAAACCTTTAAAATACTGATGATTTGAGTTCCATAGTCAAAACATTTCTTTTATAAAGAAACATGAATCAGAATATAATTTTTAAGCTTAACCATGTTTATATGCATGAGTGATTATTGCATAAGGAGATTAATAATAAATCACAGAGAGATTTATAAATAAGTTATCCATGGAAAACTGAGCTAGTGCTGCCAATTCACTCCTTTACTTTGTACACATTGGATTGTCATTAAACTGTTTAGTTATAAGTTATTTAGTTTAATTGCATATATTGCCATTATACGAATTTAGGTAATAGATGTGGTGAGCTGCATAGCTACTGCTCACTGGCCTGCATGGCAACAGCTTTACTTAGGAGGCTCACTAGAGCTATCCATCTGAGCAGACATGTATATAGAGATATATATATGTTTATCTCTGTGTGCTTATTGTCAATCAGATTCTTACCTTGATTTTAGGTGAAGTTGCTGCAAAACTCGTATCAGTAGCTACATGCTGCTTAGTACTACCATTTGTCAGATACTATCGGCAACTTCACTAGAATCATAGAATCATTTCAGTTGGAAGACACCTTCAGGATCACCGAGTCCAAACACAACTTAACCTAAGATTTTGGCACCGAAAAAAATACATTTTTTCACTACAAATTGAATGTAACATGCCCTGATTATGTGAAAGGATGTGATGGGTCTAAATCAAAATAACTTTTAATCTCTTTTTTGTGGGTATTTGTTGGTCAAATGGTCATCCTGCTCACTTCTTTGAACGTATTTGCTATTAGGAAAGTTTAAAAACAGAAAAAAAAGTGAAATGAAGAAATCGAGTATGTTATATAAATCAGCCACACAGCTGTTTTATGATCCTATCAGTCTGAGAATGAGAGAGAGAGAAGACAGGAAGGCTTTTTGAATCTAATCTTACATAGTCCATCTGGTGTAACATATGACAAGAAGTCAAGTATCTGAACTTTTAGGAGCCACTATGGATCCTTGGCTTGAATCTGGCTCTGACCATACAGCCAGTGTTGATACTTCCACTGGTTGCACTGATTGACTGTTGTGTTATATTATCCCTGGCCTTTCCTACTCCCTCACTTCAGGGGATATCAACACTAGTAATCATCAGGCAGAGCTCAATTGATTATCTTCAGAATTTCTCTGGCTATTGACCATAATGGAAAAAAATTGTGCCTCTGAATTATTCAGAATGAAAACATACACAGAAGAAATCAATAAGGCACATCTGATATTAAAGACAAATTAAAGCAGGCAGTATAATGTGTCTTGGGGCACCTGCTACATACAAAGAAGGAAGCAATTCAAGGTAAAGAAGACTATTTTCCTTCTTTCCTTACTTTTTTTGGCTGGTATTATATTTTTAGCTGTCAAAATCAACATCTTTATGAATTATGACTTGAAAGGCTTCTTTTCAACTTGATCTTCATAAATATTAGAATTTAACTTTAGATTCCAGCACAGAAATTCCTTCTTTGTATTCCCACAGTCTTTTAAACTTAAATGTAACCTGCCATGCTGGAGGGACAAAATTATAGAAAAATGTTCAGGTCAGAAAAAAAAACAAACATTAACAAACACCTAGAGCTAGGCAAACCACATTAACAAATATCTAGGGCTAGGCACTAAGCCTCTGAAGACTTTGAAAGTGTTAGAGATTAAACTAGTGAAGAAAAATACACCCCTCTCAGAAATATCTAATATGTTAGCATGGGGAAAATGTCTCCTATTTGATTCACAGCTTTGATTTAAAAAAAAATCTGTGGAGGAGGGATGGCTTGGGTTTTTTGGGCAGCATTACTGAGGAGTCATGTGAGTTTTTTCTCTGAGTTTCTGATTCAAGACAAACTACATGGATCCACAATATGGCATTATTAGTATATTCTCTGATTGCAAATTTGTTATGAATATGGTAAATTTCTCAGCAAAGACTGAAGAAAGTTGTGCCATGCCTGTGGTTTGAAGTAACAAGAAAACACAATACAACACTCACGTGACAATGGGCAGCATTAATTCCCAAGCTGAACGTTTCTAACACTCACTTGGAAATATGTATTTACTGGAACATGATTCCTTGCTTCCTCACTTCATGGAATATTTCTTTTCTTTTTCTTTTTTTTTTTTTTTTTTCAGTATTATTCCACTGTCTTCTTCACAGTAAAGTTTCATTTACATGGGATTGAGAGGTGTCATCAAAATCCAAAAAATATACAAAGGAAATGTAAGCAATATAAAAATGTCTTCTGAGGAATCAGACTCTTTTCATAAAAGTATGAAAGAAGGGTAATTGCTGCTGTAGTAATTAATGTTCATAGGAAAGAGAGTCATATCCAGGGTGATAAAACAAACCCCAGGAATGAGAGCATTGACAGTTGTCTGGTCTTTCAAAGAACTTGAACAACTGGAATTTGTTTCCACTCTTTGTTGAAATTCATACGTGCTGGAGGAATTGGGGGATGGAGTAAAACATAAAAGTAACTGAAGCTGGTGTGTAAAAGAAGAAACCTGAATGATTTCTGCTGTTAGTTTGTCTTCTACTGGAACACGTGAATAGGCTTAAGCTGTTAATACCAGTACATTTTTACTGCAAAAGGTAGGATTCCAGAAACATAAATTATTGAGAGATGCAGATAAAATATTTAAACCTACTTAATGTGTTAGGTGCCCAGGTTCTCTTGATCTCAATGGAAAATAGGCACCTAAGCTGCTTAGCTGTTTAGAAAAATCATTCTGGTGTCCCATTCTCCCATGTAAACACCTAAATACACCTGAAAGTCTGGATAAAAATGCTCAATGAGCTCTGCAGGGACTGTACACCATGTCTATGATTCTTCTTGTATAATTTGACACACTATTTAGAAATTCAGGAAAGTTTTTTAAACACAAGTCTTTAGTGTCATCAGGGATGTCATAGGATATATGGGACAACTCCATAGGATTGTCAAATGTGACACAGGACCTGAAGAAGACTAATGCCCTCCTGTAACTGCAGGTTGAGAGTAGAAGGGAGAGGCTGTGATTTCAAATGGGACCAGATGTGTATGTTCAGGCAACCAAGCCTCATGCTGGGATGTGTAGTGCAATGTAACTTATGGCTCTGTTCATGTTTCCAGATCAAAGAATGTTTCTGAGGTCCTGAATCTGGCAGGGTGTCCATGGGGTGTGGCATCACCTCATTGTCAAGGTTTGACAAGGAAGCCTGTGGAGAACTACCACAGGTAAGTCTGAGCATGGCCCAGGGTACCTGTTGAAATCTCTTCACTGGCAGGACCCAAGGCAGTCAGCTGAGATTGGTAAAACAAGAGAAACATAAGAAATAATATGCCTTGGAAAGGTGGGCTGTCTTTCACCCTTAAATTTCAAAGGTTGAATTTTGCACTGGTTTAATGCTTATGAAACCATAAATTCTAATAGTGGCTGATATTGAATCAGAACTAAAACAACGTTTAGGAGAGTGTTTTTTCTGCTTGTGTAGAAAATGGTATTCCATATCAGCGATGTGTTGTCAATTCCCTCTTCAAGTAGCTTGAAGCTGCCTCTTTTGCTTATTTCTTTGTCAGAAATGTAATCATGCATCATGATATCCTATGACATCCCTGTGAAAAAGTGTTCCTAAAATTTATGCTACTGTGTTTAATGTATACACAAGAAAACCCAGAACTCTCTGTTTTCTACTTTACCCATCATTTTGGATACTGTTTTTCAATTGTGATTAAACTTTTTGCTCCTGAAATGGAGACAGAAATATCAAATCATACTGACTTGACTCAGTGACAGGGAATTACTAAAATTCCTGTTGCTGCAAATGAGAATTCTGACTATTGAACCAGGTAAAATATGGACAGTTTTATAGAGTCTGTGAAACTACTGGGACCTGCTTTGCAAAACTTCTTTTGGCAATATTTAATGTAATTTCACACAATAGAAATATATATATATATATATATATATATATATATATATTTCTATTAAATTCTGCTGAAGCTTTTATGTTGCTTGTGTAGATCCACATTAGCACACCAAGGATGGATCTTTTACAAAGATGAAACTTTGGGGAGTCTTCCCATGATCACTGCCACATTACTGTCTGTGGGAGCACCAATTCCAAGATTTAGGGTATGGGACTGGTACGAAGGCTTTTTGCATCACAAATGCATTGTGTGCCTGTGTGTAAAATGTGACAGTGCTCTCCATATCAAAACTTAGTATTGCATATAATGGAATTTGATATTTCTTCTTTGTGCAGATGAAGAGGTCTTCTCTCAGTATATGATTCTTCTCAGGAGATGTGCTCTTCTGTGAAACAGTAAGACATGAACAAAGCTACGGCAATATTCACAAAGAACTGCAAGTATTGCAAAAATCAGTTAAACGAGAAAGAATGTATAAAAGCAGTAGAGTATGTAAGCACGACCATGAGTAGAAGAGCTAAGGGACTAGATGCTTGACTACTTGCAATTCCAATTTGTGCTGTTATCAGAGCACAGAGGTATTGAAAAGGTGCTTTTTGATCTGTAGAAGAAGGATGTGAAAACAAAGGGAGAACAGGTCAAAGAAGAAAAAGAATATGGCAGAAGCGATCTTGTTGGTTTTAAAATACTTTCTGTGCTGTCAAATAATTAATTGCCACCTCCGTTTGCTCCTCACACATCTTTTAGAGTGACCAACTAAACATTGTCAAAACAATCTGCAAACATTTTTCTGGGGATAGTGAACTTTGGATCATATTATAGACAAGACTACATGGAGATTTGGTTCCTTGGTTCTACATAGTCCTTCAACACTAGTGCAATTGACTTCGCAGCAATTCAATTCCCATCCAAAGTGTGAGACAGATACTCTCACATCATGCTATGAAAAGTCCACCTTGCAGGGTGGAGACATACCGTTATGGACAGTCCGAGCTGAAAAAAAAACCCAAAGCATAATTCTTTTGTTTCAGGGTCACAAGGGCAGTGCATGGAGTCTAGACAGCTGCAGGACAAAATGTCATGCACTGTGAATGTGGCCTGTTGTCCTTAAGGGGGTTATTCCTTAGCAGAACTGATGCAAGCTATTCTGTACCACATGGTCTAAGGGACAAGACCATTCCCAGGAGCAGCTATACTGAACAATGCATGTGTAGCATATGTTGTCTACATTCTTGTAGAGGAGGTGAGAAGTCTTGATAACACTGTACAGCACATCTATCTCATGCTTGAACCCCAACAAGTTTCATATATTCCTATTTATTTTGCTTATATTATCTGCCCAATACCTCTTATTGTATGTTTATGGGGTTTAAATCCCATGTGGAATCCTCATATCCCCTTTCCTCAGTAAGCATTATCTGATACATTATAAAAAGAGTCAATAACACTCCTTCTATTTTCTTTAGAATAAAAACTTAACTCTAGCTAGAAACCTATACTCAGAGCTGGCTTCAGGATTATAAATGTCAAATGATGCGTATTTCCCTTCTAGAATGAATATAAGCAGTTAACACAGAAGCTTAAATGTTCTTCCTCCTCTGTGGGATTTCCCATTCAATGACTTAGGTGGCCTGTTGTTCACATGCATATGTTTTTAGGTACCTCTTTCTTCCCGTACACTGCACAAGCAGTAAGATTGCTAGAAGTTACAACTGCAATACTGATCTTACACCCCATTTGTGATTTTAGCCTGTAAGTTTGCTATGAAACTATTTTGAGTAGTGTGAGTCTCATAAATTGTGGACTACGAAAGTAGATTAGGTTTAGTTTCCATTTTTGTTGCATATCTAAGTCATAGTAAACCAAGTATAAATTGTATGGACAACTGTCAGATGATGAACTTCATTCACTCTGTAGACTTCTGGAATCTGAGAGGGGAAGTCCATGGATGTGCGTCCGTGCTTCTGTTTTCCTGGCACGTCTCAGGGGCAAAATAGGTGGGTGTTCTGTCTGAAGTTAAGCAGCCATCTAAAATATTTCTAATAAACTTGTGGACTGGGAAGACCACAAAGAGACAAAAACCCCCATGTATAAAAGACCTATGGGACATAGTTGCTCACTGTGGAAGAGAAGATGATGGAGAGTGCTAATGTAAGAAGTATAGTTTTCATCTTTTCAGTCTAAATAATCTCCTTGGCCGTCTTTAGTGTATAAAGTGGGTTTAGTCAGTCAGCAAAATAAAGAAACATGATAATATTAGATAACAATTTTGAGGAAAGCTTCCGCTACATTTCACCTGCAGCCTGGACAGTGGAAACATTCTTGACTGCTTTATTCCTGGGTGTTTTTAGAGTGACTCAGCTGTTTGAGTCCCATTTCAGCAAGAACTCAGGGATATAAAATACAAGCTTCAATACAATTCCTCATATAGAGCCATGCTAAATATCAGTAACAAGAGTAGCCTGAGTTGCATGTGTTATTATATTTTACCAAGTTAAAAGCTCATTTTATTTGTTTCAGCATAAGTCCATTACCAGTGATTTCTGAAGAAGTGATACAAAAATATGTTACAAGGAACAAAAGGGATAGAACATTTTAAAGACGTTTATTCAAACTTATTTCAGAACTGACTGTTTGGAATACTTTGAAAAGATGTTGGATTATTGTTACAGAGAGATTTTCCTCTTACAGGGGAAGTGATATCAGGTGGCTGCTTTAGTATAGTACTACATCTAGCTACAAAGCAGAAGTAATGGTCTACACCAAGGACACAAATTGCACATTGCAAGCCTAAATGTAAGGTGCTTGAAGATGATAAGTGAACTCAGGACCTACATGGTGTTGCCACAAGACCTTTCTCATACAGTGTGGAGATCTTTACTGATCTGGTTATTTGTGCTCTGCAAACTCCCTACTGTCCTGCTGCTAGGATGAAGGTTGTCAGCTTTACAAGGTTTTATGTTTTCACAAGAACAATATATTAAAACAATAGATGCCATTGAAGATATTTTCATCCTTGACTTACAACAGGGTTCTGAGGCAGTTAGAAGATAATATTATTTTATAAGGTGATCCAGTGTTGATGTCTACAGAAAATTTAAGAAGGGAATTTGTCAATTAAACATGATTATTAGTATCTTCAGAAAAGAAACAACACTTTGGGAATATTTTGTTATTATTTATTATTTAACCGTTCAGGAAAATCCCATTTAGCAATATGTAATTGCTGAAAAGTTGTTATCAAGCACAGTAGCTGGTGAAAAAACAACTAAACTGAATAATCACAAATGATACTTCTGTGTGAACAGTCCAAAGTAAAGGGAACCTCTAACCCTCAACAGTTATACAGATGTATTGGTAAAATGTCAAAAAGAGATGAGAAGTAAAATTGATCTTGGAAAGACAACAAAGGATGACATCATCAGTTTAGTGATTACAATTTACAGTCTAAATTGGCACAAAAGCAAAAGTGTTTGTGACAAGTAAATAAGGAGAAATTTCCTGAATTTGAAATGTTTATCTTCATTTGCCATTAGTTTTGATTATGACTTTTTCTGAAATCAGAGAAAAGGAAAGAAGTCTTGTGGCTGTCTTATTCTTCTTCATGCCAATGTTCTCATGCCTCTGTATACTGAAATTCACTATTGCTAGCTTCCACAGTTCCTTTAAATAAGTTGAGTTAGACAATCTATCTACTAATTAAAAAAAAAATCAGTTTACAAAAATTTAGTTTTAAATGAACACTATGCTTATGTGGCTTTTCATGACATCCATCAAAGATGAATATAAAAGTTTGTGTTATGAACTAACTACTCTCTGTGCTGTGATTAAAGGGCACATGGTGACCTCGTGAACCACCCTTTAGACTTCCAGTGCTTCTAGCTTTAATATTCTGTGCTAGATTCACAGACCTCTTCTACAGATGCTAAGCGTTCAATCCTGAAGGCTCCACTTCATCATCAGGTAATTAGTATTTTCATTAACTTGCTTATTGTCAAGGAAAATGAGCCTTGATCATCTAATTTTTCCTCAATGAGTTGAATATTGTAATATATCTATAATTAATGTGTTTTATGCCACAAACGTGTAATGGAGTGGAAATCTGAGCCTGCTCCCAGCAGTCACTGTCAGTAAATGTTTGATGAATAAACAGAGACTTTCTAATGGGAAATGGTGGCGACTTTTATAAGCAGACACAATAAAGACTTTATTAACATACTTAAGAAGCATTCTGGGAAATAGAATTGAATGCATTATTACTGTAGACTCCTTTTGTGAAAAGTAAATTTTACTGTCCCCATAACAAATGTTTGGTTGTTTGATGTAACTTGTAGTGTCATTCTTTTATGGAACATCTTTCAGTGTAAATCTGTGAAGCATTTTAAATTAGCTACGTATTCCCTATAGGTCTATGATCTAAAAAAAAAAATCCCTCTGAAATTTGTATAAACTAATTCCTTATACACCTGGCTGTAATGGAAAACTAAATAAAAAGAAAAAAAAATCAACACCTAGCAGATATCTGAAAAATCAAATGAAAGCGATAACCTTGTTAAAATGAAAATATAACATAGGTGTTCAGAAGGTGAAAAGAAGCTAGGGTGGAAAGGCAGACCATTTACAATGCCACATCTGCTATAACTAAGACAAAATAATGTCCTTAAAACGTGCTAATGAAAAGCTTCAGATGTAATATCAACATGCTACAGTGAAAATCCAAGAGTCTCTCTGAGATAGTTGGGAAATAATTTAGCTTCTTGACTGGTTCCAGAATGGAACTGGCATGGTATTTGCCTTCCCAGAACACACTGTATCTGGGGATGAACAATGAACAACTTACGTGAGTAAGAAAGACACTTGGGTAGCATATACTGCTTTTACTCAGCTAAGTGCAAATTCTGTGTTCTGATTTGCTTGCAATTCAGAAGTTTTCTGTGGCACTGGTGTAATGTGATGGAGAGGGGAGGAATAAAAATAGTAGAGAAGACAGGGAGAACTATGGACCATAGGAAGCGAAGAGAAATTTTCCCTAAATGAAAATTTGAGGGGACAATCATGAGAGTAGGCATTTTGGTCTGTGGCTGTTACTTCTCTCTGCATCCCTGTCATGGGAGCTTCAAATGTTCCCTGCTTTGAGCAACCAGCATCAGCCACCAATACTCTCAGTGAGCAGCTTTGATACCCAAGGTCCCTGCCTGACTGACTGGCTAGGAATGAGCTAAGGCTGGGAAAGGCTGCCAGGCTCCCTGTGCTTCCAGGAGCGCTCCAAAGGCAGTTGGCAGGGTCAACCATCAGAGCGTGCTCTGGGACAGGAGCTGCAGATATAGCCATGGGGAGCTGGCTCTGTTTCACATGTCTGAATGGGACCTTGTCAGCTCTACCTCATGGAGAGGACTTGGCATGCCTAGGGTGTAATGCATCTGTCCTACTTTAGAAGTCTACCTTAAGACTTCTGAATCAAGCTGTAATGAGTTAATACTAATTCCTTGTTTGATTTGAAAGGTAAAATTTTAAACTTTATCTTCTATTAAAATATTTTAAATATTGTGTTAAAGATTTATGTTACTTAGATGAAAAGTGTGTTGGGCCACCTATCATTATTAAAGGACTTTAATTCCATAAGGAAAGTCGGTGCTTTTGTTTTTCATTCCAGTTTCGTGGAATGAATGTGGAAATAGTCTTTGGCTTATTTTTTAATTTCCAATTTGCTCTGGTAGACATAAAATGAGAAAACTGGCATTTTGACACAAGTAAGTCTCAAAACAGAGTTATTTTGTAGATGCATGCAGAATTCAGAAATAATTGGCTACTCTTATGTGTTTTAACTGACCAAATGTAGATGTCTATTATGTCAACATTTAAAATAGTTGTTAAACTCTGACTGATCAATGAAGAGACACTGTCACCTACAGATTGTGATTTATCTCATCCTAATGTAGATCTCTGGAATAAGCCAGATGAATCTCAGTCTAAAAGTGTGTATTTCTCATCACTCCAGTAACTTTAAGGAGAATCAAAGGTCCCTCACTCAACTATTCCTGTCTACTTAATAGATGCTTAGACTTAACATGGTGAAGTCTCTCTTTAAAATCAAAATGGTCAAAACACTAGGAATCTGACTGTACAGAAAAATTTGGAATGTCAGAGCATGAAGTAGTGAGACTGAAGTTTATTTTTTCTAATGATGGTGTAGTTCAGACATGATATTGCCTTACTATAGCACAAGAATTTCATTGAGGGTGTTCAGTAGGGGCAAGTCTGAGAAGAACGTATGTTGGAAATTTTAACTCTGGCCTACAAGGTTTTTCCAGTGAGCAGGTTTTCCATCTCTCCTAAAAGGGATTTAATCAAGTGAGCTTGCAGAAAATAATGTTAAGAAAGTTAAGTAATGTGGCTGAAAGCTGTTCTTATTCTGGCTAAATTTAGATAAGAACCCAGATGGAGCTCCAAAATGAGGTGTAGTCACTGTAGTTTCATCTGGGAAAAGACCAACATCTTAATATCTAGTCCTCTCATGCGATGTGTTTGCCTCAGCTCTTGCTATCAACAACTGGGAACGAAAGTAATCTGAGCTCTGAAGTTTGGTAACCATGACCTCTGTCAAGTGTAATTTAGATATAAAGGTCAAAACATAAATCATATATTGTCTAAAATTCCTGGATTTAAATGGAAAAGTTTTTTGGGGTATGGTTAAGTCAATATCTGAATAATAATTTTTATTTATTATTTTTTAATATTCACTCTCTGTTGCAATTATTCAGATGGATGAGGTGCATTACAACAGATAGGAAAAAAAAAACAAAACCGAAATCCTGAAATCAAAACCCCAATAAATCGATGCCTAAGATACTTTTTAGTGCTGAGATCATAACCAAAAAACCCCAAATTTAAACAGTGGTCAAATTTTCAGAATGCTGGTGGAAAGAAAGGTATGTACTCTTCTGATGCAAGAAAACCATTTATCTATGATTTTGTGACATCTTCCACCTAGTGTGTTGGGTGGAATCTGGATTGTTTTGAAATTATAGAGTTTTGGCATTGTTCTATTTCTTTTCTTCAGTTCTGGTATGTGGCATCACACTGAACAGTATAAGAAATATCTTAGAATTTGCCCTGTGCTTCCATTAACTAAAAGGCTGTTATTTCGTATCTGAAATGCAAAAGGGGAAGAAAGTATCTTGCAGGCCAGAATTAACTATTACCACAACAGAAAAATTCAGGTACATCCTTTTTTCCCACTAGAACTACTCAAGGAGAAGACAACAGACTATTAAACATCAGCAGTACAGACTGGAAGAAAAATGTTATTCTCCATTATGTTGCTATTGATCTCAACAGCTGCACGTCTTTTGCTAGTTTACATTATCATTACTGAAACTAATATTTGATCTTCTAATAAGAGTTACACATATTTCTACAGGCTTCATTGATCTTACATATTTTTCTGGAACTACCTGATATTTGGTAAGGAAGATATTTATCTTTGGATAAGATATTTGAATTTTTACAAAAATAGATTATCGAAGGTGCAAGTTAATAACTTCTATGAAAAATCTTAACTAGAAATAGCTGAAACAAATACAGCAATGAAAAACCAAAGTAATGTGTTGCTTTCTATTTCACTGCAAAAAGACAGAGAAGAAAAAGGCATTGGCAAAATAATGTATATAAAGGCCAGATATCTGTGTCCTGAGGCCATCAGACACTTCCCTAATGGACTACAGAATGTGTAAAATAATTAATCATGTGGAGAAGGTATTGCCAGGGTTAGAAATGGGGTCTTCAGCTTTTAATGGAAATGCTCTGTGATTGATCTGGGGAAAAAAAAAAAAAGAACCAACAAAACTTTTGTAGTCAGAAAAGGATGGCATCTGTCATACTTAACTCATGATAATTTAGAAGCACAATAAAATATTAGACATGGTTCAGCACTTTTATTTGGTGGGGTATTAAAACTATATATAACACAAGAAAAATAAAAATATGCAATGAAACACTCCTTATGGTAGTGCTCACAAATTTCAGCAGTAGGAATGCTTAAAAGGTTAAACTCAGACTCTTGTGGGTCAGATTTGTTCGCTCACTAGCAATACATCTCCCTCACTCATCTTTCCGTATACACTTTAAAAAAATATATGGTGCATTTTCTGCCTGCCTGTTAGATAAGTTGTCAAAATAGAGTCAACACAGATCATTTAGTTCTTTGCTGGAGAACTGAACATAATAAGCATGTTTTTAAATTAAAAAAAAAAAAATAGTTTATTGTTAACATGCAATTTTTACAGGCAAAGAATAGTACTAAGACTGAAAAACTTCAAAGAGAAACACAGTTAGGGTTTTTATGCATATGGAATATAGATCTGTCCATCTGGTGGAGATGCATTATAGTACGGTCTTTGGTAATATGATCTGGAACTAATCTTTTTCCACACGATACTTTAATCATTTTTTTTTACGGGATAAACATTGTTCCTTATTTGAGCAGTTCCTTTAAACTTTCTTTAACTCTTTTTTTAACTCTATATGTTAACAAGAACAAGTGAATCTAAATCTTATTTCTTCTGTGCTATTTCAGTCGCTCATCCAACATTTTGGATGTCCAAATGGAGGTTGTTAACATCTACATTTTATTCAGAGCCTGAACTTGATGAGTTACACAGCAATGCTACTCAGTACTCCTACAAATTGAACTGAGACACTTAGAAATCAATGATCAGAAATTGATAGTACAATTCACTGAAAATCACATAGTTTGACAATATTAGTCAGCAGAAGAATTATTATTAGCCAATAGGTTTGAAAAAGCAAGATATATTTAGCTGTGCAGTAAATTTGTTAGAAGCACCATAGGAGACATTTAAAGGTTCTCATCCAAATTATTTGGTATGAATCAAATTATACATCGTAAAGAAAAATAAGTTCAAACTGACATAGTGACCCAGAGAGAATGAGTTAGTTGTGTACTTTTCACTTGTTTTTGCACTTCCTGGGTCTCTTTAAAGTTGGAAATACAAGGGTTAAAATGTGCCCAAAAGGAATTTTTTGAGTCACCTATAGTCCAACAAATATTTGAAGAGAATCTACACTTGTGGGACTTCCAGTTCAACTCATCCAATCTAGAATTATGCTTCAAAGAATCTAAATTACACCAGTATCCATGAGTCTTGAGGGGTTTTATTGAAGCATTAGAAGTTTGATCCCACTTAGGAAAAAGTTTTAAATTAGCCAGTTAAGAAGAAAAGGCATGATCTGGAAAAATAGAAATATATTAACATATCTCAGTAGTGATATATGTATGATACAGAGAAAAAGACATTCCCATGTAGCCAAATTTAGGATCATGTTGAATGTCAGATTACATCGATTGGACCAAAAGGATGTATGAGGGGGGGTGGCAACTGGGCACAAAAGTACTAATTGACATTGCTTTACAGCTTGTGGAAAAAGTTTATTCCATTCAGCACTACCATCTGCACAGGACTACAGGAGTCCTAATCCTGTACAGCAACTCACATCACTCTATGAGCGTGCAGACATAGCCAAACACTGCAGCCTCAGAGGCTGCCCATTCCTCAGCCCTGCTGCCTTTGGGTGACCTCTGGATGGAAAGAAGGGACTGGCTGCCAACAAGGAGGCATCTGGAAGATACTAGGAGGGTTGCAATGCAACTAGGAGGCGAAAAATGTACAGGATCTGAATCTGAAAGAGGACAAACTGTAATAGAAAGTAAAAAAGGGCTGGACTTCTGCCTACACAAGTTAATGGGAGTTTTGACATTCATTTCAGGAGCTGTAGTGTCAGGCCCCTGTGAGTGAACAAGGACTAGAGCACAGGAGAGAAGTAAATAGTCTGCCAACAGGAGTAAAGCTGTTTGTGTCTAAAGGCATGACTGGGCTGTGATTCGGTGCGTTTACACATAATCACACAACTCTAGTCTGGACTGAATGGGTACTCCTTAGGGTGTCTAAGGCTGCAAACAACACCTACTTCTGGGCCCTTCACTACAAGGAAGACCTCAAATTGTGGCAGGGGAGGTTTAGATTGGACATTAAGAAAAAAATATTCATGGAAAGGGTTGTCAGGTATTGGAACAGGCTGCTCAGGGAAGTGGTTGAGTCACCATCTGTGGAGGTATTTGAAAGACACGTAGATGAGGTTCTTAGGGACACAGTTTAGTGTCGGTGTTACGTCAATGGTTGAACTCACTGACCTTGAGGGCCTCTTACGACCAAAATGATTCTATGATTCTACTTCAGTGCAGCCTGCAGAGCACCCAGGTGCTTTCTGAAGTAGCTGCCATCCTCTGGAGCATGTGTTGCTGCAGCCTCACTCAAACACAGCTGAATCTCCTCCAAGCATCACTCCCCAAACCACTACAGGCCCAATGAAAGTACTTGGAGGCTCTGGAGGGATGTTTCAACATCTCAGCCATATGTTTGCAGAGATGGTAGCTGAAGTTCAGATTTTATAGCATGCAGACTATGCCACAAGGCTCAGTTTCCAATACACTGATGATGTAACTAAACTATGTTGTAACAAAACCTGTATGTGTGAGTGTGTGAAACTGTGATTGCTTGAATTCTTAACAAAATAGATACATAAAGGAGAAGCTAAATGTACACACAAACACTGATGGACTCGTAAGTGTAATGCATTTAGCTGGTGTGAGGAGGAAGGAGGCTGGGTGTCTGAATGTCACTGGTGTGGTCCAGTGATAGGCTGGGCCAGTAAAGGTGAGAAGAATGGTCATATGATGGTAGCTGAAGTGTCAAGGGGGTACAATTTATTGAAAAGCAGATCACAAAGGAGAAAATCCTTCCTGCATATTATTAGTGCTATTGACTGATTTATATAGTGCATTTCTTAAGCAAAGCTCTTTATAGAATTACAAACTATTAAAGCTGAATGAATAACTCATAATGAATAATTTATCCCATGAATTTAACCTTTCTTTCTGCTCATGAAATAGCCACAAAGAGATCACTATTTCCTTAATTATTCAATGAATTTTTTAATGAACTTTTAAAATACTGTGACTTGATCACCAAGAATGTTCTGATGACACAAGATAATATAGGTTTCTTTAGGTTCTTATTGTTTAGAGGCAAAAAAACTTGTGGCTAACAAAAGCACATGCACTATCCTGTGCAAGTCTGGCGGCTTGTGGTATATGTCTCCTGCATAGCACAGTGCTTTGCAGAGGTACCTGAGCTGCTTCTGGATAGGCACAGTTTTAGGAAAGGAAGCACATGAGCTGTGGCAATGGGAAGCTCTAACCCTTAGCAAAACCAGACTCAACATAGCACAAGGCTTACCTCTGTGACTTTGGAGTGCTGACAAGTGAGGGTGCATGTAGCTGCAGGATCTTGTGGAGACGGGGAAGCCCCTCTGGAGCCCCTTCGCAGTGTTGTGCAACTCAGAAATATCTAGAGATACTGCCTGTACACCTCAAACCAGCTGGTTATGCACCTGAGTGCTATTTGTTTGAATTAAAGCCTGAATTCTTTGTCATTCAGGATAAGGCACATGGTAATTTTTTTCCCTGACAGGATGAGTATGTAAAACTCTGAATTTCAAATCTGTGCTATTCTAAAATTCCTCTTGAATGTTAGGTAATTCATTCATTCCTCTTGAATATTCAGGTAAGCAGCATGCAAGTCCATTCTTTGACTGATTTTTGCCAGGATAGCTTAATTCCATAACTGCTGTCAGAAAGTGAACATGGAAAAAGAGTGGACTGATAACCGGGATGAAACAGCTGGAGTAGTTGTGCACTGTGCACTTGACCCACAAACCAGCTGTCCCTTGGAATTTTTCTGCTTCATTTATATTAAACATCAGTCATCCCTGAGGAAAAAAAAAGGAACGAAACAGGAATAAGAATTGCAGAAACACTATCCGATAGTTTGGGGACAAGACTGTGTTTTCATCCAGAGGGTGGTGGAGCACTGGAACAGGCTCTCCAGGTAGGCAGTCATGGCCCCAAGTCTGGCAGTGTTCAATAAGGGATTGAACGATGCTATGAGACACATGGTGTGAACTGTGGGTTTGTCACATGTAGGGACATGGGTTGGACTCGATGATCCTTGCGGGTCCCTTCCAACTCAGGACATTCTATGATTCTGAAAAGGAGTGGGAACTGTGGTTTCATTAGTAAATATAAGGAGGACTGGATAGCAGCTCATGTTAACCTATCATCTGTAATGCAACCATCATCTTTGGAGACTAGGGTAGATTCTGAAGTTATATGTAAATTCTCACCACCCTCTACTTTAGTGCATTTCCTTTCAGATTATGCCACAGGACTTTTAAAAACTGTTTCACAATTAAAATTTCATGCTGCACAGATGGAGAAAAATGAACTTCTAGCATAGCTCTGTGTTCTAGCAATGGACAGTCACTTTTAAATTACAGAACAAACTTTGAGATATTTCCACTACTACTGTATTCTAATGCAGTGGCAAACAAGACTGAGGAGTAATGCATTTTGGAGCTGCTATTGAGTGTATTTGTTAGTGCTTCCCAATGTTAATACCCTGAGTGTGGCAGCAGATTAATAATCCACCTATAACAGCATGGTGCAGTCTTTAAATGGAGTAATCTAAAATAAGATATTAAAAATATCTATAGTTTGTTTTTGTTTTTGTTTTTTAAGGAGAACTTGATTTGTTATAAAGAAATACAAAACCCTACTCTCAGATCTCTACTGAGCTTCCAGATGGAGCACAGAATGAGTCTTTATTTTTCTTTATTAACTCTTTATTTTCTTGATTTAGGAGTACAATTTTACTGAAAGATGGCATTAATTGCTCTGAGACTTGGTTTCTGTCAGCCCTTGTGGCAAGCTCATAGGAGCTCTTTTGGACTGATTTCCCAGTGGTTATATCTCTATCTTGAAACAGTCATGGGGTACACACACCAAATTTCTTCTGGATGGAAGGAAACGAGAGGAGCTCTTGGATTGCTCCTGGGCTTTCACAGATCAGGACAAGTCTGGAGCAGGTCCAATGTAACCCTCTCACCCAGTGTGTGTGTGAAGTGGATTTCAGATTCTCAGCAAGAAGATTTTTGATCCATAAATCTGTTCCTATTTGTCCACACTAATTGATAAGGCTCAGTTCAGAAAAAGGCCAATAAGCTACTTTAATTTGTTTGAGACAGTGTGGACGTTCAAATCGAAAATGTTATGCAAAAAGAGGCAAAACAGTGCTCTGATTTTCTGATGAAATGTAAACCTCTTATATCAGATTGTTTTTACCTTTTTAAGAAAGTAGCAATGTTATACAATTTTCCTAAAACACATGCTAATTATGGGAATGTGTCTTTCTTGTTTTAGCAAGCTAAACTGTCTTTCTACCTTCATAGTATTTAAATAGAGAATTAGATCATTCTGGATACCTGATCACTGTGAATTTCAGATGTTTAACAAATGTTATGAGAATAAGTGTGCATCTCAAATGTATATTTATATTGTTGTGCATAGAGTAATGTGTCTTTTGGGTCCTATTGTAAACAAGCTGTCAAGCTTAACTGGGTTAGCCTGTAAAAATATCTTTCCATAAATAAATTGAAAAAAAACCCCAACAGTCAAGCAGCCTCTTCTAATGGGCTTGATCAGAAAAATACGGGGGGAAAGTATAATGAGACAATAATGTAGTCCGGTGCAGATTGCTTCTCAAAATGTTAGTATTTGTAACTTTGGCCAGCTTTTAGCTATTTTTCTTTGTTCTCCACTTGGCGATGTGGAAAATTCCAGATTCAATTATGTCCAGTCACACTCAGTTTGTTATTCATCTGTTCTAGTTCACTCATGTCTTGCCAACTTAGATATGACTAAAATTATCCACAGAGAGATCAAGAGTGCATTTGTCTGCAACATGTTCAGCACTGCAGCAGTAGAACAGAAGTGTGACAGCAGCAGACAGAGGAAGTGACTTTTACAGACAGCCCAGTACCTGAGGAGGATTAGAAGTAATACACAAGATCTGGAGGTTATTCCTGGTGAAATTATAACAGTGTTAACAGAGATCAAATATAACTTATTTTGGCTCATTTTTTCTGAGCACGAAATCTCTGTTACTGTGGCTGTTTGTCTCTTCTCTGTCACCTTCTTTGATCTGCTTTGTTTTCTCATACAAATACTGTATGTAATCGTGACATTTATGCCAACCTATAAAATAAAATCACTTTTGTTTTGAGGAGTGTTACATAGTAGTACTATCAGACTTCTCATAAACCCAGAGTAAAATGCTCTGACATTCTAACAGATGAAAAAATAATTTATTATATAAAACTTATTTTAGAACTTGTTAATTAAGATTATGAATGCGTTCCATTAAAAACTCCGGTTTAGCTATTCATTATTTTAAGGAATGAAATGATCTGTTTTTTAATCATTGGGATGAAAATTCTTTCTCTTTTAATTTGCAAAATATTGTGTTTTCTGGAAGTTACTGACAAGGAAGGTAGTGTAAAAGAGACAGCTATCTTTTCTGCCTTTTCAAAAGGGGTTTAAAAGTGATTAAATAATGAGAATAAAAGTTAAAAGGGCTCTCCAGTGGAGACAGCCTTCATTGAGGACTTAGGTGATGGGCATTTGAAAATTTATAGTGACATATTTGGAAGATTTTTCAGACTGCTGTTAGCATATATTAGATCATTTAGAAGCTGAAAACTTTCTGTTCATATAGCTCTCTTTAGCATGATCTCATAATGATATTTATTTTTGCACCCTCCATTGCAACTGGTGCTGACTGCTTCATTGTCTTCATCTTGGATAGCCATCAGTGTTAACACAAAAGGAACCAGTGTGCCACCAATGAGAATTAATAGACCATTCTGAAGGAAAGATCCATAAATTTGAATGATTATAGAAAAGTGAAGAACAACAGGGACTCAGCTATTTTGGTAACAAACAATGAACTATAACAAAAAAATGTAACATGAGAATATAAGACTGAGGTTTTCACACCCACCAGTTTATTCTTGACCAACTCGAATACTAAAAACTGCTGTACCTTTATTTATAAGAATGAAGTTACTTAATGAAGTTAAATCAATCTTCTTCCAAGTTCATAGTGTTATAGTTCTAAAGTTCTGTATGGAATAGAACTTCACTTCTGGCACTGGGTGGGATTCAGCATCAAGCTTTAGAAGTTATATTGAAAAAAACTACAATTGGGCCCGATGCTATTGACATCTGAAAGATTCTTGCAGGCATCATAACCACAATTTTTGCCAATGTTGTGACGCTGTGTATTACTCTATGGTATTGCCCTGTAGAACTGGTTCTAAATAGTATTGTGTTGTTTTTCTTGTCCAGCCTAGGAACCTTATCACTGGATGCTCAAAAACTTTTCGCCAGTTAATAAAATCTTCCCCTTTATTCCCTATCCTTGGAATGAACAAGTGTTTGGAAACAAATCATGAATATCATGAGTTTGCTAAATGCATGGAACTCCACTCCCATTGATTCAATGAACACAATTTTGTCTGTCAGTGCCACATACCAGTTCTGCCCTGATATACTGGTGTTATTTGACCTCTTTCACTTGTTAATCAGAAGAAGAATTCATTTGCAGTGCCGAGATGCATAAAACATTGGGATAATGTCTCCGGTGTGCTTGCTGGTCACTAGATGCTTCTGCAACACAAATGGTAAATGCTGTATTTCTGTAGACTGTTCACCCTGTTTGCCCAGTTTACATTGCGCTTCTTGTTTCAGCAAAATTTATTTCCCTCTCCCCTAGTAACAGAGAGTCCTTTGCTACACCCACCCTATCTCAGCTCTCACTTAATCCCACTCTAGCTTTGCTTCCATTTCTAAATCCTGTAGACGGCTCTCCTTTTTTTAAAGTACTGGTTGACTTCACCTGAAGTCAGTTTTACAGTGGATGTGTCACAATCCAGATGACTTAATAGAGGCAGACTGTGAAATTCTGCTGCCTTCTCTGTTTCTTTCTAGGTGCTGATTTCTTGGTGCATATTTTGAAAGGTACAACTGCAAATATTTTGTTTCTGTTGTGCCCTGTCGTCAACTTTGACCCAAGTACCTATGTATTTCTCCACCTCACATATTTCTCCCTGTCAACAAAAACATGTGCATGATGCATGTGAGTGGAAGAAAGGATTATGATTATTATTAGGATGACAAACTTTCTTGATTTTTTGGTTTTATGTTATTGAAATTTGCAGTCTTTAACTGGCATTTTCATAATACATTTTAACAGTAATGATACCACTGTTTCCTTTGCTGTCTCTGCATATTTTCTTCTTTCCTTGTCCTGTGTTTATGTCCGATAAAAGCACATATTGCCCCACATAAATCTGCTGGTTTTGTTCCAGAACCCTAGGTATGTGACCTTAAAATTAAGCACAGAAATAGTGGAACAAGCTAAAACTGAAGTTAGAGGAGGAGGGTTCTGGACTATTACAGAGCAATTCATATTGAATAGCCCTGGACCTGTGCTGACATATTAACAATAAAAAGGAATCATCTGTGGAAGCAAAGATGGTAAGTCACAGAGGGCACATATAAGTACAGCCTCAGAGCTATAAAAGCCAGACTGACATTTATCACTCTGTGCATATTGGAGCTGTCATGTTGGTCCTCAGATGATCGTGTTACTACCTTCAAGACATTTTTTTAGATGTGAAGCAAAGATTAGAGAGGGAATGTGAGAGAGGCTTGCTAATAAGTATTGGGTGAAAGCCACATAAAGGAATTAGCATTTATATTATTTATTGTCCCTTTTTCATCAACGATACCCCCCTTCTTTCTAATTTTTTCCTTCCCCTTGGATTTTTCTAACCTTATATTGAGAAGATCTTTGTACGTTAAACCTAGTTCAGGTTCAGAATGGATTAAAATCAGTTTGACTAAATACTATGTTCAGTGAACGACAAATTGTACAGCTTTACATGTTATTATTTGTGCTAAAAGCTATTATGTAAATATATTGGCTTATATAAGCTTAAATAGGATGACACAGGAATGCAGAGAGAGGGCATACATACAAATCTATTGAAATGATATTCTGTGAGCATACCCTCTAATAGAAAATTGCATATTCTCGCTCAGAAGGCAGAAAAGAACCATATGTCTATTTTAGTGGTTATGTCCTGAAATGATGCACTTATTCCTTTTATAATATTTTGAAATAAATACATATGGGACCGGTCAGATGTCAACAGTGGCACTGAAAGGAGTATGAATTAGTCACACTGGCACACAGGGCCCTGGAACAATGAACACTGCTCTGGAAGACCCTTGAATGCAAGCCTATTTGCCTCTTAATCCAAATGAATAATTAATGATAATTATCATGCTGCAGTTATTATCTGTGATAATAATATATCCGTAAGGTGAATAAATTCAATCTGCTACTATGCAGAAATGGCAACTCATAATATTCTTAAGAAATACAGATATAATTATCAGTATTAACGGTCAAGAAAAAAAAAGAGATTTTTATATAAAGAATTACAGCAAAAGGTCTAAAGTTTAGTGAGAATGAATTTGATTGCATTATGTTTATTGTTTAGCTGTCATTTCTATGGCACCAGTTTGCAATCTTTTCACAGCTTATTTTCCTAAGACCCAATTAGGGAAAAGTGAAATGTGCATTTGTTCATTACAATCTATCCATAACTTTTCCATCAGCCCACTGTTAGAGAAGATCAGGCTCAGAGTCTTACAAGCGTCCATTTGCGAACAAGTCCATTTGTGTAGTTCACTAAGCTGGCAATTTTCCTCAGGTACAAAAACTTTAAAGTATTAAAGCAAAAATCAATAAAACCAAATAAAATATTAAAAGGTCAAATACATGTTTGAAGCTCGTACAAAACCAGCCATAACATTTATTTTTGAAAGCACCATAGGTGAGCTGTCAGCTAGGCAGAGTAGTAGGCAATCATATTTAATCCGATCTCCCTCATCGAGCTTGTTGTGACAAAGGAAAATGGGAGGGGGATGGGTGAATGGGAGCAAGAGGAAGCAACTACTCCCATTCTGTTTGAAATTGTTTTTATATCTCTTTATTTTGACTGTTGAGATTCCAGTCATACAAATTAAAGACTTTAAAGTCTACTTAATTTGTATTAAATTAATGACTGAGAAAAAGCTTTGAAATTCAAAGTTCATGCAGACCTTTAACTCACACCAGGAAGGCTTGGTTTTTCCCTCCTTCTTTTCATCCCATGATTTGAAAACTGGTTTACTCAGGGGAATGGTAATGAGATGTAGAGTTTCTCACCTCTAGGTCATCGCTTCAAATCTGGCCCAGGTTGGTAGGAACCAAAATTCATTATCATCTACTTATGGTTCAGTGGCCTATGTGAAATGGGTTGATGGTCTTTCAGTCTAGTTTTCAGTAGGCTAGTGTCCACACAATAATAAACACTAATTAGCACCGGAATAGGGCTGAAAGTTGTATTCCCAGTCTAAAGTCCAGAGATTGTTGTGACAACCCCTCAAAAGTATGGAACCTTCTGGGATTACCTTCCAAGAGGGGGGGTTAATTCTTATTTGATTGTCACTATGATTCATTCATTTTTAATTTTTTTCTGAAGAAATGGGAAAAGAAATTGCCTCTTTTTCACTCCCCTTTTCATCAGAAAACAACAGATTTCCCTCAAAGTGGATCCTGACAGGTGACAAGAATAATAACGTGTAAGAGTCAGTAAAAGGATGCATTATTAATCACCCTGGGTTTCATTTAGGCCGTCAGCTCAGTGGGTGAGCTCTGTAGAAGAAAGAGTGGAGATATTATCATTATTATTTACTTGTCCATTCAAGAGTCACGAACCAGGACATCATTGTATTAAGCAATGTGCAAACATAGAAGAGAGAGCTAGTCCCTGCCCTGAAGAGCATACAATTTAAACATAAAACAAGAAACAGTGTATAGTTACAAATAGATGTACATAGATGGAGGAATACTGAGAGACGATTATGCTATGCCTGCCAGCTTAGTGATTACTTTTAACAACAGCATGATATTTCTAGTAATAAAATGATAGAATATCTTGTCAAGCTTTTCTGTGGGCATCACAGAAAAGAGAGGAGTTCTGGAATGGAGAATTAGTAAAGTATTTGCAGATGTTAAGGCAATCATGAAGGACAGCTTTGGCGAAAAATCTTATTCGAAAATGGAACAAGAGGACAATCAGTCCTGACACTGGCTGTTCATTATAGTCCAATGATTAATGCAAAATTAAAACCAGTAAACTACGGAATGAGTGAAGAGTGTTTACAGGTTGTTATAACATACTGTGGCAAGCAAGGAAAGAGGCAAGAGGAAAAGGAAAGGAAATATTATAAAGCACTGAGCTGGAAGAAGGTCTTTGCAATAGCAATCCAAGTGTGACACAACAGTGTTCGTTAATGGTGGAAAAAACAGTGTTGCAGTAAGATAGATAGAAGGTGATGAAGGGCTTGCTCTGTGTGTGTGTATGTATGTGTATGAAGGGAATAACTGAGTGGGAAGATGCAGAAAAATTCATCTCGAAAATGCCTTATCAAAAGCCTCAGTAAACTTAGGCACACTCTGTATGAGACCTAACAATATAAATCTTATTTAAAAAATACATTTTTATAATATGCTTCAGTGGCAGGAAGGTGAAAATATAATCCAGTGATCCAGAAAGGTGTTATTGGAGAGTATTTGTTAGAGATAATTAAGGGCCTTGCTTAGCCTTTTTAACTTGCTAAGAAGTTAGGGACCCACAAGAAAGTAGAAATCCACAAAGCTGACTTTCTTGTGGAGCAGCAGACAATTGTATGTAAGGAAAAGTCTGGGTAGCCACATAAAAGATGGTGGACTTGCCAAAGAGGACAAGAACAAGAATGTCTAGGAAGAGGTTTTTAGAGTGTCTGGCAAGAACTGTTTTCATAGAAGGCAGGGGGCAAAAAGCTGTGTTGGAGAGGGTATGGGTTGGAAAGGGAGGAGAAGAATTACTGATTCTTATCCTAAACAACTTATTTGATGAATTTAAATGAAATGAAGAAGGGAGTTAAGGCTGTACTTGGAGAGGAAAGAAAAGTCAAAGGTGACATTTTCTAAGACTAGGGCATCTAAAACATATTGTACTGTGAGGGGAAAGTCAAAGTAGTGTATGAGGTTAAGTAGAAGAGTAAGAGAGGCTGTGTGTGGGAACAAAGGACGTTAGGAGCTGGAAGAGAGCAGGGTCACTGGGGCTTGTGGATGGGATTTGGAGGAGAGAAAATGAGAAATGTCAGTGTTTATAACAGAAAATAGTTCAGGATCTGTAAAAGGAGGAGGAAATTTGACATGCATGCCAAGGTGAGGAAGGAAGGTCATGGCTTGTGCTGCCTATGCTTTCTTGGAAGAAGAACGAAGTTCTGGCAGACACAAAAGTAAAAGGAAAAGTGTGAGCTTTAAGAAATGAGTTAAAAGTGGTAAAAAGTCATCTGAGACTGTGGGCCTAGCATTCAGTTAAGCTAGAGCTGCTTATTTGGGAAGGTATCAAAGAGGAAAAGATGAATTTGCAGTGGAGATTGACAGGGGAGATTGTATATGGTTCATGATAAAGAATGGATAATACATATGCTGGTGGTGAGTCAGGAAAAGGGAATGGCATAATGGAGATTGAAGTGGAAAAGAGGAGCCACAGGCAACCAAGGTGGAGGAAAGTAGCACAAAACTTGTATGGGAGAAGGCCTATTGTTGGGCCTTCAGTAATGATTCAAATTTACAAAGCAAGAGCAGCCATCTTGCTTGGTGTTGTGCGAGAAGTGGGTTTTGATTCCATAAGCTTCAAAATTCATTTGCCAAATCCTAGGTAAAAGGTGGGTGAAGAAAATTCGCTTGCCCTCTTCCTTTTCAGGTGATATAAACATACCTACCACAGGACAAACAAATCCCTTGTTGATTCAGTTGCTGCTCAGCCTCAGAGTACAACATAAACTGCACTGCTTTATTACTTCAGTTAGTCTGTATCACAAACTTCATAGAAAATGTAAGCATTTTTATTTCCTTTCATTGGAATTATTAAAATCTCTTTTACAGATGGTTATAAAATGTAACATGTAAGATCTATGAGGATAGCAGTTTTGGACTTTATAATTGGTTTCTGGACATGCATAATAGATTCAGCCTTGGCATCTATATACATAAATGTTTTTGGTGTTAATCCTTTCCTCTTACATCCATTAAAGTGTTAACTTAGCTTCCAGGTAGATCTTGAAGATGTGTTGTCCCCTTATACAGGAGATATATATCTATATATATCTATATATATGTATGTATTATTTATTTATACTTAAAAGTACATTTTAGAACATATGGGGTATGCTTTACACGTTTTTTGTAATGAGAACTAAATCCCGGTCAATGCAAATGATGAAATAATAGTCTATGAGTCAGTCTTTGCATAATACCAAGTGAGAAGGAAACAATCAAGATTGATGTACCTATGGACATAGTAGGCAGGTGTCAGTGGCTAATTTCAGTGATTAATTTCACTACACTAAAACAAAGTGATGTCAGGAGTCCTATAGGGAATCAGGCTGAGTTCATCTCACTAAGTCTCCTTGGCAACTTTTCTAAATGGTTTTCAGGGGGACAGTATTTATCCACTGGATCACTGTCATGTTTTATTCAAGTTCACTATTGTGTCCAAACGAGTAATAAAAATTTAATTTTCACTGAAGTAACTAAGAAATAAATAGTTACTATAAGTAATCTTTTAATCTGATGTGTAAATATGGCATCCTAAGAGTCTTACATCCTAGCAGTCTTCCAGTACTGGTAGGTTTTTTTATCGTCTCTACTGCTCCTATGCTATTTATTGATTTAGTGACAGACAGTTAAGAAGCAGTAGTGACATATTAATAGGTAAGGATAACAAGGAGCAGGATCTGTGCAGGAAAGAGAATCAAATCAAAGCCCTCTGAAGGAATAGCATCTGTCTGAATTCAGGAGTGATCTGCTCAACTGGGCTGCAGTTTAGCAAGTGGGCACGCTCATCAGCCCAAACAGCTACAGCACTGTGGTGCCTTCCTCCTGGATAGGACTACAGGGAAGACCTGGAGGTGGCATGTGTGTGAGATGGCTGTGGTGAGAGCACAGACTGCAAGCAGGGAAAAAGAACTGGGAAGTTTGAACAAAGTGAAGCGGTACACGGAGGAATGTGCGAAGGAAGTAAGAGTTGTTCTTGGGGGAGCAGAGGTACAGGAAAATCTGCAGGACACCAAGTTTAACAGTTGTATTGCATGTGAAAAAAAAAAATTGAAATGTTATTTGCTTCCTCTTACCTTGAAGAGCTTTTTGAATAGATCATTTTTAACTCTAGGTACCTAGGCCCCAGTTTGGCAAACCACTTCAGCACATGCTTGACTTAGCAAATGAGTTGTATGTAATTCTTAATTGATCAGATGATCTAAGCATGTGTCAAGGTATGTATAAGATTAAACATATGCATATATGCTCTGCTGATTTAGAGGCTAAACAATGTGGAGTGGTCTGCCACGTGGAACCAAGAAAAGTGTGGGGTAGCCATAGATAACAGAATATGAAATATTAACTGTTTATACAGAGACTGCCTATGGGACCATATTATGATACAGGGATTTCTTGCTACTAATAGAAATAGTGAAGAAGAGTAATAATGATGATAACTTTGGTATACTGCATAGGAAGTTTGTGACATGTACATCCTTTTGCAGTTGCTCTTCTTGCGTATTTCTGGTTATTTCAATATACTGTTATTCTATTAGGCTTAAGACTAAATTACTAGGTCTGAAATAATTCTGAAAGCTAAAAGGATACAACTGCAAATACAGAAATAAATAAATAAACAAATATTTACCAGACCAGTAACTTTTTGCAAGTTCTTTGTTAATCCTTACTGGTTTTGTCAAGTGCTTGTGCAGTTTTACAGTACCATTTATTATTATTGTTAACTCAAATTGCAGGAGCACACAATGCATTGACTTGCATTTTTTTCATATGAGAAGACTAATCTAAATTAACCTTCCCCTCATACAAAGTTATCATGACATCTTTCTGGCATGGCTTTTAATAGGTTGAGTCTAATACTAGGTAAGAGAGAAAGTCCTCTCCAGAAAAGGCCAGCAGCAATGCAGCTCTGATACAGATCGTCACACTTCATGAGTCTTGTGCAGGGAAGCATGTTTAAGTTTGCTTTTAACTCATTGTCTGGCATGTTTATAGCAACGTAGCCCATGTGAATATATTCTATAGTCATCCTAGTTAACTGGGGCACTCGTGCTAGAACAACCTGGATTAAACAAAGTTGCGGATAGTACATATGTAATATACACATTATGAAGCTATAAGAAAATAGAATAATAGTGGAATGGAGAAAAGACAAGAAAGGTCAGTGGCACTGTTATCAATGAAAAGCGGCAACACTTGCTTCTGTGTGCTTGCACCTGCAAAGAAATTAAGTCATATAATCACCTGGGGAGGAACAATCCCAGACACCAGTGCAGGTTAGGGGTGGACCTGCTGGAAAGCAGAATTGCAGAGAAGGACTTGTGAGTTCTGGTTGACAACAGGTTGACCACAAGTCAACAATGTGCCCTTGTGGCCAAGAAGGTAAATGCTATCCTGGAGTGGACTAAGAAAAAGTGACCAGCAGGTTGAGGGAGGTTCTCCTCCCTCCCTACTCTGCCCTGGTGAGGCCACATCTGGAATACTGCATCCAGATCTGGGCTCACCAGCTTAAGAAGGGCAAGGAATTACTGGAAGTGGTGCAGCAGAGAGCTACAAAGACAATTAGGGGTGTGGAGCATCTTTCTTATGAGGAGAGACTGAGAGAGCTGGGTCTGCTCAGCCTGGAGAAATGAAGGCTGAGAGGGGATCTGATCAGTGCTTATAAATATCTCAAGGGTGGGTGTTAAGAGGTTGGGACCAGGCTCTTTTGAGTGGTGCCCAGCTATAGGATGAGGGACAATGGGCACAGACTGAAGCACAAGAGGGTCCATCTGAATATGAGGAGAAACTTCTTTACTTTGAGGGTTCCAGAGCACTGGAACAGGCTGCCCAGAGAGGCTGTGGAGTCTCCTTCTCTGGAGACATTCAAAACCCGCCTGGACACATTCCTATGCAATCTGCTTTGTGTGAACCTGCTTTAGCAGGTGGGTTGAACTGGATAATCTCCAGAGGACCATTCCAACCCTAACCATTCTGTGATTCTGTAATTCTATAATCCATTAATGAATATTCAAGAATTCACTGTAATTTCCTTACAGTAGCAAATAAAACATTTTCATAAGGAAATGATGAAAACTTGTTTACTCAAAAGTGATTTAACAGCAATTGCTGCTTAGTATTGAGAGAAAATGTTGACATTATGTCTTCCAAAAGTATGCTTTTTACAATACTGTATTTACAGGAAGTGATAGTTTTCAAAAAGCCAAGTATTTGGATTTGTTGTTAGGATATTCTTACAAAACATGACTGATGGAAATGTCTGTCCAAAAATACCAGTAATAATCCCGAATCCATTGCTCTGTTCATTCCTAAGAAAAGATAAACAGCATCTTTCCTTGCAGATCTCAGTGTGTGTCCTCAGCAGATGAAATTCACCTGTGGGAAAGTGGAATGATCATGACTCTCCATTTACTTCTGTCCTCACTTCTGCTTCAAAAGGAATAATAGGTTAAAATGTAAACATTTGCATTCCTATGTACTTTTAAATGTTTTACAGCTGTTCACACCCCACTTTGTAAACTATTTTCTGAAATGCACAATGTCAACATATTTCTCTTGAGAAAAAGGACCTTTTTATTCATCCGTTGTGTCTGCATCACAGTAAGTGCTGATGTGATCATACTAGAGAATGAAAGTATTCTTCTTTATGCACAGGTATCCATGATGCTAATCAGCCTGGCAAAGTCTTTCAGCTATGTCCTGAGGAAAATACTTTCTCTCTTAAGATGAGAGATTGATTCTATCTTTGTGACACATCTGTCCTTAGCCTACACAGTGGCCAGTGGTTGATGCTCTACTGTTGCGTGGAGATACATCTCCAGCAAAGTAGGAATATGCTGTCTCTTCAATAAGACATTTTCAGTACCTTTGTAGTCTGCATTTTGAAAATCGTGATATTTGCTGAGCATTGCATTATACTTTGGTGCTTAGATGAGCAGAACAGACAAATGATTTCCTGTCTGATCCAGAATCACCTGTTCAAAAATCTAGGTATTTAAATGAATAAACAGCTAGTTTACATAAACCTTCTAAAGTCTGAAGTGCTTATCTCTTTGAAATGAACTGTTTTTGAATAAAAAAAACAAATTAGAAACTTTATTCCATGGTGAATTAGATACAGGTATCAAGAGGAGTCTGGGCAGAAGTGGTTTTAATAATTTTCATTCACTCCAATCAGTGAGGCCAACTGTGGTGCATTCACACATTTTTCAATGGTTACCTCTGAGCAGAGACTCTTCAGCAGCCACAGTGATTCCATACCTACTGCCCTTTTTATTTTGCTACTGACATCCAGCTTCCTTCCCTAAAACATTAGCATCAGCTGAACAATTCTCTTGATTTTAGGATTGGTCTGTGCACATCAAAATGAAAATGAGATAGACAAAAGAACAGGGCCTAGAAAAGTATCAGTTACCTCAAAAATATTGAAATAAATTCAATTTTCTGGTCTCACAAGACCCCATTCTTGACTGTGCCTGCTGATCTGTGCTGTAATGTAAAAATACAGCAGTCTGTGTTGTGATTACAGCAGAACTCTGCACACAGCATTTTAGCATTTTCAAAAGCAAATAAAACACACTTTTTGTTTGAATATTGTCTATCTGTAAACAGAAACATTTGATACTACATATTTTAAAACATGGGTTTGTGTTCATATCCATGTCATTGGTATCATTGATAATCAACAACTAAAATTAAAGGAGAGATAGATGAATACCTGAAATGTTGTATAGCTATTTTTAAATTAATACTGGTGTAGGACTTAACAGTGCTTTTTCTTCCCTAGATACTTGCTTTCAAGGAGCCAGACTGCAAATCTGCAAACATTTAAAGAGAGGGAGGACAACTGACCCTACACTTCCACCAGTCTAGTTCCTTCCATACCTTTAAAGACTCTGCCACCTTTACAGGACTCATCTCACATGGCTAACCATTGCAAACAAATTTATGTATTTTTCATGCTCACAGGTTGGTGTCATAAAAGAAGCCCCTGAATTGTGAAGATAGAGCATTTTCCATTAGTTTTGTAATTTTCATAATCTGCTACTATTCCTCTGTCTAGTTTATATTCTCTGACCTTTTGGTGACATTTCAACTTGCATAGATGAGTAAATGCACAAATATTATATTCTGGGTCACCCTTAAGTATGTACAGTATTGAATATAGACATGCTTCCTGGAAGGCTCAGAACAAATGAGCACCCATGATCCATTTGCATACTCAACATTTCATTTCTTCCAGCTAAATGCCACTTCTGCAGTCCCAGCAGTTTTGCTGCTGAATATCTAGCAGATATGAATCCCTTAGTGGGAGAAACTGTGTACCTAGACAGAGAACATTTGCAAATGAAATACGTTTGTTAAATTATAGCATCAGCATAACATATATTTGAATACAGAAATTGGCTAGGAATATATGATTTAAAACTATTAACAATTGTCACAACTCAAGGAGATAGTTCAGTGTTATAAAAAGTCTCTTTCAATAAAGAATAGACATAAATCTATCATATATTCTCAGAGTATGATTCATCTCACTTTATTAGCTTTCATAACGTAGACATTAAGTCCTGTGTGGGCTACATCTATAGTCAGTGAATTGAATATAGAGTTTGCTAGAGGGTGACCTGATCGTTCCTTAGGTAGTATCTTAGGTAAACAGGATAAATTACTAGATGCGGTTTCTCTCTGCTGATTGCTGATGGACATTATGATATTGGCTTACACTAGACATCTGTTTTAGTGGTTCAAGTTAGAGGGAAAGAATCTCATCCTACACATGTTGTGAATCTCAGTCATCTCAATTATTTTACCCAGGAAGCTTAATGGAAGTCAAGCTTTAAACTTCCACGAGCAGTTACACTCAATTCTTAGAGACTCAAACAAGATATGTGTACTTGATGATGAATTTAAACATTGCCAACAGTTTTGGTAAGCCTGTGTTGAATCATATGGCTCTTTAAAGAATATGGCTCAAGGGTTTCTGATTGGGTGGATATATAATTTGCTTCAGTGTCTTGTGCTTATATGCTATGTGCCGATTACTGTCTGTTACAATGAACTATTTTCAGTTCCTTATACATTCATTAAATTCTAATAGTGGCCTGAAATCTTAAATTCTAGATGTCATCTTCAGGCTAAAATTCTTAGGTACTCCTCAGATAAAACTATTCAGTTCTTTCTGCAAATGGAAGTGGTTAGGGTAAGCAAACAATCACTAATATACATGTCTGTTATAAAATAAAAATTGATGGCCCATTCCTTTATAAGCTCCTACATTGCCATGGCTTTAGAACATGAATTCTGTGCAGCTCCACCAGGGAAAGGAGCTGGGCAGAGTTCAGGTAATTGAAACCCACTTAACTAAGGGGTGAACTGACAGATGCTGGTGTTAGCGTGATAAGGACACTGTAATCAGGAAATTACGAAAATGTGCAAAGACTGAGAAGGGACTCCATAGACCTCACAAAGAGTTGGCGTTAAAATAGACAGTTTACCCAGACAATGGGACTGGAGCAAGAAGTTCAGGAGAGAAGATTTGATCCAAAGTGGATTTGCTAAATACATAATAGAGTGCGAAGAAAATACTGTCTGAGTAATTAAGATTGGGGAGCTAGAATTACCTACTGAAAGAGAATAGGATTGGAAAGAAGTGTTGGATTACAACTGTGATAGCCAGATGACATGACTACGGCTCACTGAGCAACAAGAAGAAGGTTGAGAAGTCAGAAGAAAGCAGCACAATATCTGGATAGAGATGAAAAAGGGCCAAAGACAAGCTGTAATGAGCACACCTTTCCAAATATGTGAGGTGAATCCTCTTTTTCTCTACCAGAAAATGTCTTCAAAACCATACACAGAAAAAGGCTCTGTGTACACTGACAGACTAGAAATTCACCTTACAAGTAGTGGACAACTCAAGGAGATCTGCCTTTCCAGCTGGTTAAAGAGAAAGTTAAAAGAACCTGAAGCCAGCCAAATTCAGATACAAAGTATGATGTACATTTTTAATACTAAAAGTTAGTAATCATTATAATTTATTATGACATATGGCAAATTTTCTATTGGGGAGGAACTTTGAAGTAGAAATATCAGTATTTTCCAGGTTTCAAAAAGAAATGGTCAGACAAATTCATATGCCCTCTATTATCTAATGATTGTAGTGTTTCCTTCTGTTTTAATCTGTTAATGCTCTGTCCAGACCCCCATTTTAAATCATATGGAAAAGAACAACTTCCCAAAATTGTTCATCTGTTACTTAAATGTTTCAGTTGAACCTGATTGATCCTGGGGCAAATGGCTATAAGGAAGAATTTTCAGAAAAAAGTCTACAACAATTTAATGAAGTTGCATTCACACAGGGAGTGGAAACATGACTTCTCAGTCATTAGTTGCGAACTAATTTTATTAACTGTCTAATCAAATTTCCTTACTAGTGCTTCAAATCATCTGATATTTATTAGCAATATAAATACATATTGTACATTTATGTTCCATAAGATATGGAAAAAGAAATTGCTCAGGCTGAGTAGAAATGAACTGTACTGGTGAAAAAAACCTGCACTTTTTCTATATTTCATACTGCTTTCTTTGCAGTAAAAAACAATGTAAAGTTACTTTTATATTGTGCTTTATATGGTTATATGATTCTTTTTAACAGATGGGAGAATAAAATTGTAGAATAACTAAATAAATTGTTTTCAGTGATAGAACCAAAAAGAAAATCCTTATTTCACTTATTATTTTCAGCTCCAAATACTAGAGAGAAAGAATTTTACCTAACCTAGCTGATGTATACATAAAGTATAAGATACTATGTGTAAGGGTTGAAGTGTATTCATGTATATATGACTAGGTAAGAGTAACACATGAAGGTTCTGATAAATCAAAGAGATTCTATACACCTAAGTTTAAGTCATAAAATATTCCAAAGGTACCTAACAAAACTGATTAAATCTCCTAACAGCTATTTTGTAAACACAGCATCCACATATAGAGGCCATTTAAGTGCATTGATTAACAGATTTAAATCTAACACAGCAATTTCTATTTGTAGAGTTTTAATCTTCCAAAATTTCTAGTTTTCTTACTTGTTAAGGTAATGTTCCCAAGTACAAAACAAATGTAAGAATGAAATATAATCTCCAGACAATATGAACAAATGCTCTGGAAGTTGTGAATGTTCCTGTTTTGCAAATTATTGTAAAAGAGAAGACTACTACATTTCTTTTAGAATCTAAATAGCCTGAGCTCATTTTCTGGAGTTACCCCTTTCCCCAGGGAATACAGAGGGAACAGAAGATATGTTTTATGTAAGTTTTTCAGGAGCTTCCTAAGGCCTAATGAATTTGGGTCTAAATTCAACACTTTGCAGAAAAGTTTCCAGATCACCTATGGCAAAAGTTTGTTCATTCCCAAGAACAAGATTTCAGCCAGGTAAGAGATTTCTCTTACCTCCCTTCTATCCAGTTTCCCATGACCTACATGGAGTAAAAAGCTAAGTTCCTCTTTTTCTGACTGAAGCATATATTATAACCTATACAACAACACTTGTTTTCAGTAGGCTTTTCCTCTGGGTTCATTGTAATTCCCACCAATGTCAGCAGGAGTGATGTGAACATATGGTTAGAGAAGGCCTGAGAGAGGGCAGATATTCTCATGCCAAGTGTACAAGATTTTGCACCACATTTCAAGCGTTTTGTGGATTGGGTGCTGCCAGAAATGCTGTACGAACAGCATTGTTTGCAGTATTTTGACATTGCGTGGAGACAACCTGAAAACACAGGCAAGCAATTCAGCATTGCTGAAGGGTGAAACTTCAAAGGCTGAACAAGTTTTCAGCAGAAGGATGAGCTTTAACTGAACTAATTTTCTCATCATCTGGCAGGCTGCTTGGACACATGATTACTTCATTTGTCCGTAGAAATCATAATGTCTCTTTCTATTAAGGTCTATTCATATCAACAAGAGGTGACTGACTTTTGTCAAATTAAGAACTGCGAATCTCCAGACTGAAGGCTGCAGTTTGTGAAAGGTCCTGGAGGCCTCCTCATTTCACTTTTCTTGAAAGACAAATTACTTATGTTTTTTTCTTCCCCAGTAGTATGTTCCCTTTAGTGGAGTTCTTTTTAGGTGAAGACAAATATCCAATATACTTTGAAATCAGAAGTTGCTTGTTATAGCTCTGCAACCTCTCTGTTGGGCCATCGAGTAACTGTTTTTTTGAGACTGACTTAAAGTTCTGCAGGATTTTTAAATTTGCAGGATCTAACATACGTTCTGTAGTGCTGGAGCCTTTTAGTTCTTAAACACAGGAAGATTTAAGGAACACTTTAAATAGCCAGCAAGAGATAGCTGGGACACTTGCTGTCTCTACTATGGGCCCATTACTAAACTGGGGAAACCCAGACCTATCATTCAGGCAGCAAATCACTGAGATAAAAGGAATAAAATCTTGCTGTGAAGGAGGAGTATAAGGGATAAGTGAAGAATATATTTTAGCATTCAGACTTTTACCCACAGATGTCAGTTGACGTCTACCTAAACCAAACTGTTGCAGTCTTTGTGGTTTATCCATTACAGATTACCTCTTGAAATCTGAATACCATTCTCATTTGGGGTAACATGGGGTTTGTCCTTAAAGTCAAAGTCCTTTGAAAAGTTTGTTCAAAGTAATGGTTAATCCAAGTATGAATGCGATGCAGATACGTAAGAACTGAATTTTCTGGTCAACAGTGCAAGCCTCCACAAATTAAAATAAGTACTGTTTTCTTGAGAGATTGTGAAGGAATTCTCTATGCCAAATATTTGATCTGTTCTGCTCTCTTGCAAGATATATACTCTGCATAAAACACTATGAAATGGGGCCTGCTTGTCCAGATGAATGCATTATTCCAGCTTGTGGAGAAAGGCTGATCTAGAGGCAAATTACTGAGTGTAATTTATTCTATATCCTTGCTGGAATAACGCACTCCCGATCCTCCTCAGATGTGTAGTCAATAGGGAACTGTCTGGCTACATGAGGTTTCTTAATACATCTTTCAGCTAAATCAGAGATTCAAATGCAAAATCCAGCACTCAGGGAGATAATCTGAATCTGTGATGCTCCCTGGAGAACTGGAGGTCTATAAACCAATGAATGGATTACAATGAAATGTAAATTCAGTATTTCCAACTCTGGGAGAAATGATGATACTCCAATATTTTTCAAGCTTCACGTATCTCCCTCAGTAAAACAGTAACACCTCTCAGCATTTATCAAGCCTGTAATGTACTTTGGGAGAAAGTTTACATGTTGGTTCTATTTAAAACCATAGATTTAATGTATTTTAGTGTATTTTTATGTATTTTAATGTGTTTATGTTTTTATGTCTTCATATTGGGAACTGTCTCCTCAGTCCTAAATGCTTACAGTCATGTGCTGAGCAGTGGTATGCAGGTTTATTTTTTTTATCTGTTACAACGAAGTCATTTTTAAAGACTTATTCTAGACTTGGTGAGAAAGGGACTGCTTGGTCTATCCTGAAAATATAGCAGAGGGTCACAGGGCTGAAGACAACTGCAGATGGTTCAAGTGACTAGTTGTGGAAAAGAGCTGCTGAGGTAAGGAACAGAAACTATTCAGTTGCAGTCTAAGGATGATGAAGGGGTGCTCTATTCATTCAATACTTTAAAAAAAATCCTGTAATTTGAAATCTGATATTGTCCTCGTGTGAGCTAAGTAAGGTTGTACAAACTAGGTTGAATTAGAAGGGAGGTCGTCTCAGCCCCAGGTAAACTGCTGAGATGCAGTAGTTGATCTTTCTTCTCATATTTCTCCCCTGCTTTTTTAGTGCCAAAGCAGTGTGATAGTTTCAGCTATCATATTTGTACTTGTCAAATCAACCCTTTTACTTCAAACTTGCCTCATTCCTTCCAAAGATGTTTTTCAGGCTTTTTTTTTTTTTTTTTGTCATTTCCAGACTCAGAAGCAGCACAGAGGAGTCCTTCGACTGCCCTTCATCACCATATGAAAGAGGACAGAAAGCATGTGTCTACCTTACTGATTGGCATGATGCACAGAAAGAAGGACCAGGGCTCAATTTTGCTGTGATGTGCCGTGGTTCTTGGATCACAGAGCTATACTGTCTCTTCCTGGTGATGAAGCTCACAGTAGCTGCAAGAGTAGGCATGCAACATGCAAGTGTAAAGAGACAACTGTTGTGGGACCTTACACCCACATTACAAAGAGGTTGTATAGGCCCTCCTAGTGCACTGCTTTATCCGTGGTTCCACCAGGAAAGCAACCAAGTCACACAAATTCATGGTACGTGTCTGTGTTCACCGTGTGACTGCAAATACAGATGCTACATTTCAAAGACTCTGAGCAATATGATTTCAGAAGATGTTTTTTAAAAGGAGAAGTGATTGTCATTATGAAGTTTGTAACTGACACATGTATGTGATAAAAAGCTCAAAGATGAAATAAGTTCACTTTTGTATTATACCACCGATGGCATTAACTTACAGACCAAGTTTTTGTCTCAGATACACCAAAGCAGCCCTAGCTGACTACAATGTGTGCACACAGTCTCGGATGTAGCCTCTAGCTATTTAATTTTCTGGGAGCTGTTTTTTGTTTTGTTCCATTTTATTATTGGAGGCAGTGAATCGAATTCTGACCTGGGCTCTACACTAATGTCTTTGGGCTGTGACACTGGAGCAAAGAAAGAGTTACAAGAAAACAGAATTTAAAAGATAGTGTGTTCAGTGTGCTGATTCTCTCCGGTTATGTATTCAGCCTGGAATCAATGAAAAAGACAGAAATTCTCAACATGAGTATAAAGATGTCAGAATAAGTTCCTTAATCTTGATGTAGTTTAAATATTACTTCTGGCTAAGCATTACATCTGAACCAAACACTTGATTTGAGTTTACAGACAAGAATTTGTTCCTGAGCTGATTCATGTCAGTTTTATACTCGTAAACATCTTTTGATTTCAGTGGTTTTAATTCATATTTTCAATAACTCAATGGGAACAGAATATGGAGTAGAGTCTTAAAATGTGTTTCAGAACAGCTAAATGAACTTCCTTGGTACATGAAAAAAATTGCTATTGTCAACCTGAGAGACAAAAAATGAAACCAGTCAGGATACAGTAAGTGTCTTCACTGAAACTAATACAGAGATGAAATACACAGCTCCCTGAATAAGATAATCTCCTTTAAAGAATCAGTATTATACAGTACACGAAGGCTGTTATTGCATCGCTGTTTCCACATAAGATAAGGTATATAAGATAAGTATTGCATACAAGGGTCATGACACTAAACTAATTTTACTAAGATCCTTTTATGTTAAATCAGAGAAAAGGACTTGAAAAAGAAGGTTCAAATGATATATTCCCAAAAATTTTTCTCTCAAATCTTATCTGAGCTTGAGAAAGGTAGAAATAAAGACTTGAAGGTTGATGGAAGGTTAAAATATTCAGAAAACAAACTTGATTTATTCAAGATTTTTTAAGTTCTAAGGAACGTGCTTAATGGGAACTGAAAGACCTAAAAAGAAACCTTATTATGCTGCACAGCAAAGTGATGTGGAAAAAAAATACCCTCCATATTTCTTCAGCCTCTAGCTTAGCTCTCACTGTGGAGAATCTTGCTGTGAAGAGATTAATCACTGCTGCTTAATAGTATCTCTGCTGGTTGCTTCAGGATAGCAACTAGCTACACAATGCAGCAGATGCATTCTTTCAGTGTGGCACCTAGAGAACTGTGAATGGGCCAAAGGGATTTTGAACTTACCATGGTGCACAACTGACCAGCAGATGCTGGGAGAATGTTTGTTGGCTCTCCAGAGTTCACAGAATCTGGAGGAAAATGAAATAGTCTCCTTTGTCCCCTCCCCCTGCTTTTGTTTTATGGAGGAAGGAAAGGAACAGCTCCCTAGAAATCTAGCTAGCTACCAGGCTACTTCCAGAACTAAGTCTCAAAGATTTTCCATTTTCCGAAAGTAGCCCTTACACTGAAACTTCATTAGGGATTTTGACTTCTCATCTTGATTTCCCCTGACATTTATAGCACTTTATTTCCTTAAGAGCAGAGTGAACTTTTACTTTGATTCAGTAATTACTGATTGCTGGTTACATCCCATTCCTTATCAGTTCTGTTTAGCTCTCCTTCTTACTAGTAGCACAATGTCTCTAGTTCCTTTCACTCCTTATTTGGCTAAACTCTTCAGACTATTTTCCTTTCCCTGTTGATCTCCTCCATTTGCAAATCTACCTATTTTGGTGTCATCACCTCTAGTTGCTCAGTTTGCAGTGAAGAAAAGTCCAACAAAGAAGTCTTAACAAACTAAGTCATGTATAAGATATCAAACAGGGAAACTGATACAAGGAAGACTACTCAGCCACAGACACAAAGGAAGGTTTCTAGGATGGCAAAAGCAACCCTCATCTGAGTGCCTTCTCTTATTGCATGGAGACTTCAACAGCTTTACCTGAATGCTCTTCAGAGACTGTGGGTCAAAGGTTCTGCCTTTAAAGGGATTGCACTTTTTTCCTTTGGCAAGAAAAATGGACAGTTTTACTTAAGATAAATGCTTTTCAAAGATACTTTCACAGAAGCTTTCATCTCCTTTTGTCTTTGTTTCCAATTTTCCTGAAAATAACTGCAGTGACAGAAGTGCAAAGTCTTTTTGATCATTTCAGTGGTAGTGATGACACAGCTTTGTGAACTGCAAGGCGTGTTGTCTGAAAAAGCTATCTTCTACCAGGAGCAAAGGAGGAAATGGGGCAGAGCGACTGGCAGTCTTTCCCTCATACCAGTCACCTGTCACAGATCCTTCTCCAGGAGGTCAGTAGAAGATTGACAAACTGCTGCCTTTGGGGACTTCCCCAATGGAAAGAGTGGTTGTCTCATAGGCAACAGAAGTACTTACAGCAAAGCAGTTGTTTAAATTCACAGTGAAACTGAATCAGAGGAAAGTCTGCTGGGTTTTGATCAGTAGTAAAGATGAACTGGTATCTCCAGCTGCTTTTTTCAGCAAAACAGAATGGGAAGAGGATAGAGCAACATACGCTTAAGCCAACTTGAGATTCATCTCACAAGTCACTGAAAACAGAAAACACTTAAATGTAGCTGTGTCTACGTCATCCAGGTGTTTCACCTACTGTTATACTCACTGGGGGTTCAAAAGAGTTGCCTAAAAATGAATGTACACTTCCCCACAAGACCTTCTAGAGTGCCCTGCACCTAGCTGCTGTGTTCAGGGGCATGGGTTTTCCATAGGTCCTGTGCAGTATCTGCCAGCCTGCTCTGGAAGTCTGAGATGCATTAGAGCATCTCAGATGAAGCTAGAAACATGTGTTCAAGCAACTGAAATGACCTTGATGGTGTGGACCAGGTTTTATTGACCAGAATGGGTGTATAGATGAACCTGACACAAGTTTTGTTGAACTGAATTCCTCCCCTGATGCTCTCTTACTGGGCTGTTGCTTACTGGTGGTACAAAGTGCCCAACACCTTGTGGCTGGGCCAACATAAACAAAAGCATGACCCTTGCTCCAAACAGCTGACAGTCAGAGCACAAGACAAGGCACAGTGGTGGAGATGCACAGGGTATATGGAAGGTATGTGGAGAAAAAAAGAAGGCAAGTGAAGCCTGGTGAACTAGTAATCGCATAAGAGACGTTTGTTGCCAGAGAAAACTTTAGGAGATTGGAGATTCGCTTTTGCGGGAGTGGGGGACCTTCTAAGCAGCAACAGGGAAAACTTGTAAAGGTGTTAGCCTGAGAATTTGCCTCAGCATCTGGTATTCTCTGTGAGGGATCTTCTTGGTGAAAAGAAGCAGGTCTAAAGTTGATGAGACTGGCAAAATGATCCTATGGAATAAGTCAAATGCGGTCAAAACGCAAGATAAGTATGCTGTCTGCAACTAGTATGTGAGTGGAGAAATGTTACATTTGTCAAGGACAGAGATTAAAAAAAATGGGAATAATTTAGATAAGAAGTGACAAAAGACTTCACAGTGTAAGTGGGCAGGAAAGGCCTTATCTTCCGCTGCTTAAAAATAAAATCTCAATTATATTAGTTTAGATGACAGTACCCAGACAGAGATCCAAGTTGAAGATTTGTTTGTGGGCTTGAACAGTAAGTAGGATGATGGTGTTTTCCACAGCAATCAAGTAAGAAAGTAGCAAGGAAGGTGTGGGAGAAGAAAGATTAGAGAAAAATGCAAATAATCACTTTACCTGTCTATTCAATTAACATCTAGGACTACTTTGTAGCTTCCTGAAGCCTCAATGTGGCATTCAGTAGATGACAAACATTTAAAATGAGGGACCCGCCAACACTTATGCAGGTAGAAATTTCAAATATTCTGGTATGTATTTCTTCACTATAAATAACTTTCTGCAATTTCAGTGTCCTAATTTTGTGTTCAAGGTAAAAGAAAGGAAGAAAAAAAAAAAGAAGAGATGCTTCAACAAAAAGTTATACTTTTTGGATTAATATGTAAGTATTTGAGAGATTAAAGTACCCTACTGAAACACAGGCAGAGATGCAAAAGTTACAATCTCTTTTTTCAAATATCATCTTCGAATACATACATATTTAGTTCAGTGACTACTTTTTTTTTTTTTTGTATTAAAGTTGGATATTCAATTACATTACTCCAAATTAGTTTTGTTACTCTAAAATCCTTATGCAGTATTTATTCTATCCCTAATTAAAAGGCTTTGGAGATGCTAATTTTGTTGGTGTTCAAGTAAATGACATGAGGGAGATGTGCTTGGTCTTTCTTGGCTGTTCATAGGTTAGAGCACAATTTCTGTCATTTTGATTTTGTTTTATTTAATAAAGGATGAACTCAGAGGAAACGTTATTGTTTATGGCTTGTATATTTTAACCATGTATATGCAAAATAGTGTTTCACTTTTCTGGTACACAGCTGCTTGATTAAAAGAAACAAGTTACAGTGGTGACTGTAGACACTTTACCTTGTAAATTGTGTTTTAGAATAACTGCAACAAACAACATGTTTACAGCTAAGAGATACTTACAAAAAAACCTGAAACTTTGATCATGGAGGATTTTAATTTCACAGATACTTACTGGGATAACAAGTATGCAAAACCTGTAAGGTGGGAAGCATGTTTCCAGAGGCAATGCATAATTGCTTACTTACTGAAGTCAATTTATTGACTGAACTCCATGATCAGAGGCTCTTGGCACCCAGAGCTAGGAAATTAGCCCATCTTCATAAATAGAGCAGACCTGATCTAGGGATCACAAATTCACAATATAGAAAAGAAGATGAAGCAACACAATTAGTTTTGGCTCAGTGGAAGTTTTGTAAAAATAAAAATATTGTAAGGTATTTTGATGGATATAACCATATAAATTAGGGATGTTTTTCTGGAAGATAAACAGCTTTTCATTATATGCTACAATATGAATTACTTGCACCTTCACTTCAAGTGGAAGGAATAGCTTGTGGTAACATAAACAGCTGAATGATCTTGATGGAAACGATGCAAGAACTCATGACTGTGTGGGAAATCTGGTGCAGAAAAAATGGGAATTATTTAAGAAACAGTTGGACATGTTGCACTTACAATTCATTCAGCCTAAGTCTCAACAGGGGCAATGTAACTGAGACAATGTGCTTAACCAGTGTGACAATAACAACATTTTTAAATGTCTGCTTTGGGAAGGGGGGAGATTGTTATTTACGATTTTAAAAAATTGCAGAAGTTAAAATATAATTAGAAGATCAAGAAGAGATATTGTCTAGCAGATTAAACAAAATATTTCAAGTATAAATAAAAGGCTTCCTCACAGATGGCATGTTTGCAGCAGGCAGCAAATGAAATGGCCACTAAAAAGTGGTAGTTGAGATTATAAGGCATAAAGGAATTAATGTGATTTGTCAGGAAATAGTACATTCCTTCTACTTTTACAGTCTTTCACAAATAGAGTACAAGGAAGAGTTGTCCTAAGATGTATTTCTGGGTCTTGTTTGGTTTGGATAAGCTTGTCATTGATTTCTGGGTTGCTGCTTGTGGATTAAACCAAGTGAAGGTTGGCCTTCAGGATTGGCTATAATGCCTATCAATGGCTGCATGGAGAAATATGGGAAGGGAGCTTCGTAGCAGTGTGGCCACCACAGCTTTACATGGTGAGGGAGCAGGTCCTGCTTCTGGGGAGGGTCTGCAGCTCCTTTAGCTTTTTGGTAGAAGTTTATGCTTTAAAAATGTACTTCTAAGAGCACAGAATTTGACCACACACCTTCATTGTCATGTAAGAATCAAGGCTTTGCATTATTTATATTATATTTTTGAATCACATTCTTGATAAAAATTGCATGAAATAGCAGATATGAAAAATAATGCCTTGAATACACTGTCAGAAAATCTTTCTTGCTCAAAAAGTCCTTTTGCTAGCAATGGTATCACTGACTAATGGCAAATTATGAAGGAAGTTCCCCTAACGGTGTTCCGTGTCATCAGGAACAATGTGGCACCACAGCTCTGTGGTTGCAAAGGCAACAAACCAGAAAGTGCAGAAATATATGCTGTAATTATTGCCTAGTAAATGTATACACCTGTTGGTAGTGATCAGACTTATGGGCAGCATGGGTGTCTGGCAAGCTGTTTTGCAGGAGGCAGTCCTTCCTTTACACATTCACTTTTCAGCTTCAACGTTTTTTTGTCTCAGTCATATTTTATTTTAGCTGCAGATATGTATATTAGGAGTATGAATCCCTTAACAGCCTGACAATTCAGATGTAGGTGAAAATTGCACTTGAAATAGAAGTTCCTTAGTTTTCCACTGAAACTTCCTTATAATTTCCTGTACTAGGATATTGTTATCTGTAGAACGTATTTGGGTTTCCCTGAAGCACTGATCTTTATTCTGTATAGGAAGATTACATCTTAATACATATACCTCTCATGCCACGTATATACAGGCAAAAAATAAGACTTTCTAGTATAAGATAACAAGCTTACATCTGCATTCCTAACAGAGAGACCGGGACAACAAGCAGGAATAATTCAATCAAAAGTATTCCAATGTGCAGTCAGTGTCAAACTATCAAGTCAAAGACTGTGGTGCAGTCAGTGAAAGAGAACGTAAGAGCAAGCTGGATAAAACAGCGCTTACAGCTCTGTATGACGCAGGCTAGAAGTAATGTAGACAGGTGAACTGAATTCTGATCCTCCCTGTTTATAGAGGTTTGGGAATTTGTATAATAGTATAGGCCAAAATTCAGTTACATATAGTAGAACTTCTTCATGCTCAACAAAAAAAATTGTAATGTCAGTGGAATGTTGCTGTATATAAAGGCAGGTGATAAATCTATTGCTTCTTCATTTATTTGTCCATCCTTAAGGACTACTTTTGGAAATGTGTAAGTAATTAGTTACTCTTTATTAATCTGTGTCTAATCTTTACTTATCTAGTAGTAGTACTGAAAAAAAATAATGACGCAAAAGCATTTCAACTGAAATACAGCGAATTGATCACCTGGATTCATTAAAATTACTCATGTATTCTGTGGGTGTGGTTATGCAAGAAATCAAAGTTAGTCGTCATAACTGTTCCTGCCACAATCTTAGAATCAGTAAAGAGCACAGAGTATCCATAAGGGGCAAGTTTTCAAGCAATCTCACCCCCATTTTCACTTCAGAACTGAAGCTCATCATTGACTTTTTCCTTTGTTTTACCCAGCAGCATTTTTGTTCATTATTACAAACTTGACTGTGACATGGTGTTACTATATTCTAGGCATGAGGAAACACACCTCTCAGATAAGATATAAGACTGCAGATTTGCATGTCCAGAAACCTTCACTGGTACTTAAAAAACAACAACAAACAAAACAACCCAAACCAATAGGAAAAAACCTCCTAGGAAGGCTAGGCAAAATGGAGAATGCTGCTCTGTTGATAAAATAAACAATATTTAGGCTGACAATTTTGTGATTTTTTACTGAAAAGGTGACCTCACAAGGTCTGTAGTTGATTCTTTTTAATTCAATCCACTGGGATCCCTGGACAAATTTCTGTTCCCCTAATGTGCTCAGCTTCTTTTGTGGAAGGGGTAAAGCAGAGGGATAAGGTATTTTGAGAGGAGTCCACCTTGTAAACCTCAGGTATGTGAAAGAATGGGAACCATAAAGGAACTGAATATTGGTTCCATAAAGCAGAACATACAAACAGAAATTCTCTAAGCTGGGCTAAAAGTGTGCTAGTCTTCAGCTTGGAGATGAACCAGGTTTCTTTTTTTCTTTCTGCGTAAAATTGAAATTTTCTGCAAATATACAGTTTTTACAGTTTATTAACAAAAACCAAACCAAACCAAAACACAACTTCCAGTTTATCTTTACATTTGCACACTTTAGCCTTTGAAAAAAGTCTCTAACTTCTTCAACATGCCTATAATGGTTATGTCTGAATGCTGTGAGAGTGGTCAGTACAGTCTTACCCAGGACCAACCCATTTTACTTAGAGATCCAAGAGTAGCTCTGTTCTTGGGTTTTATCTTAGCAATAGTGGGATAATTTAGTGACAAATCTTTGTAACAATAGCAAAAAACAGTATTGTGAAAAACATTTTACTCGAATAGCAGAATAGAATATCTATTCACTATTGTGTATAAAGCTGTCTCCTAAGGTATTTTTGTTTCTAACAAAGGAATAAGGTGTGTGCCTTCTATTCGATTCCTCTCATGACAGTAAGACCATGTTAAGGGCAAAAAGGAAACCATCCTGCTGGCTCAGCCTCCTGGAAGGCCACTACTGGGTCTTGGGAAATTGCTTGCTATCAAGAAAAGGGATGTACTAGACCCTGACAAAGAGAGAGGAAGACAAGTATACATACAGATAAGCAAATCTGACAATAGAGCAGAGCTATGTTAAAAGCATGAGGCCAGCAAGGCACAGTGATTTCATTCAGCTGGAAATCATGTCTGTTCCAATATGTATCCACTGCAACAAACATGGCTTAGTAAAACTTTTATTCAGTAAGGAAACCTTCATAAATACAGGTCTTCTGCATTTTACTTGAACTGCCACATAAGTGCGCATTGTTGAAACATAACTTTAAATAGCTTATGAAGACATCCCTATGAGTTCAAAATTACTGTACTTGCAGAAAAAGCAACAATATCCGTCTGTAAATCCTTTAATCATAAGCATTAAAGAACAGTTCTTCAGAGAATCACAGGCTGCTGACTAAAGTTTACATTTTCTTGAGTTGCTTTTGGTGCTGCTAGCTATTTTTCTCTTACACATGATGCTAATATAAAGTGACACTTGCACCTGTTGTCACCATCTTATGGTAATTAGCATAGTGCCCTAAGTAGTAGCAGGGCCATCACATCCAAACATAAGCCATTAACATATTGCAGCTGTCATCAGTAGGGAAAGCTAATGGAGTTAGTGGATTTGCACACCACTGCATACCTTGGCTCAGCTAGCGTAACTCCCCATATTGGGGTCATTGGGGATAGGAAAAAAGAAATGTGGGATGTAGCAAGTCAGGAGTGAAAGAATACATTTTACTGCAGGTTTACTTTCATGTATTATGCATGTCCTTCAAGGTCACTGCATGATCATTTATAAGATTTTAATGAGATATCAAAGAGGAAAGAATGGAATGTAATTAATGTGATCATACAGAGAAGATACAGGTATAAAATAGCATGCATGAGACAGTCAACAAAAAGTGGTAGCAGTGAAGAAAAAAAAAGGACGCTGGACAGATTTCAGGCTATGAAACAATAATATTTTCTACCACACTTTCAGACACTAAACATGCCACCAAGCAGTTTTCCCCAGCTAAGAGCAAATTAATGGAGGGAATTACAGAAAATGCATGCCATTGCTTATCTTTGAATATGGGCTACCTAGGAGGTCTGTGGGAAGGCACTTGGGGGTCCTGCTGCACAACAAGCTCAGTATGAGTGACCAGTGTGCTGCTGCAACAAAGAAGGCCAACAAGATGACAGATTGCATCAAAAAGGGCATCACCGGCAGAGACAAGGTCATTATCTCACTCTACTCAGCACTTGACAGGCCACACCTGGAATACTGTGTTCAGTTTTGGTCCCCGCTACACAAAAAAGATGTGGACAGGGTGGAGAGGATTCAGAGAAGGGCCACAAAGGTGATCAAAGGGCTGAGAAGCTGCTGTATGAGGAAAGGCAGAAAGAACTGGGCTTATTCAGCCTTAAGAAGGCTTAGGGGTGACCTCACCACCGTGTTCCAGTATTTAAAGGGTGGCTACAAAGAAGATGGAGACTCCCTTTTTACAAGTTGTCACATAGAAAAGACAAGGGGTAATGGGTACAAATTACTTCTGAGAAGATTCCAGTTGGACACAAGAGGGAAATTTTTCACAATGTGAACAATCAGCCATTGGAATAATCTTCCCAGGCAAGTGGTGGATTCCCCAACATCGGACACTTTAAAGATTCATCTGCACAAGGTGCTAACCCATCTTGTCTAGACTGTGCTTTTGCCAAGAAAAGTTGGACCAGATGATCCTTGAGGTCCCTTCCAAGACAGTATTCTGTGATCCTATGATTGTATGATTCTGTGAAAATGGGTGACTTGCACCTACTAGTATGCCAGTCCTATGGTAACGTGATGTTCGTGGGCATTATATATTTTATTGTTTTAATTCCTCTTGCTGACAGTCTCTGACCAGTCTGGACTAGACTGAAAATTCAGGATGCATCAAGGAGCATATTTTTTGGTACTTTTCTAGAGCCTTCTCTTTATGTAGGTGCCTGAGAAGGTGCAGAGACTTAACAGACCCCTCAGTGGGAAGAGTTCCTTAGAGGCTTCTCCTAAGATTACTAGTCGTCCCCAGCCTGCTCCAGTTTTTACCTTCTATATAAACGCTCATTTCTACATATTACATATGCAGCTTTTTTTTTTTTTTTGGGTGGGAGGGAGGACTGCAGATCAGGTTGGCAGTGACTGGAATCAGTGCCCCCAGCACAGCCAAGTGTGCTGATGGTCCCCACTGTCTGTGCTGGGCTAATGCTGGCATTTCTACATAGGAGCCATCATAAATACTGATGGAGGAGAGACCAGCAGCACAAAAGGCAACCCCACCCAGGTAACTGAAGTAGAGACTAACCCTGTCTTACAAACTCTTCTCACTTTGGCCTTTGGTAAACCACATAAGCCAACATTTTCAGATGCACTTAAGTAGCTACACACTTAAATCTTTAAGTGGAAACAGATACCCATGCTGGAAATACTTGCCTTATACCATTAAGAACTCTATTAACCCTTCTGTGTTTTCTTAAATATTTTACACTTTGCCCTTTTTAGGAGGGTCTTTGGAAAACAGATTTATCAAAATCCTATTTTAAGCCTGAAATTATTCCAGGCACTCTCTCAGGGTTTGTGCTGTCAGCAGGACATGGAGCCCTAAGTATGACCTTTGTTGTTGAATTCGTGTCTCCAAGCTCTGAATGCTCCATTGGAAAATCTGAACATCTTCCATTCATTTTACTAGTGTTCACAGTATAAGCCATTTGAAAAGACAAATGTTCATAAGAATCTTCATTGCATGTTAATTCTTCATTTTTGAAAGCAGTAGATCTTTTGACTTAAAACTTTTTTCATTTATTTTTAAACACCTTTTGTAGTGTTTTGAAAACAATTTAAAATTCTTATTCTTACAGACTAAAGTAACTTAAGTTTCTCATTCTCCCAAAATAATTACAAAACTAGAAAAAATACTTTAACATTTAAAAAGAAATGAGAAAGTGAGTTCAAAAAGAAAAAAAAGAGTTTTATCAACACAAGGTCATTTCAGGGATTTACCAATATGTACGCATGTTTGCTAAGATACTTCTATTTAACGAAGCCATTTTTTGGTGATTCCTACACCTCACTGAACTTTCAAGTGAATGCATATATATGGAGGGTTGCCTGTTATTTAGTGGGAGTGTGCACTTTTTTTAAACTGTTTTATTTGCAATGTATGCATCTGTCCAAGCTGACCTTCTAAGATGTTTGTTCTGGGAAGAAGACCTATGGATATAACTGGAGAATGTCACAAAGAATTGTAAACAATGAGCAGGAGCTCCTCTTTGGGATTCTAGGGAAAAAAGATGAATAGAGCAAAAACTAGGTATTTCTCCTTCATGTAGGTTCTTTGTTTTGGTCTTTTTCTTCTTCACTTAATTTTCTGCTTCTCTTCCTTTTTTTTTTTTCTTAGTGTTTTTATTTCTCACCCCTCTCCCAGCTCTGCTACCTGTTCTGAAATTAGGCCTAATCTTTCTTTCTCTCTCCCCCACTTAATATATTGCCACTGAAATATCTGTCCAGAGCCACGACCTCACTAGAGCACTGTGGGTGGCATCTCACTCCTTACTGAAGGAACTATTTGCATATGTAGAAGGCCATTTCAGGCCATGACAATGTCCACGTAATAATGCTTATAGAGAGATGCTTTGGAAAACTCATTTCACACAAGACAGATGTGTAGTGTGGTTCTCAATGTAAAATGTGCTTATCCAGCAGCAGTTGGTAGTTCCAGCAGCTCCCTAATCTGTGACTCCCTCCAGCGGTTGGTTTACCATAGTTTACAAAACCACATTTACAAACAAGATTTTTTTCATGAAGCTACCTATGGTAGGGGCTAGGTGAAAAATGTTGCCAGGAAAACATCAATGGAGGTAGGAGACAAAGAAAAGCAAACCCCCTCATTTTTAATATCTGTTATTACAGAGGACCAGGACTGAGAACCTCTGTCATGATGCTCCAGTGAGCACAGCCTCTCAGCCAGACTGACATCCTTCCGCTGCTGACAAAATCTCTTGTTGCCCTGCATGAGGACATGCCCCATATCCTAGTTTCACAGTTACCTTGCTTTTTTTTTCTACAGAAGGTGTTCATGTTGTTCATCTGCACAGTCTGGCTGGTGAAAAATGATGCAGAAAGGAGAGCTGGGTCATTTTTGAAGCTGGCACATAGCAAAAAATTGAAGGCATGATAAACCCCTTCCAGTTGCTATTTTTGACCCTATGTAAACAAATGAGATTTTAAAGAGAGAGTCATTTTCAGAAAGTTGAGACAACCTAGGCCTAGAAAAATCAAACAATTTAAAATTCATGAAGGTACCATCTTCCTATTTATAAAAGGTTAAGTTCCCCTAAGCTATGAAAGAAAAACACCCTCTGAAGACCTAGGAAGGCAGTAAACACTGGTGGCAAGTGACAGGAATTGATCCTGCTTTTCCCTGCCTGTCATGTCTTTAAATTTTATTTCCACCATTTCTAGGGTACTGTGATAAGAAAGGCAGGGATAGGAAAAAGGATTGAGCTGAGGCAAGACTATGGCCTGAGGGCGATGATACCTAGGTCTCTGACTTTTTCTCAATTAGTAGGTCTCCCTGCCTGACTGTGAGGTGTGCATCTAACTGGGGACTTCGACTGTTGGAAGGTATTGATTAGCCATAATGTGAAGTCAAATCTGAATAAAAAAGCATTGTGATCAAAAGCCTTTCATTGGAGACAGCGTGCCCTCCAAGTCAAGGGTCTGCAGAATCTGATGAGCCCTGTTTCCTTTTTGTCTGAGAGAGATTTCCACGGTTTACTCATAAAGGCTCTCTTGATAGGAATGTCCAGTGGGCCCTCTGTCAAAAAACCTGATGTCTCAGATTTGACAGGTGCTTGTTAGTTTTTCATCCCAGATCACTCAACATGCACACAAAACTAGAAGAAACAGTGGCTAATAACGCTACGTTTCAAGTTGACTGCCTTGTCATTTTTGCTGGAAAATTCACTGGTTCAATCACTAACATTAAATTGTCTGCATTAAAGGAAAACAAAGCATAGCCAGCCATAAAATGCATTGGTTTTCCAACTGCTAGGACTTACTCAGCTCAATACAATTCATCGCATTGCCTTGTTTGATAGGAACAGTTTATCCAGATCACATATAAAACAAAACAAACTGCTGCTCTATTAAAAACAATAGAAAAACCTACAGCAGAGAAAATTGAGAAATCCATTTTAATTAATTTTGCCTTTTTCTGGAATTTAGCTTTCTTTTCCCTGAAAATGTTTGCAAATTATCCTCTACACCTTTACTTGCTGTGAACAACATCCTTTCAAACAGTGCCAGTCCACTAGGACAACACATGAACCTGGATTCCTGTTCCATTGTAGTTTCATCTCTCGTGGTTTCTCTCAAAAACTCAAGGGAGGATGGAGTCTTATTTTTATGGATTATTCACATGAGGAATTTACAAGCCAAGGTTTTAGGCCAATAAAAGTGATATATTTTGGTAATAATATCTCTGTGCATTATTATAATAAACTCTAAACTTTGTTTCTTCTTCTGTTGCTCATGATCTAAACTATCAAGGCAGAACAGTAACTGTGTGGTGATGGTGGACTGTGGGACTCACTGGAGGTAATGAGAGTTCCTGTTCACACTGATGTATGAGACCTTTGGAAATAGAACAAAAATGCTAAAGTTTTTACTAAATAAAATGTTGCATAACCCATTCTTCGATATTTTTGAGTCAGTTAGTGAAATGGGTATTTACACTATGATCTTGTAAGTGATACCGTATATCTGAATGGCCTTCTCTTATACTTGCAACATTTCTTGCTTCTAAGATACTACTTGTCCTATGTATCAGCCAAAAAACCTCCTCCAAAAGTCATCCTCCTTTCCCATCTCCCAGCACTAATGATGGCTCACTGAGGCAGGCTAAGATTAGGGCTCAGTCCCTTTCTATGCCAAAAGGGATTTTAATAGGCCTGCCTGCTTCCCGAAACATATGAACTACCAGTCAGTTCCCCCCAGGACTTTTGCACATTTCAGTGTATTAGCACAGGTACTGTGCAGGGGCACAGGGCAGCCCCCCTTCAGGGTAGGCACCAGGGGCATCTAATGCTTGTTCTAGAGGCTGGCAGATTATTTGCCTGATGGAAAAGACCAGAAGCTGAACAACGTCAACAAAAAATGGCAAAGCAGCAAAATTAATCAATCCAACCCACTCTGGTTATGAGGTTGTCCCTGGCTCTGGCACTGAGTTACAAAAGCTCAGTTAAAGGCACATTTTTTTGGTAGCTACAGTCACAGCTGTGCAATCCCTAGCACACATCTTCATGGACAAACAAACTCACAGGACAAAGAAGAGATGGAACGAGGAACTAGACTTCTGCTACGAGCCTTGGACAAGAGGGAGCCTTAAAACATGAGCAACCAAACTGCAATTTGTGGTGTCCAGACCTACAGGGACAGTAACAGGAGGAACTTGCAGCGGCCCCAGGATGAAAACCCTGTGAGGTACTCAAGTCTAGGCCCTGTTATGAGCTGGTTTGAACTATTGCCTTTCAGTACGCCAGGTTGCATGAAATGTCTTTCTTTCTCCCCAAAGGTGTTTTCCATTGCATGAAGGCTGAGCCTGGTGCAGGTCTTTTCCATCTATATACCAACAAATGAAAGGTGTGAGTTATTTCTCCAGCCCTTCAGCCCATATTGCTCACAGCAATCTACGTCCAGCCCTTCCCAGCACAGCTCAAGGTTGTGAAAGCATAATGGAGCCCAAAATATTTCTTGCTGCAGAATATTCGTTGTGGTAAATGTCAACTATAGCAATAAGGCACCGAAGGCTGTGCATTAGCAAGCTATTAGTGCATGCTGAGAGTGCTCTGCTTGCCTTCTAATGCACACTCTGCAATGGCCATTATGGAGTATGACTCATTATTTTTACATTTATTCCACATTTTAAAAAATCTTTTTTTCAAAATGCTTTTGCACAATTTCAGAGGATGTGTTTTTTCACAAGGAAAAAAATGGTCCTTATGAATAAAATGTGAAGAGAAAATGGTAGGCATAGATAGTCTTCAGTGCTTTTGAATAAATCCAAAAGTGACTGATTCTTATCCCGCACTCTTTCCCTGTGTTTTTTTAACTATCATAGACTGATTTGTCTCCTCCCAGAGTCATCTTTCTGCCTTTGAAGTTTAAGTTTATGACTGTGAAGCCATTTTATCTGATTAAAAAAATAGCACTTTAGCAGATACATGATGTTAGGTTCCCAAGTTTCAAACCAAAAAATACAAAATGTTCTTAAGTCATATGTTGATCCTGTAAAGCAGCCTATGCCTTCAGAGGCAGAAAATGCCACATGTTCTTTCCTTGAGCCTCTCATTTCTACCTCAGTCCTGTAACTGTCTTTTTTTTAGCTTCCCTCCCAATGAAACATTGAAATTTTTGCTCATCCACCTTTTCCCTCTTGCTCATTGAATGAAACGGTGTGACAAATGTGCACAAAAGGTAGTGTCGATGTAGGCAGGTTGTAATTACAACTGCTAAACCTGCTAAGAAAAATGAAGTTATGATCAATTAGACTAGGATTAATTCTTCCTAACTTTAATCACCTAACTGAGGTGTTTAAATTAGGGCTACAGTTGCTCTAGGCTGCCTTAGTAATGAAGTAAAGGTTAGATGCCTCCAAAATGTGTTTTGTCCAAACTAAGGGCTAAATCATCCTCTCTTTTACTGACAAGACTTTACATGACAGTGCTTCTAATTTTATCAGCTAAACGATACAGGTGATCTGATTTGGGATGAATCTAGGTCTTGTTTTTTTTCCCTGCTCTGCTTCACTATTTAATGTTGGGTATCTACAGTGCAAATATATGTTCTTAAAACATCAGCTGTCTCCATAACACTGGAATGTCAAAATAATACTGTATTTTACTGTTGATATCCGAATAGCATGCTATGAGGTCCTTTGTGAAAATGCCCTGGAGAAAGGATGTTTAAAGAACAGATTGGAAAAAATATAGAAACTTAGAAGATATTTGGCAGAGGAGCATGTAAAGATCACAATCCTTTGCAAAACAATTGTGCAAGTGAGTGGGAGAAGGTAGTACTGAAGTGCTGAAGCCATTTTTTGAAATATAGGATAGTTTAAATATATATGGAATCAGACACTCCACTACTGAATAAAAGTGACACTGAAGGAATATTCAATGTTATGTTACAGCCTCTGAAAACATAGCAAATGTCAGAAATTCCTCTTTTAAAGAGTCTTCACTCTTGTTCAATAGCTTCAACTGTCAGAGCATGGAGCTGTATCAAAAAGGGTTTCACAGAATCAAAAGGTTTGTTTCTTAGCAACTCTGTCAACAAATTTAAATTGCTGCATATTGTGGCTGTTCCGTAATCATTTGCATGCAAGATTTGTAAACACAGATTTTCATTGTGCATCCTGTTGTCGTGGCTGGTAGGGAGGTAAAAGGGGACAAATAGTCCAGGGCAGGGGCAATACAGGTGCCAAAGCAGAAGATGCAATACTAAATAAAAGGTTCTGTATAGCTCACTTGATCAAAATCTTGTATAGTTTAGTTTACCCATGAAATGGAAACTGCAGAGACAGCAAACCCAGTTGCAGATGTTGTACTGCAGTAGTCCACAAAACCAAAACACTGTTTTTTTTTTCCTTTTATAAAAAACATTGAAGATGATATTTGGACCTTGTTTATACAGTAATCCAGAGGCCCAGATGCACTGCAAACAGATGTGTACACTAGCTTTAAATAAACTTGCTTAATGCTTTGTTATACCAATAATTTTATAGCTTAGACAACATGAGGCTCAGTTGCTGGGCATTTGCCTGGGGTCACAGGAAAGTTTTTGCAGCCTGAACTCAAGGCTGTGCTGGAGCAACTGCTGTGCTAGGTGCTTCAAAGCTTTTCAGATATGTTTTGATAAACTCCAGTCACGTGTACCTCAGGAATTGCAGGCTCACATACCTTTGCCCTTTTTTGCTAGCATCTTTAAAGATCACGCTTTGGAAGTGATGAATATAGTCCATTTTAATTTTTATGTCATTTCAATTGTATTTATTATTTGCTGATGGCCTACAATGAACGTGGTACTAGAGGACATACTTTATTTAATGTAATGCATTTTAAATCCACTTTATATAATAGACTAAGGATATATAATGTATATGTCTATATGTACTCAGTATGATATCACAGACTAAGAGGTTATTCACACTTTATATATGTTTATGTTTTCAGATTTAATGAATTCATCTTATCCTACACATCTAATGGCTCATATACAAAATCTCAGCTCGTTTCACATAATACTTCTGTTATAGGTTTACTGTTATTTATTTGTATTGCAGTAATCTCAGAGGCTCCTGCTCTAAAAAAGCACTGTGAAAAACTGAAGCAAGAGGCTGCCTTGAAGAATTTGGAGTATATAGAAATAAGAGAGGCACAAACTGACAAGGGTCACACCCAAGTTCATAGTCCAGACATGTGATGGAGACAACGTGGAGTGTTGATTTCTCATCTCTAACCAATGGATTAGGAAGCCTGATATACACTCATCTGGAGTAGCCTATCTCCAAAATTCACATAGCTGTGTCGCAAGCCCTGCCTTCATTTTATGAGAGACCCTGAAATTCCCCTTACTGCACTATCATACGTCCAAAATGTCTGTTGTGTGACAAGAATACTTGCTGGCTGATGGGACGGGGCATGCCTACATGCCCCACCATGTTACTGACAGGGAATATGCATTTTGGGCATCCCTCAGCTGTATTTCCAGCTCCTGGATGGGGAAGTCAGAGTGTGTGGGACCAAAGGGTTTCCAGAAAATCCTATGTCACCCAGCACATGTGATAGATCATATTATCTCTTTATCTTTTGCTCTGTCCTTGAAGTGGCTTCACACTTTTCTTGCTCCCCATTACCCCTGCTTTAGGAATCATGTACCCACAGCCTGTGAAATAGATAACAGAAGCCTCATGGCAGTACTGAAATAAACCAAACATGAAACCTAAACAAAACCCACACCTGAACCATGAAAAAAAAACATGGAGAGGGCATTCTGAAATTCTCCAGAAGCATCAAATTCAGATGATACACATTAATGTGCAGATTTATATTCCACATAGGTGTCACAAGTAAGTACAAACAGAATTGATTGTTATATACTCATATATATATCCTGGGATATTCTGTGATAGCCCAGGAAGAGGTGATTGTGCTTCTTTTTAGCCTGTCCCAAAATTACCTCCACTAGTAAGAAAGCTTTTCCCCTGCACCTTGTTAAAAGAGAGGAAGAAATACAACAAAACCCAGTGCATACTATTGATTAGGTAACAGATTAGAGGAAAATCTGAAAACAGAGATAAACAACAGATGGCAAAGTCCATTTTTCTGGCTACTGGAGTACACAACAAAAGACTTAGTTCTACTAACTGTAAACCAAACCAAAACAAAGCAAAACAAAACCACCAAATTTAATTCAAATACACTAGCCCAAACCAAAAAGATGACCATTCCAAACGTCTGTTTGCTAGGGATGTTGTGAGAAGGTGAAGATTTGATGGGGCTGAGCAGCACTGTGGTTCAGTGCAGTTGTTTTTTTAACACTAGTACCTAAATTTGACTCGGTGAAAATACTTTGTTTCATCCTTGCGTAATTCCCAGGGGCAGACACAGGTTGGAACAGCAGACAGTCCCTTTTCAGAATATGACTAAGTCAAGGTCCCAGCCCTGCCAGAGACAGACTCACACTGAGAAGGGATAAAAGCCATCAAACCTCAGCATCTGACAGGCTCAGCCCAGAAACAGCAAGAAGAGCTGGTCTTAACCAGGAGATAAATGCAGAACTCTACTAGAGGCTTTGTGCAAATAGAAGCCGTACTGTGAGACCTTACTAATCGAAAGTGTTGTAGGTGTTAGAGTCTCATCTTCAGGAGTACTTAAATATGTTCAGTTTTTCAATACTTCAAATAAAGCGAATGTTTTAGTGCCCAGTCACAGATAAGACAACTGTTCAGAATGAAGGTTGTATATTAGATCATCTGTACTTCAGATGCTGGGATGACTTCCATGCCACTTACTGTCCTTGTGGTAATCTACTGAAAATCACTTAAATTTATTATTTGCTTTATGGCTTAACAGCCTAGAAAATAACAAAACAACTGTGATTGTTGATTGCTATCTAATTATTATGTGGGGAATTTGTTAAGATGTACTTCAGGGAACATGAATAGTTATGACATAATTCCCATGACAGATGTGCCACTGTAAATCAAGGAAGAAATGGTTGTCAGAGTGGGAGGACAAGCACGCTGTGCTCTGCAGCTCTGTAAGACTGACTGTGCTGCTCCTCAGTACCCGCTCCTGAGTTTCAGGAAGGAACAGGTGTCCCATCAACATAGACAAACATGTATTGTTCCACCAGAGTTGACAAAGTTGATTGATTTTCTGATGATGCTTGTGAACCTCAACATTACAACAGAGGAACACAAACAATTGCCCATCTTATGGGTATGAGAGCTTCTTCGTAACTTGCTTCAGTGGTATACTACCAGAGGCTCTTCTTGAGAAGGCACTAACCTTTAGCTATTAAAAGGCTGACATTCATCAATGCAGGTAATACCTTTAAAAAAACAAAACAAAACAAAGCAAAAACCAAAACTTTCAAAGAGTGTTTGATAAATTAGTCAGTTTCTAGAATCAGTTATTCTCTTTAATATGACTTCTTTCTGTATTGCATCTTCTGTCTTCTGCTGCATCTAAATTTTGGTGTAAGCCTTAAAACCACAAAAAGCTGAAATATCTCATACTGTTGTAAGGGCTACCAATAAAGACAACATTTTACCTGCTCTTATTGAATTTACTGATCTTGGCAACCTTCTGCCTGTATGTTTAATTGGCTTTTCTTTGACTTCGTTGCATGTCCTGAGGCTGGACAAAGCTAGGGTGCAGAAGTGCCACATCCACAAAGCTCCAAGCTGCACTCTCATCCCTGGAAGCATTGTATTGCCCCCAAACTGATATTCACAGTACTGTTAGAGCTCATTGCTTGTGTTGCTCTTCATTTATTTCATAAATATGTGGTACCGTGTGCAAGAAATGACCACTGTGATTATGCCTTCTGATTTCCTGTTCAACACGCACTGTAGATTTATTTTAAAACATTCTGGTTCAAATTAAACAAAAATCTCACGGAAAACAAAAAAAAAAAAGCCACAATATGAATTAAATACTGCTAGCAATGAAAAAAATGCTCTCACCAACCCTCAGAAATTGTTCCAGTGGTTAGTTGGCTCAGTGTTAAAGACATGTGTATTCTGAATCTGTTTTCCCACCCTCTCAGCCCCTCCCCAGGATTTTGTTGTTCATTAGTTAAAAGGTAGAAGGAACTTCATTGTCAGAATTCTGTTTTTCATGTAGGTTCTTATTGTCTGAGATCACAGTAGGCTGGGCATTACTTAAAATAGCTTTAGCTTCATAAGTCTTTCATTGTAGCAGGTGCTTTACAGCACTCTTGTTGTCCTCTTTTAAAACTTAATAATTTCCCATAAATCCGTTTTAGATATATACAGAATTTCAGTATCAATAAAGACACTTCCAAGTAAGTGCAAGTGCAAGTCGTCTAAGCTCTCCAACTGCTACTTGAGAACTCTTTATACAAACAGCAGTAGTTACCCTTTTGGTAAAGAGTGGCATTGAAAACTGATCCTCTTACTTTGATATCTAAACCTTTTTCCAGAATTACTGCTTCAAAGGGTTTTTTTGCCTTATGATATGACCTGTAATCTGTTTTCTGACCTATTTTCAAATACACTGTGTGCAGCTGTATTTGTAACACCTATTCCTTATTTTTGTGAGTACTTATTACTTGTAATTCCACAGCTCTTAGTTGTCTTGATACAACTCCTTCTGCAGTCGACATACATGTTTGCGATAGTGTCTACCTATGCAATCTGATTACTGTCTATCCACTAAGTTTCTTACAAAGCGTAAACCACTATGTCCAAGTGGTAATTACCTCATTTGCTTCAGGAATTTGTTCCTTCTTTGCATCATCCATCTTTTTAAAAGCTTATTTTCTGTGGTTGCAGAAACCTTTGCAGCCCCACTTCAAGGAGGGCTTTGATCAGTAGAACTAGGATGACTTCCCTTGTCACAGGCAACACATAAGTCACCTTTTCCTCCCAGAAATGCAATGTGCATATGCTAGACTGAATTCAGAAATGTCTTTGTTTGTATGCTGTGAATCAAAACTCAATTTGATTAACACACAATTTTTCCAAGCAGGGCAAGCATTTTCTTTAAATCCAAACTGGGCTCTTGTTTAACCTTCATTCTGGCATGCATCTCCACATAATTATTTGTCAAGACTCAAAATGTATTTTTATTTTTATTTTTCTTTTTCTTTTTCTTTTTCTTTTTCTTTTTCTTTTTCTTTTTCTTTTTCTTTTTCATTTTCTTTTTCTTTTTCTTTTTTTTCTTTTCCTTTTCCTTTTTCTTTTCCTTTTTCTGAGGTTTTTTTTTTTTTTTCCATTTTAACTGCATTCTTTTTTATTTTAATTCCAACAAGTAACAGAAAACTAGACTGCCTTTTTATAGGTGCAGACTGTGATCAAAATGCTAAAAATGGCTTCAGATCTGGAAATGTGGTTATGCATCATAAAGCTTCTGTTTCTGGGTCATTTTTAGCTGCAGCATGCTTGCCTTACTCTGGACTTATTGTCCTCTTGTGAAGACCAGATGTGTGGATTCCTATGTCTCTTACACTTGAATCATCTGTATTTGCAATTGCAAGTGGCACAGAAACAGCTTCTCCTGTTTGAAGGCTTATCATTTCAAGCTTTCTTGATTTCCCCGCTCAAGACACACTAATGCTGTACCATCTGCAATCCTCTGGCAGTGTGCCAGTATAACTACTGGTTGAAATAATTTCCAGCTTCATACCAAGTTTGTCACGGAAATACAAGCCACACTTAGGTGCCTTCTAAAATGCAGTATTAAAAGACTATAACCAAACTCTCGTACTTAAACCACACTCCTGGAGCTGTTGTGCTGAATGTGGAGCCTGTTTTGTTAGTAATCTCACATGAAATGGGGTTGATTCCACCCCTTCTCCTGTGCACTTGGGATGGGATGCAATGCATCTCGCTTAATGGACCCTGAGGACATCCACGCTCAAACTCCCATTTTTTTCTCTATTACCTGTAGGTGGGCTGAACTCCTAATTGGCTTTTCTTAGACCATTTTGCAATTTACAATAGTGTACAGAGAAATTTAAATACAGTTCATTTAGTATTTCTCACTTTATTGTTACCTCAGACCACAAACATCACGTCGTGACAAATAATGCTTGATATTTTGCTGAAATACAGCCACAATGAGGGACTTTTGCTGAAGTGAGGAGTGTTTGGGGGTAGGAAATCATTAAATACATACCCCCAACTCTGTCCTCTCTCCTCATTGGGCTGTGGATCAGATTCAGGAGACAACGTGCTTGCCATGCAACTTGCCATGATCAAGCATGGCAGCAAGATAACAGAAATAACAGTAAACTAGTCAGTGGGAATAAGAGCTCTTTACTTTTATTGCTTTCATATAGTGACCTATGAACTTCCAGCTGCTTCTCTGTCCTTGCCATCACCCTTGCAATATGCTTCCAGATCTTTTCCAGCAGGATGTTTCACACTGCAGAGCACATCCCATTTTCGAACACAATAAAGCCACTAATTATTACTAAATAAATCAACAAATTAAATACAGCACATGAAGTTAGACAGATTCTCCTATGGCTATCTGCTTTGGTGGAGCTGACATAAACCCTGTATTGACTTTATTAATGAATCCACCTCCAGACACAAATTTGTATGCAAACTGTCATGGGAACTCTGGCATTAGCCACTTTTTCCTGCTCTTCATGCAGTTACAGTCTACAGTTGCTATCAACAATACTTGAAGGAAAATACCACTTTGTGGAAGCCTTTGCCACCCAGACACTCCAGTGTTTAAGGTGCAAGCTTCTTTCCCTTCCATTCAGCTTCAAAAAAGCCTCTGTTTGTCAAAACTCAGTTGCAACGGCAGGCTGTACAAACAAAACACAATGATGAAGACAGGCAACTTGGCCAACAGCTTCATCAGGAGGGTATTTCAACCATGCAGCTTAGTGCTGGGTGCTCCTTGGATCATGCAACTGTAGGGAAAGGTCTCATCAGCGCCTTTGCCCTGTGTGGTGGAGCTTATCTGCAGGGACCATCTTAGGTCCCACTGTCTTCATGGCCTGACAGTGCTTTTGCCTTCCCTTTGGTGGGACGGGTTTTTCTGCAGCTTAATAAAAGCCTTCAGATGAACAAAAATGGGAAATGTCCTACAGATCTACAAGGGGGATCCCGCTGAAAGTTAGTTTGTAACTCCGCTTCTGAGAGAGATTTAGAGTTTGGACTAAAGTACCAACTGGGCAGTTTTCTCATTATTTTTCTGACTGGCTTGTTCATTTGACTTCATCTGGCAAGATTACTTCTTACTTTACTTAGATTTTATTTCTGGAACAGTATCTATACACTGATCTGATGAAACCAATGTAATGAATCAGGTTTTTGGTTTTTTTTTTTTATTTCATCTGCATGTAATAATGAAAATAAATAATAAATAAAATGAGAAAAATAAAAGTACATAAAATAAATGAGGAATCCTGGTGAACTACCTTTACTCCTGTCTCACTGATGAAGACAAGCATATTGCTGTTGTTTATGTGAAGACTTTTAAGCCTTTCATCTGGTGATAAAATACTGAGAGGTCTTTTTGTTATGAGGAGTATCAAACATCCAATTCTGATAATGTCTGGAACCACTCATAATACCCATTGTCCACAGCAGATGCTGAACACAGGCATTTAACCTTCCAAGCATTTCCTAATAGATGTTGTTAGTGTGGGCTCTCATAGCCATAACAGTAATATTATTTGTCATAATTGACCCACTCTCTTAGTAACAGGGAAAAAAAAAATCCTCAGTTACCTTAGCTGTCACTTAAATTTACATATTAAACACTGCAAAATCATGGGTTTTTTTAGCCAGATGGTGTAACCAAAAGGAAAGAAACATGAGAATCTCTAATATTCAAGAGTCTGCTGCCCATTTTCTTAATGTTCCTGAATGAATGTTTGAGCTTATTATACTAATAGAGGCCTGCCAAGTCTTTGGATTTATTGCTCTAAATCACTGGAGTCATTGTCATTATTAGACCAGTTGCTAGTCAATACTGAAAAGCATTCATTAGCTGCAAATGACAGAAATGGTACTACTCTATAGATTTTTTTTATTGTTGTCCAGACTGCATGCTTCCTTTTGAAGGTAATAATGAGAGAAGAATTAAATGAGAGGTCAGTAAGGATTTTACTGGTAAGGACAGGAATGTGGTAGGAATCTCTATGCTATTGCAGAGTTTTTTCTAATTTTCCACATTTCTTGATATGCATAATGATTTGAGAACAACAGGAGTATCAGTAGTGTCTGTGGGTAATTGTTGCATGTGCCTTTAACAGCAGCCTGCACATTGTAATTTGAAATTAATTGACTTCAGTGAAAAGGTGAGGATTTTCCATACTCCTCCTTTTGCTCTTGGATGCTTTGTTTTATTTGGGGTCCAATATCGACCAGTTACTTCTTAGTTCTGATGTCCCTCAGGCTTAGACCTCTTCTCGACTGTGGATATTTGCCCCATTTATGCACATTACAAATTTTAAAAGTCCTGAGCCAGACTTCTCAAAGGAGCTGGTTTAGGTCTTCTCCTTCTGTAGTCCATCAGTTGGAACTGGGCACCTAAATCCCTCAGATTCCTTTGAAAATTCTTCCTAAAAGACCTAACAAAGAAGACAGGCTTTCAAAGGATTTGGCACCTAGTAGCTTCCTTTGTTTTCAATGGGAGTTGCAGAGTAATAAGCTTCTATGAAAATATTTCTGTTCATTTCAGCTCCTAACTGGGAGCTGAGTTCTTTGGAAATGCCGGCCAACAACTATTACATAAAGATGATGTCTTAGGATGACAGGTACTTTGACAGTGCACAACAGTTAAATAAAAATTGCTGAATTATGTTATATTTGGAGGTAACTGCATTCAAAGTGCTCTTCACCATCTAAAGAGAGGTGTTCCACTTTTCCACCCAGCAGCCTGACTGCTCTCCCTTTCTTTTTAGACTTATATCAAAACAATGAAATGTTCAGGGGAACATTTCTTCCAGTACAACATTAACATGATGACACAATAACCAAAATAATTATAGTCCTGGAACATTATTTTCTTTTTAAGCAGTCTCAGTCTCTGAGAGATGAGCCTGCTTAAATTGAATCTTCAAAGAGAAATGTATTGCCACTAAAATAACAGTTGGTATCAGAAGCAAAACAAAACAAAACCCCAAAACAACAACCTAAAGGAATCTGAGCTTATTAGTGGAACTTTAAGTTTTAAAGATCTAGGCAATTTCCAGAGTTCTTATGATTAACAAAGGAAACATTTGGAATGCATGGTGTTTTCTGATTGTTAAAACTGTCATAATTCAATTAGCAACTTTAAAAAGAAAAACATTAGAGAAAAGGTTGCTTCCTTGGAAATTTTCTTCCCTTCTCTTAATTAGGATGGCGTTAGCTTATCTTTTGATAAAAGGTTCTGCCTTGCTATTTTATTACTGACAAGCAAGAGCATTGTCCTGAAAATCTCTTCTTGTGCAGATACTTAATCGTAAGTACCTGAGCTATAGGATTTTTTTCCCTATAACTTGGAGACTAATCCATTGAGTGTCTCATTATATAAGCAATTTTTACTTATGCAGACAATTCTATTGACTTCAGTGAGTATAGGTCTGCAGACTAATCCTTAAAACAAAGCTTGATTAAAAAAATAGTCATTTTAAAATATGGATATATGGTCAGCTTTGTATAACTGATTCTAATTGCATAAAGTAAAAGAAAATATATGAGGGGGAAAATGCCTAGAACTCTTATTCAGCAAAAGCTCCTGTTTTAATAATTAAAGCATATTGTGTCCAATGTATACATTTCTCTCTAAGACCCTTTTTTCCATGGAGAGTTGAAGTTTTGTTGAATCTTCTATTTCTAACTCTTAAGTCAATTTGTAGGAGGTGGTGTGTAAAAGCACTTTAGTAAGGAAAAGCAGCAATCTCAATGCATCAAAGTTAGGTGGTAGCGGGGTTATCACTCCGTGAAAATCACATAAACATTCCACATATGAAATATTATTCATCAGGGCAAAACCCTCCAAGGGTTTCAAAGATGACAATGGTGTCATGAAACCTTTTTTTGAAAAAGGAAAAATGTATTCCACTGCTAAAATTGATTCTGTCGCCATGTAGCAGGCAGTGTGACGAGGCAGGGAATCAACATAATTGAGAAGAGAATTAGCAAATCTTAAATATCTGCTGCTGCAATATCATTACCCATAAACTTGCCCTTTTTCCACCCTGTTTTCCCCAAAGACTGACATCCCATAACTGCAGTGAAAAAGAATGCATTCTTTCGAACAGCTAAATCAACAAGGTCTCACATGAGTAGTGTTGGGTGGTGTGGTTGACTGATTTCATGAAAAACTAATCAAGTATTCATCATTGAGATCAAACACTTCCCAAGTAATTATTATCAAAACCAATCTGATAAGACCTGAAGAAGTGGCATTGCTGATCTAATCAGAAGTAGAACAGTAATAGTTCTCTTAGCTTTTGTAATATTCAGGTATGAAAGCACAAAAATGTAATTGTTTTTTATAATTAAGAAAAAGAAAGCTGTCATACTGTAATCAATTATTTCAAATCAATCATAACTATTTTAGTTTTGCTGGTTATTTACAAGAACACACATTTACAAATTGACTTTTTCATGTATGGGTAATGTAATACATGGAACAGAGATGCCTTAGAAACAAAAGATGTAGTTTAAATCTATTCAGTTAAAATAGAAAGGATTATGTGACTATAGTGACTAAAAAAACTGCTAAATTCATATTTGTATTTTTTTCCTATAATGATTACTCCCTTTTATATCAAAATTAAAATGCAGATTTGTTTTTGGGTTTTTTTTTTTCAACAAAATGGTATTTGCAGTTTCACTACTCTATTTTTAACATTTTTATTGCTTGGAATTCTTGATGATTATTTAGGAAGTTTGGATGTTTTAAATAATTTTATACTCATTTAAAGATACCAAAATAGTAATTGCCATGCCCCAGTCAGTTCCCAGGACTTTGTCTGGTCATTATTTTCAGGAAAGAGTCAAAATACATTTGAAATGGCACAGTACATTGTACATGAATTACACTGTCTGATTTTGACAATATAGATTTTCAAACAGATCATATTGGAAAAAAAACCAAACAGCCCAATAGGCTGTTTTGTTCCATAATGCCAGGCTAGAATCCCTATGCCACTCACATAAATCTTAATTTGTCCTAATTTTAATGGCTTTATTAGTTTTAGTCTTAATGTTCTTTGATTTCTCAGAAAATATTTTTCCTTTTAGGTTACTGCATCATATCTGGGTGAAAGAAATACTTAGAAGAGTGTCCCTTCTTCAGAGTCTCATTTCTTGGGTAAGGAGTTAAAAAACTGAGTTTTAGGTAAATTTCACATGTTATTTTACTGACATATGAACCATTGTGGATATGTGAATGTGACTGTGGTTTTCGGAAATTAATTGATGGATAGAATACGAACATTTTAAGATAACTTGCTAATATGTAAATGCAATCACATATGTTTATTCAGCATGCCACATTGTCCAGAATAGTATGGGTCAGAGATGTGGAGACACCATTTAGCTCTAAAGTATTGCTTCACTGTAGTGCAGAGATTATTGGAAAAGTCTTCATTTAATGCCTGTTCAGATGGCCAATACAAGTTTAATGATGATAACTCCCTTACCATTGTGCATTGATATGGGGTTGATTTCAATTTTAGCAAGAGGAAAAGTCTCAAAAGATCATGATGCTTGAATTGTTCATCTAATTCCTAGAAGCACCACCCTATTTTATAGTCTGAACACATTCTTTGCTTTCTATAATGACTGCAAAAGTAGTTGTGTCATTTTAGTCAAGCTCAACAATGAAAAGCCACAATGCACTGTTTGACCAAGACCTTTTGAAAGATACTTGTGACAGGGAGTTCCTCTAGGCAGAAATAGAAGAGAGAAACCAGATAGCATGTAGCCAGAAAACATCTTCAGCTCTATACAACTACCTGAAATGAGGTTGTAGGATGGAGGGTGTTGGTCTCTTCTCCCATATAGCAAGTGATGAGAGGAAATGGCCTCAAGTTGAACCAGAGAAAGTTTGGATTGGACATTAGGAAACATTTATTCATGGTAAAGGTTGTGAAGCAGTGGAACAGGCTGCCCAGGGAAGTGGTGGAGTCACCATCCCTGGAGGTGTTTAAAAGACATATAGATGAGGCTCCGAGGGACATGGTTTACTGGTAGATTTTGGTTGTGGTTGAACTCGACGATCTCAAGGGTGTCTTCCAACCAAAATGATTCTATGATTCTATATCTGTGGACCTCTGGCATTTCTAGGACCATGCTCAAGAGGCTTCTCCCAAATTTACCCACAGCATCTTTATTTCCTTCCACAGTGAGAGTAACCATCAGTTTGCAACATTCAGGCAAGACAGGGCAAACCTTCTCGTGTCTGACCAAGATTTTCTCTAATCTGAAGTAATTAGAAAGCAGACTTGGTCAGAGCAGCATATTGTATAACACATGGTGTGTAAGCGCTGCACCCATCAGAAGTCCACAAACCAAGTAGAACAGCCAGGTGGTTGCACAGGTCATGCACCTTGGCAGATGCTTCTCTTGCCTCTATTCAAAAGGGTATCAGACCATTATTTTACTTTACCTGAGCAAAGAAATTTTTCTCAATACCTATGGAAATTCTTGGGGAGTTTCTCAGAACCTGCTCAATTCTGCAGAGAGTAATGGCAAACCTCCTATGGAATTCAACAGAAGTAGTGCTTGGAAAGAAAAAGGCTTGTAGCCCTCCTGGATGCTTCACATCAAATTCCTATCAATTTTGTCTAATGTCTTCAACCACAGCAGAAGAGCTAGATGAGGTCTGGCAGAGAAGTCTCTGCAGTAAATTTCCTCTGCCAAGCACTGCTTCTGTGAAATTCGACAAGTCACATCACTTGGCTGTCTGCTAATTCCCCTCTATTCCTCTGCTGAGGACAGAGCAACTATTCCTGTCTCACACTTTTGCTTGCTATATTTGCTTAGATCTCCCTTCTTTGTTTTCACATGCTCAGATTAATGTTAGATAACAGTAGCTTCTAGAGCCACTGTAGGTAAGTGTCTGAACTAAACAACTCCAGACTACACTGCCTCCATCTAGTGCCACTGGAGACACATTAAGGAGTTCTAGATGCTATGTTGGTCTGAACAGCTGTCAGATAGGACCTACAAGAGATCTTTACTCTTCTTGAGTAGCAGCTGGAGATCAACCAGGATGTCCTATGGCATTTAAAATGACAGTAGTTGCCTGTGTGCAGAAAACTGCATCTAATTTAACAAAATTACTGACTATAATGGAGTGAAAAGTGGCTTGCATGCTGAGACCTACACACAGATCTATATTTAGATATCTGAATCCTGACCCAAATCTCACTGTTAGTCTATTTTCAACAGTCTGGTATTGATGTGGTATTGTAGAAGACGAAGGGTCTCCAGTAGGTCTGGTGTTATGCCTGCCTGCTTCATGTGGAAGTCTTGGACCTCATTGGATGATGTCAAAAGTCACATGATTATTAAGTGTGGGAAACAGACTATACTTCTTTTTGACATACTCTGGACTTGAAATGTCAGCCATGGCACACTGAGAAGCTCATTCCCTCAAGTGCTAGAACACTTGTTAGCCAAGATTCATTGCCAATTTTTGTGGCTGTTGACGCAACCCTGTATGCACAATCAAAATATTGTCCCATCACTCTCTAAGGAAGACTACGATGTGCTATTAGAGTCATTTTCTCTTTTAAATGGGATTCTTACAGTAACCTTATTATTTCCTGTAAAATATCTGCAGAGTCAAACATCTTCAAGACACATACTAGTAAAAGTCAAGATTGATGATTCCCTGGTTTAACATAGTTCTTATCAGCTACTGAAGATAAAAACACTGACAAAAATGTATTTTCCTTACAGGTTAAAATATTGTTTTCTGAATTAAATTAACTTAGAAAATCAATATAAGTCACCATCCCTCTTGGTGGTTTGAGGATAAAATAAAATATTAACTTTTAGTCTTAGGCTCTAAGAGTATTTGTGAGCCAATATCTGTATGAAGACACTAAAATGTCTGAAAACAAAGAAAGGAAAACACATGCAGCTCCCTTGCTCTCACTCATGAACATGGGAAATAGCCCCCCTCAGTGCTTCAGTTCAATCTTCTTAAACACGTTACAGGTTATGCTGAGCTGTGCTATGGGCCTTCTACTCTCTAACATTGCCTCAAATGCTGCTTTTGACCCAAAGTTGTTTAGAAAAATCTAGTTATGATGTGGCATGTCCGTTTTCTTAAAATATAATATAATATAATATAATATAATATAATATAATATAATATAATATAATATAATATAATATAATATAATATAATATAATATAATATAATATAATATAATATAATATAATATAATATAATATAGTGCTCCTTTTCTTTGCAGTCAGGCCACATTACTGAGAACCTATAAGAATGATCATGGTCTATGGGAAAGAAATACAAGAAAAAGTAAGGCAAACAATACAAGAAAGATTTGAGAAATGTGTCAGATTGCTAGAATTAAGCTTTGGGATGGGTAAGGAAGGCTCTGGAAGAAAATCATAAAAGAGGTGAAAAAGAAGAAAAAAAAAACAAAAATGTAACAGCACTCCCGAAAGGAGGCAAATTGGAAAAAAATATTTTGGAGGAAATGTGAAGAGAAACAGTGAGAAGGCATGACTGCAAAGGACAGAGAAGATGCAGAAGAGATCAAAAAGTTTCCTCTGAGGGGAGTGTCAGGAGAGAGAAGGAAGAAGAAGAAAAAATGCATTTATATGAAACAATGTTCCTTATTTAAGTAAACAGATCTTGTTATTGCTTTTCATACACAAACCCTTTTTGTCAGCATTCTGGGCATGATTTTTTTTTTTTTTTTTTTCCTCCAAACACAAAACATGAATGAAAGCTATATATAAATGGCATAGGCATTTGTATCCAGTCATGTTGTCTGGCATTGTAATTATATCTGCTTGACTTAAAATATAGTTTCCAAAAACAATTGTTACTTTAAGACAAAAACAAGCAATTATTAAAAAAATACAGTTAAAATCTCAGTAAAATTATCAGTAAGGAATCGCACAGTAAGTTTAATTGAAACATGTCTACTAGGAACTCAGTTAAATGGAAAAAACTTTGACATTTTAATTTTTTTTTTTTAATCTTTTCCTTCCAAAATATATGGGTTATGCATCTTACTACTCTCTTCCTAGCTTACAGAAATAGTGACCTTTAAATGGTTCCCATCCCATTTGTTTTCTATTACATTATAGAAGAAACTGCTGTTCACCTTCTTTCTTGGAAAGGAGGAAACGTCTGCAAGGCGGAAGGAACTGCTGTCTAATGGACTGTCAATTTTCTCTAAAATATAGATAGGATAGATGGATAGTGAATGGATAAATAAACAGACTTGGCACCATCACATGATTCCAGGAGCTGAATCCTTAACTTCTGTACCCTTTTCAGACTACAGCCTGTTTAACCTTAGTTTCGATTTCATAAAAAGGATACCATAGAAACTTGTTCTTTTAGGTTTAGGTATCACTGAGATAATGCTTAAGTAACCCACTTTTTCTTAAGCAAAAGATATGCGAAACTTGAGGACTTTAGATGGATGTAGAAGAACAATATAATACACGATTTCCACCTCCTATCTTTAAAATCATAAATAGTGATAAAACGGATTAAGAAGAAGCCATAATATCTGTCTGTGGGATAAGGGAAGAAGTGGCAAATTTCCAGCAGAAATCTAGACCTTCAGAGTACTCAATATGTGAGGAAGAGTTTTCTCAGTATGAGACTTCTGTTAGCCAGCATTCCAGGGCATTATCCAAATTCTTGGCCTCTGTTTTGGCTCATGTGTAGCATTACTGTACCCCTGGAGGTGAGACATGTCAGGAGAGAAGAGCCTGGACTACAAGTGCACAGTGTGTCTTGCAGCCTTCAAAGGACCCTGAGTGTCTGTCACTAAAACTGCAGGTAGGAAATTGATAACATACTTGAAATCACCAATAAATGCATTAAATGTATTTGGTATATGCACAATTTCAGCATCCTTTGGCCTGGCATTTAAACATCTAAGACTATTCTGTGATTCTGTGTGTAACCATTTCAGTCCAGAATGCATAAGATTGTCAAGCTGTCTAGCTACCATAGATTTTAATATGTTTTTCTAAGCACTCTGGTGATCTGAATGTTGTAAGGAAGTGATTGTGGAATCAAATCCCACACCAAACAATGGAAAAACTGTGCACACACAAAACCAAGCACAGTGGAAATACTGATGCAACTCCATGTAGGTGGGTGCAGTGGGCATACTTAGCATCTCCCATGGAGCAGTGACCACATTACTGATCACTAATGGCTCTGTCCTAGTGCATGGAGATGAGTATGACACTGTTGTTGTTGCTTTTCACATGTATTTTTATGCCAAGGCCAGTTTTTCTAAAGAATGATTTGAAAACTATGTGGTTTGAATAAATATGGAGGAATCAGGTTTGTTTTTTCACATACCACAGTACAAAGACTTCATATATATGTGCATCAGAGTTAACCAGCTCTGCTGATTTTTTCAGACATCTGTAACATACTTGATAGAAAATGAAACTCCAAACTCACTCCTTTGTGGAAAGGAAAACAGTTGAGAACATGTTCCTCGAGTAAGCCTGATGCACTAAAAGTGAATCATTTTGAGAAGCTTCTCATTGACAGCTTGCAGCTGGGAAGTCTAAATGACTATGTCCCACTTTCCCTACAGGGAGAGAGTCATTTGTGGAGGTCTTTCTACAGCGTGAATCTCAGCCTCTACAAAACAAGATGTGAGAAGTAAGGCATCAGCATTTAGGAGCCTAATGAATGTGCATACGCAAGTATGAAGACACACTTGTAAGCTGGCACTGGTAAGGAAGAGTACATTATTTTATGTATCCTCTTTGAAAAAAAAAATCAATAAAATTCATATACAGTATGCTCATTGTAAAACGACATGTGCTGCATTTAATACTCACTGACGTGACACTTAACAAACAGTCTTGAACTGAGCTCTATTTGCATTTGATTTCTGTCACAGCTTGACAAAAAAATCTGTTGCTTTCATCTGCTTTTTCTTTTTAACACTTCTAACCAAAGATGCATAGGTGTACCTTGCAGGCAAAATAAAAAGCAAAGTGCCCTCTAAAGAGGTCTCAAACCCTTTTCTGTACTTGTTTACAATATACCCCAATGTTCAATCACTTTCCCAGCCCAGCAGACATTATAAAGGATGATTTTAAGAACTATTGAATATTTTGTGAATTTTCATAAAATATACATGGATAAAAGGGCAGGAAATACAGAATTGTCCCAATCTTGAATGAGAGAACAGTCTTTTAGTAGAAGCCCTTGCCCACATGAGATTGAAGTGGGAGCAAGAAAGGGTCACACAACCAGAATAGAAAAAAGTCTAAAAGACCCACAGAGCCAGGCTGTTTCAGGAGATTTGAGATAATTTGAACTCATGCTGTGGCCAGCCCCACACATCTCAGACATCAAAATAGTAAATTTTCCCACATAGTGATGCCTTTACAGATCTGCAGCAGATCCACAATACACTGGGTGAGGGGGTGTACTTCTAATAGACTCTAACATGCCTGTAGAAATCAGATCAAAGGTTTGACCTTTACGTTTTGTAATTTATTTTTAAGTTATGGAAGTTTCCATAATTCTGGTGACTTAGAAAAATGTAAAGTTCTTAATAGCACCTGCATTGATTTTCTCATGCCAAGATGCAGTCATAATTGTAGTATAATTGCATGAAAACTATATATGAGCAAGCAATGACTGGTTCAAATTCTGGCAAGGTTTCAACAGCTGCTCCCTTTTGTTTGAGACTGCTGGTGCTGGTGCTGCCACAGAGCTTTGATTCCTGCTGGTTTAACCCGCCTCCCAGGCATTCCTCCATGTGCTGGCTTGTCAGAACTCAGGCAAAACTACACAGAGACTGCCAGGATTTGAAACTGGATCAAAAATACTGCCTGTGTTCCATAAAGGGATTTTAAGTGCCTCAGTGCAAAAAGTACCTGAAAGGCAATGCTTAACTTTTCTACACAGGTAAATTGACACATCGTGGGAACCCAATTTACGTAGGAGATTAATCTTTACTTGGTTGGCTTCCAGAGATGCCATCACATTGGTTGAAGTGCATGTCCTGATCCCTTTCTCTGTTTTGCTGAGTAAAAGCCCTGCCATTTCCTCAGGATGTGAAGCCTTCAGGTAGTTTTTGAGGACATAGAACATGCACTAATCACAATTAACCTCAGTTCCAAGCACACATCAAGAACACTTTATTTGAAAGCTCAGGCAAAAGATGAGTGAGAGGTAGCAGCCATGCGCTCCCTGTGACAACCCCATTGCTATGGCAATTACTCAGAAAGTGAAGTCTTGACCTCCAGATACTGCCCACTTCAATGGGGTATCTACTCACAGCTCCTAATGCCCAGAAAATTCCAAGACAGAAATGGATTTCCAGAATAATTGGAAGAGGGGATACAGGACATATCAGAGAAAGGAAAATTGTGAGTTTAGATCCTTTGTGGCAGATCTGGGAACTGCCAATCTCTGAATCAGTTTCCTGCACAAGTATGATAATCTGTCAGTTATTAAGAAAAATTAAAAAAGAGAAAAACAGAAGGGTTGGTCTTTTCTCCCTGGAAAAGAGAAAGCTCCAGGGGAATATAATAATAGTATTCCAGTAGTTAAAGGGTGGCTACAGAGAGAAGGGAGGCTCTCTCTTCACAATGACCCACATGGAGAAGACAAGGGGCAATGGATACAAATGGTACACATCCCCAGGGATGTGTTAGAGTCTCCATCACGGGAGCTTCTCAAGATGCAATGGGACAGGGTGCTAGATACTCTCATCTAGGCTCCCTTTCCCATGAAATGTTGGACCAGATGGTCTTTGGAGGTTCGTTCCAACCTAGACTGTTATTTGATTCTATGGTGGTTACATCTGCTACAGACATATTCTGAACACGTCCACTGGATTTAGTTATCTGGCTCCAGACTAGGGTCATAATTGACAGGAACTGCAATTTTTCATTCTGAATAACATGCTAGCAGTCAGAAGATAAAAAGACTCTGGGAAAACAAGGAAAATGATCAGTAAAAAAGTAAGGAATCTGGAAGGTCAGGTGCCATCTGGAATTTTTGGACTGCAAATTTGACCTCAAGTAATTCTTCAAATGAGGTTTTGTTCATCTGAGACACATTTTTACCTTAAAATACCAGCTCCCTAGTTCACCAGTTAAAAGCTCTTAAATAGCACATGGTTGGTGCTTTTTAGGCTCAATTCCTAGTTTTGCCAGTGGAAATGATGCCAGAACAGAGTGTAGAGTCAGTCTGCTAATTTGAAGAGATAGAAAAGAGTATTAATTTTAACAGAAACCTGTTCCATTTGGTTACAGAAAATGGGACTCCATATGTACAGTAACTGAATTATTAAGTTGCCAGATTATTTGCCTGAGGACACATTTATTTGGCCTAGAAAAAAACCTGTGCATTGTGCTGCAGTAAATGAGTCCTGGCTAATACAAAGTTACATGCCACACTTTCCCCATGGTTTCCTTCTAGCTTGTATTTTGTTGTTTATTGCTTTACGCATAAGTGTTCAGAAAGAAGACACATGCTGTAGAGATTCACAAAAATACTTGGAAGACTTTTGCTGCCCAGTTTATCCTATCAGAGAATGGGGCTCACATTTGACATGCCTCCTGGTCTCTGGTTCAGCCATAAATTGATGAATTTAAACATGTGGCCATACCAGCTGGGGGCAGTGGGACTGGCCATGGACATTAACATGGGCACAGGTTTTAATTCATTGCAGCATTAAACCGACAGCCACCAGACAAGCGCTGCAAATACTACAGCTTTCTGAAAACCTTGCAAATTTTCATATATAAAATCTCTTTTTACAGCCTGTGTTAATTTCAAATTCTGATTATCAAAAGCAGAAGAATGCCTCTGTAATTTATGTAATGTTTATTTAAACCATTAAAAGAGAATCTGCTAACAGCGAGTAGTGCTAACAGATATTACTATTCAAGGGTTTTAGCAGAAATTTAGCCTTCTTCATAATAGAGTTATGTAATATATTCAGTATCTGTAATTTACTGAGTTTCAGTTTTAAATTGTGTTGCTTCTTTAGGTACAGATGTAACAATTTGCTGGTCACAGTTGAAATGCATTTTTTTTTCAATGATAACACATTTGTCGGTTTCTTAATTAGATCTAAGATTTCTCTTATTCTGTGAGTTTTCACTATAGCAGGAAGGTAATTTTCATCCAGTCTGTTTCTGTCTTTATTTCCCTCCATTTATCCTGAATTTCCAAAGGCAATGTTAATGTATTTATATTAATTTTATTGTATTTACCCATCCTATTGCAAAAACAAAAACAAAAACAAACAAACAATAATAAAAGAATGAAAAAGCTACAAATGTAAAGATCATACTGAAAAATTATTTTCTAGAAACTTGGCCTGTGTCAGTAACTTAGTAGAGTGTTGCAATTAGATTAAATTAGATAAAGAGATAGATACAAGTTTAGAACAATAATATGTTTTCTTAAAGGACCTAAACTGATTAGCATGCACAAAGGGTAACCTGTCTGGGGGAACTGAGTACATCTAGGTCATCTTTGGGAATATAGACTACACAAATATCACCTGAAAATTCACATTTTGTGCAGACATTATCACTTTCAGATGGAGAGAACTTGAGTGTGTTCTGCTGACATTTTGCTATTTCTCTCTCTACTTGCTTGTGGCCAAATGAGATCAGCTGTTATGTATATATATGCTATGTGTGTATATATATGCATGCACACACTCCCACCCACACACAAGGATGTATGCATGCGTTTGTGGGTATGTAGACTGAGATCCGTCACTGATTGAGACTGGCGTGCGGATCCAACACCACCGTGCTGTGAGTGCTCTCCAGCTCCCAGCTGGTGTTCGCTCCTGCTGTTCCCTGGCCATATGTCAGGGTAACATCAAGGCATGCACCTTCTTTTCTCCTTCTCCTGCTCCTCTGTGCCTCGGTTTCTGCACGAGCCTCCCACTGTGGTCTCCAACACCCCTCCCTGCCTGGATGGAGGGGGCTCAGAGCTTGTGTGATGCTGGAGCTGGATGTCAGAGGTAGATGCTGAGATACAGAGGTTGTGTCTGTGCTGTCAAACAGAAGAGATCTCAGGAGCAAGCTTAAGGACAGGACTTCTGCCACTGCTTAGTTTTAGCTTACTCTGTGTCTCTCTCCATACTCCTAAAGATAGAGAACATAAACCAAACTGATACTATTTTGTCCCAAATTCAAGGATCAGTGCCTCACTTCCTCTTATTCAGCAGTGCAGACACGACAGGGAGGCCTCACAGGTTTGCAAACAGGCAGGAGCTCAGAGACCAAGAAGTCATGATGTTCCCAGGACCCAGTGAGCCACCAATGGGGACATACAGGGCATAATTGTGACTGGATTTTGAGGGATTTGGGAAAGACATAAGCTTGTGAGGAAGGGATTACAGTGTTAGGGAGGTAGAAGGGAAGACAGGGTCAGGAACATGCTATTGGTGTCAAGGTTTGAGGAAAGTAGAAAGTGGAAGGGGAGGAGGGAAAGGTGACAGCCTTGATCGCAGGAACCTTTTATGTTAAAGGATCTTGAAATTTTTTGGGTGAAGGTTTTGGTTATTCCTCATCTATACCAACAAATACTTATTAGAAAAGAGACTTTTCAAAGGGGTTAATGCATATGAAAAATTCTGCTGACGCAACCTAAGGATTGTTTCTAATAACAGGGATTGGAAGTGGCTGGAATAAAGGTAACGTGTTGGACCCAGTCTGAAAAGTGGACAACATGATGAAAGGAAAAGTTCAGTCAACATGCTGGCCAAGGAAAGAGTGCCAGAATCCAGAAAAAGAGCTGTTATGGCTAGCCTCCAGCCCCATGCATCTGCAATTAGCCTTGTAGCCTTAAAATATAAACTAAAAGCTCTGCTTCCTGATGCAATGCATCTGATTTTTTTCTTCCTTTATACATCCTTCTTGTCAGAAGCAAAGAAAATTACTATAACTGCCAGCTAAAAACTGAACAGCAGAACTAACCTTCTCCTACCTTCTGACAAATACTGATAGTAATAAAACAGGTTGATTGACAAAATGAGAGTTTTCTATGGATATTTCTATGGATATCTTCGTTTTGGAAACAGACTTTGATTTTTAAAAAGTTTGTTTCAGTTCCACTTTTACTGAAATTATTTTTTGGATTATTTTAATTCTTTTCTCATATTCTAGTCAACAGCTTCTCAATGTTACAGTGAATTTTTTGGTTTGCTTGCAATGTGGCTAAACAGGTTGGGGTTTCCGCACTTGAAATAGGAGTCTTTGATGTTTTTAAATGTACAATGTCAAGTTTGAAAAAAAAAAAGTCTTGGCTGATGAATTCGAAAGAAAAAAAAATGCACAGAAAGGTGATTTTAAAAGTAGATTTGGAGAAAGTTGTTATTTGAATAAAGCTTTAAATCCAGAAGTGTTTGAATGAAATCATAACCCATTAATTTTGGAGGTCTTGGGAGATTTTAATGGGCCAATATTTCATTTTGGCATTAAAAACGAAACTAAACTGCTAAAGAGTCTAGAACAAATACTAAATAGTTCACTACAACCTGAACACCTGATCAATAGTTCTCCTTTGAGCAAGAGACTGGACTAGATGCCTCTTCCCTTCCAGCCTATGAATTGAACTACATATTACACTCTTCTTTAAATGTAAAAGACTGAGGAAGTCAAGTGTTGGCAACAAATATGAAAGAGATGTGAAAGAAAACTGAAAGAGACCTGCTATCTATTGGTATATCTGCCTCTTGTATTTTGGAGATGAGGAAGGATAACTGACTCATACATATAATTAAAAAGTTCTTATTTGGAGAAAACATGCTCAAAATTAATCTATAGCATTGTGCACTTCACTAGTTTGACTATATATTTAAACTATACTTTGCAGGATAACTTTTATTTTAAAAGCATGGTCTGGGATATATTAATATGTGATTTCAAATACACAATTGTTATCAACAGAATGAATTAGTTCCTAAGCCAATAATCATTAAAAAATCCAAGAGCTATTTTTAGATATTATAGCCTGTGCACACACTTCATATTATATTAGTGCACAGGAAGGCACAAACATCTCTGGATTTTTCTTTTATCTAAATACTTTTATGTACCTGTGTACAATATTTATAGTTATCTACATATATTTCAGTTCTCACTGAAACTAAAGAAAGCATTACAATTTGCCTTAATGGTACCTAAGTCTAGCTGTATCTGAATAAGAACATATGTTATAAAAGATCAGGATAACAACTAGCTCAAACAGTAATGAAATAATCCACAGAATGTAGGACCAAACGTAAAGCCTACTGTCATAGCTGAATTTTGTTATATGCCCATGCAGCACACAAGCATCCTTATGCAAAGATACTAAGAGACAAATTAATGCTGTTGAAATGGAGGTACCTGAGGTGTCAAAGACATGTAGTCACCCTACACTACAAAAGTTCATTTGTGGTCTGTGGTGAAGAAATAGCACCTGCAGCTTGCCTCATCACCACTGGAGGAAGCTGTCAACTACAGGCTTTAAAGGATGACCATGTTTTTAATTTCAGCACTTCAGGTTTCAATAAATGACCTTTTTAATATTCCATAAATCTATATACACTATGCAGGTATTTTCTACTCAAAACACAGAAGTTGATGTTAACCAGGCTGCAGAATACTTATATTTCTAAATAAAATATGTCAAGAGATGAGCTGATGGCTTACACAAGGTTGTTTTGAATTTTTAAAGATGATTCAGCTTATACTTTACATAGTCAGCATTATCAAATGTAGTAATGAAATTTGCCTCAGTATTTAACATCATTCTTGAGTATTTTTGAATGAGAAAACATATTATCGTACCCATTGTACAAATAAGAGATCCATAATTTCTTGACTTAGAAGAAATAAACAAATAAAGCAGGGTACTGATGTTGGGTCTGTCACTCAAATGACTCTCCATTTACACCACCTTCCATATATCCTAAAAGAAAGAACATTTTAAATTTTATCCATCAATATGTGCTGTCAGTGTCATTTTCCTCTAAAAGTCAAATTTTCTACTTGTTACATCATGGCTTCTTACTGTGGGGATTACTATGATGCCATGAAATAATTTAGGATGAAAGACAGATAAATTCTTAAGAAGCAAGTACATTCTCATGCAACTGTAATGTTGTCATGTCCCTAATGATAAAAATGATAGAAGAAAAAACAGAGGATACATGACACACAGACAAAATGTTTTAAACTCGAACATTTTTCAAAGTTTTCCAGAATACATCAATTGCTTTTTAAGCAAATTATTTTGTACAGAACTCCAATGGGAGCATTACAAAATGCCCCTCTTCAGCCTACAATTAGATTAATCATGTAACCGAGGGCTTGAATCTGTTCACGTTCTTCCTCAACAAGAATATCAGTCCCCATTAATTTATTGCAAGAAAAAGCTCCATAGAAACAATTTGCACACAAACATCTACCCTACAGTTGCTCCTTGCCTCCAAGTTCTCTGTTTCCCGAAGAGTAATATTATGTTTCTTTTTCTTGAAAAAATAAATATCTCTTAATAAATGTTTTAAAACTTTAAAGAGGTGAAAAAAGTGTTTGATATATGAAACTGTATCACAAAAACTGTCAGTCAGATTATCTGGAAGTTCCCCTGATAAGTGGATAACTTTGTATAATAAAGTTACTACTCTGAGATAGTTTAAGTTTTATGGAAATTGATGATGGTGCTTTTGTATCTAACATATATTCTGATGCCATGGTGTTTTTTTCCTGCTTTATGTACTGCTAGTAAAAATAATTGCAATATAAGAAGATGCATTAGGTTATCTACAGTCATCCTTTTGGAGTGACAAAATCAGTTCTTACGAAAGATCAAAACCAACACAAATACTCACTGGAATAAATGTGAATAAACTGACAATCTCCCTGTTTCTTTCTACCTTACAGCTATGGGGAGCTGTGAGGCTCCCACACACAGAAGTCAGAAGTGGACCCATATCAGCTGAAGAAATGTTCTGGTGGGGATTACAACTCTTGCTACTTTTCACTCTCACCATAGCCATTTCTCTGACTCTCTGACAAAATAATAAACAGCAATCAATCACAAAGAGAGAAGGTTTGTTCATTTTTTCATAATCACGACACCGTTCTCCACTAGAAGGAGGAAGCACTCCTCCTGGATTTGTCACATCTTTCCCAGGAGTAATGTCCCTGTTCTAGACCTTTATAGCTGGGGGTAGTCTTTAACATAACAAAATTAAGTACACACAGACCTCAGCACATATTGGGTCTAAGTAGCAGTTATGTATGCAGGAAAGTGATTGCAATCACAGTTTTGCACTTAGATGCTTTAGGCCTATACCCATGTCTAGGTGCTTTGCAAATTCTTGATATTGGAAGGAAATTTGACACCTGTTGAAATTACTGACAATATTTTAATCAACTTAAACTGGGCTATAGCAGTACCCTTCGAATGCACTGTAGTGGAAGGAGGAAGAGGCTTTTCATACTGCAGTGCTGTATGCTAACTGGCACAACTGGTTTTTATTCTGACTGTGAACTCTAAGCAGGACTGGAACACAAATAACAATAACAAAGAAGAAGTTAAGTGAGTATCATCAAATAATTTAATGATTGCATCAGGCTTTTAGATTTATAATGCTTTGTATTGTCTCTGTAATATCAGAGACAATAGATTAATCTGGTAGGTACCTCCTAGTTTTACTGTAAGAACAGGGGATTATTTCTGAAATTATCATGGTATAGAAATGCTTTATAACCTCAGGAGAAGGTTTCATTGATAGTGATTAGTATTATCAGTTATCAACTCAAACTTCAGTTGGAGAAATGACACAAATCTCTTTCAAATTACATGGAATTACAGAAACAACTTGTTCTAAAAAATGCACTGTGCTGATTTTGGATCTGCGGGGCAAATATCTTCTTCATTTTTCACTAGTCAATTCTTTGCTAACAGCTGAAGCAACTAGGTACTCTCTTACCTACTTAGCTCATGTTGTCATTATTTACCCCTCTTTCACATCTAACAACTCCATATACTGATTTCTAAACTACTAGAGGTGTTTGAGCTTATATATTTTTAAAAGAATAAAACAGTCAGACTTGAGTTTGCCGATGGAGACAGGAACAGATATGCTAAGCATAGAGAACTTTAATTTTTAAGGCAGACTTACACATATTCTAGAGCCCAATAACTGTAATAAATGGTTTAGTGGATGAACAATGTTTGCTTCTTCTATTTCTACTTACATCTCAAGTAGAATATAATCTAGCAAGCACACTCTTTAAACACTTCCTACATGGGATATCTTAAGAAACACAGACAGAAGACCACTCAGTCTGTTGGTTCTGCCAGGCATAAAATGTGGAACTGACAGGAGAGTTTTGACTGACATTACTCTGAGCACTGGTGGGAGTAAGATGATTGGACAGACCAGCAGACCTTCAAAGTGAAAACCTTGTTCTCTTGAAGACTTTCAAAGCTTGAAAGTGCAGTGATGATTCTGAGAGGCTAAGTTTTGGTGTGTCAAATTCTACTGCCTGTTTATTAGTATAAACCGCAGGTTTAGGATGCTACATTGGTCTTTAGAATGCCATGTTACATACAGAAACTAACATATAATTCTCAGTCACATAATCTCAGGACTTTACATGATTTTTAGCCTAGTTAACTAGGTTCAAAAATTTTCATATCTATGTTTTTTCTTTGGACCTAAATAATGGACCAAGACCCAAATGAGACTTCTCATCTTGAGTTTGGTACTTCCTCTTCTATGCCTACAAGACAGTTGTCAATAAAGTGGTTTAGATATTTGCTTTACCTCTGGTATTTCTTCACCTCTGCTTTTGAGAAAAACATGAAATTTAGGTGAATCTGTGAAAGTATACTTTATAAAGAAGGAAAGTATACTTTATAAGAAGGAAAGTATAAAAAGGAATATCTAAATTTCTAGGCTGAGCTCATTTCATTCAAATCATGCTTGGACCATGAACTAGTAACAACGTATGCTTCATATACATGCTATGATGATACAACTGACACGACGTAATATGATTTTCTATGTCACAAACTTTTAACTAATTCAGCTGCATCAATAGATCTCTATAATAAAACAAATAATCAACAGCATACACAAATTTAAGAATTAAGAGCCTTAAATGAATATAGTCATTAATGATTAAGGTATATGTAAAATGAGAATGGTATTTGGGTAGGGTTTTTTTGTTGTTTCAGATGCAGTATGAAAACATTCACCCCTTTGGGCAGAGGGACCATGACCCACTGGCTGGAGACTGATGGTAGGAAAAGACAAACATGAGTAATCTAAAACTAATTTCAGAGTGAGAAACAGTAATAACTTGCTGGGAAAACAACACATTTCTCCCTTAACAAAGCAAAATGGTCTTTAATGATTCCCTCTGATCAAGAAACCAATGATGCATTTTGGTTTCCCCTTAGTTCCTCCACTTATTGGGTAGATACATTTCTACTTGGTGTATGTGGTTGTTCTTTAATATTTACAGTAACTGTGATCTCAAATTTTGATTCTGGGTAGAACTCTCTTGGTTAAATTACAGTGCCATGTGCTTCCTAAATTGCATTTGTAGCTGTTAGCCTTAGCATTTTGTCTCTCAACAGTTGTGGAACTCTGTATTTTGAAGAATGTAATAAACACCATCCACACATACCAAACTCTAGATGATGTTTCCAGTAAAAGCATTTTCAGAGCACTCTGGCCCAGCTACTGGATTTTACTGGAGTGAAATGTACTTTTACTCTTCTTACTAATGCTTTCCTTTCTTGGCACATAAGGTACTAAGATATTTATAGTTACTCTTCACTTCTTTCCTTCAAAAGTTATTTCACTGTTTTAAGAAGACAAATTAAGTCATCTATATATAGGTAGATGGTTTTAATCCTCAAGGTTTGTATGACTATAATTTCACTCTGCAAAAGTAGTGATTTTCCTATTAAAAAAAAATCAGTTACTGAAATAATACATAGGATGTCAGAAATGTTTGGTGGAATTATTTCACCACATGTTTATGAACCTATTAAATCATGTAATATTACAGTTTCTATACCACATAAAATACATGTTATTGGACAAAGAGATTACCAACCATGGATTGGCTTTACAGAGTTGTTTTCTCTGATTAGCACATAACCACAAAGCTCTGTGAGAATCCATCTGGCATTTTCAAAGGTATCGTCATTTGTTTTCCAGCCCAGCTACAGCCATATTCTGATATTGCTGTTACTTTACTAGGATGCTCCCTGATTTCACAACAATGTACTCCAGCATTTAATCAGATCTTTGTTATGCTTTGTGAATACCATGGTAACATATAGAAAGAGCTGTTCTAATTAATTACTTTTCCCTTTTAGTGAAATTGTTCAAATACTTCTAAAACCTCCACTATAAAGGTGTCCACTGATCCTTTGGACCCAACCCCCACGAAAAAGTATGAGCATCTAGCCACGGCAGTTGTCCTCATCTTCTGATTGCCCATTAGTTTATCACCCTCAATCATCTTACTGGTTAGTTTTACCCTGGCCACTCCCTTTCTTGTCCAGAATAAAGCAGCTGTGCTAAATGGAAGTCAGAGAGGGACATTCTTACTTGCAAACTATCGTTTAAGGCAGGGGTGTCAAAGTCATTGTCACCTGGGGCCACATCAGCCTCATAGTTGCCTTCAAAGGGCAGAATGTAATTTTAGGACTGTATAAATATAGGAGTAGTTACAGTTATACACTCCTAAAATTATATTCAGCCCTTTGAAGGCAACCACTAGTCTGATGTGACCCCAGGTGAAGATGACTTTGACACCCCTGCTTTAGGGCCACTTTTTTATCTTCTTTAACTTCTTTATTCTTTATTAACTTCTTCATTCTTTATTCTTCTTTAACTTCTTCAAATAATACTACATCAGTTATATGTTACCCCAAGGCACCAAGAAAAGGAAGTAATGTGCAACAGTATTGTCTCTAAAGGCCCAAGATATTGCCATACTAACAGGTCAACACTATAGTTTTATGTATGCAGTTACTTTCAAGAACATGTATTTTACTCCACAAATAATAGTGTTTGTTGTTTATATATTGCTTTTTAATAACGGTATCTTCATGTCAAAGCTTTGACCAAACTTCTCCATACCCCAAAGGCAAGTGAAAAAACTAATAAATTGTGAAAGCAGTTAGTGTGAAGTGCGTTGTTTAATATATACACCGATAGACACATCCAGTCTACCAAGACCAGATATCTTCTCTTTGACAGATGTAATCTTAAAATATTAATTCTTGTACAACTAATGTTTTCCAAGAGCCAGGCACTCTGAAAAAACTCAGCCAGTTTTAAAAAAACCTCCATCATGTCTTCGACTGATATTAGGGATATGCATAAAAGAAGCTTCTCAGTTACTTGTTCTTTGCCTAGATTATAAAACAGGAGTGCTGGAAGACTCCCACAGAGAACAGACTGAAAATCAACACAAGACCTGGCACCACTGTGTTGCTGTGATCCCAGAGGAGAGGCAGGTAGAGAGCTGGGAGAGGAATGCATACTTTAATCTTTCTAATGCATCTTTTCTTCTGTGAGCATGCTATCTTATACCCCATACACTATTTAAAACTTGGGTTATCTAATAGCCCCTTAAATGCTATTGGTATGCTGTTAAAAGGAGGATAAGGATTTCACCAGTGTCAGTTAATTAATTGGCAGCTAATGCATTAATCTCCACTGCAAGTGTGCTTGCATCAAAACTGCATCCAGAGAAGTAAGTAACTTGGCCTTTAAAAATTCTAGGGGGATTTTGTGTTTATAAGTGTACTGAGCTTAGCAGAAGTGGCACATACTGCAGTGATCTAAGGGTAGTCCTTTTTCATAGCTGAGTGATCTGTAGAGAACAGACATTACAGACTTCCTGTTCTACAGAATTGGGGTATTCCTGATTTTTATCTCTCTGATAAGAGAGCAGGAGACCATCCACTCTTCACACGGTCTTAATTGATGTTATGGGATTGTCCTTCTGTCTTTAACAACTGGTTTAGCTTGTGTACCTTCTTTTTGGTTTTACACTCATATTTCTCATGACCTTTGTTCGAAAATGGCTGAAAATCTCTTGACGTCTGGAGAAAAGAATAGAGGTGGACCTTACTGCTGAATGCAGGTATAGCAAGACATACTTCTTTATGTACTTAAGCTATTTGGTAAAGAAACTTTCTTTCTGTTGTTACAGCTGGCAATGTGAAGTAAGTTTGGGAACACAAGTACACAAAAGGCACTTTAAAGTGAACACCATGCTATGCTTTTGTTCCAAATAATGTCTACATAATTTAATCCATATTTTTATCTGGTTATTTTCCTTCAGCACAAGTTGGAAATGCTTGCACTGTAAGCCATTTAATTTTTTTTTAAATATATTATCTGTATAGGATTTTTTATGGGCTTGCACTCCTTTCTCTGCTGGTCAGCAACAGCAAGTTCAACTGTACCTTTGTCATCTTGCGTTTGGTGGTCAGAAAAGACTGACAGAAACTCTCTCTGAAACAAGACAGTTTGCCTCCTTGACACAGGTACTTCTTGCCTTCTCATTTGATCCATCAGTCACAGAGCTTAAACAAAAAAAATCTGTCAGATGCTCTTGAACTGTATGTTCACGTGCTGAGTTGGTACAGTGCTTCTCACATAAGAGCATTTTAGTCCTTCAGAAGCCACTTCTGCAACCAGTAGTAGTATTTTTATCTTAGTAAACTCTATTTAGTGATGACACCACAAGTCACAGTGAAAAGTCCAGGCAGAGAAGACAAACAAAACCTCTCAGCAGGGATTTAGTCTTACTGACCTACACATAATCTGTGTTTACAGTGTTATGGTGTGGTACCAATTTAACATACAGTCAATCGTCTGTCACTGGAGGCACTATTTGTGCATTTCTCAGCTTTTCCAAGTGGTTGAATTATCTCAGATTAAAAAAGAGTCCTTCCTCCCTTTAGTAGTCCAAAACCTTCCATAGATTCTAACTTTAGCACCTATGCATCCATTTAGGATGAAGTGATAATAATGAATCTTTGTCTTTCACAAGCAGAAGATACCCCATAAAGAGATGACCCAACTCATATAAAGCATGGTGCATGTCTCCCCTTCCCCATACAGATAATGACCTTTATTCTGCCTGCATAAATGCAAGCACTTAAGTTAGATGCTTGATCACCCTAAACTTTTTTCTTTATAGACAAAGGAGAGAGGGGGCATTTCCAGATCATGATATAATTTGTGGTGAGTTGAATGGCATCTACAATAGACTTGTGGGAGTATGAGACAACTGTGCTTCCACCTTGGCTGATTCATACTGCCTAAAATTAAATAGAGTGGATGCAGGTCTAATAACCTCCGGTGAGATGGGCTGAATGTTCCTTGTGAGCAACAATCTCCATACAAAACTTTCAGAAAGTTATAAAAGTTTCAGGTAATACTTTTGGACGTGATAAGACCAGGGTGGGGTTTTTTTTTGCTGTTAAACACATGAAAAAGCAAAGTCCTATTGTGCAGCTCCCAGGCTCGAAAAGGAATATAGCACAGTACTCGGTTCACACCATATATTGAAAATTGCACCTCATGCAGCAATTAAAGCACTCCCCTCTAGTACGCAATGCTCACATGCTGTGGTTGCTAATGCCATAGAAAAACTCTGTAAATCAGGAATTCTCTGACTGATCTGACTATTCAGTCTTACAGTGATAGTCTCTTCTCTTTACTTCAGGATTTTAAATTTAATTACCTTAATATCTTTTGCTTGTCCATGTAATTAACATCCCTGGAAATAAGCATTACCACTGCTCTGGACAAGCAGTACAGTCTGTTCACAAACATTTAGTTTTGTACAAAAGTTCGAGAACCTCCGTTGTCTCAATATGAGACCACAATGCACATATTGGGACCTACACAGATTAAGTGGACTGGATAAAACCTCTATCTACATTAGAGATGCCTGCTGCTCTTTATAACTCTGCTTTTTACTTTCTTTCCTTTATTATTAGTATAACAGATCAAATCCATCTATGGTATAGCTGCTCCGAAGCCAGTGAAGTTACTTCAGGGATGAATTTGACCCATTTAATGCTTTTCTAGAACCTAAGCAACAATAAATGCCACATCTCTTCTACAGCTCGAATGCTGTTCAGAGAAGGGATGTACAATACATCTTTGTCTTCTTCCTGCTCATAACGAGCAGTGTAGGTCATCTGCATCATTAACATTTGCAGCTGATGCATTTGCTTAGTCTGTATACACTTCTTGGAACCGCACAGACCTTCTCATTGTTTTCAGAACCTTGATTTTTCTTAGCACTATCATCATCCAAATGTATTTAAGGATGAAACTATTAGAAACACAATTGGTGAATTAATGTCATGAGGACTGCTGCTGGCAGCTCATCAATTTTTGATATGCCACTCAGACAAATGAAACATAAGCCACCCAGAACAAGGGGACCTTTTGACACTTCAAAGGAAACCCCTATGGGTGGTTTCCTCTTGAAGCTGCACTAAACTGGCTCAATCTCCTCAGCTGGAAGCTGCCAATGTCTCATTAACCCCTAAACAGGCCCTGCATGAGCTTTTCTTTTCAGCTATAATTATGCCATGCACTCCTGTTATGCTGTACTGAATTGCAACACTGTCACCAGCACATTATAAACATCCACACTAATTGAAAAGCAGATTAGACTCGTGTTAATTAGCCAAAAAGCCCGCCCACTTGCATGCATTATGATTGCCTCTTAAATACTGAGGATGTTGAAATCCCTCAGAAAGACAAGGCAGACTTAATTGCAATAACCTGCAAATTAAGTTTAATTTACTTTAAATTTACCGGTTTAGCAGGCTCATTTGATGGTGTTAATGTTCTAGCAAATTAATTATCTGAATTAGTCATGCCTGGTGGAGTTTTGCAGCAGAATACATTGTACAGTAGCCTATTAATAACAGACAAACAGGACAGGATTAATGAGAAGATTATGCTAAAGTTCTTTTTTAAAATCAAGGATCTTGCATGAATTCAAATATAATCACCAAAGTGCAAATACAGACACAGAATATAAACAAACTGAAATTTATTACACTCTATGGCATGCCATCTACGAGAAACAGTAAAACATTACCCGTGAAATATTTGATAGAAAGAGGCCTCTTCTATGCACTCAAGTAGATCACTTCTCACAGCAAACCATTTCCCATTATCTGCTATCTCTCTATGAAACTTCAAATATGTAAGTGCTTTCGAGAGTACTTGTGCTACAGAGAGCGAGCTGATAAATAAATTAGAAATAACATCTCATACGTTAATTCCATAGTCCACTTTGTGGCTTATGAGGCAGTAGAATTGCTTTTTTGTACTCCATTGCTAACCACTATCTGCTCCAGTTTAAAAAAAAAAAAAAGACCTCCACAGAGATATGGCTGCAAGTAAACTATAAAAGCAGGATTCTTGCTTGCCTCTTCTCCCTATAAAAATACAAGAAGTTGAAAAAAATCTCTTCTAATAGCCTTTGGAATAGCTCTCAAAATAAAGATATAATTTGCCTCGTAAACAATGTCAAAGTACAATCATTCACCCTGAAAAAAGTGTTGGCTGACACTATGAGAGAAGTGAAGATAGAGGTGACAAATATCCTTTTTAACTGGTCTTGATCATGAAAGTTTAGTCTGCTTATGTGTTAAGTGTTGCCTCTTCCATTAGGGTGCACAGCCATCGCAAATATAATGAGATATATTCAATTCAACTCAGTCTCCCTGTGGAGGGCAGGAAAAGCCTATGGGAGCACAAAAGATAATCCTTGATGAGTGTGAACTGAATGTGATTGAATATAAAATTCTAGATTATTGATTGGAATCTGTATGTTAAATCCATCATTCACTGAGAGTAGTTGCATCTTGCGTTGGTTTCAAAGGACTTTCAGGCTGTTGTGCAGTGACCAGTGAAGAAGCCCAAATTTACATCATTCTTGCATATACAGTAATGCACAGAAAATAAAAACGTCATCCTTTGAAAAGAAAGACTGAACGATGCAGTCCTTAAAAACAGATTATCTCATTAAAGAAGGAAAGGTTTGGTAGGAGAAAAAAACTATGCCTAGTTTCTTTATGGGAAATATTTTAATTTTTGAGGAAAAAAAACTAAAATAAAAAAATGGCTTCAATATGTTTTTTGTATTGTGCTGATATATCATGTAGACCCTTTCTGCTTTCCTTATTATTTTTTCCTCTCTCTCAGATAAAATTACAGTTTGAAACACTAAATGAAACTGGCAGAAAAGCAGCCATTATTAAAACTGGGTTGAATAATGAAAAGAGAAAATAAAAAAAAAGGAAAGTAATTCTGCTTTAAAAAGCTTGTACATGAAGGGCTGAGATGACTTTAGTAAGAACCCATAGGGAATAGGAACTACACCAAGAAGGAAATGGATTCCTGTGACACATAAACAAAAGGCAAATGACTAATATATTTACATATAACATGTGGTGTATTCATTGCACACCATGGTGACAGAATTGTTTATTTCATTTATAATTTATACAGCAAAATCTTATTATATGTGTAACTAATTTGCCTGATGATAATATGCAGTAGGAGATTAGGTTTCCATTATATTCTGTCATTAAGAACAAAAGATTTTTGTTTGTTGGTTAATTTTTTTTCTTGGTTCCTATCCCAGAGCACACACTCTACACATGAGTACATTTCTCTTAAATCATTATGATGCTGAGCTAAGTAGAAAGTAGCAAGGAACTTCTAAAAAAGAAACCTGTACAAAATCTCTCACACATGAATCCGCTTTAAATACTCTTCACTTCTGGAATTTTTTATGATATCAGTAATGACAATATACAAAGAAGCTCTCACAGGTGATGTGCATGCACCAAAAAAAGAAATGTCAGAATAAATATAGGCTCCAGAAGAGCTTTGCTCTGAGAGAATAATAATAAAAAAAAAATCAAACATTTTACCAGAAGCAGCGTTAGAATATGTGACTAGACAGTTCATCTCAGACTACAGGGAGCGGGTGGGTGGGTAGGCAGTGATGAGGGAATTATCTTGATGTATTTTCCACTGTGGCACACAAGACAGTGCAATTCTCTGAAAGGAATTGTTAGCACCAAGCCAGTAATTCCCCTCTGTGGTATTACAAAGTGTGTGTATTACAAAGGGGGAAGGAAGAGGGGGAGCAACCTGCAAAGTGCTGTATATATTTTCAACATTAAAGCACATATAACCTTAAATTAATCCAAATATCCTTATCAAAATATAAATGCTGGGTCAGAAGCATACTCACGTACCGATGTTGAACTTATTTCTTTGTTATCCTTTGGAAAACAACAATCTACTTCTAGGAGATTTGTTAAGCTGTATAGTTGCTTAACCCTTTGCAAGTCTAATTTGTATTGCAAAGTGAAATCAACCTATTGCAGAAAAGAAGAGCTGGAGAGTAAAATGCTTTTAAAAATAGAGGATATTTTCCTGTTTAACTCAGAGATGTCCAGCACCTTCCAAATCAGTAGGTCACACTATTTCGGTCTTAAAAATCTGTGTGAAAGTTTGGTAGTATCTAAAGACCCTGCTAACAAAATTATCTGGATAAAGTAACAATTGGTGTTGCAGGTGTACACAAAACACTTAACCTTTTTACTGTCTGAATTAATGTACTGCACAAATACCTCCTCAGGGAGACCCTATCAGTTCTCAGATGCATAGTTTGTTGACCCTGAGGGCTGACAAGCTTGAAAGTTCAGGCAGTAGGTGAAAAAGTGCACCTCAGCATATAGAGAGTGAGCAGGTAATGAACATTGACTAGAATGAGTAGACATCAATACAGTCTGGGGACCAATCAGATGAGCAGCAGTTTTGCAGAGAAGAGCTACAAAAAGTTTTCCTGGTGGACACCAAGTTGACCATGAACCAGCAATATGCCTCCTGGGCTGCATTAGGGAAAACTTAACCAACAGGTAAAAAAAGGTATTCTTTCCTCTCTACACAGCAGTAGTGAAGCACATCTGGAGTGCTGGGTCTAGCTCTGGGCTTCCCAGTACAAGGGAGACATGGACATACTGGAGTGAGTCCAGCAACAGGCTGCAAAGATGATTAAGGGACTGGAGCAACTGCCTGACTTGAAGAGGCTGAGAGAGCTGGAACTGTTCAGTCTGGAGAAAAGAAGGGTTCAGGGGGGCCTGGTGAGGGTTACTAAAGAAGATGGAGCTGGACTCTTCCCAGTGATGCCCAGTGACAAGACAAGAAGTACCAGGCTCAAAGTGAAATGCAGGAATTTCCATTTAAACTGAAGAGAATACATATATAGAGAGGGAGAGAGTGGGGAAGATGAAACACTAGATCGGGTTGCCCTAGGAGATTGTACAGTCTTCATTCCTCAATATATTCAAAACCAAAATATGCTCTTGGGCAGCCTGCTCTGGCTATCCTTCCTTGAGCAGGGGAGGAGCTAGATGATCACCAGAGGTCCATTCTGAACTCAGTTATTCTTTAATTTCACGATTCTCTGATCTTCTCTAGACTGAGCTGCAGTAGAATACTATATTCCTGAACCCACAATTACTTCATAACATTACGTCCCTTAGATTCTCATGAAGTGAAAAATGAAGAACAAGCATGGAGATTTGGCGGTTGTCAGAGCAGAAAAAAAAAATGGAAGACACCAAAGATGGTGAGTTGGAGAAACCCATAGGGAATTGTAAGAGTCAGATTATGTGACTTTGACCTATGAAAGGTCAAAAAAACATGTTAACCTCTGATTTTTATTGTTTTCTGTACTTTTATTGCCACTATAGTTTAAGACCTGTGCTAGAAACTGACTGCAGCAGGTGTTTGTGAAAACATTTGGAAACAGAGCTTTGACAGAAGCCAAAGAAAAGTGCTGAATTCCTTAAAAAGTATCATATTAATCTATCTATTTTTAGTATACCAACTGCAATTGGAACCAAGCTGCTAGAAATGGAAGAGATGAATGAAAGAGATTTTTGGACTAGATTTTTTTCAAAGTTTAGGTCTTAGTAAAGCAGCACTTCTAACAGTTTCTGAAGGACCAGGGCTATTAGCTTGATCATAGAAATATGTTAAAGTGGCAATACGACTGTTGGTCCCCAGTTGGCTTGGGCCTGGAGTATAAGCTGTATAGAAAGTGAGTTCAAACTCACTTGAAAACACTGTGAAGACATACTCTATGCAGAAGCTGAGCATGGGCCCTTATGAGATAAAGTGAACATTAAGGAGGAGTATCAAAGGATGGGGAGGTCTTAGCTGAATTTTTGAAATTATTTTGCTCATGTACATAGATTAAAAACGCTTGGGCATTCAGAATGTAGTCTCCAACTGCACTTAGCTGATTAAGTCACTAGTCATGTTGAGGCTGCTTTACTACTGTGCAGCATATACAACTTATTAACAATTCCAATACCCAATGAAGGTAAATCTCAGCTGGAAGACAATAGGATTATGCAGGACTATTGCAGCTGTAGGGCTTTATAAGGGCTGGAAAAGGTCTAAAGATCTGTAAAACATCATAGACATGCTTCTTTTGCCAGACAAATTGAATCTACGCAGTATTAAGAAAAGAAGGATGTGAGGGGTATTCACAACACATCACATCTTGTTTAGGGTGCTAAATTAACAGCGTAGGTTTCCTGCCTGGGTAATGGAAAGAGCTAGGTTCTTCCAGGAGATGCTTCAGAGCACCTAATTATGACTATATAGGTCTAACATGCCCCAAGCTAAATACCTAACGGCAAAATTAACATGCCATCTGGTATTTTAAATGGGACCATAAAAACTTGTCTAAGAAGCAACATAAAACTATGCACATAGTCAGTGAAATTATAATGTTTCCTGCATTGTTTTTCTTTCTTTATACTGTCTCAGAAGGCCAAGAAACCATGAGTTTTGACAAAATCTGTCTTCCAACAATTTAAGTAAACTGAACGGACAATCATTTTGGTGCCATACCAGCAGAAGACTGACTCTTTCCTTATGGAATCAATTATCTTAGTAATGTTAATGTTGCTGTGATTTCAAGGGCCTTCTCCATACTTACCTTCCATTGCCCTAGACACCAAAGAATTATACACCAGCAGAAAAGCCCTACCAAGTCTGCAGTCTAGTCTAGAGCTACTGCATTTTAGTTAGTATGATTCAGGTGAAGAGTCACTTCAACTAAGAAAAGAGCTAGGTCCAGAATATGACAAATAAATGGGAAAAAGACTCCCAAAAAAACAACAGAGGAGATTGTGAGGAACCAAAACAGACTGCTTTAATTAAATGCACATGGGAACAAGATTTTTTCTGCACAAATTTCTGGACCTAACTGGTAGGTCTGATTTAAGTGGCCTTAGTGTACACCTAGTCTAGTCTTTAGAGAAGAGGCAAAGACAGAACATTCACATACCACTTCAGAGGGTAGTTTGATACAAGTTCAATTAATCTCTGAAAGTGCTTATCTCTGTCCATAGATTATGCACAGACATTAGGCAGCTGAGCCAGGAAACTAATGTTACCTGCAATGAGCCTAAACTTTTATTGTGTTTTCGCATGATAGCCATGACTATAGTTAGGTAGTTAACTACAGCAGATAGTTAGCTATCCTGGTCCCTAACATTCTTAGTTAAAATTTTTAAATGTTGACTGCACCAAAAACTTCTTTAGGTGGTAGATAATCTCCCAACATGAGTGTCCATCAGTGCATCTGACACATAGACATAAAACGTCCTCATGTTTTTGTTTTGGTTTTTAATATCTATCTTTGAAGATAGATCCAGTAAATAAAGACGGCTGTAGAAAGATAGCCTTCTGATAGGTTGTCTAATGGACGATCAGAAGGAAGTGAGACTGCTCAGCCCAAAACCTGACCTTCACACGTAGTACCTTCTGTTTTCCCCTGGTTCTTCTTCAGCTGACAGTCTCCCTCATACTATGAAGAACCTGGGTATCTCAATTCAACTGTCTGTCCAGAGATCCAGTGAGGTTTAGCTGTCACTATTCAGCTGTCTCTTTGTTGCAGATCCTTGAAGGGCTACTCCAACCAATGAGTGAAATGCTCATGCAGTCTGGTCTTGGAAGTGAAAAAAAAAAAAAAACCAAAACCAATCTTACACTATGCACCTGCCCCAGTATTGCAATGGTTTGGAAATTAATTCTGCATCAGAGGTATGCAAATTTTGCTCATTATGTAGATACTGAGCTATAAATGGCAATCTCTGAAGAATGAGACAAAGAAACATGAGCAACGTTCTCTAGACTTTAGGACATTTGAGTAGACAATTCTTCCTTTCTGACAAAACCAATCCCGTTCCAAACTTCACAAAAATGTTAAAACTATTTTTTCCACAATCTGATTATTTTTTCTTTAAAAATCAGAACAATTCTGAGAAAAATAGGAATAAAGTTTTTTTCATTCTAGTTTTGATTTGAGGAGAAGTTTTTTGCATTAGTAAACCCGATTTTTTTCTACTAGACCCTCAAGGAATTTGAGATCACTTTACCCTACCATTGCTAAGCTCTTCTTGTCTTCTGTGTTTGAATGAAGTTTGTCTTCTATCTAATAATAAAAGAAGAAAGATGTTAGGTATTAAGGGCACAAGTAAAGAGTATGTGGTAAAAGGGCAAAAGGACCTAGCTGCTTATGCAGGGTTTTTGTGTCAGGAAAAAAATAAACCACAGAAGCAGACAAGGAGAGGCGGGAGAATATCTGAACTGAGAATTACGTCCTGGATTGGTGAACTGTTGTACTCCTTCCTACGGAACACCAAATAGAGGTGATCAGTAGGGACCAGAACAAAATTTTCCCCACAAAAATTTCCTTGTAGCAGAGATTAGGGCATTCTGCTGCAGACGGGCTCTTCTTTCCATAAAGTCTGTGGTTCTGCCATGGAACAAGTTTCTTTAGTTCATTTGGGAGGACAGCTGCACCAGTGCATGATCAGGAAAACAGGTCTTGAAGCTAATTACTGAGAGCATAGGCAGGTACAAGCTACTTATTCACATGGGTAAAACTACGACCATTGGTATTAAAGAGTTGGTTCTGAGTAGTTACATCCCAAACACCCGAAAGTCATTAAATGCTTTTTTTAACTGCTTGCCTCCCTCCATCCCTTGTGACTTCCAGGGCTGTACATGTATGAACTTCATTGACCATAGTGCCATGGTGTCATACCAATAAGGTTGCTCAAGGAGAGTTGGATATTTTTGTTCACTGAGTGACTGAGCTCCTTAGCTGTGGTGGATCAGCATAGCTCAGATGGCTTCAATAGAGCTCTATCACTTTAAGCCATTATACAATCACTCTGTATAAAATCCAGTCTGTATTCACTTAGTCTATGTTGAGAATACTTGAAACAAACTATAAAAGCCATCCCTTTTTCTCTTCATCCTCACTGGTTAGAAAAGACTCAATCTGTATGGAATTTTAAATTTTTTAATTGTTTTACGTGTTCTTATTGCAGTAAGCCTGTAGTGATGTGAAAACCACCATACTCAGTGAAACTTCCAGCCAAAATAAAATAATCTAAAATACAAACCATTTGACACTAAGAAGCAGCATCTTATTAGTACTGGGTGTCCATGTAAAGGTGTTGGCAGTGGGGGGTCCTTGCAGGTGGCTTTTGTGAGAAGAGTCAAGTAGGCACATCTGATTCCAGTTGGCTCCAACTGATAACATGCAGGGCACAGCTGAGCCTCTCTGCCAAAATAGTGGTGCCTTGGAAAAAAAATGTATTTAAGGAAAGGAAAAAAAAAATGCCACACAGAAGGAGGAAGAGAGAAAAAAGAGAAACAGGAGTGCAAACACTGAAGCTGGAGAAGGAGTGAGAAGAGATGTTGCAGGTGTCTACAACCCAGAGAAGAGGCAGCACCAGAGTAGATAGTTCCCTGCAAGCCCATGGAAGACCCTAAGCTGGAACAAGTGGATATTTCTTGAACTGTGACCTCTGGAAGACCCCACACTGAAGCAGGTTAATCTAAAAGAACTGTAGTCCATGGACAGGACTCCTGCTGGAGCAGGGAAAAAGTGTGAGGAGGAAGGAACAGCAGAGAAGAGCTGCTATAGACTGACTGCAAATCCTTAATCCCCATCCCCGAGCACCATTTGGGGAGGGGTAGAGGAGCTGGGCATGGAGTAGGGAAATTGAGTGTGAAAATAAAAGGTGACATGAAAAAGGTGAGGTAGGTTTTTGTTTGTTTTTGTTGTTGTTTTATTTTGTTTTTTTGCTACTGCCCAAATCTATTTCAAATGGCAATAAATTAATTTTCCCCAAGCTAAGTCTGCTTTGTCCATGACGGCAACTTGGTAAGCATCTCCCCCTCTTTATCTCAACCCATAAGGTTTTTCATCCATTTTTTTCTATGAAGTGAATGGCTGGATGGGAATTTGTCACTTAACCAAGGTTAACTCACTACACTATTCTGTTGTAAGACCTATTTGGCAATTTCCTTTTCTGATATAAGGTCTCTATATTTCTCTAATCCAAGGATTTACATTGAATTAACACTGAAACATCTCTGTTCATTTATTTATCTATTTAGTTTTGATGGACAATGAATTTGTTGAAAAACTCCCTTTGGGAAGAATTTGAAGTATTCAAAAATCTGGGTCAAGTATATGGTTTCAGAAAATAAATAGGGATTACATTTTGATAATGTCTAAAAATGTTATTTTGATAATTTGAAAACAAGTCTTTCATCTTCTTTTTTTTGAAATTTTTCATTTTACTTAAAAATTGACCTTCAATTTGAAACAAACAAGTAAATACATGTAGTCTCTCCAGTCCTGTTGTATATCCTGAGAAACATCCTGTTTCTTTATGCCAGACAAAAGTTTTTAGTTTACTCCAAATCAGTTTACGGATTTTTTTCTTTCCTGAAATTGGAAAATTATATATTGCTTCTATCAAGTGTGTGGTGTTGGTTTTTGTTTTCTTTGTTTTTTTTCTTTTCCTTTCTTCTTTTTATTTCCTTTCTTCTTTTTCTCCTTTTCTTCTTTTGAGAAGAACCCCTTTCAATACAGATATCAAAGAAAGGTATCTATTATACACTTAATTTTGGGCTGTTTCTCAAGTGTAGCACTGGGTGTAGATTCTTGCCGTACTCGCATAGATGTTATTCTTAGCTCCTTGTACATTTCATTTTTTTAATTTTTGGAGGAATAGTTCATTTGCAGAATTCCATCTTCGTATTTCCAGTACTTGATAATATCTACTACTCTAACACCATAGTCTTTGACCATTACATGCAACCCATAACTCAGCTGATGTAATGTGAAAAAATATTTGTAATAAACCTGACATCGTATCTATTAGCAGTGATTTGATTGTTATTTTCCCAATTCTTTTTATGTCCTAGATCATGTGACTACATGAGAATTTAGTTTTAATTTCAAAAGTGAAAAACCTCAGTCAACCTTAGTTATTAAGACAAAGTCAAAACCACAAAAGTAAATTAACTTTCTACCTTCTGCAGATTATTCTTTAAAATCTCAAAACCTGAGATCAGTCTCACTTTATTCTCCATTTTTTTAAATGTTATTGGTTTAATAGCGATTATTTTGCCATAGATTTATGAAGTTCCATGAGTGCAATAAGCTTATAGAAAAATATAATCTCTCATTGTTTTCTCTTCAGGTTTAACTTTTATATCAGGCTTTCGCTTACCTGGTATATACATGACCAGGTACCAGAGCAGCCATGGAAGATCCTGACAGATGTAATATAACTGAGAAAGTGGTAACACAGCCTTGTCAGGCTGATGTTCTACAGTCAGTCCACATGGGAATTTTGTCCCATGGTGAAATCGCAGTGGCAGAAGCATGAACAGCAAATGTGACCCATGGAAGATATACACAGGGCAAACTAATCCAAAGGTGTCATTAGTCTCAGTGGATGAGCTCTACACTGCCGTGTACATACATAACCCTCTCCTCTGGTCAGGCAAGGCTTCTCCCTTTCAGTTCAAGCTAGGCACTTTAGCTCCACGTGAGTGAGGATGGAAAGAGATGTAAATTGAATTTTTCAATAGTGATGATAAAGCAAGTTTTAGTATTTGGAACAGAGTGTCAGGAGATCAGTCTGGCCCCAGCATTGAGCAGTTCTATGAGCTCTGAGCTATTCTGAAGCTTTTTCTTTAGATTTAAACTGCCTTTTTTTTTTTTTTTTCTTCTCCCTAATGAAGAGGAATGCTCACAAATGCATAAATCCTGACCATTCTACAAAGCAGTATCAAGGACTGAATAGGTCAAATATTCACTTTTAAGTGACTTATGCATTGGACATATTCATATTGCAAGATATGTCAATAGCACTAAAATCTCTACAAGCTTCCACTGTGCCAGAGTAGTGAGCATATTTTGGATGTAAAAACATGCACTTAAAGTAAATAGGTATAAGTGTACCTATTCCAAACCAGAAAGTGCACAAGTGATGAAAACAGAGGCAGATAAATATTCGGGTTGCATTATATATTGGATTGCATTATATATTGACAAATGAATAAAAGAAGACTAGCTGTCTTGGGGGTTGGTAATGAGACAGGGACTTCTTCACCTTCAGGTCACCCTTGTGATTCCCAGCAAACAAACTGTGGCCCGAATTGGTGATGCCGCTCCACTTCCTTACTGCTAGATGTTCAGATAATAAAAGTAACTACAGTGACTGGCACCACACTACACCCAGAGAATCCAGATTAGCTTCCTTGTCACCTATTGAAAGGCAGCAGAAAGCAGATCTTCCAAAAGCTGGGCTGAAGCACATAGTGAGGGAACTCCCAGAACTGCTGCTCGTGCTGTATCTGTTCTGTGTGCACACAAACGGTTCCTGTTTCCACAGCTATCAAATCAACACTAAATTCGTTTCCACTGAAGATTTAAAACAGTGAGGACAAAACTCAGTTTGTGCTAATATTGACTATGAAAGGGAATACTCAGTTCATATATCACTCACTCTGTTCACCCTGGATTTGTTGTTCTTCATGATTCAGTATGTAATGGTAAACCAAAACCTCACTAGCCAGAGCTTATTTTCTGTGATGCTGCCTGAATATCTGAGGTTCCTTTCAGTGGACTAATCAGCCCTCTTTATTAGATGCAACTGTATATTCATGATCCTATTGGGATAGATAGATTCTCTATACTTTGATAATAAAAATATGTGCTAATGGGTCTCTTTGCTATTGATTTCTTACATGAAGAAAGAAAGAGTGGGCATTATTTACCCACAGGTAAAGTAAAAACTATAAAGGTAAAAGGCTTTTCCATGCAATATACCACTCAAATGTAATAATCCCTGAGATGCTTATTTTAGTAAATGAATCAGTCACACTGAGCCAAGGAAGGGAGCCATCTATTACCGTGCTATAAATGTTAAAGACCCTATTTAGAGCTTTATCTCTAGAAGAAACAAAGCAATTTTCCCTGATATTTGTACGACATCAATAATGGTACCTCTCTAAGTAGTGAATAGATGTTACAGTTGCAGTTTGCCCAATTCTTTTTCACTGGTCATCAGGGAAATTCATCTAAAGCAACCAAAAAAACATAGATATGTTTGCATCATATTAATAAGAGGAGAAAGCAAGGTAGCTGCCAATTGGCAGCAGAGTATGTTTTGGTGGTTTGATAAGGATACTAAAGAGTTTATGATGTGACAGATGTTTCACTACACTATTGTGAAATGAATAGATTATGAGAAGTAATTAGATGTACATTGGAATCAATGCTGTTATCATCGAGGCCTTCGGGCGATGCAATAGATGAGAGTCATGGCAGCAGGTGGTCCAATGGCTCGGAGACAGGAAGACACACCGCAGGAGACTGAGTGACAGGTTTCACAGATCCAGGGGGTGAGAGATCTGAGCTATTGCCTGCATTTGTAATCTTTACTCATGTATAAATAATAACAACTACGCTATTGACTTCATATGCTATGTCATAGCCTCTGCTACCCCCTACACACACACATGCACACATATGCAAACATATACATACACGCGTTCTAGAAGTTTTTCCCTCATTTAAAGCTCTTCTTTTATTTTCACATAAAAAAAAAAAAATACATTCATCCCTTTGATTCCAGTGCCAGCTCAGTGTTCTTTGGCTAAAACATTTAAATAAGAGTCCTGACAACAGCTTCAAATACAGTGCAGTTTATCGTGTGCCAAATGCAGAAACATCTATGCATTTTCCACAGGAGATTTAACAGAAAATGAGGTGCAATAAGCACAATTCTCATTATGTTGCTCTTCTTCAAGCATTTCCCTATTTTAGTTCTTTATCCATCAGGTTCCAAACTTAAGGCAACGTCTTTATCACATCTAAATTGCCTTTGCTAAGGAACTGGCAAGCTGAGTCATCAGGATAGATGGCATAGGAAACCTGCTGACTCTGGGAAGATTGGGGTCCTGACCCAGAAACCTCAGTTTTTACCTATCCCCAGAGCTTCAACCTGGATTTTCTGGGCTCTCATCCACCAAGTAGAGTGGGGGATAGTAACAATGTGGAGACCTAAAGTAAGTGTTACCAGCACTCAGCCTCTGACTCTGTGAGTGGATTATACTAACAGGAGGCAGCTCTGGAAAGCCCTTTGGTGCTGCAGCTTGTCAGTCCCTGCCTGCAGGTGTTTGCTGTGAAATCTTTTATTTTATTGTTGAGGAGAGTGACACTAGGATAAAAGGGAATATTGAAACATTAAAATGTATATTCCAATATTCTGAGTGTAAACATAAATACCAAGATATTTCTTTGAGGTATATGAATATCAACACAAATAGATAGTCTTATACATGTGATGTGTATTTAGATATGTCATTTATTCTGTATGAATACCTACCATGAACTGAGATCCATTTAATTTAAGGTATTGAAAGGAAGTAAATCCAATATTATGGAAAGGAAAAATACTCAGCCACTAGCATAAAGTGATGAACTATGATGGGGCTTGCTACAGAAGGATATAGGGCAAAAATCCGAAGTATGTATATGTATATGTATATGTATATGTATATGTATATGTATATGTATATGTATATGTATATGTATATGTATATGTATATGTATATGTATATGTATATGTATATGTATATGTATATGGTACGACAACAAGTATTTTGGTCTAGTATTGCAATTTATGGAAACTTGACAGCTTACAAAAAAAACAGAAGGTACATTGCCTGTAAGAGCTTCTAGTTAACTATCCTTACAGTCATATTTTTATTTAAATGGATTGATCCAGGGAAAACACAGAGGTTGGGACATTGTAAAAATGCAAGATGATCCCCTGAGATCAGAAGCATATGTTTTCCCTGTGTGAAACAGTATACAAACAATTATTCACTTATCAACAAATATCTCCTATTACTCATGTCTCCCAGCGCCATATAGAGCTATGCCAATCTACTGCCACAAATGTGAAGAAGCTGTAAAACCTGTTGAGCCTGCTTTCAGTGAAGCAGCACCTTAGTGGGACTAATAGTGTCATGGAACAAGCTGGAAATTAAACAGAGGTTGTCCAGAATGATGGGACTGCAAATCTAAATTTGTTTCTGAAAACTTTGGTCATTGCATGTGCATTACCTGCTAAACTAAGCTACTAATTTAAATTATAAGACCTCGAGAGACTCATGAGTTTGGGTTAGCCAATCTGTATCAAAAGAGATGAGGAAATCTATTGCTTGGTTGATTGAATCTGACTGAGGTTTAATTTTCTGTACTGATAACCTCCTTTTTCATTCTTTTGTTCCTCTTCTCTCCAAATTATCTACACCCTCAGGTATTCTGAAAAAAATGAGATCTTACCCTGTAATATTCATGCTTTTGTTGGCCTGACTTCATCAATGAGAGCAGCATCACTAACACCAGTGGTGTACTTACTGCCTGCTGTTCAGGACAGAACGGGTCCCACTAATTCCAGAATATCCAGTGCCTTTTGGGACTTTGCTCAGGAAGAACTTGGTAACCACGGCCAAACTTGCTCTTGGTGAAATAAATTGCAAATATTAAACACATTAAAAAGAAATGTGTGTCTTCTTTAAATTATACAGCAATACACAGTGCACAATAGACTGCTCAGAAAGGAAAACACTTTATTCTTCTAATTATGGATTCCAAGATCCTTCTTATTAGTTTTAGTACTATGAGATAGGCAGCCAAGCAGATGTTCCCATTTTTTGGACTTCTAAGCATCTTGAGTACTACCAGATGTTCAGTTTCTATCAGACATCCCATCAAGGCCACCTGAAGGTAGGTCCTACTAGTCAGACTTCTTAGGTCAATGCAATGCCCTGAGAGGAGGAAAGTCTGAGTGCAACTCTCTCACTCTTGAAGCAGGAACCAAATCACTGTGGGACATTGTCTTAATGATATTGATATTTCAGACTTTTAAAAAGGAACTGGCTCACATTCACCCTTGGAAGTCTCTAGTGTCAATACAGAAGCCAGGGGAACTGTGAGGTCTAACAGCCTCTCCCAATTTCTTTACCTCCTCCCTTGTCTTTAGATCTTAAAGCAGCATTAACTCCACCATGGCCAAAACCAGTACAGGCAGCAACACCACAAAGGAAAAGTACCACTTGCACACACCGATATCAGTCATTCAGAGATATCCTTCATCTCAACCTTCTTGCAACTTTCTCCTAGTCTTCTTTGTTCATTTGGTCTGTTTCCCTTAGTTCAACTTTATCTCTCTTCTCTCTTTGTTTCTAGACCTTAGAGCCCACTACCACATCATATCACACTTATATTCGCACTTATATTCTTGTCACGTCCATGCACATCTAACCCAAACAATAAAAAATCAATGAACAGAAAGGAGAAGCTCTGAAGGAGAAATGACTGTTGTAATAGTGAACTGTGTCTCAGTAAGTGGAATAGCACAAAAGAAAACCTTATATTCATACTGTCTGGTTTTCCAAGTATCTGTCTGTCTTAAGTTTTGTCACTAATTAGATGTTGAGATCTCTGTCAAAAGTTATATCTTTTCTAAATGCTAGAAAGTGCTCTCATATACACACAGATTAGGACCTATAAGGATAGTAATGCAGGTGCTTTTCTCAGCAGAATGACTAGAGTCATGTTTTGAGAAACACTGCTACCTTAACTTGCAAATTATTTGGGATGGAACCTGTGCATTCCTACATGATTGGGGACTGTTTAGCTAAAAAGGCCCTTGCAAACAAAAGACAGAAAATAGAGATCATAAAGAATAACATTCTTGTGACAGCAGTTCTCTCACAGTTAAGGTTCAAAGGCTCTTACACTGTGAAAATGATGTTGAATCATCTACCATTTGCTGAACTTTATGGCAAAGCTCCTGCTTAGAAGAAAAAAATCAGCTGAGGGAGACTTTGAGGTTAATTACACAAGCCTTTTTAAAGTTGCTGTGCAATAATAATTAATATGTACTTAGCTCTGGCAGTAGGTTTTGCTGCAGCCCTGGCAGTAGAAACCAAATATGAGGCTTTTTTTGTCCTGACACAATCCCTTTGTTTTCCAGAGTGTTCTATATGTTCACTCCTTTTCAGTGAGGACTGTTGTATAGGCTCCTTTTGCCACAGTGTCAGCATTTTTACTTTCAAGAAATTATGTCTTATGTGTTACAAATATTAGACATTTCTATGGTTCATATTTTAAATCTCTCTTTTAAAATCCCTACTCTTGATTGCATGTTTTGTCTCTACATGTGAAAAGTTCTACACAAAGTCATATTCAAATGTGAATTTGTGCGCATGATATGTATGGCCAAACATAAACAAATGACTTTAATTTGTCCAATCTTTTACCTGTCATCAGTTTAATGGCTAAATCTATTTTCATGGTAGCACTGAGAGAGCAGAACTTAGTATTCAAAACATGCTGCGGGAGACTGACACCGACAATGCAGGGGTAGTAACACCGTGATGCCAGCACTGAACATAAGCAGCACAGTGTTACTCTGGTCACTGGTATTTCCTTGCACAAATTTTCTTGTGCAGTTGCACCTACCCTTTCTCTCCTTCAAATAAACAGAAGTGATGGAGAAATGTATTTTCATAAAATCCATAATAGTCAGAAATCAGTCAAAGTTGTAAGAAGAATATTTACTTGATGTACAAGATGCAGTAAGTACTAAATAAGTATGTTCAGAATGTCTAGCACATAAAGAAGCTGATTATTTGCACATTGTTATGATTCACAACATCTTTCCTGGGATAAATAACATTTTCTGATCCAAGCAACTCACACATAGCAAAGAGAGCAGAGGTATAAATTTCATTATTTTGCTCTGCTCTGAAACTTTGGCTGCCAAAAAACAACTTCTTACTTATGCTGGACAGTTCACGTGCAACAGCGTGGAAATGTCTTCTATGCTCAAACTCCAACAAATCTGTTTTTCTTGCATGACTAATGTGTCCCACTCTTCTGTAAACTTGAAAGTGAACTAAAACCAAAACCAAACAAAATCCAATAACAACAAATAATAGTTCTTCGTATTTTGCTTTAACATGCTTGTTTTTCAGTCTGATTACTAACAAGCAGTAGAAAGGCAATGAGAATGCTCAAAACGTCTCATGGACTAGTACAACTTGGATACCTATTGCATGCATGCCCAAATAGTTGTTGAGTTAACAGAGCAAGGAGCACACCTCATTTACTCCAGTTAGGAGTTTGTCCAAAGGAAGTAACAGGCAAAACCAGAGCTATTTTAAGATAATTATGAAATTGGCAAATAAATACTGTTTTCTACTATGAAAACCCAAAAACCACTGGATTGACATTCCTTAGTTTTCTGAAAGAGCTAGAACATTGCTGATTCACTAGATTTAGTTTAGTGGTTCTTTTTTTGTTTTCTACTTTCTGTTTTTGATGACCTTTACATGAACAGCTGCTTCTTCTTGTCAGATAGAAGATGTAATGGTAATGACATGAAATATGCTGTCCTTTATTTGCTGGGCTGTTTTTCACGCAGTTGCAGAGCAAACTTATTGTCAGTTTTTAATTACAGGAAAAACAATTTGCTCTGCGAAGTTATAATGGAAAACGTTGAAATATGACTAGATTATAAACCTAAATTATTTTGTAATTTTGAAGGAATTTGAACTATATTTTACTTATGTGAATGAGCCACAGAATAAGATGCATGAAAGATGATCTATGACTGCAGCTACCAAAAAGCTATCACACAGAAAACCTAGTCAATGACAAAACTTGTCTTGTTCTGCTAATACCTGAGATCAAATAGAAAGAAACCATTCTACTTTCCTTTTTCTAAATTAACTGAAAACATACCTAAATATCTACCTATAGAACTATATAATGAATTAATCTAGTCTTTTTAAGACTAGAGTAAATCCTCTGAAGTCAACAGAGTCAAACTGGTGTAAATGGAGGTAGGATAAACTTGTACCAAAAGTTAAAATCCATGTTTAATACAAGAATGTACCCCGGGCAGATGAAAACTTAGAGACATTTACTTTAAAAAAAAATGTTTCAGAGTGCTCTTAATTCTGTTTTCTGTTCATTAGTGTAGAACAATAAAGCTAGGCACTTTCTCATTTAAGTAAACACAACAATTTCTTACCTGCTTTTAGTATTGGAACCACTAATAGACACTATGTTCAAAAAGTATAAATAAACCGCAAGACACACTGATCAAGGTAAGAGCCATATGTACAAAACAAATGGAGTCTTCCTCACCTTTGGCTTGAGAAAACACAAAGAAAGGGATTTCAGCAGCATTGTCTTTAATCCAATTTACTTTGGATTTAATCTCCAAAACAAGGCTGGCCTGCTAATTCCCAATTATAATGGCACATGTAATCAGAGTCCTCATTAACAAAGACTGACTATATTGTCTATTAGGAATGGAAATCTGAAATGCAAATTCAGCAAATCAAAACGTTAAATGAGCTCTATCCAAGATGCTTAGAGCTCCTGCCAGGGCAGCGCATGCTGGCCGACACCTGCCCTGAATTCTCCCTCCAGCTGAATGTTTCATTCTGTTCCAGTCTTTGCCTCCTAATTGACCTGCTTATGATCTCTGCTACAATTAACATATGCTTATTAGTAATGGCTGGTTAAAGATTTCAAACTGCCGCAGTTTACAAAGTCTAATAGAGATGGCACACCACAGGAAAGATGAGACCACTGTTTCCCTCATCAGCAATGTCTTAGTAGTTTGGTTTCATGCGATTCAAATGAGATAATTTTTCACATCATCTGATGTCTGCAAACCCATACTAATTGAAACTGGAAATCTGCACACAAAGTGGCTTAAGGCTCCTGGTGCACTAAATGAAAATCAGTTAGTGAATATTATTTTTCTCCCTTTTAACCACATGCTTAGCAGCCATGGGAAAAGGATTTTTTAATTTTTTTTTTTTTTTTTTAAAGAAGGGGGCAAGGGAAGAAGGAGGGAAAGAGGAAAAATTATAGTTTGAATGATAAAAAATAAACCAGCCTACACACAGTATTTTTGGTCAAATACTTTGGTTCATTTCTTAGCTTTAATGAAGTTTTATAGATGAATCCAAAACCAGAACATTTTTTTTATGTCTTGCAAAGGTAAAATAATAATTCTGACATTACCAGAATATTGATTGACACTATTTTTGCTCATACTCCGTATCCAGGGAAATATTCTTAATCAACACAAGAAACAAACACAAACACTAAATCAGGAAAAACAAAACAAAACAAAACAAAAACAAACCAAAAAAACCACCCTCAAACCAAAAAACAAACAAATCGACCAACCAACCAACCAAAAAACCCCACAACAAAACAACACTTAAATATGCAAAAGTGTGTTCTTATATGATGACCACTGTGATACTCTCATTAATGTTAAGGTAATGTCACATTACCTACACTTCCTTATATGAAAAAGATTATAATATTGCTGCTGATTTGGCAGGTCAGTATACTTTCATTAAATTTTCCTCTGTCTTCAATGTTTTTCTATATTACTGTCTCAAGCCTGCAGGAGCCAATGGGCAACAAATAGATCTATTGCACCCGGTTTAATTCCAGCTTCATTAGCAGTGCACTAATACAGCAATTATGTCTAGTTCTTCTCTCCTAACTGTGTTATTATTATTTATCTGAAGTTTCTTGCTGACCATGTTTATTCCTTTTAATTTTTTTCCTTGACTTCACTTTATCATAATGCATTCTTGAGGAGCGGATTGGATGTTTCACAGTCTTTCCTTCACACTCTTATCTTTGATTAGATAAGCCACTTATCCCCCTTTGAAGTCTCATACTGCCCAAATCCCAGGGGGCTGAAAAGAGAACAAGAGAGTATTTGGGGCCTATGCTTTGTTCCTATGTCCCCAAACATTTCCACTTTTTATAGGCAATCACAGGTAATATTTTATTGTTAAGAATTCGATCTTTGTACCAAATAACTTCAACAGCCATTTTGTCTTCATTTCCTGAATGACATTGCTTAAAACTAATGTTTTATGCCTCACTAAAAACCCACATTCTCAACAACATATTCTTGAACTCAGAATGCAGAATTGTGCTGTCAGTATAATCCATGCATGCTTTGCAAAGGCATAAGAAGATGCTTATTGCTCCCGAAAGGTTACAGTTTAAGTCAGGCAAATACAATAGAAAAGAAAAGATTAGGTCCAAGCAAAGGAGAGCAGAACACCAGAAAGCAAATTCATGCTCAGCTGTATAGTTGACTTGTGGGCTTTATGAAAGGATCCAAATGAGTTGGAGGATATAGTTCAGTTTGTAGGAAAAAAATTATTATTGCAGGTTATAGGAAAAGGCACACATTAGGAGGCAAAAGAAAGAAATAAAGGTGTCTCCCTAAGGTTAACAGTAACAATACTTGCAGTATATGATTTACGGATATTTTTGATATTTTTTTAAATTGTTGAAAAACAGGTAACCTCAGATGTTTTGATGTCATTCAAGTGAATGGAATTGTAGTAAAAAAATTTCTTGGATTCCTTGAAAAGAAAATTGTCCCGTGCTTGTCAGCTTTTAATTGTCAGCCATTAAAATAATCTTTGCACTGTTTTAACAAGTTAAGATTAAAACTTCTAGCACTAAATATGGAGTTAGCAAATTCAGCTGCAGTGCTCCAAACTTTTGCTGATCTTGCTGCATCTGGGTATTAACTTTATAGCGTGAAGACTTGATCCTGTTTACATCAGAATTACCTTTTCACTTTTCTTTCCATTTTTTTTTTTTCCCCACAGCTAGGAACATAATTAAAGCGAGAGTGGGATTTTATTTACTGAAAATTAGCCAAGTAAAAGTCAGGGCTCTCACTTCAACTGTTCTCCAAGTCTCACTTTCTAATCAGCAGAGGGAGAGGCATAACCAGAGTGTGATCCATCCCATACCAGCATGGTTATGGAAGGCAGGTAGATAGGTTGGTGTTTTCTGTCTCTGCTGACTCTAAAGGGAGGCTCAACGGTAACTTTAAACTACTAATGTAATTTCCAGTAGCTCCTGAAAGAGTAGGTTACTATATCATTGGGAATATAAATTCCAAGTGTGTGTGAAAAGAGATGTAAGGAGAAGGAGTCAGGATCTGGTACTGGGTACAAGGGGTTTCTCATGACTGTTTCTGTTGCCATTCAGCTGAGACCACATTTCAAAAGCAATTTTTTTAAACAGTTTCCTGCATTTTCCGAAATCTGAGGTGGCTGCTTTACTAACCTACAGCAAGCCTATGACATGTAGTTAAAGTTAGAAATATCCTTTTATCTGAGTTAAGAAACTCTTTGACTATACAGCAGCATCTTGGTGTTAGCCACACCACTAATTTTGAGAATCCCTTAGAAGTGACAATCTCACAAACTCATAGGTCAGAATTTAGGATGCTATTCTTGCTTGTGTTAGTTGGAAATTAAGGAAAAATTAAGGGGAAAAAGTGAGTGCTCAGTCTTTTCAGAGCTTTGGATTAAATCAAGCACGGAACAGTAAGGTCTTCTCATTACTCGGAGGTTCACACCCAATAGAACTAGTAGTAGCAAAATTCTGGTCTATTAATTCTGTTTGAGACTGAGCTGTGTTAAAAGTACCTAGGCTCCTTTACAACTTGGCACTCTCTCTTGTATAGCCAAAACCCACCAGGGGCTACATTTGAAGTTGCCTGCATTGTGGAGCAGAACCATGCTACAACATGACATGTCCCTGGGGGCTCCTCCAGTTGCCCCAAGAAGAACCAAGCTGCATGGACCTGTGCAGTCTGCATGGCTCAGGTAGCAGGAGCACAGGGCATCCCAGGGAGTGTGTCTGGAGTCTAGACACTGCCACAACTGCTGCCTGGTAAAGAAGTTTGATGGAGAGGCCATGATTTTTGCCTCTGGGTTCATGCCAACCTTGAAAGATCCTTTTTGACTGCTCTCTAAGATGACCAGATCTTCTCCTTGTGAGAGAAGTAATCTCAGTATCTAACCTGTGCTCCTAGAAAGGAGCATTTCACTGACTGGAAGCAGCCCAGGGAGGTCTGCTCAACACAGTCAGTTGATATGGGTCATGATATGACCCTTCCTGAGATAGGTACCTATATCTGATTAAACAATTTCTCCCACAAAATGACTATTTCTCTCATTAATTCTGAAGGGAGGCTGTGGCAACCAGCACAATGGCAGATGCCAACCCTGTAGGTAGGCCAGACCAATCCCCCAGTTGTATTCTGCCAAAAAATGATGAGTTCTGCATCACTTCTGTGTTTTCACCGTACAGACAAAACTCAGCCATCCTGGACTGTCTGCAGTCTGACTCAGACACTGCTCTCTCAGATTTAAAAGTCACAGTAATAATGACACCTTAGTTAAACACACAGGGCAGGTGACCTGCACTGAACTGAAAGTGAATATAAATGTAATAATTAATTGCTAAATAGGCTTTGTCTGTATTTACATCTTTCCTGTGTTAAAGAAATAGAAGTGTAAGAAAAATATAATGTTAAAGGCAAAAGAACAAAATTACAGTAGCCTCCTATGCTGCTACAAACTGGTTGGGACTACACTACCTTTTAAAAGAAAATAATTTATGCTTAATTATGAATGAATAAAAATATTACTAAAACCCCAGGAAAATTGTGCACACCATAAATCAATATAGCCTCTTATTTGCATTTAATTTTCATCCACGTTTATGCTTTGAAGGACAATTTCTCAGGTTTATTTTAAGTGTAATAAAATTAGATGCAGATCATCACCCGAATATAAAATAAAACATATTTCACTTTTTTCATGAAGAAAATATTTAAAATATGAAAATAATATCTCATATGTAGATACATTTGTATTGACAGTGGAAAATTGTCATACAGTTAAACTCAGGCCCTGTTAAATAGTCTCTGCAATTCAATATACATTTGGGCACTTGGGTCAAAATAGAGTTCAGCTCCATCCTTTTTTTTTTTCCTAAGTAAACCAAAATATGGTAAGTGGAAGTGAACTCTAATATTTTTAGAAAACAGCCTGATAAAAATTTGAAGAATAATTATCCATTTTGAAATACAATTTTTCACTCACACACATGCCATTATGTGTGGTGTTTCATGGTAATATATGAGGTTCTTTCTGTAAATAACTTCAAAGTCTTTTTTCCTCCTCTGCATAGTGACAAATGCTCTTCTACTAAATCATTCAGCTAGAACTGTGCAAATCTGGCTTATCATTCAAACTTTGTCAGACACCTTCATGACAATCTGGGACAACTCATTTGATAGGATCTAACCTAAAAAACTGCTGAGGACCAAAAATGGGATGAAGCAGATGTGAATGGAAGACAGTCAGTACCTCAGAAATGGAGGTTCTTAATCTCTTTGAACTCCAGTTGCCCAATTCTTTTATTTTTTTAGAAGAAAACACTTCCAGTTTTACAGCTTTCTGGGAAAAGTGTTTCTTCTTATTTATGAAGTATCACTTGAATATTGTGGTAATGTGGGCCCAATGAACATCTAAATATATTTTTGTTCTGCAGCTGCTAATGAAGTTAGCTCTTGCATGTGGATTTATCTGTCTATAAAGGTGGAATAGCCGTACCAGCTATCAGAGACAGCTGAATCTCTATGGGTGCTTTGGGATTCTCTCTTACTTTTGTAGCAAAATACTGACAACTTCTGCTTGCCTGCTCCTCCTTTGCTGATTGTGTGGGTGATTATATACCTGATTAAGTCGCTATATTCCAAGGAAATTTATGTAATACATTTCTCATAAAATTACTCCAGACTGTAAAAAAAGTTTAAAATTAACTTAAATGCTTGAAAACAACATAAGTTTCTAACTTCACATGGAACTTCACTTGCAACGGAATAATATTCAAACAAGTAAATTGGAATGTGCATTTCTTTATTAATGCAGTTCCTATTTGGTAGAAATGTATTTAGGCTGTTATAAACCTTACTGCTACAAAGAGCAACCTTTCTGAACATAAATGGATAAAATTTCTTTCCAGCATGCAGAACTTTTGTTGAATAGACTATCATGGCTTCACTGGCACTGTCATGATATACCAGGTCAGGTTGCATATATGCGAGAGGTTTACACAGTGGAAGTAATTATTACATTAGATATACTTAATTTTCTTATGTTCATTGATGTATACATATATTTATAATTAAAATGTCTAAAATTATAGGAAAAATATAGGAAACTTTCATATTTATTATTTAATTTCATTTTCATTTGTGCAGATGCTCTATTGCAGAATGCAGAAGAAAATGGGAGAATGTGGATGAAAGTACCATCATCGGTTTTTCCCCTCATGTAACCTAAAACTGTTCAGATTGATTTTTTTTTTCTATTATTTTTTAGAGGAAAAAGAGAGGGCTTACTTCTGGGATTTGACTTTGTATGCCAAGCTCATGCCTTGAAATAGAATTTTAAAAATAGAAATTCTTGTATGTATTGTAGAATAAATGGTGCTGCTTTAATAAGAATACTTGGAATGCAAATGAATCCTGGAACCAGTGTGTGAAAATATACCAAAAATGAAAGAGAAAAGAAGAAAGCAATATAGAAGATGATTTATTTACTATCCCTCAATTCCTAATTATAATTATTTTTGCACTGCGACGTCTTCTCTAGCCTTTTTGTTTCACAGTATCATCACTAAAGTGATGAAAGGGCTATTAAATAAATATGCGATATCATCCCTTTTTTCAAGATTAGAGATGGTAGCCTTGGAGTCTCGGTAAATTCCATTCTGTCCTACCAACAAATCTTAGGCAGCTTCAAAGAATAAAGTGTTCTTATTAACATAATCAAAAAAATTATCATCTCCTGATTGCACAGAGGGCCTGCTGCTATAAAATCTACCAACACACTGGAGTCTGATCTCAATACTTTCAGGACTGCAGTTTTTCCATTGTAGCAGCGTCTCTGCACGGTAGGGATGGTCAAGGACCAGAGCTCTCTTGCGAGTGGTACTGTGGACATTCATGACTGAAGCAGCCTGTACTTTGGCAACAGTTACAGCCTGTGCTTGGTGATCAGAGTGGAATTCATCTTGCCATAGCATGAGCATCAAAAATGGATTTCATGAAGTATCCTCCAGATATGCCTGTTTCCTTTTGTGGAGTGTAGAAGAAGCCTAGAGTGGTGAGCTTACATGGGTGATCTAACTTGTAAAGGTGTCTAGTTTAGGAAAGATAAACCCAGTCAATGGGTATATTCTTTTGGGGCTCTACAAACAGAACAGAAATACAGTCCTGTGCTCCAAACTCTGAATTCCCTTTTTTTGTCAATGGTAGAGTGTCTTTCCAACTAAACACCTCAACACTAAAATCATTCTGGATTTCCAGATCTCCTGAAGCAGTGTCTAAACCGCTTTACTATAGGAATGAAGTAACTGAAACATAATGTCAATGATTTCTCAAAACAGCTGCAATTCTTAGTCTCGATGCAAAAGGTGAGGCTGACGATCTATTAGCTTGTTTGAATATTTTCTACTTTACACCCATTATTAAAAGCAAAACAAACAAAAAACCCAAAGTCTATTTTCTTATACGACAGTTTGAGCTGCTTGGTGTCCCTCATTTCTGTACTGCTTGGCAAAATAGGTGGCTGTTGAGTAACAATAATGAAAAGGTAAAAGCGTAACAAGGAATTTTTGGGATGGCTTGAGTGATTGCCAGGACCCTGGAATACATCTTAGTTTATCATTACAATTATATTAACACTACTTTAAGTTGTAAGAGACACAAGGCAATATATAAAGAACTCTACTACATATGAATCTGGACAAGAATTACATCTGGGAAGTCTTTATTTTTCTGTGGACTTTGTGGAAATGATAATACAGAGTTTGTCTAAACCGCAAACAAATGTGATAGCAACCCAGATAATGTAACAAGTAGATTTTGGTACTTCTCTGTGCTCTTTTAACACTATCCACTCCCACAGAGAAATAAAGTTTAGATTATTAGCCTATAAAGAACTCTTAGGACTTCTGAATGTATTATGAATCATCATCATTTTTTTCTAAATGTGACTGGTGTATGTGAGAGAATGAAAGGAAAATTCATTAAAAGTGGTTTATGATGAAAACTCAGTTTTCATAATGGTTTTGAGAAGATCATCCCATCAACAATGTCTTTGGTATCAAGATTTTACCACAGCTTAGAAAATCACCATTACATTGCTAGATCAGTGTAGCTCATTTAGTTATTACCAAAACCACCAGCAACAATTCGACAATGGTATTTGACTTGTGCCTTTTTATAACAGTAAGTGTTAAGCATTAATTGTAATTATGATATTATTTGGCTCATCAAATCTCTTATAAAACCTAAATTGTCAAAGTACTTACAGTGAACTTAAGTACCACTCACCTTAATTTTTAACAGACTAAGAAACTGAGGCACAGAAGAATAAAATACTTTTCTGTGAGGACAAACATCAAGCTAGTGACAGAACATTCTTATCTAGTGACTGATTGTCTAATTATGTCATACAGGCATACAGGCATACAGGCATATTCTGTTGTTTTAATTTTTCCATTTAATCACTGATTGTTGCTATTCCCATACCAAGGAACAGCCTGGAAAATAGATGCCAAGAATATTTCCTAGGTGCTTCATTGTCTTAGTCCTCTGTTATGCCCTTGGGTAAGCATCTATATAATCTGTACAAACCTTATTTTAAGTGAAAATTAATGTTTGCTCATTTCAAAGCTTTTTTTTTTTTCTGTGTGGATGTTTTTGTTTTTCATTTTGTCTAATTTCTTTTTGTGACAGTGGCAAAGGGACAGCTATTACTCTGGGGAAGATCCCTTTCTTGTCACCTTTAGCCCAGTCTTTTTTTTCTTTCTTAACTATACAGCACTCACAATGCCTTTCTAGTATTTGTTCACAGTGTTCAGTGTTCCTAGTGGGACATGGTGTGTAGTTTAAATATGTTTCTCTCCTGATATTTTAAATGACATCCAACTGACCTCATAAATGTCTTATGAGACCAAATAAACTCTACACTTGAAAAAAAAAACCTGTCAACTATTTCTACCTTGCTTGTCCCCAGGCTGCTCTGGCATGATGCCATGAAGCATCAGTATTGATATTTTGTGGCATTCAAATTGTGAAGTACCCAGGATAGGCAATAGGTGCAGAAGTATTAATACAATCTGGCTGTGTCACTGATAATTACCTCAATATAAACTAAATTTATAGCAGATGATACTTTTGATATGAATTGGCAGCAGGCATCAAAACCTTTTCTTGACATTATCCTGTAAACCTAGGAGGCATATAGCTAGCATTTTGTGTAAGTTTTTTTTTATAGAGAAGCAGAAGAGGTTTAGCAAAACTTCTGTATAGTTTTATCATAGACTTCACCAAGAATTGTTTATTGTCCGTAGTGACTTTTACCACAGTAATTTTTTTTTTTCTTGTAATGTTTTATAATTTTAGCTGAAGAAACTCATAAACGTATTCAAAGTGTCAGGGAACACAGCTACACTAAGCACTATAATTTAACATGATAATTCAGCTTAAAACTATATCTGCAGCTTTCCAGGTCAAAAGAAATTTCTCTCTAATGTAGAAAACAGAACCCATCTGAAGGGAGCTTTTATGCTATACTTTTACATTAAAACTTATCAATTGTCTAGGGAAATGTGTTCTTGAAATCCCATCATGATCCATGTGTCATCGAAGACAAAGATCCAATGTGCTATGGAAATTTCTTGATGCATATTATGAGCTGTTGTTTGCCATAGTGTCTGGATAATCCTGCTTCATTTATTGGAGGGCCATTTCAGCTGCACTGTCAACAGCCTGGGATGATCGGGTCACCTTTCCCTAGAAAATTATGTAAAAGCTGTCAAATGGGCAGGATTATAGGCACATTAAAGGTGCTTTAAGATTTCATGCCTATAAATATTAGCAAAGAAGATTTAAAGGCAAATTTGTCATCAGAACATGTCCACATTTCTACAACCTTGTTTTACAGCACTGCAATGTTATCACCTACATTTTGTTAAGTAACTATGAAGTGTTTCAGTGGGGAGCAGCTGCTGTCAGCCTTATCTGTTTAACTCATGTTACAGAAATTAAGCATTATTTTAAAACAACAACAACAAAAAAAGACGGTAGCTGCCTCCTATTTATCATCCTTTGGAAACGAGTTCTCAAGACTTTTATTTCCCAGCAAAATAATTCAAGTAGATCAACACAAACATTTTGTATTTGGAGGGTCAGCTTATTAAAAGCCATTATATATTTAATAAAGGCTTTCTCATAATGGTACCAATTACAAATATCTTTGCATGGGAATAATAATGCAGCAGATAATTTTGCATAGTATTTACTTTTAAGTTGTGAGCATTTTATTATAGTGTTTTGGAATGACTGTTCTTATTTATTATACATTATGAATGCCATGGGCATCTCCAACATAAATAGATATTGACAGCCCCCAAGCATTTCTTCAGAGGACTCTAGTATTTTTGATAGACGAGTGTAGCATTTTAGTTGTATTTTTTGTGCTGGCAGACTTCTAGCCAATCTCTAAGTTATACAGATAAAGATCTCAGAGGAGAAAGAAAACCACCTTTCCTGCACAATCTTTCAGGGAAAAAAAAAAAAACAAAAAAAACCAAAAAAAACCTCAAGACCCTACTAAGAAGTAGAGTAAATTGTGAGCAAAGCTATGTCAATTGTAAATGTCTGCCCTGGGACTTCATTCAAACTCCTCAGACATGTCTAGAAAGTTTCCCATTTCAATGAGCTTTGAAACTGGCTGTTGTTAAACCAACATGCGTCTCTTCTCTCTCTCACAAATGTCCAGGTCAGAGGGCAGCACTAGATGGAAACCTACGTGTAACTCGTAACTGGTACATCAGTCAGCAGAGCATACCTCCAATGAATTCACTGTTGCAATGTGAGTTATGGAGGGAAAATGCTTGAAAAATCCTGAATGCAATTAAGCACAACATGGTTGTTCTCTCCAAGCTTCATTAGGCTTTGCTCTTAGGTTTCACATTCCCTGTTGGCTTGGATAAATGGCCAATCTCCAGTCAGCTTCAGTGGGAGCAAAAGCGGTGTGGAGGGAGAGGGTTTGTCTGAAAAACTAGAAAAAAGGGATCTGCTGCCTGAGCTGAGGTCTGGCTGAGGGAACAGAAATGGGAGGTGGAGAAGAGGATTTAAAAACGATGTGCTCATGGCACCTGAAAGAAAGCAAATATGGCTACAAGGAAGCAGCAGAAGAACCTGCTAACTGCATATGGTTGCAAACCCTTGCATCAAGCTTCAGTGTCCCACACAAGATAAGCTGGCTAGCTGACTGAAACCCCCTGTGGGTTTGCAGTGAGAGAATTGCTGGCTGTGACTCAATAGCAGCAGGACTCAAAGAGGAAATTCAGTGGAAATTTCCTTGGAAATGGGCACACAGGAAGTGAAGCAACATGGCTGAGGTGTCAGCTGAGCATTTTCCTTTGCTCACTCTGCTCAGAGACAGAAGGTAATCATGAAGGAAACTGGGTGCAGGAATAATAACAGGTCTGGAACAGATGAAGGAAATACTTTACACACACAAAGACAAAAGGAAGCTAATGCAGAAATTAATGGGGCTCTTTTTACCCTTTCCCTGAATGCATTGGGAAAGGCAGAAACACACCTTGTAGTCTCCATGCTGGGATCGACCATAATCTGCCCCATGGCAGCTGAGGAGGCAATGGCACAAGAAACTGAGGTGAAAGTAGCAAAAGTCAGCTCTGATAGTAAAATGTTATTGCTTCAGTATCTAGGATCCAGCTTAAAAAAAAAAATATATAGAGACAGGGGACAGAGATCACTGAGACACCTTTTCCTACATGAAATGATCATATAGCTAGATGTACATCCACATATGTGACAGGTTATCTTTCTGTGAGCAGGGGATGAAGCAAAAGATGCTTTTCACAATAATATTACTGGAGAAATGGACAGAAACTTGAAATCTTGATAAATACACTCTTGGAGAAACCAAGTTGCAGTTGTATAAAACGATGAAGATCCACACAAAGGAGTAGAAGATAATGCAAATATTATTAAAGTTTAAGGGCTGGCTGACATCAAAGCCTTGATTCAGCTGCCTATAGAGTTACTTGAGACACCCAGGCTATTGGGTAAATCCTCTTAGAATTCACAAGAAGTCCTTTGCCTTTCTGAAGCAGCAGGAACATCTCAAATGATAATAGACAACTATGATTGGACATATGAACTGATCCCTGCAAGAAGAAAATGATCCAGTTAAGCTCTCTGTCAAAGCTGAGCACTAAAATGTAAAGAAGGGGATGCCAGTGCAGCTGTGGCTGAGGCCTCAGGCAGAACCTGGTAATCTGGGACATCTAGTGTTCAGGCAGCGGAGGTCAAAAATTTTCCACAAAGAGTCCATGTTACAGACCCGTGACCTGGGGTTTAAATGAGCGTTGTTAATCCTTTCCCTATGAAATACTGGGTTAATATGATCTAGGAGTTAATCCTTTGTTAATGCCAGTCTTTCTAGTAAATAGTCTATTTTTATTTCCAGAAAAGGTAGGTTTAAGAACATATACAACCCAACATGTACAACTCAACTGCTGGCTAGGAGAGCTGCCACTGAAAGAAACACAGAGACTTTGCTCTTCCTGCACTCCCATCCTTCAACTACCTTATGCAGTTTAGAGACAGAGCAGGTATCTCTGCTCATTCTTAATGAACTGGCAAGATTTCAAGCATTGACTAAGACAGCTGGGGATACAGCAGACTCCTCATTCCTGGCTAGAACTTATTTATTATTAAAGACAAATTAAGTGATGGGAGGTGGGTCTTGAACGTTGGATAATCCATTAACCAGTTCAATAGGATTCCCCTGAAAGGAAGTTTGTAGCCAGAAGCTGTTTCCAGTGCACTTTGTATAAAAAGGGTTAGGGAAAGGGAGAAAGAAGTTGAAAGGTAGTGGTGTGAGTGAGGATGTTTGTATGAGTGGCAGGGGAGGTGTGCTGTCAGGCCAAGAGGTCTGAACAGATGAGTAAAAGCCAAAGACCCATGAGCTGTGAAGAGGTTAGATGTGTTCAGGGGTGGGAATGGCTCTTATGCACTACTGAAAGAAAATAGCAATGTATGGAATACATAAGATGTCCAGGAGAGAGGGCTTTACCTGATCACACATGTTTCTGACTGATATGAGAATGATTAGCTACCGGGGAGCCTGGACAGGGAATCCAACTGGTGCTTCCTGGTGACAAGTGACCAGTGTTTGTGTTTGTTGCCCAAGGCTTCTGCTTCCTTGATAAACCAGAGCTAGAAGCAAATCAAAGAGCAGCCGCTTGATAAAGAGGTAAAAGAGGTTCTTGCAGCAAATAGGCAGCACCCACTTTGCAGCCTCTCAACTTTCTTTGCAGAGAAGGACAGTGGGTCCCAGATATGAGTGACAGCTCTCCCCAAATACGTGGAAACAAGTGAAGAAGAAATGATGATCTGTACTGTGTATGTTATTGCTGAATGATTCCCAGGTGAGTTCAGTTAATAAAGTCACAGACAAATTAAACCACATCCCTCACTTCTTGTCATTACTTCTGCCTGTCTGGAACAAAGAAGACCAAGACTTTTTTTTTAGGTGCAAATAAGCAAATGGAGTTTTGTATGCAGAAAAGCTGTAGAGCTGGATCTAAAAGTATTTTCACAACAAAGCACACTTAAAATATATACATGTTTATTTTATTTGACTGGTGCTTTTCTCATTATAGGCATGGATGGTAATGTAGTCCTTCATAAATCAGCTTCTCTATTTTTATTCCAGGCTAATTATTCTAATATTTCATTATTTTCATCAGTATATTTTAGGGAATATACTAGTTTCTTCATCAGTTATTTTTTTCCAGATGAGATGTTTCTGTCAGCTTTGACTACCCCCTCCTCCCCAAATGGAGACAATGACATCTGGTATACACTTCATAATAAATGCCCTAGCAGCAGGCAATGTGGTGTCCACAAACTTGACTTTACATCTGTCTAAAAAGAGGTCAGATAGATGGGGAGATAAGTTAATGTTAATGAACTTATAAATTTATAGAAATTCTACAACCTTGTGTGAGAGTTGCTAAGTGCTTTGAATCCTATCACACATGCTGAGACTGCTTTTCAAAATCACATTTTGTACATATATCATCACTGTCACTATTTATTTTGTGCATACTTTCTGTAGTCATACATATTCTATGAATAACATTAAATATAAACATTTGGTGTCTTACACTAATGGAGATTGTTTTTGTTTGATTACATATCTCAATCTATTCTTCATCAGAGAATTCTTGATCCAGATCTCTTTTGCACTTGATCTTAGCTTTTATCTCCCCTGAATTTATTCAGCCTAAAAGGATATCAAGTGCAGATTCTTTTCATGGTCTTTATCCATAATTAAAGCTAGTATTTGAAGGGAATGAACTCAGGGGTACAAAAATTCTTCAATTTATCTCCCACAGATAATGTCTTATTTGTAAATATCTATAAACGTGTTGTTTTGGTGTATGGCTTATATTTTGCTAATCTCTCAAAGGGCCTAAATATTCTTTCATTACAAAAATCCTTGAGAGTCATCATGTCAAAATCATTCCACAATTAATAGAGGTTGCCTCCAAGGGCCTTAGGGAGAAGAGGGCTGTTAATAAGTGGACAAAGAGGAGATAGATAGTCTCTGGCCTGCTTTAAAAGGCTTGAGGACAGTATGCCATGTGCGTTGTCTCTGGTAAATTCTCAAAAATCCTTCCTATTCACATGTGTTTCTATGGCACCAGTAAATTCTTCTTAATAAGAGAAAGATGTGAAGTCCTGTACTCTTTTTTTTTTTTTTATAGTTGCCAAAAGTACAAGGCACATCCATTGACTTATGTGAAGATGGGACTGTATACGAGGTTTGTCAGCCTGAGGTGCAGTCCATAATTATAAGAAAGAAACTGCTAAACATTGTTCTTTTTTTATCGAGACAATAATTTTGGGGCACAATAATGGAACATATTGTTCTGCTTAATTTTTGAAACGACTGAGAACAACTACTGCATATTGTAAACAGTTCTGCTCACTGCTCTTTTTTACCCAAGTTAATATAGAGTGTGACATTCTATCTTTCCATTATTGTTGCTCAAGCTAGTGAGGAAACATTTAGTCTGCCTAAATATAACATATCTTTTTTTTTTTTTTTTTTTTCCAATTTGAAAGGGATACTTTTTAAAAGTTAAACTAATCCAAAATATCTTTGCTCATTCTTTTTTTGTGGGGTGGTATCTGATAATATAAGATAGCTCTTAAGAATAGTGGTTTTAGACAGTTTAAGATAAATTTCTATTACCCATTTGTGGCAGAAAAAACTGTAAATGTGTGGTTTTGTAATTGTGGCTAGTAATATGAGATATTAATGTATATTTATGTAAGACTGGAGTAGATTCTTTGGTTACTTTGTGTGACTTTATTGAGCAGTCATATGGAAGTTTCGTATGGAAGATCGAAATCAGCCGTAAAATGGGACTGTGATTGTAACCTTAATTATCGAAAGGATATCCCCTGCAGAGGATCATAATCTGTTTTGAGAAGCAGAAAGATGGTTGCTTCCCTATGGGAGTCTGGGAGCGATCCTCTCTCAAAAGCTTGGTGACATAGTCCTGCAAGCCTGATATTATTTCACTTTCAAATGTATTTAAAAATTCTACAGCAAATCCATTGGGGGCATAGGCTTTCTCGCTTTCCAACACAAATACTGTTTCCTTAATTTCATTCTCTATCCTGGGAATCTTCAACAGTTCGTTCTGCTCTTGTGTCAGTTGTAGCTGCTGCTCTTGCACAGCTGATGAAAGAATTGGATTTTAATGTTTGTTCAGAGGTACGTAAGTTGGCATAATAATTGTGAATAACTCTGTGATCCTCCAGCATGAAGAAGAGTTTGGCCTTAGTATGTCCTAATTTCCTGGGTTAATTTGGAGCATTTATTTTTTGTTTATCAAACTGACTAACAATGAGCATGCCTAAGGAATGACTGTTAAAAGTACACATTTCTTTTTCATTTCTTTTTTAAAAAGGGATACATTTAGAACTAAATTTGTAAATCTTTCACAAAAACTTCTATATTCCTACGTTTTACATTTGCTGGAAGAAAAACTGTCTTAAGTGAGTAATGTTAGAATCTGTTATTGTCCCAACATTTTATTTTAATAGGCTAAATAAAACATCTGTCAAACTCTGTGACCCCATGGAGCTAATCCTCTCATGCACTCTTCCAGTCCTGCTCCAATTAAACAAACTGCTCATAAAGATTGTTTCCTAGTTTAAAAAAAAAAAAAAAAAAAAAAAAAAAAAAAAAAAAAAGGATCAGTATATGAAGGATTATTTATCCAAGCTCTCATTGTCTTCATTCTTTGCTTTGGGAAGCATGAGTCCTTTTCTGAAAATTAACAGCAACTGTCATCCATATCAATAAAATCAATCTGATAAGAAAGAAGGCAAAACCACTAAATCAAATTTAAACTAGACTAAGTCTAAGAGGAACTCCCTGAATATTCAGAGAAGGTGGGATTCAGCTGACCTAGTTATGGTTCTCAGTTGAGAAAGATAAGCACCTTCCATCCTACAATACCTATACAAATTACCAGGGATGAACTAACCTTTAGAAATGCCTGTTTCTTTCAACCAGCTCTTGAGCAGATAAAATGTCTAGTATAGACTAGAAACAATGACCTTCAGACTGATAAAGTTAGTTAGCTCAATGCCACCTTGAATATCTTAATGAGGTTCCCAGTTCAAGATTTACATGTTCCACGCCTTTTTGTTTCCCATTGTTGCTAGGTTTTCAAGACAAGGACTGGTCTATCACAGTTTTGTGATAACTTTATTTTTTCCACTTTCAGTTAAGTAACTCGAAGTATAGCTTGTCCAAAGAGACTTTCCACCTCCTAGGAACAAGCTGTCATTTTGCTGAAAGATCTGGAAGCCCCCAAAATGCTGTTCATGCAAGATGCAGAGTAGAAATTAACTTTCTTGATAGTCTTCTCTGACCATTTCTGGACCTTAACACAAAGGTGTAAGTTACTTTTTTGAGTTCTAATTTTAAGAAGAGCTATAGTATTTCAGTTATCTGTTCTTCTGTTTTTCCTGAGTGCACACCCCTAGGCACCCTTCAGCTGTCTGGATTTATGCCAATAAGATCCACTGAATGAATATCAATCTAATGTGTCAGGCATAAATCACCATTTATTCTTTTCCTGCTTAGATATTGTTTTCTGTTCATTCACTTAATTGTTTCAAAAGCTACTTATGGATGTGATTCAAAAGCTATGTTATTACAAAGCTTTCCATATTTGTTTCAGTTTACTTACAGTTTGCTTAAAATAATGATTTGCTACATCGAACTTTGTTACCAGCACCAATCGCTTTTGGTAATTCAGGCTTTCTGGTCACAAATGGAGGTAAAAATTTGATTCTTCTCAACTTCTTACCTCTCCTGTTGATTATTCTAATGGTTTCAGTATAATTGTGGAGATCTAAAGTGTCCTTTTTCCTGCAATGTCTCTTGTAGAAATCATCTTCTTCGTACTCATTTTAATTAATCATTTTAGAGGAAAGGACTGGACTCCTTTTCCTTCTCTACCAACAGGACACAGTGGGAGTCTTTGTTTCTTTGCAGAGTTTTCCTTTAAGCACTTCGTTGTTTTGTTGGAGTTTGTTTGTTTGTTTGGGGTTTTTTTCCCCCTTTTTTTTTCTTTGCTTTTGCTCGGCTCTTTGTTAGAAACTCCAGCCCTCTGGACACTCTCACTCATGCTCCCAGTCCTGCTGTCAAATCTGCTGCTGCTCATCTTTAACTGTTTTGAACAGAACATCTCTGGCAGCACATTGATTAAGTACAGGAAGCATTAGTGACCAGCGGCTCAGGGCATTGGGTTGTTATTGGCTCTGACAGACCAATTTGTTTCTCCAGTGTTCATTACTCCACAAAAAGGGGCACGTCGGACAAGGCAATTGAAATGTACAATATTGCCACCTATCTCTTTTCTGCCTTGATTATGTACAGCCCAGAGTTCAGCTCCAAAGTACACTAAGACCTCAGAGATATGAATTGTAAAAATGAAGATAATTAGAATTCCAGACTGCCACAACTTGGAGCAAAGATAATTAATGCTAGAAGTTCCAAATGAGCACACACATGACAAGTAAATAAATTCAAAATTAGGCAAAAGTTTCTATAATTCTTCGAATTATTAGTATGTGGTCACAGTGACACTTTGTGTTCATTGCTGGGGAATGCACTCTGCTGAAATGCTGCAATGTGCTGGAGTTAACATCTATTATCTAATATACTCATTAACAATGAGTGACCTAGTGCCTGCAATGAAAAGACTGCAACTAAATTTTAGTGAGGTCAGGAGCTATTTATGAAGCAGCAGCTACCTAACATAAAAAGAAAGTCAAGTAGAGTATGCTGCAGTTTGAAACATGTACTCACATTTAAATTAAGAAAATATATATCCATACAGTGCACTACTATTTCATTTTTAATGCATGTACCAACATGTTTGTTCTCTGCCATGGAATGGCATGTGACTTTTTCCCATATTCACCTTCTGGTCTTGGCTGTCAGCAGACATTTGTTCTGCATGCCTCCATTCATAAAACATACAAACCTACTACCAAGACATTCCTGAGAACAACAAAGATATTGAAATTTATTATAAAATGCTCTATGAGGCAGTCAAGTTAAATGTAACACCATTAACACACACTGATGCTAATTCCCATCATGATCCATCATTTTTGCTTTAAACTCGCTATGTAGCAGCAGAGAGCATCCCAATATACAGGGAAGCGTGCCTGTGATTGTATCTAAAATTGGAAAAAAATGCTCCAAAGAAGTTTTACTCCCTTGATTTCCCTTTTCTAAAATTACATACAACAATTTTTCCTTACATAGCTTTTATATAATTATATTTTTCCCATTGGAAATAAAGTTTGTTTACTGCCAGTGGCTCCGATCTTAAACTGTCTTGTGTACTCTCCTGTTCCTCACACCTGTGAGAATGGATACACCAGCATACTTTGACTTTCTGCACTGCTCTGACAATGTGAAGCAGCTGTAGACCCGACAGGGAGCCAACCCCAACAAGCCCAGCTAGCGTGTTTACAGATGTTTTACATCACCAAAGCAGTGCAGCACAGCCAAAGCATACCAATGAATCTGGCCCTCCAGCTGTGTGTTGATTTTAAAACAGAAATTTGCAAAATGAATAGATTATTTGAAATGGGTGTTCAATAAAATTCTTTTGATTTCCATAAGCTCTTGCAAGGACCTCCAGGCTCTGACAGCAGATTTGATTTTCTTCCTGACCATTTAAACCCAGATGCTGCTTTTGATGAATGTGACACATGTACGGTGGAGTCACGAGCCACGTGTCTCCCCACTGTTTACAAAACCAAGACAAAAATATATCTACCTTTAGTCTTTTGAAAAAAGATTGACAGTAATTTACAGAGTGCTCTTGAGTGCAGTTAAGACACATAGGATAGCATTCTCACCAGTCTGAAGATGATAGTAAAACCTGGCTGGATTCTCCTGGCTTCTAGTGGGCTTGGATTTTCTTACTGAACTTCTAGTTGCTTTGAGTTGTACCACTTCTGCAAAGTGAATTTTTCTGTGCAAGTATCAAAGATACAGTCCCAGCCTCCCTAATGTGTGGAGTAGATTTGCCACTGGACTGGAGCAGAACTTTCCTGCCAGTGAAGTCCCATTCAGCAAAGGTTCCTTTCCTGAAGTTGTGGTGCAATTCCAGGCTGCACGACTCAGTGAATACGGCATTTTGTAAAAACCTATTGCAGAATACCTGAAAGGTTTGACCCAAAATATTTACTAGTTGAGTCCTTTTTAAAGAATCCCTGTCTTAGGTCTCTACCAAACTGATCTCACTAAGAATTCTTTTAAGACAGATGACTTAATTAAAAAACTCGTGAGCAAAATTTAAACTTACAGGAATTTGTTAAGTTATAAATTTACTGACAGGCTTATGTGTCCTGAAAGTGTGTCTGTGTTTATCTGGGAAGCCAAAGAAACCTTTTAAAGAACCAAAGGAAATACTCTGTACTCTACTTCCATCTCCCAAATTCTCACTGAGATGGGAGTGGATTTGAAAACATTAGACTGCACTTCATAGCATAGGATATATTTAATTACTTCGTAGGGATTTACTTATTGTATGATAGATGACAAAAGTGGTTTAAAAATATGTGAAATCAGTATGTTTCTTTAGTAAAGCAACAATTATTGGTAGAATTATTAATCTGGCTTTTCTTCTAAGCTTCATCAGCACTGTTTGTGCTACCTCCAAAAGCCCACCCATAAATCTCAGAAAGTCTGCTGATGAGACCCAAATCTACTGTAAAAGTAAACCTGGCCTTTGCAAAGAGGAAAAAAAAATCTTAAAATTTGTGGGGTTTTGTTTGGGATTTTGTTTGTTTGTTATTTTTTGTTTGTTTGTTTAAATGAACAAACTCTTCAGTAGTTGTTATGACCTTGGAACAATAGTGGTACTCCATTTGTACCACATGTACAATACTGTTTCTCCCCGCTGTGCCTATCTGCTTACAGTGTTTGGAAATGTACAGGACTCTCTCTGGTCATTTTAGAGATGTTTGGCCCTGTTTCCTCTCAGAGGGATGCAAGTAACTCCTGTGCACTTCAGTGAGGGTTATTTGGAACCTGCAGCAGGAGGGCAAAGCTGTGCTGGCTGCTCGCAGGGCTGCAGCCCCAGATGCAACCAGCTGCTCTGTGCCACAGCTGCCTCTGCCCACAGGAGATGTCAGGACAACGAAGGCCAATGTGCCAGGAGAACCAAAGGCCGCCCTGGCTGACATGCACCTACATAAGTGACAGACAGACTGATGTCTCGAAAAGCAGGAGGGAGCTGGGAACAGCGGAAAGGAAGATACAGTCTTAGCAAAAGCAGCCTTTGGGTCAAAACAAATAAATAGCATTATCCAGTCATGTCATATACTAGCAGCTGGGAAGCTGATTTATCACAGAATGGTGTGTTTTGAGATATCCCTATACGTCTACGTAGAAGGAATGCCAGCCTCAGCTGCAGCTTTAGAGGCTGGCTGTGTGCCATTTAATTCTTGTCAATCAAAATCCATAAATGGCAGAGGAGGTGGGGAAGAGGAAGAAAAGGGTAGTGGGAGAAAGAGTAAACCCTGGAGGGAGGGAAGGAAAGATCTGTAGGAATATGTGATGTATGAAGTGAATGTGGAAAGGCTAATATACCACCCAGACCCCCTCCCAATAAAGCTAGCCTTGTGTTAGGCTTTGTTTAAAATTCTTGCACTTTATACACTCCAAAGCAGTGTCTGCTGGTCATTTTTGCTAATAATGCTTTCAGTCTGCTTCAGTTTTGGTTCATGAGTTGAGCAAATGTAACAGACATTATTTTGATGGTTATTTTCAAAGCAATAATTTAAAGGGTCTTTTATTTGAACGCCACACCTGCAATCAGATCTCTGAGGATCATTACGCCTCATATCTATGAATACAGATAGTTCTGCATGAAATTGTAGTTTTGAAGAAATAGGTGTGTTTTGAATTCTTAGGAAGGTAACATGAGGCAAAGAGGGAGGAGGGGAGGGGAGGGGAGGGGAGGGGAGGGGAGGGGAGGGGAGGGGAGGGGAGGGGAGGGGAGGGGAGAGGGAGAGGAGAGGAGAGGAGAGGAGAGGAGAGGAGAGGAGAGGAGAGGAGAGGAGAGGAGAGGAGAGGAGAGGAGAGGAGAGGAGAGGAGAGGAGAGGAGAGGAGAGGAGAGGAGAGGAGAGGAGAGGAGAGGAGAGGAGAGGAGAGGAGAGGAGAGGAGAGGAGAGGAGAGGAGAGGAGAGGAGAGGAGAGGAGAGGAGAGGAGAGGAGAGGAGAGGAGGAGAAAAAAAGATATTGTAAATAGCATATATTTTTAATATTTTAAATAAGATGATTGAACATGCCCAGAAACTGTAAATGTTACAGTTTGCAAACATAACCTGCAATAAGAAAACATAAGCAATTGAAAAGACATGGAAAAATGGCTTGTTGCAAATCATTAGAGATAAAGATTATACGTAGGTACTTTCCCCACCTATGTGGTATGTTTTTGGTTAACTATTTCTCCTAATACAGGTACTGCACTTGCATAACTGGGGCATAGCGTGTTGTTATTATACCAGGCTGACCAAAAGCACTTCTGAGTAACTCCTTCAGCCTACTCAACCAAGTCTGAAGCAGGCACCATTATCTTAAAAAAAAAAAAACAGGCAAACACTTTCTTTCCACCTGAAAAATGGAAAAAACTACCCTTTCCTCACATATTGCACAGACGTGTAAACCAGTTCCATAATCAATACTCTTTGAATGATCTTATTACAGGACTAGACAAAAAGATTTCCCAGTGATTTTCATTATGTCACAGAATTAGTCCAGTTTCTATAATGCTCGGTGTGTGTTTCTGTATCTGTATATGTGAGTAGACACATCTCTGTATAGAAAATAAAAGGAAAAATAAGAAAACACAGTATGTGTGATTCAAAACAGAGGGATAAGGACTTCCTGCCTGTCCTACCAGCCATTGCTTTATGGTGTGAACAGGGGAAAATGATCCATTCCCCTCTCTGACATAAGAGTATGAATCATAACAAAAGTATAAATGACTATTTCCCTTTCCATCAGTGAGTGGTGAGATCTTGCTTCCCTCCTCCCTCTACATTAATAGGATCCCCAAAATCCTAAGAGTAACACCTTTGACCATGGATTGGAGGTAGATGTCAGCACGTAATGGATGACCCTGCTAGCTTGTTGTGGCAGTTGCACACCCCCCTGAGATCCAGAGCCTTCAATAGGGCAGTTGATAGCTCCTTAGCACCTTTTGTACCCCACTGTGCCTGTCCCCACGTACACATCTAAGGTGCTGACAGTCACATCCTCCTCTACCCCAGGGGCAGGGTCACTTCACCTCCACCCAGCTGGGGGTCAGGAGGAGTGGGGCTCTCAGTCGATTGACAGGCTCCTCACCAAAGGAGGTGTCCAGAGAAGCTGAGAAGCTTCTGGATCATGTCGTAATGCCCACAACCAGATTTGGCCAGGCTACAAAATGGAGTCCCCCCCAAAGACCTCCTTTGAGTGGTCTTGGAGCAGCGGTTCTTTGAACTTAGATTGGGACACTGTCTAAGGAGACTTTCTGGGATTGAGAGTGCCTCACCTCCTCCTGTGGTGAGCGGTTATTTTTCTCTACTGGATATATCCTTGAATAAGTCCTTGCCTAACCCAGGCAAATGTGAGCCCTTGCCTAACCCAAGCAAGTGATTATTTATTCTGGGTACCCATGAGAAAGAGGTCTCTAGTTTTGTTCCTTGTGAGTAAATGTGTGCACGTTGTGGATCTTTTTATGTTGTCCCAATAATCTCCTCAACTGATATCCGAACCTGTGTTTTATGTTGTCGGAATGCTAAATAATTGTATAAACCTTTTTCCTAGTCAGTTTATTTGCTACAAGTTTCCAGCTAGAATAAAGTCTGGGTTTGGAACCTCTTGTCTGCCTAAAATTGACTTTAGGGTACCTCTGTGATAGTTGCTTAGGTCAATAGGTCAAGTTCTCCTTCCCTTTGCTCATCCTTAGAGCTTAGGTCAGCAGGTCAAGTCCTCCTTCCCTTTGCTCATCCTTAGAGCTATTCATCTACCTGAGTGAGTGAGAAGAGTGCTTAAAAAGTGTGACATGGATCTGCTGGTAGTGAAACTACATTATTAGCCACATTCCTGTTAGGAAAAAGAACTGACAAAGGAGGATGGACTGGAAATGCCCCAAAAAGTCTCTCCTCATTTTGAGTGTGTTCCTTCCTAGGGGATGCCCTCATTCATCAGAGAGGGAAGAAGTAATGATATAACTGATGTGGAGGCAATTGCCTGTGATATGACAGCTTGAGGGAGGAAAGAGACAAATTCAGCAACATATAAGTTTATGATGATTTAAAAGTAATTACTTTAATCTCTCAACCATAATTTAATACCTGCTAAATTTTACTAGTCTTCTGCTCTAATTTTCCCTCATGGCAAAAAAAAAAAGAAATACCACTATTTTAAAATGAAACTTATGTGAGATCCAGCAAAGCAAGTATTAGGTATCACTGCCAATAGCACAGATAAGTAATGCTGAGTCATGAGGGCAAACAGTATTTATATTAAAGATGAAGTTAATTTTCATCAGTTTAAGACATAGCATTAAACCATCTTATCTTGGGTGGCCTGCACCAAGGTTTTTTCAAAGTGTCCCTTATTTTGACTTTATTAAAGAAATGTGCTGTTCTATATTTATTATGGTATTTAACATTAACTTCTGTACTGTTAATATGGCTCAAAAGGAGTCTCTGTAGGAAAGAGAGTAGTATGCGGGGGTTTCCTCCATTTATGTTTCCTCGAAAAATCACTGTAATAGAGGGAGTTCAGTTACATCAGAAACTAAAGGTTACCACAAAAGTGCATGATAACATCTGCAAGAAAAATGTATATAAAAATATTGGAGCAGAATTCTACAGGGGCAGCCACCTCCTCCAAAAATCAGTAAATAATCATATAAACACCAGGCTTTATGGGACATGGACTATCATATTTTTCACTGAGTTATAAACTGCCTGTAACAGTGGAGTGTCAGACCCAGTCAATGGCTCCTGAAACTAACGTATTAAATGAAAAATAAACACATCACCTAACTTATTGTTATGTCTTTTAGGATATATATCTCTGTATTTTCTTTAGACTATTGAATTCATATTTCTTGTGTGTTTCTCTTTTTGCTATACTGTGACAACATACAGTCTGAGTTTCAGCCACATGGTCTCTAAACCATTTGTAGATGTTGTCCTGCCTGAAATTATTTCAGAAAACTCAAGACAGTGCTGTGCTCAACTCCTGTTAACAATTAATAATTTTAAGATTTAAAGAAAAAAGTGAAAACCTCACAGTTTACCCAGTTTAACTACTTGCTGGTCTGTTCTTGTTTTTGGACTGTACATTTTTTTTTGTGGTTTTTGGATCCTGCAAGATATTAAGGTATTAGGTTATTTATAGGAACAGGCACTCCATAAGTGAAGAGGCATTTAAAGGATTAGTGGATTATTCAGCTGCCATGAGGGGAGAACACTGGGCCTATCATCCAAAGAAATGACATTAGTGTTGGATACAATAGAGCTGTCTGTGGCCATCTAGAAGTTTGCTGTTTATTTTTAACTAGTTTCTCTTTAGCTCAGCAATGCTAAGTGCCCAGTAAAGGTGAGCTGAACTGCCTTCTAGGACAGTCTTCTTTGACTACCAAGGGAGACTTACTGACTACTTTAAACTACTTAAACTACTACTACTACTACTACTACTTAAACTACTTTAAACAGTAACCAGGCTGTAATAAACATAGATTGTGTCACCCTTCTAGTCCCTTGGTGTATCCCATAGTGACTTTTAGAATCATTATTAGATTGCTAAAGGTGATCTAGAAAGAATTTTGATTTTAGGAGGTGACGTGATTCTTACCAGAATTCCAAAGAATGAGTTTATCCCTCAGAGTCTCAGAAAGGATGGAGAGAACCTCCCTGTGAAATTCCAGCTAAAACTGACTGTGTGGTTTAATTTGTTCATACCTGCATGTTTTTAAATTCAAGAGAGATAGGTGAAAAGGAGAGAAAGCAGTTAAGCATGAGTATTAAGAACAGATGTGCTGAGGAGTTCTCTGGATGCCTCCAGATTTACCTTGTGGGGTGTCCCAGAGCATGCCCTGGCAGATGTGTAAAGCAGATTGCAGCTTCTCTCTGGCTCTTTCCATGGAAAACAGAGTATGGAAGGACGAGGAGACTATGAATCACATTCTCATTCTGATAAAGAGCCGAGATGTCTGAACCATGTACTCAAACCCCTGGGTGCCTTTCCAGGACCAGTAACAGATGTACCTCAGAGCCCAAAACTATGAATTCTTGAAAGCAATGTGAGGGGAAGACATCCCACCTTAGGGAGTAACCAGGCTGTAATAAACATAGGTTGTGTCACCCTTCTAGTCCCTTGGTGTATCCCATAGTGATTTTTAGAATCATTTAATATAACTTGTTTGAATATTTTTCAGAAAAATGAAAATTCACTGACATATATTTTTGTCTGAGCTGAAACTTTGTTGGAGGTAGACCTGTGGGAACAGGTTTTTTTGGAAGACTTCTTGATTGCATGCTCTTTGTCTACAGAAGATGAAAGAGTGGACATGAAAGATAAAAAGAAGCTATTAAAACCTAACTTTTTGAAACAAAAAAATTTAAAACCAAAGAAATTCAAAGCCTTTTGTGAAAACTGCAGAGAAGTTTCCAGTTTTATTACAATGCGGAATGGAAACAACCTTCAAAAGTTTAAACACTGACAGTGTTTAAACTATTTTCTAACAATAGAAACATGTATACTTCAGAGTAAACTCTCATTTCTTCACTATAAATTTGTGTTAAATATCATCCAATGACATTTGGAATTTTACAGCCCAAATTATTGGCACACAAGTCTCAGTTCTTCAGGACTAGGTTATTTTAGGTTTCTCTTGCCGTTTTTTTGTTTTGTTTTGTTTTGTTTTGTTTTTGGTTTTGGTTTTTTTTTTGTTGTTTGTTTTTGGGGTTTTTTTTGTTTGTTTTTTGTTTTTTTTTTTTAATTATTATTATTTTCCTGCTAATCTTTGAACCTGGTCCAGCATTCCTTACTCAGGCTAAACTCTCTTTGAAGTCAATTTTGCCTAAACAAGAATTGCAAGATCAGACCCTTTGTCACAGACAGGGTGCATCATCAGATTTCATTTTCTCACATAAATCGGTTACTGAAGACACATCAGAATGTCTTTTGATACCCTTTTCCATCTTGCCCCCTCCTCTTATGTCCTCATTGGTCTGACATGAGGAACTAAAAAGACCACCTATTAAAAAAATGCAAGATTGTGAGAGAAGATGTTGCTTATTATTATGGCCATTATACCGTATATTAAAATTCTGGTGTTGTCTTCTTACCAGGGTACAGAAACAAAAATAGGAAATGATACAGTTCAAAGCCATTCCTGCAGCAAACAGTGAAAAGAGGAAATACAACAGTGAAGACTTAACCCATTCACGTGTTCTTCTTTCCTGTACATCGGATTCCAGAGAGTAATGTGGTTATAACCAATTTGGACTTGGGTTGTAGCCATATATTCCCTAGTGGGACCCTAGTATCTTGACCATGAATTCAAAATAACTACACAAAGTGATGATAAAAAGTAGATTTTTCTGCTGGAACTAATGGTGATTCCTTCCGTTGTTTTGCACAGCATATGCTGTTCATAAATAATGTCAGAATTGGGCCAAGTCTCCTTAAGAAAGGTGGTCATTTAATGTAAGTAAATCCACATTAAATATTGAAGATCAGAAAAAAGCTGCCTTTTCAAAGAGGTCACTTTTAAGTGAAGGAAACAACAATGCATGTGTGCGGATGGCCGGTTCCACACTGGGTGACACAGAGTTAATGGCTCATAGAGAGCATATACATGTTTTTTAAAGATGTTTTATTGCTTACAAAAGGAAGTAGTCTAGAGAGACTGGATACATAAACTGGCTCCAGCCAGCTGCGGCTGTCAGGCTAGGAAGGATCCTGTTCAATTAGTGTTGTAAAATAAAATACTTTGTAAAGGAAATAAACACTATGAGAGCTAAGATTCATGCTTTCAAATATACACAAGGTTTGAATTTTTAATTAGGGCTGCTAATTACAGTCATCAGAAAGCAGAACAGAATAGATTTTACCTTACATTTAGCAGACAAGCCTTCAACCCCAGTGTATTTTTCAATTTCATTAATATTTTATGAAAATGGCCCTTGCAGCTTCAGCCTATTCTGTGCCTCCTACAAAACTGCCCCACATTATGGATGCCAATGCCTTTAAGCCATGTGCATTAGTGAGATGACAAAATGCAAAACAGCATCTTGTCAACCATTGCATCAATTGATTCTATTAGATAGTGTAAAAACAGTTGGGTATGAGTTATAATCTAGCTGACACTAATGATGAAACAAGACACTGGCTGGGAGCAGCCATTAGCTATAAGCCAGGAATTAATGCTTCTAATATTTTTGAACAAATTAACCTTAATGAACTGGCCATGTATATAGTGTAGTATATACTGATAAGTCAATTAGTAGAGAATAGAGGTTATGTATATATAGATATATAGAAAAAAGTATGGTTACAGAGTTTTCCATACACATAATGTTATAACAGCAAATCTACAGTAAAATCATCTTTTTTTTTACATTTAGATATGTTCTAACTCTAATGTGCAAGGGTCCATCCTTGTGCATTTCAGTGAAATTTTGTATGCAGGAACATCAGTAAACAAATACAAAATTTGGTGTGTCATCATACTGATAGATCAGACACAGCTTTGAAGTGTTTATATAAATTTCTTCATTTCACTGATATTTACCTGTAACTAAGTTTGGGACACAAAGGTCCAAAGTTCTAGCTGAATTCACCATATACTGATGAAAATTTGCAGTAGATTTCCTTTCTTTTCATTACTATTTGTGAACATTCTCTGTTTCAGACTCTTACATGCTCTAAATTAAGTCACTGTCTAAAAGGATGCATTAGCATTTGAAAATAATATCACTAATGTGAAACCCTAAATTCTAGGAATTCAATTTACAAGTAATTTAAAAACTAGAAGTGGCTAATTTATAAGGAAGCACAGAACAAAGGTAAGACACTTGCCAACAACAGTTTGTTGGTTTAACTTTGACTTGCTTTCCTGGGAAAGAAGAAAACAGAATTTTCAATGTGAACTGTCAGCCCCAGTTATGACAGGGCTTCACTAGTTAGAAATTCAGAGTTCCTCCTCCATTGGCAGAATGATGTAAAGAAAACCACCAAACAGAATTCTTTCAAGTTTCAACTACAACTCTACTTAAATAATTTACTTTTTAGTTTTACTCAGACTATTCTTTTTAAGCTCGGTTGACATTTTCGTTGACAAGCACATTTTATTGCACAAGATCAGTAGTGAAATTGGCAGTAAAAAAGAGAGAAAGGGGAAAAAAACTGGCTCTACTCAATGAGAGAACTAGTATCTTGCCTTTGGGAAAAACAATGTTGGCAGTGACCCTTACTGAAGCCAACAATAACTGGTAAACCAGTCAACGTAAGTAAAATATTTGATGACTTTGAATGTTTCTTTTTCCTACAAGAAGTAAACCAGGGGGTTGTATAGCTAATACATTTAAATCAAACCAGCACTAAAAATATTTGGTATGAACATCAAGCCTTTAAATTAATCCATTAGAAACCAATAAATAAAATTATGAAAACATCAAAAACGTAAACATTAAAACATTTCCTTATTAACTATTGATAGCTGCATTCAAAACTAATGGAGACTAAAAAAAAAAAAAAAAAAAAAAATTAAAAAAAAAATCCAAAACTCAGGGTAAAAAAGGTGGAAATAACATCTGAAGTGTAGCTTTTGTTCTCAGGCTCTTGTACTCCAGATGTGTGATGCTACTTAGTGATCAAAAGAGAAAGTAGAATAAACAATTGACATCTTCAAGAAATTCATATCTATTTGGACTGTATACTGAATGAGTGATCATGCTGCTTCCTAAGTACCTTTTGGAGGACATAGACTAGAAAGGGCTACAGAGACATCCCAACTGATATTCCATTCAGAGGGACCTGTTCCAGTAAAGCCACACATCAAGGTTGCTCTTGGAGTACTGAAGTCCTAGGCTGTTATCAACGCTACACTCATTTAGGGAGAGTATCTTAAAGAGCTTTGTGTTAAACTAAATTTGGAATGTAGATGGACGTGTTTTGTACCTTGTGTTCAGCAATCTAAATGAAGGCAAATTTATTAGTTTGCCAAGCCAGTTTAGTCAGAAGTCTTTTTGTGTTTATTTCCAAAATTTACAAGAGGCATTTCAGGAGAGAATACCAAATACTTATGTCACTCATCAGCAAGTAAACGTCACTTTGGCTTGCTTTTTGGCCAAGCTAAGGTCTTGGGTCTCAAGCCAGACATTTCTCCCTGTTTTTACTGTGCACCCTCTTTTCTCATTTCTGTCACATGGGTAAACACCACCTTCACCACCACTGCTTTTCTAAAGGTGTTGGATTTTGGGGTAGTATTTCAGGCTGGTCTCTGGAAAGAAATTATAAGCACCTCAGATGAGACAGTCATCTCCAGAATGTTTGGGGGCCTGGTAGACATGGGCTCCCAGTTGAACCAGTCAGAACCATCTCATTCCATCCAGCTGAAATCTTGGCGTTGTTTAAACCACTGGGAGTTTCACAACGGGGTTCTTGACATAGCTAGAATAAACATAGCAAACAGTAATGAAAGACAATATGTTTTGCCTGAGAATCTCATTTCTGAAAATTATGTGAGTAATTAGATGTAATGAAAGTACAGTTCTCACTAAAATTTCCTTAGATGCTCCTTCCAGTGTATCTTCCACCATAATACAGAAGTTGCTATGCCTGTACTGGGAAATTTTAATACAAGAGGCACAGAGGAGAGGTTTAAGCGCTGTCCTCTTTAGTTGTAAACACTCTCCCTGGCATAATTTTGCCCTATGCTGATTAACACTGTGCTGAATAATGCCTAGGTATTGTTCAAGAGACAAAAAAAACTAAGGATCCTTCCCCAAAGGAGGTTTGAAGATGGCCTCCCTGTTTCGTTGGAGAGAAAGTTTCAACAGGTAGGTGCAAGTCTCACCATGCCACTTGGCCTCAGGGAAGGGGAACAGTTCCTGACCTGCATTATTTAGGAGTAGAAGTACTAAATTTATTTAGCCTCTGTAGCTGTTTCTGATAAATTCTGGTAATGACGGTTGCACTGCATGTGGCTGCATGAGTCACACATGGGTTAGGAGCACAAAGGCATGTTCAATATGAGCTGGAGATCATGGTCTAGAATAAAAGAATAAAAATGGTGAGTTGTGGAAAACTAGTTTATTTGCAGTCTTTTAAGAGGAATCTAAAGCTGTTTCAAAACTCTGCCACACGTATTTTTCTGTTCGTAAAATTTCCCCCTTTTTCCCTCTAATACTTCCATAGAACTTAAAGATAGCAAATATGCTTCATGGACAGAAAGAAAAAAATTGTCCAAAAAAAAGTCCATTTAATTTTCTAGTACCAACCCAGTCTATGAATATGTTTTACAATTTCTCAGAGCTCTTTAGTATGATTGGCCGAAGAAGGCTGGTGATTTAACTTCCCATTTTCTGTGCTCTAAGCTCTCTAGATCCTAATAACAATTTCAAAGTCCTTACTGAGGAAAATCTCCTGGTGAAGTAAAAGCAAGGCTTTCCTAAGGAAAATGCCTAGCTTTCTGGGCATCATGATTTGGTACTGGACTACCAGCAGCTTGTTTCTTCTGTGCACCTTGCTTATAGAAGAACTACAGTGAAAGATGTTGCTTTAAAGATGCTCACATGAGAATGGCATGCAATAGACAGCTTTATTTCAATATTCCTGGTTGTTGCTTTTTTTCTTTTTCAACATGGCCTTGATAGAATTTACATGGAAGTGAAACTCCTTCTTAGAGTGGTTTGAACCATAGATCACAATTAACCCCTCAGCCTGCCATTTAGACGATCACATGTTTTTACTTTAAACTTAATTAGGGCCAAAGAGTACTGCATTACAACTGTGGACCCCTCATCAGCAAAGATCTGCTATGTTCTTACCATGTTGAACCTATCAGTACTGATTGAGCTTCTTCCAGTGGTCTGGAAATGGAGTGAGGGCTCTAACCATTCCTATCCATCTTCCACAGGAGATAAGGGTACTTCTGGCCTGGATTCTCAGGATGTTGTGCAGACATTGTTGCTGTGGAGGCCAAGAGCAGCACTTGTGGAATTGCCTCCTCTCAGTTTTATTCATTAGAATTTTACCATGAAAGTACTGAGAAAAAAAAAAAAAATATGTATTTCCTGATATTTTATGTTGTTTGATCCAACAGGCTTTGCTAACTTCATTAAGACCTACATAAAATCCATAGCTTTAATGGTCAGACCTTCAGAAGAAGTTGAACCCCCCGGCTCTCCCTAAGACAAAGTACAGAACAAGGAAGAAAACCTCTTTACAGTGCATTGACAACCAGAGAAGCACTGTCATTACTGTAGTCTGAATGAAGTGTTAATGTGGATAACCTTTCTTTTATGAACCCCCAAATGCCTCCAAACTTATCTTGGAAGCGTGAAGTTCAGCAGCAGAATTCTGATTGTCAGATCATGTCAGGTCATCGCCTGACAGTAGATGTTCCTATGTGGCAGGCGACATCCCTACTTAATTCTAAGGAATATGTCTGCATAGATCATTCGAGATAAAATCTGTCAGCCTTAGGAGATATGTGGTGCTCCAAACTCTCCCCAATGTCAGTGGGTGCTGAAGCCACTCAGCTACAGGCTTCATCCCTCTGGGAAGACATTTGACTGAAATTTCTTGTTAACACCACTTTAAAAAAAATAGATAAGTGCTTTTTTAGCTCTTAAATCTTTGCCAAGTACCTTCCTATCTTCAGTTCATGTTCTTACCCATTGTTTGTTATCTCTTAAATAAATACAAAACTCAGTTTTACTAGAAGAATGCATTTTTATATAACTGAGTAAAGACATATGATATTTAAATGTAATTTAATCTCTTCTTGGGAATGATTCTAGAATTTCACCACAGATTGGGTTGGATTTGTCACACACTTCCAGTTCGACAGACGCATGGAGTCTTGGCAATCAATTACATGAGGCTCTATTAGCAGAAAAATGAAGGCTCTATACAAGCTAGAACTAAGCCCTGTATTTGGGGTGTAGTCCCTTGGGACCATTTGTCATTCCTGTCCATTTCTGATCTGGTGACAGCATGAGGAGTTTATGAAGAGCCCATGCTTTGGTGAAATTCAGTCCATCTCCCACTTCATTAATGCATGGGATGAGAATACACACTACATTAAGACCTGTTTATGTGCACCCCAGACCTACTGAACTTATTTAATTTTGCTCTCCCAGGAATGTGCTCTGGGTTAACATGCACTTTCACCTGCTAGATACAAATTGGAGCTCTAAGAAGATATATCCAGAGAGAAGGCTGGGGGATGGGAGGAAAAGGTGTTCCCAGGCCCCAAACTTGGAAAAAGGCAGCTGGGATTTTGCAGAAATACACACAAGCTTGAAGTGAGGGAAGCAAGCTTAAGAGTAGGAAAAGGAGGAAAACTGCTTAAATGTCTCCAGATCTCTGTCCTTAAAAAGCTAGGGGTGGTTAACCAGGCTTGGATCATTTCACTACTAGGCTTCAACTCCAACAAGTCAATGTTGTAGGTGTCTTGCTCACTTTTCATATCACCTAGTGGAGTAAGAAGTAATTACAGCCATGACACTAACCCTTGCTTGAACACTTCTTCATGGTGTGCAGTTTCTCTCCAACAAACCATGCAGTATGTCACTGCAACTTATATTTTTCAGCATTTCAGAATCTACATTAAGGTAACATCTCCCTAAAGGCAAGGTGTGGAGCAAATGTGGAAAAAGAGGGACTGTCTTTTCCTCTACAGATTGTGATACAGTCTGGTCAAGGACCAGAAACTTAGGATTCAGGTTTCACGTAGTATGCAATGGGAATTTAAATCAATAAAGACCTTAGAGTTCACTGTGTATGGTCAGGTATGTAAAAAAGTGACCCTATTGCTTTGTTATTTGCTTAGAGAAAAGTTTCATCAGCTTTAATTGGAGTTTTGTCTGCACAAAGTATAAGACTTAAAGTAAGGGCTGCAACACTAGATACTGCATATGCTATGATTTAAGGAACCTACATCTGACTGAAAGATTTATATGTCACCCTTGCATTGCATATAAATTAAAGACATAAGAGTCCAGCTCAGGAGCCAAAGGTTCACACCATAACCAAAGTACAAACAGTTGTGATCCTAACATAGCAAACTCCCATTAACATCACCTGCAGTTTTGCCTGTGTAAGATCTGAATACAAAGAAAATTGCAGGTTTTAGCTCCATGTGCCCAAGGTGGGGGAAGATTGTAGTTCTCATGTAGGAGTGATCGAGTTGTGTTTTAGAAGCATATTTCATCATTTTTGTCCAGAAATACCTCTCTTTCAGACCTATGAAGCTTGCATTCTAGTAAATATTCCATTCACCAAGGAGAAAAATGCAAGCCAAGTAACTCTAATTGGGGGGGGTGGGAAGAAGGCAAAAAGAAAAAAACCCACAGAATGTTGCATTTTTTCTTATAATCACTAGAAGAATCATTTTATAGTGTTTCCTGTGTAATTACTGCCAGCCCTGTTTAGCAAATGTGAAATACTCATTAGCAATTACTTAACTATACATATATTAAACCTTAATTAGTAAATAAATTAACCATATAATTAATTGCTTTAATCACTAGGCTTTTAATATTGTAATTATCACTTGATACATTAAGGGCATGTTAAGAATACTTTTCTCCAAAAAGTACATTGTTAATTAATCATTAAAACTTATCTTACTACATGCTCATTAATGATTTATTACAGATGCTGGGCCAAATTCTTCTCTCAATTACAGCAGAGCTAAATCTGTTGAAGCCAATAGACCTTCACTTGCATAAATTATAGCAGAATTTGGTCCTGTTAATTAAGCAGAAAGTGTTTGTTAAAGTATATCACTATAGATGGAAATCTGTAGTGCCCTGCTCACTTTAACCTAATAGGAGCAACTTGCCTTTCTTTTACACTCCTTTGCTTGAACTGTGTCCTTCCATAGCCTGAGATCAGAGGCAGGAAGTTGTAATAGCTGGGCAATGAGATGGGATTGGAAAGGTCCAGTTTCATTTCTAGCCCTACCTATGAATTCCAGGTCAGTGTGTGGACAAGATCTTCACCTCAGGTAGTTGCTCAGATGCTCTTTAAAGAAGCAAATGATTGCTTCTGAGGCAACATCTAAAAGAAGTCTAAAGAATCAGGGTCTAAGAGTGTTAATTTGAAAGGTGGCTATCACACCCAGAACTCAAGGGACAGAGAAGATGAAACACAAACACAAACTTTCTGTGGCTACTTTTTTCTTATCCTGGATATGTCTTTTCTATCTGGACTGTATAATCACCTCAAGGAAGTGACATTTTCTTGGGATTTCTATAAATAAATTATCTGTCATAATGGGCCAAATGGGTCTTAGTTGAGCTTTCTTGAGGCAGCCGGGGTTATGATATTGTTTGCAGAAGGTCTTCATACATAAACACTCCTATTATGAATTGCTGCAGAGAAGGTGGGATAGGCAGGGAGAAGGAGTGTCTAATTTTTGAGCAGGGTATATCTATTCATGGATATGGAACACAGTTTTAATGCGGAAGCCCTTGAAATGCCAATATGTAGCCTTCTATGGGTTTCCCTTCACAATCACAATGGGAGACTCCCACCCACCACCTGTTTACACAGATACAAAGTCTTGATTGCATAAATGTAAATGTAGAATAAATGAGGAAACCGAGATGTCATAACAGTGATGTTTGGAATCTGGATGTGTCATAGGTAGTATCGTATAAGCACATGTATATATCTCGTTGTCTCAAACCTTGATGACAGCAGACCTTCTGCTTTGGTGAAGGGAATACCTGTTTTCAGTAGGTGGAAATTATACAGCATTTAGTACTTGCTAGGAAGTGCTGTACAGGACCTGCCTAGAGTTACTATTGAAAAACTCATATTCTCAACTTATTTCTATATTTTGTGAGAGCTCCCAAAAGACCTTTCATAAAAACACATTAAAATCTTCATTTTCTCACTGAGACAGCAAAGAACATACTAACGCATCCATGCACATATTAAATTTGGTCTTTCAGTGACAGTTCCAGATAGAATGACAGGAAGAAAATATATAATTTAAAATGTGTTTGGATGAAGTAGGTATTTATTAATATTAATTTACAGCAGAGTGTTTCAGTGCTGTAACAACACTATGAACTGATATTCAACACTGCAGGGTGAATAAAAGAAAATAGCTACCATGGAAGCATCCATGGGTCCTGAAATCGTGATCAGCCCTAAGAAAAATATCTCTCCTTTAGTCACTTTTCCACTGAACGAAATGAAGACAAGTAACTTGGAAAAAGAACATATTATGGAAGTAACCTTCAGCAGTCACATAATACTGGACCGATCTATGACACTAACAGATACTGTAGTCTTGTAGGCCCACTATATACCTCTAAAGATTTGTATTGTGTGAACCTTTCCCACACATAAAAGACAACAACTATGGTGAACCTTGCTTAGATACTCTTCCCTAAGTTTAGAGGCCAAATCTAAACAAGGCCCTTATATAATCTTGACATTTGCTAAGGGAATTCTAGGGCAGGTGAAACTCACAGGGATTTTGGCAATGGAACTTCTGTTACCCAAGGGGTGAAGTGGAGCCTTCTCACTTGCGTGATGCTCTCCATGGGTTTCGGAGAGTTAAACTCCAATGGAAAAATGGCTGAAACTTCCAAGTTCCCTCACTATAACGAGGAAATATCAAAGTTATAATAGAAAGCAAACCCTGGATTAAATCCTTTAAACAAAAACTAAAGATAGAGCCCTGATGAAAATTAGTTTATAAACAATTCTGGTGCATAGTTAAGATTAAAAATCTAAGATTCTTGTTGGTAAAGAATTCCATTAACACTTCTGATGAACTATTTCTGCGACAATTTCTGATGTACAAAATCATAGCATTTTGTCCTATCCTGAAGGCACCAGTGTCATTCCAACGTACAATGTGTAGACATTGACAACTTTGTAGAATATATTCAGGGAGAAATGATTCACTCATCTAAAAATTTACTTTAAAAGATATTTCCATTTGGCAGAAGCAAAAGATTTATTAAAGCATTTTGTAAAGTACACAATATTTCACATAATAAACAAGACAATACAGGTACAAGTCCTCTGGTACTATGAGCCACATGTGCCTCACCATTGCTGTTCAAGGGGATTCCAATGATGCTGAGAAAACACTGTTGTAAGAAATTGAATTTGACTGTTCTGGTAGTGTTTCTTCATACTGAGTTTGAAGGTAGACATGATTCACTGTAGAAATCATGTATTCTTAACATGAAAATAAATCTGCTAGAAGTGTTGGCAGTTTACTTAAAATATGAAAATAAGAAATATTAGTTTGTGTCCTTTCAAAGGTGGTAAATATTTTCATGTTATAATCTACAATTTTTTTAATAAATTTGTGTCTATGTTATGAGGAAAGGTTACACTGGCTTAAATTAATTTAGCTAAACTGATTCAGATTAATTATATAGACTTATTCAAGCTGAATTCATACATATTCAAATATGTGTGAGTGTATTTGTTAGTTCAACTTAAAGCAGTGAATTACCAGCAAACAAAATCAAAGTAGGCAAGAGTTAAATAAGTGTAAAATGGTCCAGATTAGGGATCTGCTTCAGTTAAATTTCGTAATAGAAAGTAATTTCAATTAAGCAAATGCAGCTTTTTTTCAATGCTCAAAAGGTCTATAGAGATACCAAAGTAAATCAATATCTTCTGAGTAATTGTATATATTGTAATTTACATGAAAAAACAGCTGTGCTGGCTGCCATGCACAATTATGATGGTTTAACAATATCTACTTTGCGTGGAAAAAGCAATATACTGGAACAGTGAGCTTGGTTTCTCCTTTTCCTGATTATTTCAGCAAAGCTAATTTAAGGTTTGCTAGCTGCTGCAGTTATGAAATTCCCCATGTGTGTTGTACAAATACAGTTCAGTGAAGTCCCAGCTTGCAGACTGCAGCCATTTTGTTGTCAGAGGCTACAATCTGGTCGACCTCACTTGGGTACCCAACTTGCATCTGCATTTAACTGCCTATTGAAGCAGGCTTCCCAAAGGAAGCACCGAAACTTTCCGTGCAGGCACCAGAGACGCGTGCCTTTGAGGGTCTCTGGAGGGACAGCCTCCCTGCCTAACTTGTGTACCTAAACTCAGCCAGATGGGACTTCTTGGTAGGCTTTCAAAGGCATATCGCTCTCTCCTTTAGCTATATACGAGATTTAAGCACTTACTTCAGAGTGCGGCTGCTCTGCCTGACTAACACAGAGGTAAAAGTCAGGCATTTGGGGTAGGGGAAGGTGGCAAAGGGCAATCCCCAGCAACCCAAATGCAGCTTTCATGTTTTGTCTTCAAGCTGCCTCCCAAAGAATTTATGTTTTGGGTTTGTTTTTTTTTTTACCTTGGCATTTTTTAATCAAAAAGACTTGTCCTAGAGTAAAGTTACATGTTTCTTTCTGGCTCAGATGGAAATACTACTGTGTGCGCCGTTAAAACAAGGGTCCCAGGTGGACCTCAGTTTATCTCAGAAGATGTGCTACCAGCGTGCTGGAGTTCCCAAAGTGAGCTGGGGAAAATTGCAGAGTCCGATTCAGGTCGCGGTTTGAAGTGAAATAATTTTTTATTCATAATCGCCACATCTATATATTTGTGGATGTCACCAGTGGAGGCAATAAGAAAAACAACTATAAACTTATAAAAAGAAGCATTTTATTCCTGCCCTTGTCACCACATGCACTGGAAAGGAACCATATTGGCTCTTTTTTAGCTAGTAATGTCTAATGCAGGAAGACAGGAATAAGCAGAGTAGAAAGCACCTGTCAGCTCTATTTCCCACTCTCCTTGATTAGCATGAAACATTAATAGGGCTCTCAGAAATTCTGGTCTGAAATGGGCTTTGCTTGAAAACGTGTCTGCCTTTACTGCACAAAAGCCGTTGTCATTAAAAAAGGGCAGATAACTAAAGAAGACTCTTTCTTGAAATTTATACCATTTTTTCATACAATGACAAATTATTTTAATAATGGGAATCGCACACTCTGCCATTTGTATAATGTTTCCCATAAAATTCTCCCATTAAATTTGCTCCTCTACTTGACTCATATCTTTTTTAAAAAAATGACACACACAAAATGATACATCACGCATTCTTACAAAGAATTGGAAGTGAACATACTGTAATGGGTTAACACGCGTTTTAATAAAATTTTCATTGTTGCACATTTCACTTTTCGGTACTGAGAGCCAAGGCTGTACCAGTAACCCCAGGCGATGCCTAAGGATAAAACAAATCATATGGTAGTGAACTATTTTCACCTATTTATCCTTCTACTGAAAATATATTCATAAATACAAAATGAAGCTAAGATACGTAGCCAGTAACATTGTACATAACAAAGATATTCCTTGGCATTTGTATTCTATTGTTTTTTAGTAATATACCTTCTGCATTTCTAAGATGCTTGGGCTTCTGCTTTTATTCCTTATGTATCTTGCAAGCCACCAAACTATTTTAATTTTGTCTCCCCAAAGTGGGCAGTAACAAATATTTGAATTCATATAGTTAAATGAAATC